>NC_053155.1:175442283-176677283 GCF_016835505.1 Polypterus senegalus | reverse complement strand
TCCAGTTTCTTGTCATCATTCTGTGATGGCAAGTTTCTTGGCACAGATAATGCGGATGCAACAGACTGACGCATTGCAATTTCAAGTTGCTGTTCAAAGCTGTTGTCTTTCAGACGTCAATGAAGTCTTCAGTTTTTAACTATAACTCTGTTATTTCTTGATCGATTTTTACACTTTTTACGCTATATATGTAAACTTGGCCGTTCCTGGTTTTCCGGGAATTACAGTAGTTTCATTCCTGGGAATCCTGGGCTCCCGGTAAATGGATTGGACTCCCTACTCTTACCCTATTGCGTGTGACTGAACACAAGCTTCCTAGTCTAACTTTCAGTAGCAAATCTTAATTATTCTACCAAACCATTAGTTGGAATTGGAATCAGTCAGTTTTAAGAGAAAAAAAGTGGGCTTTAACAGGGACCAACACATAATGTTTTCTGTGGCACTTAAAAAAAAATTACTAGAATTTTATATATGTTATTTCTCAAAATGGAAACTATGATTATGTGTCCAGCATAGAGCAAAGAATAAAAACTTCTTACTTTACACACTTTGTCTATTAAAGGTAGGAGGTTACTAGTCTAAAGTAATAATGTACAGTATATAAGTATGGAAATAAATATTTGAGATAGTTTTTGTAGGTAGAATTTGTTTCTGCTTAAAGGTTTTTGGTTCAAATGTTATTATTTTAGTAGAGTGCACTGAATTCTTTGGTCTTTTCTTTTGTGCTATATCAGCACATATGAGCCCCTGAACCTGTAACAGCTCATGGGGCTGCAACAGTTGCAATCACATTTTCTTTTCTATACTTTATATATAGTCTATTCTGAGAGATATTTAATAGTGATATTAAAATTAATAAAAAAACAGCTGTAAAGAAGAAATGCCCACATGGGCCTAGAAAATATAACTGACTGCTTACTATTGGTTAAGCAAACTGAAAGTTTGTAAGAACAAATGGAAGTAAACCATTACTTTACTCAAGGTCAGTCGCTAAACCAAAGGTTGGCATCAGGCAGACTTTACTGTGACTTTTTCAGTGATTGTAAGTACTTGTTTAAGTGAGAGTAAATTGAATATTTGATGTGTATATGACCATGCAACATATTCCACTTCAAAAAATTTTGCAGTGGCATGGCTTTCCTTCACTTGTTCTAAAACATTTTTGATTCATCAACACTGCAAAATGAAATCTAAGCATTGTAAGAATTATTGACTTATGTTTTAGCTAAATAGAAACAAAATAACTCCCATTTAAAGTTTTTTTGTCTAGATTTTGCATATACATTTTTTGCAATGCATCTGCACATTTTAGGTCGCATTAAAAAAAGAAAATGCATAAAAATCACCCACTACATTTTTTAGGACAAAACAGACCCAGGTTTGGTGCACAGTTTCACTGACATGTTTGTGACCACCCCATAGATTTACAAAATGTCTCTGATGCATGATGTTAATGTTTTAAGGCTGCTTAGTTATTATTTTTTTTTTTTTAGAATGAAGCAGAACCAGATATAGGGCAACATTTTAGTATGTATTACTAGGGGTCCATAAAAGTTATGAACAGAATCGGTGACAAAGGGCAGCCCTGGCGGAGTCCAACTCTCACTGGAAACGGGCTCGATTTACTGCCGCAATGCGGACCAAGCTCTGACACCGTTGTACAGAGACCGAACAGCTCTTATCAGGGGTCCGTACCCCATACTCCCGAGCACCCCCACAGGATTCCCGAGGGACACGGTCAATGCCTTTTCCAAGTCCACAAAACACATGTAGACCGGTCGGGCAAACTCCCATGCACCCTCCAGGACTCTGCTAAGGGTGAAGAGCTGGTCCACTGTTCCGCGACCAGGACGAAAACCACACTGTTCCTCCTGAATCCGAGGTTCACTATCCGACGGACCCTCCTCTCCAGAACCCCCGAATAGACTTTTCCAGGGAGGCTGAGGAGTGTGATCCCTCTATAGTTGGAACACACCCTCCGGTCCCCTTTTTAAAGAGGGGAACCACCACCCCGGTCTGCCAATCCAGAGGCACTGTCCCGATGTCCATGCGATGTTGCAGAGACGTGTCAACCAAGACAGTCCTACAACATCCAGAGCCTTAAGGAACTCCGGGCGTATCTCATCCACCCCGGGCCCTGCCACCAAGGAGTTTTTTGACCACCTCGGTGACTTCAGTCCCAGAGATGGGAGAGCCCACCTCAGAGTCCCCAGGCTCTGCTTCCTCATTGGAAGGCATGTTAGTGGGATTGAGGAGGTCTTTGAAGTACTCCTCCCACCACCCACAGCGCCCGAAGTCGAGGTCAGCAGCGCACCATCCCCACCATATACGGTGTTGACACTGCACTGCTTCCCCTCCTGAGGCGCCGGACGGTGGACCAGAATCTCCTCGGCCGTCGAAAGTCGTTCTCCATGGCCTCTCCAAACTCCTCCCATGCCCGAAGTTTTGCCTCAGCAACAACCGAAGCAGCGTGCCGCTTGGCCTGCCGGTACCTATCAGCTGCCTCCAGAGACCCACAGGACAAAAAAGTCCTATAGGACTCCTTCTTCAGCTTGACGGCATCCCTCACCGCCGGTGTCCACCAACGGGTTCGGGATTGCCGCCACGACAGGCACCACCACCTTGCGGCCACAGCTCCGTCAGCCGCCTCAACAATAGAGGCACGGAACATGGCCCATTCGACTCAATGTCCCCACCCCCCGCGGACGTGGTTGAAGTTCTGCCGGAGGTGGGAGTTGAAGCTACTTCTGACAGGGGACTCTGCCAGCCGTTCCCAGCAGACCCTCACAACACGCTTGGGCCTACCAGGTCTGACCGGCATCTTCCCCCACCATCGAAGCCAACTCACCACCAGGTGGTGATCAGTTGACAGCTCCGCCCCTCTCTTCACCCGAGTGTCCAAGACATATGGCCGCAAGTCCGACGACACGACCACAAAGTCGATCATCGACCTGAGGCCTAGGGTGTCCTGGTGCCAAGTGCACATATGAACACCCTTATGCTTGAACATGGTGTTCGTTATGGACAATCCATGACGAGCACAGAAGTCCAATAACAAAACACCGCCGGGTTCAGATCGGGGCCATTCCTCCCAATCAGCCCTTCCAGGTCTCACTGTCATTGCCCACGTGAGCATTGAAGTCTCCCAGCAAAACGAGGGAATCCCCAGAAGGTATGCCCTCTAGCAACCCCTCCAGAGACTCCAAAAAGGGTGGATACTCCAAACTGCTGTTTGGCGCATACGCACAAACAACAGTCAGGACCCTTCCCCACCAAGGCGGAGGGAGGCCACCCTCTCGTCCACCGGGGTAAACCCCAATGCACAGGCTCCGAGTCGGGGGGGCAATAAGTATGCCCACAACTGCTCGGCCTCTCACCGGGGCAACTCCAGAGTGGTAGAGAGTCCAGCCCCTCTCAAGGAGATTGGTTCCAGAGTCCAAGCTGTGCGTCGAGGTGAGTCCGACTATATCTAGCCGGAACCTCTCGACCTCGCGCACTAGCTCAGGCTCCTTCCCCTTCAGAGAGGTGACATTCCACGCCCCAAGAGCCAGTTTCTGTAGCCGAGGATCAGACCGCCAAGGTCCCTGCCTCCGGCCACCACCCAACTCACACTGCACCCAACCTCCTTGGCCCCTCCCATAGGTGGTGAGGCCATGGGGAGGAGGACCCACGTTACCTCTTCGGGCTGTGCCCGGCCGAGCCCCATGGGTGCAGGCCCGGCCACCAGCGCGCCATCGAGCCCCACCTCCAGGCCTGGCTCCAGAGGGGGCCGGTGACCAGCGTCCGGCAAGGGAAAGCGTCTCCAAGGTTTTATTCTTCATTGGAGGTTTATTGAACCGCTCTTTGTCTCATCCCTCACCTAGGACCAGTTTGCCTTGGGTGGCCCTACCAGGGGCATAAAGCCCCGGACAACATAGCTCCTAGGATCATTGGGACATGCAAACCCCTCCACCACGATAAGGTGACAGTTCAAGGAGGAATTTGCACTTAAGATTATTCTTTTTCTTTTCTGCTCTTTTTTTTCTCCAATGCTTTTGACTCTCTTTTCTCCACGGTGCTTTCTTCTTCGCTTAGTCGTCGACGTTTCATTTATAATGTATTGTCCTTATACTGTTTATATGCGGTGAGAGCCCTGGATCTGTGTGTGCTCAAAGCATTTACACAACTGATTGTTTTGCTGCCCGTGGTCTTATTTTCATATTGGTTGTAAGTAGGGCGTGTCTTGCAAGAATCTCATGTTCTACATCATCACGAGACGGTCCTGGGTCAGTCTTTTAGCACAAAGTCTCATGTTTAAAGTCCCCGCGAGACACTCAGTGGCCAATCTCTTTCGTCTCGCAGGTCTTTTAAGTGTCTTCCGTGGTCTTAACGTGAAGATCACATCTCTTCTCCCGTCTGTCTCACTCTCAGGATTTTTTTTTTATAACGGAGAGAAATAGGATATGCTACTTAGTAATCTCAACTTTTTCTGTCAGAGCAGCCATTTCTTGATTAAACAACGTAGTGAAAAGTCAAGCAAAATGAAACCTTTTATTTATTTTAACTAAATCCTTTCATGAGATTTCAGATTGGATTTTATGCTAAGTTTTTGCAATAAAGAATTCCCTTACTGGGGGAAATCATTCATTTGGAATTAAAAATTGATTGACATTACCAGGCTTGCAATTGCTTTACTGGGTAGAAAAATGCATGGCCAAAGGGCATTAGGCATTATTAGGCATTGTATTGTATATCACTCAACCTGTATTGACAAGGACTATTATAGAAAAAAAACCACCCATCTTCCTTCATCTCTGCATTATTCTTTTCTATCTCTGTTTTTTTCTATCTATTACATTGTTAGATCTCAGCATAAGTTTACTTAATTGGCAAAGCACCATATTAGCTTCAGCTTAGAAGAATTAGAAATGAGCTGTAGAATCAATAATGGGAAAAAATTAAGGTTAAACTGTTGGTGGATACTGCTTGTCTTTTTCAACACCAAGAGCACTATTAAGCAATAGTTTACCTTTTTCTTTTCATCTTTATTTCCCACTTTGTCATTTATGTTCAGGGGAATGGCTAACTGTATTAACAATTATGGCGAAATGGATAATATTGTATAACTGATTTAACATGTTATTGTTCTAGATTCTTCTTTTCAAAAAGTTCACAACAAATAATATCCTATTAGTTAGGAATTAAAATATTACTGGTGGAAAACTGGAAAAATAGTCAGGAAGACACAGTGTAAATTAGATTGTATTGATTAGAGTGTCAAAAGTAAAATACTGATTAAATGTTTTTCCTCCTTATTTGAAATTAATTCTTACCTTCTTACTAAAACAATCTACAGTAAACCAAAAACATGAAACTGAACAATGTTTTTGATATCAGGTCAAAATATAAAAAAGATGCACTTGAATTCTATTTTGATTAATAGATTTCATACAATCAATTCAATAATTTAATAATTTTCAATCAACATTATTAATATCTTCATTGAAAGTTCAGATTGACTGGTTGGTTCTGTCTGCTAAAAGGAAGCTGGCTTACCCATCATCGTCTCGCCACAGTAATTCTGATCACCTTTACTTCAGCAAGTTATGCCTTCATCAGACTCACCTCCTGATGCCAGAGTTAATTTTGGCAAGTGGAAAACTTTTACTTCTGGAGCCCTAAGCAGAATCATTTCATGGGTAAGGAACACTTTATAAAATGCTAGTAGTGTCAGACTATGGTTTCATTTGTAAAGTTCTGTATCCAGTACAGTAAATTGCCACCGGGGAATGGATTTTTACAAACCATTTGTAAACAATTTGCAGGCCTCTGGAGGTCGGGACACACATTTACAAACTAATTAAGTAAATAAACAAACAAATGAAATAAATAAATAAGAAAATGATAATAAATACTTAAGATAAAAGTTATCACAACTTAGTACAAGTGTTTTCTGTATAAATTGTTTGAATGCCAACATTTCATTTTTTGCCATTACAATATTATTTTGACCTCCCCCATTGTCTTTTTCAAATGGACTGCTTATTCTTTAGTCTGTTATTATTGTTACAACTTAGTTGCCTAGTGAGAAATGGGGAAATGTTCCAAATCAAGCACTGCAAAACACAAAGCTAGGAAGCACCGAGAACAAGTAGAAACTGCTGGAAAAAGCCACGCCTTCTATCACATAAAATCATAAAACCCAGTCGGACGGTGAGGATCAACTTGAGCTCAAGCAAGCAGTTTTTAAAGAGGCTAACCACTGGTGTAAAAGCAAGCAAGTATCACCACAGCTCTGTAACAGTGAAAACCCAGAGCTCAAATACAAAGCCATATACAGGTATATCAGGTCTTTTCAAAACAAAACATTAAACCACTGTCACACACATACGATTGGGAGACAGCTGAAGGGCCTAAATGATAGTAATTCCACTGCAGACCAGGGGGCAGTGGGGTGCGCTGACAGTCTCTCTCAATCTCTTGCAGACCATTCACGGGAAATCCTGCAGTGTTCCGGCATCATTGATGACGTCACTTCCGGTTCCAGTGGAAATGATGACATTACTTCCCAACTCAATAATGTCACTTCCTGTTCCGATGACGTAATTTCCTTTACCGGCCTTTAAAGCTGCCATCTTACCTCCAGACTATCAGTGCCATTTTGGACTCAAACCTGTGAACATCTCTGTTCAATATTACTTCAGTTTTGCAGGCTGGAAACAATATACGGGTGACTGCCCCAAACTTTTCATGATGTCTGTGACTCATCTTTGTGACACCACCTAAATAATTCAAGCTGTTTTTCAGTGTGGTCCCTTCCAGTTAGGTATAATGGATCATTTTTTTTTTACTTTCACAGCTAAGATGGAGAAAAGCTCAAACATATGTTACACGTAAACACTACTGGAAATTGTTGTGTAGAAAAACAATCATTTGTACACTCTTTAACAGCACAAAAAAATGTTTTTCTTTTTAGCTATTCATCGATAAAAAGACTGGAAATGTTTGTGGTGACCCAGCAAAAGGTATTTCCAATTCTTATAAAGATCTTGACCAAATAAAATTGCATGAAAAGCCTGCACCCTATTAGAAAACCAAGAAAACAGCTTATTCATGGCAATATATCAATTACCTAAAACAAAACTTGTAGAAGAAGAAAAGCAGCCCATGAAAAATAGAGAAATCCTAATCGAACTACTTGATGTAACTCTACTTATAACGAAGCAAGATGTAACTTTCAAGGGACACAGGGAAATATGTAGGCCTTGGCACCTCATTAGTAAATGATGGCTTTCAAAGCTAAAGACAAATATGAACACCACCTTAATGCAAAGGACAGTGGCAAGTATACAGTATTTGTGAATTAACTCAAAATTATCAAATACTGTATTGTGTCTTGCTGAAAATTTGAAATTTATCTTTACAAAGTTAAGATTAAGATGTCACGATTGACATTGCCAAATATATTAATTATTCTTCTTTTTAAGGTATGTTGATGAAAGTGGAAAAAAGATTGAGCAGTTTGCTAGGGTAATGGGCTAGAATTCAGTGTTTTAAGGAAATTGTCATTTCTGTGTGTTTCTTAGTGTAATGGGCTATAAATTAGTGTTTTAAAGAAAAGGCAAAGTTCCTGCAAAATTCTGCTGCAGGTTATTGTTGATGGCGATCTACAGGATATACATATTTACTTGTCTTGCAAAAGATTCACCTACTTTGAATAATCAAACTGCTTTACGGTGATACAGAACTGCCTGCTTCCTTTGAAAATTAAAAAATTCCGGGGAGATTGGTTTCTAATCAGGTACTTCTAAATAGCTAACAACAATGCTGTTGTTAAACCAAAGGAAATGTGTTTATACTGTTGTTCCGCAGAGGAAATTGGCATGCACCATTGTTTACCTTATCATCATGTTGATGTGTGCAGAGACTGAAGAATTTATATATTTCTGTGTAAATCAGAGTAAAGTAGAATAGAGAAGTATGGTCCGGGACTTGTGACTATCTGCTTTTATACTTTTGACAGCATATGGCGGTGGCTACACCCTGTAGCAACAGTGGCTTGTACCTGGCTTGAGGCTGGTAACTCTACCACCAGTAAATAAGTGTTCCATGATTTACTGATTAATGCCGTTTGTGAAGTACAACTAAATGTCCGTAGCATACAAGGGCAAGCATATGTTGGAGCTAGGTCCATATCAAGGTACCTGTCTGACTTGCAAAAATGAGTAATGTAAATTTGTAGTCCAAAGGCTTTCTTTGTACATTGTATTGCATTGTGTTCAGTCCTATTATTTTCAATTCTGCATTGTTGTGTCCCACAGCAAAGTAGTTTTTTGTCATCCTGGAAACCCTGTTTTGCGTTTTTAATTCTAGTTTGCATAGATGCATAATTCTGGCAGATGAACAGGTAAAAATCGCTAACAGGTTTAATCAATTTGTGCTGAATTTATCTGATTGTTCTTATAAGAAATATACAGGCAGATTGCAACTTCAACAAACTTAAATTGATGAATGAATGAAATGTGCCTCTAAAACCTGTCTTTATCAAAAGAGCCGTAACTGAGAAGATTGACTTTGACCATGTCCTTGAGCCATTTGTGGGGATAAAGAAAAGAAAAATGTACTTTAAACTGCTGCCCTTTATTACTTAGAAGATGCATTAGTAGGTAGACATAGCCTTCCTACTATTCTAAATCAATTAGTTAAAATACATTTTTCCAACCTAATAAAAGGCTACTACTAAAATTATATACTTAAGTAGTAAATGATTTAGTTGTCATATAAAGGCAGGGAACCAAAAAAGCCACAAGAGGCAAAAGCAAATTATGCCTTTAAGTGCACATGTAAATATAATCTCAATTATGATGTATAAGCCTTGTATGGATTGTGATTTTACTACTAAAAGATGTTTTATTTACTGTAAAGAAATTAATTTTTATAAAGAGGAATGTATTTGCAAACTCTTAAAAAGCAGTGAGCACATCATCACAAGGCACAAAGGTTAATAACAATATTTCAATTTTTTTTTAAGTGTCTAAGTTAAATTGTACTATCTGTGCACTTTTGTCACCCTGTTTATTTTACTGGCATGCACTTGTCACCGCACCCTTTTGTCTGCTCTGTTGTTTTTCAGGGCACTCAACTGAACTGTGACTGTAATGAGTGTCCAAGAGGCAAGCTATTAGGCATGACGTTGTTCAAGAGAAGGAACTTGCTGTTTGTTTCCTCATTTATGTATAGTATTTATTAAGAGCTGTTGTAAATGCAATCTTTTTATAGCTCCCTTCATTAGTGTTTTTAGAGTTTTAAATACTTGAAAACTAGTGCCACCTTTAAATAAAGCGCATATAAAAATGAAATAATTTCAAAATAATCAATCAATAGCCTCAGTATCAAGGTTTGCTTCTGTTTCCCACTGAAGTTCATATGGGCTTATTTTTTCTTCATTTAGCTCTACATGATGTTTTATTCAATTATTACTTTTCTGGTTCACGTTTTCTTCATACAGTACACATGAACAACAGTTGAAGAAGCTCTTCAAAATAAAGACATAACTTAATTTGCATATGTAAGCAACAAAAAAACAAAAATGAAATGATAGCTTGTATTCTTAACCAAATATTAATAAGAAATTTTTTGCTTAATCCATCCATTATTAAACTACCTAGTGTAACAAATTATGGAAAATTAGAAAAGTATGTGGTTTTTACTCAATAGACTGTTTTCAATTGTCCAAATGAAATATTGAATCATTCAATATATGTAAGTATGAACAATGCATCAGACAATAAGCATATTAAGTGCAATCTGGCAAGTCAAACATTATTTATGTAATACTCTTCAAGTGCTAAGAAGAGAAGGAATTTTTTTAAAAATAATACTGAAACCCTTCCAATGAAATATCATTGTGAACGTAATTGTGCTCTTTTACTACATGTTTAAAATATAAATAATTTCTGCCACTTTTTCCGAGTGGTGCTTTCACTTGCAACTAAAAACCATCTTTCTGCATTTTGCTTTTGTTGAATCTATGAATAGATATCTTGTTTTGTTTCCACACTTTCTCTAATGACTATTTATTATTTCATCAAATATGATGTATATTGGTCTATAGCTTTATTGTTCTTGGAGTTATAATTACTCAAAATAATTAGAGGTTAAGATTTTTTTCTGCATTTGAAGGTTACCTGAATATACTAATTTCAGTGTAAAATTCAAGCAGTATTATCTGACTGATAATAGAAACAATGTGTGATTTTAAAAAAAAAAAAAGGTCATCTGTGCAACCAACAATAACAATATGTCTCAATGTTTTGCCTTACGTCAAAAAGAACATTTGGTTTAATTTTAAACGCTTGATAAAACAATGTGGGAAAAAAAGCCCTGTCAGACTGGCCCATGCAGAACTCATTGTTCCTCTGTTACCTGTTTAACCACTTTTGTAATTTTTAGTTGTATACCTTGCTAGAGAGAATGTAATTTTAAAGTGAATCTTATTTGTTGTGATCACTACTGAAATTACAGAAAACAAAATTATCATGATATTTATTTTAATATTAGAGGGTGCTGTTGTTCATGTTATAATGCTTTCTGGGCTTACATACCTTGAAAATAGAAAGCATTTCTGATGAAATGGAAGGAAATGTAATGTACAATATTTTCTGTATGCTTATGAAGCATATCCTTTAGTGCCACTCAGAGTGCAGCTGGGCAAACATAAAAGAAGTGGAAAATGGCCATCTTCTAATGCTGAGAAACATCTACAGCTACTGAACAGGTAACCTTTGTATACAGTGTTCCAAAAAAATTTAAATACCCCCAAAATATATATTTTTATGCTTATATTTTACATTTAAATGAATAACATGTACACATATCTGAAAAAAGTCAACAAAATTAATTTCCTAATATATTTATTGGCATTAGCTAAATTAAGCTCTTCACCATTGAAACAGCTTAATAATTTGCCTGTTCTTTTTATTGTCATCCTTTCTTCATCACTGAAAAAAACATTTAGAATTATTTTTATTGAAAACTTGCATTACCAATTCACAAAACTCACAAAACTGGTGCCTGGTAATAATGTTATATTTTAGGTGAGAATTACTTAATTATAGTACCTCTTATAGTGTTTGCAAGGCAACAAATTTCATTTATACATTTTTCAGTTACTCTTATTTCAGCACGTCATCTTGGTAAGTAACTGCATCTGGAAACACTGGGCACAAACCATTAAACAACATTATACAAGGCCCATACTAATTTATTTGTCTGGTTATGTCTTAGTCTTCAGAATTGTGTCGTAATTCCAATTATTTGTTCACATTTTCTCAAGGTTCACATCAAAGTTGCTTGTAGCTTTTAGTTGTGTAATGTAATGCGTTGGGGGAAATTTTGTTATGAAGTTAGAGATGAGTTGTGTAAATGTGCATCTGCAAAAGGAAAAACTGTGTGAAGGTTGATTTGAAATACAAAAAAAGATATAGATATGAGAGAATGAGGAGACAAAGGAAGAAAGTGGGGGGAAAATGGCTACACGAGAAGGTCAATTTTGAAGTTATAAAGTTAGCCACTTGTCCTGGGGTAGGAAAGGGTTATAATTAAAATAAGAATAGGTTTGTGTTAGGCATTGCTTCTTTTCCCTAAGTGGCTTTGTATGGTTTTGTTTCACTCACTGCAAAACTCATTAGCTATTTAATATGAATAAAATAAATTATTTACTCCCCATTAGCTTAAATAGGAGAGTGCTTCACTTGGAAAAATTCATCAGTTTTTCACAGGTAACACCCGGTAACTAAGGACGTGGACTGTAAAACCCACAGAGGCAGGCTCAGATCTGACCCCTTAACTCATTTCACCTGCCTGTGCTTCATTTTTAGTTGATGTTATGTTGTGGCACAAACAGGAATATTGCAGAGTGCAATACAAGATTGTGTAGACAGTAAGTGTAAAGATTTTAAATGACCACTGCAGTTGCAGGAGGTAAATGGTTTCATATGCATGGTTGCTTTATAATCTAAACAGTTAAAATACTCACAAGATTACCAGGTGACACATTAGTTAGTGCAGCTTTCTCCTGAGTTCTAATTTTGGCCTGCACACTGATGTGTATGAATTTTGCACATTGTCTTACTTTTTTCCATCAGGGTTTTCTCATGGTACAGCTGCTTTCATCTAATAATGAGAAGTTTAAGTTGATCAGAAATTCTGAATTTGTTCTGTATGACTAAGTGTAGGTTCTTGAGTAAGAGTGACCTACAATAAAGGGTTTGCTGCTTTTCAATTTGTGGTGCTCAGATAGCCTGTGCAGCGCAATGACCTTTTTTGGAATTATTGAATTTACAAATTGAACAAAAAAATAGAAAATCTAAAGGTGTAATTAACCTAATGTACTAACTTTGTGTACATCTGCAAAGTACAAAAAAAAGACTAAGCATTATTCCCATGCTGAATAGAAAGTAAGGTAAAAGACACTTCTCTCACCTTTTCTCCTTTTATCTGTTGTTCCCTTGTTCCCTCCTTCCCCTGCTATATTACCTCCTTTTTTCCTTTTAAGTTGCATACCTGATGAAGACTCTACAGCTGAAATGTTTTGTGTTTTACCTTCTTTCCTCTTCAGCAAGGAAATAACCTTTAACCTTATTATTTGTGTAGTCCATTAATTGACCTGTTTAATTTGTAGTGTCCTCTCACAAATGAATACAAGGACTGATTGATTGATTTAAATCTGGGACCTCTTTGAGACCTGGGCACTCAGATACATCTTCTCTTTATGCCTATCACAGTACTGCTATCTGATCCCAACAGGCTACAGTATGAGATTGAAATCCACAGGAGGTCAGAGCTGATTTACACAAAATGACTTTAAATGGTATATTATCAAGATTTACTTGGTAGGCATGTGGTCTCCCTAACACAGGTCAACGCCACATTGCTTGTGGATGTGGAAAGATTAGAGAGAAACACAAATAAGCTTCAGAGCTTTACCCCCGACTTTATACCCAAAAAGATAAGTATACATTTGGACACAGAATAAAGCAGGTTCTTTTTTAAGGCTACAAAATGAGCACAAAGAGTCAAAGGGTACCCTTCCTGGCACCACCTGCCACACGGCTTCTAGGTCTATTGAGCTTGCTTGCTTGCTTACTCTCTCCCTCTCGCCATAGTTCAACAATTATTTTTTTTTGTTAAAGAACGTCTAAAAAAACAAACAATTTTCTATTCTAATTGAGAGCTTTACGTCACCTTTAACATTAAAATTAGCAAAAAGCACCAAATGCTCTTCTTTTTTTCCCCAGAACATCTAAAGACTGAAGGCTAAATTGACTTCACATTTTCAAAAAAAAAGGTAATTATCATAATGTACAACAAACCACAGCAATTATTTCATTTAGGGTTGGTTCTCACTCTTGGTCCCGCAATGTTGCCAACACTGCATTTAATGCCAAAGAAAGCAGAAAGGGGACTCAGGACAAATAAATACCAGCCACAATTTCACTCTGAAGTCATACTTGAATGAAAAACAAGCCCCTGACGTGCTCTCTGAAAGCCTCGATGACTACCTAAAGTACAGCTCTCTCTTTTTAACATCAGGAAGTCCATTAAATCCAAAAAGTGGCAATTAAGACCTGTTTATTCCTGTTTACATGCAGTCCTGACGGAACAAAGGATCTCCAGGGGTGAAGTGGCCTGAGAGGATCTGCCTAATTGTATAAATGCACACTTGATATTTCTCAATTGCCTTGCCTATGATTAGAGGCAGGAGAAGGCCTTTAAAAGCCTAGCTGGGTCTCCAAGAAGCTTAATGCGTCAGCAAGATCCTAAAAGTAAAGGATTTTCAGGGGGACAGAGGTCAGCTTCAGGTTGGGGGCCAGTGAGAAGTGAACCGAGTCCACCAGAGGAATCTGATTTGACATCATTGAACAAGCTTATCCTTTCCTTTTTAAATATTTTCTTTGTGGTTTATTCCTCCTTCTCAGATTTGCAGTGTAGTAACATGTACAAGGTAGAAATTACAGAAAGTATTGGTGCCAAACAAATTAAATACCAGCTAACCTTTTATTTTAAAGTTTTAAAAGTATGTTAATGTGTCATAGATTTTACAGATCAGTTATTTTCAAACATTTCTATACATATTCTAAATATGTTCTTGCTCAATACAATGGCCCTATTCAATTTTAACAAAAAATAAAACAGCATGGTCAGCACAGGTGTGGCTCAGATATTTTGTATCTTTGTGCCAGAATATCTGAAGGGGTACCTCATGTTGACTCAAAAGCATTTCTGGTTGACCAGACTAACTTTAATAATGATTTGACGGAGAAAGTAATAGTAACCACTTACAATGGAGTAGTTGTGAAGTGAATGCTCCTCATTGCTATCTGAATGTAATGACAGTCCTTGCATTGTTATCAGTTTTGGGGATGTGTGAATAGCACATTTCAAAGTTTTACTTCTAGGTCAGGGCAAATATAAGGTCAGACTTGTAGGTAAAGAGAAATAGCCTATGTAGCACTCAGTGCTCCAGTAAATAAAGTTAAAGGTAAATGAATGGTAAAATGTAAGTTCAAAAACAAGTATACACTATTGTGCTGGCATCAAATGTATGCCTGATGAGGAATAAGTGCTATTGATGTACAAGGAGAGAGTGGTTGAATAGGGTAAGAAATAAAGCAAGGAGAGATGAAGGAAGTGAGAAAGAGGTTAGGAGCACGCGCTGATACAATGCATTGCCTCACCTACCACATGACAAATCAACTCAGGATCCCAGATTAGGACCCGAGTGCAGCCATGCAACGGGTGACACCTCAGCACCACACTAGTTCAGATGGAATGGAACAGTGTGAGGTTTTTTTTTTATGGTGACTGGAGTGCCAGTTCTTCCACCAACCCCCAGGTGTTTTCCTGCAGGTTGGAGGGCCTAAATGCAGGGCTGGATGCAGATAAACGTCATTCTCTGGGTCTTGCTCAAGGGCCCAACGAAGTAGTCACTTTTGGCATTTATGAGATTTGAACTGGCAACCTTATGATTACCAGTGCAGATCCCTACCTCAGGGGTGAGAAAACTTAATTAAAAACATTATTCATTCAAGTCATGGCCAATAACATTAGAAACACCCAAGAGTTTAGTCTACAAAAGACAAGCTACTGTACATTCATTTAGTCAGCATTAGCTTGAGCTGAAGCTGAATTCTCAATGCTGCTGCCTTAAGTCTTACACTGATTACTTATATTTTACATCACGCTGCATTAGAAAGTCTGTAGCAATGTTCATTGTAGTGGAGGCTCTGGAAGATGGAGAGGCAAGGGCAACCACAAAGAAGAGTGGTAGATTACTGGGGATGAAGCAGTCAATTATCCACAAGGGAAGTACAGCCAAGGATTCTTAACTCACCATATAATGAGAAACAAAGGCCATGGAAGATTAAGAGAGGGCAGGCCAACTATGCAGATTAGGTCAGTGCTGACTATGTTGCTTTGAGGTGTTGCCCTGAAGACATAACCGACCTAAGACTACTGATAATTCAGGTGCACATGGACAGGTTGGAGCTTCCAGAAAATACTCTGTCCTAATTCTACTCTTAAAAGAAAAGCTCCGCATGACGCAGGACTGTTTTCTGGGCTAAAACATCCTTAAGGGGTCATAGGCTCACTGAGTGTAAATTAAGAAGCAGCAGGCAACTGCTCATCTTACAGAGAAGTAGAGAAAGGAGTGACTGGTGCAGTAGTTTGTGACAGGCAAGCCACTTCAGGCAGATGGTGGTTCACTGTCCAGTTAGGTACTATAGGTCCTGTGGTGCTGTGGCATTTTTATTTTGTGTGTTTACTTTGTACTTGTACTGTACTCTCTTTTATTTATCCACCCCCTGTGTTTATTTGTTAAAAGTTATACTGGCCTTGGGCCTTTGGGCCATCATTCTTAGTAGGAGTGCTACTGTTATGATTAGAATGGAAAAATGATTGTTATTAATTAGATCAATTGAGATCTTTCATTATGTGCTTTTGAAGAGGACTGTTGAGGCCAAAACAAGTTGTTAAACTGTGAACCCAAATTGAAGGGAAAATATTTGCTTAAATCTCTTATGAGGTCATATTCTGTAGCAAAGCGTATTCCCTCACTTTTACGTTAAAACCATGAGTATGTCATATGTACGCATATTTGTTTCCTCAAGCCACTGAACCTGATGTTTATTGCAATGCTAAATGATGACAATTTCCTCCCAGAAAGGAATTTTATTGCATCTTTGCAATATCAACTGTAATTCCTCTAGCAATTTGGCATATTGTGTAATTCTTCAGCAGCAATCAGTGCATGCATTCACATTCACAGTCCCATACTGGCCCGACTGATACAATGGCATCAACAATAGATATAAGATAGAATGATCACTTGATCTAATGCAAATTTCTCTAGATTTGTTTAGCTGCTATAGCCCTTCTCACTTTACTCCATATAAACTCTGTGCACAACTTTATTTTTCACTTTGTACTAGAGGGAGAGGGTGGCACGGTGGCGCAGTGGATAGTGCTGCTGTCTAGCAGTTAGGAGACCCAGGTTCGCTTCCCGGGTCCTCCCTGTGTGGAGTTTGCATGTTCTCCCCGTGTCTGCCGGTACTTCGGTTTCCTGCCACAGTCCAAAGACATTCAGGTTAGGTGCATTGGTGACTCTAAATTGTCCCTAATATACTGTATGCTTGGTGTGTGTGTGTACCCTGCGGTGAGCTGGCGCCCTGCACGGGGTTCGTTTCGTGCCTTACGTCCTGTGTTGACTGGGATGGGCTCCAGCAGACCCCACGTGGCCCTGTAGTTAGGATATAGCGGGTTGGATGATGGATGGATACTAGAGGGAGATCAAAGTGCTGCATTTGTACATTTTGCAACATTTACACAACCTTGCATTCATCATTTGCATCAAAGAAACAGAAATAAACAAAATAGTTGCATTAATTGAACAAAATCTAGCGAGAGACATATATAGGGAGAGCACAACAGTACAAACAAAAGAAACAAAACTAGAATCTAACAGCATCTTATCTGTGTAAATTCTGAATCCTGTTTAGTAATGGATAGTGTGGCTTGCACATTTGGCCATCACTCTAGTAACACTTACTTCATGGCTTTTTGTTTCTTATCTTTGCCCTGGTATGCTCTTGTACAACTCAGTTTCCAACTCTCAATTCAGCAAGCCACTAGTAGACACCAGTCTGTAAAAACCTATCCTGGGCAAGAACATTCACAATACTCATATTTGTTGGATTTTTTGAGCCCCTGGTGTCAGTACATCCTTGGGACCCATGATATATGACAACTAAAAGGCCAGACATGTTTGTAATATTAATGAGTAATATTACACAGGGCCAGGTGTACTGCCTGCATGACTTCTGCACCCTAGAATAGTTACTTCAAGAGCAGATTTCAAACATGTAGGGGATGCTGCCCAATGCAGTAATTTAAGAGTTTTTTGTTTGGCACTTAATGTTTTATATTATGGATCTTGCTAGGTCTGGCCCTTCATGTGTGTGAAATTGTCCTGAGAAGCAGAACACATAGTCTGTAAATGTTTGATTTTGTTCTTAGAAAGCTATACTGGCTATTATATCTAAATTGATTTTTTATTGGGCTACAATCCTACTTTTAAAATATCTGATCAAGATTTACATTTTGGATGTGGATACTTTTCTTTCTGCCTTGATATTAAGCTAAGCTTGACATTTGGTTATCATCCCAAAGTAAATGGCAAAGCCAAAGAAAATGTTTTAAAATGCCTTTTCAGTGATAACCAATCAGATTAGTCAATAACTCTCCCTTAGTCTGAATATAGTAAGAAGGCCCGAAAATCAGACAGATTGCTCACCCTTTGAATGTGCTGGTGGCCATCTGTATTGTAAGTTACTATGGGTCATCTCTTCAGCCTAGTGTTAACTCTTCTATAAATATAAAGAACATATAGGCTACATTATTCCAAAACCTGAAAAAAATCCAAAGCTGATATTAAAGATTTGCTGATACATTTCATTGACATCACACAATATATTATGTCGCCAGATTGCTTTGGATGTCCATTAGAGACCTCTGCATGAGGAAGTTAACTTCAGGGTTCATCGAGCTATATACTGTATAAGATTATTGAATTAGTGTTGTTGCCTACATATGTTTTATCTCTGCCTTTTCATTTTCATGTTCACTCCACTTTTCATGTTTTGTATAAAGGTAGGCTATTCAAGTATTATATCTCCATAATGTTTTAGTGTAGTGTGAAGTTAAAACACTTTGAATTGAAGGTGTAGTAGAGTGAGTAACTGGTTCTTTTTAAAGGGTATGGACTGGAAGAGAATTTGTAGGTTTGTTTGAAGAATTCAAGTGTCCACCTTTATTGAAACACTTTCATTTGAAATTTTCTAACAAGCCCTATGGATGAGTTCAGAATCTTAGGCAGTAGTTCTGCTAGATTTTAAATATTTTGAATGTTATTCTTTATTTTTTCTGTGGTTTTGTTGTTTTGCTATTCATTCATTTAGCTGTTTAGCATATTTTTGGCAACACACCAGATAAGTTAGAAATGTTTTACCACACAGTTACTGTTGCTAGTTAATTGTGCACCAGTATGTGACTCGAGCTGCAGTGTTAATTTAAGGATGGCAGGTGCTTTTTTAAGTGAAAGGAAATAATGCCTTGTTTTAGTTTTTATATATATTGTAATGGATGGCCATGGTCATTACCTGGGTTGAAGGACACAGAGAGAGACCATATTTGGGGACAATATCCTCCCCGAGACAATAGAGGGCAGCCCCCCTGGGCTGCTACAGCACCATGGATCCCCACAGGGCATGTTGGGAATTGTAGTTTGGAGCAACCCAGATAGGCTCCACGAGGTACAGCTGAGCCCTTTGTGGTACCAGTTCTGCCACACCCGGAAGTGTAGCTGGAAGGTCAAGTACCACCTGGAGCACTTCAGGTACACTATAAAAGGGCTGCCTCACCACTAGTCAGTGAGCCAGAGTTGAGAGGAGTGGAGACAGAGAAAAAGATAGAGAGAAAGAGAGAGTAAGAAAAGGGTTGTGTATTATAATATGTGGTGCTTTGTACTGTGCTGTGAAGTGAGGAAAAACGAAGAGAAAAATGTTACTCCACTTAAATAAAGGTGTGTTGTCTGGGAAGCCTTGTGTCTCAGCCTGTCCAGCCTGTCTGTGTTAGGATTGGGGAAGCAGTATGACCCTGGTAGTCCACTATATATTTATATATATATATATATATTTATGTATATATATATTAAATATATATATACATATATTAAATATATATATATTAAATATATATATATATATATATATATATATATATATATATATAATAATGCATAGTTTACTGTCAAATAATCCAAAGAGTACGCAACGCGTGTTTCACCCTCATTTGGGCGCATCAGGCGTACACTACTGCTCCCCTCTCAGGGATCGAACTTTGGATGTCGGTGTCAAAGATGAAACCCCTTTATGCTGTGCCACGGCGTGTGGTTTGTTTATTTGACAGCCTGTAGGTCCGGAGTAATTCCATTCATTGCATTTGTAGTCGGAGTCCCAACCTGAATTGTGTGGGTGGTTACCTACCAGTTAACGTTTGTGGTTGGTCTGCCATTCGGCAAACATCCGCACAAATGGAACTAATAGGTGTGTGTCCCAACAGGGATTCGAAACTAAGACAAGGATGAGGTTTTGTCATTCTCAGTGAAACTCTGTCTCTGGCCAAAAATTACGTCTCCTTCCGGGATGCCCAGGTTTTTATGGCAGCAGAACCAGAAGGGGGCAGCTAAATGCTTTCACCCGGCGGCTTTTCAGCACTGTGGGGAAAGAAGGAAATTGACAATATTAGCGGCAGCACCTCCTCTCACCTTGGTGGGTTATTACATACCACGACTGAGACTGTGAGGAGATCCTCTGACGCACATGTTTGACAGTATTTCTATATAGTGTGTCTGAAATTTGTTTAAAAATAAAAGGAATGCTTTCTATAAGACTTCATGCTAGAGCAAGTCAACTTAATTCTAATCTTGGTTTTCTGTCGTCTTGGTTTAACATATATCAGGCTTGTGCTGCTTCACATATTGCATTTAGTGATCTCTTTTCTTGTTTACTGAACTCAGCTTTATCTGATGATCCTTGTGAACATCTTTGCAAAACAAAGAAATGAAAATAAGTGATCAGCATAGGTTGTGCCAGTAAGTTATTTAACTGAATATGAATAACTAAAAAATATATAGTGGATAGATATTAATGCCAATGTTGTTTGGGATGGGTACAATGTTTTGCTTTGGTCTTTTTTTAAATTTAAACCAATAATTTAAATGCATTTTTATTTGTAAACAGTAACAGTGTAAATTTTAATTTAAATGGTTCAAATTACAGTAACCTATAGAATGCACACAGGTACAAGTAACTTTTATTCAATTTATGCAAACGTCATTTTGTTATTTAAAATAATGGTGCAAATTTACATTTAAACAAATACTGCACTACACCGTTGTAGTCAATACATAGCGCAAATAAAAGGCTAAAAATTATTATAACTGTCTAAAATGAATCATAAAGTGTAATTGGACATTTTAAACAAGATAGAAAATGTATTTATGGCATAATATTTGGAATTCAGGGACTTGTATAACTGATTTGAAAGATGGAGTATTGTACACTTTTTAGTTACTTCACAAAGAGTTAGTTATAAAAATGTTTATTTAAATATTTTTTGTAATAGTGAGTGTAATGGAGAGTAAAAATGTTCAGAAATTAAAAAATGAAATGAGCAGTAAAAGAACTGTACAAAACAATGTTCTTGCACCTATTGTTTCACTTTGCTTCACTAAATATAAGTGTAAATAAAAGACTCTGGGGAGGGGGATATTGTAAGTTCCGATTTTTTAAGAAGGCATGTTTTGCTGACAAGAAAAACTGTGTTTTATGATTTTACACAACATAACCCAGCACAGATGAGTGCTGCTTCTTAGCTTGGGTGTTATGGGGGTTCTGGAGACTTTCTTAGATTTATTTGTAACGTATTGCACCAGAGTGCTTCACTGTGAACTTCACCTCTGCTGAATATGAAGCTGCCACTTTGATGCTCAATCTTTGATACCAGAAGTGTGGATTTAGTTGTATGGGCTGCAGATATTCCAGATATGGACAGAAAGAATTTAGAAGCATCCAGAAGAACAATACGTTTTGGAAACATACATAGAAACAGAACTGATACGGAACAGATGGTAGGAAGATGACCAGGGAGTTGACCAGAGATGATTTGACCATTGAGAATCGAGTATAACTACAAGATTAAGATCTGAGACTATCTGTTGCTGTGGTTTGGATAGCCAAATTTTCTATTTTGCTTTTGTTTATGGCATTAGTTATGTGAAAGATTAAAACTTATTAAGCTTGCTTTCTTGCATATATATTTTATTCTATTTTACCACTGGGGATTGAGAAAATTTCTTTTTTCAGATAGGATTGTTAAGGGAGTAAGAAGTAAGGTACAGTGACAGTCATAGCTGGGTGAAATCTAAGGCTAGTGGACCATCATCCTGGTTGCAAATTAATTGCAGCTCCAAACTGTATATGCTTAAAGGTTGGAAAGCAGAAGCTAAGAATAAGAATACACAAATGGGAGTAGTGACAGAATTGAAACACAGGTTAATGTTTTTAGGAATGGTGTCCCCAAAAACCTTTTCTCATGATAAAACGTTTGCCTCTCTGAGAGAGCAAGCAGTGTCAATTTGATTTTGCAGTCTGATAAAACAATGAGTTATATTAAAAAATAACCTCTATAACAGGGTGTTGGTACATGTGTTATTAGACTCATGTTTAATACAGGTGGTGCAGTGGTAGCGGTGCTATATCACAGTTAGGAGACCTGGGTTCGCTTCCCGGGTCCTCCCTGCGTGTAGTTTGCATGTTATCCCTGTGTCTGCGTGGGGTTCCTCCGGGTGCTCTGGTTTCCTCCCACAGTCCAAAGACATGCAGGTTAGGTGCATTGGCAATCCTAAATTGTCCCTAGTGTGTGTTTGGTGTGTGGGTGTGTGTGTGTCCTGCGGTGTGCTTGGCGCCCTGCCCGGGATTTGTTCCTGCCTTGCTCCCTATGTTGGCTGGGATTGGCTCCGGCAGACCCCTGTGACCCTGTGTTAGGATATAGTGGGTTGGATAATGGATGGATGTTTAATACATGCTTTTCAATAGAACCTAAGAATGTCATGTGTTAAAAACATACCCAAATAGGCTTGTGGTGGCTCAATAGCTTCCATGGACAGCAGATTACAGCTCACGTGATGTAAAATTGGCAATGATTAATGCTCTATTTTTTTTTTGTGGAGGGTCTGTGACTAAATGTAGTTCAGATTTTATAAACATAACATTGAGGTCTGGGATACTCCTGTTTTCAAAAGCAGACTGAGAGATCTCTTTTTGAGAGGTGAATTGTCTGAAGAGATGTGACAGTGGTACCTTTCTCATCTTTGTTTAGGTTGAACTAATATCCATTTTCATTGTCACTCATCATTCTTACCTAGACTCACCAACAAGGCAGTATTTGTTTAAGACAATTGTGGTTAGTAGGGTGTTGTACTGTGTTAGCCATTATGGATACAATGAGAAGTGAAGCAAAATGACACAGTTTATTGGATAATTGAACAGATTACAATATTCAAGCTTTCAAGACAGATCGGGCCCCTTCTGCAGGCAAGATAAGCTTGCATATTGTTATCTGTTCAGTTATCCAATAAACTGTGTCCTTTTGATTAATTTATCAAGGCAATTGTGGCAAAACTGCAGAGTAGGAACTGTGTAGTTATTTCTTGGAAGAGCTTTATCCATAAATATCAGTTTTTGGAGCTATGGAAAACCTGTGGAGCATAAATACAACTTCCTTGATTCTGACTAGTTCATCTAGGCGGCGTCAGGGATTCTTATGGTTTGCTTAGTTTTGCAGTGTTTCTTACTTGTGTTTTCTTTATACCCCTGCTTATTACTGACATCAACATTTTAACTGCTACCGCTTGGTTATATTTTTTTGTTCATTCTCCAAAACATGTTGAAAAATCTGATTTTACATGAATAAAGGGTGTTTTACCGCATTGACCTGGTTAACAGTCTACTGGCACAGGTCTAGCTCAGTCACAGGAAAAGTCACTGTTTAACCTCGTACTCTTCTTTGCTTTTAATGACCTTTTTCAGTTTCAAGTCAGATATTTGCTAAATGGTTTCTGCTGTTTCTGGCAACACTGTGACAGAGCATAACCTAAACATACACATGACCCTCTTCATTCATTGTCTTGCTTTTACCTGTCCTCCTCCATTGAGCTTGTTTGTCAGCTTGACTTTGCTGAATGATACTGGTGCTTTCATCCAGTGGGCTCCAAAGTTGGGGGAGTCAGGGTGGATATAGACACAGCTGTGAGTCTGAGGATCAGGTTTGCCAGCTGGGACCCATTCCCCGTTGACATACTTCCAGCGATGGCTGTCTGCTGGTGCAAAGTCCAGGAGGAAAGAATACATGGCATTAGGGTCAAGGCCTGAAACGCTGATCTTCAACACTGGAAACATCCGTCTGTACAAGAAAGAAATAAAGATAAAGAAAATTGCATCGATGTTAGCCTGTTTTACCCTGAATGCCCTTTCCACTTTGGCATCAATCATAAAAATGTAAACATGTCCAGTATATACTGTGAGTCTAAGTTCCTAATCCCTAAAAAAGTATTTCATACAGTATGTTATTTTTGTTGTAAATAAATTTATATGTGATATTATGAGTGCTTTAAAATAAAAAAATGGAGAACGCTCAGTGGTTTGTGTAAAGGATAGAAAAGAAGCCTAATCTCATTCACTTAGTTAATATAGTTGAGATATATTATTTTCTAGTCATGCATGGATCCAACAACCCTTTAGTTTTTTTAACCTGCTTTCCCCCAGTTTAACAGTAACATGTACATATGACTGAGGGTTAAGGGAAATAGTTTACTGCCAGATCATTTTCCAACAATGTTACAGATTGCTGTTTTCTGAAGCCCCAATTATAGTGCTCAAAAAAATTAAAGGAACACTTTTTTAATCAGAGTATAGCATCGAGTCAGTGAAACTTCTGGGATATTGATCTGGTCAGTTAAGTAGCAGAGGGGGTTGTTACTCTGCTGCTTTGGTGTTAATGAAATTAACAACAGGTGTACTAGAGGGGCAACAATGACATGACCCCCCACCCCCCCAAAAACAGAAATGCAGAAATGGTTTAACAGGTGGAGGTCACTGACATTTTTCCCTCCTCATCTTTTCTGACTGTTTTGTCACTAGTTTTTCGGCTATGGTCAGTGTCACTACTGGTAGCATGAGGCGATACCTCGACCCAACAGAGGTTGCATGGGTAGTCCAACTTCTCCAGGATGGTACATCAATATGTGCCATTGCCAGAAGATTTGTTGTGTCTCCCAGCACAGTCTCAAGGGCATGGAGGAGATTCCAGGAGACAGACAGTTACTCTAGGAGAGCTGGACAGGGCCTTAGAATGTCCTTAACCCAACAGCAGAACTGGTATCTGCTCCTTTGGGCAAGGAGGAACAGGATGAGCACTGCCAGAGCCCTACAAAATAACCTCCAGCAAGCCACTGGTGTGAATGTCTCTGACCAAACAATCAGAAACAGACTTCATGAGGGTGGCCTGAGGGCCCATCATCCTCTAGTGGGCCTGGTGCTCACTGCCCAGCACGGTGGAGCTTGATTGGCATTCACCATAGAATACCAGAATTGGCAGGTCCACCACTGGCACCCTTTGCTTTTCACAGATGAGAGCAGGTTCACCTTGAGCACATGTGACAGACGTGAAAGGGTCTGGAGAAGCCGTGGAGAACGTTATGCTGCCTGTAACATCGTTCAGCATGACCAGTTTGGTGGTTGGGTCACTGATGGTCTGGGGAGGCATATCCATGGAGGGATGCACAGACCTTTATAGGCTAGACAGTGGCACCTTGACTGCCATTAGGTATCGGGATGAAATCCTTGGACCCTTTGTCAGACCCTATGCTGATGCAGTGGGTCCTGGATTCCTCCTGGTGCACTACAATGCCTGGCCTCATGTGGCAAGAGTATGCAGGCAGTTCCTGGAGAATGAAGGAATTAATACCATTGACTGGCTCCCATGCTCACCTGACCTAAATCCAACAGAACTCTGGGACATTATGTTTCGGTCCAACTGACACCGCCAGATTGCATCTCAGACATTCCAAGAGCTCAGTGATGCCATGGTCAAGATCTGGGAGAAGATCACTCGGGACAACATCCGTTGTCTCATTAGGAGCATGCCCCAACTTTGTCAGGCATGCATACAAGCACATGGGGTCCGTACTGAGTACGATTTTGAGTTGCTGCAAATAAATTTCGGCAGAATGGACTAGCCTGCTGTATCATTTTTTCACTATAATTTTCGGGGTGTCTTTGAATTCAGTCTTGTGTAGGTCGATCATTTTCATTTCCATCAAACGATGTGGCATCCTTTCGTTCCTAACACATTACCCAGTCCATATCAGTATAGATATTCAGTAGGATTTTTTTCCCATTGAGATCTGATGTGTTTTCAAAGTGTTCCATTATGTTTTTTGAGCAGTTAACATTCAAATTATTAAATAGAAAAGCACAGTTAGACAGTCTGGGCAAAAACACCAACCATTCATAACTAATGTTTTACAACAAAAACAAAAGATTATGATGATCTACAGTAACTTACTGTCACAACTCTTTTGCTACAGAAAAAGTGCACATTTAGGAGGTATAAAATATGTGCCACAAAGTTGATTGTCCTAAAGTTGTTACAATGAGTTTTTTTCCCCAAAAAAACACCTGGTGTAAATCCCTATCAGAACATCAATGCTAAACTGAAAAAGACAGTCATTGTCCTTTTTCAAACCCAGAACAGCCTTCACTTCACTCAGGTCTCAGGTGCTAAATAATATTAGGATGCCCTTGTAGAGGGAGTTTATTTTTCTAAATATTTCTAAATCACCCACTCCCAGATATTGTTCATCCCTTAGGTGGATTTTTCTTCTATGTGATGGTTAGGTTAATTGATGAAAGACTGGCACCCAGTCTGGTGCTATTTTCTGTCTTGTGCCAAGTGCTGTTGGGATTAGCTTTAGTCCCCAGTGTCTATGAAACAAGTCTGAGAATGCTGTTATGCCATCTTAGTTCTAAGTATCTTGTTTAAGTCCACAAAGTGCAAAGCCTGTAATTTTTTCGTCAGCTACTTTATAGATTATAGTAAAGTCTCAGAAAGGGAAATAATACTGTTTAAGTGGCATTTAAAGATTCTATTGTTTTGTTAATTTCTGTTGGAATTGTAACTTGCTTGTATTTTGTCTCATGTTAGAACAACTGTTTTGAAAGAAACTGGACCAAATAACATATCTGGTGGAGTTTCAGTTTCTTTTCAGCCATGTTCTCACATGAATAATGAAATGCTGCACAGGATAGAACCAATCTTTTGGCTAAAATGGTAGATGAATGTGGGAAAGAATTACAGTACATGATCAATTAAAAAACACTGACAAGGGAGGAAAATTGCTAAATTGAATCTTTCTTTTGTTATCTGTGTAATTGCTAATAATTGTCTTTATCTGTGGAAGCTGCCTTTATGTAAGAAACATTTAGAAAGCAAAACAAGATTAACTAAAATCTTAGGGCAGTAGAGTATTACCTCCAATATCTCTGGTGTATGCCACATCTTTAAGTATGATGTAAAATTACCAAGGTGGAAGAAAACATTCTGAATTAATTTGATAAAAGGTATGCTTCAGTTGACCATGTAGATTATCTATTTATCTACAAATTTAGTTTTTATTACTATAAATTGCTGTTTGTCAAAACACATAAATTATTAAATCTATTTTACAGAGACTGAAACTGAATTGTTTTTTGCACACCTTAACTTTTTCAGGTCCATCTTTAGAAATTGAGGTGTAAATATATATATATATATATATATATATATATATATATATATATATATATATATATATATATATATATATATACACACACAAACATGCAGTATAAACACAATCCCTAATATTCTATCCCATAATTAATAAGTGCTTGTACTATATGGAGATGATGAGGTGCAAAAACATTTGGTACACTCTCTTCATTATATGCATCCATTGTTTTGATTTATGGATTTTGACAAAACCCTTAGATGGTTCTAGACAATAAGTCAATGCAAAAGACATTTCCAGACGTTGTTCACATAAATACCCCAAGGGGTGTGTAATCTACTGCTCATTTACTTTATATTTTTATTCAGTATGTTAATTTGAGTGGTTATTCTCAATATTATTATTCTTAAAAATAATTTGTAATTGTTTTCACACCTGAGTTAAGATAAATAACCAAAGAAGAAGGAATAGGGGTTGCTTAGGTTAAGGTTTGATAAACATAGTGAGGATGTAAGAGCAAGCAAAAAACAAAAGATGCAAAAATCAGAGCTAAAATTAAACAGCTAACTACTGGAAGTCAAGATGCTGTGTAGCATAACTTAACTAGATTCTGAAGTCCCCACTCAAAATTTGTAGGATGTGTGCATTGGGAAGTGCTGTATAGTAGCAGGGTTGTGCCGTTATTGTAAAATGGTTTCAATGCACTTTAACAAGTATGTTGTATTCTTCTTTTCATACCACTTTTTTAATTCTGGGATTTTTTTTTTAATTATCTTGATTAGATTAGATTGGTAGGAGATACCAATGAGGCTCTTGACTAATTGTTTAATCACTTCCTGTTTGCACAGACTCTATGGAAGTAGTGGATTGCATATTTACAGGAGTATTTCCTTGTTTAGTGTGTCTGTGTTGACTACACACCAGTGGCAATTACAATAACTATGATGAAGTGTTTTGAGAGACTGGTACTGGGATACATTAAACAGAATATTCCAGGTAATCTTAATCAGCTCCAGTTTCCATTTTGTCATTACCAGTCCACAGATGATGCAATATATACTTTGAAACTCCTTACTATCCTGGCACAACTGAGCAATAAAAACTGTTAGAGCAGAGTCCTGTCTACAAACTACAAGTCACCATGTAACCCTGTTGTACCACCAAACTCCTCAGTGTAGGGCTTAGACCAACAATTGGATTTTGGACTTCCAAACAACAGACTTTATCATGTGTGGATTGACAGCATCACATCCTTTATTCTGACCCTCAACACAGGCATTACACGGGGTAATGTCCTGAGCCCCCTTTAGCACTCTTTGCTCAATAATGACTTTACATCCAGACGCAGCTCTATCTTCATCATTAAATTTGCTAATGACACAGCAATCATAGGCCTGATCAACAAAAATGATTAGACAGTTTACAGAGAAGAGGTCTACCAGCTGACTAAATGTTTACAGGACAGCAAACTTCTTCTTAATGTTAAGAACACCATAGAGTTGGCCATAGACTTCAGAAGGCAGAAGGTAAAATGCACTGCCAACTACTTCAGAGAGGAAGCTGTTGAAAGAGTAAACAGCTTTAAATTTCTTGGAGTGACCATCACTGATATGCTTAATTAGTAACAATGCATTTCACATCTTGTCAAAAAGGCTCACCAGTGCATCTCCTTCCTCAGACATCTGAACACAAATCAGATTATTACATTTGTTCACAGTAACTTCTTCAGGCCCACAAATGGAGTCGATCCTGTCTGCATTAAGGCCTGGTACGGCAGAAGATGTTGAAGATGACACAGAATATCACTGGCACAGAGGTGCCGTCAGTTCTACATGTATTCAAACCAAATGCTTCAGTGTCCCCATGAATAATACATGTGCGATTAAACATGCATATATATATCAAACTGACCAATAATAGTAGCCAATTACTTTAAAAATTATTCCCATGTCGTGATTGCGAGCTCAGAGCAAACTTTTTATTTCTGCACCAGTACAGGAAATAAATTCCCCAATGCATGGTATGCATAAAAAATCTGGCAAGACTTGACATGACTGTTCACATGGTATATGAAGACAGCTACTACAGAAAATAAACTGAACTAAATCATGAAGAAACAAAATCAGAATGCTTTCCAATTAATGGAGCATCACCAAGTATAGATAGTGGCACAGGTAAAATAGGTGTTTATAAGTGAGAGACTTGATAAGAGAAGGAAAGTAATTACAGATGTAGTATCCACACCCCTGTCTAAAAAATCTTAATGATACTATCAGTCAAACTGGCTAAACGGGCATGTTTATTTCCTGGCTAATTTTCAATAAAGCAAACAACAACATGTATCATAACATTTCTCTGTGAAAAAAACAAGTCCAACCCTTCCATTGAGGAGAGTTGTGATTTGTTACTCAAGCACTAAGTGAAATCAAAACACCACTGAAATAAAATGATGTGGACATAGAGAAAGTAACAAATGCAGCTTTGAAGGGCTTTTCATGGCAGAGAAAAAACAATCACCACAAAGCCCTTCAAATTGTGTACCTGGCTAAAGAAGACATCTTACATTTGACCATAGACTCTTTTTTTAGACGTATTTCACAATGTGGAGCATCTCATAGTCCAAGTGTAGAAGAAAATACTACCTGCCGATCCCATGGGATAGCGTAGGAAACACAAGATTATCTTTTTCAAACTTAATAAAAACATTACATGAAAAATAATCAAAAATATTACAACTTTGACTCCAATCATTAGTAGAAAGCTCCGTGTTCATATCAACCTTGGACAAGAAACCTTTTTTTACCTGTAAAGTTGTATTTGGCATGTGGGAATGCAGAGAGTGAGATTCTCCAAGGAGAACAAATTGTCAAATGACAAAGGTACTGGATTCACAAGTGATGGGGCAAAGGCTGCATTGCATCCCACTCACCATCACATGGAAAAATATAGCTTTTTTCTCGAATGAACTGATTTTATACCATTCTAGGGAAACCAGACAGAAAATTCCCAAAAGAGGCAAATGATCTTGTTTCTGCAATTGTAGCACCACCACTTGTGCATGAACAGCCCTTCCCAGCAGAGAAAGTGGGCAGTCATTGTAATGATAGACATGGCAAGCCGAATTAACATTTAGAAATATCTCAAAATGAATTTCAGATATCTTAAAATGTAATTTACTTTTCAATATATATAAAACTCATCTTGAGATCTTAAAATAAGCTCCTTAACATTTTAAGATATCTGCAATAAGTTTTGGGATATCTCAAATGCATTAGTAGATATCTCAAATACATTTTCAGTTCCCTTAAAATAACTCCAGGTGTATTTCAAGATATCTCAGTTGAATTTTCAGATATCCTAAATTGACCTTGCATGTATTTTAAGATATCTTAAAGTAATGTCTTGTAAACTTCACTATTATTTCAAAGAACTTCCTATTTAATATAAGATACCTTGAAATGTATTTCAGTTAGTTGAAAATGGACAGGAAGCTGTTTTGAGATATCTGGAAATGTATTTCAGATATCGTAAATTGGATTTAGGTGTCCAAAATGAAATTGAGATATCTTGAAGTAATTTAATGTTTTTTAAAGATATCACAAAATGTATTTGAGATATGTTGAAATACAATTTGAAATATCATGAAATACAATCGTACGATATCTCAAGTGGAGCAGACACCCATTTTAAGATATCATGAAATGAATTTGAGTTATCTAAAATGTATTGTAGATATCTCAAACAAATAAGATCTCTTAAATGCTTTGTAAGATATCTTAATTACATAAAAATTATATTTTTAGAACTCATTTTAAGATATGTGAAATGTATTTTCAGATATTTCAAAACAACCTCCCGTGCATTTCCAGATATCTCAAATGCATTTCAATATATCTTAAAATAACTTCCTGTGTATTTTGAAATTTATCAAATACATTTTGAGATATCTTAAAATAGATAGGAATTCCCATTGAAAGAATAAGACATTTTACGGGAAGTGACTTTGATATATATCTTGAAAGGTATTTGAGATATCTTGAAATGCAAATGTATTTATTTGGAGATATTTGAAAATGTATTTGAGATATCCTGAAATGTGAAGAAAGTTATTTTAAGATACTGTATCTTGAAATATATTTAAGATATCTCAAAATGCACTGGAACTTGTTTTGATATTTTCCAAAATCTTATCTTATTTTAAGATTTCTTGAAATATCTTGAAATCTATTTGAGATATCAAAAAATGCATTTTAAATATCTTGAAACAAGTCCATTTTCAGATATCTTTAATTCAATCTGAGGTATCAAAAATGCATTTTAAATATCTTGAAACAAGTCAATTTTCAGATATCTTTAATTCAATCTGAGGTATCAAAAATGCATATCCAGATATCTTAAAATGTATTTTTAGATATCTCCAAATGTTAATTTGGCTTGCCTTAGACAGAGTTAATGGCCTAACTGAAAGGTATCATGAGGAAAATAGTCCTTACGAAGCACCTATCTGTGCCTGTGACGCAAATACTGAATAGCTCAGTTTGAAGAATTTGGTTAGGAGAAGTTCCCAATGGAAACATATACTTCTATTATATTTCAGCATCATAAAGAAGTATTCTGCAGTGTTAGCAGAATGGCTTGGATTGCACTTGCTCCTTCCATTCACAAGGCTGATTTAGAGAGACACTTCAGTGCGCAAAACATTCTGAAGACATCACTTTGGTCTCAGAAGCCTGAACACTGTTCTTGCTATAAAATTAGAGATAGTGGACTCCACATTTCATTTTTATTATGGGAAAGTGCTAGAATAATTTAAAAACAAAGGTCAACAATTTTTTTTTTGCATTTTTTTTTAATCTGAAATTAGACATTAGAAGCAGAATGCGATTGGCAAGTATGAAAATGAAATGTTAAGTCAGACCTGCAGCAAATCCTAAGGACCATGGGTATAAACTAATCCTGGACAAGATGTTACATCATTATGGAGGTCAATCAAAAACATCAAGGCAAAAGTAGAGTCTGTCATCCATCCATCTATCCATTATCCAAACTGCTATATTCCATCAGTCTAATATTATGTCTTTAGTCAGTAAGACTAGGCTATAGTCCCATGAAAGAAGTTCAGCTCAATACAAGGAGAACATGCATGTACTACAACTACACAGAAGCCGTAACAGCCTACAAGGAGATAACATTTAAAATGCCACTAGACCCATGTCACATTCTGAATACTCTGATTTAACAGCAAGTTAAAGTGCTTTATAAACAGTAAAATTGCATAATCTCTTGATACATCAATTGAAGAAATCCCTTCCCAGCTTTGCTCCATCTGCTAACTAGGTATAGTTCTCAGTTGATGTTCTCAAGCTGTAAAATGAGCTCCCCGAGATTATTCAATCTATTTCCAGTCTACAGAGGTTCAGATGTCTCCTCAAGAGAATCTACAGGCCACTTAAGACTTTCTTCCTCTCAAATCCCCTCTTACATACCTGCACTGTTACTGACACAGTGAGACGTTTCATTTTTTTTTTTTTAATCTAGCCTTGGGGAGAACTAGAATACTACACTTTGTACTTCAAAATCATCATACGATAAATTATGGTTTGATTCAGTTGGTAACAAAATAATAATAAAAAATTAATAATTTGATAATTTTCAAATTGGAGAAACAATTTTAGGTAGTTATTGACTTTTTTCACCCAATGAATCCCACTGGGTTGTAGCCCACAGGGTTTCTAGTTTGATCCAAGACATTGACATTTTCAGTCTTAGAAAGGGTCACTTCATGGGTGGTGGCTGAACTGAACTTAGTTTTGTTAAGTTTGATTTGATTGTGTGGAATTTTACATGCTTTAAATAAATTCAGTAAAAGTTTTTTATTTTTTAAAAAAGGTCACTTCATCTTAGAGTGTTCCAACAATTGTACTGTAAGCCTGTAAATTGCTTAAAATCAGAAAATAATATGAATTAGTTACTATGCACTTCGCATGCTGCTTGATGTTATAAGACCTTATGGAAACTACATTGGCTATGTTGTTTATTTGCAAAGGCATGAACCAAAATTTAGTCCTATGTGTTTAATCCTTTACACCAATGTAAAATTAATGCTAGATTAACGACACAGTTATGGGTGCCCAAGGCTCATTAATTAACATGGGAAACAAAGGCTAGCCTGTCTGGTGTGATTTTAGAGAAGAGGTACGATAGCACAAATTGCTGAAAAACTTAAGCTGATCATGAGGGAAATGTGCCCGAGCTCACAGTACAAGCTGTTGTGTATGGGGCTCAGTAGCCAAAGACCGGTCAAAGTTCCTATGCTGACTTCTGTCCACGTCTAGTCTGTCTAGTATGGACATGAGTGTCAGAACTGGACCATGAAGGTGTGTAAAAAGGTGGCTGGTCTGATAAATCACATTTTCTTTCAAATCTTGGAGACACCTGCATGCATGTGTGTGGTTTTTCTGGGGAAAACATAGCAGCAGGATGCACTAAAGGAAGAAGGTAAATTGGTGGAGGCATTGTGATGCTGTTGGCAATATTCTTCCAGGAAACCTTGGGCCCTGGCATTCATATAGATGTTACTTTGATATGTACCACAAAAGTAAAGATTGCTGTAGACCATACACAACCCTTCATGGCAACAGTATTACTTGGTTGCAGTGGCCTCTTTCAGTAGGATAATATGCATGCCCTGTTACACTAATAAAATTGTTCAGCTATGGTTTGAGGATCATGGCAAAAACGTTAGAGCATTGACCTGACCTCCAAATCCTCACATCTCAATCCAGTTGAGCATCTGTGCTGGAAAAGCAAACCTTATTCATGGAGGCCCCACCTTGTAACTTACTTGGCTTAAAGGATCTGCTGCTAATGTTTTGGTGCCAGACACTACAGGACACTTTGAGAGGTGTTATGAATTCTATGATTTGATGAGTCGGACGTCACGAGGGAAACCTCCACAAAATTAGGCAGATGGTTTTTAATGTAGTGGCTAATCAGTTTATGTTAAAATAGTCTGATAATTGTGTTTGCTGGCATTAGCATGCAGGCATATTTTTAATTAACATTAATATTGCTCTTTCATGTACAACTACTCCATGAAGCTTAAAGGTTGTCAGTCAGATCATATAAGCTGTGTTATTGCTACACTGGTTTGTTTTCCATACGTGGTTCCTGCCTTGTTTCTAGAGGTGTTCTTGGCCCCCATGATGCTGTAAAGAAAAAAAAAGAAGCGTCCAGAAAATAGGTGGCTGGACAGATACGTGTTTTGAAATTAGTTGTTTTCATAGCATTGTGATTCACAGCTCAGCTCTATTAGCTTGAGTTTGATGTCCAGCCCAGCTTCAGTCTTTGTTAAATCAGAATCTTTTCTTAAAGTCTTAGTGAGTTTTCTATAGATATTGTACTGCTTTCTCATCACATTCAAGGAAAAGGCTAAGTTGACTATAATTGAGAGTTTTAAAACAGCAATCATTAATAGCTCCTATATTAAATCCTTCTTAACCTGCTTCTGTTTTATTACAGAGCCAAGAGGAGTTGGAACCTGGTCGGTCAGAAACCATCTCAAGGCAGGCAGTCATTTTACTGCAGTTTAATCAAATATTCTATAAATCTTAATTTTTCATATATACCCATTCAGCTAGTAAGCATTTTTCTTATATTTTTGCATTGCTAGATGAAGCTGGATTAAAAAATAATATTTAAATCTGTTCAGCACACTTTACAAATATAATACAATGGTTACCGTAAATCTATTGCTTGACTCCAAACAAGTGCCACAGTGATTGAGGAAATGAAAGCCTTGCAGCTTACGGTCTCTGATTGCTTGTAGGATGCATTAATTCAGTCAATCAATTTTTTTTTTTTTTATATAAAATTTCTTACTGATTCTGTAAAGTTAAAATTATTCTACTCCTCTGTACTGGGCTATACATGTCATGTTTGCAGAACCTTTGTCACCTGTGAGAAAAGACATTTGGAGTTTGGTGAATAACAAAATTTATGGTGTAATTGAAAAAGCCTAAGAGTTGCACTTGAAGACTATTCCGCTTCAGCTGTTCTTAACATTAGGTGTGCGGCACTGAGCACAAGTTGTATTCGAAAGGGTCAAGTGCAAATGGAACTGTGCAGCTCATTCAGACAAGACACGTACAACCACATTTTGCAGCATCGCAGAAGGCAGATGTCAGCAGTCAGATACCAAGACCACATGTGAATCACAGCAAGCAACGGCCAGGTCTGCAATATTATATGAAGGTTACAAATGAAGGCAATTATCACATTGAAGAACATATGTCAATGTGCAACTGTTCTCTCTGATGAGGATGATGAGAAAAAGAAAGAAACACACACACACACAAATGAGAACCGGACTGTTTACTGATAAATGTGCTACCCCTCTGATGAATGTACATCAAGCTTTGATGAATTTAATCAGATGTGCAGCTTAAGTCGTTTCCCTCTGCTTAACATTTCTCTGTTAATTAATGCAAATGACAAGGCATTCATTATTGAGAAAATTAAATAAATTCCTAGACTGAAAATGGAAAACCTATAGGCATCCAGTTATCACTTACCCTGAAGTGGTTGCAAGTTTTGGATATACAAGACGGAAAAATTAAATACTTTACACCACTCATATAAAGTCACTTCTGCTTTTACATAACATTGCTGAAATTTTGAAGATGAGAAGATGTCAACTCTGCAGCTCTTTCATCAGATGGGATGCAGTGTTTTCCATCACGGCTGCGATTGGTGGTATCAATATGCATTAAGTGTGGTATTGTACAGTATATTGTTCATATGCAGGACAATTATGAAATACAAATACTTATAATTTTGTTAAAAATGAAGCATAAGTGTTTATTTAGAATTTTAAGAAAATAATTGAAAGTTCCAATGTGGATTTGTGATGAAGATATTGAGGAACTGGATTTAAAAGGAAAAAAATCTAAAATACCTCATTTAATTTGGAAGAGTTAAAAGAATTATTAAAGCAAAGCTCCCACTGGTTGAGTTTGCATTTGTAACATGATGGACTGGGGTTGCATGCTGGGTTGATTCTTGTCTTGTGTGTTTCTCTAGTAGATTTCTTTTATATATTTTTTTGCTGTCTATAAATGCATGATGACATGTAGATACTCTTATTCATATATATTAAAGTATGCTTCTGGTCTCGTATATTAATCTGACACAGATTGGCGAGGACCTGTGAAATTGTGTTTAACAGGTGACGTCAGCAGCATGGTATAGTGTCTAAGGAAATGGACTTCGATTCACAAAATCACAGGTTACAACTCCAAAGCGGGTTCGTTTGGCATCCTGAACACATAAATTAGCCTGATCATGCAAAGACAGATGGTTCAGGTTCAGCACTGCACCAGGAAAATATACTGTTTCACTTCCTATCATTGACTTTCTATATGAAACGAAGTTCAAAAGGAATATATTCTTTTGTTTATTTACCTTGGCATGCCTGAAAGTTTTTTTTTTTTTGGTTTTATTTGGGTAGTCTTACATTGTTTAAACAAACTATTATTTTAATTGGTAACATGGTACATTAGCCAGTTGTTTAGCATGAATGTGTCCTGTGATGGATTTCTGAGCAGGGCTTTTGCTACCTTGTGCCTATTTCGCTGGGGTAGCTTCTGGCTTCCCATCAAATTAGTATAAAGTGGTGTCAGAAAATGGGACTGTAAATAGAAAGAGTGATTCCTATAAGAATTAATGTGTGCATAAGCTACAAAATTCTGTTTAATTACCATTTTCTATATGAACGTTGCATTCTGATTGCAAGTCAGAAATTTCAGAATAGAAGTTTATTATTGCCTTCTGATGGACTTTTATAATTTTGTAGCTCAACACCTATAAAAAAGGCAAAATGTATTCACTTATGTGATAATAATGATCATATAAACTTTTTTATGCGAGCCTTTGAGACTGTGGAGTAGAGTTTAGGCAAACAACAATCACTGTCCAAGGTGCTGAATACTAATTTTCCATTGTTTCCAGTAGTTACAACATTTTAAATTTTTTTTTGTCTTATGTAATAACATTGGGCATTAATTTTAGGGTACATTTCACTAATTTTGAAAGTATAGTCTCCTTTAGAACATACAGAATCAATGACTATCTGCACTTGACTGAACAGATGTGCATTCATTTAACGTGCAACCAGAAGAACCACACATTTTGTAGTTTGACATCTTGGCATTGGAGGCATTGACATTCATGTCAAATAAAGAAAGTAACAAATCTAATTTTCTTTTACTGCCTTTTTCTGTAGGAACCCAGCAGATGAACTTATTAAAATAACTATATTCTGTATATTTATATTCATTTCTAAGATGTTTAGGAATACAAAGTGTAAGTGAACTTTTGTTACACTTTTTTGTAAGATTGTTTTTCTTTTTTTGCCACTGTAAAATTACTTTGTATTTATGATTTATTATTTTGGAAAAAACAAATAAGTAAATAAGTGCACGTAAATATAGATGTTATTTTTAGCTTCCTGATTGACCTTAGCAGTATTTTGCAGTTAGTTTTAGATAAAGCTCTAACCTGAAAAAAAGGTAAGAGAAGGTTTAACAGACGAACGGCAAACAAAAAAGAGAGGTATGAAGGCCTGTAACAACTGCAAACAAGAGTGCCATGAAGATAAATGTACATTTTAGATAAAAACGCCTGTTCAATCAATTAACCATGGAGGATCTGACAATGAGCAACAATGCAAGGTACTTTGTAAGGAAAAAAAAAACCTTTATGTTAAGTTCATTTTTAAACGTTGGCTGCAAAATTGTCCACAAATATGACTATTTACATGCATATTTTTGAAAGCTAAAGGTACAACCACAACTTTAACTATAAATTTGTGTACTTAGTCACTGTGTAAGAATACAAATAAAAAAAAAAATCTGCTTCTATGAACAATTAGAATAAATTACTTAAATAATACTTTAGTAAAGAAAAAAACAAACAAAAAAAAAACAATACTCCTGTACCACCACGTGTACGCGAAGTCCTATATTGCAGTTTGCTACTCTTTCTAGATCTAACAACTTTAATTTAAGATGCACGTCCAGTTACAGCCCATACCTTATCCTGTATATAAAACATCGGCTGAGTTACAGTGTAAATGCTTTATAAGACCTCCATGACAGTGATCCAATTGAAGTTCCAAAATAAGGACTGGTTCATTCACAGATGATGGGTTTAACTGTTTTGTAAATGCTAACTTAACATTCGTTGTGAAAAATTCCAATAATCTCTATTTGATGGTTTATCACTGTCTTTTCATAATGTCAAGTACATTGTAATTCTATACCAAACTATTAATTCTCTTTGTGTCCTTGGCACAACTAATCTTATACTGTTATTATTACTTTTACTGTGCAAAATGTGCTTGTTCTGTCATGTAAAAAAAGTGTTTTGATTTCCAGTTTTTATTTTTAAAATAATTAGCTGAAAATCGACTCTATGCAATCGATGAGATATCCTTCAAATAGCCGAATAGTGTTAAAGCACAGCAGTCGTGGCATGAACTTTTAATTTCATTTGTTGTACTGAAAGAGAGTAATTGCTTTGTGAATATAACGCACCTTGTTCTATAGTTCCTGACATAATAAAATTAAACTTCATAAGATTAGATTAAATGATAAATGTGCTATATCATAACTTCAACAATAAAAAATGCATTTAAAAAACGTATCTACGTTAACACATAAAAATTCTGAAAACTCAACAATCATCATTATTTTCAGTAACAGCATATATTAAGCAAAAATAAATAATAACGTACGTGAAGCAATTATTTTCTCGTTACAGGACCTTTGTTGGTATATATATATATTTTAGATATATATATAGAGATATTTTAGATATATATATAGAGATATTTTAGATATATATATAGAGATATAGAGATATAGATAGATAGATATTCATATATATATATACTGTATATATATAATGTTGTATTTCACAAGATTGTTTGGTAATCATTTTTAATGGAGTGTGTTATTTTGCTCAAGGATTAATCAGAATTAATTGCCTTCATATACACTTAAATGAAACCTCTCGTTATGTTTAAATTGTTTAAATATAGCGAAGTAAGACTTAATTAACTGTAATAACATTCAAAGCTAAAAGAACAAAATAAATACTATGAAATCCAACTTTTTAAATAAATTAACAACTTTACCATAATATTAATCAAATAAAAAAACAATGCATTTTATTGTTAGTTTTTAAAAGGTCCCTATTGTTTACCGATCCAATAATAACAATAAGGATAGTAATAAACTTTTCGTTTTCTTTTAAACAATTGACATATTACAGACTTTAATATAAGTGATAGTACAAAAGTACATTGTATATTCTATTTAATAATCATAATGACGGCAAACAACGGAACTCATCAGGGATTATTTTATAACATAAATAACATATTATAGATTAAATGTACTCATTGTGTTTAGATGCGAATTAATCAATAAATTTAATCCAAACGATAATAATCAGCAAAAAGTGTTGTGATTTTTTAAAAGTCATTTTAGTTAAAAAGGCGTAAGAAATGTAAAACATAATGTTTATGTATTGAAGGTTGTATATACAATTCTTGGTTATTAACAAAAAAATACGACTGTAAAAGCAAAAAAGCGAATTGACGTGTAAATATATTAAACGAGACAATTCTTCAGTTATTTCGTAAACAAATCTAAAAACTTCAAACAAATAAATGCATATTTACTGTTAAATTAAAAGTGAAAAATCAGATATTCATTACATGTACAGTAGTTGGATATTATTCTTGTTTGCCTTTTTGTCATTTTTTTAAAGTTTTTGTTCTGAAACGTGAGTCTCGGTAAACATTCTTAAATTAAGTAAAAGCAATGCCTCATGATGACCAAATGGTTTCATTAGACTCTGCTCGTAACAGTTTTAATACATTTGTACTTCAAAAAAAATGTTAAGAAAAATATTATTACAGCTTATTAATATTTCCTAGATACATATTACCATTAATGATATGTTCAAAAAAGCACGCAATTTCATAATAATTATTGGAAATGATATTAATGAGTCATTGGGGTTTTTTTAATTAAACGGCGTTAATCACGTCCGAAAATTTCACTTTAGAAAACATTTTTAAACCAATGCGCTAAATAAACGCATGAATAAAAAACATGCTAATTCAGTTCCAAATAAAAAATACGTTAATTAACTATACTTTTTATCAATAATAACAATAGAAACAATAATAATAATACCTTCTAGTATACGTCAATAACACTGGTCATATAAAGAACAACGTCTACATCTGATCATTTAAAAATCTGGACAGCTACAGTTTCCAAAAATTGTATCTGAAACGTGAACATAAGCAAATGCTGAAGACTTCTTTTAATATACTTTACACTCATTTTGGAAAGGCGGTACATTTTAGGATGAAGTAAGCGATATGTTAATTATAGCAAACTATGAAAACGTTAGTCTGAACAGAAAACAATGCTTAAATGTTAAAGGACATTCCCTAATGTGAACTTTAGGTTAAGACTCTTGATCGTTTTGGTCGGCTATGACCTTTGATTGAGGGAGCTCAACAATAATAGAGTATGCTGTGTCTATGAGGACTGATGCGCCAAGAAGGAATCGCGGAATAAAGTCGATTAACCCTCCCTAAACACCCTTCTGAACGAGGCCTAGCCTTCAATAAAAGAGGTTTCCTCAATAATAATACCCGTTAAACATTTGCTTATCTCTAATTATACATGACCTTCCTAGAAAACGCTCTCTCCTTCTATTGGGCACTGTGTAGTTCCGTTAAATAGATTCATGACCAGGTATTAGCCATTGAGTGGGACAGACAAGGTTGAATATTAAAAGCTTTGAGAGTAAACTGACCTTCCGTTTTTGGTAACGATCATTTCATTGGTGACCTCCTTGAATTTTCTCCAGAGCTCGGCGTCTTCCAAACTGACTTTGAGTTGCTTCTCAGTGGGGTCCCCTTTCTCTCGTCCTGCTTGGAGCTCACTCTCCACCACACTTAGGAGGCGGGAGATGCAGCAGTCGCTGCCCTTCTTGTTGCCGATGCTCAGGTCGTTCATGATGGACTCTATACCTATACGAGGTGCCAGATCCGTGCCTTACACTTGGTCGGATTGACTTCAAAAACTGCCTAGAGGATCGAATCACTTGGTCACAACCTAATGATGAGATTCCCCACCTGCAGCCTCACTTCTAGGACTCTCTGTAGAACTGGAAGCGCAGCCTCGCAAACTCACTGACACTTCTGATAATGTGACACCATCTCTTGAGAAAAATCTGACTTCGTACCCAATTACTTGTTAAGTCACGTGACTGAGAACTAATTTTTACCCATTGCCATTGGTGAATGTAATTAATGCAACTTATCTTGAGAAATAAAATTCAGCCCAGTCTGCATCTACGGCCCCCCAATAACAAAGAGGGAAAAATATGACAAGCACATGATGTATTATTGTGCGTGTGTGTGCGTGCGCAAAGAAAGGATATCTGGGATTCTGACTAGATATCGAGACATTATTATTTGCTCAAAATAAACTTTGTATATGACAATGTGCATGAAGAAAATACATCCGTTTAGAATGAATGTAGCCCATCGCTTCCGGTCAAATGTTAATTTGAATATTAACCAATAAAAGGTGGCTGTGGGGATTATTATTAAACACCATAAAAATTAGACATTTATGAAATTTTAAATCAATATTCAAAAATAACGTGTAATTCGGAGATGGACCTAATTCTTACACAAATCTAAAACATTTGGCCTTTTATATTCAATCTCACACCATAAGAAATTGAAACTCATACTGCATGTTTTTCTTGTTCAGCAGTAGCCATATCATACCATAGTTTAATAGACATTGAGAACTTTCTTGGCAAATGCGGTAAGTTAAATACCAGTGTCTAAGCATTTACATTACTCAACCTTACTTTAGAAGTTATGAAATTCTGTATCGAAGTTTTCTGTTTTATGATTTGTCTTAATGATTTAGAGTGGAATATTTTTATTTCCACTCTTGTCGTTTTATAATCAGATCTATTCGAGTGAAGTTGCCTGAAGACTCTATTGTACTTATAATACCGTAAAAACACAATATAGAACAATCGAGGTATCGATTATCAACTTTTAAGCCGACTTGCAAACTATTACATTGGAAGAAATAATTCGGACATCTTCAAAAATATCTTTAACATGGAGGCCAATAAGACACACAGACTCCTTCAAGAAAACAGAAACAAGAAAAGGAGCGTTACAAGGTCTCCTTACAGAAGAGCCATGAATAACGAATGGGAAGAAATCCTCTATAAGCTTTACAAGTTCAGGTTTTTTTTATTAGTAGAGAACACAAATCTGTATTTTAGCTTAGAGGTAACAAAAATTAGAGTAATCAGAGAAAAGGAGACCACATTAAATGAAAAGAATACAGGACGTGACCAGTGGACATAATGCATACATCATGTCGAACATATTGTATCTATAATTTTCTTGCTGTTAATTTCTGATGGTAAATTTCACAAATAACAAAATTCAATGTAAAATGTTCAACATTCAAGAAAAAAAAGGCAGGTAAGAATATTTCTAAAAAAAAGTCCGAGAAACTAATGTAATTCCACTAGAACGTAAAACATTTCAGCAAACAGAATTTGTTAAATATGTTCAAAGAAAACTTCAGAATTTATTTATGCATGACTGCGCATAACGAAAAATAAGGGAGCTAAATTATTTTATATAAAAATATTGTGGAGCAGTAACCGAGCAAATAAAAATAACAGTAAGTCTCGTGTTGTCCGAGTAATGCTATCGATCTATAAAGAAAAGCCATAAAATATTACATATAAACCTTACATATATACAGTATACACTAAAAATGATTATGGGATACTGCAAGTAAATAAATATATATTAGCACAGTAGAGGAGTGCATTGCAAATAAAAACTTTTTTCAATTAAAAAAATGTAAACAATGGTCATTACTGCTCAGGTATCGTCTTAACCTTTTTGTGGTACAGCTTTCAGGTCTAGATCAGAACCTTTTCCCAGAAGAATACTCTATCAAGTTGAAGCTAATCAATGTGTCCGATTGTTTTTTTTGAAAATCCACAACGTGAAATGTTATATTGAACTAATAACGACTTTATCAATAATGTCCCGATTCAATAATATTGTGCTTTCATTTTGTGGAGTTCATGAGATTTACTTGAAACGGTTTCAAGTGTGGTGTGCTCCACGCGATCTTCTTTGTCAAGGCGAGATACTCCACCAGCCCCTTGGTGGCTTTGCAAGTTCACCGATGTGCCGCATCCTTAATAACTGGCGATCTGCTGTCAGATTAGCAGCCTCCGCCGGCCAAGTCGGGCATGTGCGGGCAGCACGAGTCAAAGCTCGCCCACATGGCCCAGCGATGCGCCAGGATCCTCGCGCAGCTGTCGCATCTGTGTCATGAATACGAATTCGCTTTCTAGATCTTTTTCGTCGTGCTCTGATTTGTAAAGTTTGGGGTAAAGGCTTAGTTTCTAATACGCTGGCTACACTGTTGACGATTTGCTTTTCAAACAAAATGAGCCTTCAATAAAACAATGCAAAGCAGAAGATGCTAGCGGTTGTGTTTTTATAGTATGTATTAACTTTTAATTCGAATGAAACGCCATAGTAAGATGTTTCTCTACTAAACAGTATTTTACATATAAAGTAGTGCCCAGAGAGGAAATAAAGGCACGTTCTTTATTAAAACAGATAATCGGAAGAGTCGATGACAGGGCATTTGATGAAAGATATTTGTTTTTGCTTTTTGATGCGCTCTGTTGATTTTTTTTCCTTAGTGAATTTGCCGACGTTGGCAATATTAACCCTCTAAGACGTACAGTTAAATGCATTTCGTGTCTTGAAAAACAAAGCTGCCAAAAGGGAATTCGCTACTCAAGTTCAGCACCCTGGACAGAGTCGTGCGTTTGACTTGTCCTTTTACCTTATCATCTATGAGGCGAGACATGGATGCAATCCTGGTACTCATCAAATCATGGCTTTAATAAATGAGTGTATGCTTCATAACGACTGGGGAAGTATTTCAGATTCTCACTTCAGTGTGGTGAAGTGTTGCCATTTTTCGGTGTTGCGGCATTATTAACTGATCAGGTGTTATTCATTTTGCTTTATTATAGGATAACTATACAAACAGTCAACATTTGGTATGTTGTTTGTTCTGATCGTCGGCCGCATATTCATAATTCATTTCGATTAAATATGATTTATAGGAGATAAAGTTTTGTAAGTTGCACAGTTGTGCTGCTTACTTGATGCTTTATTTCTTAAAATGTTAATCATCATATTTACACTTCAGTCAACATTTGCAGATAATTTATTGTTTTTGTATTAGACAGACAGAGAGCGAGTTAAAGATTTGTTTTCACATTGTATTGTGTAAAATTCATGCATATATCAGTGACAATGTATGTTAAATTTTCAGTTACGATTGATACAAATCTTAAAGAGTAGAACGTCAGTAAATATAATAAAATACAATAAAAATAACTAAATAAAAATCAAACAAAAAGCTTCTTCTGTAATGTAAGAAGAGTGCAACACTGGGACAAAGTATTTAAGGAGCTGTGTGCGTCTTATAGATATGTCCGTTTCCTTTTTCATTCTGAAGTGGTTCTCTGAAAATCACAGTATGTCTGAAGATTATTTCTGTCTGACAACCAAGTAAAATTTACTTTCACAAGAGCAGAGACAGCTGCTTCTGCCGTAGTGAATTAAACATCTTCATAATTTCCCTTGTTGGCAACAGAGATAGATAGGAGGAAAGAGAGACATATAAGGGAGAGAATGAGATCAAGTGTAATTTTTGTTTTTATTGAAAAGTAGAAATGTATTTCTGAAAACACTTGTTTCCAAGTAAGTCCATGTCGAAGTAGGTCTTTCCAAAATGTAAACTTGAAACACTTTATGATGTGCAACCTTTAGCAATGTAAAGTCAGTTCATCCAGGTGAACACTGAAAAAGGCAATACAACATATTGGGTTGCTTTCCAAACATAGGAGGTTTTATTCAAAATTATTCCAGACCACAAACTCCACAAAAAATTACAGACAAGCATCAAACTAAAGGTTCAAGTGTGGTGAAGCATCAACAATACTGCTTGGGAAGCAGTTTTGTGTAAAGTCTTCAAAGTATTATTTGAACAGTACAAAATAATGTCCTTCTGCATCCAACTGGAAGACTGTTGCATTAAATGGATGCTTTGCACATACTGCAGTGTTGAAATGATTGCCTTAGTTGTAGCATATACAGTATTGCAGTGAAACCTCAGAATATGAAAATGATTAAATAACAGGAAAGTTCATAATACTTATACTTTGCACCATACACCAATTTACAGTTTTATAGAGCTACTACTTTATCATTTTAGTTTTTATTTAATCTTCATTTTTTCCACAGATGACATTAATCTACTAATCCTAACCTGACATCATTTTAGTAATTTTTAAATGATGAAAAATTACAGCTTATTATAGACATATTTTGGATGGCTTTCTGGTGACACATAAGAGCAGGTACAATGATACGCACACTTACTTAATAACACATAAAACAAGAATTTGACAGAGGTATTTTATTTTTGCATAAAAAGCATTGAAAAGTTCATGGAATTCAGGTACAGATTAATGACTAAAAATCTGTTCTTAGCAGTCAAATTTTAATTTTACAATACTTCAAGTGTGTATTTATGTATATACATGTATACACCTTGTGCACCATTTACTATTCATGTTTGCAATGAATTCTGATCTTGTTAGTTGTATTAGATAAAAGTAATAAGCCAAAAATACAGTAAAAGATTAATTATAAACACTGGAGACCTTCAACATCAGTTATTCAAGGTCGGCCTCAAAGTTCCACCATGAATATGAAGGACACATCTATCAGACATATTAAGTCAAGTCTGTTCTACATTTGTCTGCAAATGATAAAGAATAAGTTGTTCTTATAACGCCAAATATCTTCTCTTCTTGGTTGGTCCATCATAGTGGTATGATCAACATATTTTATGATGGGAGTTAAAGTTTAGTTTCTACTGCCTTGTATTACAATTTGACCATTTGTTTTTCTTCAATCTGTACAGTATCGGTCAAATTTGAACTATGCATCATGGTGTTGTCTGTTTAAACCATGAAGAACCAAAAAAGAAAAAAAAAATTACTCAGACTTTTGAAGCTAATCCCTTTCCAACTCAGTCATACTTTGTCACCTAGTAAACTTTAATGTTTTTATGTGAGGATGTGTGGTGAATCTGAAGCTGCCCTCAGAAGTTTTACTAAAGATTTTCCTATACCCGTGTGTTCTGATCGCTTGGGATATTATGATTCATCTAATGCATCATATTATTTTTTTTTTAATCTTAAATGGTTCTTTTGAATAATCACTATTTGTATGAAATATCTCCAAATCCAAACATTTTCTATAAGGCATAACTCCAATGGATTCTGTTACTTAAAACATCCAGAAGTGTTTAGCTTTGTTTCATCTATACCTCCGTATGAGTCGTTCTTGAACATAGCATACATTGGTTCGTGAATATACCGCTGTCATACAGTTAACGGTACGGTAGTAACTCGTCTCTTCTCTATCCTCACTAAAATTAAATAGTGAGAGAAGCATGGTCACTGACTCATAGTGTGTGTGTTCATACATGCGGGAAATCCGAGCTTTACTAATTTACAGTTTGCAGGTCTCTCTTATGCTCTGCTAAGAGTACACTTACAGGACATGCCAAGCTCGTTTACATTTGATGCTGATACCAAATCACTGAAGTGTCGCACATCGGCTTCTAAATCAAACAAGAATTAAGTTTCTCTAATTGGTAAATTTCTCCACAAGAACAACCTAGTTACGTATATGTCGGCACTTTCAGCGTGGCGTAACCTATTTACAGCTCAACTGAACATTTTGAGTGATACGTTGCGTTCATGAGTAAACGACATAACAGTAAATTCACTGATTTCAAAACGCTCGGATGATACATACATCGCTTAAAGTCTTATAAAACCTTAACTGTAAAGTGCAGTTATGGAGCCGCTTTTCGCCCCGAGGCCGTGATCCATCCGCTTCAGTCCATGATTTCACGTCCGAAGAGCGCAGACTTAACTCCGCGGCCTCTTGTCATTTTCAAGAACCGCGACGACCGCTTTCACGGCAGCACGCTCTCTAGAAACACGGCACTAATCTCTCAAGAATTAGATTCGCATATCGTATCATAAAAGTATTGCGGAACCTCTCTGTCTAGATCTCTTTGCCATATCCGTTCACCTCGACCTATGCGTGCGTCTCGTTTTACACTACCGTCAATACTTTTTTTTTCTGTGCATTTCGTAGTAAAGTTTGACACACCGTAGAGAATACTACCAATGGTTTATCCTTTTTTTAATTTCGTTTTGTTAAATATGGTAAGCGTTATATTAGGAATACAATGGTGACAAGCAAAGTTTCACATTTCAAAATATACAAGAAGTGCTGAGATGAGCAAAAAGAACCCACATATCTTTGTAGAAATTGTTTTGCATGTTCTCGATCTCCATTCTAAGCATTTTTTTCGAAACCGTGGAGAGCAAACAATCCAAACTGGTTGCCACGGGTGTTAGGAGCCACCCAGAAGTCTAAAGGCTTATTCACACTCATCAACTTTACAATTTGCTTCCTCCCTTGACTCCAGTTTTATCCCAACGTTCAAGTGTACGTCTTTTCTTACTGCTGTTATTATTTAAATCGCGCTTATCGCGCTTTATAGTATAAAGTAGACTTCAAATAATGACGAGTTACAGTGACATTTAAATAAGTAAGAAAGGTGTAATACAACATAATTCAACTAAAAAATAAATTCAAGAAAAAAATATTATATAGTGTATACTCTCAAAATCAGCCGGAACCCGTCGACGTATCTTGGAGTCTATCGATTCCTCCATTTTTTAAGACTCCGAATACGATTTTAAGGTGGTAGGGGCCCGGCAACACGCGTTAAGGCAGAAACTGAATCTGAATAGGGTGTGCGTTAAAGAGCATAGCCACACACGAGTGGTCCACAAGTAACCAACCAACACAGTCTCTGTTTTCGTCAGAAACAGACCAATAACCATAGACATATATAGATAGACGCCGCATTCACTGTGTTTCCCAGTCGACACGATAATTCAGCGCGTCAGCCCTATTGCGAGTGGTAAAAGTGCCATTTAAACTATTACATGTAGACGTGGAAACCGGGTTTTCTGATGAAAAAACAATAACGTTTAAAACGGTATCGTTTACATACAACAGATTTTGGTGAATCGTTTAAATGCAATTATTTATATCCATTTATACACTAATAATGGCATTTATTAAATAATAATTATAATTAGTATTATTAAATAATTCCTCCCATAGAAGTAACATTTCTCGTACTGCCTTCTTCCATCTCCGAAACATTTCTAGACTTCGGCCTGTACTTACGCAATACAGTACTTTAGTATTGGTTAATACCCGAGTCACCTCACGTATAGATTACTGTAATGCTATTCAAACTGGCATCTCACAAAAATTTATCCATCGCTTACAACTTCTTCAAAAACCTGCTGTTCTAAATCCACTGAACATATTACACCGATTCTCTCTCAACTTCACTGGCTCCCTGTTCAGTACAGAATACAATACTAAATACCGCTCTTAATATTTAAAGCTCCACCCTACCTCACTGATCTCCTCCGGACTTACACTCCCTCTCGCTCACTCAGATCCTGTAATTTGAGAGTACTGTATTCAGTCTGGCAATATGGAACAGCCTTAGTTTGTGGAACACAGACATAACTGAAGACACAAGCATGAAATGATGGTTGTCAATTTCAAACTCTGTTTCCTCAATGTGCTCCTTGAGAAAAAAACATCATCAGGTTTGAGAAATGTTAACACCTAACAACAATCTACATAGATAGTGACTAAATACTGTATGTTTAGCCAAAACGTTGTTTGGATGCTCACTTGAGCACATAAATGCATAGCTTTGCTAGCTTAGCCTGGCGTAACTGAAGTAAAGATTATAAAACAAGATTTTCAAATGGCCAGATATAACCAAAACAATTGTTCAGCCTTACCTATGAAATGTAATCCACCGGGATCTGGTTTGGAGTGTACAGAGGTTTGTAAAATCCGAAGCAGAACGTGTGTGAGGCATCTTATCCATTACTTCACTCCACGGCAGTGCCACTCGCAATATGGCGGCGACGTTGACGTACGATTCTGCTGGTCATGAGGCGTCTAGTTATTCTATGCCTATGCCAATAACAATTTAACTAAAAAAGGCGCTTCTTAGTGTGGAATGCAACCGAAACTGCAGAAGCCGCATACGGACTTAGCCCTGCATACTCTTAAAAATAACGGTTCTTTAATGGCATTGTGTGGTTCTTCGTTGAACTATTATTTGATAGAGCACCATTTCATTCTGGGACGGGTTCTTTGCATATGAAGGTGGTCCTTTGTAAAACTGTCTAATATGTAAAAAAAGAAAAAACAGAGAAATCTTTATTTTTTTGGAAGGCTTAGACCGAGCATGACATTAACAAATTAAAAAAAATCTGAACGCAGCATGTGTTACAGTATGCAGCAAAAATCCTTTTAAAATTAGGTAGAATTTGGTATTTCACAAATCTGTTACCCTCTAGTCATGGTTAGGAGCCTGTAACCGATCTAAATAAATAAAAAGTTCTTTCTGGAACCTTCGCATGGATGGGTCTCGACCTGCGCCGCCACCACCACCTAATCAAAGCACCATGATGTTCCTACATGGATGGATTAAAAGCTAGAAGTCTACATGACCATCATCATCAAGTCTTTCCATGAGAACCCTAAATACAAAGAGGACTGATTGAGGTCATTCATGTTAGGTAGAATGCCCAGATAGGGCTGAGCGGTCTCGTGGCCTGGAACCCCTGCAGATTTTATTTTTTCTTTCCAGCCAGCAGGAGTTTTTTTCTGTCCTCTGTGACCATCGGAGCTTACTCTTTTTTTATGCTAATTAATGTTATCTTATTCTAATTCTTACTTTGTCCTTTTTTCTCATTTCTTCATCATGCAAATCATTTTTTGTATGAAAATGTGCTAAAATGTGCAATAAATGTTGTTGATTCCTCTATGGCAGAGGTGGGCAGTGTCAGTCCTTGAGGGCCGCAGTGGCAGCGGGTTTTGGTTCCAACCCGTTTTCTTAATCAGAAGTCAATTATAGCTGATGAAGCACTTATTGCTGAAGTAACATTTTGATGCTTCATTTTAGTGGTCTTGCTTGTTAATGTATCCCACTGTTAATTGCTTATTTCAGTCCTAAACAGCTGCAGTCACTGTTTTTAATGGCAATAAGATGTAAATGACAAATGGGCCAGCAATTTTCCATCGAACTGGTTTCCAGTTACATCTGCTTAGATTAATCATGTACTATTTGGTTTAATAAAACACTTCATTTTCAGTCTGTCACAGTTTTGTCTTATCGGTTTTAGGGATCAATTCATTTGAATAATATTATTGGAAAGGACAAAGTCTGTGATATTAGAACCTAATATTGCCAGCTAACAAGCCATATAATCAAAAAAGGTCTGAGATTGGGAAGGATTGGTTTTGTAATGAAGTAATTACTGTTGGAACGAAAACCTGCAGCCACCTCTGCCCTATGGCATCGCCCAGAAGAACCTACTGTATCTGTCACCTTTATTTTTAAGAGTGCAAAATCAAACTCGTTTCCAAGATGAGTTGTAGCGGTTGGAGGTGCTGCACCACTGTAAGGACATACTTCACTTGCACTCGATGGTGGAAAGAGGCAGGGTGATGAGGCGAGAGGGGCAACAGCTGTTTATAGAATACGGAGCATTCAATAAAGTTTTGTAGTTTATTTCTCCTGCATCAAGCTAACGTTGCCTGGTATGTTTTCTGCTCTAGTAGATCACCACAGTGGTGAACTCAATGCTCTTGGATGTTCCTAGAGTTACACCAGACATGTCTACCAACGTGGTGGCATTAAAGTTACCAGAGTTTTGGGAAATATCAAGCTGCAGCGTATGTGGCTCACCCAAGTGGAGGAAGAGTTCAGTTTGCGGGAGAATATGGCAGATGATACAAAATACTTCTATATTGTCGTAGCACTCAGCAGGTACACAGCGTCCAGGGTGGCAAGTCTGCTTGAAAATCCCCCCAGACATGAACAAATAAGTAACTTTAAAAGCATACCTTTTGGAGATGTACGGCCTCACAGAGTTAGATGCGAAACCCTCTGTGTCAATGGACCATATTAGCTTTGCTAGGCAGCCACAAGCCCTACTTTATATTTAGAGAACTGTTTCTGCAAACAATACCAGCACAACTACGCACTGCCCTAGTCAATGTGTCTGTTGTTGACTACTGAGAGTTGGCCAAAATGGCTGACAGCCTACACTCTGCTTCATAGAGCTGTCCATCTCCTGCAGTACTTGTCAATCCTATTAACAAGCCCACGGCATGTGTTGCTCTTCCTCCTCCTGCCTCAATCTTGACAACTAACCTGTCTTGTTACCATGCCAGATTTGGTGAGAAAGTAAAAAAAAAACACCGTTCACCTTGTAAATTCAGCTCACCCAGGTCAGTGAACACGATCTTATCTGAGCCTGCAGGCCAACTGCTCTTCCTTTCTAATGCCCAGTCCAACCGCTGGTTGTAGTGTGATACTGGTGCACAAGTGAGCGTAGCACCTGCGTCACCTAATGATTTGACTGCAGTGGGGGAACAACCCATTCTGGAGGCTGTGTTAACAGCACTAATGTGCCCACCTATGGAATGTGGTACACCAACTTATCTTTCAGCAGAAGACATTTAAGTTGGACTTTTGTCTTGGCCAAAGTGGCCGGGCCGCACTGGGTGTGGACTTATGTGGAAAAGGGTTGTTGGTTGATGTTAAGAACCATCACCTCATGGGTGCAAAGGACTTTGCCACTTTCTCCTGCACACTCCACAGTGTCACTATCTCTACCCTGTATAACATGATGGTTGTGACTTGTGAGTTTGCCCGCTTACTCAATGATTTCCTCCAGCTATACAACAGAAACCAGGCATATTTCCAGAACTGGTCCACTGGTACACACTTGCTCTTGTCGACTCATCAATGACATGCTAGCCATTGCAAAGGCTGAGTTTGCTGACATGGAGTGGCTGGGAATGGTGTGCCAATCAAACAGGCCAGGGGGGGTTACCCCTCCATATGGTGCCCATGGCAGGTGAAGGTTGTGGTTATTACTCTCACTTGAATGATTGCACAGTCTTGGACCATTGCTCGATTCCACACCTACAGGATTTCTTGGCATGGCTCTCTAGGAAAATATTTTTTTCAATGGCTACCACCAAGTACCTGTACACCTGCCAGACATCCCCAAAAGGGCAGTCATCAGCCCCCTTTGGACTGTTTGAATTGCTGAGCACAACATTTGGTCTTAAAAATGCAGAGCAGACATTCCAGATGTTGATGGACTCTGTCCTCAGTGATTTAGATTTCCTTTTTGTCTATTTGGATGACAACTTGATTGCCAGCTCTTCCAGGGGTGAACACCTTGCTCATCTTCCATTCTTGTTTGTGTGCCTTAGCTTGCATGGATTGATAATTAATCAATTAAGTGCCTGTTAGAGATTTCCTGGGTCATCGCATTTTAAAGGAGGGTGCAACTCCTTTGCCTTCTAAAGTTTTTGATGACACCAATTTCCAGCAATCACACACTGTACACTATCTTCAGGTATTGTTGCGCATGGTCAATTTTAGGAATGCTCCAGTCGATTGACTGCTGTTCAAAATTGGACGATTTCCACTAAAAAAAAAGACTTGATCAGTGATTGGTAAAAAGACAGACCACAAAGAAATGATATTTTAAGTCCCTGCTTTTCTAAGCTTTACAGTAATTTAGTTGCAATGCACCTTTACACAAGGTATTATGGTATTTGAGCCGGCACTGCCACAAACCTCTTGCAGTGTAAACACCAAGCAGCTGAGTGGGAGCTTGTTTTATCAGTGAAGGAGAGCTGATTTGTTTATTAGCTTTTACTTTAAAGAAAGTGGAGTAATAAACTGAAAATAAAAGTAACCAGAGAAGTCATTATGTGCAAGTAGACAAACAGCAAGAAAAGCTACTTTAAGGAATTAAGACCTTTATTTTGTCCTTTAAATTAAAACTGACAGCACTTGAGTTTGGACAGCATGCTTGTTTAAAATGCAGACGCTTAAACCTTTAACTGAAAAAAAGAACAGATAAAGATGAATTTGAAATTGCTGCTTAGTAAACAATTTGTTTTTAAAGATTAGTACTGTGTTTATTTGTTGCAGCATAATTTTTTTAAGAAACAAGTACTGTACCATGTAATTAAAGTGGTAATCCATATTTTATAATTACACCTCAAGAATTAAATGTCTAGCTGATACAATGATGAAAAAATCAACTGTATAAAAAGAATAAATGTATATTATAACAGCAAAAAGCTGTACTGCAATTAATGATTTAAAATGATTAAAACACAAGTGCATGCGTATTTACATTTTGAGAAGAGTTTAACTGCCAATATCAATTAATTGATAGTGTGTGAATATACATATATATTTATTCTCACACAAGCAATTAATTGATACTAGCAATTAAATGCTGCTGAAATGTAAACATACATGCATTTATATTTTTTGTTGTTAGGGAAATGATGTTAATTAAGCCTTGACTCAGATAGGTACAGAGCAAAGAAAACAATATGGCAGTTTGTAATTATGAGAAGCATTTTATTTTCTTTTATGCCTTATGTATTATGTAAAGATTTTATTAAAGTATGTACAGTATTTTAAGGAAATTTTATATTATGGTCACTGACCAATAAGCATGCAGAATTTCATTTTGTTAATAAAAAAATGAACAGTGGTCTATAGTTTACTTATAAAAAATGCACTTTAATAAAAGACATAAAACTAGTGTGGGTCTGGTTGTGCAGAACACAAGTGTAAAACGTTTTTTAAAGGGATAAAGAAAAAATCAACTCGGAATTGGCCGATCAAGTAACATGAAATCGGTGATCGGTATCGGCCTTACAAAACCTGATTGGAGCATCCCTATTCAATTTGTACCACTGCTTCATTCCTCAAGCAGCCCTCATTATGCGCTCTTTATATGAGGCACTGCAGGACCAGTCCACAAAGCTTCCTCTCATGTGTTCCAAAGAACTGGATGAGGCATTCACAGATCCTAAATGTGCTTTAACAAAAGCAGCTGTGCTCGCACACCCACTACCCAATGCCCCACTTGCTCTTACAACTGATGCTTTGCACCACGGGGTGGGGACAGTGTTTGAATAGTGGGCTGATGATGCAATGGAAACTGTTGGCATTTTCCAGCAGACGTCTACTGACTCAACTAGCACAATGCAGCACTTCGACTCTGAACTTCTGTGTTTGTATCTAGCCATCCGGCACTTCCACTTCTTGCTCAAAGGTCAGACATTTTACTGTGTTTCTTGTCTTGCAATGTCCAAAGTTACTGAGTCCTCATCTGCCCAGCAAGCAATGGCACCTAGCCTACATATCAGAGTTCACAACAGATGTTGAGGATAAGAATAATGTGGTGGCAGGCTGTGGAACGGACTACTTCCAGTTGGTGGTTGACCAAACTAAGGACCCGGAGGTCCAGGTCCTTAAATCAGTTGAAACCAGCCAGCAGTTGTCAGAGATGCAACTGGATGGCAGTGCTGCCACACTGTGTGTGACACAAGCATAGGTTACCCACGCCCAACAGTCCCAAGCAACTGGAGACAGCCTCTCACATCTAGGGTGGCAGGTAGCGTAGCATTTAGGGGCAAGCAAGTTTGTTTGGCAGGGCCTCAAAAAAGATGTTCGTGACTGGACAGCAGCTTCTGTAGCATGTCAGAAAGCTAAAATACGTTGCCATGTTAAAGCTCCACTGACCCCATTCCCAGTGCCTGCTCACCATTTCGATCATGGACCTAGTAGGCCCCCCTTTTTTCATCTTGCAGTGTTACACACTAGCTCACTGTTGTTTTCAGGACTACCAGGTGGCCTGAAGCTATTCCTATGATGTCCACGACTGTGGCAGACACAGCAAGGGCTTTAATCAGCACTTGGGTTGCATGGTTTGGCACACCCTCCCACATTACTTTTAAACAAAGTCCACAGATTACCTCACAGTTATCATCTGCAATGGCACAGGACCTTGGGACAATACTGAACCATACCACTGCCTACCACCACCAAGCTAACGGCTTTTGTGAGTGATTTTACTGGTCCTTAAAGTCAGGCATCAAGGCCTCCAATGACAGCTGGATCCACTGTCCGCTTGTGGGTGCTGCTGGGGCTACGTAAGCTCCAAAAAAAGATCTGCAAGTCTTTATGGTCAGTCACTCCAAGTGCCTGGGGATTTTATTCCTCACAGTTCTTTCCCCTGGACCACATGTCAACACTGCTCTCCGCTACAGGACACACCATCTGATTTCAAGCTGGTGCCTATGCCCCAGCACAGCTCACCCCATTCCTGGTTTCCATGCCACCTGCAGTCAGTAAAGTTTGTGTTTATCTGGCATGAGGCACCACCTTATGATGGCCCTTTCCAAGTCCTGGAAGGTGGAGACAAAATGTTTGTGGATTTTAGTTCTCTGGGTCCGGTGCCAACCCTACCTGCCCACACTCACACTGGGTGTAAAGTGCATGCCCCAGCCAAGGTGACAATGCCTGTGAATTCTGAGGGGGCCTGTGTAGCGGCTGGAAGTGCTGTACAATTGTAAGAACATAATTTATATGCATGGCGGGAGGAGGCGAGGTGATGAGGGGGCAGCTGTAACAGCTGCCTGTAGTGTGTATTGTGTTCAAGAAAGCTTTGTAGTTTCTTTCGCCTGCGTCAAGAAAACATTGCCTGGCACCGCACCACCGTGATTCCCTAACAATAGCTTCATTGTGCACCACTTGACCATGGATGCTGCCGTTGAGCTTTCTTTGATGACTTAAAGGTATCTTGCCCAGAAAATTGTAAGGTCTGTGTGGAGAACTATGCCCAGGAAACATAAACCAGTTTAATACAAAGTGTGCTTTAGTTATTCCTTGATGTGAGAAGCTGAAGGAGAACGAGGAATGGAATGCTGTTTTGTTAACTATGTGTACTTTCTTTGAAATGTTGTTCTTCAGAATGTTGTTTTGTCACTTGGACATTGTTTCCCTTTTGAACTCTGATGTCATATTTGCGACTGTGCGGTTTATTTTATCTTGCGTTTAGGTAAATGGTTTTGGGATTCATGAAATGGAAGTGTCAAAGTAAACGTAATAGCTTAATTTTGACCACGTAGATAAAATTATAGTTCCTTTAATATACACTATGATAACCCATCCATTTTCCAACCCGCTATATCCTAATTACAGGGTCGCAGGGGTCTGCTGGAGCCAATCCCAGCCAACACAGGGCGCAAGACAGGAAACACACACACACACACACCCAAACCCACACACACTGGGGACAATTTAGGATCGCCAATGCACCTAAACTGCATGTCTTTGGGCTGTGGGAGGAAAGTGGAGCACCCGAGGAAACCCACGCAGACACGGGGAGAACATGCAAACTCCACACAGGAAGGACCCGGGAAGTGAACCCGGGTCTCCTAACTGCGAGGCAGCAGCGCTACCCACTGCCCCTGTGATAACCCATTTGAAGCTATTTTTGAAAAACAACATATTTATACAGATAATGCATTTTGAGAAACAATTTAATGTAATGATTTATATTAAGCCTGGTTTTCCAAAACTAGTTTTCAGGGTATAAAAGTTCTTTCAGTAAAATGAGAGAGATAGTAGAAAACAGTGCTGCAGGGGAAGTGGCGCCTACTTAAAGTACACACTAATTGTGTTTAGTTTAAAAGGTGGTCTTTGAAAGGCGAAGGAAACACTCAGGGTTACCGAAAGACACGCTGAGAGGAATCGATTTGTAGTCCAGTCGGAGTAATGCTGCTGAGTTTGTGAACATGTCAGATAAGTGAATGTTCTCCTATATTTTCTATGTATAAACAAATACAAACAATGGACATTTTCTAATTTATTTTCTCAACCCGTCTTGGTAACTTACAGCTTGCAAGTCTCGTTATTGTCTAAGTTGTTTCTGAATGAATTGTTTTCAGCTGATTGTTTTCTCAATTTTTTTTTTTTTTACCTATTTAAGACCACTCATTTTTAAAGGTTATATAGGTCATCCCCTCTGTTTTTTTCTTTTGAAATGCAGGCAGTCTCCATCTGTATCCCCCAACAATGAGCAGTGCACACATATAATTACATTATTTTCATTTGTATTTCCTAAGATTGCTTATAAATGCATCACTGCATAAATCACCAATGGTAAATAAATGTAAAATATGCATTCTCCTGATATGGCAAACAACTCAACCAGTTTCGTTATCTTTCAGGCTGTTCCATCAGCTTTAAGTTTATTAATCCATTTCATGTGTATTTTTAAGTAAAAAAAAAAAAGAGTTAGTTTCCGAATGATTTTCTGAGGCAGCGCAAATTTAAGCTTCATTAGGCACTGATCTTTGTACAGTATGAGAGAGGTTGTGATTTTACGACTGGTCTGTCATACAACCAGAAGAACTTCTGTCATGTCTGAAATTTCAATTGTCTTTTTTAGTGAACAGTCTCGCCAGCCGATTTTCTTATGTCACTATAAACTTTCATTGTGCATTGGATGCTGCCACTGCAATGCTCATTTTCCCATTTTTGATTTCCAAAATTTAACCAAATGGCCAAATTATCTTCCAAAACCTTTACTATAAGAACCTGAACTAAACACACACAGTAGTAAATTACATGGACCTCTGATTTCTTACTGTAAAATAGACTCTATTATCTGTGCCTCCAGCATCTGCGTGTGTTGTGTGTTCTTTGTGCTTTCAGAGCACTGCATGGCACGACTCAGGCACACAGCTCTTTACTTTCTCGTATACAAAGTAGACAGAAAGCGTTGTAATCGTCCAAAGAAGTGATGTTGAGATTTTGATGAATCTTGACATTTAAGACCCTTCTGACTTTCTTGTATACGAAGTATAGGGAAAGTATTGGAATCCTCCAAAAATTTCTTTTCGAGATTCTCATGAATCACAACGTTTTAGACCTTTAAGAATCAGAAAGTGCCATTTTTGGAATTGTGTGTGTGTGTATGTAAACACATTAACTTGAGTCTGCTTTCACTTATGTCAACCAAATTTTGCATACAAGTAAGTATTAAGTACAAAATGCAGATTTCTACCAACTCCTGGGCTACTTCAGTTAACTGGAAGTGGTCCTTTACCTTTTATTCATGCAGCACCAGAGTCCGATTTATTCAACTTTACTTTTATAATTAATTGTTCAACATATTATTAATTTGATTTGTTGTTGATGGTACTTTAACATACATAATATAAAAATACAATCATTGTCTTGTGGTTTACTCCTCAAATATCCTTCCCCATATCGGAGAAAGTCTAGCGGAGACCACTCCCGATTTTTCTGAAGTTCTGAGAACCCCACATGTTAACTTGCAAAATATTAGCAGATGTTAGGTAATGGCTTTCTCAACGCTTTGCAACATTCTGGAGGTGGCTAATTAGAAGACAATTTACTTATGGTAATACTGTATTGTACACTAAAAATCTAGATGAAAGCCTTACCTTGTGTTCTCGATTTTCATAATAGCATGTTTTATATTCTGAAATGATTTTTCACTTTTTTCTAGCTCTTTTCACCAAAAAAACTACTGGTTGCTCCAAAAGTATCATCATCAGTAAAAGAAGCCGATTCATGCCAGGTATTTATTGATTTTTTTTAGCATATATTCGTAGTGGTTTTAATGCATGTGTTTCATTTCTGTATTTTTTAATAAACATTAAGGTTATTTTACAAACACTATGAGCTTATATTTTATTTTCTGGTCTGCTATCAGTCTACTTGAACCCCTTTGGCTATAACTCTGCAAGAGGAACATAAAATTATCACATGTTTCTTTTTTAAGTTTTCAAATCATATAACAAATAAGATTTTATTTTTTTTAATGATATGGTACCTTAGCAGAAGTCCATTGTGTCCTTACTGGCTATGTTTTCCCCTGCATCAATCAATCAACCAAAACCTTTATTGTCATTGTAGCAATGAGACATTGTACAACAAAATTTGTCAGTGCAATTTTCCAGTGCAAAAAAAGAAAATAAAAACAAAACAAAAACATAATTACTCAACTTAAAACTAAAATAAAAAGGGAATAAAATAAGTACCAAAATAGCATGGTCATACATATTATATTTTCAGAATAGAGCTGCCCCACAAAGTGTCTGTTAAATAACAGGCAGGCAGCAAATACATCTAACACATGGCCTATATACATTTCTCTCTGTTACACGATTCTCTTCTGTGTTCACTGAAACCAAAACTCATACATAGTCTTTGTTTCTTCTTCTCATTTCCCATAACACACAGAATGTTTTACCTCTCTACTCAAGTGCATTCCAACCAAACAAAACACCATAAAACCAAGGGGGCTGTGATAATGTGTCTCTGTATTTGCTGGGGTGTCTACCTCTGAGAGGAAAACAGATTGATCAATTGTGGCAGTGTCAGTCTGGTCGGGTCTAAATGACACAGCAGACAGGATTTCATTCTGCTTTCACCTGCCCAAAGAATATTGCCCAGGTAAAACTGGGTTTGATGCTTAGTTTAAATTGCTGAAAACGTATGCAACATTGCTTGTAAAAACTGCCAAATATTTTTTTCCATGCTCAATTTGGTCCTACCTCAGAAAACTATGTAGACAAGAATGGCTCCCTGATCTTCTAATTCTCTCCATAGAGAAAGATATCACTTTAAAAAAAAAAAAAAGATGAAGAAATTTCAATCTAAAACATGTGGTAAAAAAGGAAGATAGAAGTATAAAACCCGAAATGTGATGTGATGGTATTGGCTTTTTTAGCAGTGATGTGCGGTGAGGTTCATGGCTGGAGAGGCACGAGTCAGATTTACAAATATATGAACCCAAAAGAGTAGCTTATTCACTATTCAGTTGGCAGCATGCACAGTGACTACGGGTTATGTTTCACTTCTCAACAGCATTCTTTACACACACATAGGTATGGTGCATATTTGGCAAAGAAAAAATGTTACATTTTTAGCGGTGAGAAAGAGCACATTTGTCTGCACCCTCCATGTGTTCTAAATTTGTCGTTGCAATTCCACAATTCATACTTATTCAATACAAATGAAAGTATTTAGTGATATACAAAAAACAGATTTCAATTTGATCTTAATTGAAGTAGTTTTTTTTTTTATTCTGACGCTTTAAGCAATTTTAATAGAGACTGTTCAACAAAAGGATGACAAGAAAAAAGAAAAGAATATATTATTAAGGACAACATTTAGTTTTTAAATATTGGATTGTTTTTTTCCCCATTTGATCCCATTTTTTTTATAAAATTGAAAATCATTTATGGTCGTTATCATTATTTGTAAATAAAGTCCATGCACCTCCATGAAAATCTCCGTCACTTTCTTCTAAAAGTCCCTCCTTATTTTCCTTTAGTTTTACGAATCGTAATCTTCTATTTTGGCAGTCAGTAGGAACAAAAAATAAAGATAAACAGACTGCTGGAGTGCACTTGACTTTCTGATATTGCTAACTTATTTATAGAGTGTCTGCGTAGAAGGACAGCAGTAACAAGCACCAGTTGGGCTCCCAGCTGCCCCTTTCAGTGCGGCACGGTACTGTCTGCCTCACATTGTGCCTTTTCACTGCGTTTTTATATCCGATCAGCACTAAACATGTCACACACGTTCATTAAAGATATTTGCCATACTGTGGAAAGTCATGGTTTATAATAAACTTGTCTGCAAACAATAGATTGGTGACATACAGAGAGACATCAACAGGAATGTGCCAATTGTGTACATCAACCCAGTGTGTAAGGGAGGGCGCAGTCTGAGGTGAGCTGAGGCTTGTCACTGCGGCACCTTGTGTTTCTCCCGTGTATTTGAACAGGAAATGCACCGATTCAGTTCAGTGATTTTGACTATAAAAATGATCACAATTATTGGAATCATACAGAAAAAAATGTATAGCACAGACCAGTGTACAAATTTATTTTATGTTATTATTGTTAGTTTTTTTTTTTACTTTTCATGATGACAGATGAGGCTCTGCCTCACCTAAACCCCTTGACCATACGTCCCTGGTTTTTAGTATACATTGTATTATATTGTACTTCAGGATAGATCATAGTAAGTTTATTTTTCTTTGCTGAAAGTTTAATGTACAAAAATGAATCACCATATAGAAAATCAGAAAATAAATATTAGTGGATTCCCAAATGCTTGACCCACAATAGACATTTTGGGGAGGAAAAATATTTTTGATTTGATATGCTGTTAAGGTCCATCTGGTATTCTATGGAACAGGATAGGAATTCTTTGTTTTTTAATCTTGTTATATTAGGACCATAAAGTATCTGAACAACAGACATGGTGTAGTTTTTTTTATGATTATCTAACATAAACAGCAATCATGGATAAATATTTTTGTCAAGGTTGTGAATATTGTAATGCCCCAAAGTTACACTCAAATGTCCAGTGAAATTAAAACCATAGAAACAATAATAATGGGTACTAAACTAAAAAAGAAATACTATGTAAGAAATCCTGTCCTGTAAAGTCACCTTTTCTTTTTGATAGATAGATATATAGATAGATACTTGCTGTGTACATTTATCCTTCATGAGAAGCAGTCAAATTAGCAATAAAGTTAGAACCCTAAAGTTTATTTTCTTCAGAGTCCAGAGTTTTCTTCTCCTTTACTGGCCATCTAGACAGTGATTTCTGTTATTACTATTAGGAGCTTTATCAAAAAATAAAGCCTTGGAAAAGTATCCAATCAGTTGACCAATTTACTAATTTTAGTAAACAATTAATTCCATATGGATATTTTTATGCTCTTTGACATTTTTGTTTCAAAGCACTGATATTCATAATCAGATTATATTTGACAATGCTTTATATTAGAGAGAAAAAATGCAAGACCAAAAAAAAAGAAATATGTTGTAAAGTACTCAGTCCTTGTGTTGTGGAAGCTGTTCTTTTACACAGGTAAACACATATGCCTAAGAAATACACAACTGCATTAATATTGGTATTCCTTTAGTGAATCTTGAACATAACCACATTTTCTTGACACCAAACTTAGTTACTAGATAATTATTCAGAAAGACAGCTGTGAAAATGCGTTCAAAGCAATTAGAAATAAAATATTGCCGATACATAAGAGGGAACAAACAATATCCAACTGTTCAGATGTTTCAGCAGCAGGTAGTGCTAGTTCAGTTACCAGTAAATGAAAGACATGTCAGGCTAGTGAGATGCAGAGACCATTTGGAGGGCAGTGGCTCAAAGAAACAAAATGATACTTTAAATTTTAACACTGAACTGAATTAGTGGCCATTTTTATTTCTAGATTTTTATTTTCACAGGAAGGTTTGACTTAATTTAAATTGAATTTATAAAATTCAAAAATAATTGTAATAACTGATTATGTTAAAAGATAATCAATAAACTGAACTGAATATGGCAGATCATCAGAAAAGGCGCTATACTGCACATGCAAACCTTAACAGGAGAAAGGGCAAACAACACAACTCCTATCCAATTACATGAAATACCAAATGTGGTTTCTTTTCATTCTAACAGCAAGCCTTCACTTCATAGCCCATCAAAACGTTTTTGTTTCCCTCCATTAAGTGCCTATTGTGGGTCAGATATTCAAAAAGCTGCTAAAACTAGTCAGGTGGTACCAAACATCAATTGCTCTCAAGTTCAGTCCTTGGGGACTCCTCAGACTGCAGGTTTTCTCCCCAATCACTTTCACCATTGGCAAGTCAAATTATCCCAAAGTGATCTCATTGCTCAATTAGTTGGTCTTTTTTTTTTCTTACTCTACAGACAGAAAAAAGCAGTAGTGTGAGATTTACATTTATAATACATTTAAAAACCATTTGTGCTTTCACCATTATGATTAACTATCTATTGTTATCTTTTCTGGCATTCTGATAATGACAGTTAACAACAAGCAGACCAGACACTCGAGCAAACAACATTGAATGCTGGAAGGGTGCAGCACCTTCAGTGTTATGCCCATTAACATGCTCATTAGTAAACAACAGCTTAAATAACGAGAAACCATGGCAAAAATGGAGTGAAAACAATAATAATGACAATAGTGATATAAACATCTTAAAAATTAAGGGAATCCAATTTTGTATTTTCCCCATTGCCACCCAAACATAGAAACTAGGAAACGAGAGCCTGCTTAATGAAGGTAGAATTCCAATTAATAGATTATCAAGATTCAGAAAACCAAGGTACAATGTAAAATAATTATAAATAAACTATATGTATATTTTCACAGTAAGAAAAACAAAAACAACAGTAAAATACGGTTTTGATTTCAAGGTTATATCAACTTTTTGGTTTTACAGCAAAATCTTGCCTTTGGATCCCAGGTATAGACTGCAATTACTTTATTTTTGTTCATAGTGATATCATTCTTTGCACAATCATACGATCAGAGAACCCCTCTTGTCCACACAGTTTTTGTAATTTCAACTTTAACTAAACTGAGCTTGGATAGACAATGTGGCATATATCTTCAGCAAGTTAGACAATGGTGTAAACATGCAGTTAGCATCAATCTCTTGGCCATAATTGTTGGGGCAGGTGTATGCAGAATGGAATACTCTCAGCTCATTCAGTAGACCTGGGGCCTCATGTATAACGCCGTGCGTAGAACTCGCACTATAACATGGCGTAAGCACAAAAGCTGAAATGTGCTTACGCACAGAAAAATCCAGATGCAGGAATCTGTGCGTACTCCAACTTCCACGTTCTTTCGTTACATAAATCCCAATCAGCGTGAAAACTAATGCTCGTGCACGCGCATTATGTAACGCCCCAAATCCTCCCAGAATTACGCCTATTTGAATATGCAAATCAATTTAAATCGCCCTTAAGCGCAGCCTTGTGTAAAAAGACAATGGGAAAAGCACGGGGGAAAATATAAGAATTTCAGCGAATACCAAGTGGAGGCAAAGGAAAAACATACTATTTGTTCAAATAAACCGTGGTATAATCAACAAAAGGAAGTTGATCGAGTGACATAGCGTGTTGGAGAAACTTGAAAGCTCACATTCACAAAATCGCACAGTGCCGGAAATAAAAAAGAAGTCACATATCAAAGTCGCCGTAAAAAGCTGAGTTGTAGCCCACTGTCTGAGTGTCATATGAAAGCTTATTAGAGTACAGAGAAAAAAAGGCACACAGTGGGGAAAAAGCACGAAATGTCAACTTCAATCTCGACATTTCCACTTTAATCACGTAGTTTATTTTGTCATTAAAGTAGAACATCATAAACTTCATCTTAAAATCATTTAATTAACCAGTTTCTCAAATCACATTGTAATTAAAGTAGCATGTTAAATGCTTTGTTTTGTATTTGATCTTCTATGTGCTCTATGTGTGTGAATCACTACTTGCTTTTTAAACCGGCTCTCTTCCTCCAACTGGACACAGAATCCATTACATTCGTAATATTACAGTTCTCTGAATAACTAAAATACTGAGATGTATACGTGATATCATTTTCATGATGATAGGAGTTAAAGCACGTTATTAAACATGTGTTTCACTTCGATGAAATAATTTATTGCAGCAGTACAATCAGGGGCGGCTCTAGGCTTGTGGTGGCACTGGGCAGAGGAAGAATCGGTGGCTCCTTCGCCGCCCGTCAGTAAGGTAGCTTATGCACAGTGGATGGCTGCATAGCCGCCTCGTGCTCATGACACAAGCATTTAACTTTTGCCGAAATTTGTCGCTGTGTTTTTAGCTGTGTTGTTATTTTCTCTTTCTGTTTTATATTCAATATATATTGGCGTAGCCGTCACTTCAGTCGGTGCTTTTCTTTACCCAAGTAACCGATCGCCATACAATCAGCTCTGTAATAGACGTTAAGCCATCTGTAAGCTTAGCGCCGATTCTTCAAAACGTTTAAAGAACATTGAAATGTCTTCGTAGTACATGTTTAATTATTCTATCCTTAACGACACTCCCAGTGAAGAATATAGATTATTTAAATGAAGTTAAGGTTTTATCTGTATAATTTAATAAACATATTTTGCTGAATTTCACCTTATAAATGATATCGTTTTTAAAACATTTTGCAGTGGCTGAGACAGCGTGTGCTTAATGCCGTATACCGATAATTCCCTTTCCGATCAGCTGCTGCTGTGATTCACACTCAGATACAGCGATATAAATACTCTGAGTGGTGCAGTGAGAGAAATATTAAAAAAGATGATCCGCTGTGGCAACTCCTAACAAGAGGAGCTGGAAGAAGAAGAAGAAGTGAGAGTAACAACGCTAAAGCAGTTATGGTATTTGGAATACTATGGCTATTCCCTCTACCATTATATTGTTACAAGTTAATTACAATCAGATGCATTACACTAATAAACAATATGCGGTTAGTTTCGGTGTATTTATAAAGCGCGTCAGGAAAATAAGGTGTAACCACACAGGAACAGTAGCACTGCTTTGACGCTGGGTGCCGCCAGTCTGCAAAACCGAGCGGAGAACTTGCATACGACAAGGTATGAGGTACTGTGGAAAAGTGCGTGGCTTTACGCCAAGTGTAGGTTTTATACATCGCGATTTGAACGTGGAAAAGTTCTTACACAACATTTCTGTGCGTACGCACCGTTTATACATGAGGCCCCTGGTCTGACTGAGCACCAATGGTACAGTCAAATCTGACACACAAACATAAATGGGTCCATCTATTTCTTTAGTAGTGTGCAGACACACAGACAGACACATTCTCACAGATGTGTGCAGTCTTACCATGCTTTGCCTGGCTACAATGGTCTTGAGTCTATATAGAAAATACAGTATGCATTGTAGAAAAAGTTATTTTATAAATCTCTATCACTTTTTTTGAAGTGGAGAGCAGCTGATAATCATAACAAGGCAACTGCAAAAGCTGCCATTGTAAATGAATATGTACAGCTTATGGGCTGAGACGTTACAGTTGCCCTTCATGTGACAATGCTATCAAACCAACACACCATCCCTACCCACATTTGAAGAATATCACAAATCCATTCAAATTCATTAACAGTGTTGGTAAAATGGAAAAGGTTCTTTCTCATTGATATTATGGTTTTTATACAGAATTGTATTCTGATATTGTTTAATGGACTTATCATTAGTTGGTGCATGCTTACTATAGCAGGCTCTGGACATCTCTCTATTAGGTAAAAAAATCCTGGATATGAGACAAGACTTTTTCAGACAGATAATTTGATGTCCCGCGAGACGAGACTTTGAGCCAAGAGATTTAACCACGCCCGGGGCCGGAAATAAAAGACAAAGAGTAGATGACAAAGTAGAACGTCGTAAAGAGGTTCAAAAACGCTGGCACGATACACATGCAGAGCAGATTACAGATAATTAAAGTATCAAAAAAATAATAGCAAAGATCACATTAGCGCAAATAAACAAATTATTACTCGGTGAAATAACGGAACAGCAAAATTAGAGATTGAATATATGGACATAGGTGATATGACAGAAATATATAGATATTGTTCAGATTTAAACTTTAAGTCGGAGACTTGTAGACAGTCTAATTCGTGTTGCCATCAGGGAAAAGTAGTGTTTCTTACCAATGAAGAGGTATATCCACGAGAATTAAAAGATTTGTTGTTTGGTGAAACTGAAATCCACATACGTGACTGGCAGAAATGCAAAATGGCTGGTGCGTAGTGCAAGCTGGGGGGTTTACGAGTGAAGCGAGCAGGGGGCAAAGCAGCAACAAAAGGTATTGTAGACCCAATGGGGCTCTTAAAGAGGGAGGGGTAAAAGAAATCAGTAATCAGTTGATGTGTTTCTTGATACAAACAATCAAATCAAAGTCCCTGTCACACTACAGAGATTTTAAGAAAAATGTGTCCTCATGTTCTTGATGAACTCATTTTAAAATAACATCTCGATCCACTGTACTAATTCCCTTCATAATTTTAAACACTTCAGACATGTTTCCTCTTAATCTTTTGTTTAAATGGAAAGGGCTCAATTATTTTAATCTTTCATCAAAATTTATTGCCTGCAGCCCTGGAATCAACCCAATTTCTCTTCTCTGGACCTTTTTTTAGCATTGCAATGTCCTTTTTGTATTCTGGAGACCAAAAATATATGCAGTATTCCAGACGAGGCCTCACAAATGCATTATAAAGCTTGAGCATTGCCTCCCTGGACTTTTAATATACACATTGTGTTATATAAACTAACATTCTGTTAGCCTTCTTAATGGCTACTAACCACTGTCTTGGCAGTTGATAGCATCGAGTCCACTAAGACTTCTAAATTCTTTCCTCATAAGGTGTACTTTTAATTTTCAGCCCTCGCATTGTGTATTCAAATTGTTATTAAAATTTGTACTTCCTCCATGTAATACTTTGTGTTCTGACATTAAATTTCATCTGCCATGATTCTGACCAAGCCTGTGTCCCAAGTCAACCATTGATGATTCAACAGATTCTAGATTATCTGCCAATCCACCTAGCTTGGTATCATTTGCAAATTTAACCAGCTTGTTAGTTATATCCATCCATCCATTATCCAACCCGCTATATCCTAACTACAGGGTAATGGGGGTCTGCTTGAGCTAATCCCAGCCAACACAGGGCGCAAGGCAGGAAACAAACCTCGGGCAGAGCGCACACACACACATATGCCCACACACCAAGCACACACTAGGGACAATTTAGAATTGCCAGTGCACCTAAACTGCATATCTTTAGACTGTGGGAGGAAACCGGAGTACCCGGAGGAAACCCACACAGACACGGGGAGAACATGCAAACTCCACGCAGGGAGGACCCGGGAAGCAAACCCAGGTCTCCTAACTGTGAGGCAGCAGCGTTACCCAGTGCGCCACCATGCCACCCTTGTTACCTATATTCCGATCCAAATCATTTATATAAATATTAAAAATAGCAGAGGCCCTAGCAATAACCCTGTGGAACACCACTCAATGTCAGACAAAATATGATAGCGTTTCATGCACCAAAACCTTCTCCTTCCAGTGTCTGACCCAATTTTGCATCCATCTACAAACACCACCATGAACTCAAACTTCTATTAGTTTGATGTCCAACCTCTCATGTGGCACCTTATTATAATGCCTTCTAAAAGTCAAATAAATAACTATAATCATATCTTTTTGTTGCTTCCTCATAGGATTCCACCCTCTTCTGAACCCATGCTGACTGTTCAGTAAAACTCCTGTTCTTTTCATGTCTTGCTCAATCTTATCCTTAATAATTCCTTCCTTTAATTTAGTCCAGTAAGGTTTAACGTGCATCACAGATAGAGTTGCTTGGATCTGTTTTGATACAACGGGATAATATTTTCTATTTTCCTGTCCTCTGGAATTCCCCCAGTGCACATTGACTTCCTAAAACATTTGTCAAGGGTTTATATATGTACTTACTAACCTCCTTAAGAACTCAAAGGTAAATATCATCTGGTCCTAATGATTTGTTTGATTTCAGAATATTTAATCTAAGCAGTACTTCTGCCTCTACAGCTCGCTCTTCCGTTATTTCACCGAGTAATAATTTCCATTTGCGCTAATGCGATCTTTATTCTCATTTTTTTGAGACGTTTGAATTTTATCTCTAACCTGCTCTGCACGTGTTTTGTGCCAATGTTTTTTTAATTCTTTATGATGTTCTACTCTTTGTCTTTTATTTCCGACCTCGGGGGTGGTTAAATCTCTTGGCACAAGGTCTCGTCTCGCGGGACTTGAAAGTTTGTCTCTGAAAAAGTCACGTCTCGTCGCAGGCTAAGAAGTCTCATCTCAGGATTTTTTTTATATAATAAAGAGAAATACTGAAAGAATCTCTTCGGGTCATCTTTTGCCTTATTTGCTATTTTCCTCTCTAACTGCCTTTTAGCCTAGCCACCTGTTTTTTCATTTGCAGCTTCTTTTTCAAGTCTTTATTAACCCACTGCAGTTTTTTTTTAATTCCTACTAATTTCAAATTCAGCTAGTACATGGCATACATTATATATAAAGAATTTTTAAACCTGTTCCACCACACCTCAACTGTGTCCAAATTTTTAAGCTCATTCTAGTCTACCCCCTCAGACTTTGCAGCATCTGCTTAAAATCTGCCCAACCAAAGTTAATCTTAGCAGATTTAGTCTTTGTAACCACACTTTTCCAAAACACTGAACACTATTACAGTTTATTATGTTCACTTGACCCAAACGGTTTCAATCACCTCTACACCCACAATTCTATCCCGATTATTACAAAATACTAAATCTAGACAGGCTTCCCCCGGGTTGGTGCTTTAATATACTGTGTTAAAAAACAGCCACTTATAACTTCTAAACTCCTGCTCTTGTGCTCTGATATTTGCAAGGTTATCCCAGATTTGAACGATGTAGGTAAAACTCAAAGAGAATAAAAATATTTTCTAACCTGATGCAGTGCTTGCCCCCTTACAACACTGTGTTGTATATGGCACATTGACATTCATTTATGAACACAGAGAAGATGCTAGTAAAATATTCGGAAAGTTTTGGGAAGTTAAAGCCCCCCAAGACTATAATATCCCCCTGTAAACTTGCTTTTTTAATATTACTAAAAAAATGTGCATTGGATGGTGTATAATGCACTCCCTTAAACAAGGTCTCTGTCCCTAATACTTTCCAGACAAAGCCACATATCCTCACTAAGATGGGGCACATCATCCAACTGAAGAGGACTTGCATTTAAATTAAACCATCTCCTTTTCTGTTCTGTCCATCGTTTCTAAAAGATTGTGTATCCCTCTGTTATATTCATCCCCATCTTTGCTATTTAGACAGATTTCTGCTATTGCTAAATCATAATTATTTTCTGCTAAAACTTCTAGTATTAAGTCAAGCTATTTTTAATGTTGCTCATTACTTTTTCATTTAAAACACAGGGTTAGAATTGACATTACTATAAATTTGTAATTTTACACTATTGTTTATGGCTTAATGTACAGTACAGCTCTAAACCTGGCCTGTTCTAAACTCCCTGACCCCCTCCATCCCCAAGTTTAAAGAATCCTCAACTAACTTACTCATATACCCCCCCCTAAAGACTGATGCTCCTCTGATTTAGTTATGTAATGTGGCTTAAAGGACTGCAACCTTCCAACAGTACAGAATACAAGGCAGGAAGAAACCCTGTGTACCTACACTTATAACAGGATAATACAGAATCATGGATAAACTAAACATTCATGTTATTCAATAGTGCCACAAACAGTTCATAATTATTACTGAGAATCCAGTAATATGCTAAATGCGTGCAGGTTAAAAACCCTGGCCCATGGAACTTTGAGAAGGCAGAGTGATCACAGTGTAGGCTGGGATCAATTGGCTATCCATTCATTAAGCAACCTGCATTCACCAGATCCAGGACATGGAGTTCCAGAGCCTCATCAAAGAATCAGGTCAACATAGTAACAAGTTTGAACATAGTACCAGTCCTAAATTGGGAAACCAATTTGTGCATCCTTTTTTATACAACTCTTTTACAATGACAATCATCATAAAACTATTATGAGGTCATCATTTGGTACAGATAAGAGTTTCATCCATGGCATTGTTTTATCCAAGACCAAAAAAAAGAAAACAATAAAGATTCAGGAGAACACAGTAGAACAGACTCTTAAGTTCATAACAGAGGAGTAATTCTGCATTGGGAAAAATAGGCAGCATAGATGGATCACACGTTTTAGGGATAACCTGACTTTACCAATTTAAGCAAACTAATCACATAGTTTTTGAGGAGGTGTGTGAAAAGGGTCATCTAGTACAGGGGTGTCAAACACCAGTCCTGGAGGGCCGCAGTGGCTGCAGGTTTTCATTCTTACCATCTTCTTCATTATTGACCCATTTTTGCAGCTAATTACTTCTTTTAATTAACTTGACTCCGGCCCTTTAGTTGTTTGTTTTTCCTTAATTAGCAGCCAAACAATAACGAGACACAAAACGAGTCACCACAAGACCAGCTCACCTGTGCCCATCACACAATATCTGAATATAAAAGAAAGGTGAAGGTCTCGGTAAGGCTGATCTCTCAGGTCATTTGATGGAAAAAAATTGAAAATCACCAGTTTTGGAAATGTCTGCTATGGCAGAATATGGCAGCAACAAGCCATGAAATTAAATAACGGGCTTAATTAACAGCAAGAATCAGCTTCTCATTAAGAGATTAGTTGGAGTGAAATTGGTTGGAGTTTAAAGCCCCAGTTTAGCTGGTCATCTGTCAGCTTGTTTCACATCTCATTTCTGTTTTGCTGCGATTTAATGAAGTATCAATTCAGAGGACTGAATCCTTCTAAAAGGGTATTAAAATGATGAGAAAAAAGTGAATTAGCAGTGAAAACTGGTCACTGATTAGGAAAAGGGTGAGAATGAAAACCTGTAGCCACTGCGGCCCTCCAGGCTTGGAGTTTGACACCTGTGATCTAGTAAGATCAGAAGATAGGAACAAGGCCTTACTAGCAGTGAGAACATGACTAAATGGAGGAGGTGAGAGAAAATTATATGGTGAAGTAACAAAGGAAACATCTGCTTAGAAGATGCACAATCCATTTTAACACTAGAATTACCAGAGCCTACGAAAAAACTCGTAATTCCGTCCCACCTTAAATCGCTTCTTAATGGCTGGCCACTTGTGCTTAAGAAATGTTGGCACCTGTTTGAAAGATTTAAATAAAACTCAGCAAAGAGAATAAAAATATTTTCTAACTTGATGCAGTACTTGCCCTCTTATACTGTGTTCTATATGGCACATTGACATTCATTTATGAACACACAGAATATGCTAACAAAGTGTGAGGCATTAGCCAGAAAAACTCCTTCTCATAATTATTGACATTGGTTCTTCGTGTGATTTGACATACAAGGCAAAGACAAACTTTGACTTTGTCTGGGCTGGTTTGACTAGACAAGGGCCCATGATGATTTTTAGGCTATTAAGAGAATTGAATGAATGTAGAGGATTTCATAATAAGGGTCTGGACAGAACACACTAGACTCTAGATCTCTCAGCTACTTTAGAAAGGACCAAAGCAATAAAGATTGTAAACGGTTAGATAGAATGTTAAAGAGAAAAAGAAGAGGCATGGCTTGGCCAGTCAAAATTTTTGAACAGCACATTATCACAAGTTCACTAGCAGCTGATGTCCATCCTGGCAGCAAAGAATGCAAGACAAGATACCAGCGCCTCAAAAGCCACACTTTGGTACACCCACTTCATTTAAAATAAAAAAAATAAAATAAAAAATCCAAGTTTCATTTTCTGAGTTTTGTATAGTCATGATAGCTTTTCAAAGCCAGGTGACATTGTTAGTGGGTTTAGATTTCTGCAATACTGATATCCAGTTAACCTTTCTCAAGAGCAGTCTCCTTTGAAAGAGTCTAAAGCACAAATCATTCTTTTAACACTTCATTTTCCAGGAGAGCCTCCTGAAATAATGGGGATACCTGGCAAAATCACTGGAGACATTTGTCTAATCAAGGGCCAGTCTAACTTTTCCAACACACATGCAAAGACCAGCATTCATGGATCTGGTGGCTCACATGCCTTTGTTGTTTTTTATGAGGTATCTGTCCCTTAGCAGCATATGTCGGCTCTTGGCCAATGTGCCCTGGGCATCGCCAGATTCTGCCAGCACAATATGTTCAGGAAGAGAATCACAGATGTATGATATTAATAGGGGTGGTATAATAAGAAACCAGTAACTGCAACACAGAATATCTCAGTCACATTAGCAAAAACCATTTAGGATGCCTTTGAGTCTCACAAGGCTTAGGTCTTTGGCCAGCTGATGTTTCTTTGTCTGCAAGACCATCATTTTCTGAGGGGGGGAATTGGGTCCCAACTTGTCTGAAGAGGTAATTAAAAGGCTCATCTTTCAGTTTTGTGTATACAGCGGGTTGCGATATTGCTGCTTGCCATGAACTGATGAGGTGTGCTGTAGATGCCTGCGTGGGGGGTTGTTATATACTGTTAATAAAGACATTAACTAAATCAAGAAGCCTACCTGTCATCCTCAGGGTACACTGCCATCACAAGGGTTGCTCACTAGTTCCACAGAAGGGTCCAGCAGATGCACAGACAGTAATGATACCAGGAGTGCCTGGGACAAAGCGACAAATGAGACAAATACAAATACTGAACATAAGGCAGCAGCTCCGTCTATTTTCTTCTGAGAGGTAACAAGAGTCCATTTTTCTGACGGTTTCATCTTCATGTGATCTTTTGGTCATTTTTATTATTAAACATCTATGTTTAAATCATTCTCCAATTTAACAACAAACATATCCTTAGCCACCCTGCAGGAGTCTCTTGTGGAGTCAACATTTTTTCAGTTCTGAGCTTTTTGCTAAAAATTTCTTTTCTGATACAAATTATATAGGTTTTTACTATTTGTGTATTTTTACAAACAAGGAACTAGAGTTTTTCCAGGCCGCAATAACAACAAGGCAAGAACCACCACTCTAGAGTGTACATCTAAGTACATTTATTTGCATTTTTATTTTGTTGAGCACAGGTTTCAACATATAACAGGTATTGACTGATGCAAATTACGGCCTTTTATTATCTGATTTCTTTTACTTGCTTTAACAAGCAATCCGTTTCAGTGTAACACAGACGTACTTTCCACCAATCATTGAAATACAACTGATCTTTCAAGTTATTTTCTTGTTCTCCTGTCCCTATCTTACAAAAATGCAGTTTTGCTTGCTTGCTGACAAAAACAACAAAAGAATTAGAAAAATGAGGAAATAGCAGCAGGTCAGGTATCAGTGATACAGCATATAAAACAGCAGCATTCCAGTGCTACTTGAACTTAAATGGAATAATCACTCAAATTTGCAGATTAAATATAAAGTGTTTCATAGTGGCAAATCAAGTACACAGTCATCTATCAACTCTCCATATTCTAATTAGCACCATACCCTTTCATTTGATTGGTATATGTCTTCATTTATTGTAGTTGCAAGGTTTGTCCCGAGACAAAGTTTTGTCAAAATGGCACACTACTCTCCCAAAACCTAAAAACAAGGTCAGGGGGTTGGTGAGGTCGTCTGTATGGAACTTTGGTTCATTTTATTTCTTATTGGCAGGGCTGTTTAGTACTGCCATGTGATTTGAGGTATTTTTCTCATTTCAGTTATCCCAGATAATGAAGGGAAATATCGCAAGTCATCATTCCTGAGATTTGGCGGTCATTGAGCCTCATTGCTTCACAGACAGAAGCAGGGCTCGCGGAGGCTCAGCTGCCTCTGCCACTTATCTTTTATTAATATAAACCGTGGCCTCTTTCCCCGTTGTGGCAGAGATGCCAGGTAGTACTGATGCACGTTTTCTTTGGCGCTTCACAGCTGATGGGATAATTCACTTTACAGAGGTTACTTATTCACGTTACCGTTGTTTAAAATTTGAGGATGCCTCAAAATGGCTCCATCTCCTTGCTTGTTTATTCAGCCTCTAAGCAAACTGCATTGTTTTCTGCTATAAAAATGATACTACGGCGTAGTGAATTAAACCTTTAAACTGTTCCCATCTCAAAATATCTGCTGAAATGATGAAACGCTAGCTGCAGGCTAAGAGTTCGTCTTGAAGAAAATTCCTCAGCGAGAGCAGGTATGGCCAAGATAGCAATTCCCTGTTGGTCAGCTTTCAATTTGCTTCAGCTCTGCACCTCATTTACCTGATTGAACGTCCCAGAGGGTCTAAAAGGGGCCAGTCATCAGAACACTTGCAAGTCCTCGTCGTACTCATATTAAACTGAGTTGAAAGTCAGTTAATGAATCCTTCACTGACTGGACACCAGACACTCGTTACACGATCCTTGTAATTTGCCAGCTCACGGCTCAAACAAAAGCAGTAACCTTCTTCAGCCCACAGAACAATGACACAAAGAGAGACATATCCGATCAATATTTCTGTCATCTGTACATTATCCAAATTAATTGAAGCAGAAAAGTGGACTCGGTGTTCCTCAGGCTGCAGAAACACGATCTCTTGCTGTCTGTACAACTGTCATCAAGGAAGGCCTTGCTTCTTCTGTGCTGCAGTTCAGCTATAATTAAATTACTGCAAACTCCAGCTGCCTAATCAGCTTTTTAATCAGCAGCCGGTTGGGTGCAGAGATTAGAGGATTTAAAATGACTTAAGATAGATTAAGGTTTTATTAACAGTGGGCACGCGTGCCCATCGAAAGTTGGAAATTAATCATAAGCCTTTTTTTCTACTGCCATGATTGTAGGTCATGGAAAAATCCTGATTCTTTTCTTTAAGGTTATCGATGATGAACTGATAATATCTCAAACCGATTAATTTTTCTTATTTATCCTAACGAAAAAAAAGACTCTTTCCTGTCCAGTTCCTCTCATGTTTTTGCTATGAGTTCCAAATGCTTATCTTCTTCTAAAAAGGATCTGTATGTGGAAACAGACTGTTCCTGGCGAGTGCATATCTTACGGTTCAGGCGTTTTTTGACACACTGTGGGAGGTGGCATGCACAAAGAAGCTGTCCACAATCGTTTATTCCTAGCACATCCTACTTTTTATGGATTAGGAACAAGCTACTGTATTTTATTTTCTAAGTTTATTTTTAAAGCTTTTTTTTCATTTATTAAAACAGTAACATGCCACATGATGCAAAGAAAGTGCAGTAGGTTCAATATCAATCTACAATAAATAAAATGGCAGCCATAGTGTATCTTCTAGGCTAACATACAAATGCTTCTTAGCTTGAGTCAAGCATTTTTTTGGGATATATGTTGTATTCAAGTTAATAAAAAAACTGCTTTAGTAATTCAATAATATTTCAGCTCTTCCTCCCAAGTTATGTCACTGAAACCAGATTTATTTGTAAAATGGAGCAAGTTTAAATGACTAGCTCACTTTCTGCTCCTGTTGAGTAAAATTAATTCAGGATGCTTTTTTGTTTCTTATTCCCTGTAATAATTAATTACCTGCAGGAGAAGAAACAAATTACATTATTCAGGCAGCTTGAATTACACAAAAGAGGGTCAGAGACAGCCATTACATGTATGATGTCTTTAAACTATGTCAATGTTTTAATATGACACTGTAAGCAAATTTTTAGAATTGATGTAATTGTATATCTTAAACATGAGTTTAAAGAGAATCAGTCATCAAGAAATTTGACTGAAGAGAAATCTCCAATATAACTTGTCCATCTCATAATTTATGGCCAAGAGAAGAAAAATGGAAAGAAGATGGGACAATTTGTTTTTAAGCATTACAGTTCTCTTTCAATCAGCTTATAGTTTAAGAATTTAAGTAGAAATTTCAACAGGTAGATGCATTCCCTACTTTTACTCATGCTGATTCATATACCTTTTAGAAATATAATTTATGGTTCAGTTATTGAAAGACTCTATTCCATGTCATGAGATTTGTAGAAGGGATGGTATTCTCTGGCAAACTGAACAAAATATCAAGTAATCCTGACATTTCAATAAGTATGAATTGTTCAGACCATTTTCCCAAATATTGTCAAAACCACCATATAGCATATTGGAGGTGCCAAAACAATGAAGACACCTAATAATATTTTCTAGAACTTAGACTTTGACACTCTGCCTCTTCGTTAGTGTTAGAATAGCAGCTGTTACATGTATCAATGGAGGCTGCAGGTCTTTTAAAATTGGTGAATAGGAGTGTTTGAGCCTTTCTACCATTGCATCCACCCCCCCAAAAAAAAAAATTAAGATGATGCTCTGAACATTAAGTAACATTTTGCTTAATGTATGTAAAGAAAATAGATTGACCAAAATTCTGTTGAATATTCAAGGTTTTCAAAAGTATCTACAGTTTTAATCTATGTTTTGTAAATATTAGACAATCATATCATGCATTATTCTAAAATACTAAACAGTTTTGCAGTGTAAAAATAAAATTGACTTTTTTGTAGGCTTCCGTCTAGACTGCTTCCTAGTAGAATGTAATTGGCGCATCCAGAAGGAGAGTATCTGTATTTGTCAAGATCATAACTCATGGAAGAAAAGCCAGAAAATTAGGGTAAGCATGGCAGCCAACTAACATTTTTTTAGACTGCAATCCATTGATTTTTTTTTTTTAATTCAGCTCTTTAAATGACATGACTAAACACTTTTATTGTGTGTTACATGTGACAACAATTTCTCATGAAGAAGGAAGCTAAAACGTCTAAATTAATGCACAATAGTTTGAGTCAATTTTTGAGGAATTAAAAACATAAATGGTACATTTTTGACTAAAGCTACTTGCCTAACTGGGAACTGATTTTTCATTCAGTTCATTCTTACAGTGGCACTCTTTCATTTAAAAGGCAGCAGCAATGTAAATATTTACAAATACAGATACATTAAAATAAAACACAAAGTAATATTTAATCAATGCTGAACATAGAACACAATGCAATACACACTAGTGCACAAATACAAGTACAGGGTTTTAAAAATTTTCAGTACAGAAAAAACATGGCTTCAGGTGGTTCTATAATTTAGTGAATATATGGAATCATGGAGAGCGCATTGTGAGGCATACAATCATAGAATTGAAAGAGAGTACTTTCTAGGTTGCATTAATGTTTGCTTCTAAATATTAACAAACCAATGATAAAATATTAATTCAGTAAGCTCAGGAAAACAAGTAACCAATAAAAATACAAACAAAAATGTGCAGTAAAGGTATTATTTGTTCTTCCAAACATGTGTTGTACAAATTACCGTGTCTTTATTTTTCTTGTTGGAATGTCAGGAGAAAAGTACTATAATAAGCTAGTGTAAAAGACATAGTCTGCGGTGGGCTGGCGCCCTGCCCGGGGTTTGTTTCCTGCCTTGCGCCCTGTGTTGGCTGGGATTGGCTCCAGCAGACCCCCGTGACCCTGTAGTTCGGATATAGCGGGTTGGATAATGGATGGATGGAAAAGACATAGTGTTTCCGCTTGAGACCGAGAGTAACTAACTTAATTGTTTTTAAACTTTTGGTTGAGCTAAAAGGTTGAAAGTGTTTCATACCAAAAACATAACAATATGTTGGTCTAAAGTGGAAAACTAAGCCCTGCTCACAATGTATTGCTGCATTTCAAAAGTAAGAAGGATCAAAATAAGCACAGTTGGGATAACATATTTGCACCATGTTTTTTAAATAATAAAAAAAAACTGTTAACACAGGCAGTTTTATTACTAAACAAGGGGGGAAAAAGTGTGATTGAAGCCACCAAACAAATTGCATTTCAGAACAACAATAAAAGCTCAATGTGTACTGTGATGCTGCATCATGAAGGTAGCTTATTTTCACTATTGTAAAATGTCATACAAATACTGGTTTACTTCATTATTTGTTGGAAAATATTTAAGATTTTTACTGTGTGTCACAAATATGATTAATGGCAATTATAAGACCTTTTACTGAACATAAATGTGCTTAAATGATTCCTTATTGTTTTTATACTTCACCCTAGATGATTTGATGTACTGGATCTGTTCAAAAGTTGGGAGTATCCACATTCCTTCAAAAATCGCAGATGTTTGCAGTGTACTTTGGTCAGATGGTGGTGGGGCAAAATACCACAACAGAAAAACAGTTAAGAATTACAGATGTTAGGAGATTTTTGGGAGGGAAAACTGGAGTACCCAGATGAAACTACACACAGACATGGAGAGATGCGTAAGCTGCATATGGACAATCTAAGGACAGATAACAGTAGGGGTTTCAAAAAGATTTCTGCATCTCATGAATAATACATAAAAGTCACATCCTTAAGGGACAAAAGGAAATCCAGTTAAGTGCTTGCTCAGCATCTGGCATCAAAATGCATGTTTCAACCATAGAAGAAATCTTAACAGAAATGGTCCTTGTGTGGCATGTATGTGTCAGCTAAAATCCATTTTGTTAAATGACAGTAAGAAGAAGAGATTTGAGAAAAGAGCTATGTAAATGTAATTAATAATTATTATTATAAAGTACTAAGTGGCAAACAGTTGCAGACTTTTGGAGCAATGAATTCAAATTTCTAGTTTACAAAAAGATGCCAGCACATCAGAAGGAACCTGGACAGAAGTCCATTGATGACTGCCTGCAGTTCACTGAGAAGCATGTCAACTGTTCTGCCATTTCTGGGAGTGTATTTAAGCAAACAGCACAGGGTAAACAGTCACAAATATTGAAATGATAACTGTTGAGAAATAGAAAAAGAAACTGATTCATCCTGCTGTACTTTTATGAGAATGACTCAATGACAGGAACATAATCTATCAGTATGATAATAACTACAAAAAGATGGTAAACACAGTTAAGACCAACCTGGAGTGGAAGTCTGCAAATCGAAAACGCCAACAGTATCAGATTGGCCACCTTTGAGCCCCAAACACAAAATACAATTTCTTACTCGTATAGCCCAAAGTCACAGGAGTGCTGCAATGGGCTTTAACATGTCATGTTTTTTGACTTGGTTAAGAAGACTTTGGGAAAGGCAATTCAGGGAGAGACCCCGCTTTCCAGGTAGGTTGGGCTTACAATAGGTGCCAAAAAATGGGGTAAATACAAGACACAAAACAGAACATAAGTAATAACCTTCACAGAGCTAGATTGTATTGTATTCCCGAGTTGACAATGCCATAGTACAAATTACAAAGCAAAAATGCAAGAACAGATTATACCACTCACTAAATACAAAACTATCACATACGAGGGATAGATTTATTCAGAATCCTGAAGAACTCCCCTCCGCCTACTGGCCAATCCCCATTTGAGACAACCAATCTTTATTTAAAGACCTTTCTTATCCAATGATTCCATTATCAGAGATGACACAGAATATGTGTAGGATCACATGGAAAGGGAAAAGAACAAAAACTCAAAGGAAGTGACAAGGCAAAAATCTGCAATACTTCTTGAAACAATTATACAGATATGTACCAAAGCAAGTTGCTGCAATTTTTCCATTATAAGGGAAGCCATTCAAAACATTGACTAGTTTTAACACCACATCAAATTCTTCTACTCATCCCTACTCCATTGTACACACAAAAAGAGGCTTGAAATTTGTGTACACAGCTTACCATACAAATGTTGGGATTTATAAAAGAAGACATGATGGGAGAACATGCATATATTTGACCCATCCATAAACAACATTTCAGAGAAACTGGGAAATTACGACAGTCTTGATTAAGTAGGGAAATGCAGATAAACAAGCTAAATAAGGACTCATGCACTCACTTTATATCACTGACCTGTTAAAATGGGCATTAACATGACAAATATATTGCATCTCAAATGTGATAAATGTGATGTTCAGCCTGTATTTTAAGAGGGCCAATGCTGCATATTTCTAGGAAGAACTTCTTTGGTTTTTTTGTCAGTTTATACTGGCTACCAGTTGTCACATCTCAGGGAACTGGCCAACATGTCAGGAATATCTCAACCAAGCTTCACACCCTCATGCCTGTTGTGTTGGAAGCCATTAACCAACCAAAAAGGCAGTACATGTAGGATGTATGGTGTAGGTGAACATACAACATTACGTGTTTCTTTCAACATAAAAAAGGCAATTTTCAGAAGTGTCCGGTTCTCCAAACATAATTGGGCACTTAAATGCCCTCATATTGCAATTAGGACATTAAGTGAGAATGAAGCGGTTTTCTTTAATTGTAAGCAGCTGCACTCCATTAATGCACAAGTCACCTGTGATGCAAAAACAAGACTGACAAACATCACATTATGGGTTGACCCAGGCCACCAAGCCACATTTATTTTGAGGCAAAGTGATGGTAATGCATGTGTTGACTGCCTTGTTGGTAAGATAACTGGCTGAACCCTCAGTTTTTCACTGCAACAGCAATCATGTCTTTACATGTAGTAATGGCTACCTTCTCAAAAGCTGTCACCTTATGCTTTTCCCTGATCCCAAGGATGCATAGGAGAAGCGCTGTAATGCCACATATGATCTTACATGCTCAGTTGTGGAGTGCATCCAGATACTCTTTAACACAGGTACGGGGGTCTCGGGGCATCAGATGGGAGGCTGCTCAATCATCCAATGAAGTTCTGCAGCAGCCTGATTGCACATGGATGAGGTTGACCAGCATGCACCATATTTGGTTAAGGGCAGCAATTGAGTGGGGTTCAAGGCATGTTCACGCATACACATTTACAAGATGATTGTGATTTATAAATGTAAATGGTGCAGAATTTTGCATTTACCAGTTTTTATTAATCTGATTTTTATCTTATGCATTTTCCTGTTTTTTGATGTATGCACATTTCAGTGTTTAAGTCCAGTATTGCACATGGGTTAAAAACTGTGGATGCTAGCAGTACATTCCTGTCTGAGGTATAAGCAACCTGTAAGAAGACCACGAACGTGATGATTTTACAACAAGTTATGTAAACGTATCTTCATGCAACAAGTTTATTGAATTTTGTTTTTTTAAAAAATATTGTGTATTTACTTTGCGCCCTTCCCCGCCATAACCTATCCTCTATGGGGTTAGGGGAGCAAAAGCTTTAGTTTCGTCAAAAATTTTGTTCTCTGGTTTTCAACAGATCTCGATGTTTTAGGGTCCCCTAATACCGAACACATCAATATCTCGATCGTGGATGTGTGTCTGTCTGTCTGTCTCACAGTATCTTGAGGATAGTCTACAGCTAAAACAGCTGGATGGAAAAATATTAAGCTCAAAACTTAAGCCGGTTATGAGATGACAACGTGCCTATTAGTTTTTGTGCCAAATCATGAGAGATAGAGGCACTCTAGAGGAACCCTCAAATACCACAATTCTGCAATTAACTATGACTTCTTCTTTTCAATTGCTATTGTAATGACCTATTTTATAATCAGAAAGATCAACATCAGAGTGGTAAATAATTACTGAAATGCTAAAGTATAGTTCAGGTATGTTGACTCTTAGGGCACAAACCCTATGGATGCTCACATCCAAATTTTTCCCCAAAATTTTGTTTTTACCTTTGTATTGTTAGTTAAAATATTTCATTGAAGGAGAAAAAGCTCAGGCAGGATTTGTCTGGATTTTGACCATCAAATCAAAAAACAGAAATTTCTGTTAAGTGGTATCTAATGTACATTCTACAGGTCAATATTTTATCTAGGCAAAAATATACATTTTGGTCCTCAGTACTAATCTGTGTACATTAACCAGTAAGTGGAAAACTTCATTCTATATTTTACATCTTTATTTTAAAGGACATTTCTTTTTCCCTTTGTAGTTTTGCTGTGCTTAAGGCCAGATTTACACACCATGCTGCAGTGCACACAACGCAAGCAAAACAAGAAGAGCTTTTAACTCATGCATAGTAACTTCCAGGACATTGCTGGATTAGCTGAAGTGATCCTATTAAAAATCAACCAGCTGAGCTTTATTATAAACTATGATGCTAATCTTCTTATACTCTATTTCTGACATTTTGTCATTTTAGCATTTACCTTTGTACTTTCCTGCTAAGCAATCAAATATCTTTTATATATTTTGACTTTGTAGGTGATAATGGCGTCTGCTAATTTAATAATGATAATTAACTACTTACTGATATTTAGAATGTAACATTTAATACATTTAGTCATTATAATACCTCTTTTACATAAAAGAACTTCAAACAGAATTACAAATTCTACCCTACAGTAGCAAAAGTATAAAGTAGTTGTGAGGACAATAATAGGTTAATTTCAGTGGGTAAAGTATTACCAATTACAAGTGATTTTACTAAGGGTTCTCCCTTACAAAACTCCTGCAGCTGTACTGAACACAAATGGAAGACGTTTTAGCTTTAGTTAGTTAGCAGATGCAAAAACCTTCATTTATAAAAAAAGATCTGTTTGAGATACTGTACTGGTATAGCTTAGCTATTAGAATACCAAGTAATTTGACAGATTGGTCCCTTATTACTTATTATTACTATTGGTCCCATAGTACTTCTTGTACTATGTATGTCAGTTTGTCTATCAAGCATCAGTACAAAACTAAAGTTAAAGCACCAGCTTTCTCATATTCAGAGTTGAAAGAGGCATGTGGTGATAGGTTTCTCCAGTTGAAAGAAAGAGTGGAGGTAAACCCACCAATCTGTTTCATAGAGGAACCAGTCTGTTTCATTGTCAACAGATGAAATCCATAAAGACACAAATAGGCTTTTGCTGGTGGTGATATGCAAATATGAGACTTATTTGAAATATCCCACAATGTTACCTACTGACATTTAAAGTAATGCAACACTGATTGGAGATATTCAAAATTACACTGAAAATTATGAATACCCAAACTGCAATGCATATTTGAATTGTCTGAAAATTGTTATGACTGCGATAGACCTATTCCAGAAAATATACTTCCAAACCTTCTGAATGCTTTCATGGGAAGCATGTTAGCAGAGGGTAGTGCTGCTGCTGGGTCATAGTTCTAGTGTCCTGGATTCATTGTCCATGTGCAGTCTGCATGTTGCCACCATATCTGTGTGGGTTGTTTTCTTGGTTCTCCAGTTTTCCTCCCATACTCATATAGAGACATTCAAGTAAGGTTAACTGGTAACTCTAAACTGACCCAAATATGGGTGGTACATCTGCAATTGAGCTCTGTGATAGATAACTGCCCTACTGGAAAAGACTGTGGTTGACATCACAACCATGAACTAAATTAAGCAGGACTGAGAATCTTATGTATGCTAGAGTTTCTATATTCACAAAGTCACTGTCAGACTGAAGACTGTCACCATATGAAACCTAACCAGGAATCAGAATCTTCTCGAGGTGAAGAGGTTTGTGTACAATTGGGAGCTATGTTGTCTGGAGCAGAAGCTCCTAGGAGGGCATCCCAAGGCAAACTGGTCTCTTGTGAGGAATTAGACAAAGAGTGATTCACAGCCCTTAATGATGCAGTTCTACAAATACACCACCTGGTATGGGGTTGTTGGAGCTAAGCCAGGGAAGAATGCCCACAGAAGTAAGCCTGGGCCTGTCACAGGGCCTGTTCAGGCATAGCATGAAATCATGATGTGGGACTTTCATTGTGTAGTCCCAACCACCTGCAAATCAAATAAGGAGAACTGGAACCCAAACACATAAATTGACTCTTGAGACATGGAATATCACTTATTCTTTAGCACGGAAAGAACCAGAGTTGGTGGGTGAAGTGGAGCACTACAAAATTGACATAGTTGGGCTCGTGTCAAACTACTTGCTTGGTTCTGGAACCAGCCCTCTCCTTTAGAGTTGCCAATGGAAAGGTTTTGGGTGGGAATGGGCTTCTTATTGAACCACTGCCTGGTTAATACCATGTAGAAGTTTGTCTGAGAAAATGCCTCTTTGTGGCTGAAGGTCACGGAGGGGAGCACTCTGACTGTCATATGTGCTTATGCACCTAAAGGCAGCTCAGAGTACAAGGCCATCTGGGAGGGAATCCTGAAAAGGGTCCCAGCTGGGGACTCCATAGTTTTACTAGGTGACCTTAGCTCCTATGTGGGAAATGATGGGGACACTTTAAGAGGTGTGATTTATATAATTGTATCATCAGATTTGTGGCTGTATGTTCTGGACACCTGGGTGAAAAGAGAGGCAGAGTTGTCATTTGAGCACTACCTGGAGCAAGTTGGGTCAGATGGTGGGGGAGGTGCCTGGACATACCTGCAAAGCCCAAGCGAGTACAGAGGGTGGACTGGAACTGTTTACTGGGGCCTCCTGTCCAGAAACTTGTCACCCCCACTTCTGAAACAGCTTTTCCTGCTTCTGGCGGGATGGGGAGGGGCGGGGGACAACCTTGTTTTCAACTATTGTGGATATGGTTGCCAAGAACTACAACCTGAAAGCCATAGATGCCTCTAGAGGTGGCAACCCAAGGACCTAATGGTGGACACCAGAGGTGAGGTGGTTCCAGAGACATTAATAAGGGCTATTTAGTTCCTGTTATGATCACAGTGAGAGTTGTGTTTGCAGACTTGGAAAAACCTCATCACTGTTCTCAGAGGGTGTGGGACTTTGCCAGGGCTGTGGTTTGTTTCCTGTCCTGTTTGTAATTTTTATGGACAGGATATCAAGCCACAGCTAGTGAAGGTAGGGTGTCTGCTTTGGTGGCCTTAGAACTGAGTCACCATTTTTTGCAGACAACATGTATGTATGTATGTATGTATGCTTCATCGGTCTGTGGACTTTAAAACACACTGGGATGATTGAGTGTGAAGATACAGGGAAGATGATCACCACCTCCAAAACTGAGGCCACGGTACTCAGTAGGAAAAGGGGGATTGTCCTCTGATTCAAGTGGGAGGTAAGTTACTACCTCAGTTGGAGGAGTTTAGGTACCCTGGGGTCTTGTTCATGAGCGAGGGGGAAGTGAGATCGACAGACTGATTGATGGAACAAGTGCAGTTATGTGGTCGCTATACTGATACATAGTGGCAAAAGAGGAGCAGAGCCAGAAGACAAAGCTCTCAATTTACCATCAAGCTACTGTATATCCCTACCCTCACCTACTCTCATGAGTTTAGGGTAATGACCAAAAGACTGAGATCATGAGTACAAGCAACCAAAATGAACATTCTCCACAGGGTGGCTAGGCTCTTCCATGGAGAGAGGATAAGAAGCACAGTCATCCAGGAGAGGCTAGGAGTCGAGCTGCTGACCTTCTACATTGAGATGAGCCAACTGAGTTCCACCTCCCAAATGTCTCCCTGTAAAGGTTTTAATGAGCATGACCAGCTGGGAGGAGATCACCCAGATGACCAGGGAATGTCTTGGGATTCCAAAGTGTGAATTGGCAACTGTGGCTGAGGAAGGGATGCATGGGCATTACTGCTAAGATTGTTGACCCTGTAACCTGGTCTCAGATAAGCGGTGGAAAGTGAATGAATGCCACATTTGAGGATTGACTGATACAAATACAATTTCCTGAGTGACAGAAAAATAGCTTTTTTAAAAAGTGAGGATATATGTGAAGTACCTTCTCTTACACTACACATCACTAATACAAAGGAAGAATACTTACAAAATACCAGAAGTTCTTGAAATAAGGTGCATCTCTCTACAAACCTTAATTTTAAATGCAGCTGTGTGTGAGGTGTCTTGTCAACCAGCTAAGTAGTAGTCCCTTCAAAAAATTAATAAGAATTACAGGTACAGTGATAGGTAATTGAGCCACTAAAGCAGTTACTGTAGAGCAGAAACAGGTGCAGAAGGAGGAAATTCAACTTGGAATTTTTACTTTCAGACTTTGGTGGAGTATAAAATAATATCATAAGGAGTAAATTTTTGCCAAAACAAACTTTCATCATATCATTTAAAACCTGAAGTGGGAAAGAGACCTTGAATTTAAAGCAACTATAGCATAAATATTACAGTTAAAATGTAACAGTAATATGGTAAAGGAAACATCAAACAGCTTCAAATATAAGCATACTCAATTAACAACCTGTATTTCAGTTTTGAAAGGCAATTACATTCACACAGATGAAATAAACAAATGCTCAATATTTTCAAAGTCAGGAACTGAACTTGTTTAAACAGTAAGTTAAAAAAAATCTATAGCATGCTAGCTCTGCAAAAAGAGACATTAAAACTAGAAACAAGACATGAAATTAGCATTCTTCAACTGTTCTATTTTATGTACATAATAAATTATGGCACAGTTTTTCCACATAAAAGACAATGCGTGGAAAAACACACTCTTAACAGCAGACCTGAAAACTAAGATAATCATTTCCTTCTACGAACATAAAAAAATAACTATTCAGTGATAAAAGAAAGTAAGACATCCTAGAGCATCCTGGAAAACAGTGGGATTTACAGGGATTACAAAGCACAGCTGACAGCCTGCTGGCTGGCACGAGCAGGCAGGAGTGTATATGAATTACAAACAGTGTTTCCTCAATAAACTTAATGAAATAGCCTACAACACTTTGAGATCCACACATATACTACAAGCATTAAAGCATCACAGCACACTCCCATTGTTTCCAGTTTTTTTGCAGGAAGTTGTTTGATTGTATTGTTGTATAAGGCTACCTGACTTTTATTAAGATCAAGGATACTATGTAATACACATCATAGAATACCACTATTCATTACATTAGTAGGGGTGCTTTTCAATGATTAGATGTAAATGTATAAAAGAAAGAACTGATCTTTTGATAGGCTAGCTTTAATTTAAAAAGGATATCTAAAAATTACTTTTTTGTACACCAGTTTTATGATTCACACTACAATATGCAAAATAAGGAATCAAGAAAGGCACCTGAAAAGTATGCAAACCATTATATGATTCAAATCAATAGTTTATCGATAGTATGGTGTCCTAATGTTTTGAGCTCCAAAAACAAGCTATGCATCATATTTGGTGTCAACTGGAAAAAATACAAACCTTTTTTCTCTATAACAGCTAAATTTAAACATGTTGTTTTCTTTTCACCTGGGTAACAGTACCAGTGCCTTTTTGTTAATGTGATGACAAATCAAATAGTAAATGTTTGTCAGTTTTATAGTATGAGCAAACATACATGTTCATAATAATGGTATTGAAGACACAAAACAATATGCAAACTCACTCCAAATTTGCAGAGGAAGCTCCATTATTTCACAACATCACCAAATATTGATTAAAATTTACAAACAGGAATTCCACATTTCTCATACAATTCTGTTCAAAATAGGTAAACACCATGAAAAGGTGTCTGTTCTATTAGCACATTTGCAAGTATTATTGTTTAAGTTTTCATTTCAATAATACTGATACATAAATATAATTTAACTTAAACAATGAAAATTATTCTCTACAACCATTTATTCAACAAAAAGTCAGAAATGCAACTTTTTCTTATGGAAAAATACACATCCCTCTGGCTTCAATAGACTGCACTGCAAAAAGCTCTTTGACAAAAACTTTCTGTACCAATTTCTTTTAATGATCTATGCCCAGTCTCAATATTATCTTTAATTACATTACTATCAGTACTGTTGGAAAAATAAAAAAAAAAACATTTTGGGGAGAACATGTTATGGCAAATGAATGCATAGTAAGACATTTTTCCTCACTCTTTATTCTTTTTCAATTTTGAAATTCATACAAATAAACAGTCTTTAAATTCAGCCTACCTTCTACTTCATGACCACATCTTCAGGCACGACATGCTTCTCAAAGAAATCTGCAGTCTGACAAACAATCTGTTGAGCCCATGTGCATCAGTGGATTTAACTTGGAGACATCCCTGGACAACAAAGTCAATAGTGCCTGTACAGCTGGTATCTGTGAAGGACTTCATTTAGCAGAGCTTTCTATCCTGAACTAAAGGAAGTCAAAGATTAGCAAAGGAAGATCTCATTTGTGTTTTGGATAGCAGACTAGGACGATCAAGTCCATGACAATAAAGTTTGTACTTTAGGAATACCCAAGAATGCTGAGAGTGATAATTCCATTTATTTTCTTATAAAGCTACTGTATGGCCTATGATATTTGCCTCTCTTCCAAATCCTTGCATCTTAACAATATATACCGTTGTGAAACCAACAAAAAAAAAAATGTCCCAAATGGTCAGCACCTTTTATCCCCTTTCCTGACTTCAGTATGGCTGCAGCACCAGCAAGAAGGGCAATGACACCTGTACAGGCAAGAGTTTGAGAAGCAGGTCTACAGCCAATTTTTTTATATTCAGTTCCGCAGTGGATGTACACTGTTTACCATATTTGATACAAAGACCTGAAATCAAATGTATGTTTTTATTATGTTACAGTAATAATAATAATAATAACAGCAGCTCACTACACAAAACGTGGAGTGCCCAGTCTTGAACCGGTTATCTTTGGGTATATAAGGCAGTGGTTCTTACCTCTGCACCATACAAGAACACGTATAAACTCGCTGTCGATTGACATTTGAGCTTGGGTTTTTAACTCATTGACAGCAACATGTAAATCAAATGTTTTTTTTTTTTCTTTGGTTATATTTTTGAATAAAAGCACACGTCTTTATTTGATATTTGGACTAAAGTCTTCACACATTATACACTTCACGTCATTAGTAGTATAAAACGTTTCTGCTTTAGGTATGTGTTCAGCATTTCTTGCCTCGCATTTCCTTTCATCCTATACTTACCCGGATCTTTGTAGACACGGAACACACATGAAATGCATGTATTCCAAATAACGATATACTGTATTATTTACCCTATACAACTCCAGGAACCTCACACACAGATAAGGAGCCTTGGCTTAAGCTGGGAGAACGTTTGCCCAAGCTGAGCTCCGTCAAGGTGGGGATGGGACAGCAGGCTTCTTGTGCTGATTGACGCATTTACAACATTAGGTGGGCCAGGATTACGAGTTTTTTTCATAGGCTTCAGCGATTCTAGTGTTAAAGATTTATTGGAGTTTAAGCCAATTGACCATGTATCACAAAGCAATGGAAAAACTGTAATGGTCTGGGAACTATTTATATCAAGCTGTTATCTTCTATTTGTGGGAGACAGGTTACTACTTAGAAGCTTTAATGTTTCGGCCTCAGCACATGCCACAAATGTCTCTGCACCCCACTCTGCTGTTCCAATTATGGGGCAAACTACAGGCTTCTTCATAATCTTCTTTGGTATCTTGGCCTCAGATAACGTCACAAATGTGTTTGCACCCCACTTCATGGTTCCAACCCCCAAGCACAGTGCATCCATTGATCCATCAAGTCAGCTTTGATGTTTCAGTCTCAGACCATGCTTTCTTCCCTGACAAAGTTCTCCCTGAGGTTACCACTGCACAACGACTCTCCTCTTAGGATTCGTTCTCCACAGCTTCTTTGTTCCCTGTGACAGCTCACTCTGTGCTGCTGTCTCCTTTTTGGAGCCTGATATTTGCCTGTCTGTGCAGACTTGCCTGTAGGTTTCCACCCTTTGAAGTTCCTGGACACCAATATTTACATACTGTATCTCACAACCACTATCCACCCCTCTCCACACTGCCAACCTGTGTTTCATAAGTGTCTTATAAGGCAGCAGTGCAGGTTTACCTATTATCATTCTTAGACATTCACAATTTTTATTTGTTGACGTCGTCCACTCAAGTATGGTACTTTGTGTTTTTTGTCAGTTGTATGTAGTCCCCCCATTAAAGTCCACAGATGCAAATGTACAGTGTATGGAAAGCAAAGCCAATAACCTATGTGTTACATTTATGTATTAATGTGAACAGCGAGGGGCACGGAGCATTTCCTTATTAGAAATTCAAGCATCACTATTAAAAATCTAAGTTTCTTCCTTGGAGTGTGCAACACTAAGCTCAAAGGGCAGGGGTAGAATGGAGGTGCAATGAAGAGCTGGAGGTTAATGGAACAAGTAACCAAGATGAAAGATGGTAGTTAACAGCAAAATCCGTCCTTGCTTACCAAAAAGTTTTGCAAAACTGTTTCCTTCTATTTCACAATGTTATCATGTGTCTTTTTTCCTGTCCAGAACACTGACCCATCTTCAGTCATCCATCTATCCAACCTACTGGTGCTATTTGTGTGGCCCATCAATCATTCCTCCTGCATGCCTGATTTACATGAATCCATTTTCAGTACAGTGCAGCGCATATACATTGTGTAATATTAATATTAAAAACATTTATTTACAAATAAAAAAAATATTCTATTTTTCTTTTTTCCATCATGTTGCTAAATTTCAAACAGCTCTGTTCAAGCATTTTTGACACTTTGGGGTATTTAGGTTTTCTATTGTAGGGGAGAGATTTACCCCAAAATACCGATATGCAGGTAGTTATTGACTTACGACCTATGTGTCTTATGACCATTCGGTTTACGACCACTACTGCATTTCATAGGTAAACAACAGTTTTCACCAAACCAGCTCCATATGCTAATCTCGGCTAACTGCTGCGGTTTCAATTACAGTTACATTTGGCTTGTAATTACAGGAAAAAGGGCAATTGATCTCGGCTTAAAAACGAAGGTGACCAGACATTATGAGAAAAGAAAGCAAATGAATGCGATCACATGTGATTTTAAGTTATCCCACTGCAACAGGTGTTCACCGCATGTGCTGTACTGCTGCACTCTGGCTTTGAATTCGGTTAACCTCCAAATCTTCTGCATTGTGACTCCACGAAAGGGTAATGAAACTAAACTGAACTCTATCTGTGAAACATTTATCATTAACAGGCCGAAATGTTGAAGCAGAAAATATGAGTGCCCAAACCCCGCTGGTACAATTTTTCCTCTTACAGTTAACACAAAAAAATACCGGGAGAAGCTCAAACCGATGACATAATACAACATACCACAAAGAAAGGATTTGTGAAGTTGTTAAAGGTTCGACACCCATGTGATCAACAGCAATAACAAAACACAGTAACAAACTAAAACAATTTACCCCTTGGCACATGCAAGGGGTATCTTAGTATTTGGTGATACTGTATTTTTGCCAATTCTGGGTTCCAGACATTCTAGTCATTACAGTTTAGCTTTTGATTTCTCTCTTCTTCCTTTTTCTTTTATCTACAACTTACATCTGTTTTGATGACATGCAAAGTACAGATTTACTGTTTTTTTTCCCTTTTAAGGTGTGTTTGCATATAATGTGTGAAGCATCTATTGTGATAGCCATGTGTATGTATTGGATTGTCAGTCTGTCTGTCTGTCTGTCTGTCCATCCGTCCATCCACACAAAACAACACTCTTTCCCGTGGACTAATGTTGTTGAAATGTGGCGAACTCACTTTTCAAAGAAATTTGTGAAGATGTTTTTTTTTTTTTTTAGATCTCTTGAACAGATTACGCTGCACAGTTTTATATTTCAAATCCTCATACTGTAAAGTTCTGGCAAATTTGCGAACTCATCTGTCTTAAAATGGGGAAGCACACTGTGCATTCCAGCTACAAATTACTGTACTGTTTCAATGTTTTCTTAACAGCAGTTACACCAACTTGTATATCTCTCTATTACATAAAAAATCCTGGGACGAGATGAGACTTTTTAGCCTGGGAGTAGAAGTGAGTTTTTCAGAGAGATAATCAATCAATCAATCAATCAACATTTATTTATATAGCACATATTCATACAAAAAAATGTAGCTCAAAGTGCTTTACAAAATGAATAGAGAAATAGAAGACACAATAAAAGATAAACATAAGTCAACATTAATTAACATAGAATAAGAGTAAGGTCCGATGGCCAGGGTGGACAGAAAAACAAAAAACTCCAAAGGCTGGAGAAAAAAATAAAATCTGTAGGGGTTCCAGACCAAGAGACCGCCCAGTCCCCTCTGGGCATTCTACCTAACATAAATCATCATATTTTCATGGAAGGACCTGATGATGATGGTCACGTAGACTTCTGGCTTTCAGTCCATCAATGTTGGTGTATCATGATGCTTTGAGTAGGTGGTGGTGGCGCAGGCCTCCACCACAAAGAAACCGGAAAAAGAAACAGAAGAGAGAGTAGGGGTCAGTACGGATTTTAGAGCCACCATGAATAGTTATTATGAATAATTGAACATACAGAGTATCAGGATTATGTTAAAGTGAAGTTATAAAAAGGCCATGTTAAAGTAATGTGTTTTCAGCAGTGTTTTAAAGTGCTCTACTGTATTTGCCTGGCGAATTCCTATTGGCAGGCTATTCCAGATTTTAGGTGCATAGCAGCAGAAGGCCGCCTCACCAATATCATGTTCCACAAGACAAGACTTTGTGCCAAGAGATTTAACCACGCCTGGAACCGGAAATAAAAGACAGAGTAGATGACAAAGTAGAATGTTATAAAGAGGTTCAAAAACATTGGCGCGATACACATGCAGAGCAAGTTAGAGATAATTAAAGTACTAAAATTCGAAAGTCTCAAAAAAGTGATAGTAAAGATCGCATTACCGCAAACAAGCGGAAATTATTACTCTGTGAAATAATGGACCACTGAAAAGAGATCGAATATATGGACATAGGTGATATGACAGAAGTAGTTACTGTTCGGATTTAAACTAAGTTGGAGACTTGTAGATTGTCTAATTCGTGTTGCCATCAGGCAAAAGTAGTGTTAGTTCCCAATGAAGAGGCATATCCGCAAGAATTAAAAGATTTGTTGTTTGGTGAAAGTGAAACCCACTTACAGCGGCAGAGATGCGAAGTGGCTGGTGTGTAGCGCAGGCCAGGGGATTGGTGAGTGATGCGAGCAGGGGGAAAGCCCCCTAGTTTTATATATTTTTCTCTTTTTTCACCTCCAAATGCTGCTGTTGATGGCAAACAGATCCTCAGTATAAGTTGATGAAACACCAGCAGACTGCAAGGGTGGGCAAGAAGTAACTGTCTCTGGCTACTTGCATGTTACCAGGACAGAAATCATATATCAGCAACTAGAGTTTGGCATTTGCAAAAAAACTACATTGACAAGTGGTTTCTGTTTTATGAAGTCTTCCCAGTGGCTTGGCCGTACACAGAAACAGAACAAGCTCATCCCCATTTACTTTAAATTCCAAAAAGTTAAATTATCTTCCTAACAATAAAAACATGAAAGAAATGAAAACAGAAAGTTATATGAATGAAATACCCTGTTGCAGGTAAGCTTTTGTGCACAGAGCAAATAATCTTATACTTGGTACGTAAAAACCAACTACACAACTCCATTAACATTAGATAATAATGATTCATTATTTCACTGTCAGTGTAATTTACTATGGTCACCAGACATCCCCGTGCATCTAATAAAACATTGCTTTGTTGAAACAAACATTCTCACAACACATTTAGAACAACAAGTATAATACACCAAGGGGCCCCTGATTACATTCCTCCTCAATGTAGTTTATGTATAATAGTGTGGTCAAAATGCCTGGGAAAGTGTAATCAAGATCTTGTGTTAAATTTCAACAGCATCAAGAGAAGGACCAAGAACCAGACAAAAACTGAAAGCACTGCTATTTATTTGTTTCCATATCCACCAATGTGCTCTTATGTGAAAGTGGTTTTTTCCCCTTGCCCTGACCACCCTCTGATGATGATGAAAGCAGAATTACACAACTGAGGTGGTCCTTTACGCTTGGGCATACATGCTACTCAAGTGGCATAATCTGGAACTTTGAAAATCTAGTCATCCCTTTAACTTACCATCAGAGTCCCACAATCACCTGATATCCATAATAGTCAGTGGCTGTAATAAAGTTTGCCCTCGAATACACCTGAAAGTCACACAACGAGTACATCTTCTAACTTGTTGTAATTACTCTCTTACATTATCTCACTACTGAAAACTGGTGACATTATCATTTAATACTTTTTGGGGAAAATTACTGCATGCAACTTGCTATGTAGAAAAAGAATGAAAATGTGATCTCCCCTTGTTCTTGCTTAACTATGTTAAAACTGGTGTGCAAAAATTTACTTGCAAAAAAAGAAAACACTTTTCTTGGGTTGTACATCTTGTATACTGTATGTCCAAAGAGTTTATTAGACATCAGTCAAATGATGGGGAGCCTTTGATTTTGCACTGTCAATGATTTTGTTGCATTGGAAAGGCAGATTTCTGTTCAATTTTAATGTGTTGTATTTTTGCAGAGAAGAGCAGGGATGGTTGCAGAATAACGGTGCCATAACCCACATAAAGGTCTAAGTACTCAAATGAAACCTGGTAGAGTATAAATCCAGAGAGAGTAAAAACATACCCCAGTGCACAGAACAAGTTCATGTTAAAGGAATTTTCTTTTCAAATGTTTAATTTTAAAGAAGGTAATCAGTGCCTTCTGAGGCTCACAGCTCATGCACTGGTGAATAGATACTGAGGTTGAGGTTGTTTATCAGGTAAACATTTCATGCTAATCTGCTTCTTTATTAAATACATTGCTAATTAAACAAAGCAAGTCTCCCTGGGAATGTTTCAAAATACAACCTGGACACCTGGAGAAAATGTAAATTTACAATCTTTCTATGCAAACAGTGACTGCACCTGTAATGAATACAAGTCTTGGGCCCAGGATCTGCAAAGCTGCAGTAATAGCTGTAGTGGCACCTGCTTGTGTGCAAGACATAAAATGATACCAGCTGCCTTTCTGGATATTTTATACAAGTACATTTTAGTAATATGCCCTGCAACAAACTGCTGTCATATTCAGGGGAAGTTTCTGCCTTGCAAGTGTTGCTGATGGGGTCAAGCAAATATTCTTGATGTCCCATTAAGTGACATACCAAAATAGCAAAAGGACTGATGTTGGTCACAGATAAAATATATATTTTGTACTCATGTATCACGTATCATTGCATTTTAATGCAGAAAACAAACAAGGACATTAAATAAAGCAGATAACTGTATTATAATGTAAAATTATACAAACTGCATCTTTACAATAAGGCAACAGCAAAAAAGCAGATGCTTCCATTTGTAATTATATTGTCCTTATAAGGAGAACAATCTAAATAAAGAGGCAATACCATTTTTACAACTCTTTGTAAGGAAAGTTCATTTTAAAACAAAATATTTTTCTAGATTTTCTGCTAGAAAATATTAATTTACAAATTTTTAAAAATAATGCATCAAGGTAAATCTGTAAACAATACAAAATAATTCACTGTACACAAAATGCCACTTCATCCATATGAAAGTAAATTTCCTATAGAAAAACACATGAACAAGAAAACATGGAAATTTTCTGCTGCAAGGCTTGTGCATGAAATTATAAACACCAGGGTTATATGACACTTGTATTACAGTAAAATCTGCATAACGATTTTTTCCTGCATTAATATTGTTAAGTTTTCCTTATGGCTTTAGTACTGAGAACTTAAAACTTCTCATCTTTCAGATCCAAGACTTACAGAAGCTACTTCTGTACAGTGGATACATTTCAGGTTTCTGAACAAAGATATCTTGCTCAATTTTATTAAATGTCCTTGCACCTTTTTTTTTTTTTTTTTTTATAATTAAGCAGCAGTGTTGCAAAATAAGTACACTTTATGTAGTGGGGCACTTCTCTGTTAGGGCAGACAAGGCCATGTTGAAGAGCAAAAGCTCAAACTCACAAAATAAGTGAAGGCCCAGGGTCCATCATTCCTGGGTAATTAACATTACAAATTATCAAAAGACTAAATTAATCTAAGTGTCTTCTGACTAGTATTAAATTACCCAAAATCCTAAAAAATATTAAATATGAAAACAGGACTACATCCTAGAATTATAATAAAACAACCAGTTTTGAATAATTATTCCGTCTTCTCCTAGATCTGGTTATACTCAGCAAATCCCATTCACAGGTTAACAATAATTTTAAGCAGTGAAAACAGGCTATTCTGGAAAAGAGGTGGCTGAATTATGCTTGCTTGTTTTTTTTTTTCCCTATCTTGCTCGATTGTGCAGGCAACTCAATATATAAACAACATAAGAGCAATGAACTGTGAAAGCACACAGGTCTTTAAGTCGGAGCAGACTGCAATCACCTCCCATAAACTGGAGACAGGTCAAGTGTCCTTATGTCAGGCAGGCAGAAAAAAACTTCTTCACAGCATCTCTGAAAAGGGGAAAAAATAAAAAAAGTAAAGACCAGTAACCTAAACAATATAAACAGAGACTACAAAGAAAGTACAAGATTGTCTTATAGAGAATTGCTTGGATCGTTACCCCATTTCTTAACAGGATTTGCATGTCTCCATTGATAAAACCATGTAATAAAAATATAAAGACAATGACTCTTGCAGAAACTCAAATATTTTACACATATAGTGTGATTTGTTCTCTAAATGTTTATTATGCGATTTACAGTGGATTCAAGAAAAGATTCAGACCCTATCACCTTGCTGCACACTTTATTGTGCAATACATTTTAACTTTAAAATTTACCAATTTGCCATTTTGGACCATCAATATGCACTCAAAAACCCATAATACCAACATGAAAACAAGTTTTTGGAAAGGTTTTCAAATGTATTCAAAATTAAAAACTGAAATCTCCCATTAATTGAAGTATTCACGCAGTTTGCTATAGCAGTCCAAATTGTAGTCAGGTGCATCCTGCTTGCTTTAATTATTCTTGAAATGTGTCTAGAACTTGAAACATACCTGTGTGTATATTGTCTACAATTGACACCACATGTCAGGACAAAAACCAAGCCATGAAGTCTGTAGACCTCTGTTATAAATTTGTGGTGAGGTATAGATCAGGGCAAGGGTATAAAACCACTTCTAAAGCTTAAAGTGTTCCCAGAAGCACAGTGGCCTCAATAATTGTGAAATGGAAGACGTTTGGAACCAAACTATTGGACTATTTGGCTGTCTGGCCAAAATATTATAATGGGCAAGGAGGGCCTTGAGCCAGGGAAAAGACCAAGAACCCAAAGGTCATTGCTACAGAGCTCCAGAAATCCTCTGCTGAGATGAGGGAAGTTGTCCGAAGGATGACCATCTCAGCAGCACTCCATGTTTATCGAGCAGATAGTACAGTAGTTAGAAAGAAGCCACTCTTGAGAAAAAGGCATACCACAGTATGCATGGAGTGTGCCAAACAGCATTTAAAGGACTGGTAACATGAAGAACTTAGTTTTTGTGCAGAACTCCAAGCACTATGTCTGGCGAAGACCAGGCACTGCTCATTACCTGTCTAATTTCATCCTTATGGAGAAGCATGGCAGTAGCAGCATCAAGCTATGAGGGTGCTTCAAAGAGGCAGGGATAGGTAGATCGGTCACAATTGAGAGAAGGAAGGATGAATGAAGTCAGATACAGAGAGGTCTTGGAAGAAAATCTGCTGCAGAGTGCACATGTCCTTAGACTGGGCCAACAGTTCATCTTTCATCATGACAATGACCCAAAGCACATTGCAAGCCAATACTGGGGTTGCTTTCGGACAATTGTGTGCTATTCTTGAGTGGCCCAGCCAAAGCCCAGAGTTTCACTCTACAGAACATGTGTGGATAAGACCAGAAGATGGCAATTTACAGACACTTACTATCTAATCTAAGGATGTTTGAGAGGATCTGCCAGGATGAATGGGATAAACTGCCCAAATCCATGTGTGTAAAGCTTGTAAAGACATACTCAAGACAACTCAAAGCTGTAATTACCGCCAAAACAGGTACCACAAATTACTTAACGGTCTGAATACTGACATGAATAAGAGATTATAGTTTTTGATTAACAAAGAAAATTTCTCAAATCTTTCTGAAAGTGCTTTCACTGTATCATGATGGGTTACTGAATGTTGACTGATATGCAAAAAAGGCAAATGTATTAATTTAAAATTAAATCTACAACACAAAGTGTGCCAAAAATGAAGGGGTCTGCATATTTTCTAGATCAGCTCTATACTATATGGGGCCTGAATTTGTTTTCTGAAGGTGTTTTCCCATGTAACTGCAAATATAGTAATTTAGCATGGATGTTACAAAGAATTATTTCATCACGTACTCCGCCATTTTTACTGTGCGCATAAATTTATTGAAAATACTGATTAAATCAAAACTTATAAAATCAAGATTCAATAATTATGATATTAGTGTTAGATAAATTTGTCAATACTGACATTATTTACAATAATGTTTGGGACAAAGACATTTTTCTTTGATTTAGATCTCTGCTCCACAGTTTAAAATTACAAATCAAAAAACTTAAGACACAATTAAAAGCACACATTGCACAATTCTCTCAGCCACAGGATGTGCAAATGTTTTTCCAGGTATGGTGAGCCCAGCCTCAATCTTGTTCCATCTTTTTGCCTTTATCCATTCTGTCGTGGCACAACAAACATGAGAATGACAAGCCTCTCTTCTGTTTTCATGGTCCAAAAGTCACATTTACATTGCATCCATTGTACTTCTGAATGAACAACCAATGCTTGCCAACTTTTACGTAAACAGAAATGCAACCCTGCAACTTAAAACAAAGTAACTGTGATTTTGTCAGGGTGAGTCACAGAGTGGTCTGACTGAGTCACAGGGTATTTCAGACTACTGCACGTTTTGCTGGCAGAGAAATATGCTGCGATTGCCCCTGATTTGCTAAAATCAAGGGAACAACAACAACAACTAAATCACTGCAAAAGGTGTTTACTATGACAGGAACTTAAAACTAATCACATTGAAACACACTGTCCGACTTTGACTCCAACTGTAATGGTAATGCTTCTCTAATTTTGCTGTGAATGGGGACATAGACAAAACTCAAAATTAGACAGCAGAATTAATTAACTATTCAAGTAAAAACTTCATTATTGAACAGAAGGAAAATATGCATGCATGTGTCATGCAGTCACAAACTTCTCCAATCCATAATTCTTTTCATAAGGTGTACACTGATATGTTACTGCTAACTTATGTGCAGTCCTTAAGTGCAGTTCTGGAATACCCAGGAAGGATTAAGATTTTATTCCTATCCACTTTCTTAGTTCAGAACCAGTTACTGGTGGTGAAGCAACATGATATGGTTTACTTTTGTTAACTTACTTGTAAGATTCCCAACTCTTAACTGAATCTTTTACTCTTAAACAGCTGGATTCACTGTTTCAAATGGTTCTAGTTTTCTAGGCCACCTTCCAGTTACCTAATGAGATGTAAATTACAAAAGGACCCAGCATTTTACCATCTAACTTAATGGCTACAGCTCTTCATCCCAACCAACTTTTTAAATTAGACTTCTATCTTAACTAAATGAACTATTATTTGCAATTTCAGTGTTTTGATGCCAATTCGATTACAAAACTGGGTTTATTATGTTACTTTGAGATAATTTAGTGTTTGTGTGCTTCAATATAAATGTTTAATGTAAAAGAATTCTTGATTGTAATATAAGTTTGTCATATTTCAATCTCTGACAGAGGTCTATATAGGGCTACACACCTGATAAAGGATTAAAATTCAAAAATAAGATCCAATGTATTTGTAATCACTGACCTTGAAATAGTCTAAAACGATACCCAACATGCTTATGTTTGAAATGTGTCATTAACCTTCTAGGAGTGGCTCTTAGAGGTTTAGAAGTATTTGTAAAAGTATTAAGCATATTATATTCTCGATCAGGAACCTCAAAATAGTGACATTCCAAATGCCTATATTACGGATTCCAATTTTTTAAAAGTTTTGTGACAAGAACTTTGACCCTTTATGTCCCATTAATGGGTGAACCCCTGGGGTCAGTTGATGTGGCCTGCACAACTTAAGTCCTTCTGATCAGTTTTGCTTAATTAATGCACCTGTGGGTTAATTCTTTGTCATAAGGGTATAATTTTCATGAACAAAATATAGTTTCTAAATGGGATGAAAATGTGAGTTTTTTGGTTGTATACGGCCAAAAATAGGTGTTCATCTTCAAAAAGCTTGACATCTTCAATAATCAGACATCAAGATGAGTCGAACAGTATATCATACGTGGGAGTTCTCTTGTATCACTGAATCAGGAGAAGCTGGACAAAAATTGAAGTGATTTCAAAACGTTCATAAGCAATTCTTATGAACAAAAAAATACAAAGATTTCTGAATTTACTGTAAAAATCAATCTCAGATTACTTTACTTTCTGAATAGACAGAAAAAGAAGAGATCAGTAATTAAACAATGGTATCAGTTAGAGGAAAAATTAGTCAATGAACACACTGGGATCCTAGGATTAAACAAGTGGGAAAAAAAATCTAACTTGGACCCATTTACAACTACTGACACTCATTGCAATGTTTCTGGTTTAACACTAGAATCATGAGGCCTACGAAAAAAACTTGTAATGCCAGGCCACCTTAAAATCCTTCACACCACCTCGTCAGCGTCTTTGTTTTGCAAATGTGTCGATCAGCACTGGAAGCAAGCAGCCTGCTATTCCATCCCCCACTGACACAGCCAAAGTTCTCCCAGCTATAGGCTCTTTACCTGGGTGTGAGGCACCTGGAGTTGGATAGAGTAAATAATATCTCGTTATTTGGAATACATGCATTTCATGTGTGTTCCTTGTGTAAAACAATCTGGGTAAATGTTAGATAAAAGGAAACACGAGGCAAGAAATGTTGAACACATACTAAAACAAAGTTTTTTCATTTAATAGTACTAATGATAAAATGTTGACATGAAGTATATAATGTGTGAAGACTGAAGTCCAAATATCAAATAAACACTTTCACAAAAGGTACAAGTATAACAAAAGTGCACTTTTAATCACGAATATAACCAAAGAAAAAAAAATTGGGTTAGGTGACAATGCTGAGACGTCCACTTGGCTGGGGCCAATGTAAGAACTGCTGTCTCGTAATCAAAAGGTTATGGGTTCAAATCCGGGTCCTTCCTGCATTTACTGATTTAAGTAGTCAGCTGTTCTAACTGTTACTATTATAGAATAAAAACATACATTTGATCTGAGTCATTAACAGCACTTGTAAATTTATGGTACTTATACCATTTGGAAGGAAAAAGGGGAGAGAATGACAGAAAAGACTGACGATTACTAATCTGTTTTGGTTCACAAATCATTTGGATGATATACAATATGAGAATGGTCTGGCACGTCAAAAAGAAAGACCTAGCAAGTCATAAAATTGAATGAATTCCATTATTGTGAAGGACTGACTTCTAATTAGACAAATGGATTGTAAGGAAAAAACTGTAGCAGCTGAAGCACCCCAGGACTGAACTTGAGGACCTTGTACTATAGTAAAAACTTTTACTTTAATGCTCTTCCTTTCTACTGCACTACTGTTTTAATGCTGTGACCACCTTGATGGACAGTTCTTCAAACAATTCTTTCCAATTCAAATTGTAATGGTTGATATGGATATGCGTGAGTGTAATTGGCAATTTGCACCTTTCCCTAGTCCTGTTAATGGTGGAAGTGGCTGAATGTGCAGGGCTGGCCAATGGTTCATGGGGAAGGGAGCACCTGGTTAGGAGGGCCAAACAAACTGTAAGGGGAGGTGCTGACCATATGTAAATCTGTGACAGGAAAAAGGTGAAGGAGGAGAAGAGAGCGCCAGACCCAAAAGAGAAGCAGACACCATAAAAAGGGCAAGAGGGAAAGCTACTCAACTTGCTGGAAAAAGTCAGGTGAACCTGTTTAATTTCTGTAAGAATCACTTTCCTTTTCTTAATAAATGAGGTGAAGTCATTCGGGAGAGGAACTTGATGAGCCAGCATAAGGGACTGTGTAGTATTACGTTTCCCAGAACATGAGGTATGGCTTGGCATATCCTTTGCCATAACAGACTGCAGAAGATCACACCTAACAGTGAATATTTAAAGGACTCTGGTTTCACTATTTTTTTCCTCACATTTAGTGGTGTATGTTTTTGAATGTTTTGTTTTGGGATTCATGTGGGGCTGGAAGCACTGCAGCGTAGCACTATGTATACAGGGGTTCGTTTGTTGTGTCCAATTCCTTATTTAACTGGATAATAGCAATTCTCTTGTTAGTCAATTTTGATTTCACTGGTGTGTGGCTATACTTGTGGTGGCTTAGTAGGAAAGTAGTATTGATTACTTGCGTCCTGGATCATTTCTTTATTTTTTTTTTCCCCTCCGTTTGCTGCTGCTGTAGGACGGCAGCGCATATTATTGGCACGGCTTAGGAAGCAGTACAAAATTTCAACAATCACAACCCATGTCTATCTTTGAAATTCACTTAAATGTTAGCCCGGAGAGCCCTCCTGTGGCCACTATAATCCTTTAATTCCAAAGGGCTGGCAGTGTGCACTGTGTCTGCTGCATTACTGCAGTTAATATTCTATCTTCATGGCTGAATAGATACTATAAGTCATAAGTCTGAAATCCAGAGCTCTGAAAAGCAAATCCACCAACAATGGATTAAAATTTAAACATTTTTCCCATAAATATCTTTAGTAAAATGTCATAACTAGACCACAATATTTCATGAATAAGTGAGCTGCTGTATCTTTCATGTTTGCAAATTTGTCCTTGGCCGTAAACAATGATGTCAAAATAGCACTAGTGATAGCAGGCAACTTTGCGAAGCACTAAAACCTTCTAAGGGAAAGAGTCAGAAATTGTTTAGAGGTGTTAAAGCACCTGACATCCACTTTTCTAATGACGTCTCCTACCCATTTTTTTAATTTTATTTGTTTTTTCATTTTTTACAAACACTATTTATTTTGACAACAGAGCTCAATGATGGCCTGTAAAACAATGGGCACTAAAAAACCCTGATGGTCATCACGGCCCATTTGCAATGCTCTTTTCCAGTCGTTACTATTGAAAAATAAAACTATAAAAATATAACTAATACTGTCAGGAGGAAACAAACAAGAGTTTTGATAAAAAATAAGATATCTCATTCACTTTGCTCATCCAAGTTCTTTTTAACACTAAAATCCCTGAAGCCTACGGAAAAACTCATAATCCCGGACAACCTTAAATTTCTTTGCAACTCTCCATCAGCGTCTTTTGTTTTATAAATGTGTCGATCAGCACAAACAGCCTGCTATCCCAAACCCCGAAAGGACGGTGCTCAACTCAGGTAAAAAGTTCTCCCACCTCAAGGGTGAGGAATGGGGTAACAGGCTACTTGTGCTGATCAACACATTTATAAAACAAAAGTAGCTAATGGAGAGTAGCAAAGGAATTTAAGGTGGCCCTGGATTAAGAGTTTTTTTTGTAGACTTCAGGGATTCTAGTGTTAAAAATCTCTTTTTACATGTTATCACTATTATTGCTCCTATTATTAATATTATTAACCTAGTGCTTTCTTGAGATTTCCATTAATTCCTCACTGTCAGAGATCCTAGAGCTCCCTTTAAACTATCGGAGAGTGTAGTGTTTGTAATCATTGCAAATTCTCTTACAATGGCCTTTGGAGATATTTCTGATGAGCTTAGTTGGAAGAATATTAAGGCATTCTACATAACAAACTGTGCATACCATACTTAGAATTTGGCAATAATTCATTAATGTTATTTTAAAATAGACCTGATGAATTCCTGTTTGTGTCACTGCTAAACTCTTTATTAATTTAATTAGGAAGAGGCAGTACAACACAGTGGGCCTCTTTAATTATTAATTAACTCTCTGTTTTGGGTGAAGGTGGGGGTTTTAGTGTGGTTTATGATTACAAATCTTAATTGTATTCCTGACTAAATATATCCCAAACCCCAGACACAACCATGCAATACACAGTCCTATGTTAAATAAGCCTTTATTCTTTGTTTTCATTCCTTTTACCAGGCTCTTTTATTAGAGTGTAACAAGTCATGTCTTTTCTATCTTTTCTTTTTTTCACCTACACTCCTGGGGCCTCATGTATAGCGCCGTGCGTAGAACTCGCACTATAACATGCCTTAAGCACAAAAGCTGAAATGTGCTTACGCACAGAAAAATCCAGATGCAGGAATCTGTGCGTACTCCAACTTCCACGTTCTTCCGCTACATAAATCCCGACCAGCGTGAAAACTAACGCTCGTGCACGCGCATTATGTAACGCCCCAAATCCTCCCAGAATTACGCCTATTTTAATATGCAAATCAATATAAATCGCCCTTAAGCGCAGCCTTCTGTGAAAAGACAATGGGAAAAGCACAGGGAAAATATAAGAATTTCAGCGAATACCAAGTGGAGGCAAAGGAAAAACATACTATTTGTTAAAATAAACCGTGGTATAATCAACAAAAGGAAGTTGATCGAGTGACATAGCGTGTTGGAGAAACTTGAAAGCTCACATTCACAAATCGCACAGTGCCGGAAATAAAAAGAAGTCACATATCAAAGTCGCCGTGAAAAGCCGAGTTGTAAGCCCACTGTCTGAGTGTCATATGAAAGCTTATTAGGGTACAGAGAAAAAAGGCACACAGTGAGGAAAAAGCACGAAATGTCAACTTCAATCTCGACATTTCCACTTTAATCACGTAGTTTATTTTGTCATTAAAGTAGAACATCATAAACTTCATCTTAAAATCGTTTAATTAACCAGTTTCTCAAATCACATCGTAATTAAAGTAGCACGTTAAATGCTTTGTTTTGTATTTGATCTTCTATGTGCTCTGTGTGTGTGAATCACTACTTGCTTTTAAACCGGCTCTCTTCCTCCAACTGGACACAGAATCAATTACATTCGTAATATTACAGTTCTCTGAATAACTAAAATACTGAGATGTATACGTGATATCATTTTCATGATGATAGGAGTTAAAGCACGTTATTAAACATGGGTTTCACTTCGATGAAATAATTTATTGCAGCAGTACAATCAGGGGCGGCTCTAGGCTTGTGGTGGCACTGGGCAGAGGAAGAATCGGTGACTCCTTCGCCCGCCCGTCAGTAAGGTAGCTTATGCACAGTGGATGGCTGCATAGCCGCCTCGTGCTCATGACACAAGCATTTAACTTTTGCCGAAATTTGTCGCTGTGTTTTTAGCTGTGTTGTTATTTTCTCTTTCTGTTTTATATTCAATATATATTGGCGTAGCCGTCACTGCAGTCAGTGCTTTTCTTTACCCAAGTAACCGATCGCCATACAATAAGCTCTGTAATAGACGTTAAGCCATCTGTAAGCTTAGCGCCGATTCTTCAAAACGTTTAAAGAACATTGAAATGTCTTCGTAGTACATGTTTAATTATTCTATCCATAACGACACTCCCAGTGAAGAATATAGATTATTTAAATGAAGTTAAAGTTTTATCTGTATAATTTAATAAACATATTTTGCTGAATTTCACCTTATAAATGATATCGTTTCTGTTTCTGAACCGCGAAGTCCGTACAGGAAAGGCTTTAAAACATTTTGCAGTGGCTGAGACAGCTTGTCCTTGAAGCTGTATACCGATAATTCCCTTTCCCGATCAGCTGCTGCTGTGATTCACACTCAGATACAGTGATATAAATACTCTGAGTGGTGCAGTGAGAGAAATATTGAAAAAGATGATCCGCTGTGGCAACTCCTAACAAGAGGAGCTGAAAGAAGAAGAAGAAGAAGAAGAAGTAGTGAGAGTAACAATGCTAAAGCAGTTATGGTATTTGGAATACTATGGCTGTTCCCTCTACCATTATATTGTTACAAGTTAATTACAATCAGATACATTACACTAATAAACAATATGCAGTTAGTTTCGGTGTATTTATAAAGCCGCGTCAGGAAAATAAGGTGTAATCACACTAGAACAGTAGCAGTGCTTTGACGCTGGGTGCCGCCAGTCTGCAAAACCGAGCGGAGAACTTGCGTACGACAAGGTATGAGGTACCGTGGAAAAGTGCGTGGATTTACGCCAAGTGTAGGTCTTATACATCGCGATTTCAACGTGGAAAAGTTCTTACGCAACGTTTCTGTGCATACGCACTGTTTATACATGAGGCCCCTGGGGAGTTTCATCTCACAATGCTACCAACTCTGACTCATCTGGCTGAGGAAGACAGGTTTCTTTTAAAGTGGAACTTAGAAGTACTTCCAGTGAATCCTGGGTACCCCTTTGAAGCACTTCCAAGTCAGAGAGAAGAGGGCAGGGAAGCTGCCATAGACATATATACTGAAGATAGACACTGCCTTCACTGTGTTGCCCAGTCGACACAATATGTCAGTACATCCGCCATATTGCAAGTGGCAAAAGTGCCATTTAAACTAATACAGGTAGACATGGAAACCGGGTTTTGTGATAAAAAAAACAATAACGTTTAAAACAGTATCGTTTACATACAACAGATTTTGGTGAACTGTTTAAATGCAATTATTCATATCCATTATACACCATTAATGGCAATTATTAATAATAATTAAATAATTCCGCCCATATAAGTAACATTTCTCGGACTGCCTTCTTCCATCTCTGAAACATTTCTACTTTATCCTGTTCTTATGCAACACAGTACTGAAGTAATGGTTAATGCCCTAGTCACCTCATGTATACATTATTGTAATGCTATCTATCTGGCATCCCACAAAAATGTATCCATTGCTTACAACTTCTTCAAAATTCTGCTGCCAGGATAATAACCTGCTGTTCTAAATCCATTGAACATATTACACCGATTCTCTCTCAACTTCACTGGCTCCCTGTTCACTACAGAATACAATACTAAATACCGTTCTTAATATTTAAAGCTCTCCAGTCTTGCTCCCTCCTACCTCACTGATCTCCTCCAGACTTACACTCTCGCTCACTCAGATCTTGTAATTTAAAAGTATTCAGTCTGGCAATATGGTGCAGCCTTAGTTTGTGGAAAACAGACACAACTAAAGACATGAGCATGAAATGATAGTTTTCAATTTCAAACTGTGTTTCCTCAATGTGCTCCTTGACAAAAAACACATTATCTGAACCAATCTCAGCCCAAATTGATTGATCAAAGATACACTGACAGCTTTCCCTAATGTCGACTGTCAGATAACACGCTCAGCTACTTTGACCACCTTGACTGTACCCTTAGAAGGAATCATCAAACCTCTGTTGTTTTTTTTAATGTGAGCAAGTAGTAGTTTTGATCATATGAAGCCAGTACAGCATCTGTTACCAAACTAGCATGGCACACATCACAGGACAGCTTTCTCAAAATCCCGTCTAAGTGCTACCTCCCACTGCTTTCGGGAGTGGATTTCTTTGGGAAACCTTCAAAGTTTGAGAAATGTAAACAGCTAACAATAATCTACATAGTTAGTGACTAAATGCATTTAACCAAAATGTTGTTTGGAGGCTCACTTGAGCACATGAATGCATAGCTTTGCTAGCTTAGCCTGGCGTAGCTAAAGTTAAGATTAAAAAACAGATTTTCTAATGGCCAAATATAACCAAAACGATTGTTCAGCCTTACCTATGAAATGTAATCTGGTTTGGAGTGTACAGCGGTTTGTACAATCCCAAGCAGCACATGCATGAGGCATCTTTATCCATTACTTCACTACACAGCAGTGACACTCGCAATATGGCGGCAACGTTGACGTACGATGCTGCTGGTCATGTGCCATCTAGTAATTCTATGTCTATGGAAGTTGCCCCCTAATAGCTCCCTCCAATGACCCCAGATGTCTCAGAAAGAGCCACACGCTCCAACTAAAATTCCCATGCAACCCTGTGGGAATCCAACAACAACATTTATTTATATAGCACATTTTCATACAAAAGATGTAGCTCAAAGTGCTTTACAGGATGAAGAAAGTAAATAAAATTAGGCAGTACCAATTGACAAATAATAAAAACAAGGTCCGATGGCCGTGGAGGACAGAAAAAAAACCAAAAATAACTCCAGAAAAAAAAAAAATCTGCAAGGATTCTGAAGCCACGAGACTGCCCAGCCCACTCTAGACATTCTACCGAACACAAATGACCTCAATCAGTCCTCATAGTATTCAGGCTTCACATGGAAGAACTTGATAAAGGGTCAGGAACATATTACCCAGACAGGCAGTCATCAACTGACCATCCATTGTATTGGCATCCAGACCAGTAAAGGTACCACTAACTATCCTGTCAGAGTTGCCTATCCACCCACAAGCTCAGTAACAAGAATTATGTTTGACTATGGAATGTTTCAATATACAATAGATTTTTTTTAAGCTTATCAAAGTTTACTTTGTCAATAATCTCCATTACATTTACTAATAAAAATAGTAATAGGGTATTAATTTGGCTGCAAAGAATTTAGAGCCTATTAAAGCAAAACTATTAATATCGTACCAATTCCAATGGGGGAATACATCATGTGGCTCATGAGCTCTATCAAGAAATATGAGTAGGAATACGGAAAAAAATTCACTAATTCCACTTATGAAGATTTATTCTACTGTGTTTTGGTTAATAAGACTTCTTATTTAGTTACTGAAATCAGGCACAGACATGGTTATCCTGCTGCCCTTTGTTGCAAGTGCTCAAATGGAGATCCTGTCAACCTCTGTTTATTTTTTTTTTTAAATTCCGTAGTAACATCAGCAGTGGGACTGTGTACCATTTTCCCTTCACTGACATAGAAATCCTTATGATCCTTTAAATAGTCAGAAAATGCTGATGTCGCTGCTTGCACTTATCATGAGCCTGAGGTTCATGTGGATGGTACTGGTTCTCTTTGAATGCCAGCTATATTTAGTTGCAGAGCACATACATGTATTTACATAACAATTTAAACCTTAAAAATGCTAATCATGGGGTGTCATGCACATACTGTCCTTTTTTAAATTATGAATTGTAATTTGATGGGAAATTATTCCATAAGAAAATGGTGTCTTGAGTGAATCTTTCATGTTATTTTACAAAATGTGATAACATACAGTAGCTTAGCTTATTAACATACATTACATAACCAAATTCTATTCTTTTGGTCAGTACTCCATTCATGAACAGCACAATAACTGAATTCAGCAAACTCAGAATGATATCTTTCTAAGTGATATAAGATCTGATGCTCTTTTCAAATAACTTTTTTGATTGCCAGAGTAAATAAGAATTTTATCACAAAAGGATTTTGCTTTATCATCTTTGGTAACTTGGCACATAAAGTATAATACTTCCCATAGTCAATTAAAGAAACATTACTATACTGCAGATTTTGTATTTGCTTAACATTCTATAGGAATGATGAAATGAGATGTACTTCTTTGGAAGTTGTTTGGTGCTAGCTAAATAGTGGATATAAAAAGTGAGGAATAGGATGCACAGGTTGCACAGAGAGCACTACCTCATTTGAGCTGCGAAACACAAGCAAGAAAAGCTAATGCAGTTTGGGAATGATAAATGCCAGTGCAGTTACTGAATGTGCGTATTGTATCGAGTATGTACAACTTCATTCACTAGCACCCTTGTTCATAGTGTACTATGTGAGATGATGGTGTGCACTGTAATTTATTATAACTATAAATTAGACCTGGGAAAGTTGACATGTTCATTTTTGTGATTAATGTGGTCTGTGGTCTAAAAAATACCATTGCACCCTGGGCAGGCAATGAAGCAAATGCCTTTAGTAGTGCTTTGGTCAGGGTGGCATTTTCATATTTTTTATGCATGGCATTCTGTCGGTTCAGTGCAGTGACAGGATAGGGGAGTGGGTTCATAGCAATCTCCAACAGTGCTAGAGAAAAGTTGCGACGTTAAAAATGTGAATGTGAAAACTACGCTTTCTTTTATTTCATGTTTCTGTAAGTTTAATCAAAGTCATATGACATAAGTGCTAAAAAAGAAATCTTTGAGTGGCACTAAAACCAAAATAAGTCACTAGTACATCTGTATTTAACTCTTCAGTCTGCCAGCCCTAATATAATGACAAAACTCTATGAAACAAAAGTGTAATGATTATTCTTAACCACGATTCAAGTTTGCAGTATTTTTGCAAATTTATGCAAAGAATGCAACATAACTTCAAATAATGTACAGTGCCAGTTTTCAAGCAATGCCAGGAGCAAAGGTGTAGGTAGAGCAGTGTTTTCCCAACTGTTTGTCTGTGGTGGCACACTTTTTGTAACTCAAAAAATCCCAAGCCACACCACGATTCTACAAACCCAAAAAGCATTAAATCTATAAATGTGCTAAACTGTCCGAAAGGGCAGTACGATTAAATCAGTCTTCAACCCTGCATTCAAAATCAACAGTCATTTGGATTGTTTCATTTTTAATTTGATACGTCCTTGTCTCATATGCTATGCCAATTTGATAATTGATACATTGGACTCACTTTTTTATTACCTTCTTTTCAATATGCCTTTTAGGAAGGCAACCAAATTCAGGTTGTAATTGCTCAAGTAGTATTTTGTTAAAAGTTCAGGGGTTAAATTTAAACGATGTCATTCATTTTTTAAAATTCCTTTTTGTTCATTTTACATTAAATTTATGACTCCGTGTGTATTTACTCCATAATTAAATGTTTTAGTGCTAGATGCAATCAATTTTATACATTTATGTCATTAATTAATTAATTTTTTTTATATAATCGATTTCTAAATAAATTAATAGTTACTGTGCAATCGTCACAGAATGGTAATGTCTCCTTATAAATGCAATAGATAGAAACTGAGCACATACTAAAGTTCGAGTCAGACTAGTAAAGTTTCTTGAATTTTTAGAAGCTTATTCTATGCCAGCATCCTGAATAATTATACAACTGGCACATTTGTTAATGGTGCTCATGTGGGTGGACATGCAGGCACTAACAACTGGGATAAGAATTACAAAATTGTTCAACATCTTTAGCCAGATTTAACCAACAAAAATGTTTTAAAATACTCCCCCTTTTTCCACATCTCCAACTGTTTATTTGTCCTATGCTTTTATGAGACTGGTGGTAGTTCCTGGCCCAGGCCTCTTTTTCTTGTTTTACAATTTTAGCAATGGCTTTCTGACTCTCTCTCACCCTATCAAACCTGCAGCATGAAAGTCTTCTCTTCAGTGTTGAAAGTGACACTTGTTTACAGGGACCACCGTACTGTAAGACATCTATCACACAAGCTGTTGCGTCTCAGAAACTTGTTTCACAATTGTTGTGGCTTTGGGTTTGCTAGACCTATTCCTGTCACTATTTCCTCCAGCTTCCAAATTGCATTTGATGGTGAAGGAAACTTGGTTCACTGACACCTTTGCTTTGTTTGTAATTATTCTAAAAGAAAGACTTGAACCTTTAAGGATTAAAAAGGTCAGTCTGGTTTTCTTTGTTAATTGCCTTTTTCTCACCATTACGATAGCAATATGAAGTGCAATGTTTTCCAAAAAATAAATAAACGAAGAGAGACAGATTTCTAAAATGAAACCATCAAGAATCTGTTACATTTTAAACTTTCATTAATTTGTCTGTTAAACACTCCTCTTCAGTGTTAAAGGAAACGTTTGGTAACTTTTTCAAATCAAAGTTATTTTTTCACAGGCATGGTATATATTAATTTTCCACATGAAATTGTGGTCTAAAGCCAAGCATATTTTATATATTTTTAAAAATAACTAGACTGCCCTTGAATGTTATAATGCAGCCAATGGGTGTCTGCATCCCATTGAGGAAAAAAAAAAAGCCTTAAAACTCATCAAATACAAAAATGATAAAGTATTAGTCTGAATTTTGTCATTACATACTTAATACAAAACAGCATATCCATGTCGTTTTAAGAAGGAAAAATGCAAAATGCAAAACATTGCTATGAAATGTGGCCATTTTAGAAGGAGATTGGCTGTGCACTTCACTTCACTGTTCGTCTACCTCCATAGCAACCTTTCAGCTCCAGAGGCATAAATTCTCCTTGGAAGCACTGTCATTAGCATTATTGTGCTGATACCCAGTTGTGAATTGCTATCCCTGTTCTGTAGAGAACTAGATAACAATAGTTGAAAAAGCCAGACACACAAATGGTCAAATTCTTTCAATATATATGGAGTTTAATTTTTAATTTTCATTAAGAGGTTGCCTGCTGTCACTTGAATGATCTTGCACATGTGTGTTTCGGTGGTCTAGCAAGAAAAAGACTGAGCATGTGCATAGCATTCAATCAGGTGATATGAACTGATCAAACAGCCATACATTTAGTTTTAGTGAGACTGAAGTTTAGAACAGATGTTTTAGTACAGGCATAGTATTGGCACTGAACTTTCATCCCTGCCTTATAGGATCTGCAAGGAGTTTGTGCATTCTCCCCATGCATTTATAGACTGACTGGTATCAGTGAGCACCATTTCATGTACACAATCTATTCATTTATGTTAAATACAGTGCTGGGTGATATTGACAAAATTCAGTATCATGATATTTACTCAATATATGACAATATGTATTGATATTTAAATAAATGTTAATAAAGATAATACTGTGCCTCCAAAGCACCAATACCCTATACCAAAAAGATTCACTGCAAACTTTACACAGTATTTCAAAATTGAACCAGACAAAAAAATTTCCAGAAAGCAAATATGCTTTTATTTACTTTATGTATTATAAACTATTATTTTAAAACATTCTTAATATTTGTAGACATTGTAATAAAAGCATTCACCAAATTACAGTATAATTAACTTTTACTGGATGCTATTTAAAATATTTCAAATGTGCAAAACTGCACAAGAAAAAATTATCACCAAAAAACTGCTCACTCAAAGAGACAGATACTTTAAACATGCAGTGCAGTCATAGAGATCATGCACTTTTATTAACTCAATATTCTGAGAAATGTCACAGGTTGTGGGGCAAAAAGACACGCTTATTTACATTCTTGGGCTTGAGTGGTGCTCTATGCCAAGAAACAAACAATGTTTCCAACTGTGCTAAATGCCCATCCAGATGGGGCACTAGATGCAGGAATATACAAGTATTTCTTTGTAAGGTGACACACTCAAGGTAAATTGGTTTTCGAACATTTTAGACGATCACATTTACTGTCTTCAGACTGTTTCTCTTTATCAGTTGCATGTCTGCTGGCAAGACCAATTTCTGAGCTTTTTTGAGAATGCTCAACACCCTGCTACAAGCTGAACTTTTAGGAAATATTACTTTATTATATACCATGGTCTTTAGTGACCTACCATATATACTGTATATACACAAGTGGGGTAATATAATTATTATGCATAAAGTGTTTTTGGTATGCTTTCCTCTCTGAAAAATAGCATCTATCTTAGAAGTAGTCTAAAAGGGTTAATAAATGTCAGAAACTTGTTTAACCATATCAGGAAACCAGAAATAGGTCATGTGGGCAACAAAGAACAAGAAGATTCTGGGTGATGATACAAGAAGTTTGCTGACTACCATGTACCCTGTAAGACTTGGCAGATGTCATGCACACAGGAACTCAATAAGTACTGAAAAGTATTTTAAGGACCAAGAATATAACAGAAATTAGACTATTATTTACATGATATTTAGGTATGTAAGCTAATGAAACAATCAGATGATGGGAATGCAAAACAAACAAATCAGAGCAAATTGTCAGGTGATGTGTATGCATTAATTTGGCACTGATATGTAAATTCAGTTAATTATAACTATAGGCCTCTGCTTTTATTCTTTGACCATCTGCTGACACCTCTGCTTGGGGAAACTGCCCCTTAGAAGACTGCTGTACAGGGTGCTTCCTCTTCATGAAGAGATAATTAAAGATGCAATGGACATGTTCCCTCCTGCCTGGTTCTTTGGTTTCATTAACTATTTGAATACTCCTAGTCTAGGACAAGATTTCTCTCTTTAATATATATTCCAAAATTTTATTTCTACCACAATATACACAAATATACATATACAGTACACAAAAGTTTGGGCACTCTTGCTTAAAATGTCTATCTACTATTATGAACAGTTAAGTGTACAGAAGAGGAACTTATCACCAAAAGGCATAAAGTTAAAGATGACACATTTCTTTTCAGTATTTTATGCAACATCAGTCTATTGTTTTTGTTTTGTACAATTATACAGTGGAAAAAAAAGAAAGGAGCACCATGCAAAGGTTTGGGCACCCAAGATTATTTTCACCAAGGTCTCAGACCTTAATTAGCTTGTTAGGGCTGTAGCTTGTCCAAAGTCTTTTGCATAAAAATGGGACGCATATCCTTAGCAATATGCTGTTATAGCAATTTCTTTCACAGATGTTTTTTTTTTTTTCATACAGGTACTGTATCTCCTGGCAAATGACTTTGAGATTGTGAACCAACTTAAAGTTCGTTTCACTTTTCTATCATGCTGCATGTCAAAAGAAGCTGCAACCCATCTTTTCGCACACTCACTGTATATACTTGGGTGGCTGCTCTTGAGGTGTGCAGAAAAGGATGCTTGTGTTGCCCCCTTTGCATCAATGCACCTCTTGTAAAGTTTACATAGTAGATTAATTTGATTAATTTACAAATTCTTTTCTCTGTTAGCATGATGTATTCCTCCACTTTCCATTACTAATCAAAACAGATATAGCGTTTTTGTGCTGCAAGCGCATGCATACATCTAACAGCGAGATCAAGTTGTAAGCTGTAGAGTTTGTATTGTGCATAGGAAGTGAATTCAGATTATTATTTAAAGGGGCTAGGTTATTCCTCCAGGTCGGGCAGCTGAAACACCAATATTTATTAATAGAACTATAATTCACACACAAGTATAAAGGTTGTAAACTGCAATTAACTATGGTTAAAACTAGAAAGAATCTCTATCTTTGTGTGAAACCAATACCGGTACAGGCAATATACTACAAAGCACTATTTGTATATATGTATATATTAATCATCATTTTACCGACTTTCCCCAAAAGAATTATTTAGCTTGAAATTATAAATTCAGGTCATAAGTAATATTTTCCCCACTGACTGACAAGAATTTCTGTCTATTTGCAAGCAACATAACAAAACCTAATGGTTTTCAAAAGATGATTTATCTCATGACCCCAAGGCCCAGAAAAGTCCAACTTTATCAAAAAATAAATATGTGGAAAGAAAAGAAAAAAATAATAAGAAACAGCCTCCTTACTCTGGTCTATACTGGATACAGAACGGCACATATGGTAGCATGTAAAGCTGCCACGTCAACATGGTCATGATTCAAATGTTATTCTTTATTTTCCTTGATGTTATTTACGTTTTGCATACAAAAATACAGTCATCCCTCACTCTTTGCAAATTAGCCTGAAATGAATAAATAACACCTTGTCTGATTCCTTGGACTGTGAAAGCATCTAGTTTCACATTCTTTTATATCTAAAAATCCTCCACATTAGGGATTAATGAAACTAGTGTGAATCTGGCAAGAATTTCTCAACAAAACAATAACTTAAGTATCACAAGTATCAAAAATACAGACAAAGAGGGCAGCTCAAAATGTAATGCAGAAAAATGTGTGCCAGGTAGGAAAAAATTACAAATGTACTTACAAAAAATATTGAAAAATAAATGATAAGCAAAAACTCCCTGTGTCACATTACATGTGTTTGGCTTGTTGCAGTTCTATCTTGTGGCAATATATTGTAAACAAAGTTCTGTTTGCATTAATCTATTATCTATGCACTCTCAGGCAAGTGTGTTGTGGATTGAAAATAATGCAGGTTTTATTTAGATGGTAATCACACATCGTTCTGCTCCTCGACCCCAGGGAAAATCCAGTACAGCCTGATAAATTTGTCCTTGTGCCAACTTTGTTTCAAAGTCATAACACAAGTTCTTTTTCTGCAGTTATATTCTTGAATAAAAGTACATTTGTTTTGTTCTTCTTGTACCTTTTGTTGAGTACCTTTTGTGAAAGTGCTTATTTGATATTTGGACTTCAAGCTTCACACAATATACACTTTATGTCTACATTTAGTCAATTATTACTAAAACAAGAAAAACGTTTCTGTTTTAACGATGTGTTTACAGCAATTGTTGTAGACACGGAACACACATGAAATGCATGTATTCCAAATAACGATGTATTATTTACCCTAAACAACTCAAGGCAACTCACACGCAGGTAACCAGACTTGAGCGGAGAGAAATTTCTGCCCTTTCTGCATTGGTGGGGGGGTGGCATAGCAGGCTGATCGACACATTTACAATACAAAAGATGCTGACAGAGAGGTGCGAAGGGATTTAAGGTGGGCCGGGATTACAAATTTTTTCGTAGGCTTTGGTAATTCTTGTGTTAAAAGAAAATTCAGAGATTGCTGAAAAGTTCAAGGTGTTGTCTGCAGGTGTCACATAGGATGACAATGACAAGTTTTTACTCAGTGATTTAAACATTCACACCTTCAGAAAGAATTAAAGTTACAAAAACTGTAAACACTATTTTTTCCATTCATCTAGCCATTTAATTTCTTACTTGCTTAATCCAATTCATGATAGTAGGTTTCTGAAGCCAGACCTGCAATATCCAGTGCAACACAGAGATCTACACTAAGTTAGTGCTGGGTGCATTTTACATTTCCTTGAAGGTTGCTGAATTTCATGCATAAAGTAACTCATTATTTATTCCTATTTTAACCAAAAAAGACTGAGGTGCTACCTTTCCTAATTTTCCTTCCTTGTGAATATTTTACACCTGGTGTAGATGCATGATTATATTTTAATATGTGCATTCAATGCTGGTAACAATTTATGTACAGCATTATTAAATTGTAAACTCACATACACACACAAAAAAAAAGAAAGTCACACAACGCAACAAAATAAACAGCAGTCTATATCTGTGTGGCCACCTCAACAGGTTCTGTTTATTTATTAATTTTTTTAATGTTGGTAAAAATTTCTGAGGTTATAGGCATAAGATCTCATATGGCAATTCATGTGCTGTAAACGGCAACATACAAATCACAAAGTCCTAAACAGACAATGTAGTGATAAAGGTGATGCAGAAATACACAGTATAGAAAGGAATCGCCTAAACGCTAGGAATATCCTCCTCTTACCATGCATACGCTGTTAAGAAAATATCTTTTTTCTACTAGACAGTGGACGACTGATTAAAAGAAACAACATGTAACATAATAAGTGAAAACTTGTTGGCACAAGTTTATACAGATGTTTAAACAAGAAAATATCAATTCACCCCAGTGCTGCTTGGTATTTTCAGGAGTTGCACAAAGTAAGCAGGAGTGGGTGGAACTTTTTTGGGAAGGAGCAGGATCAGTACTATGCAGATCTCTACCATCATCTCTATCTTTTTTGAACAGCATATCAATGATTTGGGCATCTACTCTAACAGATGTGCATCAGCATCTGATTGCTTGACCTCTAGCATGATAAGTTTAATATTATTTTGGAAAAATGCTAAAGCAAAGACAACTGGTACTATAAGTGTGATGCAAACACCATTGATTGTAATATACTTTTGAACCAGCTGATCATCCAAAGCAAATTAAACGCAGGAAGAATATCTCAGATCACAGTATATATACAACTTGAACGAAACTGGAAGTTTGACTTTGGCTGAAATAGTAAAAAATTAAAAGTATTATACACAGGACAACAGAATCCACTGTACATGCTACACAGTCTCAGAGGTATAAAATCTACGCTCTTTCTTTTAAGACAGGGATCTCCATGAAACTTACAGGTTTACATAAATGGAGTATAAAAGCTTTGCATTGGAAATAAGGATTAAAAACTGAACAATAGGCCATCTGAATCCAAATTAGTGCACCTCGAAAAGAGTCCTAAAACAATTGTACAATACATGGATAAAACTAATAGAAACACATTAACACTAGACATGTCAAACTATTTCCTCTGCTTGGCAACTAAGAGCAAGAAAAAGAACAAGTTGGTAAATAACTTTCTAAATTTCTGATAATTAAACTGGACACATTTAATAAAAAAGTGAAACTATTAGAAAGCAAACACATTTTAACTTAAATTCAAAGTTAAAAAACAAACCTTGCAAAAGGAATGAATGACAAACTGTACCTGTAGAAGAAAAAAGAAAAAAAAACATGAATTCTTTTGCAAACATAGAACATTTATTTTATGTAAATTGGAATCTTCAATATTGTGATGCAATCCAGATAGGCCCATTTCACAGCAAAAAGATTTAATCAGTGATCAATAAATTCGAAAATCACAAAAAAATGACTTAATGAGAATCTGTTTTTCTAATCTTTACTAGAATTTAGTTATAGAGCTTCTTTAAGAAAAGTATTACATTTCTTGAGGAATTACTGGTGTCCTTATGCTGCTGGAACTAGCTGTAAATGGACAGCCAACAGTTACACCTTAGGAGAGAGTGAAGGCAGAAATGTTGACTTTTATATTAAAGAAAGTAAATGAAATAACTGAGAAAGGGCTATCTGAGAAGTCAGGCTATTGCATAGACTAAGAAAAGAGATTTGCGTCTTTGGCAGAAATGAATATAGAATGAGTTCAAACCTTTTCATTTTACGTTATAATTTTATAGAGTATGGACAGTGAGACAGCTGCAGCTCACATTTGTAATTAGAAAAAGAACAGAAAAAGAAAGATGTACATGCTTAGTAAACAGGCTTGCTATCTTAAAAGCCAAATATGTTGATTTTATTTGTAAACATGTTAAGCACATTAGCTATGTATCTTCTTGATAAACATGAACATTTTATTAAATTGTGGAGTGTAATTATGACAAAACTTTCTATTTTAAAGGGATTTATTGTAGCATTTTATATGGTTACTGAATAAGCCTACAGAAATTTGTTTTTAAAAAATGAACACAAGCAGTTTAATTGTAAAAATACCACTTTAATGAAGAACATAAGAATTCTACATGGCTAGTTATGCAGAAGCTTAATGAAAGAAAAAAACATTTAAAAAGATAAAGAAAAATCAAAATGGGTATTGGTATAGGTCAATTCTAGAAACGTGAAACTGGTGATCAGTATTGGTACAAAAAAAATAATCGGAGCATCTCTAATTGTGAGATTAATAATGAATGGTGAACAAGTTTGCCCATTGTGAGGATTGTTTTCAGGGAATAAACTATAGAGGCAATTAAAAGCAATATGATTTGTAATTACAGTCTATTTTATCATACAAACACACAGCAAAAACTGCATAAAATGTGATCTGACATTGCTATCATTCCATCAATGACATTTCTTTACCAACAAAAAATACATTTTGGCATTTTTCTCTCGATTCATTTTAGACATCTGTCAGATTCAAAGGAATGCCAACATGTTTTTTTCTAACCTAGTACAAGTTTTACAGATTTATATCATAACAATCACCAAATGACCTCTTCATTTACTCTAAATGTTACTTCCTCTTTGTCTTTTCTTCAAAATTCCATCTGATAAAAATGTTAAACACTATTAAATAATTGTGTGTACTGTTTAATTTCTTTTTTTTTTTGTGGCATAGCCAAAAATTCCCTTACTTATTTCTTATTAATAAATCAAATGGGAGCTACAGCAGAAGGTGGCAAATTTATATTATAACTTGATACATTTTCCACATCAGAATCACTTATGATTTATTGTAACTTTTTAACTTCTCAAGTACACTATGATACTGTTGTGACAATCTATACGGGTATTGTTACTATTACCCACATCTTACTGGGAGCATTTGTATCGACATGACAGCAGAAGCACACTGCTTAAGCTCTCTATATACTTTGCACTTAAAGACTTGTTACTGAAGAAAATAGCACTTTCCTAAAGATTATATATATATATATATATATATAAATAAAACACTAAGTGAAAGTAGCCAATAATATGTGTCATTTGTTTACTCCTGGAAAGAAATATTTCCTGTTTAACAATAGTTAAATAGAAAAATTACCATAACATTATGGCTGAACACACTTTAAATGTATACAGAACTGTACAGTACAGTTCAACTGAGTGTGCTCCACAGTGTACTAGTACCCTACTGAGGGCAAATATATTTAACTAAGCAAAAAGAGGAAACCTGAAAAAGCATTATCATGTCTATTGAACAATTCAGGACAGCATTTCAAATTTGGTCAGTGAAAGATATTAGGCGACCATATCAATAACAGTCTGCCACAGAACACACATATTTGCATGACATATGGTTAATCCTGCACAAACTAGAAATTAATTATACGTCTACAATCTCAAATACTGTAACACCACAAAAGAGTGAGAAAACATAAGTATATCAAGGTTGAAACAAAAAAAAAAATTCTATAAAATGGCAGCTAAACAGAAACTGCAAAACTAACAACACTGGTTTACACACACAGTCTGAAACAAGCCAATGCTGTTTCAAACCATTTTGCTTTGATAATAAGTTACATTTTTCTAAAGTACAGTACATAACTGCTTCCTACAGCTTTAATGATGCTTTCAGGTACAGTTCCCATCAGTTGTTGCCATACTATTATTGTGCTAATCATTTCTCCATTTACATTTTTGGACATTTGACTTAATTGCCTACTTATTTACGTTTACTCCTGACACCTTCATTTGAGACACAAGTATGGCTGGTTACATTTCTTTTTGTTTGGTCCAGTTGGAGCACAGGCAGGTGAAGTGTCAGCCTTTCCTTGTCTGACCACAACAGTTTTGTGTTGCTGTTGCTCATAATCTGGAAATTGCAAGAGAAATTCCATCTGTCTTTGAAAGGTACAGGAATATCTAAACAAAAATTATTGACATTTGCCATTGCCAGTTTGAGGTACTGAAGACAGACTTCTTGAAGCTTTTGAAGTCCACAGAGTAAGGACCACCACCATAAGGATGATAAGGAGATTGGATGAGGAGAGTGGATCAAGCTTATGGAAGATTCTTCTCTTCTTTGAAAAACTGGCTAGAATTCTTCTGCAAAAAGCATGGTTTTGGCTTTATGGACCTGTTCTCTGAAACACTACACTTCATCAGACAGGACAGTCTATAGTGCAATAGACAAGCTTCCTTGATCTTTTTGGACAACATCAGCAAAGTAATAAAGAATTCTGTAACTATGTATAATTTAACATTGATTTATTTTGTAGTTTTCAAACAATTATAAATATGGCTTAGCAGTGTTGGAACTGCCATACCAATTGGCCCCTCCAAATTTTAAGTTTGTTTCTTTATTTTGTTTACCAAAGAAAGGTGGCAAGGATTTTTAATTAGGCTGAATGTTTAAAGACATCGGCTTCTTTCCAATATCTTTTCATCATTATTAAAGGTACTACAATATCCCAAATTATAATGCACTCTTTATCAACGATTTCCAAATTTATTATCTAACATAGTACAGTATATTGTTATGAGAAGCTTCTAATAAGTAGATTTCAATTTTCATATAAATAATGAATGCGATTCCAAAGCAAGTAGGTATTGTGAAGTAGTTCATTAACTTGGTTAGGATACACAGCACATCATGAAAAGGTGCAATGCCAAAAATAATCTGAAAAGAGACTGGCCTTGTTTAGGGTTTTATTAAAAGTTTATGCAGGCACCACATTTTAAACTTTGTAAAAGTACATTTTGCTTGCTTGTTCTGCAGTGTTCTCTCCTTGAGTAGTCTTGCTGTTATTACAGCACCCATCAGCGTGATTTTTCCACCTTCATGCAGGTCTTGTGTCACTTTTTTAATGTCATAAAAAGAGTCCACATGCAGGAAGAATATCTGAAGTGAAGGTAACATGTTGCTTTAATTTAGTCACTTTATTTTTTGGCCTTTTTCTGTTTGGGTATTTGATTTTAATCCCCATAGATGTGTGACAGTCCCTTGTAAGACAGTGAATATTTGGCAGAAATCCCCTATTTGTTTGAATGGTGTTGATCCATTGTGTCATGGGATGAAGGGGAAAGCAGTTTAAAAGTCCCCTCCTCATCAGTTCATCACTGGTTAACAGAAATTAATCTTAAGAATAGTTTTTTTTGGACTGCATTGGTGACTGATTAAAGAGAGGATTTAACTCTTGCTAAGTCAGTAAAAGTCAGGGTACCTTCTAGTTTTTGGGAGTGCTTCAGCACCTGTGTGTTGTACTTTTTTTGGCTATTACAAAGCCACTTGATTAATCATTGGATTGTTATTTTCCTATTTAGCAGCACTAGACCATTTGATTTTCTCCTAGTCAGCAACTGTAAATACTAGATATATTTATTGCTCCCCTTTTGTGGCATTTTTTATTCTTCCTGCCTGTTTGGATTATTTTCATTAATCAATAATACATTATGGTAATGTATAGTTTTTGGTATATTACTTTTTGTGTAGTTATTTCATTATTTGTCATCAACAACTGCATTGTGACTGTTACTGCAGTAAACATTTGTATATTTCTTTTACTGCTGCTTTGTGCTTTGGAGCATCTTGAGTGCTTCCTGGTTATGAACTACTAGAGGGAACTGACTTCCACCAGTGGTCTTGACAGGTTAAAGCTATTTAGAGAAATTTTTAAAAAGCCGAACACAATAAATTTGAAAGAAAGTATACTTAGTTTTGCTCATTTTTAAAATTTTGTGTGTGTTGGAAAGATTATTAACAATAATGAATGATTAAACAGATTCTAAAAGCAACTTACTCCTATGGGGCTTTATTTGGAAGTTAAGAAAATGGATACCTGCCTCAGGTGTCTGTTTTTTGGATGTTTGTCTTCAGTCAAAAATATAAAATTACAAAAAAATTAAATGGTCAACCAGAAATGCATTTTTTCATATTGAATACGACAAAAAAGTTCTGATGTTTTTAGTTTTTTTTTTTTTTTTATTCTCAATTAAAATTACAGCTTATATTTAATTAAATTTTGAGTGGAACAAACAGCAAATCAAAAATAACCTAAATTTTCTCCCAAAAACCTGACTGATGCCATGATAGTAAGAGGCAAATTACAGATGTTTTCAAATTACAGTAATTTCTCCTCCCTCATATATAGTGATACATAAAACATTTTGCTCATAACACAGACTTAGAAATTATTTTCATCTCACAGTCATCCACTACAGAAATCTGAGATGATGCCTTAAAAAATAGCAGCCATTTAGCAGACCTGACTTCAGCTCTGGCATAGCAAACCAGAAACTCTAACACCTATTTCAATAAGCTACTGTACATGGCTGCCAAACTTTGCAGAGTGCCAGGAAGAACAAAAACATGGATTAATTTAAATTAATTTATGTACTGTCAAATTTCAAGGGAATTTTAAAATCACGTAATAGGACGTGAAAAAACATCTGAAAAAAGCAAATGTATGCCAAACACCCACATTACCTTTGGAAGAGGCCACACTTGGTAACAGGGTGATTCAAAAACTACAATGAAATTGTAATTTACTTCGGGTAGGTTGCTTTACCTTTGTAGCTACTAAAGAGCACTTTGTGAAATTCGCATGTACACATTTAAAGACACTGAATAGTCATCATAATGCCAGAGTGTCCAGTGTGAAAATCAGTGATTTTGTGCAAGTTCATCGTTAAATCTACAATAAAAAAAATTTTAGGATGAAAGTGGATTACTGAAATCTGCTAATGACTACTTCAGTCACACTTGAAGAGTTACCAAGTGAATGAGGGAATTCAACACTGAACCTAAAAACAGTTTGTATGCAGTGGGATTGAAGAGAGGTAGAGGACTGGGAGACAGAATCCTCTGTACTCCAAAGTGAGATGGGCTTTCACTGGCACAGAGGTAACATAACTAATGCTGCAACTGTTCAGGATAAAGAAAGGAATTAAGTTTACATTAACGGAAATCCAGATTTTGCTGGCAATAAATGTTTCACAAATAATGCTAAGTACTGTAAAATTAATCAGATGAAATGACTGATCCACACTTAAATAAAGTACAAACTCCAAAATGACCTCTTTGCAAAACTGGACTTTGAAAATTCATAAAGATGAACAAAAAAATGAGCCACCGATTTAACAATAAGAAAGAAAAAAAACCAAAAGAAAACAATCTGAGCATGCAACTAGCTGAATTAACATGGTTTAAAAATAGGACCTATTCTCTTCTTTACGTATCCTTGTATCTCATAATCAGCAGTAGGTTTTCAAAACCAAGATGCACAGAGCAGACTTCAAATTATTTTACAGCCTATTGGTTTTAAACCTAACACTTATTTGTTTATTTTACTTAAAAATAGGAATAAGGGAACATATGGTAGTCACAAGGAATAAAATGTGAACAACAACTTGAGTGTGGAATCGCTTTAAATCCACAGTTTCACAAAGCAGATGTTGTAACCTGTGCAGTGTAAGCATGGACATTGGCGTAAAGCAGAAGATCTTGGATGACAAATTTCCTTGCCATTTTTTCCTTAACCAATTGTCACATAAGCCAAAGCAGTGTAATGCTGATCAGCTCTATTTATTCTGAGGTGTATAATCAATATGGATTACACCCTTGACATTTATATATAAAAAAAGAGAAAGATGGTGGGAGGAAGACTGATTTCAAAGGGGGGTGACAGCAGAAGGCAGACAGTTTTACCCAAATAATCAGTTGACAACAAAAGGCTTCAATGTAAAATACAATAGGTGGAGCTCTACTCCATTTTATGAAGTACAGTCAGAAATGTAGACACCTAGGTTGCCTGCTCCTTAAATTATAAACTTGACTGCAGTTTTGGTATGCAGGGATATTCAAGGTTGCCAAAGGTAGATCTGGTAGAACACTCCAGAAGTAGAAAGTTTAAGGGGACTAAAGGCAAGAGATTTGAGAAAGGGAAAGTCTAGACTAACATGGAGTTGTGCACTCAGAGTGAACAGGAAGGAAAAAAAAAAAAAAAAGACTCTTTCGGCTCTTTGCTTTTCCATTTGGCCATCAACCAACACCAATCTTACCTTATAGACAATGGATCAGACCCATGAATTGAATCTCAATGAGGCATCTACGATTCTTATACAGTTTTTTGTTTACTTGAAGCCTTTGTGTTCTCCCTTTAAATTACCCCTCCCTTGTATAATTCCTTGCTTTCTTGATGAAGCTTTTGATTTCAGAGCTTTTGTTTTGGGTTAGACTGGCAGAAATTGGGAAACCATCACTATACATAGAGATGGCACCTATGAGAATGCAGTATTGGTAGACCTGTATACAGTAAATTTATTAAACATACAGTGTGTTTAGTGTACCTGTCACAAATAAGATGTGCACCACCTCTTAAAACACAAAGTGAGTGTTATTCAAGCAGTTACTGAAAATGCTAATCAGTTTCTATAAATGCAGTGGTTGCAATAAGAATTTTATGATAACATTCTGTGAAAATTTGAGAAAATGCTAGTCAGTTTCCATTAATGATATGATTAAAATGGTACTTTATGATAAGATTCTGTGTAAATACTGATGAAATGCTGTACATTCAATGAAACTTGACAAACTTCAATAAATATATGCAAAGTAAACATTTTATGAACACAAATGTGCATGTTGCACAGCTATCTTTGCCTCCATTAATACCTGTTTGAAAGCACTTGTGCCAAATAAAAAGTATTTGCAGACACCAATATTTATTTGTTTAGGAACAAAAATCAAATATCTATGTACTACTTGCCACAATGTAACTATCAAGCTATGAAACACAAAACTAACAATTGCAAAAAAAACTAACCATAAAAAAAAAAATCTCAACAAGAGCAAACAAGTCTCAGCTACAGAAACTGAAATAGAAAAAATGTGCAGTTAATTAAGTACTGTAATCCCTTCACATCCATGATGGTTAGGGGCAGAAGATCCCAGCCAGTGTGAAAATTTTCAAAAAATGCTTTGCCCACCCCCACCAAAACGCAAATATACCGTATGATTAGGTAAGTGATCCTATTATAGACAAGTCAAGTTATAACAATAGTTTGATTTATTGTATTTGAAATAACAAAACCTATGAGAGCCATTTAAACAGCGTGGCAATCCATTCTGGCAGTTGGTGCAGGTAATACATTGGTGTCAGGAGCAGTATGAAAAGAAACCTATCCCTATCATATGACTTAGCAAAGTGCTGAATGCTATGAAGCCATATAGCAAACATATTTGGCTCATCAGAGGAGTTGCTGGAGAGTGTTGAAGCGGACATCCAGGATCTTTATAGCTGTCTGCAGCATTGGAAAAGTGGGGTCTTAGGCAGGGGTGTGGGTTATATGTGGTGGAGCTTTGGGCTTGTGCTGGGGAAAAATGAGGGAGACTGATTTTTCAGTGACCCCAGGTGAGCCTTTTGAAGCTGGGCTGGTGATAAAACTGCATAGGCAAAGGATGAGGCAGATCACAGAGGTGTTATGGGTAAGCCATATAGAGAAGAGTCTCAAAACTGAGATATGCAACTGGGTCAATTTTTGCAGTGTTTGTTCAAGGAAAGAACATAGCCTAGGGACTGGTACTTATGCAGTTCTACAAATGGAGACTTGCCTGCTAACTTACAACAGATCATCAGAAAGACGCACAATGTTTAACATCTATGCTGGACTTCCTCACAGTTTTTTTTCACTAAAAAAATATTTTTAATAAAGATAATACGCAATTACACTAATATATATACAATTACACTAATATTTATGACATGGTTTTATGTGATGCAAATAATTTTCAGTATTGTTTACCAAGTGTTGGCTTAGGTATCATCTGCGAGTTTCTGAGATCTTTTAATAAGCTCCAAATTATTGCCATTTACAGTAAAACCTTGATTATCCATCAGGGGTCGGGACCGAGGCAGTAATGGATAAGGGAAAAAACGGATAACAGAACAGCTACTTTAAAAATGATATACAGTAGTTTAGTTTAGGAAAGAGTCATTTATTTACCAAAAAAAAAAAGTAAAAATCAAATATAGCATTAACAAAATTAATTCATATAATATTGTAATGACTAGCGTGAAAAGCAAATACAACTCAGAGGTACTGGAGTTTTCTACATTTTACCTGGAGTCTTTGTTCTGTAACAAATGGTGCCCTGTCTTATACACCATTATTTGGGTTACAGAGCACACCTCCAAAACAATAAAAGAAAGCTTTTCCAACCAATCTGTTTATCTCCTGCCATTTGCATTTTTTTTCCCTCTATACTGTAAACACTCCTGCTTATTGTCTCCTGACTCCCTCCTTAAAATCACCACACCTTCCTTTTTCTCCTATGTTCTCCTGTCACCCATCTCCTAAGAGGTGTTTGCGCTCCTTAAAGGACAGAAGCCCTTCACCCAGTCCCATCACTTACAGCATTCATTTTACCCTTTCTGCTCCTTCACAGTGCATCACCAGCTGCCTGCACGTCACAATATATTAACAAAACATAACAGAATTTAAAAATTACAATACAAAAGAACAATGACATTAATACAGAATAACATTACCGTCAGTGGTTTAATTTGGTAAGTTTTTCAATTTTGTTGGTATCATTCCTACTCTGTTAATTGAAGCAATACATGAAGCACTTTCTCTGTTTCGTAAATGTTTAATAAGTTCAATTTTTTGTGACAATTCCAATACCACATGAATATGTTTATTGGCCCTAACAATGTATAGCAGATGAATTATAACAAAACAGCTACGAAATGCTATTAAAACTAAAGGTACTTAACTGACACTGTGGTGTTGGGGAAGTACAGTACGCTAGCCCAAGGGAGAGCTGTTCCAATGTGCACAGCTCACAGTGTTCCTCCACATGGCAGTAATAGTACAGTAATAAGTAGGCGCTGACATGTGCAATGTTTTTTTTTTTTTTGGCCTTGACGGTTAAATTGAGTGACAGATAATCAAGGTTTCCAACTTGTGAATAAATGAAACTGCAAATGTTGGAGGGGTTACTGTATTACAGAGACTCTGTAAATGCATGTTACATTTTAATAGTATATCAAGTAACCTGTCTCTTACTTAAATTACATAAACTAGGAATAAAATGTACTCATGCCAACTATACTTGCAACAAATAATTACAGGATGCAAAAATGAAGGCAGGCAAGTGGAAGATGATTTTGACGATAATGTGATGACACCAAATTGACCTTTTAGTGCAATGTTTGGCACAAACATAAAACCATATATAATTTTGGAAACAATATCTCCAATTCAAGTGTTAAAATATTTGTGATGACAAGAGGCAAAATGTATGAAGAGAAATACAAATGAATTGAGGAAAGCCTGTAAAGAAATCTAGAATTTAGAAAAATCGCCTACCAGCACATGAAGAAAAAAAGGAAATACATCCAAAAAACAGGTTTCGGTGGCTAAAACTAAAAGGTCAAAAAGTTACTATACCTCAGTACTCTATGAAAGCTCTGGCATTATATATGACAATAATTGAAAACTGTACTTTCTCAATGATCTCTTATTAAACCTGAAACATACAGAGTCATTTTTTAAAGAATGGGTGACTACTGCAATGTCTAGATATGGAAAACTGGCAGAAGTGCCATGAAATGCACATGGCTCTAATTTCTGATCAACATTCTATTAAATAGTGATTTGAATGGTTTGTGGGGTTACAGGAACACTGATATTTTACTATTACAAAATTATAATGAACCAGGAATAAAATGTTTTCCTATATTGTCTCTACTTGCTTGAATGTGCATTCTCAGTGAAAAGACCATAAGTCACTTATGGTTTACCACAATGCACATAATTTATAATTAGTTATAATCCATTTAGATTCACATAAAAAATGTTGGTATTGATCCATTTAATAGATTAAGATTCAACAAAATTTGTCCAATTGGGTAAGTGAGTTTCATAGTCGCTGTACAAGAGAATCACATATATGCATTTATTGTTAAGTCTACATTACTTATGTACTAGGCTATAAAAATGAAACTTTCAAAAACAGAAAAATTAAAAATAGATACTCATTCCAAAGAAATAAATATCAAAATCATAAAACTGTCATGAATAGGTAAACATATGGAATATTTGAGACTGGCAGTAACTTAAACAGGTACTTTACCATGTTTAAAAGTAAAAGCTAAATTAGTTTTTCCATTTTTGTTTAACAAGCAGAGTGAGCCATTGAGGTAAGTGCTTTAAACATTGCTTTTCTGACAATCTATCCTGGCACTGCAGGGTTTTGCTAGAAGGGTGCTTGACAAAACAAAGACCAAAGCATTTACCAGCCTTGACGCTAGCAATTTTGCCCTTATACAAATTAGCCCAGCTAAAAGCTAGACAAATAATGGGCTGCTTTTTATTGTGCTGTCTGCCAGGAAGCCATCAGTAGACAAGGAGAAAAAAAATACAACACTGCCTGGCATTTTAAAGTCCCTCCATGGAGTCTCATTTTGGCATCTCCATATTGGAGGTTATAAATCATCAGCGATTAAATGCCTTAAGAGTAAGTGAGCAGTGAGAGTGGATGAGCTGTTGTCCCACTCCATGGTCAGCAAGGTTTACAGGGTGTTTAAAGAGGACTTGAGAGACATCTGCCTTGAAATAAAAGTGGAGCAATAGACTAGGAACATACATTCAAGCCAAGATGAACATAAAAAAGCCAATGAGATTTCTTCATGGTAACTCAAAAAAATGTTGGTCACAGCCAACATTTATCAATTACCCCTATATCAGCTAATACTGCTTCAATATATTTATGCTTGTAACACCCACTGACAAAGGGAAATAATACTTATAAAATGACTTTAGGGAAACCAGCAATCTGTTTAAATATCCAGCACATTCACATAGAACTAGGACAATTACATAAGATAGTCTGGTGTCTGCATCTTTACTTTGTAAGGCAGTTTTTACCCAGCAGAGAGCAGTCAAGCTCTCCACATCTGCTACTGACAACTGCTAATTACATCTGAACTACCTGGCTGAAGAATAGGTATACTTTTACAAAGCTATTATAACAGTATACCGTAACAGTAAGTACTAAAAGACTTACTGACAATTTTGGTTCAAGAAAAACAAAAACTGTACATGCATTTTAAGCAATCATAATTTACCAGATATTACCACTGCAACTTTGTTAGTTTGCACTTTTTTATGCAAAGAATAAACATTATCCATGTAAACAGTGAAATAAATACAGCAAAATATTTAATTAAATATGAAAAATGTTTACCACCACTGAAGAAAACAAAATAACTTTTTGATGTAAACATAAAATGAATCATAGAAGCTAGCATATGGCTGGAGGTACTGTTCCAATCTGCATACATTGCTCTGCTAATACTCTGAAATTCTCTACACAATCAACAGATTATATGTAATTCAAATTAATCACTATTGTAAACTATAAAGACAGTAATAAAAAAATATAAAACTTGTGAAATTTTGAAAATGTTATAATAAACAACTGACATTTTATAAACAAAAAAGTGATAGTTTAAAGCATACTCCCCAGCTCTACCCTGTCTTTTCCTCATTCTTAGTCAGCTTCTTCTTAAAGTATATTCTCATCATGACACCTTTCCAACCAAATACATTTGTTATTTCTGTCTGTATCATTTTACATATACTAGCTTTAAGACATATTTATCTAAAATGAGTATTGTTCAACCTTCTTAATTTCATGCAATTTATTTTAAGTTTAAAAGGACTACAATAAGAGGTTTGAGTAAGATTTTGTGATAACACGTGGTATAAAAGGTGAATCTTGTGGCAGCAGCCTGTCCCAACACCCCCCAAAAAAAATACTAAGGATGCAAAAACAAGTAATTACTACAAAGAAATTACAAGGAGAGGCAACTAAAAAAGACAGCAAGAAAAAAAAAATACCAGGCATCTTTCCAGGCCTAGCTAAACAGAGTGTGAATCAGTAAGGCTGCTAACCTACTTCTCCTGAAAGTACCACCTAAATCATCCCCCACCTGACTCTGTGCTCCTGGTTCTTTGGGTTTAAGTAAGTAGTAGCAGATGTCTGATTATATTAATAACTACATGAAAGACAGAGGCCCCAATGGTAGAATTCTACACTAAGTAGAGGTCTGAAGCAAATAAATGACACGATAATATGGCATGTCTATTTAAAAAATAATAATAGGAAAGGATACTAAAAGGAAGAACACAAAATACAAAAAACAGGCAAAATAAATCAGTTGCCACCTGTGGCATTTTCTTCTTGGACATAGTCACTTTAGAGGACTATTAGGCATCTCTGCCAGGACCTCAGTCAATTGACCCCCAGTGTTTTGGAAAAGCATTACACTCATTTTTAAGCTACTTCTGTTTTTCACATACACTGTAGTTCCTCTACCTAATCCCTCTTCATGGCATTTACCACGCAAAGGAATTACTGTCCCCTATATATTCCTCCTTTGCAATATGCAGTACCTCTACTGCTATGAGTCTCTGTCTCTCATAGCCCAACCTACACCCATAATGGCTGTATGAGGGACTGGGCTCTGCCATGTACCCAAACTAGTGTTGGCACTGCCCATGGAAACCTCCTGTCAGCTAGGCATCAACTCATAAGATTTATTCCAGTAGAGCTAGTAAAATGTAGAAACTCTTAGTTCTCTATTGCATGGAATTTCAAAAACGTTTTAAACTGTGATTCACATGACAGTATAATTACACCAGTAGTTGATTACACAACTTATTAGTCTTAATATAAATCACTAAAGGTTACAGAAAGGATGCTTTTTTCTATACTTGCAAGCTAATACAGGTAATCCTCATCAATTACAATTTTTTTTTCAGAAAATTTTTTTCTAGTTATTAATGCATATTTTTCATTAATTAAAGAATATAAAGTATTTGCCAAAATGTTTTTGAGTTATAGTTGCATCCAGTTTCATTCAAATGGGAAGCAAATGAGGCAAAAGTTTCAACAGGAAGTGACCATGAATAATTCTACTGCTTCTTCTACAACTTTAAATATGGGCTGCTCCAAGTGAAATATTCATCATGACACCAAATATATGAAATAGTACTAGATTAACATTTTATTTACACTAATTGATTTTGGAGATATTTTTTTGAAGAATATTTACAAAAGGTTCAAATTGTAGACTTCACCATAGACTGGCTAAGATAAACATTTTTTCTTTGTTAAGAGGGGTGGGCTTTCTATGCAGGAGAAACAACCACCAATGAATGGTCATCAGGAAGTACAAGACATAGAATGTAGTGATGGAGAATAATGGACATATGAGTTTTGAACTTCACAAAGAGAAGAGAAGCTTCTCTGTCTGATGTCTTGTATTTTACATAACATAACAGAATGTAAAAAAGGGCAGAGATTACTGCTGAATTCAGTGAAGCTGTTAACCCTTCGTTAAGTGCTGCACCATTAAGCAACAAGCTATTGGCCAAAAAGAAAAAGGGAAGAGCATGACTGTGCTGGAAGATCAGCACTGACAATATATGTGACAATGACTGCAATTCAACTGTGTAATTTGACATGGTGCAGCAACAACATCAGAGACCATTTTTGGCAAATCTGTCATACCCTAAAAACAAAAAGTCACGTAATGTAAATAGATTGCATTTTTTGACTTATTTTATCACTAAGTTTGTTTTGGGAAATGTCATAATCATTACTTAACTCTTTGAGGGCTAAATATTTTTTCCAGAAAACAGTTTACTGAAAAGCAATGACTTCACACAGAAATCAACATAAAACATCTGTTGTTGCATGCTGTGGCTGCCAGTTAGCCAAGAATGTGTGGCAGGCTTGCTGCCAGGCTGTCTTTGCCTGGCTGGGGCAGCAGCAGCAGCAGTCACTGTCACAGTGCATTGCAATCTGGTTGCTACCTCTTATCATTGTTAAGTAGCAGTCCTCCCAGGGGAACAGTGCCAAAGGCATGTCAGCTACTTGAACCTGTTCAGCACCACGAATAGCTGGGGACCAATCAGCTGAACCCGGAACCTCACATTCGTTTTCGATCGCTTGTATCAAAATCGGAGTCTGTCAAGTCATAGTCCAGTTCAGAGAGAATAGGAAAAACGTCGTCCCTGGAATATTCTGCTTTACACATCCGCTTTGATCTCTCGCCAAGTGTCAGGGCCATTTTTGTCATTGTTTGTGCCTTGCTACTCATGGGAGAGCAGGAAATCTCGGTCAAAACCAACAAAGCTAACTTTCCTTCTACCAACTAAAACATAATGGTTGGTTTTGTCAAAGTTTACAGTTGATTATTATCATCAACTCCTTCTTTTGACAAAAGTCGACATCAGCCCTGAAAGAGTTAAGCAAAAATGTTTTTTGGCATCAACAGCAAATCCAAGGAATAAGAAATTTGGTCTTGACAAATAACATAGCACAACACAATGGCAACTATCTTAATTTTAGTACTAACATACATCAGTGTAGCATAAAAAAACTGACGTGGGTGATTAAATATAAAAATGTTTACAAAAATGCAACACATTATAGTAATAGTCAAGGCAGTTAAAAAGTGTACAGTATTCATATATATAGTGTGATTTTAATGAATTAATATTTTTAGTTAATAAATATTAAAATGTTTCATATCTGTGAAATTTTGTTGGTTCATCAAGGCCAGAAGATTTTTTTCAAACTAATAAAACAAACCATATTTCCTTAAAAATGAACCAGGTTTCATCAAGATAATTATGAAATAACCCATTTTACTGCATTTTATTTATAATTTTGTAAAAATCGTTCTTATTTCTGATATTTTAAAAACTATACTTCAAGATAGTAAGGTGAGCACACAAAGTGTATTAAAGTGGTATTATTTGATATATCTCATAAGCCAATAAATGTACTGTATACCAAATCTGAGGAGGCTTTGTCACCAGTGAAATTTTGGTTTTATAAAAATTGAAAGCAAAGAAACAAGTAATAAAAAACCTAAAAACAAAATGCTTCAAAATATACAGGTACTGCCATCTCAAGAACCAGAGTGTGCCTGTTTTAGATGACTGAGAAATTCACAATTTTGTATAAATACTGCCAATATTATAACAATTAATGCTTTAAATAACTGGATTTACCTAGACAGTTGTTATAATTGACAGTTTTCTGTTTTTCCCATTCCTTAACTGGAAACTCCTTCCTACAGATTATTAGCATAATAAAAAGAACGTGTATTTGGCTCACTTTATATGGACCTAAGGCTAAGCCTTATTAATTAAATAATCTATAGCTTAATTTCTGTAAGCCCTATAAGCAAATACTGTTGGCAGTAATGTACAATAAATTAGAAATGTGTTACTTGAGAACCACAACAATTAGAGTTTACATTTCCTACTGTAACGTACTCCTTTACATCTCCATTCTTGAGTTAGAATTTGTTAAAAGTAAAACAATAGAAAAAACAAAATGCAGCGTGTAGTTCACATACTAAAATGCTATGGTTTTTAAATATTGCAATTTTTTGATAAATTGTAAGCTTTTATAACTAATTGTATTTGGGTAATTCTATTAAAACAGATTGGGTGAAAATTATCTAAAATAAATATATTAGGCTATATTAAACTGTACTTCCAGTTACAGAAATGGAATGCTGCTTACATAAACTACATTATCTCTTAAGAGACAAATAAAATATGGTGCCCCAATTAAATTACAAGGCAACATGGGGGCTTGCATGTATGAATGGCAAGAATCTGTGCTAATGAGAATTCCTACATTTCAATTAAATTTCATGAGTACTTCCACACTCAACTTACTGATTAATATGATGCCAGATGAAAATGATGAAACCTTTGAGTAAAACCTTTATAATATAATCTATATGCATACATTAAAAAGTAAGAGAATCTAAACAGTGATTAAAACCGTGTTAACAATCAAAAGGCAAAAGTACCCGTGAATTTTGGGGAAAACCTGATGGAGGTGTGATCTACACTCTTTACTTCTTTTTAAACCCACTTCAGGCTTTTTCCCCAAAAATATAAAATTTCTCATTTTGCTTTTAATGTTAGCAGACCACAGTTCCATATAAAACTGCATGAAACCTGAAACAAGCTTTTATGTCGTATTTGGACAACAGCCGACAGATTATAAAATGAATAATTCAATATTCTAGGCATTTATCCAACTGTAGCAGCTCCCGAATGCAAGCACATACTTACTGAAGCATACAAGAAAGCCATAAATCCACAACATTTGAGTGCTTTTAATGAGAGACAAGCTTCAGAAATCACATTATTGCTTTTGGTTGCCTCTAATCACAGGCATAAATATGCAAAATAAATAAATGTACTGATAGCACGGAATCATGGTTCACATTTTAGTTTATTTTTTAAAGCTCAGCTGTTTAACTGAACTAAAACAAATAGTAAGAATACATTAAAACTCAACAAATTCTTTCCACTTACAAATGCATATTTTACTTTGCATTTCATATACAAATAGACAATTCCATATCCTGTTGGAGTAACATGCTCTTTTTAATTGTAATGTATTTTAAAAACAAGTACATTTTACAGATCTTTTGTGGAAAATAGATCATTAGTACCTACTGCTGTATCATACTTCCTGGCCTCGGGGTCTTCCCCTGTTGAAACTTCAAAATTAACTGGATATTCTCTTTATTTTCTCCTATTTTACTGCAGAACATTCACTTGAAGGTTGAGGTTAGAAGGTGATAAATGCATATAAGGCAAAGAAAAATTGTCAAAGAAAATAAATTCATGTCATTAAAACTATCAGCTTTAACTGACCTTCCTATCACCTGCACAGGTATGTATTCTGCAGAATGAAGTATATTATCTTTTGGATTGAGAAATGCAACGGTGTTGTGCTGATGCTGTAGAAGGTCTCTAATGTTTGAAAACAGAACTTTCTTTCTGCATTGCATGTGTCAGATTTTTTCAGCAACACTTCTAGGCAAATGCTGCCACAAAAAGTGCCAGTTTGTTTCAGCTCTCCTTTAAGTAGTCTTTCATTTGTATTGTATGGACTCAGTTTCATATGTAAATTATGTTGTTTGAATAATAGTGCAGAAATGTTACCTGTGATGAACAACTCAACTGACCTTACTCAATCTGTGTGCTTCAGTCAATGAATTAACCCACTGCCCTTGTTCATAGAAAGTTAAGCAATGAGGGAGGAAATCTGAATGCAACTGTTGCAAAAAAGGCATGTTCTGCATGTTGTGGATGTCATTAAGACAGACGCATTTCAAATGGTCATTGGTCTTCACAGCACCAGTTCAAGTGATCAAGCACACATCCACAATTAGTCAACACAATGCCACTTTAAATTTGTCAATACACTTAAAACAAGCATCTGTTTGGGCATGTGGTGGTAAAAATATAGTAGCTAGATGAAAACTTATTTGGAATACAGGTAAAATGAGTAAACACCACAGATGCAATGACCAGACAGGATTAAAGGCAGCCAGATTGGTAAGCCTTAAGCACTAATCACTGTGCAAACAAATACTGTAGACCTTGTTTTATACAGTACCTTTCTGTAGTGAACATCATTACAAGGAACTTAAATATTTTACTTAAAAAAAAAAAGAAAACAAAAAACTGATTTGTTATCAGTTGAAACACAAGGAGGTTAAATGTCAGGGTCATACGGGCAACAAAGCTGGTTTACACCCCAGTTCCATAGTGTCTGTCCCATAAAAAAATATGTCCAATCAAACTTTCAATCTAAGAAAGGTACTGCAGAACATCTCCAAAAAGTCTTGCACAGGTGTTTACTCATGTGCGTATGTATCCTAATCTCTACAAAGGTATTCATGGTTTTTGGTGTACTGTAGTGTGTTTTTTAATGTTTCAGTGTTAGTTTATTCTAATGCTGTTTTGTTACAAGTGTTAGTGCTATGCACCTAAGACAAAGAACAGCATGTATGCCTCACTTGTGGGTATGCAGACATTTTTGTTCCTTTGTTTAAACAGTGGTCAGAAGATACTATTAGAGCTGACAAAAGCATGAAATTTTAGTAGATAATTGTCATACAAATAATTACAATTAATAATTGTCTTTTTCTGTTAATTTTATATCACTATTATAGAGTAAGCCTAATAATAGATTAATAATGCACACACCTTATGACAAGGGCAGTGTGGTGGTGCAGTAGTAGCGCTGCTGCCTCACAGTAAGGAGACCAGAGTATGCATCCTGGGTCCTCCCTGCGTGGAGCTTGCATGTTCTCCCCATGTCTACATGGGTTTCCCCCTGGGTGCTCCAGCTTCTTTCTACCATTTAAAGACATGCAAGTTAGGTAGGTTGGCAATACTAAATTGGCACTAGTGTGTGTATGTGTGTGCACGTTTTCTCTGTAATGAACTAGCAACCTATTCAGAATTTGTTCCTGCCTTTTGACCTATGTTAGCTTGGATGGGCTCCAACACCCCCCACGACCCTTTTCAGGACAAAGTGGTTTAGGAAATTATTCACTGACCTTATGAAGAAAGAGGAGACATTTATTGGAATTAAACAGTGGAACATATAAACATTGCATTTGTTTGTTTTTTAGGATTTGTAAACAAAATATATACAGAGAAAATATGATATACATAACAACCAATAACCTAGGAACTATGATCAAAAAAACATTGTACTATGGCAAAAACCGAGTATATCCCTGTCTCCATAACCAGAACCAATCATGCTCCTCACTGACTAGGTACATTCCAGTCAAGTGGCACAAACATATTTACCTTACCTGGCTTAAGGCAACATCTTACTGAGGTCACAGTGTTGCCAGCCATACTGAACATTCTCTTAGAGACAGAAGTTGCACAAATACAACTGTGTTTTTTTGTTAGCTTTGCCATCAAAGGGAACCTTGCTTTCTTTTTAAAGTAATAAGTAACGTAACACTTATACTTATTTTCTTGAAGTAAAAATACCCCTGTTGCAGTTTGGTATTCATGACCTAAATGCATTATTATTATAAACTGAAGTAATATGTACAGTGGTGTGAAAAACTATTTGCCCCCTTCCTGATTTCTTATTCTTTTGCATGTTTGTCACACAAAATGTTTCTGATCATCAAACACATTTAACCATTAGTCAAATATAACACAAGTAAACACAAAATGCAGTTTTTAAATGATGGTTTTTATTATTTAGGGAGAAAAAAATCCAAACCTACATGGCCCTGTGTGAAAAAGTAATTGCCCCTTGTTAAAAATAACCTAACTGTGGTGTATCACACCTGAGTTCAATTTCCGTAGCCACCCCAGGCCTGATTACTGCCACACCTGTTTCAATCAAGAAATCACTTAAATAGGAGCTGCCTGACACAGAGAAGTAGACCAAAAGCACCTCAAAAGCTAGACATCATGCCAAGATCCAAAGAAATTCAGGAACAAATGTGAACAGAAGTAATTGAGATCTATCAGTCTGGTAAAGGTTATAAAGCCCTTTCTAAAGCTTTGGGACTCCAGTGAACCACAGTGAGAGCCATTATCCACAAATGGCAAAAACATGGAACAGTGGTGAACCTTCCCAGGAGTGGCCGGCCGACCAAAATTACCCCAAGAGTGCAGAGACGACTCATCCAAGAGGTCACAAAAGACCCCAGGACAACGTCTAAAGAACTGCAGGCCTCACTTGCCTCAATAAGGTCAGTGTTCACGACTTCACCATAAGAAAGAGACTGGGCAAAAACGGCCTGCATGGCAGATTTCCAAGACGCAAGCCACTGTTAAGCAAAAGAACATTAGGGCTCGTCTCAATTTTGCTAAGAAACATCTCAATGAGTGCCAAGACTTTTGGGAAAATACCTTGTGGACTGATGAGACAAAAGTTGAACTTTTGGAAGGCAAATGTCCGTTACATCTGGTGTAAAAGGAACACAGCATTTCAGAAAAAGAACATCATACCAACAGTAAAATATGGTGGTGGTAGTGTGATGGTGTGGGGTTGTTTTGCTGCTTCAGGACCTGGAAGGCTTGCTGTGATAGATGGAACCATGAATTCTACCGTCTACCAAAAAATCCTGAAGGAGAATGTCCGGCCATCTGTTCGTCAACTCAAGCTGAAGCGATCTTGGGTGCTGCAACAGGACAATGACCCAAAACACACCAGCAAATCCACCTCTGAATGGCTGAAGAAAAACAAAATGAAGACTTTGGAGTGGCCTAGTCAAAGTCCTGACCTGAATCCAATTGAGATGCTATGGCATGAACTTAAAAAGGCGGTTCATGCTAGAAAACCCTCAAATAAAGCTGAATTACAACAATTCTGCAAAGATGAGTGGGCCAAAATTCCTCCAGAGCGTTGTAAAAGACTCATTGCAAGTTATCGCAAACGCTTAATTGCAGTTATTGCTGCTAAGGGTGGCCCAACCAGTTATTAGGTTCAGGGGGCAATTACTTTTTCACACAGGGCCATGTAGGTTTGGATTTTTTCTCCCTAAATAATAAAAACCACCATTTAAAAACTGCATTTTGTGTTTACTTGTGTTATATTTGACTAATGGTTAAATGTGTTTGATGATCAGAAACATTTTGTGTGACAAACATGCAAAAGAATAAGAAATCAGGAAGGGGGCAAATAGTTTTTCACACCACTGTAGTTACCAAATCAGGATAAACTGATATAATAAAAAAAAATCCTGAATATCTTACAGTATGGGTCATTATGCAGTCATTATCTACAGATGCTTATTACCACCATCTATTTAAAAAAATAATAATAATAAAAGCCTTATTTTACTAAGCTATTACTTGTCTGATGCCAGCACCTTTACAGAAGAACACCTGATTAACAACTAGATAGTGTTTTATTAAGTACTCTCAATTATTCCTACATGTGTTGAAGAGCAAATTACATCTGCCCAGTTTAGGGTCATAGGAAGCTACTCATGCGCTTGGGGTTCCAGTCTTTTTGCAGAGCTCAATAACAAATTGTACACATAAAGCAGCAAAAGATTGTGCTGTGAAAAATCCACTAGCAGAAACCTAATAATAAAGTACCAGCTTTAATCCAGTCATTTACTATAGATATTTTGAAACTGAATGACCTAGTGGTGAAATGCCTAGCATTCTTACCTCAAAGCTTTAGTGGTTCAGACTTAATTCTTAGCTTTATGAATTTGTGCAGAGTGGTTGCTCTGGTGTAAGTGTGTCCAGTGAAGCACAGGGGCTCTTCCTGGACTGATTCCTGTTCTGGGCCAAACAGACATTGATATTAAATAAGTTTCTAAAGGTTTCAGTGAATAAAGTTACTTGGCATGCATGCAGTCTGTAGAAATTTTCGTGGGAAGACATACTATAATGCTTCTAGCACACATGTAGCAGTAGGGCACTAGAAATATAGAGACAGAACATTGTTAAAATGTTAACAGCATATTGATTATTGAGTAAATGATTTGAGATGTTGCTATAGCAGATGTACAATATATTATGTAAATATGCTGGTAGAAAAACAGCACATACAAGTCAAAACTTTAAACTACATTCCTGTTATTTCTAGTTAAACTAGTACTTAAAAAAAAAAACATAAAAAGTAAGGTAAGAATTTCCTGAAAACAAATTTCTGTCAAAGTTTGGAAATGGGTAAATAAAATGATGCTAACCAATAAACAAAAAGAGCTTACTACCAAAATAAATAAATAAATGGTTAAAAAGAAAAAGGTGACAGAAACTGACTGGTAATTGACAATGATGGTTGGGAACATATGAAAGCAAAATGGAATGCACAAACTTTAGAAGACATCAATCTTACAGTATTTTTCAGTTACTCGAAACTAATAGTCTCTGAATCTTACAATAAATCTTGATCCATTCATTGCAGTGTACATGCATATTGGAAATCAAGGGATTCTGCAATCAGGTTTTTTTTTTTTTTAAGGCTGATACCAATCACTGATTTTAATTGTACTTAACTTGCAGATTCTTTTACCAATTTTGATTTTTTGTTCTTTATACCTTTAAAAAATTTTTTTTACAATATGCTCCTGCATAACCACACACACAAAAGCCTTATGTACTATATTAAAGTTCATTTGAATAATTAAACTACAGACCACAGGTGTTAACTTTTCATTTTTCATTATTGTTGTTATCCATATATATAATTCACTAAGGCAAGACAACCATGGAAAGCACACCGGAAGGGGTGTGGATTCACTGAGCCGCCGACAAGTAACACACCTATGGCACATGCAGGAAGGAGCCACGCCCACCAACTCCTGGCACCTCCGAGCCATGTTGACTGTTCATAGAGGCATGTTTCTCGCGGAGGTGAATCGCCATATGCAGCGTGTAAAACGGTTTGCGAGGGGTACCCCATGGGATCCTTAAAACAATCCTTTACAACTGAAGTTAAAACACAATGAAGTAAGCAGTCTTTAAAAAACGAGTTTTTGGTTACGACGTATGACCGCGTGCACCATAGCAAACTGTTTTACACGCTACATACAGCAATTCGCATCTGCGACAAACATTCGTCTTCTTAGATGCTCCTGCAGGAACACGGAAAGTCTACGTGAGTCACAGGTGCATCTGGACTGTGCAAAGATGACAACTACTCAAGTGACGAGTTGCAGGTGGGCACATGAGCGATGCCAGTCCGCCAGTTTTCAGTCACAGACGATTGTGTGTTGGTTCGTTCCGTGCATTGTTATAATGTTGCTTTTCTTGTTGATTTATTACATTACCGATTTTTCAAATGTTAATTTTCTCCCTGTGCTTAAAAATCATTAAAAAACCGGCCTGATTATGCGGCGTATGGTACGTCGCGGGTTGGCTAGTTGTTTATATCGCTCCACAGGCGGACATGGAGATAGCGAGCAACGTCATCCATTCCGCAGTTGCTAAACTACAAACGCAGCACCCCGAGGCACTTGTGCTAATCGCTGGAGATTTTAACCAAGTGATGCTGGACAAAACATTACCTGCCTTCTCCCAGTATGTGGATTGTAACATATTGACTGACAGGACTATTGAGCGACTGTATGCTAACATTAAAGACGAATACAGCGCCACCCTGCTGCCTGTGCTTGGGAAAGCAGATCATAACCTGGTTCTACTTCAGCCTCACTAAAAACCAAGAGTGGGGGAGCTACCTACAACCACACGCTCATTCAGGAAGTGGTCCCGTGAGGCAGAGCAGGCTCCGAGAGACTGCTTTGGAACTACGGACTGGGATATTCTGCAGGGGTCACATAGTGAGAACATTGATGAGGTTGTTGACTGCATTACTGACTACATCAACTTCTGTATGGACATTGTAGTTCCAGTAAGAACAGTACACTGCTATGCTAACAACAAGCCATGGATTACAAGTGACATGAAGGGCCTTTTGTACTAGAAGAAAAGTGCTTTTAAAAGCGGTGATCAGCATGAGCTCAAGCACGTGCAGAAGGAACTCAGAGTCCAGTTCAGGGCGGCGAAGGAACAGTACAGGAGAAAGCTGTAGCAGAAGTTGCAGAATAACAGCATGAAGGAAGTCTGTGATGGGATGAAGATCATCACTGGCTGCAGCTCGAAGCAGGATGCCACCATCGAGAGTGACCGATCCACTACGTGCCAGCAAAGCAGCGGGTCCAGATGGAGTATCGCCACGACTGCTAAAGGCCTGTGTGTTGGAGCTGGGGAGTCCTCTACAGCACATCTTCAACCTGAGCCTGGAACAGGGGAGAGTCCCGAAGCGGAAAACATCTTGCATCACCACAGTCCCAAAGGTATCACGTCCTAGTGAGCTGAATGACTTCCGGCCTGTCGCTCTGACGTCACATGTAATGAAGACCATGGAGCGGCTGCTGTTTCACCACCTGAGGCCACAGGTCCGCCACGCCCTCGACCCTCTGCATTTCGCATACCAGGAAAAGGTGGGGGCGGAGGATGCCATCATCTATATGCTACACCGATCCCTCTCCCACTTGGACAGAGACAATGGTGGTGTATGTTTCTGGACTTCTCTAGAGCCCTCAACACCATTCAACCTCTGCTCCTTAGGGACAAGCTGACAGAGATAGGTGTAGATTCATACCTGGTGGCATGGATCGTGGACTATCTTACAGACAGACCTCAGTATGTGCGTCTTGGGAACTGCAGTCCGGTTCAGACTATATACAATGGACTTCCAATACAACTCGGAGTCCTGCCACCTGCAAAAGTTTGCTGATGACACTGACTTTGTTAAATGGTGTGACTCAAACCACCTACAAATGAACACCAGCAAAACCAAGGAGCTGGTGGTGGATTTTAGGAGGAACAGACCCCTCATAGACCCCGTGATCATCAGAGGTGACTGAGTGCAGAGGCTGCAGACCTATAAATACCTGGGAGTGCAGCTGGATGATAAGTTGGACTGGACTGCCAATACTGATGCTCTGTGTAAGAAAGGACAGAGCCGACTACACTTCCTTAGAAGGCTGGCATCCTTCAACATCTGCAGTAAGATGCTGCAGATGTTCTGTAAGATGGTTGTGGCAAGCACCCTCTTCTACGCAGTGGTGTGCTGGGGAGGCAGCATAAAGAAGAGGGACGCCTCATGCCTAGACAAACTGGTGAGGAAGGCAGGCTCTATTGTAGTCACGGAGCTGGACAGGTTGACATCTGTGGCAAAGTGACGGGCACTGAGCAGGCTCCTGTCAATCATGGAGAATCCACTGAATAGTATCATCTCCAGACAGAGGAGCAGCTTCAGCAACAGACTGCTGTCACTGTCCTGCTCCACTGACAAACTGAGGAGATCGTCCCTCCCCCACACTATGCGACTCTTCAATCCCACCTGTAAACATTAACATTATACAAAGTTATTGTCTGTTTTACGTGCATTGTTATGACTCTTTAATTTAATATTGTTCTTTATCAGTATGCTGTTGCTGGAAAATATACATATATATACATACATACATACATATATATATACATACATATATACATACAACATACATATACATACATACATACATACATATATATATATATACACATATATATATATATATATATATATATATATATATATATATATATATATATATATATATACACACACACATACATATACTTACTCTCTTGGGAACTTGGGATGCCATTCCAACCCCGCCCACCCCCAACACTAGACAGCACGCCGAAGTGCGTCCCAAAACGCCATTGCAGGGTCTGTGGAAGATTTTTTTCGTCTGTTGCCAACAGAAAAACAGTCTTCCATTGATGCGGAGATTGCACTGTGGCGTGCTGTGTAGTTGAGTTGTCCCAAGAGAGTTTACAAACCTCACATTTTCTTGAATGACTGCCGCATTAATAGGAATGTTTCTTGAACGAGCATCACTGAACCACATAAAAACTGCTTTTTCAACATCTTCAAATGCTGCAGTTCACATACGTTTGCAACCCGAGATTTTTGTTCTTTTTATGCTTGGTCTTTCAAGAAAGTTAACAGCATCGATGGCAAAATTCTGAATTCACTGGTAACATCTTTTTTCTTTTTTAAGTGCGCGAAGCACCACCCGACAAAGCAGCTGCAAGGAAGGGAGCAATGTGAAGGTAGTCTTTCAGCATTTTTTAGAGGAGTGTCCGTATCCTCTAGGCCAGTGTGTGAACAGATCCTCTGCTCACACCCCCTTCGTCAACAGAAGAGAATGTCAGAGACAGTGAGAGAGACAGAGAAAAGTAAACAATCAAAAACCAATATGTATTGTTCGGGCTTTTAAGTAGGCGAAGCACAGCATGGGAAGCATATCGTATATCATTGAGGAGTTTTATTTAATACATAATACGGGCTGTGATTGGGTAGCTTCTCAGCCATCCACCAATAGTGTCCTTTGTATGAAATCAACTGGGCAAACCAACTGAGGAAACATGTACCATAAATTAAAAGACCCACTGTCCGCAGAAATCCGTGAACCAGCGAAAAATCTGTGATATATATTTAGATATGCTTACATATAAAATCCGCGATGGAGTGAAGCTGCGAAAGTCGAAGCGCGATACAGCGAGTGATCACTGTAAACATATAGATATAAATGAGCTTTTCTAAATTGACATTCAGATAATACTCACCATGCCATTGCAAAAAACTGCAAAATACAGAATAGAACAGCAAGACCATTATTTTTCCACTGCAAAAAGAAGAAAAAAGACAGTTTCTAAGGTCAAAAGATAGCAATAGTTCAAAACTCTTGAAACATTTGTAATTAACAACAATAAGAAAGCAAAATGCAGTTAACAAACACTAAATGATTAAACTAAATGTTTTAAAATGAAATAAAGATCAAGAACAAGTGCTTTTAGCTTTCACAAACAGAAAAGCTAATTATTTCAAAACAATATAGACGGTGAATGTTCAGATATAAACAAACAAAACACTGATACAGAAATCCCAAGGACTCTTGTTAATTTATTAACATTTAAAATTGTGTTAATTGATAAAAAATATTTAAAAGAGGATCAGAAAATGTTGGAGAACAGTCATCTCACACTGAAAAATGAGAAACATCTGACTTAATTAAAACAAGTTCGTTCAAAGAAAAACAAAGCCGTCATCAAAAACTCAATATTTTTAAAATCAACTTTTTTTTTCTAACCCTTTTACTAATTTTTACAAGGGGTGCCAATAATAGTGGAGGACACTGTATATCAACTATGGATGCAGCCAAACTAAATTAATAACCAAATAATGCATATACTGTACTTATACAGAGTTACTACTTAAAATAAGATAGTAAGAAAGTAAGACTTCCAAAAAAAATAATAAAAATCATATGGTAATGATCCTTGGTCAGTTGCGTTTCATTCTCTTCCTCAGTAAGAATGCTTGTGTTGAAGAGATGGCTTGAGGTAGGAAACACTGACATAGTGTTTTCCTGACCAGGCATCTGTGAAGTTCTGGAGTGGGCTCAACACCTTGTTCACAGCCTCCAGCACATCTACATCATGCCAGCTGAACACCAAGTGCTTCATTTTCTGTCAGCTTTTAGAACCTGACTAATGGCACTCTCCTGCTCAAGTACTCTTTGTATCATCTTTTGACGTGCCCCCCCACCTGGTAGGTGTCTCAGTCATGAGCTTGTGCTTTGGCAGGCCCAGTCCATCCTGAGCAATGCCCAGGTCCCTCCTTTTCTTTCAAGAGTACGAGAAGGCAGAGACAATTTTTTTGCAGACACCAACTGCATGTTGTATTGGTTTATCTTTCACACCTGTCTCTGTAAAAACCACAAACAATTCTATTCGCTTGCTAATCCAAATGTTAATTACAAGAGATTTATTGACAGTCCCAATACTAATTTATAAACTCCTCTACAAATTTCCACAAACCCACACAAAGTTAAAAGTAAATCTCACATTATGTCATGTAATGTGTTACTGGAAAATTATGATACAGGTAGCCCCCTAGTTACAATGGGGTTATGCTCCGCACATCAGATCGCAAGTCGAACTGATAGTAAGTCTCATAACCTAGCTTAAGGTACTGTACTCAGAGCCTACTCTTTAAGGCCTGAATATTTTTCCGAAAAACTCAGTTTTCTGAAAAGCACACAAAGGAATGGTTTCACACATAAATCAACATAAAATGTCTATTGCTGCGTGCTGTACCTGCTGTCAGCACCTGTTTGCAGTTTCCAGCTGCACAGGGGGCAGCTCGATGGCCAACAGGAACGCACGGTGGACTGGATGCCTGGCTGTCTTTGTGAAACAGGTGCGTAGGGGTAACGATTGCAGAGAGACGCAATATGTTGTGAATCTTAGCTGGGTTTTTTAGTCCACTACAGACCTTTGCAGAAACTATGAAGAGATCACCTTTCACTGCAGGACTTCAAGATAAAGCATTTAGGACTTGGTTACTGCATCCCTTTATGCAACACACTTTAGAAGTGAAATCTTGCAACTGAAGAATTCATTTCAAGCATTGATGTTGGGTTGGATGTATTAAAAACTTAAAGCATTGCACTTTGTATAAATCTCAAAAACAGTCCCTCCAAAAAATATAACTTCTTAATTACCCATAATATCACTAATAATTCCTTTTCTCATATGGACCAACTTAACTCAGGTCCGTGGAACACTCTAGAAGCATATGCCTTCACTATTTCATCACATTTGAAGTCATGGGTAAACACAGCTCTAAACTGAATATTACTGGTACCAGTATGGAGTTGGAACAATAGGTTATTTGTGGTTGTGTTAGAATGGGTGTTGACATTATGTTCTGTAGGTGCAAAGCCACCCCTCTGGCATTCCTCAGTTCATTTTCCATGATAACCATTTTTCATGAGAAGATGATGAAGACAGACAGCAATGTCCTCAAAATGTGCAATAAACTAACCACATCAACCCACTGTAGCAAGAACATTTGTGCCAATGTAATTTGTTACATTTATTTCACAAATCCATGTAATTCAGCTGAGAGAGACAGAGAGACTGACAAATGACAACTGTAAGTCAGGTAAGGGACATAAGCAGAAAACATGTGAAGGACATAAACAGGTTGTTTTGAGAAGTTCTGATGTCTGCTTAATTAATATGGTTACAGATCCCAGTGTGTGTGAAGGTATTAATAACTAGTCAGTTCTGACATGAATTCTATGAACATGCAATTATGTGAGTGTTTACAATGAAGATCCAGCACGACATCAGAAGTGCCACTATGCCACCGACATTCTGAGAAGGGTCTAGCTGCAGCCTGCAATACCTATGACATTAAACACAGAACACCCTTTGATGTCAGTTTTGATACGTCAATCATTGTTTTTATCGGCGCTCAAAGGAATGGTGAACTTTGAATAAATCTTTATGAAAGCTTTTTGAGGAAAGAAGAATAAGACAGAGTTTGAAATCAAGATGGCATTGAGTTTGTTGCAAGTTTTATTAATATTAGATAATATCATACTTTACTGGTAGGGTAGGAATTATACTAGAGTGTATGAAAGATGCGAGTTGAATCGACTTTCAGGTGCTGTGCAATACTAAGTGCTTCTTAGAAAGTATTAAACAACAAGCAGGTCCGTTTGTGTAGCATATTGCAACAGGTCTGTTCGGAATACTCAATTTCAAAGTAGTAAGTCGTCAGATACAGCTGTCGATTATTTTTTATAATAACTATTATTATATGTAATTGTCCATTGTTGAGTATAATTGACCACAACCAAGTGTAACGGATTGTAATCAAATATCTGTAACCGCAATTAAGTACTTATAATTGCCCTGCCCTATAATTGTCCTGTATATCACGTATGCTACGTCCTGTATATCACGTATTTCACAAAGTCAGTGAAGAGAGATTGAGCCAATATAAAGTGATTTACCACTGAAAAGTGGAAAAAGAGCACAAGTCTCTAAGACAAACACAATTAATAGTGGATATACTATTTTTTCTCGTACAGTAATGTCACTATTCAAATGTTTGAATACACTTAGATATTTACAGTACATAACGGAAAAATTTAACAAGTAGCTACAAACAAACAAAGGTCAAGTGTTACAGCAACATTCAATTACCTCCTGTTAAAGAAAATTCAAATTAGAATCTAGACAATGGGGAAAAGAACAGCCAGTTCTTTATTATTATTATTATGTAAAATTCTTTCAGTGATAGTATAGTTTGTTTAAACTCTTAAAAAAATATTCAATGTCTCATGCTTACCTCACCTGCATTCTTAAAAAATACTGCTTTAGAAGTTTTTTTTTTTTTTAAATAAAGTGAAACGCTTGTTCTCGTGCATATTTGCATATTATATCTATTTCATATTCACCAGAGACACATAAGTATATTTAAGTCCACAGAGGAACCTACAGTTGTATTTGGTGCTCAGGAGTTTGCTGGTCTATTTTCCTTTAAAAGAACAGATTATGCAGGCCTCATCAGCCACATAGAAAGCCACAGAAGGACAGTGGTGGTCCAAGGAGGGATGTGAAGCTCTCAGAACTTGTAAACTTTGATCAATTGAAACTTTTAACACAATTGAATGCAGCTAAATCTCCACCTTAAAAAGATTTTGTTTGACAAAATAGTATACTATGTACCTTTCCACGTTTTGAAAATCTTGCTTTGATTAATTTTAGATTAATTAATTCATGACTGTTTATTAACACAATTCTCTCTTTTAAAATATTTAGTAGGATATGACAAAGATCATAGTACAAATACTTAAATTTTTAGGAACGTAAATGTGGAGTTACATTACCTACAATTGACTGGCAACATATTTTTTCATAAATGTTTAAAAGCATCATTGGCTGTATCTTTTATTATAATGTTTATTCTGATTAAAAGAAATAGCATGCTATTTTTTATTCATAGAATTTATTGCAATTTCCGGATTTAAATTTCTTAGGTGTCTTCTCTTACATTGGAAAGCCAGCATTAAATTAAAGTTGTGTAACTTTTCAAGCTTTAAGGGAAGAACAGTTATCAGAATTTGTCAGCTTATAGTATTTTTGAATTTTTTTTCTTACAGCCAAGACAGCCATCTTCAGTTTTCACACGAGGAGGAGGACATTCTGTGTACCACAGGTAGTGCTTTCTAATTCTCAGTTTAAAAGTTCTTTTGACACTCATTTTATGTCTTCACAAAAAGTCTTTGACCAACAGATCACAAAGCAGGTCTCCACTAAGGCCTTGACTGAGTTGTATCTTTCTTCAGCCCTGCGTCATGTCAATGACATTATGGGGGCAAGGAATAGTGGTCTTAAATATGGGTGGTTTGTGTGCTCTAACTTATTAAATGGCAATTATTTCTGCTTCCAGTAATTCCAGACAAGATAGGGAACAGCAAGGACTTTTCCTTCTCTGCTCCTTCTTTTCCATTACTTAAGCATATGCTGTCTATCTCTCCTTTTCTCACTCACTCACACATTTCTCAAGGGCTTCATATTGTGTATGATTACTCCATATGTGATAATGTAAAATATATTATGCAAAAGTATAATGTGGTGTGAGACTATTAAACTGGAATACAGTAGAAAGTCAAGTGTTTTCACCTATAAATACCCAAAATGCATATAAAATGCATGTATTTTTGAAAATGTTGACTGAATTATTTATGGCAGTACAATGAATAGTATCAAATTTACTTTTCTTAAAATTTAGGCAATGAATGGCTTCATAGGCTTGCTTTTGTGGAGTGTAACTTTTAGACTGTTTTCCTTGTTCTTCAAAGTTTCATCTGTGGCATTAGGTAGCGTTAACTGAATTTGCAGGTCAGCATACAGTATTTATGGTTATGTGTAGTTGTTAGTAAATTGTAATGTATTAATTATTGAAATGCTACATAATTGATTTGCAGAAATGCATAATATTTAATAATCTGTATTGCTATGCCTTTCTATTGCAATATGTTTAGGTTAATGTTTTAGTAGTTTTTAAAGTACACATACTACATTGGTAACAACTAAATTACCTATTATTTGAAATGATGAATTTGGCCTTCACAAGTGACTATATTGTGGTAATTGGACTATTTTTGTCTTTCAGGTACTCACTTAAGTACAATTCCTGTAGATGTACAGATTGAATTGAAAATGGGTCTTACAGAAATGTATTAGTAAATAAAAATGTATGCTTTTTTCACTTCAGAGCACTTAGTCATTTTTAATTATTTGTGCATTTTCTGAATGGTTTCTAACTAGACACGATATTCCCTTGAAGATTAACTGCTATGGTTGTACATTGGAGTTTATTTTTTCTTTTTTACTCTACCTCATGAATACAGGGAGTACAGCAGAGGCAAAAAGCCAGAGAAATCAATCGAGCTAAGCATTCCTATGACTAGCTTTGGTCATTTTGGTGTGTTTATTTCATAAGCCAGTTTAACCTTACTTTGAGTGAATGTGGAGTTAATGTGTTGATATTCCTAATAAAATACTTCACACTCTGTATTGTTTTCTTTTTCACAAAAAAGTCTTCATTGATCAAAAAATCCTGACTGCTTGTGACCGACTTGTTGGGACAGAACTCGGGTCAAGAATTCTGGATAATGAAGAGGATGAAGTAACACACACACGTGGAAAATTTGACCAAAGGAAAGTCGCTGAAGATATTGAAGAAGTCATGTCCTCCTTAAAGGTAAAGAAACAAGTTCCCATCAGTTGCTGCTGTTCTACCAGTTAGGTTGTTATGTTTTGTTTTAATTTTGTCAACCTCCAACATTTCTACTGTAAAGAAAGATGGGGATGAACTGGCTTTCTGACCTGGTTCAGTAGTTCCTTATAGTGGATGGAGGACACGGATGGATGTCCTGACTGCGATTGTGTGCTTTATTAATTTAAAATATATTCATATTTAAGTTGAAACTTGTATGTGTGGTTGTGTCCAGGGTTTGGGTGCTAAAATGCCCCTCACAGGTAACACTCCCCTATGTGGTAGTTATAACAATGAGCTTTGTGTTTTGATACATCACTATAACTTTCAAGACCTAGACTGTTAGCTTGCAAGTTCAAGATGGGAGTCTAATTAAAAGCAAAAATTAGCTGGGAGAAAAGTCTGCAGTCTCTGGGGCTGAATATGAGAACCACTGTATGAAACAATACAATCTTATAAATCAGGATTATTAATATATACTATACGTGTGTGTATATATAAGAGAGGGAATATATGTGTATTTCATGATTTACATCTTTTGTAATGTTTAAAATGTACTTATCTGTTTATTCATCCTTTTCATGTCCATAACAGTCTGTGTGTTGTATGTGATAGCTCATTTTAGAACTAACTACACTCACTCTGATTTCTTAAGCAACTTTGAACTTAGTACATAACTTTGCTTTACTTCACCATATCCATGATGCATTCTGGTACAGCAGTTAGGTCTTATAATCCATATCATCTTGGCATATCTGGATAATGTAAAAACTGCTCTTACAGAGGTATGTTTATAGACACCAGCTTAGCATTCAACACTGTTGTGCCAACAGTACAGGATTTTGGACTTCATACCGAACAGACTGCTCACCTGCAACCCAGGCACACTATGGGGTAGTATGCTAATCCCCCAGTGTGACTGTGTGTTCAGACACCACACCAGCTCCATCATTAAAAATGCTACTGCCATCACAGTCATAGGCCTGATCACCACCAATGATTAAATGGCTTGCAGACAATAGGTGTATCTGCTTGACTCAGCAGTCCCAGGACAATCTGACCTTTAATGTCCAAAAATTAAGGAGCAGGTCATAGGCTTCAGAGGATGGATTACGCTGTGGTTTGTTTTTGCGGAGTGCTGTGGAATAGGTGAGCTTGTTTACATTTTGTACAGTAACAATCATTGATTAAATTGAGGAGGGAACAGCACGGTTTGTCTATTGTCAAGTTCACCAATGCCTTCCTTTGATGTCTCACAGATACTGTCTGGAGTTAATCTTCACTGGCTGCATAAAGTTCTGGTAAGACACACATGCTTGGGTCACTGCAGAGGGTGGTGAAAGCCACAAAATATTACTGGCACCCAGCTGCCTTCTGTCCAGGGTATCCAAATGACATTCTGCTAAGATTATTGCACACTCAGCCATTCTGCACAGCTGTTTTTCTTGCTCCTGCCTTCTGGCAAACAGTAAAGAACCAGTGGCCCTCAGTATGGCTTCAGAGAAAGTGTTTTAGTTGTGAAATTATTGAACAGCCAATCGTAATAACAAACATTCTAAGAAAAAGACTATGTATAAATATTTGAAATATAACTGGATATATATCTATACTATACATTGTATTCTATGTATATTTTTTGTTTTATTATATTATCACTGTTCTGGACAGACATGTAAGTAAAAATCTAATTATACTGTATGCACAAGACAAATACTGGATGTTTAATGATGAGATCACCTCGGGATGATTCCCTGCTGAATGCACCCTGCAGCCGACCCACTATTTATTATTATAAGTAGTAGTAATAGTATTTGATATATTAATTTTACTGAATCAGCCCGCAATCTAGGAGTTATCTTTGATTCTAGCATGTCATTTAAAGCACATACTACAAAGTTGTCCAAAACATGTTTCTTCCATCTTAAAAATGTTAGGAAATTAAGGCGCTTTCTAAATAAGCAGGATTCGGAGAAATTAATTCATGCATTTATCTCTAGTAGGATTGACTACTGCAATGTGCTGTTCACTGGCTGTTCAAACTGCTCTTTATACAGCCTCCAGTTAATCCAAAATGCGGCTGCAAGAATTATTACAAGAACAAGAAAATATGAACACATAACTCCAGTTCTTAAATCCTTACACTGGCTCCCGGTTAAGTTTAGGGCTGATTTCAAAATCCTCTTTTTAACATATAAAGCATTAAATGGCCAAGGTCCGGCTTACTTGTCTGAACTTATCATGACTTAAAAAATTGAGCGCACATTAAGATCTCAAGATGCTGGTCTGCTTAGGATTCCAAGGATTAATAAAATAACAGTGGGAGGTCGAGCTTTTAGTTACAGGGCCCCTAAACTGTGGAATGGTCTTCCTGCTTCCATAAGAGATGCCCCTTCAGTCTCAGCCTTTAAATCCCGGCTGAAGACTCACTATTTCAGTTTAGCATATCCTGACTAGAGCTGCTGATTAACTGTACAGACTGCATCTCTGTTGTTAGTTATTAGCACTAAAACATAAGTAACATGATAGTTAGAATTGAATACTAACCCTCACCTATTCTGTTTCTGTTCTCGGTACCCAAATGTGGCAATTGGTGCCACGGCCAACCTGCCAAGTTGTTTGCCTGCCTATGGTAAAGTCATCCCTGATGGAGGATCACAGGAATCATGGGAAAGAGGGGTCCTTTCATCAGAGCAACGTTTCAGCCATGGAATGGCCAAATGGGGAGGCAGCTTGATGGATGAGGTCTCCAGGACTCTAAAAATATCCAAATCTTATTATGTGATATCATCTACTGTTAAATTCTGCTCCGTACTTCTAAAATTTTTATTATTATGCTGTATTAAGGATTTGTTCTGTTCTGTGTATTGTGTTGTATTGAGCTCCTTCTTTTGACATCCACTGCACGCCCAACCTACCTGGAAAGGGGTCTCTCTTTGAACTGCCTTTCCCAAGGTTTCTTCCATTTTCCCTACAAGGTTTTTTGGGAGTTTTTCCTGGTCTTCTCAGAGAGTCAAGGCTGGGGGGCTGTCAAGAGGCAGGGCCTGTTAAAGCCCATTGCGGCACTTCCTGTGTGATTTTGGGCTATACAAAATAAACTGTATTGTAAACTGTATTGTATATTTATCAAAAATAAAAAAGACAACTCAAAGACAGCTTGTTTTTATGCCGATCTAAGTTAGGTTTTTGCAATCTACTTAAATGTTGCACGAAAAAGGTTTAAGAACAATCGTGATGATCTCAAACTCAAAAGTTATTCAAAAATGTAAAATTTCTTGGCTGACACATACCGTTCAGTTGATGACATAGATACAGTATGTCACACATACAGCTTTTATTAATGAAAATGTTGATGGATTAAATCAATAAATAAATGACTGACTGTTTCCTAAAATGTTTCCCAGTCAATTTTAAAACTAATTTTATATGTAGCACTGTTTTTGCAAACCTTTTTAAAATGGTAATTAGATTTGTTACTTTTACTACAGTAAACCCCCGTTTATCGCGGTTAATCCGTTCCAGGCTCTACCGCGATAAATTAATTTCCATGAAGTAGGATTCTTTATTTATAAATCAAATATTTTCGCAGTTAGAGCATAAAAAAACCTCTTTATGACCTTCTAAATACATTTTTTAACATTATTAGAGCCCTCTAGACATGAAAGGCCAGTGTGCAAACAGCCCCTCTGCTCACACCCCCTCCGTCAGGAGCAGAGAATATCAGAGAGTCAGGAGCAGAGAATATCAAAGAGAGTGAAAATGACAGAGAACAGCAAACAATCAAAAATCAATATGTGCTGTTCGGGCTTTCAAGTATGTGAAGCACTGCACGGGAAGTGTTTCGTATATCAATGAGGAGTTTTATTTAATATGTAATATGTGCTCTGATTGGGTAGATTCTCAGCCATCTGCCAATAGCATCCCTTGAATGAAATCAACTGGGTAAACCAACTGAGGAAGCATGTACCATAAATTAAAAGACCCATTGTCCACAGAAATCCGCGAACCAGCGAAAAATCTGTGATATATATTTAGATATGCTTACATTTAAAATCCACGATGGAGTGAAACCTTGAAAGTCGAAGCGGGATATACCGAGGGATCACTGTATAATGCAACGGTTCAGTAGAAATCGTAATAAACAACCATTCAAAATAGTAAAAAAAAAAAAAATAAATAAATAAATAAACAAAAGCTACTTTATATCGGCCAAGTGCTTAAAATGGTTGGATAGCATAAGTATGAGACTGGAAGTCATTTATGTTTGTCCAAATAAAAACTGTTTTAATTTGTACAACTGCAGCATACTGTGCAATGAGCGTGTCAATACTGTCTCGCAGAGGGCATGATGCAAGTGACACTCGGGAAAGGGCATTACGATAATCGAGTCATTACATGGACTGTGCTGTCAAGGGCATTGCGTGACTGACGTTGGGTATTCCATGTCTAACGTCAGAGGTATTGCGGTCAGCAGCTTCACTCTGTTGGACATTTTCGCTGCCGAGTGGCATATATGATTTGTTAGCATTCTCCTACTTGCTGCGATGTCCCAATGCTTCTCTCCGGACTAAATATGTATGCACACAGGGTTATGCATTATATTTCTGGGAACGAATGTTGAAGTTAAATACATATCTCTTTTTGTACCATATTTCTCTCTATTGTAATTATTTTCTGCCAAAAGTTATAGTATTTGGGTTCTAGTCAATTCTGCAACAAGAAACACTTTCAAGGGAGAAAGTACACTCACTGCTGGATAAACCCACCAGCACTAGGAATCATTTTAAACTCCTGGAATCAATTTGGGTTGTTTAATACTGAGGCTACTTTTTCTAGGCCATCTTGTATTTCCTTCTCAGGTACCACATGCCCTAAATATTTAAGGTGCTCCTGGCAAAAGTGACTTATCTGAAAGTTTACGGTTAAATGAACCTAGTACAATGTAATAAATATGGTTTCAAGATTAATAAGATGCTGTTTCATGGATAGGAGGAAAACCATGATGTTATCTATATACAAAAAGAAACACTATTGGCATTATTTCCAGGCTCTTCTTCTTTGGTACTTAGTTTGGTTGGACTGCCACAGCAAGGATCTTTATACTTGTATAAATGAGAGATTTCAGTTTTTCATTTTTAATAAATTTCAAACCTTTCTGAAAACGTGCTTTAACTTTGTCATTATGGTTTATTGAGTGGAGATTGATGGGCAAAAATGGCAAATTTATTTATTTAATATTAAATCTACTATACAATAAAATGTGCAAAAAGTGAATGGGACTGAATACTTTCTAAATCCATAGTACATGGTCCTGGATTATGCCTCTCTTTATGAGATAATCCAAAATATAAATGGTGCAGCACTGGAACCTCATCGGTAGTCTATAACTTGTGTAATAACTAGAGTTGGGATATGTAAAAAGCTTTGCTTGATAAATTGCCCCCTTAAACATTACCAATAGATTATGTCATTAGAGATGTGGCATCACCAACTTGAAAGAGTAAGACATTGTTTCTCTGTAGTTCACATAATTTTCAATTTGGCCACTGGGTGTCCTTGTCATTAAAATGCATTATAACAAGGTAGTAAAATACCTGGTTTTGGATGTTCAAATGGTTTGTTAAGAAATCAGTTTCCACTATTTGGCAGCAATTTGGCTTCAATGCAAAGGGCATACTGAGATAAATAATTTACCCAAAGATATTTGTTGACTAAGCAGGTAGGTTGTTATTACAAGATTTGCAAACCACAAATGTATTGTCATTTCTGTAAGTCATGTAAGATATATGCAAGTTTAGTGTATACTGTAAAGCACAAGTGCTAAAGACTTGTCTCACCAACCTTAAAGTATTAGTGATTCTTGATTTAGAAAAACACAAAATACAGTATGCATTTTTTATATTAACATAACATCACTGTCATTTTACATTATTTATGTAAGTAAATTATCTTTGCTTCACACATGGTCTCTAATGTGTTGTTTTAAAAAATACACATTTTTCTTTGTCAGCCACATACTTCAGTACACAAAGCAATCAACTATATCCTAAAGTAACACATTACCCAAATGCTCTGGGGGTTTACTTATTTAAAAAAAAGGCTGAATAAGGTGTTACATGCAGAACCAGCACAAATCCTGTATGCTATAATATAAGTGGAGAAACTCTTTTTAATGGGTATATATTTTTGAATGTTGTTTTTATATCTCTACTGTTTTTGCAAAAAAGAAACATATGAATAATGCTTGTGCACTCTGGGCAGCACTGGAACAATCTAAACAGGAATTTCTCTTACCAGGTCTTGATTAATGCATCCAGAACAACCACAGCAAAGTTGTGGCCTTGGCCAGAGGTGTCACAATTACAGCATTAAAATACATCTTCTATCTCGCTTACTGCATTTAACAGTATACTACAAAAGGCTCATTACACTAACCTTTATTATCAGTAAAAATGTAAAGCACACATAACTGTGCGTCTGCTTGTTGCAGCCCACAAGAGTTTGCTAATCAGAATTACCGAGGGAAAATGTAACTAAAATTGTACCTTTCTTCTAAAGCAGGATTTGAAGTTTCTAGTGAAATTGCAATGCACTCACTGCTATCTGTACCCAATCAGGATACATGCTTAGTGTAAAAATGATATTTACAGCATTGTTTAATCACATGCTTCAAATCACTGGTACAAGAACATCCATTAGCAATATAAGTAATCAATGGTCGATTTCCAATAATATCGCCTATAGACACATGCTTAGTAGTAAACTTAATCACTCTTGTTTTTTCTGTTTACACCTCTTACCACCATCTTCGCAGTAATGGCCTAGCTTAAAGCATCCAGCCCTAATAAAAGTAGTGCAGCAAAGGCGCACATTATTTGTGATAAACCTCAGATTCCCTCTGGGTATTATGTAGCTGTTGACACAGAAGACTCTACCTATCTCAGTCTGCTCATGTACATCAGCCAAGAAATCATCCAAAAATGTAAATCAGCCAAAAAATAGGCAATAGCAGCAAGCAATAGCTTCTTGACAGAGTTACTGGTATTTTCCCACAAATTCTGTTAAATCAAAGTAAAAAGTGGTTACTGTATGAATCAGTGCGTCACAAGCCAGTGAGTGACTTCAGACTGGGTTCCCCCTTTTTCTTCTTTAATTGCTGTGACTTCTTTACTGTCAGTAGGCTGCATCCTGTTCCAAAAACATTTCTCAATCATGAAGCCAATCTTAACCACTCCATCTACAGTGCTCAAAATATCTCTTAGTTCTCCTTCTAAACTGTGTGGAGACCAGCCTGGACACAGACAGGCGCACAGGATGACATCACCCAACACACGTTTATTAACAACCATATTTACAGAATAAGTGCACCCCAAAACCCTCAAAGTCCTGGCCACAACACAAATGCCTTTCTCTTCAGGCCGCCTCCTTGTCTCTCTTCCCGAGCTCTGTCCTACTCCACTCCCGACTCTTGCTCCTGAATGGAGGGAGGCAGCCCCTATTATCATCACCCGGATGTGCTCCAGGTGCTCCCCAGCAATCTTCCACTGGTACTCCCCAGTGTGGCGGAAGTGCCGACTGCGCACCCGGAAGCACTCTGGGTGTTCCTGCTTCTCTTCCCCCCAGCACTTCAGGGTGTGGCGTAAGTGCTGAGGTCCAGGGCTCCCAAGGCATCGGGGCACCCCCTGGCGGTGACCACAGGCCCCTGCAGGGTTGAGCTTCAAAGCTCTGTACCTGTGGTCCCCATAGCAACCAGGGTGGTCGCCCCCACGTGGTCTGAAGTGGGCGTAAGCCCTCTTCCGGGGCATTGCGGCTGGGTTGTCAAACTGCAACAACTGGGATTGCATGCCTTTAAAATACAATGCACAATACCTTTCTCCAGCATGTTTGGCAACTGTTGCAGACATAGCTTTCAATAATCATATGAAAAATCACAAATGCACTGTGCTAGGCTTGGCACTGTATTACTTAAACCATTCTTTAATTTTGCTCTAATAGGCAGCTGGCAGGAATGGTTTAAGAAAGGCTTTTCAAATGATGACCAGTCTGTTGTTCCATGCAGACACCCAAAAAATCCATTCTGATCCCTATAATGCTGCATTGAGCGTGCTATTAGCTCATAATCATCTATTGTTCTGACTGATAAGAAAGCTTTGCTAAGTTCAACAATTTAGAGCACATCATCTGTAGTCCACAATTTTGTAAACTCTAGAAACATTATATGAATTGTGGGCCTAGGAGTTCTAACAGTAGTGAAGTACAGTATAACAGCAGAAGCTGAAACTTGAAAATACTTGTGCATAGTCACCTTAACTTCTGCAGACCAGTATTGGTCTCCACTCAGATAGCACTCAATTATTGACTGCAATTTGAACAGCAGGTTTTCAAAAAGGGCAGCAAATGGAGCGGTTTGAGATTAACCATCATACCAAAAAATGCTCGATTTGGAGTCTAATTTTCTCACAGGGGGTTCTCACTTATGAACAGTGGCAGGTGGGGAGTTTGATCCACCTGTCACAAAGTAATGCAGGTATCCTAATGGGAGCTCAGAGTTTAGAAATCTTCCGAGAAACAAAACTGAAAAAGGTTGGCTCAAGGGCTGACCTTCAATAGATCACAGTGAGAAAGCTGCTCTGCAATGTACAACACCACAACACAGAATCAGGTCATCTACGAATAATTAAGCACATATTTCCCAATGAACATGCAATGCAGAAGAGAAAGAGCTCAGCCTGGTTGCTCATCCAGGCTGTTCATTAGTTCTGTCTCAAACAGGTCTTTGCACCGGTCAGATGGCCTCAGGCTGTAACTGTCCCACTGAAGCTCAGCAGTGTTAGCGTATAGTTATGTTTAGATAATTCTGTACATGAAAGCTTTGAACCACTGGCTCCTCAGCCAAGCACATCATATATGTCTGAACCTGTGGTTCCTCTTGTGCTGAGCAGGGCTGATTTTAAAATAAAACTTTATGATTAAGGCAAAAGCTCCCCTAACCTTTATTTTAAGTATGAGTACAGACCATGAAAGGCAATCCTTAGGGATTTTTGCATTTTAAATAGGTGGCTTGTGGCACCCAAACTTTCACATCAGTGTTTTGATTTTTAGGTCCTCTGATATCAGCTTTTCCTATCACTATGATGCAGAAATTCACCAAACATTGGATTGTTCAACCAACTAATAGGGAAACAGAATTGTATTTAGACCATTGTGAAACTGGTTTTGCCCTACTGATGGATGTGTTCTCACAGCAGCCATCCCGATTATAAAATAAAATAAAAAAAACTTGTGGCTAATGTGTATGATGATCTTCAGTCTATGTGTTCACTTACAGCCTGAATGGTCAAGGCATGGAAAAACCTTTAATCCAATTCAGAGTTTAAAGATAAAGGAGAGCTAAATACCACATATGCGTAGCATCCGCAAAATTATTTTTACCTGAAATTGTATGCTGAACAGTGAAACACAAAACAGTCACACCACACCAAACTTAACTTTTCAACCCTAACTTCAGGTATATTTAACCTCTAAACTGCTTTGTTAACACCACTAAAAGCCATTTTTCTCCTACTTCACTCTGCTAATATGCATCATGTTTCAATGTCTGTCAATCTCTCTGTTCCCCTCACCCCCTCCATCAATGCACAGACTTATGTTTAAATGCTTTAAACCAACTGTTTTTTATAGGCTTAAGTATTTACACTTAAAGAAATCTCAAACAAATGCTTTAATATGTATTTCTCAATTTAAAGTTGACAAACATAATAACTCTGTCCCTGAAGCTGATCACCATTTAAGCCCAAATCAAAGATACAAACACACAGGTAAATCTGAATTTAAAGCGAGTGCCATTCACATTAAAAAATTATTATTTTTTTTTAAATCCTGGGAGAACAGCATATTTTCTGCATGCTACTGTAAATGACTGACTTTGCCACTAACAGGACACAATGGTAGATGGAAAGACACTTCTCATCGTATTTGTCTCATAGCTCTTTCTTCCATCTTGTGTCTGGAAAGGGTATTGCAATCTAAGGTAATGAAAGAAAGGCCATAGTACTGTGAGAAGTCAAAACTTTATTTTAATTCACAAATGATCAAGCTTTTGGAACAGTAAATTAAATATTAATCTGAAGATTCAAGTATATTTTTTCAAGAGTACATACTGTGAGGTGTTGAGGTGTCTAGGGATACCAAGTCTTCATGTGCACATTTAAAAAATTATACAGCAATCTTCTAATGCAGTGGTTAGTAGCAAACCTGTATTCCCCGTGGTCTATAAAAAAGGATGTAGCACAATAGGACAACTGCTTAAACATCTAACTGCATTTCTAGGAAGATTGTCTGACTGAAATTCAAAAATAAAAAATATGGATAAAAAAATGCATCATAAAATAGGCAAAAAGGGCCTTCAGAAGAGCTGGATGTAGAGCCCAAAGGATTTTTATTACCTTATTAATTAAAATGGAACATTTAATTGAGTTGAAAACAAGCATAGTCTGAATTAAGGTTTAATAAATAAATTCATGCATAAAATGCACATTAATAGTCTTAGTAGGTGATAGAACTTTCTATATGGACAATTACAGGTAGACCTGCTCACAATTTTAAACCCACTATCAAATATTTCTGAATCTATACTAATAAAAGGCAGAGCCCTCACTGACTCACTCACTCATCACTAATTCTCCAACTTCACGTGTAGGTAGAAGGCTGAAATTTGGCAGGCTCATTCCTTACAGCTTACTTACAAAAGTTGGGCAGGTTTCATTTCGAAATTCTACGTGTAATGGTCATAACTGGAACCTATTTTTCTCCATATACTGTAATGGACTTTAGCTCAATAGCCTTGGGGGGTGGAGCTGCGTGTCACATCATCACACCTCCCACGTAATCACGTGAACTGACTGTGAACGCAGTACATAGAAAAGAAGGAAGAGTCCCCAAAGAGCGCTGAAGAAAAACGCATACAAGCTTATTCATAAGTGCAGCTACTGCGGAAACAAAGCACGGTGTAAACCATAAGTTTAAATTAAGTTTATGGACACGCTCCCACTGCCGTTTCTCATGCCTTCGTCAAATGCTTCATTCGCGAGATGCAAGTTTAATGAGAAGACACAAGGTATAAACGAGACTTTGGATCACTTTATAACGGAGTTAAAATTGCTGTAGCGAGAAACTTTTAAGTGCCGGGTCTTAGCTAACATTAAATAAAGCCGTGAACATCGCAACATCACACAAGAGAGCCGCTCACGTGAACTGACTGAATGCAGTACGAGTGATCACTTCCATGCATCAAACCTGTTCAAAAAACGCATTACACAATTGATAAGGTGGGAAAAGAATATGCTCTGAGCTGAGCTCCACAGCCAACACAGTCTTGCGGAAGCAACTTCGTCACGCTGCCACCAAATACTCACAGAAAAATCCACAAGTTAATACACACGCTGTCTCTAGAGTTTCTCCACACTCAATGTATTCCTCGCATCCCCGTTATACCCTCTGATCTCCCATTTCAATTCAGATGCCTCCAATTTCCAGTAAGGCTCTGCTGCGCGATGACAAGTAATAAGTCTCAGGGACAGACCCTACAAAAGGTTGCCAATGATTTCAGGCAAGATTGCTTTTCTCCTGGACAACAATACGTTGCATTCTCAAGAGTGAGCTCGCGCAGCTTCGTCATATTGCAACCAGAGTGCTGAAATGACAACGTGCTATATAAAGAGAACTATAACAATCGTAATAAACGAACAATAAAATAAAAGCGGAGAACCCGTGGATTAAATGAAAAGGCAGCTTGCTTGGCAAAGTAAGGAAAAAGGATGGCCTTATATGTCGTTCGTTTATAAAACAGCGGAGAAGCTGTGTAAAGGCTGCTTCACAAAAAACCAGTGGAGCACCTAATATGAGCAGGCAGTCAGCTAAAGAAGGGAATCAATAAATATCTATAATCGTAATAAACGAACAAAAAATAACCTACAAGCCGCGGATTAAATAAAGGAAATGGGTACCTGAACAGTAAAGTAAGTCTCGAATAGCTACACAATAACTATAACAATCGTAATAAACGAACAATAAAACAGTACAGAACCACAAAGCAAGGAGAAACGACGGCCTTGTATGGCGTTCGTTTATAAAGCAGCGGAGAAGCTGTGTGAAGGCAGCGACACAAAAAAATAGCCGAGCGCCACAATCTGAATGTATTCCTCGCATCACCGTTATACCCTCTGATCTCCCATTTCAATTCAAATGCCTCAAATTTCCAGTAAGGCTCTGCTTCGCGATGACAATAAGTTTCAGGGACAGACCCTACAAAAGGTTGCCATTGATTTGAGGCAACATTGCTTTTCTCCTAGACAACTATATGTTGCATTCTCAAAAGTAATCTTAGTGCACAGCTTGGTCATATTACAAATGGAGTGCTGAACTGACAATGTGGTATACAAAGAGATCCTTAACAGATAGTTATTGGTATATTTTCCCTCAATTTAAAAAGGTTTTCTTTTCTTCTTAATAAAAATTTAAAAGCAGTTCTTTGTCGCTGCGAAGCACATATATATATATAGATATGTATATACATTGGGGCAAAAAAGTATTTAGTCAGCCACCAATTGTGTAAGTTCTCCCACTTAAAAAGATGAGAAAGGCCTGTAATTTTCATCATAGGTATACCTCAACTATGAGAGGCAAAATAAGAAAAAAAAATCCAGAAAATCACATTGTCTGATTTTTAAAGAATTTATTTGCAAATTATGGTGGAAAATAAGTATTTGGTCACCTACAAACAAGCAAGATTTCTGGTTCTCACAGACCTGTAACTTCTTCTTTAAGAGGCTCCTGTGTCCTCCGCTCGTTACCTGTATTAATGGCACCTGTTTGAACTCATTATCAATATAAAAGACACCGGTCCACAACCTCAAACAGTCAAACTCCAAACTCCACTATGGCCAAGACCAAAGAGCTGTCAACAACAACATTTATTTATATAGCACATTTTCATACAAAAAATGTAGCTCAAAGTGCTTTACAAAATGAAGAATAGAAAAATAGAAGACACAATAAAAAATAAAAATAAGTCAACATTAATTAACATAGAATAAGTAAGGTCCGATGGCCAGGGTGGACAGAAAAAAAAAAAACACAACAACAAGAGGCTGGAGAAAAAAAAATAAAATCTGTAGGGATTCCAGACCAAGAGACCGCCCAGTCCCCTCAAAGGACACCAGAAACAAAATTGTAGACCTGTACCAGGCTGGGAAGACTGAATCTGCAATAGGCAAGCAGCTTGGTCTGAAGAAATCAAATGTGGGAGCAATTATTAGAAAATGGAAGACATACAAGACCACTAATAATCTCCCTCGATCTGGGGCTCCACGCAAGATCTCACCCCGTGGGGTCAAAATGATCACAAGAACGGTGAGCAAAAATCCCAGAACCATACGGGGGGACCTAGTGAATGGCCTGCAGAGAGCTGGGACCAAAGTAACAAAGGCTACCATCAGTAACAGACCATGCCGCCAGGGACTCAAATCCTAAAGTGACAGACGTGTCCCCCTGCTTAAGCCAGTACATGTACAGGCCCGTCTGAAGTTTGCTAGACAGCATTTGGATGATCCAGAAGAGGATTGGGAGAATGTCATATAGATGAAACCAAAATAGAATTTTTTAGTAAAAACTCTACTCGTCGGTTTGGAGGAGAAAGAATGCTGAGTTGCATCCAAAGAACACCATACCTACTGTAAAGCATGGGGGTGGAAACATTATGCTTTGGGGCTGTTTTTCTGCAAAGGGACCAGGATGACTGATCCATGTAAAGGAAAGAATGAATGGGGCAATGTATCGTCAGATTTTGAGTGAAAACCTCCTTCCATCAGCAAGGGCATTGGAGATGAAACGTGGCTGGGTCTTTCAGCATGAGAATGATCCCAAACACACCGCCTGGGTTACGAAGGAGTGGCTTCATAAGAAGCATTTCAAGGTCCTGGAGTGGCTTAGCCAGTCTCCAGATCTCAACCCCATAGAAAATCTTTGGAGGGAGTTTAAAGTCCGTGTTGCCCAGCGACAGCCCCAAAACATCACTGCTCTAGAGGAGATCTGCATGGAGAAATGGGCCAAAATACCAGCAGCAGTGTGTGAAAACCTTGTGAAGACTTACAGAAAACGTTTGACCTCTGTCATTGCCAACAAAGGGTATATAACAAAGTATTGAGATGAACTTTTGTTATTGACCAAATACTTTTTTCCACCATAATTTGCAAATAAATTCTTCAAAAATCAGACAATGTGATTTTCTGGATTTTTTTTTTCTCATTTTGTGTCTCATAGTTGAGGTATACCTATGATGAAAATTACAGGTCTCTCTCATCTTTTTAAGTGGGAGAACTTGCACAACTGGTGGCTGACTAAATACTTTTATATATATATACTGTGTGTGTATATATATATATATATATATATATATATATATATATATATATATTATATATATAATAATTAAAGGCAAAGCCCTCACTCACTCATCAATAATTCTCCAACTTCCCGTGTAGGTAGAAGGCTGAAATTTGGCAGGCTTATTCCTTACAGCTTACTTACAAAAGTTGGGCAGGTTTCATTTCGAAATTCTACGCATAAGGGTCATAACTGGAAGCTATTTTTCCCATATAATGTAATGGAGTCTTGAGTTGAGATGGCCGTGGGGCGGAGTTTCGTGTGACATCATCACGCCTCCTACGTAAGTACGTAGAGAACAAGGAAGAACTCCAAACAGCGATGAGCACAAAACGCCATTTCACAATTGAGAAGGCAGAAAACATTATGAAGCAAATGATGCATACAAGCATATTCATAAGTACAGCTACTCGGAAACAAAGCACGGCGTGAACCGTAAGTTTATATTAAATTAAGTTCATAGACAGGCTGCCACTAGCGCTTGTAATTTAGTGCCTGCCCATATAAGGCCGCCCATCAGCGCAATCCAATACAAACACTGCCGGTAAATGTTCACGGGTGAAGGACTGTGCTTATGCAGAGGAAGATGAGATGGTCAGGGTGGTGTTTGGCACAAACTCATTGAAACTGCGAGAGAAACTTTTAAGTGCCGGGTCTTAGCTGACATTACACGAGATGGCACCAGTACAGCTGGGAACCTTCGATGCAAGAACACCAAGCTGCTCACGGAACTGACGCAATGTGCAGACAAAAGCAACAGTTCCAAAGAGTGCTGAACAAAACCGAATTACACAATTGAGAAGGCAGCAAAAAATATGAAGCGCCTTATACATACAATCATATTCATAAGTGCAGCTACTGCGAAACAAAGCACACGGTGGAAAAAGTGAATGTCCTGCTAAAGGAAGACAGTGTAAAAAACCCCCGTGCATGCAGTTTGTCACATCACAGATAAAAAGGAAGACGAGCTGTTTATTGATGCAGTAAGGAACTAATCGATGAATGAAACCTCTTATCTTTACAACGATTGACAAACACGGAATGTAACTTGAACACATCCTACAAATACGAGCCTGATTGAAAGAAATAATGATAATCAAATCCTTGATGACAGCAACATTCAATAACACTCACAAAACAATTACTGTATATTGACAATCATGTTACGCTATTTTTAAAATGTTCCCTTTTCTTTTCATAACTTCTACTTCTCCACTGGTACACGGGTATATATATAAATGTATATATATACCCGATCTACAATACATACTTTAGCATAGACAAGCCACACGCTGTGGCAATTGTAGAGTCTTAAGCCTAACGCCGACATTCGAGGTTCGATTCCCGAGAGGGTGTACTGACTATGTATGCGCGCTACCGATTCATTTTACCTTCGATCTCCTTGGTTTGGGACGTATGAAAAATATTAGGTTAACGCAGAATCATGTTACGTTATTTTTAAAATTTTTCCTTTCTTAGCACAAGCACAGCTGAGAAGCTTCGATGCATGTACTCCATAACGCGTTAAAAATAACGATTTAATCACACTTTCAATTCCAAGCAAACGGAACTTTTGTCAATGCATGATTTCCTGGTACATCCATTACACTGATGCACACATCACAGCTACAAAAATGTTAGAGTCGGAATAAAGCGCTCCTACGACTGATCATTTCGACTACCCGAAGCCTTGATAAAAGCATGGTTTTGTGCACACTGAAAAGCAAGCAAAATTAGATGCATTACAGAAAGCGGACTTTGTGGCTCTTACTGGGGATCATTGGACTTCCGTGACCGTTAGTAATTCTAAATACATCTAATTACAAAATGTTCAATGATCACACTGTTTTAGCCTAATGTACAAAATAATTTTGGCTAATGTTACTCAGAGTTTAAAGAGTAAGCTGGTCAAATTACCTTTTATGTTTCTGACTTATTTTTTAAGAAGAAAACTGCACTTTATGTTGAAATTTTGGTTATTATTATTTAAAGACAATACTATTCTGAAAAATGTACTTAAACTACCACTTTATTTTTAAGTCTGCCCAATTTTAACCAGGGATGATATTTTTGTTTCTGTTTTGAATTCAAATGCAGTTTAAAAGCTTTTTTTCAGAAATTAAAACAGCTTCAGTTTACAATATTCATGTCCATGTCTATTATTTGATTCTGTCGCCCACTAAAACCGTTTTAAATTAAAAAAAAAAAACATTTTGATTTGGGGCAAATTTACGTGCGATTACATACGATTAATCAAGATTAATTCTTACACAGCCTCTAATTAATTGGATTAATTTTTTAATCGAGTCCCACCTAATATATATATATGTAGATATATATATGTAGATTTGTATATGTTGTATATACAATATGTATATATGTGTGTGTGTATATATACAGTGTGTATGTGTATGTATATATATATATATATATATGCCAGCAACACTCATGACAATGACAAAACAATTACATTGTCAATCATGTTCCTTTTCTTATTATTAAAATTTTTATATTTTATATTATATATATATATATATGCCAATATATAGGTATTTTATATATATATATATATATATATATATATATATATATATATATAAATAGATAGATATGACAACAACACTCATATCAATGACAAAACAATTACATTAACAATCATCTTACGTTATTTTTAAAATGTTTGCTTTTCTTTTTCATAACTTCTTTAACACACTACTTCTCCGCTGCGAAGTGCGGGTATTCTGCTAGTATGATGTATGTATGTATGTATGTACGTATGTGTGTGTGTGTGTGTGTGTGTGTGTGTATGTGTATATATGTATATTTATCTATATGTATGTATGTGTATATATGTATATGTGCATGTACTGTATGTATGTACATTGGAACCTCTAGCACCTCTGTATACGAGAAATTCAAGATAAGAGGAAAGTATGAGTGAAAAATTTGGATCTAAATACGAGCATTGGCTCGCGTAACAAGCCAGGCTGTGGTTATGCGTGTTTCCCGCTCCGCCTCGACTCGGGGATTCACCCAAGCTGACGCTGCCAGCCCGTCAGCTCACTCAGTGTTCCTTGTTCTCCCGTAGTGTGAGGATCTACGCGTTTGTGCGCTTGTGATTTCATTGTTTCGCTATAGCAGTTCACTGTATAAGCGTATCCAAAAATATCGTGGACATGCAGATGGAGAATAGGAGACGATTGACCTCAAGAGGAGAGAGAGAGAGATTCTATAGGGGTTGGGGTGCTGTGAGACTACAGGCCCCTAGGAAGGGCAATTCGGTCCCTGTATAATTGCTGTGAGAACAATGTCCACATACTTGGAAAAGCAAAAGCATTGTGAACACCAGAACGCATTGGGATGGTTTGCGACTGACGGTGAAGCTGCAGGGTTAAGGATCATCATCTCCAAATCCAAGGCCAAGGTCCTTTGTAGTAAAAAGGTGGATTGCCATGTTCCAATGGTAGGTAATATACTGCCTCACTTAGGGTCTGGTTCACAAGTGAGGGGTAAAAGGGACTGTGAGGTAACAGATGGATCGGGCAGGCAAAGAGTGCAGTTATATGGTCAATATACAGATTCACAGAAGTAAAGACAACTAAGCTCTCTGTCTACTAGTTGATCACCATTAGCACTGTTGCTCAGTGGTTCTCAGAGTTGTGTTTTGTCTCCTATACCGTTTGTGATTTTAATGGACAAGATATCAAGGAAGAGCCGGGGAGGGTGTCTGGTTCAGCGGACAAGGAATTGCATCTGTGCTTTTTACAGATAATGTGGTCCTGTCAGCTTTATCTGGCTGTGAACTCCAGCACGTATAGGGATAGTTTACAACTGAATGTAAAGCTACAAGCTAAGTTCTTGATTTGCCAGGTGATCAACTTACCTACCCTCCCCTATAGTCATTAACTTTGAGTAATTAACAAAAAGGACTATATTGTGGGTGGGAGTGGCCGCAATGGGTTTTCTCTACAGAGTGACTAGGCTTTCCTTTAGAAAGAGGTTAAGAAGTGCAGACATCTGGGAGAGGCTTAAAGTAGAACTGCTGACCCTCCACATCAAGGGAAGCAAATTAAGGTAAGTCAAGCACCTGATACAGATTCCTCTTGGATGCTTCCCTGTATTGGCTTTATGAGAATAACCAGCTGGGAGGAGATCCTGGTTAAGACTCAAGGCTCATTGGGAGGATTATATCTCCCAGATAGCCGGGAACTCCTTGGGATCCCACGGCATGAACTGGCAAGTGTAAATGGAAAAAGGGATGCATAGGTCACATGGCTAAGACGGCTGCTCTTGCAACATGATCCAGTAAAGGTGTTAGTAAATTAATTAAAAAAATCAATGAATGAACAAACAATTCCACATATGGCAAGATGTTCCTGCACTGCTGACCAGTGGATGTTGTGCAGCCATTCTTCTGTAACTTTTTGGGAAACAAGGTTTTTCATTTTGCAGTTATGATTTTACAAAGGTTTGCAGCATAATAATGTGCATCAAATAGGATAATCTCCAGCATCATTACCTGTCAAAACACATTAATACATGTTTAAATATTACAGAAATTGAGTCTGCAGACACTTGCTGCCAGGGAAAGGAAAAACGAAATTTAATTTAAACTTGGTGATGTTAAAGAAAAAACAAATTTAGCTAAATTTGTGTTTTTTGTTGATTTTTTATATGTTCATATTTAGTAATATTATGGTAACTTATATGCTCTCCACTGTACTGAGAGTGTGCTTTATGTAAATGATGAATGCAGCAGAAGCGACTGACTAGCCATGCAAAATTCACCACTAACAAACAGGATGGACAGACAACTGAAGACAGAGTGGTGACCTGGATGAGGGGGGAAAAAAAAAAAAAAAATGAGAGACTCTAAAGAAAAATGCAGAGCTAAATGGTTAGCAAGTGCCAAGTTTCACAGTTGACAACTGGAACTCTTAGATGCGTAGCAACTCTCATCTTGGTTATCCAATCTGCTACATCAACAGCCCCTGGTCACAATGCTGAAAAACTACAATGGGGACCAACTGTCCAAACATGCTCTTTGATCGTAATGCTGCAAACTCCAATGAAGTGGGCCTATTTCAGTTCAAAAGAATGCACTTTCCTGTAAAATTGTGTTTTGCAATGACCACCAAATGTACCCAAGTCACTAGGAAAAGCAGAAAAAAGCAGGAACAGATATTGTGCCAGGAATGTTTACTCATGGACAATTGTTTATAGCAAGTTCAAATAAGAATAGCTCGAGTGGCCTAATAATAGTGTTATTATTAATTATTTGACTGATGCCTTAATCCAAGCTGACATATCATTTGAGATACAACTGGATACATTTCATTTGTTTTTCCAATTTGAGCACAAGCAGGTGAGGTGCCCTTACTCATGGTATCAGTATTTGAATCCACAACCTCAGGGTTCGAAGTCCAAATGCCTAACTACTCCTGTACAATAGTATCAACCCTTTGGGGGGCTTTAAGCATGCTCTGATAGCACATTGCCACACCCACCACATGATGAACCACCTGGACCCGGATGTAGCAGGTGACACCTCAGCACCATACTGGATCAGTGTATGGTTTTTTTCCATTAGTTGATGTGCCAATCCTGCCACCAACCCCCGAATTTTTCCTGTAAGTTGGAGTACCTAGATGCAGATTACTGTCATACCCAGGACGAAGCAATTACAGGTTAAGGGCTCAACGGAGTGGAGTCACTTCTGCCGTTTTTTTTTTTTTTGTGTGTGTTTTTAAAGAAGGAAAAAAAAAAAAAGGAAAAAAAATTACAATCATTGTATACAAAAAAGTACTTCTCATACACCCAATTAACTGATGGCACTATAACTGAGGTCCACTGTCTTATGGAATTTCCTGGGCTCAGGCAGGTAACACAACGAATATGTATAGTGAGGGCAATCTTGTATAGGTGTGTGCATTTCACCTTGTGTATTTCCCCGTCCAATTGCTTCTGTTGTACAGTACTGCATCTAACTTTTAGTACTTTAGAACTGTTAATAAACATGCCTGTAGATCATAATCTCTTACATAAAAGATATAGACAAGCTAAAAACAGGCATCATTTTCTTAAGCAAAACAAATGCTTGTCAAACTGGACACTTTTTTTTTTTTTGCAAATTGTTTTTTGCATAGGTAAAAAAACTTGTATATTACCTGGTATACAATAAAGAATGAAATTGTCTAATAAACCTTTTACTTACCCAGAAAGCAGAACAGAGTGTCAGCACTAGGCACAACTGTAACAAAATGAAAAAGAAACTGGTAAAAAAATAATTATACATTATAAAAACTACAAAATGAGTTTGTGAGCTGGAAAATTGCCTTGATTGTAATATATTTATTATTCATAAGGGCTTAACTCACATACTGCAAACACGTTAGGATATAATGGGCTACAAACTGTATGCCCAAAAAAACAATGCAAGACAAGAAAGCTACAAAGAGGAAGACATGCGTCTTATATGGTCTAGCCAAAGGGTACTCAACTCCAGTTGGATTAAGTGGCTTTGAAAGTGATGAATAAATGCTTCCGATGTCTCCAAGCTACACAAAATCTTCTCCGAAGCCTTTGCCTAAACTGTAGAGCTCTCAAGGCTCTTGAAGATGTGCAAAGAGGCAGATGGTTGTCTTTAAATTGGTCTAAAGTAAATAAACCTGGCTATCTTCTGTATTAATTCCTAGGAAATGTTTTGACACCCCATTACCCAGTTCATTTGAAATAGGTACAATCAAAAAATAAATGGATAAGTACTAGTATTATTCTCTGCAATTGGGACATTCTGCGAGAGACTTGCAAGGTTACTCCTCCTAGAACTCTACCTGGGCACCCTTTAGGAAATAGGATAAGGAGACAAAACTCCCTGAGACAGTCTTCATGACTGAACTTAGGCAATGCCTACCTCAACACTGGGCAAATGATTTGCTACACTGCTTTCTGATGAGCAGCAGTATTTTCTTCTTTAAAATAGAAAGGTATTTTTTTCCCCAGGAAGGATGCTCATTTATTAGGTTTAAGTATTCTTTAGTGGAGCTAATTAATGATGTTGCATCATATCAATACCAAAATCCTGAAAACGTAATAGTGCTAGCTTTTCTATAGTATCAATATTACCAAGTGAAAGTCAATACTTCACTCATGCGAGACTACGTAGAAAAATTACTTCAGAAGGCACAATAATACAAAGGATTAAAAGCTACCTATAAACATGGCACAAAGAACCACATTAACAAATGATGTAAAGAAAAACAGAAGAAATCATGACTGGAAATACTCTGAATTTGACTAATTAGAACTTTAGCACTTAATATTATTAAAAAATGTCTATCACTAATTATACTCAACCCCAGTATTTTATTTAAATTTCTAAATGCCAATACTAGTTTACTTAAATGTCTACTTGATAGTTATATCTCCATTTTAAAGCTGCTAAAAATCATACATTTTATATTCTATTACAAAAAAAGGCCTTGTATTGTACACTTGAATGATGGAAGTACTTTTAATAAAATGAACGGTATCTCTTTTTTTGACGTGGTATTTAACAGCTACTGTGAAATTTCATTGGTATAGTTATTGAACACAAAAAGTCTAGTATCGTGGCATCCCAACTGCCACTTTTACTGAAGGAAAGGACTCGGTTTACATAAATATAACCATTGACATTTTCCAAGTGTCATTCCATTACAAATTCATTCTAAAGTTTGGCCAGTTTAAATGCATTGAGACATCCGCTTAAATGTTTACAATCGCTTTTAACTTTACTTGGGCACTTTGCAGTCAAGCTCTGATGCTAAGCCAAACACACTTCCTTCTACATTGGTAACAGAGGGAAAGAAAAAAAGTTTCCTTTATAACCCAACTTTATAAACAAATTTTTTTCTGATGAAAAGTGTTTTCTATAAAATCGATTTTAACCATATATTTATTCGCCAAAAATAAAGAAGATTATAGCTTGTTTTACAACTACTGCATTTCTGTGCCTCACTTTTCCCTCTTGAACAATTATGTATCAATGCTTAAAATGCCACAATCCTAGTTCTTAATGGGTTTATGAATGAGCTGTAAAATATATCCAAAATGAAATGTAACAGTTAAGGAGTGAAATTAATGCAGAGCTTGGGTTATGCCCTCTCAATGTCATCTTTCTCTGAGCACAATAAGGAGACTTGAGACACATTTGAATTTGTATATGTATTCCAAAAATATTATAATGGCATACAATCCGTAAAGAAAATGTAGGCTAGTGTCACGTGTAAAAACAAGGCAAGGTTTGCCAAACAGGCTCTTCTTAAATGCATTTCCCTGCACATAACTCTAACACAAAATCAGTGAGAGGTGCAATAAAATGCACTAGTAATAGGGGTACCTTTATGTCATGTTAAATGATTGAGGACATGCTGAAATTCATGCTAAACAAAAATATTACAATATGGGCACATATTTCTTCTCCTTGTTGATTCCATACGATGCTGAAAAAAATATGCTGTGAATACAACGTGCCTGTCAGCGCTTACTTTTTTTACTGTACTGCATTAAAAAAAGAATAACTTTATCTATTCTTTTTATTATTACTTACAATGATTAGTGAAAATATAGGAAGGTTCACACAGTAAGAAAAAAAATGACCACGTACCAAAGTAAAAAAATGAGATAATCACAATGATCCAAGAACCTCTTTATAAGTGCATCATGGCAAACTGAATAATAAGGCACTTAATGAGTTCTCTTTAAGGTAAATATCAGAACATTAAGGCAAACATTACATTTAAAAGAGTGGCATTTACTACTTAAATTGCTTCATGACCACAAGGTACAACTAAACTAAATAAATAAAAAAAAAGATGATTAAAATTAAAGCACTTACCAACATTACAGCAGTTGCAATAGCCCGGGTTGGTTCAACCATTTTTTTTAGTTGTTTCATTGGTCCCATTAAGAAAAGAGTGCTAAAAATTAAATAATGTTGAAGTTAACACTGTTTGAAAGAGAAGATGTACCATTTTATACACTTAGAATAAAGTACTTCTTCCCTGACTAAGCATCAATCCATCCACATCACCTGCACAAGATTACATATCGGCTTAAGAAGATCAACACTACACCAATCTCCCACATTAACAAAACTTGAGTATATATTAGAGGAAAGCGGACGATTATTTACAGTACTGAAAATCTGAAAATGCTAATATGCACTGTTTTACAATTTGTGTTATACCTGGCAACCCTAATTTATGCACATACTAAATTGAAACCACTGCTTGAGTGAGAGGGGACAGGCAGCTGGGAAGGAGAGCCCATTGAGGGGAATGTGTGACTGATGCCCAGGGGCTGAAGAAATGATTGCTATAGCTGAGCGATTTAGAAAGCCACAGTGATACGGTGTTGAAATGGGAGACTTGTGGTGCAAGTCCGGGAAGGCAGCGGGAGTCGACGAAGCTTGGACTGAGAGCCCCAGTGCGAGTACCACGCCCTTTGGGGACCGAAGTCTAGGTCCGGAGTCGGAGCCTTCTTGTACCCACGGAACGACAGGGAACCAGACCCGTGGAAGGTCAGCTGTGTTTGTCGGCAGGGTGATTCCTATGCTGCAAATTCCATATGGGATAAGCAGAGGAGACATCGGTATTACAGGGACACACTGGGAACTTGATGTCAAAAGACTTATTTGGATTTTAACCTCCACTTTCATTTTTATCAGATTATTTATTTATTGAACTTTGTATTGCACTTTTTAAACACTCTTTGTCTGATTTAATAAAAGCATTTGACACCCTTTATACACTTACCCCTTGCTTCGTGTTGTGTCCTCATTTGCTGGGTCATTCAGTTACATTAACAAGGGTGTTGGGTTCAAGAGGTTCCCGGAGGGAACCGGTAGCAATGATCCAACCTGCACTGTCATAACTGCATCTATGCTTCTTAGTCATTTGTACAGAAATATAAGCATTACAATATTTAGAAACTGCTACTAACACTCCTTGATTGTTTCTGTTTTCAGTATCTGGAAGTGACACAACTCTATTGCCAGCTTGCTGTCCCACATATGGAGAAGTCATGCCAGACAAAATAGCTTCAGACTCATTGGATGAATAGATTCTACAAATTTTACCACTTCTGAATAGGTTTTTAACTTGCTTTTTATATAGAGATTGCATGAACACCTACATAGTATCAACACCCCCTTTATCTTTGGCATCTATCTGTTAAACTTATATTAAATTTCAAAATTAAACCATTTCAATTCAATAAAAAGGGGTGGAGAAATTAAGTAATCCAGATCCAAATTTTAAAACTGAAGCCAGTAAAATCAAGTTCTGTTCGATTTTGGACTTTTTGGAGGGTGGCTTGGACAAGTCACTCATCCTTCAAGTCTATGCTTACAGGACATGCCTGCTAACTCAGTACTTTGAGCTCAGGGTCACTAAACTGAAGGATTAGGCAGCTGGTCTTCACTGTAGTACAGAATTGGCAGGCCTAGCTCAGATGTCCTTTATGGAGAATGTGTGCACCTCTAAGGTGGTGTAGGAGAAGACTCAAGATGAGAGGATGCAGAGATAGGTGGGTCACAGTCAGATGGCGGTGTAAGGTATAGTGTGCACAGTGTTCAGGGACACCAACTTAAGAATTAAGTGTCAAACCATTTTCAGGACCTTGTGGGGCTGGACAGTGAATCTAAAAATTCTAAGGTGACAGGCAGGCATCATGAGCACCAAACCAGTCCCAAGAAAATGAGAAGTTGAGATAGTAGAGAATTCGATTATTAGGGAGACGTCAATTTTGCTCCAATAAAATAATGTCTCATGCAGTGTGTTCAGCCTTCTGGGTGCACAGATAGTGGCCCTCTGTGGAAGAATAGATATGCTGTTGGACCCAGGGGTGTATCCAGTAGTTGTTGTCTATGTTGGAACAAATGACATACGCAAGGGCTGTTAGCTGTAGTGTCCAATTTAAAAAGTCAAGCTGAAAAGCAGAACTGGCAAGGTACTACCTGTGCCGCACAATAGTCCAGACAAGACTGAGGTAATTAGAAGGCTTAATGCATGGCTCAAATCATGATATATGATAGAAGAGTTATTGGGCAAGGCCCTGCTTATTTGAACTTATCAATACTTACAAACCAGACCAAACATTTAGATCTCAAGATGCTGGACTACTCATGATTCCAAATAATAATAAAACAACAGTGGGAGGTACAGTGGACCACCAGGGCACGTACAGCTGCCCTAACCTGACACAGACAGGCAGTGACACAAGTGTATCACAGCACGCATTTTTATTTCCGTGGGGGAAGCGCTTTTCTTCGCTCCCCACAGTAGCACAATACAAACAAACACAACACAGTTCTTTCGCCTCCAGACCTCCTCAGCAGCTTCATCCTTCTTCCTCCCAACACTGGCCTTTGAGTAGTGGTGTCTGGCCCCTTTTAAAAACACCCGAAACCATTCTAGGTGCCCAGCGACCTTCTTTCAGCAGCACTTCCGGGTGTGGAAGAAGTGCTGCCAAATAGGGCTCAGTAAACATCTAGGTGCCCCATGGTGATGGCCACAGGCCCCAGCAGGATTGAGCCTCCATTCTCCAAACCCATGGCTATGCTGCAAGCCAAGAGTGCTGCCCTCTTTCGACAATGGTATGGGGGAGATAATGTCCTGAAAAAGATCTCACCCCCAGTTTTTCCATTGTCAAGGCACTTAATATTTGTTGACATTTGTCATTAATATTGCTCTAGCAAGAGGGACATTCTAACACACTTTGCCCCCCGTTTCTCCAGAGCACCGACAGTGATCTTACGGAGAAACAGGCCAATCCAGTTTAAGCAAATGAAGGCAACTGCAAAAAACAAATGAAATGAGTAAAGTTCAGGGATGCTCAAAGAAGATGTGTTTAGTAAGTGCTTGCGAGACATGGCAGCTGTGAGCACAGTCAAACTCCAGTAAAATGGGTATTACAAACCATCACGACCTTCATCTTATCTGCAACTTTGTGCAAACAAATTCAATGCCTACAGAGGACTACAATTCCCATCAGTCAGTGAGCGGTTCCAGACAATTCAACGCAAACAGTGCTCATAAAATATAAATAAGAGCATCAATAAAAGTGTCATGTCATCAAAGATAGCAACTGCTCAGCCTCTTTGGGATAACAATTTCATTGTCTTGCTAGATTACAGCATTCATCTTAGAGTAGTCCTTCTTAACTTTTGTGGCCTGTGTGACCAATTTTACCTTTTTAAGTTTCTTGACAACCAACACACTGCATTTGAAGAAGATGGGGTGTTCTGCCTTGTTAAATTTAGCACGATTCGAAGACCACAGTCCCCTTGGTGAAATGAAGGCAGTTAGAAATGGGGGAAAAATAGCATTGTCAACCACACTGGCGGACTGGGCCTGTGTCACATGCAACAATAAATCTAAGATAAAATGACTTGCACTACATTTTTTTAATCAATGAATCTGCATTTTTGAAAGAGCCAATACTGTTGTCCACCTGCACATTATTATTAAGTTCATACCACCAATCAATATGACCACTATGCCATTAGTGTGCAAGAACTTTCACTGCTCTTTAGGATGCACAAGTAGAGCAGGACTGAAATGGGAAAGCAACCTTTAACACAGATCTCCACGATAGCCTGTATAGATACTAAAAATCAGAAAACAATTTCAGTGCTGGATTTTATATTTGGTAACATTACAGAATTAGTCAAAGTACTGAATACACTGTTACTGTACACATCATGATTGATAAATTAAAACTGTTCTTTAAAACTATTGCCCTTTCATCATTCTCAAAAATTTATGAAAACCTTCTCATGTTTAGAGAGATTTCTGCTCACCACAACCTGGTATCTTAAGCAACCTTATTCCAAAAAAGATTTATAAGTTATTGCAGCACGGGTTCTATGTATATACAGCAGCACTGACAGCAGGGAACCTCATTAGATAGACCCCAGTTTTTACGGGATACCACCCTCCCCAAATACTACTTATATAGATCTCAATCCTATCGCCCACATACAAAGAATACCGATTTTGAAAACCTTTGCCAAAAATCCAGTATATGAGACCTCTGGTGTGTTAGATTTTATGGGTGAATATATTACAGTACATTAAACAAACGTTGAAGATTAGAAGCTAAGTGTCTGCTTTTAATAAATCCATTTGGTCTTGTGCTATTACATAAGGAAACACTTTCTCGATCCTTCTGGCTAGAACTTTGGAGAATATCTTAATATCATTACTTAGGAGTAAGACTGTTCTGTATGATGCATATCCATATTTTTATTAGGGAAGACAGTAATTAATGCTTGGCGAAACGTTTGAGGAATAATTTGGTTTTCTCTACCATCTATAAACACTTCTAATAATAGAGGAGCTAACTTACAGTGCATCCGGAAAGTATGTGCATCACTTTTTCCACATTTTGTTATGTTACAGCCTTATTCCGAAATGGTTTAAATTTATTTTTTTCCTCAGAATTCTACACACAACACCCCATAATGATAACGTGAAAAAAGTTTACTTGAGGTTTTTGCAAATTTATTAAAAATAAAAAAAACTGAGAAATCACATGTCACTGCTACAGATCACAATGTCATCAACAAACATCGTAGCCCACAGGGACTCCTACCTAATCTCGTCTGTCAACCTGTCCATCACCACTGCAAATAAGAAAGAGCTCAGAGTCAATCCCTGACGTAATCCCCCACAAGCGCGAGAGAGAGACACACACAGCTGCATGTGCACACATACACACACACACACACACACACGCGAGTGAGACAGAGACAGAGAGAGAGAGAGAGAGAGACGCAGGCGCGCGCACGCACACTCACGCGCGCAAAAGAGACACAGGCACATGTACACTCACGCACGCAAGAGACACACAGGCGCACGCACACACGCCAGAGACGGCTGGCCACATAATCCACCGTAATCATGTTTTACAACAAAGCAGAAAAATTTTACTGAAAAAATGAACTTACCAACTAAAAATAGACTATGCTCACTCTCGCAACTTACAGTTCTTGTTACTGATTGATGCGTTTTTTTTTTGCGGTGGGACGTTGGATAATACAGAATGTTGGATAAGCGAGACTCTACTGTATATATACACACACATATAAATATACACATATATACATACACACATATACATACATATATTATATATGTGTGTATACCTATACTAATAAAAGGCAAAGCCCTCACTGACTGATTCACTGACTCATCACTAATTCTCCAACTTCCCGTGTAGGTAGAAGGCTGAAATTTGGCAGGCTCATTCCTTACAGCTTACTTACAAAAGTTGGGCAGGTTTCATTTCGAAATTCTACATGGCCCTGTGTGAAAAAGTAATTGCCCCCTTGTAAAAAAATAACCTAACTGTGGTGTATCACACCTGAGTTCAATTTCCGTAGCCACCCCCAGGCCTGATTACTGCGACACCTGTTTCAATCAAGAAATCACTTAAATAGGAGCTGCCTGACACAGAGAAGTAGACCAAAAGCACCTCAAAAGCTAGACATCATGCCAAGATCCAAAGAAATTAAGGAACAAATGAGAACAGAAGTAATTGAGATCTATCAGTCTGGTAAAGGTTATAAAGCCATTTCTAAAGCTTTGGGACTCCAGCGAACCACAGTGAGAGCCATTATCCACAAATGGCAAAAACATGGAACAGTGGTGAACCTTCCCAGGAGTGGACGGCCGACCAAAATTACCCCAAGAGCGCAGAGACGACTCATCCGAGAGGTCACAAAAGACCCCAGGACAACGTCTAAAAGAACTGCAGGCCTCGCTTGCCTCAATTAAGGTCAGTGTTCATGACTCCACCATAAGAAAGAGACTGGGCAAAAACGGCCTGCATGGCAGATTTCCAAGACGCAAACCACTGTTAAGCAAAAAGAACATTAGGGCTCGTCTCAATTTTGCTAAGAAACATCTCAATGATTGCCAAGACTTTTGGGAAAATACCTTGTGGACTGATGAGACAAAAGTTGAACTTTTTGGAAGGCAAATGTCCCGTTACACCTGAAGGAGAATGTCCGGCCATCTGTTCGTCAACTCTGAAGCAATCATGGGTGCTGCAACAGGACAATGACCCAAAACACACCAGCAAATCCATCTCTGAATGGCTGAAGAAAAACAAAATGAAGACTTTGGAGAGGCCTAGTCAAAGTCCTGACCTGAATCCAATTGAGATACTAGGGCATGACCTTAAAAAGGCGGTTCATGGTAGAAAACCCTCAAATAAAACTGAATTACAACAATTCTGCAAAGATGAGTGGGCCAAAATTCCTCCAGAGCGCTGTAAAAGACTCATTGCAAGTTATCGCAAACGCTTGATTGCAGTTATTGCTGCTAAGGGTGGCCCAACCAGTTATTAGGTTCAGGGGGCAATTACTTTTTCACACAGGGCCATGTAGGTTTGGATTTTTTCTCCCTAAATAATAAAAACCATCATTTAAAAACTGCATTTTGTGTTTACTTGTGTTATATTTGACTAATGGTTAAATGTGTTTGATGATCAGAAACATTTTGTGGGACAAACATGCAAAAGAATAAGAAATCAGGAAGGGGGCAAATAGTTTTTCACACCACTGTATGTATATGTGTGTGTGTATATACACACACACATATATATATACATATACACACACACATTATATATATACACATTTTTATATAAACTGCTCAAAAAAATTCAAGGAACACTTTGAAAATACATCAGATCTCAATGGGAAAAAGAAATCCTCCTGGATATCTAAACTGATATAGACTGGGTAATGTGTTAGGAACGAAAGGATGCCACATCGTTTGATGGAAATGAAAATGATCAACCTACAGAGCCCTGAATTCAAAGACGCCCCAAAAATCAGAGTGAAACAATTACGTGGCAGGCTAGTCCATTTTGGCAAAATTTAATTGCAGCAACTCAAAATTGTACACAGCACTTTGTATGGCCCCCGTGTTCTTGTATACATGCCTGACAACATCGGTGCATGCTTCTAATGAGATGACAGATGGTGTTGTGGGGGATCTCCTCCCATATCTGGACCAGGGCATCACTGAGCTCCTGGACAGTCTGAGGTGCAACCTGGTGGCATTGGATGGACCAAAACATAATGTCCCAGAGGTGCTCTATTGGATTTAGGTCAGGAAAGTGTGGTGGCCAGTCAATGGTATCAATTCCTTCATCCTCCAGGAACTGCCTGCATACTCTCACCACATGAGGCCAGGAATTGTCGTGCACCAGGAGCCACTGTACCAGCATAGGGTCTGACAATGGGTCCAAGGATTTCATCCTGATACCTAATGGCAGCCAAGGTGCCTTTGTCAAGCCTGTAGCGGTCTGTGTGACCCTCCATGGATATGCCTCCCCAGACAATCATTAACCCACCACCAAACTGCTCATGCTGAATGATGTTACAGGCAGCATAATGTTCTCCATGGCTTCTCCAGACCCTTTCACTTCTGTCACGTGCTCAGGGTGAACCTGCTCTCATCTGTAAAAAGCAGAGGGCAACAGTGGTGCATCTGCCAATTCTGGTATTCTATGGCGAATGCCAATCGAGTTGCATGCTGCTGGGTAGTGAGCTCAGGGCCCATTAGAGGACATGGGGCCCTTGGGTCACCCTCATGAAGTCTTTCTGGTTGTTTGGTCAGAGACATTCACACCAGTGGCCTGCTGGAGGTCATTTTGTAGATCTCTGGCAGTGCTCATCCTGTTCCTCCTTGCCCAAAGGAGCAGATACTGGTCCTGCTGATGGGTTATGAACCTTCTATGGCCCTATCCAGCTCTCCTAGAGTAACTGCTTGTCTCCTAGAATCTCCTCCATGCCCTTGAGACTGTGCAGGAGACACAGCAAACCTTCTGGCAATGACACGTATTGATGTGCCATCCTGGAGAAGTTGGACTACCTGTGCAACCTCTGTAGGGTCCAGGTATCGGCTCATGCTACCAGTAGTGACACTGACTGTAGTCAAATGCAAAACTAGTGAAGAAACAGTCAGAAAAGACGAGGAGGGAAAAATGTCAGTGGCCTCCACCTGTTAAACCATTCCTGTTTTGGGGGTCATCTCATTGTTGCCCCTCTAGTGCATCTGTTGTTAATTTCATTAACACCACAGCAGCTGAAACTGATTAACAACCCCCTCTGCTACTTAACTGACCAGATTAATATCCCAAAAGTTTCATTGACTTTATGCTATACTCTGATTAAAAAGTGTTTCTTTAATTCTTTTTGATATAGTGTGTGTATATATATATATATATATATATATATATATATATATATATATATATATATAGTGTATATATACAAACACAACACAATGACAACACAATTACATTGTCAATCATATTGCGTTATTATTAAAATGTTTCCTTTTCTTTTTCAATACTTTAACACACTACTTCGCTGCGAAGCGTGGGTATTTTGCTAGTCTATACTAATAAAAGGCAAAGCCCTCACTGACTGACTCACTCACTCGCTCATCACTAATTCTCCAACTTCTTGTGTAGGTGGAAGGCTGAAATTTGGCAGGTTCATTCCTTACAGCTTACTTACAAAAGTTAAGCAGGTTTCAATTTTCGAAATTCTACGCGTAACGGTCATAACTGGAACCTACTTTCGACCATATATACGGCCGTGTGAGGCGGAGTTGCGTGCTGCAGCATCACGCCTCCTATGTAAGTACGTACAGAACAAGGAAGAACTCCAAAGAGTGCTGAACAAAAAACGCATTTCACAATTGAGAAGGCAGCAAAAGATTATGAAGCGAGTGACGCATACAAGCATATTCAGAAGTGCAGCTACTGCGGAAACAAAGTACGGTGTGAACCGTAAGTTTAAATTAAGTTTATAGACAACGAATACGGTATTTGCGAGATATAAGTTTAATGAGAAGACACACAGTATAAACAAGACTTTGGATAACTTTGTAACGGAGTTAAAATTGCTGTAGCAAGAAACTTTTAAGTGCCAGGTCTTAGCTAACATTAAATAAAGCCGTGGACATGGCGAGATCGCACGAGTACAGCTGAGAAGCTTCGATGCATGTACTTCGAGCGGCTCACGTCAACTTACTTTGCGGGACTGGGAAAGGTTAAATTGCGTTCATAGACACACTACCACTAAATATTCGCAGACAAATCCACAACTTAATACCAGGAATGCCTTTTAAACATATGTTTGTATGATTATTTTTATATATTTTAAGCCCTTAGAAACTCTCCCACACTGTTTATAAATATTCTCCGCACAGTTATACAGTAAACCCTTGTTTATCACGGTTAATCCGCTCCAGACAGATAAATGAATTTCCACGAAGTAGGATTCTTTATTTATAAATCTAATATTTTCGCAGTTAGAGCATAGAAAACCTGTTTACGACCTTCTAAATACGTTTTTTAACATTATTAGCGCCCTCTAGACATGAAATAACACCCTTTAGTCAAAAGTTTAAACTGTGCTCCATGACAAGACAGAGATGACAGTTCTTTCTCACAATTAAAGGAATGCAAACATATCTTCCTCTTAAAAGTGCGCGTAAGGAGCAGAGAATGTCAGAGAGAGAGAGTAAAGTAAACAATGAAAAATCAATAGGGCTGTTGCGCTTTTAAGTATGCAAGCACCGCGATAAAGCAGCGGCAATGAAGGGATCAATGCTAAGGTAGCCTTTCAGCATTTTTACAGGAGCGTCCCGTATCTTTTAAGCAAACAACCTCTGTGCAAAAGCCCTCTGCTCACATCTCCTCCGCTTAGAGAACGCCAGAGAGAGAGAGAGAGAGCGAGATTAAAGCAAACAATCAAAAATCAATAAGTGAGCTTTTGGACGACCTCGATAAAGCGGCATTTTTAGAGGAGCCCCGTATCCACTAGGCAAAAGCTTCTGTGCAAACAACACTCAGCACACACCCCTCCGCCAGGCTAGAGAATGTCAGAGAGGGTGAGATAGAGGCAGAGACAAGCAAACAATCGAAAGCACCGCGAGGAGGCATATCTTATAGCATTGAGGAGTTTTGGTTAATATGTAATACGTGCTCTGATTGGGTAGCTTCTAAGCCATTCGCCAATAGCGTCCCTTGTATGAAATCAACTGGGCAAACAAACTGAGGAAGCATGTACCATAAATTAAAAGACCCATTGTCCGCAGAAATCCGCAATATACATTTACATATGCTTACATATAAAATCCGCGATAGAGCAAAACCGCAAGGGATCACTGTATATATATATTATATATATATATATATATATATATATATATATATACATACACACTAATAAAAGGCAAAGCACTCACTGACTCATCACTAATTCTCCAACTTCCCGTGTAGGTAGAAGGCTGAAATTTGGCAGGCTCATTCCTTACAGCTTACTTGCAAAAGTTGGGCAGGTTTCATTTCGACATTCTACGCCTAATGGTCATAACTGGAAGGTATTTTCTCCATTAACTGTAATGGAGTTGAGCTGGCAATGACGTGAGGGGGCGGAGTTTCATGTGACATCATCACGCCTCTCACGTAATCACGTGAACTGACTGTCAACGCAGTGCGTAGGAAAACCAGGAAGACCTCCAAAAGCGCTTTAAGAAAACATGCATTATATAATTGAGAAGGCAGCTAAACAATAAGAAGCGAAGCGAGTGACATATACTACCATATTCATGAGTGCTGCTACCTCGGAAAGAAAGCAAGGTGTAAACCTAAACTTTAAATTAAGTTCATAGACAGGCTACCGCTGATGCGTTTCACATGCCCCCAGGTAATGCGGGATACAAGTTTAATGAGAGGACGCAGGATATAAATGAGAGTTTTGATCACTTTGTAACTAAGTTAAAATTGTAGGTGAAGGGGTGTGCTTATGCAAATTCTGAGAGACTGTGCTTGTGGGGGATTGACAGTTAAGGCGGGTGGGGGAGTCACGTCATCTCCCCTCCCATTAATCTCATTTCGCTCTGAGCTGAGCTCTGGCTAACGCCGCCTTCCTAAGCAACTCGCCAGACTGCCACCAAATACTCACAGAAAAATCCACAAGTTAATACACACGCTATCTCTCGAAGTTTCTCCACACTGAATCCTCCAGGCACTACTTACAAAAGGTCACATTGACAATCGTGTTACGCTATTTTTAAAATCTTTCCTTTTCTTAGCACAAGCACAGCTGAGAAGCTTTGATGCATGTGCTCCATAACGCGTTAAAAAATAATGCATTTAATCACACTTTGCATTACAAACAAAGGGGAGCTTTTGTCAATGCATGATTTCCTGGTACTGTACACCGATTACATTGATCAGCGCATCCCGATTCATTTTACCCTCGCACCACCTTAGTTTGAGAAGAAGTCTGAAAAATATGAGGTTAACACAGAAAACATCACCAATTCAAGCTTTATGAATAATCGATTCGCCATCAATAATTGTTTTGGTAAAGCCATCCTCCTTCCATTTTATAATTTTTCCGCCAATAGCCATGATTAAATGAACGGTAAATAAAGTAAGAGCAAAGCGAGGGTGACTTATTTAGGCAGGCATATATATGACAGCAACACTCATGACAATGTCAATCATGTTACGTTATTATTAAAATGTTTCCTTTTCTTTTTCATTACTTCTTTAAAACACTACTTCTCCGCTGTGAGGCGCGGGGATTTTGCTATATATCGTGATCCCTTGCTGTATCGCGCTTTGACTTTCGCGGTTTTGCTCTATTGCGGATTTTATATGTAAGCATATGTAAATGTATATTATGGATTTTTGCTGATTCATGGATTTCTCAAGCGGACAATGGGTCTTTTAATTTATGGTACATGCTTCCTCAGTTAGCTTGCCCAGTTGATTTCATACAAGGGACGCTTATTGGCGGATGGCTTAAAAGCTACCCAATCAGAGCACGTATTACATATTAACTAAAACTCCTCAATGCTATAAGATATGCCTCCTGCGCTTTGCTCGATTGTTTGCTTGTCTCTGCCTCTATCTCACCCTCTCTGACATTCTCTGCGCCTGACGGAGGGGGTGTGAGCAGAGGTGCCGTTTGCCTAGTGGATAACGGACGCTCCTCTAAGAAATGCCGCCTATCGAGGTGCGCCCAAAAGCACACATTGATTTTTTGATTGTTTGCTTTAATCTCGCGCTCTCTCTCTGACGTTCTCTGCGCTTGATGGAGGAGATGTGAGCAGAGGGGCTTTTTGCACAGAGGCTGTTTGCTTAAAAGATACGGACGCTCCTGTAAAAAATGCTGAAAGGCTACCTTCGCATTGATCCCTTCATTGCCGCTGCTTTATCGCGGTGCTTGCATACTTAAAAGCGCAACAGCCCTATTGATTTTTCATTGTTTACTTTACTCTCTCTCTGACATTCTCCGCTCCTTACACGCACTTTTAAGAGGAAGATATGTTTGCATTCTTTTAATTGTGAGAAAGAACTGTCATCTCTGTCTTGTCATGGAGCACAGTTTAAACTTTTGACTAAAGGGTGTTATTTCATGTCTAGAGGGCTCTAATAATGTTAAAAAACATATTTAGAAGGTCGTAAACAGGTTTTCTATGCTCTAACTACGAAAAGATTAGATTTATAAATAAAGAATCCTACTTCGTGGAAATTCATTTATCTGTCTGGAGCGGATTAACCGCGATAAACAAGGGTTTACTGTATAACTGTACGGAGAATATTTATAAACAGTGTGGGAGAGTTTCTAAGGGCTTAAAATATATAAAAATAATCATACAAACATATGGTTTCTACTTCGCGGATTTTCACCTATCGCGGGGGGGATCTGGAACGCAACCCCCGCGATCGAGGAGGGATTACTGTATACACATACACACACACACACACACACACACACACACACACACACACACACACACACACATGCATGTACACAGACTATATACACATTCTGCATAGCAAACATCAATAGTAGGTACATAAACAAAATTATGTAGCAATCTTCTACATATTTTAAAATAAATCTAACCACACAGTGAAACTGAATGATGTTAATTAAACTAAAGCAGGTTTTTTGTTTATTGAGAATATGAAAAGCTGCATCTATAGCTCTATATCTACATACGCCTGAACAGCCACTTTATTGGGTACACCTTGCTAGTACTGGTTCTTTTGTCTTCAAAACTGCCATAATTCTTTGTGGCATAGATTCAACAACATGCTTGAAACATTCCTCTGGGATTTTGGTTCATATTGACATGACAGCATCACGCAGTTGCTGCAGATTTGTCAGCTGCACATCCATGATGTAAATCTCCCATTTCACCACATTCTAAAAGAGCTCTGTTGAATTGAACTCTGGGGAATGTGGATGACACTTGAGTACAGTGAATTCAGTGAAACCAGTATGAGATAATTTTAACTTTGTGACTGTGATAGTGCAGGTCGGCCCCATGCTAACAGATCCCATCGGGAGCCTCCAGAACCCCCAACTGCTGATATTTCCGAGGGATCAGCTGAGAAAATGAGGACATCACACAAAGCAAGGGGAAGGTTAAAACAGTGCTTAGTGCTTTCATTAAATGAAACAAATCAAATTAATGTTCAAAAGTGCTGCGCGAAATCCGTAATAAATAAAAAAAATCCAATAAAAGTAAAAGTGGAGGTTAAAATTTAAATAAAGCCATTAAAATTACTTTAAAAACAATATGGCAGGAAACTGCCCTTTTCTAAAAGTCAGGTGCCTCTTTCGTAAAACTGATGTCTCCCTCTGCTTGTCTCGTAGGGGCCTCAAAGCAGAGAAGTCGCCCTGCCAACAGACACACCCAAACCTTCCAAAGGTCTGGGTTTTTGCCGTTCCATGGCTACAGTAAGGCTCCCTCTCTGGACCTAAGCTCGGGTCCCCAAAGGCCACAGCTTTCACAATGGAGCTCTCAGTCCAAGCATCATCGATGCCAGCTGTCTAACCAGTCTTATGAGGGGAGTCATTTACACACCTGGTCACTGCCACTCCTCGTACATGCTCAAATGGAGTGACCCATTTCAACCTCCCCAACTGTTAGCCGCACACTCCTCTCCATGGGCTCTCTTCCTAGCTGCCTGCCTTCTCTCTCTCGAGCCCGCTCTCTTCAATTCGCTCACTCCTGCATCAGCGTTCATTCTCCCTCATGTCCTCTTTACACCCCACTCAGTTGTCTGCGTTCCCCACCCCTCCCCGCGATCCCTTATGCTTCCCTTTTAGATGCTGAAGAGCATTTGCCCGATTGCTGCACCGGGCTGCTAATGTGGCATCAGACCACCCTAACGTGTTGGCAATGCAACACACAGACATCTGGCTGCCTCGCACCCACCCGAAGACTGGCCGTCTTCTCAGTAGATTTTGCTTGCACATGCAAAGTGTGTGAAAGTGTCCATTTCTTTAAAACATGGTCATCAACAATACTCAGATAGGCTATGGCATTTAAACAATGCTCAATTGGTACTAAGGGGTCCAAACTGTGCCAAGAAAATATCTCCTACAACATTACACCACCACTAGCCTGAACCATTGATACAAAGCAGGATGGATCCATGCTCTCATGTTGTTGACGCCAAATTCTGACCCCACCATCCAAATTTTGTAGCAGAAATCAACATTCATTAGACCAGGCAACATTTTTCCAATCTTATATTGTCTGATTTTGGTGAGCCCGTGCGAATTGTAGCATCAGTTGCCTGATCTTAGCCGGCAGGAATGGCACCTGGTGTGATCTTCTGCTGCTGTAGGGTTCGACATGCTGTGCATTCAGAGATGCTCTTTGGCACAACTCTGTTTGTAATGGGTTACTGTTGGCTTTCTATCGGCTCAAACCAGTCTGGCCATTCTCCTCTGACCTCTGGCATCAACAAGGCATTTTTGCACAGAGAACTGCTGCTCACTTGATATTTTCCTTTTTTTGCACCACTCTCTGTAATCCACAGAGATGGTTGTGTGTGAAATTCCCAGTAGATCAGCAGTTTTGGAAATATTCAGACCAGCCCGCCTAGCACCAACAATCATGCTATGTTCAAAGTCCCGTAAATCCCCTTTCTTCCCCATTTTGATGCTCGTTTTGAACTTCACCAGGTTATCTTGACAATGTCTACATGCCTAAATGCATTGAGTAACTGCCATGTGACACAAAATGCATGGGCTCATCAGAACCTTAGCGGACATGAAAACTATGGCCAATTGATGGCCTTGGGGGCATTAACTCCAAAAGCATTTGTGTGCGTCATCTCTGCTCAATCACCTTCTGTTCTATGACATTTTTTACTAAAATACTCAAGAGGATTTCTCTTACATGTTCCTTTACTGGGTTTCAAGGACTTTTCAAGTCCTTGAAAGTCAGTAGTTTCAGCTGTGTGATATAATCTTACATGTCTTGTCAAATATTTACTACTAAACATCTTTGAGAGTAATGACTGCTGAAATGTAACTGTGCAATCATGTATGAATACATTTCAAAACAGTCATTTTAACAGTAATAGCCAGATGCATTCATCCATCCATTGTCTAACCCGCTGAATCCGAATACAGGGTCACGGGGGTCTGCTGGAGCCAATCCCAGCCAACACAGGGCACAAGGCAGGAACCAATCCTGAGCAGGGTGCCAACCCACCGCAGGACACACACAAACACACCCACACACCAAGCACACACTAGGGCCAATTCAGAATCGCCAATCCACCTAACCTGCATGTCTTTGGATTGTGGGAGGAAACCGGAGTGCCCGGAGGAAACCCACGCAGACACGGGAGAACATGCAAACTCCACACAGGGAGGACCCCAGGTCTCCTAACAACATTTGTAATATTTTGTCTATCTCCTAACAACATTTGTAATATGTTTGAAGCTATAAAGAAAAGGAAACATTTTGAAAATAACGTAACATGATTGTCAATGTAATTGTTTTGTCACTGTTGTGAGTAATGAGTGTTGTTGTCATATATATATATATATATATATTTACACACACACATATAAACATATACATATCTATACATATACACATATATATATACATATATATCTACATATATATATATATATATATATATACATATACACACACACATACATAAACATATACATATACATATACATATACATACTATATATATATATATATATATACATACACACACACACATATATAAACATATATATACATATACACACATATCTACATATATACACACACAGCTATTTCAGATCAGTGCAATACGCTGCTTGTTAAAACGGATAACTCCCGCTCTTACGCAAGTCTGCGTGGATATTATGAACTATCGATTTGTTCAAGTTCTATTTAAATTTTAAATAGAAGGAATTTTTATTTAGTCGACAGAAATATCTTTGGTAGGAATGGTAAAACAGACAGGAATATTATTCGTGAATAAATCAACTCAAACCTTAAACAACTTATAATATTTTGCTCTCCATAAAAATATATCCTGTCTAAATTATACAAGTTAGAAATAAAGTAAACGTCAAAAGAACAAACATTCAAATTTCTTTACTCTTATGTAATTTTATATAAAAAATAAACTTAAATTTTAAATATCCCAAAAGATTTTGCTCTCCATAAAAATATATCCTGTCAAAATTATACAAATTCAAATATGAACATGCTGCATAACAAAACCTAGAAATATAAATAAAATGTGTTCCTTTCAGCAATAACAAATCAAATCATTCAGTTGTCTTTGCTCATATGTCATTTTAGAGCTGGACGCCTGGCATCTTTTTTGGCCACAGGTTCGTTTATGTTTGGTGTGAGGTTCTGTGTTGTGGAGATTCTCAGGATGGATTGCAGGTGCTCATCAGTGAGGCGACTCCTGTGTGCTGTTTTGTTAGTCTTTATCACTGAGAAGAGCTTCTCACACAGATATGTGCTACCAAACATGCACAAGGTTCGAGCCGCATGTAGACGGACTTTTTGTTCTTCAAAGTCACCAAAGCGCCGTGCAAACTCAGTGCGCCAGTTTATCAGCAAAGTGCGATTTGGGAACACCGTAGTGACGACTTGGTTTAACATTACTTGGCAACAGGGAAAGTGGGCAAGGTGCACTGGTGCATTTGTGTCTCCCATAAAAGCAGCTTCACTTGAAATCACTTTGTGATTGTGCACGGGTTAAAACGTCCGCTGAAGTGTCAGATTCTTATTTAATTATGCTGCTTTCTGTATCTTCTGCATTGCATTCAGGTTAACCTGATGTTTTGTCTCATAGTGCCGCCTTAGATTAAATTCTGTAATTACAGCCACATTAGCTCCACAAATGAGACACACGGGTTCAGTAAACATATACTCAGCCTCCCATCGGTTTTTAAAGGCTCTATTTTCAGAATCAACTTTTCTCTTCAGCATCGTGTGAGCTAGCTTCGCAATAACTTGATTAACTCGGTAAGTGTTCGGCAAGGCAGCTGAAGCGCTGCATTATGGGATCTGTAGTTTATTGTGTTACCAGCGCTTCATATACCCGGCTTTAATAACAATAATACAGTATATAAAATGATCTCGGGGCGGATATAATTACACGCCGGTCGGATGTGGCCCCTGCCCTTGAGTTTGACACATATGGACTAAATAGAACTTGAAAAGATATATTTTTTCAAATGTGATCGCGCAATTCAGATAGAGTTGACGCAAGACTACAGCCTGCATGCCTCAATAAGTCATCCTCCCTCGCTCTTACTTTTTACCGCTCATCTAATGAATACACTGAGTATGGCTTTACCAAAACAATCACCGATGGCGAATAAAGTATCCATTATTCGAGTATGTAGATCGGGTTATATATATATATATACATATATATATATATACCCGCGTATCGTAGCGGAGAAGTAGTGTGTTAAAAAGCTAGAAAAGAAAAGGGAACATTTTAAAAATAACGTAACATGACTGTCAATATACAGTATTTGTTTTGTGAGTGTTACTGAGTGTTGCTGTCATCAAGGATTTGATTATCATTATTTCTTTCAATCAGGTTCGTATTTGTAGGATGTGTTGTGTTCAAGTTACATTCCGTGTTTGTCAATCGCTGTAAAGATGACAGGTTTCATTCATCGATTCGTTTCTTACTGCATCAATAAACAGCTCGTCTTCTTCTTTATCTGAGACCTGACACACTGCATGCACGGTTTTTTACACTGTCTTCCTTTAGCGGGACATTGACTTTTTCCAACGTGTGCTTTGTTTTGGATTTATGAATATGCTTGTATGTATCAGACGCTCATATTTTTTGCTGCCTTTTCAATTGTGTAATTCGGTTTTTGTTCAGCGCTCTTTGGAACTGTGGCTTTTTATCTGTGCACTGCGCCAGTTCACGTGAGCCTTCGGTGTACATGCATCGAAGTTCCCAGCTGTACTGGTGCCATCTCGTGCTATGTCCATGGCTGTATTTAATGTTACCTTAGTCCTGGCACTTAAAACTTTCTCTCGCAGTTTCGCTGAGTTTGTACCAAACACCACCCTAACCATCTCATCTTCCTCTGCATAAGCACAGTCCTTAACCCGTGAATATTTAATGGAGTTTGCTATTGGATTGCCGCTGACGGACGGCCTTATATGGGCAGGCACTAAATTACAAACGCCAGCGCAGCCTGTCTATGAACTTAATTTAAAGTGTAGGTTTACATCGTGCTTTGTTTCCGAAGTAGCAGAAGTCATGAATATGGTTGTATATGTCACTCGCTCGCTTCTTATTGTTTCGCTGCCTTCTCAATTATATAATGCATGTTTTCTTCAGCGCTTTTTTTAGGTCTTCCTGGTTTTCTATGTACTGCGTGATTACGTGGGAGGCGTGATGATGTCACACGAAACTCCGCCCCCACGGCGTTGAAGCTCATCTCCATTACAGTAAATGGAGAAAAACTGCTTCCAGTTATGACCATTACGCGTAGAATTTCGATATAAAACCTGCCCAACTTTTGTAAGGAAGCTGTAAGGAATGAACCTGCCAAATTTCAGCCTTCCACCCACACGGGAAGTTGGAGAATTAGTGATGAGTCAGTGAGTGAGTGAGTCAGTGAGTGAGTGAGTGAGTGAGGGCTTTGCCTTTTATTAGTATAGATCTATTTAATGGTACCTTGATTACAAAAAGTACCAATTCTTGCCTAAAATGAACATTTCTAGAGGAGCCCAACATTGTGAATGCTAATGAAGGTTGAAAGCCCATGTAATGAAAAGCCTTTAGTAACCTTTGAGACTATTAGTACTATCAAAATATATATTTCAAAAGAAAATTTTGGAACTCTGGACAATAAGACTAACACCTGTTTTGAGTTCAGAAGAGTATTCTGCTTATGGTTTATAAAGCCTTAAATAATCTCGCCCCATCTTATATAATCGGAATGTCTGACACCTTATATTCCAAATCGTAACCTTAGTCATTTGAGGATCTCTCTCCTTAGAATTCCAAGAACAAAACTTAAAAGAAGTGGTGAGGTGGCCTTCTGCTGCTATGCACCTAAAATCTGGAATAGCCTGCCAATAGGAATTCGCCAGGCTAATACAGTAGAGCACTTTAAAACACTGCTGAAAACATATTACTTTAACATGGCCTTTTCATAACTTCACTTTAAACTTCATCCTGATACTCTGTATGTTCAATTCATCATAATAACTATTCCTGGTGGCTCCAAAATCCGTACTGACCCCTACTCTCTCTCATGTTTCTTTTTCCGGTTTCTCACCACCACCACCTACTCAAAGCATCATGATGCTCCAACAATGATGGATGGATTAAAAGCCAGACGTCTACGTGACCATCATCATCATCAAGTCCTTCCGTGATAACCCTAAATCCAAAGAGGACTGTTTCATTTATGTTAGGTAGAATGCCCAGAGGGGACTGGGCAGTCTTATGGTCTGGAATCCCTACAGATTTTATTTTTTTCTCCAGCCGTCTGGAGTTTTTTTTTTTTTTCTGTTCACCCTGGTCAATGGACCTTACTCTTATTCTATGTTAATTAATGTTGACTTATTTTACTTTCTTACTGTGTCTTTTATTTTTCTATTCTTCATTATGTAAAGCACTTTGAGCTACTTTTTGTATGAAAATGTGCTATATAAATAAATGTTGTTGTTATTATCTAACAAACAGGTTGCACCCTTGTTCAGGACCAGTGGAATAAAAAGCCAGGAGCAGAGTTTTTTCTCTGGGACCCAAGGAAGTGTACAACCCTGGATGGGGCACAAAGTAAATATTTTACTCAAATTAACTGAATATTTAATACCATCTTAAAGGATCCCTTTCTCATAAATCGAAGAGTATCCTAACACCAGGAATGATTTCAAAGTTATACTCTAATATTCATGCAAACAAGACTAAATACAACAGACCAGAGAGAAGGAGGTCACTACGGAAGCAAGCGCATTTAGTTGAAATGCATTTCTGCAAGTCATGCATAACCCTTGAATGCCAAGTGTCAGGAGTAGAGGCCACTAGACAGCACATCTCCATGAATATGTAGGTAGGAATTAGAGAAAATAAAGGATCTTGCCTATTTCCTTCATTTACTAAAGGTGTAAAAGAGTCTGATGTAGTTTCTTGCCTTCTGATAATCACTTACCCCAGGTGTTCTCTTACCTGCAGATAGATGTAATATTTCCAAGAGTATAAAAGACTGCAAACAATGTTAAACCATTTGTAGGAATCCAAAGAAAAATAACTCCCTAAAAAAATAAAAGAAGAGCTGAGGTAAGAAAAAAAATACACACATAAACAAAATATTTAATGAACTTTCTGAAGGGTTGTTTCCGACATAACCAAAAGTCTGATTTAAAATTTAATACTGAGCAAGATAGATACTTTAACAGTCTTAGCAGTCCAAAAAGTTCAATGATCTGATTTTCCTGAAGAAACTGAATACATTTTTTCTGGGTTTTATTAAGCAACCTTGTGGTGAAGTGTAATGTACTGAGGCAGTATTCCTTTCATACAAACAGCATAACAGTATGCAATCTTTCAGAAAACTTTTGTTTTCACAATTACATACAGCATATCACTATAAACCTGCAGAAAAGAAACACCTAATATATAATATACTGTATGGTCCTCTAAATGACAGAAATGATTTTGTACCAGATACAGTAATACAGCACAAGTGCCACATCACATTAAAATTTGAAATGACTATATTGTTACTTGTTTTCTCAAGGTTACTCATTTTTTAGCTCTTTCCAATTTTAAAATTATGTAAAGAATAGCACAATGAACATATTTGGTACAGAGAGGAGAACCCAACATTCTTAAATATTTTACAGTCCCAAAACGAACATAGTAACTTACAAATTTCTCTTCAGCATTCTACAAAATCAATAAAGCAAATAGTATGTTGATGTAGCTTGTAAGTAAGAACACTGAAAAGCATAATGCCACTCACTTACCTGCCATATTGTAATATTTGCAAAGGATGCATATATATATATATATATATATATATATATATATATATATATATATATATATATATATATATACACACACACACACAGTAATCCCTCCTCGATCGCGGGGGTTGCATTCCAGAACTACCTCCCCCGCGATAGATGAAAATCCGCGAAGTAGAAAGCATATGTTTGTATGGTTATTTTTATATATTTTAAGCCCTTATAAACTCTCCCACACTGTTAACATTATTAGAGCCCTCTAGACATGAAATAACACCCTTTAGTCAAAAGTTTAAACTGTGCTCCATGACAAGACAGAGATGAAAGATCTTTCTCACAATTAAAAGAATGCAAACATATCTTCCTCTTCAATGAATGCGTGTCAGGAGCAGAGAATGTCAGAGAGAGAGAGAGCGAGAGAAAAGCAAACAATCAAAAAATCAATACATGCTTTTGAGCTTTTAAGTATGCTGAAGCACCGCGATAAAGCGGCATTTTGTAGAGGAGCGTCCGTATCCTCTAGGCAAACTGCCTCTGTGCAAACAGCCCCTCCGCTCACACCCCCTCCGTCAGGCAGAGATAGTGAGAGAGACAGAGAAAAGCAAACAATCAAGTACCATGTGAGAAGTATATCATTGAGGAGTTTTATTTAATATGTAATATATGCTCTGATTGGGTAGCTTCTAAGCCATCCGCCAATAGCGTCCCTTGTATGAAATCAACTGGGCAAACAAACTGAGGAAGCATGTACCATAAATTAAAAGACCCATTGTCCGCAGAAATCTGCGAACCAGCGAAAAATCCGTGAGATATGCTTACATTTAAAATCCGCGATGGAGTATATCTAGACTAATAAAAGGTAAAGCCCTCACAGACTGATCACTAATTCTCCAACTTCCCGTGTAGGTAGAAGGCTGAAATTTGGCAGGCTCATTCCTTACATCTTCCTTACAAACGTTGGGCAGGTTTCATTTCGAAATTCTATGCATAATGGTCATAACTAGAAGCTATTTTTCTCCATTTACTGGAATGGAGTTGAGCTCGAAAACGGTGGGGGGGCGGAGTTTCGTGTGACATCATCACGTCTCCCACGTAATCACGCAGTACGTAGAAAGCCAGGAAGAGCTCCAAAAAGCGCTGAAGAAAACATGCATTATATAATTAAGAAGGAGCGAAACAATTAGAAGCGAGCGAGTGACATTAAAAACCATATTCAGTGGCTCACGTAAACTGACGCAGTGCGCAGACAAAAAGCAACAGTTCCAAAGAGTGCTGAACAAAAACTGAATTACACTGCTATGCTCAAATAGACAAACCACACGCCGTGGCGCAATAGTAGAGGCTTAGCCCTACGCCACGTCCGAGGTTCGATTCCCGAGAGGGAATGCACCAAGTATGTACGCTCACTTCCCAAATCATTTCAGCCTCGCATCCCCTTGGTTAGAGGCGATGAAAAATATGCGTTAACGCAGAAAGACAGATCATCAATTGAAGTTTTATGAATAATGGATACTTTATTCGCGATCAATGATTGTTTTGGTAAAGCCATACTCAGTGTATTCATTAGATGAACGGTAAAAAAAGTAAGAGAGAGGGAAGGTAACTTATTGAGGCACGCAGGCAAAACCACAATAGCACGCGGGCTCGATGTACTGTAGTGCGTCAACTCGATCTGAATTGCGATCACATTTGAAAAATATATCTTTTCAAGTTCTATTTAGTCCATATGTGTCAAACTCAAGGCCTGCAGGCCACATCCGACCGGCGTAATTATATCCGCCCGAGATCATTTTATATATTATTGTTATTAATGGCCGGGGATATGAAGCGCTGGTAACACAATAAACTACAGATCCCATAATGCAGCGCTTCAGCTGCCTTGCCGAACACTTACCGCGTTAATCAAGTCTAGCTTATGATGATGCAAGTTATTGCGAAACTAGCCCACACGATGCCGAAGAGAAAAGGTGATTCTGAACATAGAGCCTTTAAAACCGATGGGAGGCTGAGTATATGTTTACTGACATTGCCGGTAAACCCGTGTGTCTCATTTGTGGAGCTAATGTGGCTGTAATTACAGAATTTAATCTAAGACGGCACTATGAGACAAAACATCAAGATAACCTGAAAGACCTGAATGCAATGCACAAGATACAGAAAGCAGAAGAGTTAAAGAAGAATCTGACACTTCAGCAGACGTTTTTACCGTGCAAAATCACAAAGTGATTTCAAGTGAAGCTACTTTTATGGGAGACACAAATGCACCAGTGCAACTTGCCCCACTTTCCCTGTTGCCAAGTAATGTTGAACCAAGTCGGCACAACGGTGTTCCCAAATCGCACTTTGCTGATAAACTGGCGCACTGCGCACTGAGTTCGCACGCGCTTTGGTGACTTTGAAGAACAAAAAGAATTTTGAGTTGTTTCAACCCATTTGCCGTCGATGTGGAAACTGCACCTGTGCAGATTCAGATGGAGGTGATTGAGCTGCAGTGTAATGGCACACTGAAGGCAAAGTACGATACTGCACGGCCCGCACAGTTTATTCACTCCATTCCCGCACAAATGCTCCAGCTCCGTCTACATGCGGCTCGAACCTTGTGCATGTTTGGTAGCACATATCTGTGTGAGAAGCTCTTCTCAGTCATGAAGACTAACAAAACAGCACACAGGAGTCGCCTCACTGATGAGCACCTGCAGTCCATCCTGAGAATCTCCACAACACAGAACCTCACACCAAACATAAACGAACTTGTTGCCAAAAAAAGATGCCAGGCGTCCAGCTCTGATAAAATGACATAAGAGCAAAGACAACTGAATGATTTGATTTGTTATTGCTGAAAAGAACAAATTTTATTTATATTTCCAGGTTTTGTTATGCACCATGTTCATATTTGAATTTGTATAATTTTGACAGGATATATTTTTATGGAGAGCAAAATCTTTTGGGATATTTAAAATTTAAGTTTATTTTTTATATAAAATTACATAAGAGTAAAGAAATTTGAATGTTTGTTCTTTTAACGTTTACTTTATTTCTAACTTGTATAATTTAGACAGGATATATTTTTATGGAGAGCAAAATATTATAAGTTATTTAAGGTTTGAGTTGATTTATTCCGGAATAATATTCTGTCGACTAAATAAAAATTCCTTCTATTTAAAATTTAAATAGAACTTGAACAGATATCGATAGTTCATAATATCCAGGCAGACTTGCACGTAAGAGCGGAGTCATCCGTTTTAACAAACAGCGTATTGCACTGATCTGAAATAGCCTGCCCATTTAATTATTTAGGAATGGATAAATAAATTAAGATTTTGTACAAATAATGTTTTTCATTTTTCTTCCTTCATGGATTCTGGCACCCCCAGCAACAGTTGCTCGCACCCCAAAGACTGTATATACAGTGGTGTGAAAAACTATTTGCCCCCTTCCTGATTTCTTATTCTTTTGCATGTTTGTCACACAAAATGTTTCTGATCATCAAGCACATTTAACCATTAGTCAAATATAACACAAGTAAACACAAAATGCAGTTTTAAATGATGGTTTTATTATTTAGGAGAAAAAATCCAAACCTACATGGCCCTGTGTGAAAAGTAATTGCCCCTGAACCTAATAACTGGTTGGGCCACCCTTAGCAGCAATAACTGCAATCAAGCGTTTATGATAACTTGCAAGAGTCTTTTACAGTGCTCTGGAGGAATTTTGGCCCACTCATCTTTGCAGAATTGTTGTAATTCAGCTTTATTTGAGGGTTTTCTAGCATGAACCGCCTTTTTAAGGTCATGCAATAGCATCTCAATTGGATTCAGGTCAGGACTTTGACTAGGCCACTCCAAAGTCTTCATTTTGTTTTTCTTCAGCCATTCAGAGGTGGATTTGCTGGTGTGTTTTGAGTCATTGTCCTGTTGCAGCACCCAAGAACGCTTCAGCTTGAGTTGACGAACAGATGGCGGACATTCTCCTTCAGGATTTTTGGTAGACAGTAGAATTCATGGTTCCATTTATCACAGCAAGCCTTCCAGGTCCTGAAGCAGCAAAAAAACCCTAGACCATCACACTACACCACCATATTTTACTGTTGGTATGATGTTCTTTTTCTGAAATGCTGTGTTCCTTTTACGCCAGATGTAACGGGACATTTGCCTTCCAAAAAGTTCAGCTTTTGTCTCATCAGTCCACAAGGTATTTTACCAAAAGTCTTGGCAATCATTGAGATGTTTCTTAGCAAAATTGAGACGAGCCCTAATGTTCTTTTTGCTTAACAGTGGTTTGCGTCTTGGAAATCTGCCATGCAGGCCGTTTTTGCCCAGTCTCTTTCTTATGGTGGAGTCGTGAACACTGACCTTAATTGAGGCAAGTGAGGCCTGCAGTTCTTTAGACGTTGCCCTGGGGTCTTGTGTGACCTCTTGGATGAGTTGTCTCTGCGCTCTTGGGGTAATTTTGGTCGGCCGGCCACTCCAGGGAAGTTTCACCACTGTTCCATGTTTTTACCATTTCTGGATAATGGCTCTCACTGTGGTTCGCAGGAGTCCCAAAGCTTTAGAAATGGCTTTATAACCTTTACCAGACTGATAGATCAATTACTTCTGTTCTCATTTGTTCCTGAATTTCTTTGGATCTTGGCATGATGTCTAGCTTTTGAGGTGCTTTTGGTCTACTTCTCTGTGTCAGGCAGGTGTGGCAGTAATCAGGCCTGGGGGTGGCTACGGAAATTGAACTCAGGTGTTATACACCACAGTTAGGTTATTTTTTAGCAAGGGGCCAATTACTTTTTCACACAGGGCCATGTAGGTTTGGATTTTTTTTCTCCCTAAATAATAAAAACCATCATTTAAAACTGCATTTTGTGTTTACTTGTGTTATATTTGACTAATGGTTAAATGTGTTTGATGATCAGAAACATTTTGTGTGACAAACATGCAAAAGAATAAGAAATCAGGAAGGATGTGTGTGTGTGTGTGTGTGTTATATATATATATATATATATAAACACACACACACACACACACATATGACAGCAACACTCATCACTCACAACAGTGACAAAACAATTACATTGACAATCATGTTATGTTATTTTCAAAATGTTTTCTTTTCCTTTTTCATTACTTCTTTAACACACTACTTCTCCGCTGCGAAGCGCAGGTATTTTGCTAGTCTCTATATATATCTATACGAATAAAAGCCCTCACTGACTCACTCACTCATCACTAATTCTCCAAATTCCCGTGTAGGTAGAAGGCTGAAATTTGGCAGGCTTATTCCTTACAGCTTACTTACAAAAGTTAAGCAGGTTTCATTTCGAAATTCTACACGTAACGGTCATAACTTTCGATAAATGTCGACAACATCCGCCATGTTAAACTTTATTTACGGCCCCATTTTCACGAAATTTGGTAGGCAGCTTTCCTGTGCTAACCGAAACCGATGTACTTACTTATTTCGATGGTATGACGCCACTGTCGGATGCCATATTGAATTTTCCAACGTTACTAATTCTCCAACTTCCCGTGTAGGTAGAAGGCTGACCCCATCTTCACGAAATTTGGCAGGTGGCTTCCCTGCACTAACCAAAACCGATGTACGTACTTATTTCAGTGGTATGACACCGCTGTCGGCCGCCATATTGAACTTTCCAACGTCACGAATTCTCCAACTTCCCATGTACAGTCATGTGAAAACATTAGGACACCCTTTGAAAGCATGTGGTTTTTTGTAACATTTTTAATAAATGGTTATTTCATCTCCGTTTCAACAATACAGAGAGATTAAAGTAATCCAACTAAACAAAGAAAACTGAAGAAAAGTCTTCAAGATCTTCTGTAAATGTCATTCTACAAAAATGCCTATTCTAACTGAGGAAAAAGATAGGACACCCTCACATGTATTCCCTCTTAAATTGGCTCAGATCTCACACAGGTATATCACACCAGGTGCACATAATTAGTAGATCTTTACTCTGCATGTTGAATGAGGCTTGCCCTATTTAAACCTCAGACATTTAGTTTGGTGTGCTCCTGACTGTTGAAGTGAGAGTGAGCACCATGGTGAGAACAAAAGAGCTGTCAGAGGACTTCAGAAAAAAGATTGTAGCAGCCTATGAGTCTGGGAAGGGATTTAAAAAGATCTCAAAAGATTTTGAAATCAGCCATTCCACTGTCCGGAAGATAGTCTACAAGTGGAGGGCTTTCAAAACAACTGCCAACATGCCCAGGACTGGTGCCCCAGCAAGTTCACCCCAAGAGCAGACCGCAAGATGCTAAAAGAGGTCTCCAAAACCCTAAAGTGTCATCTCGAGAACTACAGCAGGCTCTGGCTACTGTTGATGTAGAAGTACATGCCTCTACAATCAGAAAGAGACTGTACAAGTTTAACTTGCATGGGAGGTGTGCAAGGAGGAAACCTTTGCTTTCCAAGAGAAACATCGAGGCCAGACTGACATTTGCCAGAGATAAAGTTGACAAAGACCAGGACTTCTGGAATAATGTTCTTTGGACAGATGAGTCCAAAATTGAATTATTTGGACACAACAGCAGAGGACATGTTTACGTAAACCAAACACAGCATTCCAAGAAAAGAACCTCATACCAACTGTGAAGCATGGAGGTGGAAGTGTCATGGTTTGGGGCTGCTTTGCTGCAGCAGGACCTGGTCAGCTCACCATCACAGAATCCACGATGAATTCTACTGTGTATCAGAAGGTGCTTGAAGAACATGTGAGACCATCAGTTAGAAAATTAAAGCTGAAGCGGAACTGGACCATGCAACATGACAATGACCCAAAACATACTAGTAAATCAACCAAAGATTGGCTGAAAAAGAAGAAATGGAGAGTCCTGGAATGGCCAAGTCAAAGTCCAGATTTGAATCCCATTGAGATGCTGTGGGGTGACTTGAAAAGGGCTGTACGTGCAAGAAACCCCTCAAACATCTCACAGCTGAAAAAGTTCTGCATTGAGGAGTGGGGTAAAATTTCCTCAGACCGATGTCGAAGACTGGTAGATGGCTACAAGAACCGTCTCACTGCAGTTATTTCAGCCAAAGGAGGTAACACTCGCTATTAGGGGCAAGGGTGTCCTATCTTTTTCCTCAGTTAGAATAGGCATTTTTGTAGAATGACATTTACAGAAGATCTTGAAAAGACTTTTCTTCAGTTTTCTTTGTTTAGTTGGATTACTTTAATCTCTCTGTATTGTTGAAACGGAGATGAAATAACCATTTATTAAAAATGTTACAAAAAACCACATGCTTTCAAAGGGTGTCCTAATGTTTTCACATGACTGTAGATAGAAGGCTAAAATTTGGCAGGCTCATTCCTTACAGCTTACTTACAAAAGTTAAGCAGGTTTCATTTCGAAATTTTACATGTAACGGTCATAACGGTCGACAACGTCCGCCATGTAGAACTTTCTTATTAATGGCCCCATCTTCACGAAATTTGGTAGGCGGCTTCCCTGCACTAACCGAAACCAATGTACATACTTATTTCGGTGGTATGATGCCACTGTCGGCCACCATATTGAACTTTTCAACGGTCTTTGTTACTTATGGGCCCATCTTTAACAAATTTGGTACACGGGTTCCCAACGCTAACTGAATCCTACTTATGTACATATCTACGTCCATAGCCTGCAGCTCGGTCACCGTGTGAGGCGGCGTTGGGTCCCCCATCCCAATGCCTCCGACGTTGTTGGCTGCCTGCCTATATAAGGGCGTCCGTTGCTCTGGTCTCTACATTCCCTTCCTTGCTTCGCCACAGGATTCACGTCTCCCTGCTATTAACTACTGCCTTTTTATTTAATACACGGCTTCTCCGCTGTTTTATTGTTCGTTTATTATGATTATAGTTATTGTGTAGGTATTTTAGACTTACTTTACATTGTTCAGGTACCCATTTCCTTTATCATTCCAACCGTACCCCCATTAACATGTCTATGGAGGTGATCACCATTGATCAAAGAGCTGTCACTTACCGAATGGTTTCCATGCCCGGAGATGGCACCTACCTTTTCCATTCTCTGTGTTACATATTGCACGGCCATATCAGGCTCACTCTTGATATCCGGAGGAACATTGTGTCTTATGTATTGAATGACTGGGACAGGTTCAAGGTGTGGACTGATGACGGTACAGGAGATAATTATACTACACAGGAGCACTATAAGAGTGAAATGCTTAAGAGCCCTTAACCTATGCATGTGCATGTGAGTTGATGGCTGCCGCTGAATTGTTCGGTTGTCGCTTTCAAGTGTACCAAAATGGCCAAATATTTTACACCTTTCGACAACTGCCAGTGCCTCTTAACATCTTAGACTCAAAGGTGACGATTTCAGTAGTGGACACTTTGATGTTTATGAATGTTTAAACTCTCAAAAGCTGGATGTGAAGTTATCGATGAAACCGGTTTTATGCTTACAACGCTCGACAGATGCCGAATGTCACTTCAACACAAGTCCTGAAAATACTGTCGTCACTGAAACAAACCATGAAACTCAAACCGATTATGACAGCAGCAATCCAAGCTGTGAGATTTGAAACAAGATTACTGTTCACATGGCCAACTGTACGTTGCATGCTCAAGAGTAAGCTCAGCGCACAGCTTGGTCATATTACAACCGGAGGGCCGAACTCAAAATGTGGTATACAAAGAGATCCTTAACAAATAATTATTGGTATATTTTCCTTCAGTTAAAAAAAAGGTTAAATTTTCTTCTTAATAAAAATTTAAAGTCAGTATTTCGTCGCTGCGAAGCGCGGGTATTTTGCTAGTACACTAATAAAAGGCAAAGCCCTCACTGACTCACTCACTCATCACTAATTCTCCAACTTCCCATGTAGGTAGAAGGTTGAAATTTGGCAGGCTCATTCCTTACAGCTTACTTACAAAAGTTGGGCAGGTTTCATTTAGAAATTCTACGCGTAATGGTCATAACTTGAACCTATTTTTCTCCATATTATGTAATAGACTTTAGCTCGATGGCCGTGGGGGGAGGAGCTGCGTTTGACATCATCACGCCTCCCACGTAATCACGTGAACTGACTGTGAACGCAGTACGTTGAAAAGAAGGAAGAGCACCCAAAGAGCGCTGAACAAAAACTCATACAAGCTTACTCATAAGTGCAGCTACTGCGGAAACAAAGCACGGTGTAAACCGTAAGTTTAAAATAAGTTTATGGACACGCTCCCGCTGCCGTTTCTCATGCCTTCGTCGAATACTTCATTCGCGAGATACAAGTTTATTGAGAACACACGAGGTATAAACGAGACTTTGGATCACTTTGTAACGGAGTTAAAATTGCTGTAGAGAGAAACTTTTAAGTGCCGGGTCTTAGCTAACATTAAATAAAGCAGTGGACATTGCAACATCACACAAGAGAGCAGCTCACGTGAACTGAACGCAGTATCAGTGATCACTTCCATGCATCAAACCTGTTCAAAAAATGCATTACACAATTGACAAGGTGGGAAAAGAATATGCTCCGAGCTGAGCTCCACAGCAAACGCGGTCTTGCGGAAGCAACTTCATCACGCTGCCACCAAATACTTACAGAAAAATCCACAAGTTAATACACACGCAGTCTCTAGAGTTTCTCCACACTCAATGTATTCCTCGCATCCTTGTTATACCCTCTTATCTCCCATTTCAATTCAGATGCCTCCAATATCCAGTAAGGCTCTGCTTCGTGATGACAAGTAATAAGTCTCAGGGACAGACCCTACAAAAGGTTGCCATTGATTTCAGGCAAGATTGCTTTTCTCCCGGACAACTATACGTTGCATTCTCAAGAGTGAACTCACACAGCTTCGTCATATTACAACCAGAGTTCTGAACTGACAACTTGCTATAGAAAGAGAGCTAGAACAATCGTAATAAACGAACAATAAAACAGCGGAGAACCCATGGATTAAATAAAAAGGCAGGTTCCTTGGCAAAGCAAGGAAAAAGGATGGCCTTATATGTCGTTCATTTATAAAACAGCGGAGAAGCTGTGTAAAGGCTGCTTCACAAAAAACCAGCGGAGCTCCTTATATGATTAGGCAGTCAGCTAAAGAAGGGAATCAATAAATATCTATAATCGTAATAAACGAACAAAAAAAATAGCGTACAAGCCGCGGATTAAATAAAGGAAATGGGTACCTGAACAGTAAAGTAAGTCTCGAATAGCTACACAATAACTCTAACAATCGTATTAAATGAACAATAAAACAGTACAGAACCACGAAGCAAGGAGAAACGACGGCCTTATATGGCATTCATTTATAAAGCAGCGGAGAAGCTGTGTGAAGGCAGCTACACAAAAAAACAGCAGAGTGCCACACTCTGAATGTATTCCTTGCATCACAGTTATACCCTCTGATCTCCCATTTCAATTCAAATGCCTCAAATTTCCAGTAAGGCTCTGCTTCGTGATGACAATTAATAAGTCTTAAGGACAAACACTACAAAAGGTTGCCATTGATTTGAGCCAACATTGCTTTTCTCCTAGACAACTATACGTTGCATTCTCAAAAGTAATCTCAGTGCACAGCTTGGTCATATTACAGCCGGAGTGAATTGACAACGTGGTATACAAAGAGATCCCTAACAGATATTTATTGGTATATTTTCCCTCAGTTTCTAAAAGGTTTTCTTTTCTTCTTAATAAAAATTTAAAACCAGTTCTTCGTCGCTGCGAAGTGCGGGGATTTTGCTAGTATATATATATATATATATATATACATATATATATACTAGCAGAATACCCCGGCCGTAAGCGAGAAGTAGTGTGTTAAAGAAGTTATGAAAAGAAAAGCAAACATTTTAAAAATAACGTAAGATGATTGTTAATGTAATTGTTTTGTCATTGATATGAGTGTTGTTGTCATATCTATCTATTTATATTATATACTAGCAAAATACCCGCACTTCGCAGCAGAGAAGTATTGCCTTAAAATTTTTATTAAGAAGAAAATTAAACCTTTTTAAACTGAGGGATAATATACCAATAATTATTTGTTAAGGATCTTTTTGTATACCACATTGTGAGTTCGGCCCTCCGGTTGTAATATGACCAAGCTGTGCGCTGAGCTTACTCGTGAGCATGAGTTTCATGGTTTGTTTCAATTAAGACAGTATTTGTAGGACTTGTGTTGAAGAGACATTCGGCATCTGTCAAGCGTTGTTAGTATTTCATTGATAACTTCACATCCAGCTTTTGAGAGTTTAAACGTTCATAAACATCAAAGTGTCCACTACTGAAATCGTTCCTGTCAATCTAAGATTTTAAGAGGCACTGGCGGTTGTCGAAAGGTGTAAAATATTTGGCCATTTCAGTACACTTGAAAGCGACAACCGAACAATTCAGCGGCAGCCATCAACTCACATGCAGATGCATAGGTGAAGGACTTAAGCATTTCACTCTTATAGTGCTCCTGTGTAGAATAATTATCTCCTGTACCGTCATCAGTCCACACCTTGAACCCGTCCCAGTCATTCAATACATAAGACACAATGTTCCTCCGGTTATCAAGAATGAGCCTGATATGGCCGTGCAATATGTAACAAAGAGAATGGAAAAGGTAGGTGCCATCTCCGGGCATGGAAACCACTCGGTAAGTGACAGTTCTTTGATCGATGGTGATCACCTCGATAGACATGTTAATGGGGAATGCGGTTGGAATGATAAAGGAAATGGGTACTTGAACAATGTAAAGTAAGTCTAAAATACTTACACAATAACTATAATTGTAATAAATGAACAATAAAACAGCGGAGAAGCAACAAAGACTGTTGAAAAGTTCAATATGGCGGCCGACAGTGGCATCATACCACTGAAATACGTACGTACATCGGTTTTGGTTAAGCGAGGAAGCCACCTACCAAATTTCGTGAAGATGGGGCCATGAAAAAGAAAGTTCAACATGGCGGACCTTGTCGACCGTTATGACCGTTACGTGTAGAATTTCGAAATGAAACCTGCTTAACTTTTGTAAGTAAGCTGTAAGGAATAAGCCTGCCAAATTTCAGCCTTCTACCTACACGGGAAGTTGGAGAATTAGTGATGAGTGAGTGAGTGCTTTGCCATTTATTAGTATAGATATATATATATATATATATATATATATATATATATATATATATATATATATATATATATATATATATAGCAAAATACCTGCGATTGGCAGCGGAGAAGTAAAAAGAAAAGGAAACATTTTAATAATAACGTAATATGATTGACAATGTAATTGTCATGAGTATTTGCTGGCATATATATATATATATATATATATATATATATATATATATATATATATATATATATATATATATACATACATACATACATATATATATATATATATATATATATATATATATATATATATATATATATATATATATATATATATATATATATATATATATATATATATATATATATATATATATATATATATATATATATATATATATGCATATACACACATACATATATACACATACTGTATATATACACACACATATATACATACTGTATATACAACATATATATATCTACATATATATATATATATTAGGTGGGACTCGATTAAAAAATTAATCCAATTAATTAGAGGCTGTGTAAGAATTAATCTTGATTAATCGTATGTAATCGACACGTAAATTTGCCCCAAATCGCAAATGTTTTTTTTTAATTTAAAACGGTTTTAGTGGGCTTACAGAATCAAATAATAGACATGGACATGAATATTGTAAACTGAAGCTGTTTTAATTTCTGAAAAAAGCTTTAAACTGCATTTGAATTCAAAACAGAAACAAAAATATCATCCCTGGTTAAAATTGGGCAGACTTAAAAATAAAGTGGTAGTTTAAGTACATTTGCAGAATAGTATTGTCTTTAAATAATAATAACCAAAATTTCAACATAAAGTGCAGTTTTCTTCTTAAAAAATAAGTCAGAAACATAAAAGGTAATTTGACCAGCTTACTCTTTAAACTCTGAGTAACATTAGCCAAAATTATTTTGTACATTAGGCTAAAACAGTGTGATCATTGAACATTTTGTAATTAGATGTATTTAGAATTACTAACGGTCACGGAAGTCCAATGATCCCCAGTAAGAGCCACAAAGTCCGCTTTCTGTAATGCATCTAATTTTGCTTGCTTTTCAGTGTGCACAAAACCATGCTTTTATCAAGGCTTCGCTCGGGTAGTCGAAATGATCAGTCGAGGAACGCGCTTTATTCCGATTCTAACATTTTTGTAGCTGTGATGTGTGCATCAGTGTAATGGATGTACCAGGAAATCATGCATTGACAAAAGTTCCCGCTTGCTTGGAATTGAAAGTGTGATTAAATGCGTTATTTTTAACGCGTTATGGAGTACATGCATCGAAGCTTCTCAGCTGTGCTTGTGCTAAGAAAGGGAAAATTTTAAAAATAACGTAACATGATTCTGCTAACCTAATATTTTTCATACGCCCCAAACCAAGGAGATGCTAAGGTAAAATGAATCGGTAGCGTATGACATAGTCAGTACATCCCTCTGGGAATCAACCTCAATGTCGGCGTAGAGGCTTAAGACTCTACAATTAGCCACAGCGTGGCTTGTCTATGCTAAAGTATGTATTGTAGATCGGGTATATATATACATTTATATATATATACCGTGTATGCAGTGGAGAAGTAGAAGTTATGAAAAGAAAAGGGAACATTTTAAAAATAACGTAACACGATTGTCAATATACAGTAATTGTTTTGTGAGTGTTATTGAATGTTGCTGTCATCAAGGATTTGATTATCATTATTTCTTTCAATCAGGCTCGTATTTGTAGGATGTGTTCAAGTTACATTCCGTGTTTGTCAATCGCTGTAAAGATAAGAGGTTTCATTCATCGATTAGTTCCTTACTGCATCAATAAACAGCTCGTCTTCCTTTTATCTGTGATGTGACAAACTGCATGCACGGTTTTTTTTACACTGTCTTCCTTTAGCAGGACATTCACTTTTTCCACCGTGTGCTTTGTTTCCGCAGTAGCTGCACTTATGAATATGATTCTATGTATAAGACGCTTCATATTTTTTTGCTGCCTTCTCAATTGTGTAATTCGGTTTTGTTCAGCACTCTTTGGAACTGTTGCTTTTGTCTGTGCATTGCGCCAGTTCACGGAGCCGCTTGGTGTTCTTGCATCGAAGGTTCCCAGCTGTACTGGTGCCATCTCGTAATGTCAGCTAAGACCCGCACTTAAAAGTTTCTCTCGCAGTTTCAATGAGTTTGTGCCAAACACCACCCTAACCATCTCATCTTCCTCTGCATAAGCACAGTCCTTCACCCGTGAACATTTACCGGCAGTGTTTGTATTGGATTGCCGCTGATGGACGGCCTTATATGGGCAGGCACTAAATTACAAACGCTAGTGGCAGCCTGTCTATGAACTTAATTTAATATAAACTTACGGTTCACGCCGTGCTTTGTTTCCGCAGTAGCTGTACTTATGAATATGCTTGTATGCATCATTTGCTTCATAATGTTTTTCTGCCTTCTCAATTGTGAAATGGCGCTTTGTGCTCATCGCTGTTTGGAGTTCTTCCTTGTTCTCTACGTACTTACATAGGAGGCGTGATGATGTCACACGAAACTCCGCCCCCCACGGCCATCTCCAACTCAAGACTCCATTACATTATATGGGGAAAAATAGCTTCCAGTTATGACCCTTATGCGTAGAATTTCGAAATGAAACCTGCCCAACTTTTGTAAGTAAGCTGTAAGGAATAAGCCTGCCAAATTTCAGCCTTCTACCTACACGGGAAGTTGTAGGTAGGTAGGTAGATAGGTAGATAGGTAGATACATACATACATACATACATACATACATCAAAAGAATTAAAGGAACACTTTCTAATCAGAGTATAGCATAAAGTCAATGAAACTTATGGGATATTAATCTGGTCAGTTAAGCAGCAGAGGCGGTTGTTAATCAGTTTCAGCTGCTGTGGTGTTAATGAAATTAACAACAGATGCACTAGAGGGGCAACAATGAGATGACCCCCAAAACAGGAATGGTTTAACAGGTGGAGGCCACTGACATTTTTCCCTTCTCATCTTTTCTGACTGTTTCTTCACTAGTTTTGCATTTGGCTACAGTCAGTGTCACTACTGGTAGCATGAGGCGATACCTGGACCTTACAGAGGTTGCACAGGTAGTCCAACTTCTCCAGGATGGCACATCAATACGTGTCATTGCCAGAAGGTTTGCTGTGTCTCCCTGCACAGTCTCAAGGGCATGGAGGAGATTCTAGGAGACAAGCAGTTATTCTAGGAGAGCTGGAGAGGGCCATAGGAGGTCCATAACCCATCAGCAGGACCAGTATCTGCTCCTTTGGGCAAGGAGGAACAGGATGAGCACTGCCAGAGCCCTACAAAATGACCTCCAGCAGGCCACTGGTGTGAATGTCTCTGATCAAACAACCAGAAAGACTTCATGAGGGTGACCCAAGGGCCCCATGTCCTCTAATGGGCCCTGAGCTCACTGCCCAGCAGCATGCAGCTCGATTGGCATTCGCCATAGAATACCAGAATTGGCAGATGCACCACTGGTGCCCTGTCCTTTTTACAGATGAGAGCAGGTTCACCCTGAGCACGTGACAGAAGTGAAAGGGTCTGGAGAAGCCATGGAGAACATTATGCTGCCTGTAACATCATTCAGCAAACAAACAAACAACTGAAATGGTTTTATTTCAGGTGACTACCTGTTGAAGCTCGTTGATAGAATGCCAGGAGTGTGCAAAGCAGTAATCAGAGCAAAGGGTGGCTATTTTGAAGAAAGTAGAATATAAAACATGTTTTCAGTTATTTAGCCTTTTTTTGGTAGAAGGTAGTGGTGCTCTAATGTTCCTTTTGGGCAGCAAATAGTTCTTCCTGGTACACGTTGCATGCAAGGAAATTCTGTGCAGCCTCTTTGATTGTAGCTAGATGTACTTTGACAGCAACCTTTGCAAGAGTTACCTGCAGATCATGCAATGAAATTCTAGTGCTTTTTAGTACTCAACAGTCACCACTTGGGCAAAATTTGCTGGACCAGCCAGTCCTGAACAATTTAGCAGTTGCTAGAAATCTACATCCTTTGTAGATTATTTTTCTTACAGTTGAATGATTGATTTCAAGTAATTTGGCAGTCTTTCTAAACCCCTAGCTAGTCTCATAGGCATTCACAACCTTCTTTTTCGGGTCTCATAGAGCACTTTTGATCCTGGCATGATGACACCACACCCACACACCGATAGCAAAGAAAACATCCAACCCTAGATAGCTACAGTTTAAATAAGACCAGTTCCATCTGCACGCTCTCTGAAGAGGTTCTGATCATTGGCCATCTAATATGGAACACCCAATTATAATTTTATGGATTGGAAGTGGTAATAAATGTAGGGGTGCACTTACGTTTTCCACATGACAAATGTCCATATTTGTATATTTAGAACTAGAATTCCCAAAGCCTACGATAAAACGTATAATCTCAGGCCACCTTCAATTCCTTCAGATCTCTCCATTAGCGTCTTTTGTTTTGCAAATGTGTCAATCGGCACAAGCAGCAAGCATCTTGCTATCCCATCCCCCCACCAACGCAGCTCAAATCGCACAGAAGATTCTCAGAGCTCAAGTCTGTTTATCTGGGTGTGAAGTGACTGGAACTGCAGAGAGAAAATAATATATTGTCATTTGGAATACATACATTTCATGTGTGTTCCGCGTCTACAACAAAATATGTAAGATGACAGGAAATGCGAGGCAGGAATTGTTGATTACATAGCTAAAACAAATATTTTTCACGGTTTAGTAATAATTGACAAAATGTAGACATGACGTGTATAATGCGAGAAGGCTGAAGTCCACAAACCAAATAAACACTTTAACAAAACAAGTGTACAAATGTAAAATGACAAGTATGATTTTATTAAAGAATATAACCGTAAAAAAAGAAGTTGGCTTAGGGTACAAAGTAGATATGTCTACTTGGTTGGTGCAGTGGTAACAACCAATGTCTCATAATCAAGAGGTTGTGGGTTTGATTCCTGGGTTCTCCAACATTTACCATTTTGAGTTGTGAGCTGCTATTTTTATTACTGTGATAGAATAAAAACATACATTAATTGTATCTTTTATGAAAGTGTTTATTTTATATTTGGACTTCAGTCTCCACACATTATACACTTCATGGGACCAGAACTGGATACCCCAGTTCTTTTGGTAACGCAAAAGAATACAGACCGACTTTGTTTATTGCTTGGACTGAATTCAAGGTATCCTTTAGGATATCTGTTATAGACATTTCTTTTTTGTGGTCTTTGGAGGGTCGCTCTTTGGATGCGTGGATGTTTTGAATTCCAAATAAATGAGGTTATTGTTTAATCTAATTGCTTAAAGAATGATTTATTAATGTACAGGTGACAGTCATAAAATTAGAATATCATGACAACGTTGATTTATTTCAGTAATTCCATTCAAAAAGTGAAACTTGTATATTAGATTCATTCATTACACACAGACTGATGTATTTCAAATGTTTATTTCTTTTACTTTTGATGATTATAACTTGACAACTAATGAAAGTCCCAAATTCAGTATCTTGGAAAATTAGAATATAAATTAAGGCCAATGCAAAAAAATGATTTTTAGAAATGTTGTCCAACTGAAAGGTATGAACATGAAAACTATGAGCATGTACAGCACTCAATATTTAGTTGGGACTTCTTTGGCCTGGATTACTGCAGCAATGCGGCGTGGCATGGAGTCGATCAGTCTGTGGCACTGCTCAGGTGTTATGAGAGCCCATGTTGCTCTGATAGTGGCCGTCAGCTCTTCTGAATTGTTGGGTCTGGCGTATTGCATCTTCCTCTTCACAATACCCCTTAGATTTTCTATGGGGTTAATGTCAGGCGAGTTTGCTGGCCAATCAAGAACAGGAACACTATGGTCCTTAAACCAGGTACTGGTAGTTTTGGCACAAACTTCCTGGTAGACGGCTACGTTGACCTTGGACCTCAGAAAACACAATGGACCAACACCAGCAGATGACATGGCACTGACTGTGGAAACTTTACACTGGACCTCAAGCAACGTGGATTCTGTGCCTCTCCTCTCTTCCTCCAGACTCTGGGACCTTGATTTCCAAAGGAAATGCAAAATCTACTTTCATCAGAGAGCATAACTTTGGACGACTCAGCAGCAGTCCAGTCGAGACGCTTCCGACGCTGTCTCTTGGTCAAGAGTGGCTTGACACAAGGAATGCGACAGCTGAAACCCATGTCTTGCATACGTCTGTGCGTGGTGGTTCTTGAAGCACTGACTCCAGCTGCTGTCCACTTTTTGTGAATCTCCCCCACAGTTTTGAATGGGTTTTGTTTCACAATCCTCTCCAGGGTGCGGTTATCCCTATTGCTTGTACACTTTTTTCTACCACATCTTGTCCTTCCCTTTGCCTCTCTATTAATGTGCTTGGACACAGAGCTCTGTGAACAGCCAGCCTCTTTAGCAATGACCTTTTGTGTCTTGCCCTCCTTGTGCAAGGTGTCAATGGTCATCTTTTGGACAACTGTCAAGTCAGCAGTCTTCCCCATGATTGCGTAGCCTACAGAACTAGACTGAGAGACCATTTAAAGGCTTTTGCAGGTGTTTTGAGTTAATTAGCTGATTAGAGTGTGGAACCAGATGTCTTCAATATTGAACCTTTTCACAATATTCTAATTTTCCGAGATACTGAATTTGGGACTTTCATTAGTTGTCAGTTATAATCATCAAAATTAAAAGAAATAAACATTTGAAATACATCAGTCTGTGTGTAATGATAAATCTTAATATACAACTTTCACTTTTTGAATGGAATTACTGAAGTAAATCAACTTTGTCATGATATTCTAATTTTATGACCGGCACCTGTATATTGGAATGTTTTGAAATAAAAAAAGGAGCTTAGGAAGAATATTCATCTTAACAGCGTTAATACTTCCAGCTAGTGTGAGATGAAGGGTTGACCATCTATGCAAGTCTTGCTTGATTTTTTCCATGCAGACGGCGAAATTTTGTTGATAAAGAGCTTTATGTTTACTTGTGATGTTTACCCCTAGGTATTTAAACTGTTCTGCAATGATAAAAGGTAGGGTATCTAATCTAATATTATATGCTTGAGAATTCAATGGAAAAGAGTACACTTTTATTCAGAGTAATTCTGAGACCAGACATCTTTTGAAATTCTGTGAGTGCTGTTAAGACTGCAGGTACAGAATTTTCTGGGTCGGATATATACAGTACCATATCATCTGCATATAATGAAATTTTCTGTTCCAGTCCTTCTCTGCTAATCCCCTTTATCTGATCAGTATTTCGACAATGTATTGCCAGTGGTTCAATGGCAATTGCAAACAGCAGCGGTGACAAGGGGAATCCTTGTCTAGTACCATGTTCTAGTCTAAAGTAGTCCGAGCAAATGTTGTTGATGCAAACCGAAGCTTCTGGGTTAGTATACAGTAATTTAATCCAAGCACAAATGTTCAGGCCAAACCCAAACTTCTCCAATGTAGTAAAAAGGTACTTCCATTCAATCATATTGAATGCTTTTTCTGGATCCAATGATATTATTTCTGGGGTGTTTAATGTAATATACTCGCCAACTAAATCAACCAGGCGTCAATGATTTGAAGATTTGTCGGCCCCTAATAAATACAGTTTGGTCTTGTGATATTACCGAGGGGAGCACTTTCTCCATCCTTCTAGCTATGATTTTAGAGAGTATTTTAACGTCGTTATTCAGAAGTGAAATTGGTCTGTATGATGCGCATTGTAATAATTCCTTATTTTGTTTTGGAAAAACGGTGATGAGTGCTTGGCGAAAGGTTTGAGGAAGAGATTGGTTCTCTCTGGCTTCTGTAAATGTTGCTAATAGGAGAGGAGCTAGCCGAGCGGAAAATTTCTTGTAAAATTCTGCAGGGTAGCCATCAAGGCCTGCTGCTTTCCCGCCTTGGAGTGACTTTATAGCATCTAGTAAATATGATAATGCCAGAAGTTTCTCAAGTTCCTCCACACTAAAAGTGTCTATTTGTGGTATTTGTAATGTATCCAGAAATGCATTAGATTGTGTATTGTATCCTTTAAACTCAGTAGTATATAAGGATTTATAGTAGTCTCTGAAAGTGTGCATTATATTTTTGTGGTCGACGATTTTATCTGCGTTTGCGTTGGTGATTACTGGGATTGCATTGCGCACTTCTTGCTTGTGAATTTGTTGAGCTAAAAGCTTATTAGCTTTCTCTCCATGTTCATAGTAATGATGTCTGGATTTATAAATTAGTTGTTCAGTTTCTTTAGTTGTCAAGAGGTTTAGTTCTGAATGTACAGCCTGCCTTTTCCCATGTAGAGTCTCGCTTGGTAGTCTTGCATGTTCTTCATCTATTCTAGTAATTTCGCTTTTTATCTCTGCTACTTTATTTGCTTCGAGTTTATTTCTGTGGGAAAGATAGGAGATAATCTGTCCTCTTAAGAAGGCCTTAAGAGTTTCCCCAGAGTATTCCTGCAGAGATCTCGGAGGATGTATTTGTCTCTAGAAAGAATTTGATTTGTTTGGATATAAATTCCGTACAATTCTCATCTGCTAGTAGAAGCGGGTTGAGACGCCATCTGCGGGGTGAGTGTATGGGGAGTGTATTGACATCAAAAACTCAGAATCAATGTCTCCATGATGGGACAGTTAACTTCGTGAGCTGGGATGTTAAAGGCTTGAATCACGAATTATAGAGAAAGAAAGTACTCTCTCACCTAACAGGTCTAAACGCTAAAATAGTATTTTTACAGGAGACCCACTTACTAAGCAAGGATCAGGTCCGGCTGCAAAAAGACTGGACTGACCAAATGTTCTATTCTAGTTTTACAAAGAAAACTAGAGGTGTGGGAATTCTCATACATAGAACAGTCCCATTTGTAGCATCAGATGTAGTATTGGAGCCTGAAGGGAGATATGTAATGGTCATGGGAGACTTAACTGTAAAATGATCTTTATAAATGTTTATGTACCTAATATCGATAAGGAATTTATACAAAATTTATTTGCATCCATTCCCAATCTGAACACTCAAAGTTATAATGGCTGGGGACTTTGTGTTCTAAATCCACTTTTAGATAGGACTTCTTCCACAGGGGGAACGGCATCTAACACCGCAAAGATAATTACAAAGTTTATAACTGATCACAACAGACACCTGGAGGTTTTTAAACCCAAATTCAAGAACATATTCTTTCTACTCACCAGTACATTATTGCTACTCAAGGATTGATTACTTCTTTATAAGACAATAACTTCTTGCCTATGATTAAATCTTGCGAATACGATGCTATTGTTATTTCTGACCATGCACCTATGATCTTGGAACTAAAACTACAGGAAACCATTTTTATACATTATTCCACATTAGTATCAGCAATGTCTGGAATCTCAGACTCTGGAGTTTGTCTGTAGTAAACTAAACTTTAATATGTAACCTTCTACAATACAAATACATTTTTCTTTTCCTCTTGCTTTAAAATGCAAATATTATTGTGTATAATAAGTGGGCATAAAATGAATTACAGGTCAAATTCCAACGAATGGCCAGGGACCTTTTAAAACGTTTGTTGTAATGAAAATTTTGTAGTAATGAGATTCTATACTTGTCACCATACTGCTTGATTTAACTGGTGTCCAGGCATTTGCCATCATTTCAATAGCTTCTTTCACATTAGTTTTCAACTCCTTCTTGTCTACAGGTTATGCTGACAAGAATTTTTCTCAGCAATTTCTCCTCCAACAGAGACCTTTTTGAAGTTGCATCGGCTGTGAGCCACCTGTTGCCCCAGTAACGTCTGCCACAGACGTGGTGATTGCGCTTCGGGATGCTCTTTGGTGTGTTGTCCCATTGGGGGAGGTCCCAAAAGAGTTTAGAAACCTCACAACTGTGATTTTGCTTTTTCTTGAATGAGTGGCACATTAATAAAATTTCTTGAACAAGCATCTGCAGTTTCTTTTGGAGGGTGACAGTTAGTTAAATTCCAATGGATGTTTTTCAAATGTTTATGAGCAATAAGCAAAAGGTATCACTGAAAACAACAGAAAACAAACACAGCAAAACAGTTTAAGGAAAGTTCGAAGAAAGAGAAAAATTTACAAGGTTTGTGATCGGGGATCGTTGTGCACAAATGAGCTGCAACCAAAGAACTAACTGCTCTGTGGATGATTCATTCAGGCATTTCAAGGTCTTTTGGGCAGTTCGTTGTAATGAAACTATCTGCTGAATGTATTTTGTAGTAACAATGTTTCTATAGAGACTGTCGTATGGGAAACTGTCAGGATCATAAAAATACTTTTGTTGTAATGAAAATATCATTGTAACAATATTAGTTATAACGGAATTTCACCTGTATTTGCTGCCTGGTTACTTTTGGAACCAACGAGCGTCATGAGGGTATAAAGCGACTAATAGTCTTATTGAAGCTAAGCGTACCAAAATGGATGGAGCAGACATTCCCTAACCTGTGCATAGAAAAATGCATCTCAACATAAAAATCATGTAACGGAATTTCACCTGTATTTGCTGCTTGGTTACTTTTGGAACCAAAGAGAGTCATGAGGGTATAAAAAGACTGTAATAGTCTTATTGAAGCTAAGCGTACCAAAATGGATGGAGCAGACATTCCCTAACATGTGCAAAGAAAAATGCATCTCAACATAAAAATCATGTTAATATATGGGGTGATTCCACAATAGTCAAAGAAACTCTGTGGCTATGTCACTTAGTAAATTAGGTGCCACAAATGAAAAGAAACTTCTATAAAGTTACAATCATAGCTTCAATACAGTTGGCTTGAATTTTGGAACAAAAATGCAGAAAGCTGTATTGGAAATACCAATTTTGACGGCATCATCTGAGCTGAAACTAAAAGTCCAAAGATAACTAAAAGAATGTTGAGAACTGAAAATAAATTCTAGCAATTTGATTAAAGTAAAAATGTCATCAATTGGGAAATCATGTTTTACAGCAAAAAAAATCAAAAATCAGATTTGAGGACACCCACTTAACATATGAACAGAGCAGCAATTCTAGGAAAGTTAGTTGATTAAAAGAACATGGGTCTTTTCATAGCACTGAAACGTCTAAAGCTTACTAAAAAGTAAATTGTATCCTAGCCATTACTGAAGGAAATAAAAAAAAAAAAAAAATCAACTGTTGAAATCATCTTTTTCGTGTACATTAAAACTGTTTCAAATAAAAAGGATATGGCGTATATAAAATATTTGTTATCTAATTTTAAAGAACTCTGTATAAAAGGAATACTCCTTCCAATTTCTTTTTCTTATCTGTTACATACCAGTTTGATTCTTATCAGGAATTTTGTCATGTCCATTCTCCATAACAGACATCATTGAAGGCCAACACTTAACATTTTAAACAACAATACCAAAACTTGTGTCACAAAATTCACCTGTCAGGGATGCAGTCATGCGCAGCAAATGTAGATTACAATTAAAATATGGTTATATAAACCTCTTTTGAAAAACAGGAATACATTAAAACTAAATCAAACTACTGCCTTTCTCCTCATTTATTGGTTGATAAGCTAAAAATTCAGTTCTTCCATGTTTTTCATCAATTGTTCGATTTCAGAGGTGATCCTCGGTTTATTGAAGCATTTTGGATATGCACAAAAACACCACATACTTTTTCACCTAATGTTTTCATATGCCTTTCTTTACGTTTTAATCTGTACATGTTCCTCTGACTTGCTCCGCAATGTACATATTACATGAAAGCAGGCGATAGGCAAAGAATGAGCTTTTACCGGGCAGGATTTCTGACCAACAGAATAGGGCATAGGTGAATTTTCAATTCAAACGTTTGCAGGGATTTTCTGGAAATACTTTAGCAGAAATTCATATCTCCTAGATTTTATGCACATACAACTCTATAATCTGACATATGAACTATGCAACACAAGATTTTTCCCTTTGCTGCTTTGGTCCCAATTAACATCTATTATATCAGGAATTTTCTTCTTTCTGTAAGAATGTGAGATGGCTAAGAAAAACTTAACTAAAAACAATATGGGGTAAGTAAAGATAAATAAAATTTTTGGGTGGAGTATTTCTTTAAATTAAAGAAAAAAAGAAAGCTTTGAAAATATATCAGTATATTCAACAAGAATGTTCCCAAATTTGGATTTCTGTGCATGCATTATTTTTGTTTTATGAGCACTACTTCTTCAGAACATTTTCCTTTGTTAATCATAAAAGAACAAAGATGACAAAATCTCTTGGAAAGCATTTTTTGGGGTGTTAATTAATATGTGAAAGGAATGCAGGTATTGTTTATATTTCATTCATATGTACACACATACACACATTATAGATTTTACAGAAAGTTTTAGATGGAACAGTCTTTATAATTAATATCCACAACCAGAAACAGAAAAAAGTCAATTTATTGTGAGCCACAGCTAAGCAGCAGGTCGGAAACCAACCCTAGTCGGGAAGCTAGCCTCAACCCCTGTAATGAAACTGGAAGCAGCTAACTGAGGAAGAAACCATTCCTATTCCCATGTCTTAAGCATCAGCCTTTCATCTGCTGACACAATGAGAACCATATAGATTCAATCACTAAAAAGATTTTCTCCACATCCGGAGATGAAGAGCATTTTACACCAGTTCTCACACACAATCATGAATGTTACTCAATTAGAGAAAATCGATCGCTCTTTTGACCAGTGCAAGGCCCGCCACAGGCCCATTTTGTACATACAATATACAAACCTCCAATATTTTTTTCACATTGTGGTTCAGGACTTCCATACAATTAACTACAAAAATATTTCCTTCCTCCACTCTTTCTTAACCTGCCACCTACTCTGTAACAATTTCATTATAATACTGCTTACAAAGACAAAGAAGGCAACTTCCACTTAACACTCAGCACTACAAAACAGTCCGTGCTTTCATGGGCAAACTGAAATAGGAAGCGCAAGTTCAACCATTTGGCAAAGAAAAGTGGGCAATATCAATGTTTCCTGCAGTATTTTTTTTTTACTTTACAAAAAAATAAGGTGAAAGGTCAGCATTACAACCTACATTGAGATAAACTGAACAAGTAAATTATAATTGGTTTCCGATTCCTCCCATAGTCTTGGAGTAAATATATTTGTAACATCTGCTGTCTTTGCAAAACTGCCTTTATACATGGTCTTTTACATTCCAAATAACCACTCAGTTGTACGTATTTTAAGTATGTTAATATATACATAAAGTGACTATAAAAAGCATTCACCACTTTAAAAGTTTTAACATTTTGTGTTATACAACATTGAATCATGATAGCTTTAATTTGGCTTTTTTGACACTAATCAAAAGAAAAAGAATGTAAGTGAAACAGGTTTCTGCAAAATAGTCTAATTGCAAACATAAAAAAAAGTTATCACATAAGTATTCACATCCTTTACTATGACACATCAAAAGTATCACTGGTGTAGCCCATTGGTCACATTATTAGTTCAATGGAGATCACCTTTGTAATCAACGGACTTTGAGTTTCATATAAATGCAAATGCACCTGTATCTGGAAGGTCCAACTTGTTGTGATTCAGTAGTCAGTATCATTAACTAAACTAGACAATGAAGACAAAAGAACACTCCATTCAACTCTGTAAAAATGTGACTGAAAAGTACAAATCAGGGGACATATACAGAACAATATCCAAGATACTGAATATACTTCTTGGGTTACACAGAAAATCAATGAAAGAAATGAAAGTAGTGTGACAAAGCTGTAAACGTGTCTATAGTAGGCTGTTGGAAAAAACTGCATGGTCTTGGAAGATAACGAGTGGCACAAGCCATTTTGGCTGGAGTTAGTTAGAAATGCATAGTGAGCAGAAAGAAGAAGATAAGATTTATTGATACCAAAATTAAACTTTTGTGGTCACATGATAAAACAACACAGTTGGAATAAATCAAACACTGTACATTATCCAAAACTACATCATCCCCACTGTGCGCATGCTGGTGACACCACCATGCTTGGAAATACTTCACTGCGAGGATTATAAGTGTTGATGGTGAAGTGAATGCTGCAAAATAAATGGAAAGCCTGCACGAAAACAAGTCTACAAGAAAAAAGCACCCGTTTTCTAGCAAGACAACAACCCCAAGCATAAAGCCAAACATACACAACAAAGGCTTAAAAAACAACTAAGTTAATATCCTGGGAGTGACCAATACAGAGTCTAAATATCAACACAACTGAGAATGTATTAATAGACTTGAAAAAAGCTGTTCACTCATGATCCCCATGCAACCCAGTGTTCTCCCTAGCGTCTTTTAGCCGGGCACTCCACCTGGCTAATTTAGTTGAGCGCCCAGCCGCAGATCTACAGGCACACCTAATGATCTACAGGGATGGCAAGGGACAAACAGGCGAGTGGGAAAATAGTTTAGAAGCAGGAACACAAGTGGCAAGGGGAGACACGCGAGGCGGGATGTTTCCTATCACTCAATGCTGAACAAGCTAATGGCGGGGATGAGGCAGAGCGGAGTTCACAAGCAAGAAGTACAGGGATGTAGACAGGCGAGAGGGGGCTGTACATAGTAATAGCGGGGGCAGAGAAACAGTTCACAAGCAAAGAGGATGTGGAGGTGGGTAGGCGAGAGGAGGACTGATAAAATAAGACTAGTGGAACCAGCCTGTCAGATATCAGAAAAAAGGGCGTCAGGAAGTGACATCTGTTCTCAGTGTTAGTGAAGTCTATGTAGTGCTGCTATGCGTACAGCTGCTCTCTTCTTGCTCAGTACATAGCAAACATATGTATATATACAGTAATCCCTCGCTATATCGCGCTTCGACTTTCGCGGCTTCACTCTATCGCTGGATTTTAAATGTAAGCATATCTAAATATATATCATGGATTTTTCGCTGGTTCGCGGATTTCTGCGGACAATGGGTCTTTTAATTTATGGTACATGCTTTCTCAGTTTGTTTGCCCAGTTTATTTTATACAAGGGGCGCTATTGGCAGATGGCTTAGAAGCTACCCAATCAGAGCATGTATTACAGATTAACTAAAACTCCTCAATGCTATAAGATATACTTCCCGTGCGGTGCTCGATTGTTTGCTTGTCTCTGCCTCCATCTCCCCCTCTCTGACATTCTCTGCGCCTGACGGAGGGGGTGTGAGCAGAGGTGCTGTCTGCACAGAAGCTGTTTGCCTAGTGGATACGAACGCACCTCTAAGAAATGCCGGCCGCTTTATTGCCGTGCTTCCAAAAACACACTTATTGATTTTTTGATTGTTTGCTTTAATCTCGCTCTCTCTGACGTTCTCTGCGCCTGACGGAGGAGATGTGAGTAGAGGGGCTGTTTGCACAGAGGCTGTTTGCTTAGAAGATACTGACGCTTCTCTAAAAATGGCGCGGCAAACTAAAAAGCACACGTATTGATTTTTTGATTGTTTGCTTTTCTTTGCAAGCGATCTCTCTCTCTCTCTCTGAAAATCTCTGCTCCTGAAGAGAAGAAGATATGTTTGCATTCTTTTAATTGTGAGAAAGAACTGTCATCTCTGTCTTGTCATGGAGCACAGTTTAAACTTTTGACTAAAATGTGTTATTTCATGTCTAGAGGGCTCTAATAATGTTAATAGTGTGGGAGAGTTTCTAAGGGCTTAAAATATATAAAAATAACCATACAAACATATGGTTTCTACTTCGCGGATTTTCATCTATCGCGGGGGGTTCTGGAACGCAACCCCCGCGATCGAGGAGGGATTACTGTACATACAGTCATGGCTGAAATTATCGGCACCCCTGGAATTTTCCCAGAAAATGCAATTACAAATGTTTTGGTATACACGTTATTTCCTTTATGTGCATTGGAACACCACAAAAAAAAACAGAGAAAAAAGCCAAATCGGACATCATTTCACCTTCAACTTCTTATAGCCTGGCTCTCCTGCCATAGCGTTTCATTTCGTTCAGATGTCGATGGAGAGTTTGAGCGGACACTGTTGCACCCTGAGTCTGCAGAACAGCTTGAATATGTTTTGAAGTTGATTAGGGCTGTTTATCCACCATTCGGACTATCCTTTGTTGCACTCTTATTCATTTTTCTCTTCCGTCCACGTCCAGGGAGATTAGCTACAGTGCCATGTGTTGTGAACTTCTTGATTATGTTGTGCACAGTGGACAAAGGAATATGAAGATCTCTGGAGATGGACTTGTAGCCTTGAGATTGTTGATATTTTTCCACAATTTTTGTCCTCAGACAATTCTCTGCTCTTCTTTCTGCTCTCCATGCTTAGGGTGGCACACTAACAACAGAAAGGTTGAGTCAACTTTTCTCCGTTTTAACTGGCTTCAGGTGTGATTGCTATATTGCCAGCACCCGTTTCTTGCCACAGGTCAGTTCAAACGAGCATCATATGCATGAAATAAAATGATTTACCCACAATTTTGAAAAGGTGTCAATTTTATCTGACCCATTTTTGGAGTTGTGTGTGACATGATGTCAGATTTGGCTTTTTTCTGTTTTTTTTGTGTTGTTCCAATGCACATAAAGGAAATAAACATGTGTATACCAAAACATTTGTAATTGCCACAATTTTCTGGAAAACCCCAGGGGTGCTGATAATTTCGGCCATGAATGTATATATACACAGTGGTTTAAGCATTCGGTGTGTTCTGTGTGCAAAAATCCTTGTATCCGTTTTTATATTATTATGCTCATACCGAGGACTTTATTAAAGTTAAATTTTCTCTCCAATACTCCCTTGCAGGTCTCCAGAGGCCAAAAAAAATTAAAAAGTGCAGACACTAATGCAATATTTACGAATATCATGGCACTTTATCAATTAATTTACAACAAAATCAGATGCTCTGGAAAAGACTGAACAAAGGAAACAAGATAGTGTGTACCAATATCAATAACCTTAAAGCTGAAGTTAACCTTACAGAGTCTTGGGCTGAAAGAAAGACTGAAAGACAGCTTCTCCCTTAAAGGAAAAGTGAATTTTCCACCTGAAGTGTTACTCACATTAACAGAGCCAAAAACCGTACGAATATCTGTTTTCAGCAAACAGAGAAAGTAAGAATACACTATCATGTGGCAGAAAATTATGGAAAGAAATTAACATATATAGTAGGAGGTCAAGTCTTTGTGAATGATATCAAATCCTTCCTAAAATGTAACTGGACTTCTTTTGCTCTATTGGTCTACAATAAAATTTTAAAATCAATACTAAAACAAGCAGGGAGGGTATTACAGGGAAAATGTGTTCTAACTTATATAATCGATGAGCTGAAGCATTTTGGACCAATTATAAACATGAGATACAAGACTGGCTGACACCAACATAAAATGCATTACAGTAGTCAAGTTGTGACAAAATAAATGTTGAAAGAAACTAGCTTTGAGTTTTATCATGTATCTAATTTAAAAATCACTATCCATTATTACACCCAGATTTTTAAAAAGTATCTTAAATAAGGTTTCAGGGAACTCCGGTCCATATGAGGGGCACCGCAGATTCCACTTGGCCCAAACATCAGGACCTCAGTTTAGTTCTTAATTAAGCTTAAAAAATTTAAGGCCATCCAAGCTTTAACATCCTCAAGGAAATCCAACAAAAGTTTTAAAGAGTTTTTTTTTTATTACTGTGCTTCAGGGGTAAGTTAATCTGTGTATCATCTGGATAGCAGTGAAATTAAATGCCATAAATTCTAAAAATGAACCCTAAAGGAAGCATATACAGAGGGGAAAGAAAGGAGTGGCACAAGATTAGAACCCTGAATTCCACAAGTAGGAGATGCTGAGAAGGAGATAAAATTACCAAAGCAAAACAGAAAAATAACTGATCCCATAGTTTTAAAAACTGAAGCATCTTCAGCAGAAATTACAGTAATAATTTCCTTTAATTTCCATACTTTCACATCACCGTTGAGAACTTTGTGGGAGCTGCTCATTTCAGGTCCTGCAACGTAATCTCTCCTGGATTAAAGTTAGGACTATGCCACTCAAAAACATTAAGTTTGTTTCTTCTGACATTCAGATGTAGAATTGCTTTTTGCATTCTGAGTCTCTGTCCTGCTGCATAATTCAATTATGTTTCAGGTGACTAACAGATAACTAGATATTTACCTGAAGAATAGTGAAGAGTGAACTCCATGGTGTTCGTGTCACCTCGAGTACAGAGAAACCACGGAAGTGTTCCCGAATATTGCCGGACTCTGCCAAATGCATTGAAGTCAATAGGGAAGGACTAACTAAACTAAATATGACAGGATTATAATGGTGCAATCATCTTTAAAGTGTCCCCGAGGACCAGGAAAACATCTACCAACTATACTGGACTAATTACTGTGGCCAAAAAGGTGACCTAAACTATGGGAGGGAAAAAAAATTAAACACAGTCAGAGACATGCATTCATATACTGTATTTCATCAAAACAAAGCAGAAATGCTGAAATCCTAGTCAAACGTCAAAAAAAAAAAAAAAATACACAGAATTTTCTTCCTTTAAACGACTTATGTGGTATATCTATTTTTTTTTGTATTTTTTTTTTTTTTAAATCATGCTGAAGGCTCTCAAAAATCTTTTGTGCTGATGCTTTGCACTTCTATCAAAAAAAGAGAAGAGGTCATGTAAATAGTAATAAATCGCTCCTGTGTTTTGGAGTGGTTGCGGGAAGTCAGGCTCCTTCATTGTTTGTTTGTTATCTCCATGTGGCTAATTATGCATGTATATCACACACTCCTCTCTTATACTGATGTGGAACTCAAAGATTGACCTGCACATTTGGCGAGAAGCAGAGATAACTCATTATTTATACTATGTTTCATAAAAATCAAATTTTGAGAACCTGCAATATTTATTTATCTGTTCTATCACTAACAAAATTCCACAGAGTCTGTAATGCAAATGATCAGCATTACATACCCGTGGGGCAGTCCCATCAAATTTTGGCTGTTATGGCTCCGGGGGAGATGTTGTTTGGCCTTGCAAAGCATTATGAAGCGTTGGGAAAATAAATTCTCCTAAACCAGCCGAATTATCAGTAAATTTGACAAGCAAGGGTGAATGTGAATGCAGCAAATTCGCTGCAAATAACACATTAGCATTCTCACACCATCACACTAACACTCCCTTGTTTTACTACAGGAATGCTCTCCTTACTGTTGAATGCTGTATTAGCTTTACATCATACTCTTCATCATGGCGTCATGAACACTGACCGTAACAGGGGCAAGACAGGCCTGCAGTTCTTTGGATGTTCTTCTGGGTTCTTTTTCAAGGTCTTAAATGAATTGTCAATGTTCCCTTCAGGTATGTTTTGGCAAGCTGGCCGTTTTTGGAAGGATTGATAATTGTTGTAAATTTTTTCTATTTGGAGAAAATAGCACAGTAGACTCTGACAGACCTTGTATTTGTTTTGTAATCATCCCCGACGGGTAAATTAAATACTTTTCCCCCCTCATCTCTTTCAGAATTTTCACTGATCCAAGGCATAGTGTTCTTGAAATTCTGTCTGGGACAATAAGGTTGGGTTTATACTTCATGCGACATGACACATGCTCCAGCGGACACTCCTGCTACGCAAGCATTGAACTGTTTTGATGCATGCGCAAGTTGCAGTACCAGCGAAAATTCGGGGGGTCCAGTGTGATAAAAGTTGGAATGTGACATCAGAGTCTCAGTTTACTATCTACATGTGACAGAAAGCCTCTGTGTGGATCCTATGGGATCGATGTGTGTGCTTCGATGTTTGACGAATGGTTCGATGTGGTGAAGCAAAATGCCGACATACAGATGCATTTGTAGTGCTTTTATATTCAAGCATCGCATATTCCCGATCATAATGACATAACACATTTTAAAATTCTCACATACCATCTTTTGTGCCATCTTTTTTTTCTTGGGCTTCCTCCTGACATGACAACAGTGGCAGGCAGCAATAGATCACCACACAGAACACATTACATGTATGATATTCCAGCTCTCTGCACATTTAAAATCCTTAGATTTATACTTGATATCACTTTCACAATGAAATGCATTAAAGTATGTATATTATATTTTACAGATAAATCATTCATTTTATTTAATGAATGCTGTTAATAATTACACATTAACAGGGTGACACGGTGGCGGAGCTGTAGCGCAGCTGTCTTGCATGGAGCCACTTTGCTGGTGTTCCCTGCCTGGAGTTTACATGTTTTCCTGCTGGGTTTCCACAGTGTGCTTTGGTTTCCTTTCAAAGATATGCAGATTTGGTGACAATAAAATTGAGTTAGTGTATGCGATTGCTTGTATGCACTTTGCGATGAGCTGATGCCCAGTCCAGGGATTGTTTCTGCCTCGTGCCCAATGCTTGAGGAATGGACACATCCCTGGATTGTTTCAGAGATATTGCAGTAAGGCGTCATCGGTATTTAATGGATGTTCCAGGAAATTCACAACACAACGAAGCCGATCCTGTTCGCATCATGATAATATCTTGCACTGTCACCTGGTGGATTCTTCCAGATTTACATAAAGTACAAGATGCAATTTTAAACATATTTCTGCATATCTGAATACAACACAATTATCAGTGAATATAGCACGTTTCACATTTAAAACCATAAATTATCACTAAACTACAGTATTATTACATAATACATGAAAAAGCCTAGTTACATGGGAAGGTTTATTGACAGCAATTTCAAATAATGAATTTTTAGAGTATTATAGCAAAACAATACCACAATGAACACTTGCATTACTGCAATGTGCATTATTAAATTTCAAATTTTCCAAACACTACATGGTTAATTTACAAATTCCTCTTCTTGATAGATGAAAAAGGACACATTTTAAAATTCTGTACTTTGAGACAGTACTATTAGAAAAAAACAGAATGAAACTCACCATAACTGAGCACAAGACTCCCAAAACAAAGCAGGCAATGAACCCTTTAACTCTAGTACCCCATCCTAATGTGGTTGCTTCAGATACTCGCTGTGGGAGACACAAAAGAAAGAAAAAATGTCTTATCATTTGTTAAGCAGCTATTAAGTACAGCAATTGAACCATACGAAAAACACAATAATAAAAACAAATTGACACAAATAATTGGTTTCAGTGGGATAAAAAAGTGAATGTTTTCACACTGAATATGATTAACTTAAAAATCCATTAGTAAGAAACTGTTTTTAACATTTTTACAATAAAACACAACTTACAAAATGATAACAAAAATAACTTATTTCATTAGTACTGGAACATGAGAACACTTATCAACAATGAACCTTTTCCAATACTCAAATACTTCTCACATTATTATGCAGAATTAAGATTTATATTGATACTAGTAACACCCTCAAATTCATTTTTGAAAGGAGCCCTGTTAAATCACACAAGATTTACATCTTTGTTTTACAGTATAAAAAAAGCATTCATATTTTTTACGTACTTATTTCTCTTATTACTCATTCTTCTACCTAAAAGAAATCACAATCTGTATTGTACTTAACCAAGGGTTCTGTGATTCCCAATTGCTCCACTTGGCAACACTCATTATTAACCATTTTATACATGTAAAGGAATTCAGGAACTAAAATATATATATTTATAATCTTTTCTATTTTTGATATTGTTTATAGTTATGCCCGAGAAAAATGGTTAATCTCATGTTTTCATGAAGAGCAGAGATTATAAAAATTCCTGATACAATTGGCATCAATTGGACATACAGTACAGGCCAAAAGTTTGGACACACCTCCTCATTCAATGTGTTTTCTTTATTTTCATGACCATTTACAGCACTCCATCACTCTCCTTCTTGGTCAAATAGCCCTTACACAGCCTGGAGGTGTGTTTGGGGTCATTGTCCTGTTGAAAAAATAAATGATCGTCCAACTAACCTGACTTCTGCACAACACAACTGCTGGTCCCAACCCCATTGATAAAGCAAGAAATTCCACTAAATAACCCTGATAAGGCACACCTGTGAAGTGAAAACCATTTCTGGTGACTACCTGTTGAAGCTCATCGAGAGAATGCCAAGAGTGTGCAAAGTAGTAATCAGAGCAAAGGGTGGCTATTTTGAAAAAACTAGAAAATAAAACATGTTTTGAATGAGGAGGTGTCCAAACTTTTGGCCTGTACTGTATGCCAAACAGCAGCAAACAATATCAAAACATCCATGAAAAAAATAAAGTTACCTGTGTTGTACAATCCAAAATTATTCTTGCTTATGCGCTTCTGATTCAACTCATTACTTCTTCAGGACAAAGTATTAGGGACATAACATTGTTGGTAACACTTCTCATACAATCTGCGAAAGCCATATATCCTTTTGCTTTTTTGTTAAATCTTTATGTGCTATTTGTTTCCGATTCCTTGAAGGAGAAGAAGAAAAACTTCACTCTTATCACTGGTGTCTTTTCCTTAATAAAATTAAACAATTCTTTCCATTTTCCTACATTTCTGTGTTTTCCCTCCCCATTTACACATTCATTAGTTATGCAATTTTTTTTCCTGTATATGCAGCTGTTTCACATATTTTTAATACAGTGTTTATAAATGGCCAAACCTATCACTTGTAGCTTCCCAACTGCATTATGGAACACAGGTAATTGGTCTTTTTAAGGCTTCGATTGACAGTACTTAGAGAAATTTATTTAAAAAAAAAAAAAAAGCCAAATCCAAGGCTTTATTATTAATTCTGGCTCCAAAATTTTGGTATGCATCACCAATCTTCACATGCAAATTAAGTATGACAGCTGCTAAACATACAACATGACATTCCTGAACCACAAGCCAGTTAAAAAATAAACCGATTTATGAAACCTGGACTCTTTCTAAAAGTGTATCAACTTGTCTATAAGTTAACAGATCAAAGCATTTAAGTGAAGGACATCCTACCTACGGCTTTTGCTTCATATACAGTAATCCCTCGCTATATCGTGCTTTGACTTTCGCGGCTTCACTCCATCGCGGATTTTAAATGTAAGCATATCTAAATATATATATATCACAGATTTTTCGCTGGTTTGCGGATTTCTGCAGACAATGGGTCTTTTAATTTATGGTACATGCTTTCTCAGTTTGTTTGCCCAGTTGATTTCATACAAGGGGCGCTAGTGGCGGATGGCTTAGAAGCTACCCAATTGGAGCATGTATTACATATTAACTAAAACTCCTCAATGATATAAGATATGCTTCCCGCGCGGTGCTTGATTGTTTGCTTTTCTCTCTCTCTCTCTCTCTCACCCTCTCGGACATTCTCTGTGTCTGACGAAGGGGGTGTGAGCACAGAGGCTGTTTGCTTAGAAGACACAGACGCTCCTCTAAAAAATGTCCCTTTATTGCGGTGCTTCGGCATACTTAAAAACCCAAAAGCACGTATTGATTTTTTGATTGTTTGCTTTTCTCTTCTCTCTCTCTCTGACATTCTATACTCCCGACACGCATTCTTTGAAGAGGAAGATATGTTTGCATTTTTTTTAATTGTGAGAAAGTACTGTCATCTCTGTCTTGTCATGGAGCACAGTTTAAACTTTTGACTAAAGGGTGTTATTTCATGTCTAGAGGGCTCTAATAATGTTAACAGTGTGGGAGAGTTTATAAGGGCTTACAATATATAAAAATAATCATACAAACATATGGTTTCTACTTCGCGGATTTTCATCTATCGCGGTGGGGGGGGTTCTGAAACACAACCCCCGCGATCAATGAGGGACTACTGTAGTGCCCCAACTATTTGTTGTCTTTGGGCAGCTAAGATGAATTGCATATTGTTTATGCCGCCATGAAGCACAGAGCTAATATATTTCATTTATTAACTAATATATTCCATTGCTTTTTTTTTTTTTTTAAATCTTTGAAACATTTTTACTTAATACTATATTTTTGTTGACAACAACTTATATATTACATCTAGTGTATACGCACTGCAGCTTCACCATACCACCACAACCACACCCCTTTATTCATCAGGAGCCCAGGCAGGTAAAATAAATTGCAGACTGTCACAGAGTGAGCCAATGGTAAGGTATGAACCTGCCACTTTGTGCATTAGAGCCTTAATTTCGATCATGCACTGATTAGGAATAGACCATTTGATCTTAGGGAAATCTAGTTTTAGTCTTACTTCTATTTCTTAGTATACTTTTTGTGCAGGATATTAATACATTTACCTTTGGGCAAACATTTATTATAAACTACTCAAAAAAAATGAAGGGAACACTTAATCATCACAGGAAGTGTAAGCGATTGTGAATCAATTTCACCTGCTTTGGTGCAAATGAAAGTAACAACAGGTGCATTGGAGAGTCAACAGCAAGACAAACACCAAAAAGGGAATGGCTGTACAGATGTTGGCCACAGACAATTGCTCTCTACTTATCCTTCCGGATTCTTCTCAAGTTTTGCATTTTGCTAATGTCATTATCACTACTGGTAACATATGGTGGTAAATGCAGGCAATTTAGGTTGCACAGGTAGTTCTGCTACACCAGGATGGCACATCCACACATGACAGCACGACAAGGTTTGTCATGTGCCCCAATAGTGTCTAGAGAGCAAGGAGAAGATACCAGCAGATGGGCCATTACACAAGAAGACATGAACAAGGGCATAGAAGGGCATCAACCATGCAGGAGGACCGTTTTCTGCTCCTTTGTGAATAAAAGAACAGAATGAACACCCCCAGAGCCCTACAAAAGGACTTCCAGCTGGCTACTGGTGTGCATGTTTCTGACCACACTGTCAGAATCAGACTCCATGAAGGTGGCAGGAGGGCTCAGTGCTCACAGCCCATCACTGTGTACCTTGACTAGCATTCGCCACAGAATACTACAATTACAGTATAATGCCAATCAAAAGTTAAGACTTGAGGCTGTCTGCAGTAGATGGCTGTGTAGGGCCCCATGAAACACCTTGTTGTGAAGTTTGACAGCACAGATGTAAAATAAAGGGTTGTGCAAAGTCTGGACCAAATGAAACATCTCTCTTTTGCTATATTCATTCATTCTTTGCATGACCGCATGATCTGTTTTAAAGGCCCAAAAGCTAAGAATTCACTGACTCAAAATCAATTCATCACATAACTGAAAGCTGTGTTATGACAAATGAAGGTTTTATATATAAAAAAAAAAAAAAAAAAAAGGTCATAATCATTGAAAGATAGGATGCTACAGGAATATCAGTTGAATTTTAGTCTTGATTTACATACCAAGAGGAAGGGAAAAAAGCAAAACTGAACTATAGACCTCATGCAGAAATGTTAAGAATAGCTGCATCAATAGTACATTTCAAAATATCAAGTATAATTACCCATACAGTTGCACAGTTTTTAGAAATAATCTGCATGAGCAAACTGCGAAACCTATTGAAATTACAAGAACAAGGAAATAGATTTTGAAGTTTAATGATGCCTGACCAGACAATGTTACAATCTTTGGTGAGAACAATATTAAAAAGGACCTGTTTCTTAAAAAAAATGGATGCAACACTGAGCAACACTGAAGCAGTGCAACTAGGAAAGAGTTCCAAGTGTTAACCAAGGGTTAATTACTAGACTTCATGCTTAAATAAAAAAAAGGAACCCTACTGGTCAGAGTTTAGAATCATTCTACACTTAGTTGAAATTATGCTACTAATTCCAAAATTCACTGCTAAGTGTGAATGTGAATTTTCTGCTCAAAATCATATAAAATCCAAAGTACATCAATAGCATCTAGCAACTTCAGAGGATTTAGTAAGAATCACTACTGAAAGACCTTTTCTTGAACTATTTCATCCAGAGGCAGTGCTTTCTTTCCTGAAGCAAAGGGAAGTGCAGACCAAACCATACTTGGCTGGCCAAAGAATGTCAATATCTTGATGGCAAGTAATACTGACTCAGACTTTGATGAATAAATATCAAAGAATCCGACAATGCATGTAGTTAGCTTGCTCCAAGATCTTAAGAATATTAAGAATAATAAAACAGCCAGTTTATTACAACTAATGAATAAAAGACAGATGCCACTTGCATGCCAAGCAAAGAGGGCCTTGGAAAGAAATAAAAAATGCAGCAAAGAGTCACCATTTATTTATAGTTATAATTTACTTCGAATACAAATTAAAACTAGAAAATTGCACCTTAAAATATTATTTGACACCGAAAATATTTGACCTAGGAACTATTTGTTTTTTTTTTGAGTCTGGAGCCCTGATGAGGCAAAGATCATCTGAGGTATATATGTATGTGAAAAAAAATCGTACATGTGGCATACTAATTGTGCTATTAAAAAAAATATGGAAAATATTTTATAGTTATAAAACATGGGATAGGCATGGAAACTGACAAATTGCACTGTATTAGACCCTATGTCCAATGTGTGACTTCATTTTTAGGACATTATTTTTGACTTATGCATTCATCTAGCATGGCAAATATTAGCAATATCTTATCACTTCTCATTTACAACTTTGATGGTCTTCCTGGCCATATGCATTTCATAATTTCATCATTTATAATCAAGCAGGATGTCGACGTTTACAGCATGTTATATAATGTAGCACAGTACTTCAACTTCTTAAAAATGAAGTCTACAAGATATTAAAATAAAAGCCAAAAAGTGTGTAAATTCTTATTTACTTTTTTCATATCAACATTCATCTTAACACAAACATTCAACATAAATATGAAGTTTTTCGTATATTTCAATACTAGTAATGTGAATGATTAAAAAAGTCTAAAGTATTATGAAAATAAATTACTTATTTTAAAAGTTAAAAATTTTGTTACATTTATGCAAGACAAAACTGTCATGTCTAGTAATGCTGAAGATGCTTGTTTAATTCATAAACCAAATGTTTATTCTGGATACTGCTATTTATACATATACTTATACATATACACTGTTATACCAATCAACACATTTATTCAATAAAAAGAAAAAAAAACGGAAATTAAAACAAGAAGCAAGTTTTAGTCACAATTAAAAAAATACACACTGTTTAAAATAAAAGCAACTAACGAGGATAACATATCCATCAAAAAAATATTTTGCAATAACATGCCCATCAAAATAGTATATTTTGCAAAGTACCTTTAAATAATATTTACAACAGTTCTGACTATTGTGTCTAAGACTTCTTTTTAAAGATTCCTCTGTTTAAATAATATTTTGTTAGTCTTGGACAAGTACCATTTGTAATGGTTGCATTCACTTCATATCCGCAACACAGCTGCATCCAAATCAAAAATACATGTTAATTACTTCAGCAAACTGAACTTGTATGCTATCATTATTATCGAGTATGAGCATTTTGTAAATTGTTACTTCATTAAAAATAATTGTGCAAAATTATCAGAAAAAACATGCAAACATCAGACACAGCAAAATCAACTATGTTGGTATCACTCTGTATCTGTAAGAGAATATGCACTTTGAAGACCATGACCCTCTGCCAGTGGACAGAAAAGGAACTGTATTCCAAGTTCTATGATTTTTCTAAATAAAAAAAACTTGCAAGTTACCATTTTTCCAAAAACATTGCACCTCCGAGATACATACCATTAAATAAAAGTTTAACAAACACAGGTTATTTTGAAACGCACAATACTTTTTAAATAGAATCTTAGATTGTTAACATGTGGACCTCTATAGTGTTTAAACTTTTAAGAGTCAATAATATTCGCTTTAAGCTTAAGCTGTGGTGCAGGAGTCCCATGTATAAAACGTTATAGCACTCACAAAAGTGCATAAGCCATTTCTTATGCAAAAGTCTGCATTTCTAAAACACAAACTATGGGAAATTTCGACCATCAAAAAGTCCTAGACCAGCTTTTTCGGTGCTGGCCTTTTAGAATCACCAGGCGTCGGGGTAATTAAATGTGTAGAAAACCATGTTTTATTGTGCATTTCAGTAATGCATGAATCACATTCTGATGTTCTTGAACCAATTATACCAAAGTTAAGTGACATGCTCTTTCAATACAGTAGTCTTTGATACTGGTAATAACGCCTAATACAAATGCTTAATGTTAACTGCCTTTATGTGTAGCCTATCCGTTTTGTTTATAAAAAGGGTGTGCTACCTTTATGACATAAATGTGAATGGCAGGGTTACCAAGAAACCGACCACCTGCTTCCCACACTACTATTTGGTAAAATAAAGGAATCGTGGTTCGACCCTGGACACCTCACAACAAGTTAGTCTGACACATCTGAGCATTACATATTACTTGTAAATTAATACAATAAAAATGTTTTTGATTTACAAAAGCAAACTCATTCTGTGAAGGGGCCTTGATGACATCATGTATACAGAACAGTTGTGCCGATTACTTAAGGAAAATCAGTAAACTCTGGCAACTGCCTTTTAAATTTGGCCTGCTCAGTCAGACCAAAAGAAAATATAATGCATCTGGGTAGCAAAGTATATTATTCTATACAGATGGCATTACACGACTCAGGGATGACTGCAAGATTCCTGATCAGACAGCTACTTCACCCTGCAAAGCGTCCACTGGCAAATACCTTACAGTTGTTAAAACCTGTAGCAGAACAATTTGCAATTTATGTGTGATTGGATCTGTAAGGTAAGCAAGAATGCATCATACAACTCCTAAAGGATGGATGGCACTGAGAAGTCAAAATACGCTTATCAGCCATTAAGAGACAAAACAAAAATCACTGTGACCTCTTAAAACTCACTAATTTTGTAGAATGCCATTGGTGATATTCTCCAAAAGAGCTAACACTGCCATTGCCCGTTATGTTGTACAACACACAGCACAACTTGTATAATCTTTCTTTCATGTGACCGTGGGCACCCTCTCACTGCCTGACTCATACTACTCACCAATCCGCAAACACTACATGACAGAAGTTGTAATGAAAGGAACCCCACACACATTCTGTGATAGAACAGACCATTTGATCATTAAAAAAAGAAACAGGGGGCAGTATATGGACTCATCAAGAAGCAAATTGGTTTGCACAATATAACATACAAATATAGAATGGCTCTGCCACCTGAGAGAGGCCAAAATGACTGCATAGATGACCTAGACCCTATCCCTCAGGACATCAACAAAATGGCATTTCAAAGACATTTTTGGACACTGCATGTCCAAATGTAAAAAAAAAAAAAACCTATATGTATTGCAACATAGACATTTACATGGTAAACTTTTTGCAAGTTCAAAAAGATTGCTCTTAATATGTTGCAGTTCTGCATATGCAGTATAGCCTGCATCAATTCAAGGTGTATTTACATCTCAAAAAACATTTTTAGGTCTGCAACACCTTGTCAATCAACACATGTGCGCCACAATGGCACATCACCATCGCTCTCTCCGCTCAGCTACCGTCACTCACTCCCACTCTTGTGACTCCCACAGAGAGACTAGCAGAATGTTTAATGCCTCAAGGTCACATACACCAACATTTCATTTTTTCATTTCTTGCATGGTTTGTAATAATGATGTTACTGAGGAACATGGCCAAATGTTTATGGTGATTACATTATGAATATTCAAAAAAGGCATTTTTTTTAAGCATTGTATGGTTACAGACTGGAGGTGATGGGGTATATCTAAACATTTGTGCACAATTTAAAAAGGAACTTGCTGTGGCACATGTACGGCTTTATAAAATGATTTTTTTTTGGGGGCATAAGGCATTTTGCTGAAGTCTAAGCAAAATTTTAGCATGGAATCTAACAATAGTTTTACAAATAAAGCTCCTGGTGTGTAGAAGCAAAAACTTCAGCTAAATACCTGTAACTTACTGTTAAAATGAGCATCTTGTAGCATTTTATTCTTTACCTTCTTTCACTGTTCCATAATTCATGACCGGGTTTCACAGACTAATTTGCTGTTAGCCTTACTACATATGCAAGTTATTGCTGTTAGCTCTATTCCTTTGATTGATTATGCATCTGTGTTAAATTTTTCAACTCTGCTGTGAATTCTTCTCCATTTGCTGTGGTGATTTATTTAAAACCTAACGGCTATCAGTTGAGAAAAGCATTTTCTTCAAAATTATCAAAAACAATCTAACCCTTATCCTGCACTTCCCATCTTCCTGTTGATTACTACAAGACCGAATGGGGTGAACTCACTTGACATGAGGAAACATCAAACGTAACATAAAAATATTTAATTACAGTGTTTAAATATTAAGCTCATTTCAGTTGTGTAGTCATTTTGTGGCTGTTAACAAAAAAAAAATATGTACACTTTTTAAGGCTAATACCTTACATCATATAAAGTTTCTCTATTAATACCGAAATCAAAGTTCCCAAAACATCTAACTTAACAGAAGATTATCATCCTTGCGATATTCTGAAGTAGCTAACTTTATCTTCTTGACATAAGATATTTGTTTTGACAGGGATGCCGATTTGCACATAGCACTTTTAAAATGTTGCTAAGCCACAATACTTCCTTTTTTGTTGCACTCAATTAAAATGTTGACAACTATCAACACAACTAAAATATTGATCTGAGAAATAACTCAACAGTATCTATAATATGCATGTGTAATACTGTATATCAACTCTCAGGCCCTTCTAAAAATGATCTACTATTGTGAGGTTCAGTTGAAATAATAGCTCCATGAAATACAATTGTTGGCAAAATAATTGCATTACAATTCATTTAAAACCAAAAAGGTACACATTAAATATTGATGTGTCTGTTTCAGTTAGCACAAAAGTATTACCCTGCGTCTCAAAGTAACAAATGTGTATGCCATCAAACGTTTAACTATTGTCAACAAATCCTAACTCATAAATCAAGCCAAATTCAAATCTGCTTTCTTAAACCATCTTCATTAATCTACAAACCAGTAAATGAACAAAGAAATATTACAAAACACAACATTAAGCAATTTGTTAAAAATATTTTATTCTTCTGAAATTTCCTTCGATACACCTTATATAAAACACAATAAACTAGGTCCACATGGGTTGATATAATATCCTACCTATCCTGACACACACATTGTAAAATTAAACCACAAAAATGTTTACATGATTTGGCTAACTTAAATCATTTTGTAAAATAATTAGGGGGGTGGCACACAATCTTACGAAAGATAATACATATCTAGAGGAAACACTTTTTTTTAGATCTGTTATGTTTACAACAAAAATGCTAGTGCTGGGATCACCGTAATAATATTTGCAAGAGTAATTTGATCCAAATCAGTGTATTATTATTTGTGGAGAACGGTTTATTCCACTTTGGTATACAGTGAAAAATAAACAGTGCAAGTGCCAAGGTATCTCCCCATAAAACTACACACCAAATGCGAAAGCGAAATTCAAGGAAACCGCTTCACATTTCACGTCCAAAAGCTGCTGACTGTTGGAGGCGTGCGTAACACCGGAAAACCCTGTGGTCACTTTACAGTTAATTTCGTCTACAACAATGCTTCACAATCAAACGAATACACAATTTTAATTCACTTTAAAAGGCATAGGTGACATATGTGTTCGTAAAAACCCCATTGACTGATCAGCAATTCTTATTTTCACAACAGCATTTAATTTAAACCTTCTAAGTGTCTAACGATGTCAGAATTTTCTTCATTGTCATGAAGTAATAGCAATATGGCAATTCACTGCAAATGAAATTCTAAACACGTCATTATTAACAACTCATCCAGCTGAGCAAACGTAACGAGTGGATTACTCAATAACAAGGCTCCATAAACAAGCGGGCGGTGCTCCCGTCCTTGCTTTTCTGCCAAAACACCTTTCCGAGTCATGCAAGTCACTTCACACTTTAATATCTTGTTGTGAATTCAGCCAAAAATAAAATCTGAAGTGCGAGACCAAAGAGAATCGCTGGGTCAGAAATCCAACCTCTTTCTTTGTGCAATAAAAGCTGAAGCCACCCTGCCCGTTTCTCAGAAGAACGTAATGCAAAACGTCTCTGTTTCGTTTCACCGCCTTAATTTTTTTTAATTATCTGTTGTTGTTTATGATTTTTTTTTTTTTTTACCTCCGCGAGCACATTGGAGTCTTCATTCCCGTCCTGGCCGCTCAGCACTTTCTTTAGTTTGTCCATGATGGCCTGCGTGCTGTTATCGCAAAAGACAAACAGACCGCGCAGCTCAAACAACTTCCACGTCCAACAGGTGGACTGGACCAACTTCCTCCCCAAAACAGCCGCCCGCCTCTCTTTTCCACTGCGCGCGGCCCGTTGCCATGGAAATTGTGACGCCCTCGCGTGCTAGTTAAGGTTTGCAAAGCATGCAAGCAAGCTGCGTCTGCCATCTACCGGGGCCAGGGAATGGTTCAGACGTCAGTAATTTATTTATTCAGTTAATTACATTAAGCTACCAATAGGGCTGAATATCATCCATGGTCATATATGACAGCTTAGTGAAATTCCTTTTGATCATCTGATTTTTGATGGCAAAATGCAGTAGCTTGCGCAACGAGAACATTTTGTGATCCTCCAGAAAAAAATGGTGAACAGAAGTCTGGAAAGCAGGTAGTGGATGACACTGGGCCATAGCAGCTTATAAATATTCTTTAATACGACACCTTGATAGCTAATACATACTAGATCTTCAACCAGTCAATGATCATGTTTAAGAAAAACACCTGTAAAAATTTCATACTATCACTAGAACACAATTAGAGTTAAACGTAGGCCAAGGAAACATTAAACCTAAGCATTGTGAAAACTAATGAAATATATAACCTAACCGCAAAACAAACTAGGGTGCTTTCAGGCCCATCTAGAAATTAACAGCATTCAAAAAGTTTGTTTTGGGTATAGTGTTAAGGTAGCTAAAACTGTTAACAAAACTAAAAATTAACTGCATTAAAATAATATGAAAGTAAATAATTTATTTGAATATAACATTTTGGTAACAATTAGTATGTAAACATTGTGTATGACAATGCTTATTGTATTTATTTAAACAAAAAAATATTGTTTGTATTTCTTTTTGATCCTGCTGTGGGCATTGTAGTGAGATGACATAAGCCACTTCCACAAAAGTAGAATTAACATTTTAGGTTTTGGTAGTCAAATTATTTTCAAAAGACAACTAGAGAAATCTCTCAGAAACCACTCAGGCAGTTGCTTAAAAACAGTTTAACATTTTGCCTGTCATAAGGCTGCTACATAAAAATATAGCTTCTCTATACTGTCATTCATGAAAGTTAATAGCAAATATATTTCATCCATTTATATATTAATTTGGAAATTATTTTAATGATGTCAAGGCTTCTATAAATGCAATTATTACAAAGGTGTAGGAAAAAAATTCTCACAACTAGTGGCTTCACCTGGACAAACTTGAAATAATATGAGTCGAGAGATGCTCACAATGTATAATTCTGAGCTGTGTTATATCCTGTTTCACACTGAGCAGGAGTGTATATATGAAAATCGTACATTTTGAAAGTTCCTTTTCCCAACTCTGTTTCAAATTATCTAGAGGTAAGCTCTTTTAAAAACACTAGCACAGTCCATAAATACTGCCTTTATCTTTGATACAGCTAGGTAGTACACTATAGTCTACAGTCAATAGTGGAAAAAGATTAAAAGTGTTGAATGAGTTATTTTTGTTAAAGTCTCTAATTTGTATGTAGAAACATTTTATTTGATGTAATTTTACATTTAATGCACATTTCCTTTTAGCTTCTGCTGACAGTAAAATCTCAGCCTTCAAATATCCCCTGCACAAGCATCATAATATAAGTGTTAAATAAGTTTGCAGAAGCTACTGGCTTCATGGAAGAGAGCATATTCTAAGGATGCAGTGAAGACTTCCACTCCATTGTTAACCAAGTAGATAGAAGTTAATTTCTCTCTGGGTTCTTCCATCTTCTCATACTTATGTGTATTCTTAGTCCAGCAGTAGAACTGAAAGTGAGGTAACATTATTGTCCCACTTTGCATCTTTGAAGTATCTGTATTAGCAGGTTAGCAGGTTCAGCTTACAAAAGAATTGCTTTCTCAAACAGCTGTCCATGTTTTTCTGGAGGTTATCTGAGTTTTTTAACTATTTCTTTTGATTTCAAGTAATCGTTAGGCTTTTTTTAAGTGATCATTAGGCTTTTTTCTTTATTAGGCTGATCATAAGTAGCCTTCTTTCTAATTATTAACTCTGTTTTCTGCCCAAATGCTATTAAAACCAACTTATTTCCACTCTCTCTAATTTAAGCTCTCCTGTCACTCATATTTATGGTTAAAAATTCTGCATAAAACCATAAACTGCCCTAATTCAGAGTGTTCAAAAGAAATGTAATGATTTCCTTCATGAGGTAAAAGGACGTAATAAACTAGAATAGTTCTTCTTTCGGCTGCTCCCATTAGGGTTTGCCACAGTGGATCATCTTTTTCCATATCTATGTCCTCTGCATCTTGTTCTTTTACACCCATCACCTGCATGTCCCCTCTCACCACATCCATAAACCTTCGCTTAGGCCTTCCTTTTTTTCTCTTGCCTGGCAGCTCTATCCTTAGTATCCTTCTCCCAATATACACAACATCTCTCCTCTGCACATGTCCAAACCAACACAATCTCGCCTCTCTGACTTTGCCTCCCAACAGTCCAAACCTGAGCTGACCCTCTAATGTACTCATTTCTAATCTTGTCCATCCTCATCACACCCAATGCAAATCTTAGCATCTTTAACTCTGCCACCTTCAGTGCTGTCTCCTGCTTTCTGGTCAGTGCCACCGCCTCCAACTGATATAACATAGCTGGTCTCACTACCATCCTGTAGACCTTCCCTTTCACTCTTGCTGATATCCGTCTGTCACAAATCACTCCTGACACTCTTCTCCACCCATTCCACCCTGTCTGCACTCTTTTTCACCCCACTTCCACAATCCCCATTGCTCTGAACTGTTGATCCCAAGTATTTAAACTCATCCACCTTCGCCAACTCTACTCCCTGCATCCTCACCATTTCACTGACCTCCCTCTCATTTACACACATGTATTCTGTCTTGTTCCTACTGACCTTCATTCCTCTCCTCTCTAGAGCATAACTCCACCTCTCCAGGGTCTCCTCAACCTGCTCCCTACTATTGCTACAGATCACATAGTCCACGGGGGCTCCTGTCTAATCTCATCTGTCAACCTGTTCATCACCATTGCAAATAAGAAAGGGGTCAGAGCCGATTCCTGATGTAATACCACATTCACACTTCCCACATACATATTCTGTACTACACTTACATACTTCTCTGCTACTCCCAACTTCCTCATACAATACAACAACTCCTTTCGAGGCACGCTGTCATATGCTTTCTCCAGGTCCACAAAGACACAATGCAACTCCTTCTGGTCTTTTCTATACTTCTCCATCAACACCCTCAGAGCAAACAACACATCTGTGGTGCTCTTTCTGGGAATGAAACCATACTGCTGCTCACTAATTATCACCTCACTTCTTAACCTAGCTTCCACTACTCTTCTCATAATTTCATGCTGTGGCTCATCAATTTTATCCCCCTGTAGTTGCTACAGTACTGCATATGCCCCTTATTCTTAAATATCGGCACCAGTACAGTTCTTCTCCACTCTTCGAGCATCCTCTTACTTTCCAAGATTCCATTAAACAATCTGGTTAAAAAACTCCACTGCCATCTCTTCTAAACACATCCATGCTTCCACAGGTATGTCATCTGAACCAACGGCTTTTCCATTCTTCATCCTCTTCATAACTGTCCTTATTTCCTCCTTGCTAATCCGTTGCACTTCCTGATTGACTTTCACCACATCATCCAACCTCTTCTTTCTCTCGTTCTCTTCATTCATAAGCCTCTCAAAGTACTCTTTCCATCTGCTCAACACACTCTCCTTGCTTGTGAGTACATTTCCATCTTTATCCTTTATTATCCTAACCTGCTGAACATCTTTCCCAGCTCGGTCCCTCTCTCTAGCCAATTGGTAGAGGTCCTTTTCTCCCTCCTTAGTGTCCAACCTCTATACAACTCATCATATGCTTTTTCTTTAGTCTTCACCACCTCTCTTAACCTTGCGCCTTATCTCCTTGTACTCTTGTCTACTTTCTGCATCTCTCTGACTATCCCACTTCTTCTTTACCATCCTCTTTCTCTGTATACTCTCCTGTACTTCCCCATTCCACCACCAGGTTTCCTTTTCCTTCTTCCTCTGTCCAGATGTCACGCTAAGCACCCTTCTTGCTGTCACCCTTACTACATCTGCTGTAGTTTCCCAACTGTCTGGTAATTCTTCACTGCCACCCAGTGCCTGTCTCACCTTCTCCCTAGAGTCAACTTTGCAGTCTTCTTTTGTCAACTTCCGCTATTTGATCATTGGCTCTGCCCTCACTCTCTTCCTCTTCTTGATCTCCAACGTCATCCTACAGACCACCATCCTATGCTGTTTAACTACACTTTCCCCTGCCACTACTTTGCAGTCTTCAATCTCCTTCAGATTGACTCTTCTGCATAGGATGTAATCTACCTATATGCATCTTCCTCCACTCTTGTATGTCACCCTATGTTCCTCCCTCTTCTTAAAATACGTGTTCACCACAGCCATGTCCATCCTTTTGGCAAAATCCAATATCCTCTGACCGTCATCATTCCTCTCCTTGACACCATACCTACCCAACACCTCCTCGTCTCGTCTGTTCCCTTCACCAACATGTCCACTGAAATCCGCTCCAATCACCACTTTGTCCCTTGGGTAAACTGTTCATCACTTCATCCAACTAACTGAAAAAATCTTCTTTCTCATCCATTGCACACCAAACTCACAGGGCATATGCACTAACAACATTCATCATCACACCTCCAATTTCCAGCTTCATAATCATTACTCTTTCTGACATTCTTTTCACCTCCAGAAAACTCTTGACATACTGTTCCTTCAGAATAACTCATAATCCACGTCTCCTCCTATCCACACCATGATAGAACACTTTGAATCCACCTCTGATCCATCTGGCCTTACTCCCCTTCCATTTAGTCTCTTGCACGCACAATATATCAACCTTCCTTTTCTCCATCATATCTGCTAACTCTCTCCCCTTACCAGTCATACTGCCAACATTCAAAGTTCCTACCCTCAGTTCCACTCTCTTTACCTTCCTCCTCTCCTCCTGCCTCCAGACACATCTCCCCCTCTTCTTCTCCTTCTTCTTCTTCTTCAGCCAACAGTAGCCCAGTTTCCACCAGCACCCTGTTGACTAAGTACTGGTGGCAGTTGTTGTTAACCCGGGGTTCGACCGATCCAGTATGGCAATTTGTATTGTTTGCTGCATACTGATTTGGCAAAATTTTACACTGGATGCCCTTCCTGACGTAACCCTCCCTTTTTATCCAAGCTTGGGAACAGCATGAATAAACACACTGGTTTGTGCATCCCCTGTGGCTGGGTTAATAAACTAGATAATTCCTGATTATAATAGAAGCTTGGAATTTTTCATCCTCTGATAGGTTATCATATTCATGATCAGCAACCTTGAAACAGCATTTAACAACATTCTACATGCCTATATTATCAATCCCCATTGTTTCGAAGTATTGTGAAAAGGAATAATTTTGACCCCTCATATTCCATAAGGGGTAAACCCTTTGGGTGAGTTGACAACTTCAAATCCTTTTGATGATTTTTGCTGAAAACATCACTGGTTTACTATTTATCATAAGGGCGTAATTTCCTGCACAAAATATGATCTAAAATGGCCTAAATATGAGGGGTTTGGGTCTTGGTTGAATAATATATTACATGTGGGTGTCTTATACCTCTGAGTTGAAAGGCACCAAACAAAAAAAATGGAAGTGGTTTCCAAGCATTTATAAGTAATTCTTATAAACACAATTTCTGAATAGGCACAACAGAATATCTTTGCATGACATTCTCCACTAAAACAAGGGAAAGATGAGTAGTACACATCAGAGGAGTGCAAGGTGGCTATCTGGCACTGCAGTTGTGCATCTTACAAAGTGACCTTTCGTGTTTAAGTTCACATTCCCTCATTTCATCTTTATTCTTTTTATACACTGTTGGTATAAAATTTCTAACTTTTCCAGTCTACATATAACTCCACACTTATAAGTGTGAGGTTGACATTTTCAAAAGAGCTGATTTAATTTTTTTAACACTTTGTAGTGTATAAATTACACTGTACAACAACATTACCAAAATTACTCAATCCAGCCTAGTGTTGCAAGGGGTCAGTGCCTCACTTGGCAGCACAATTCACCTAACTAGTACACCTTTGGAAATGGAGTTACTGAAAGATGTACCAAACTCCACACAGATGACCAGGTGTACAATTCAAAGTCCAGATGCTGGATTTGTGAAGTGGCAGGCAGCACTACCCACTATATTATCATGTCACTACTTACTGTGACAAAAATACTAATAGGTGCTAAATGTTGCAACCTTTGGTTTACAAACAGCATTTCTTAGTGATCACCCTAACTATCTGTTAAAATCTCATTAATACACATTAGCACATTGGACATAATACGTAGTTCACTGCTTGTCTCAATTTAGTTTTAACATATGACAATAAAACAGTCTTGAGGAATATACAGTATTTTATATAACCATTTAATTTATTTAAAATGGCTAAAATATCCAAATATAGAGTAAATCAATACATTAAAAACACACAATCTTCACCTTTACTTGAGAGAAGCTTCCATTTCAGTGAACAACCAAAATGTGAAACTACTTTCTGGAAGTGTAAATTATATTTGCTCAGTGGATTTTGTTCAAACAGTAAAGTAACTTTTATAAAGTATGAAAAAAACAGTACTTAGAAGTCAACTGTACACATCACAACTGGAGTTTAACATTGGGAAATTTGCTGTGCATTTTTAATTTTTTAGTTTGCTAGGAATGAAAAATCTATTTAATATATTTTTAAATATATAGAACATCCATTTGATATATTTAAAAATGTAATTTACATATATTAGGATTCATTGCTAGACTTTCAACATACATAAAAGTGAAACACTTGAACTTTACATGTGCTAAGATGGTCTGTCAGATGACATTGGACAGATAAAGGCTAGGGGGTGTTCACCTTGGCCCTGACAATAAAAGTCAGTAGCTTCAAGAAAAATCAGAAAGACGGAAGAATGAGAACCAGAAGACACCGTGACATGCAGCAATGTAACCTACAGAAATTTAACGCAGACACACATTGGATGTGTCGGCCAGCATTGCCTATGACAGCTTCTAAAACTTCCAGGTTGTATGATGATCAACAATATCCATTTGCTTTTTGATTCTGCTTTTAACACATTAAGAACTTTACAATTTTTAAAGACTTAAATGACTAAATGAAATTTCATACCTGCTTCTCTTATTTGCTCTGTCTTATTGTCTGGAATATAGGGAATTGGAAATGTCCTCTAATAGGGAAAGTGAAGTATAATAGCAGTCAGTTCTTGATAAAGTTGGACCATAGTCCCCGGTGCAAATATATTGCAACTGTGTCTCCTTACATTTACAGCTGCTGTTTCTATCCAAGATGAATTACAACATTTGAGATACAATTGGTTACATTTCTTTTGTTTTTCCACTTGGAGTACAGGTAGGTGAAGTGAGTCTCTCGTTGTCACACAGCATCAGTAGCAGAAATTAAACCCATAGCCTCAGGGTTTGCCATACTGCCTCCAGGCCTGGTGTGTGCAAGACCAAGAGAATCAAGAATTATGGCAGAGAACATGTGTGGGTCTACATTACAAAGAATATGGGTGTGGAAATAAAATAAACTATGTTTTAGGATAGGGACACCCCAAAACTCTTCCATGATAAAACATGCGTGACATCAGAGAAGCCATCTTATTTAAGGTTGGAAAATGATTGCCATCTCATACATTTTAAATATAAAAGAATAGACAAATTCTAAGAAAAATATAAAGTCCCCAGAAGGTCAGAATTTTTTTAAATTTATCTTATTTTGAAACATTATTGACCATAAATTGTTTCTTTGTGCCAGTCCCAAGCCCGGATAAATGGGGAGAGTTACGTCAGGAAGGGCATCTGGTGTAAAATTTTGCCAAGACAATATGCGGACAATGTAGATGATCCACTGTGGCAACCCCTAACGGGAGCAGCCGAAAAAAGAAGAAGATTGACCATAAATTAAGTTTTGCTCTTTTCTGACTGATGTTACATATTTTCTGGCTTCTGACTTTGGTTGTTTTGAAAACAGTTCTGTTTTGAGTCTTGTTGTTTCTGTTCTGCCATTTGACTTGTCTATAGAATAACCTCAACAACACAATTAATCTCATTATTTAGAGACAAATTAATTCAGTCACATGACAGAGCTGTCTCCTTTTTACTGTCCTCACGAAAATTCATAATTTTCTTGACAAGCTGTATCAACAAATGTCTGGCTAGGGAGGCAAAATGCTCGGCTCTGTCTAAACATCAGGGTCTGGGTTGGAATTGTCCCTGCAAAATTGTATTTGTTTCATATAAAATACATATAATTTTGTATCAACCTATACCTGTATTTAAATATGTATTAATTCATTATCAGAAATAATCTACTGTATTTCAATTCAGTGCTACTGGAGCAGGAGTATGTCCCATTTTTACTGGGCACCATATCATTGCCAGGCACATTCTTGCCTATCCCCATACTCTCTCATACTATCACAATTTAGAAATGCTAATTAAAGTTTCCTAAACATCGTAAAGATGTGGACGTAAAACAGAACACCTAGAAAAAAACCCACTTAGAGATGGGGAATGGAAATGGGGAAAATAGATTAGCCTCACACAATATTTCTGGTAAGTAAATGCACTTTATGTAATATGTTATTAATGTTTTAACAACTCCATATGTCATGTTATGCAAGTAATGTGGATAAAATTTCTTTTAGGGAACCTCTACACTTAATAATAATCATTGCCATAAGATCTGGTATAGAAGAATGACTTCATTATTGAGAAATTGTTTATAACAACTTTTAAAATATTTTTTGATTCTTCTTCTACAAGGTATTGTGTCCCTAATTTGCTTATCCAAAGCACTTTACCAAATGGCACACGTATTAACATATACTATTTACCTACACCCTGAAGCTGAACAAGCTGCTCATCTGTATTTTCCAAAGCAAAATGTGCGTAAAATGTAAAACTATACTGTGTATTTACTGGGTTGTAAAAGGTGTGGTAGTGTCCAGATACTGATGTCTCTAAAATTACTGTAGCAGAGATGTGATTTTTGATATTTAAGAGTACTGTTGAGAATGATTACAATGTTGGTGACAGAGGATGTTTGGAAAAGTTTGTTAAGAAATAAGATCTAATTGTGAGACATGAAGCATTTTTGAGATTAGCTGTAAACCTCCTAAAAACACTACAGGTTTGTTAATGTTCTGTCAGCCAGGGCCTGTTTACGTGCATTTATCAAATTACTGTGCCAGCTTAATCTGATTTATGGATTGCAAGGAGCTAGAGCTCATCCTGGTAGCACTGGGTACAAGGCTGTAATGGCTCTGGATGGCATTTGAGTACTTTGTTCATATCAACTAGGTCACAGATTTACTTTATCTGCACAACTATGACATATAAGAAAGAAACCTGATTACCATAACAAAAGACTGTCCGGACACAAAGAACAGAATTATTTAATCTTCTTCTTTCGGCTGCTCCTCTTAGGGGTTGCCACAGCGGATCATCTTCTTCCATATCTTTCTGTCCTCTGCATCTTGTGCTGTTACACCCATCACCTGCATGTCCTCTCTCACCACATCCATAATCCTTCGCTTAGGCCTTCATCTTTTCCTCTTCCCTGGCAGCTCTATCCTTAGCATCCTTTTCACAGTATGCTCAGCATCTCTCCTCTGCACATGTCCAAACCAACACAATCTCACCTCTCTGACTGTCTCCAAACCTTGAGGTCCACAAAGACACAATGCAGCTACTTCTGGCCTTCTCTATACTTCTCCATCAACACCATCAGAGCAAACATCACATCTGTGGTGCTCTTTCTTGGCATGAAACCATCCTGCTGCTCACTAATCACCACTTCACTTCTTTAGCCTTCCACTACTCTTTCCCATAACTTAATGCTGTGGCTCATCAATTTTATTCCCCTGTAGTTACTGCAGTCCTGCACATCCCCCTTATTCTTAAATATTGGCACCAGTACACTTCTTCTCCACTCCTCAGGCATCTTCTCACTTTCCAAGATTCTATTAAACAATCTGGTTAAAAACTCCACTGCCATCTCTCCTAGACATTTCCATACTTCCACAGGTATGTCATCTGGACCAACGGCCTTTCCATTTTACATCCTCTTCAAAGCTGTCCTTACTTCCTTCATGCTAATCCGTTGCACTTCTTGATTTACTATCTCCACATCATCCAACCTCTTCTCTCTTTCGTTCTCTTCATTCATCAGTCTCTCAAAGTACTCTTTCCATCTGCTCAACACACTCTCCTCGCTTGTGAGTACGTTTCCATCTTTATCCTTTATCACCCTGTGACGATGCAGGTTTGTTGCATGCTCCCATCTTCTGTCCGGGAGCCCTCGAACCTGTCACCATCGGTAATATTACCGATGAGCTCAGCAGTGAGGCAAGAACATAGCAAGGGGATGGTGTAAAAGTGTACAGTGCTTTTATTAAAAACAATCAACAAAAACAATGTTCAAATAAATAGGTGCAGTGCTTCAAAAATAGTCATTAAATAAATAATCCATAAAACAAAAGTGAAGTGGAGGTTAAAAACAAATAGAAAAATCTAAAAACAATGAGGTTAAAATAACAATGCGGAAGCAGTCTTTTAAAACACAATCCAAAGCCCAGTATCTTTTACTTGGCGTCTCTCCTGTTTCTCTCATTTGGGCCCCACAACAAGAGAATCGCCCTCTCAGCAGCTGACCTTTTCCCTGCTCGAATGGTCTGGAGGCCTCCCGATCCCTGGCTTCGGTCGCACACTAATCCTAGACCAAGACTTGGTTTCCTTGACGACCAGGGCGCTCATGTCAAGGACTTCACCAGCCAAGCCTCCCAACTCCCGCTGCCTTCATTGCCTTATGCGGCCTGTCGTCCTTCAACTGGTCACTCCAGCTCCTTAATCACTCAGTTAGAGCGACCACTTCCTTCCGCCCCACCGAGTGTTGGCTAAACACTCCCCTTGTGGCCCCACCTCCCAGCTGCCTACCTGCGAGCCTGCACTTGCTCGCTCACACCATCTCTCTCGCCACACTGCTTTCTGTTCTCCAGCAACCTTCCGTTCTTTTCTTTCTTTCCTTTTCCCTTAGCCGACTTGCGCTTCTATTTATCAAGAGGACATGGCAGCTGTGGCAAATCAGCAGCTCCAGGAACAATTACGGATGCAGACAGTTTCCCACCTGTGCACTTAGGTGAGAAATGGCCACATCGCGAATCGTCCCGAGAACCGCTTCAGCCACACAACCACCACACCCCCTCACCAAGCCGCGAGCGCAGTGCTTGTTTATTTAAAAGTGGCCCTTTTTACATGAACTGTGGACCCACTACACTACACACCCTAACCTGCTGCACATCTTTCCCAGCTCTGTCCCTCTGTCTAGCCAATCGGTACGGGTCCTTTTCTCCCTCCTTAGTGTCCAACGTCTCACACAACTCCTCATACGCCTTTTCTTTAGCCTTCGCCAACTCCCTCTTCACCTTGTGCCTTATCTCCTTGTACTCTTGTCAACTTTCTGCATCCCTCTGACTATCCCACTTCTTCTTTGCCATCCTGTTCCTCTGTATACTCTCCTGTATTTCCTCATTCCACCACCAGGATTCCTTTTCCTCCTTCCTCTGTCCAGATGTCACACCAAGCACCCTTCTTGCTGTCACCCTTACTACATCGATACCGAACATGTATGAAAAATTTGAAGAAATTCGCTTTGCCAAAAGTGGGTTTAAAATCAGTTGTAAGATTTGACCATGACAAACAAACAGACAGAAGAGACAAGTTAAATAAAATAATTTATAAAGAATAAAAATGCAGGAATAAGATCAGGATTTGAGACCAATATCCTAGGGTGTAAGTAACAGAACTAACCATGCCATCCTATGTACAGTATATGTATTATATACTGTATATATATATATATATATATACACAGTGCATCCGGAAAGTATTCACAGCGCATCACTTTTTCCACATTTTGTTATGTTACAGCCATTCCAAAATGGATTAAATTCATTTTTTTCCTCAGAATTCTACACACAACACCCCATAATGACAACGTGAAAAATGTTTACTTGAGATTTTTGCAAATTTATTAAAAATAAAAAAACTGAGAAATCATAAGTATTCACAGCCTTTGACATGAAGCTCGAAGTTGAGCTCAGGTGCATCCTGTTTCCCCTGATCATCCTTGAGATGTTTCTGCAGCTTAATTGGAGTCCACCTGTGGTAAATTCAGTTGATTGGGCATGATTTGGAAAGGCACACACCTGTCTATATAAGGTCCCACAGTTGACAGTTCATGTCAGAGCACAAACCAAGCATGAAGTAAAAGGAATCTGTAGACCTCCGAGAAAGGATTGTCTCGAGGTACAAATCTGGGGAAGGTTACAGAAAAATTTCTGCTGCTTTGAAAGTCCCAATTAGCACCGTGGCCTCCATCATCCGTAAGTGGAAGAAGTTCAAAACCACCAGGACTCTTCCTAGAGCTGGCTGGCCATCTAAACTGAGCGATCGGGGTGAAAGGGCCTTAGTCAGGGAGGTGAACCCGATGGTCACTCTGTCAGAGCTCCAGAGGTCCTCTGTGGAGAGAGGAGAACCTTCCAGAAGGACAACCATCACTGCAGCAATCCACCAATCAGGCCTGTATGGTAGCCATTATAATTTTTCCCTTAATGATTATTTTGTCAATGGAATGCATTAAGATAATAGTGATGTTCTAAACTTCTCATGGATATTTGCTTACCTGTGGAATTCCACAGGTATGTTATGGAAGTAGGTGAGCTGTATATTTGTAACTACTAGCTGAACTTGTTGTTCTTGTTTAACAGGAAGAGCAAGAGGTAATTTATTTTAAAAAATACATGCAGTTACATTTGTCCTACAACAAACTAGGTTAACCCTCCTATGGACCTTTAAGACAACATTGAGAAAACATGTTGCTTTATATTAAATGATTTGAAAGGAATATAAAGATATATAAATGAAATAATACCATAGTTACTGACAAACTTACATTAAAGTGGGGTACTATATCACTGACTAAGTCTTATAAAACAAAATTTTAAGGTCCAATTCCTTCCAAAGCCTCTTAACATGGTATATCCTTCCCTGGTAGAAATTCTAACAGATATCAAATTTGGATAGCTCTTTGTCTGGCCCTTCATGCCAAACTTGTTTGCCATGAGTGACTTTTTACAGAAACAAAGTTCCAACAAATAATGCTGCAAGACTTTCTAGGGTGAAGAAGTAAGATTTCAATCCTTGGAGGATTTCCAACTTATTTTACAAATGATACTAATTATTGAACCATTTTATTATTTAACTTAGTCGTATTAATTGCATTTCTCAAATGGGAATATAATGGACTTTTTGAACAAATTCTTCACCAAAATGAATAATCCACACGTCATATTAAACTCTTTCAGACTCCTTTCAGATTTATTTTTATACAGCATAGAACTATCCATTCATCCATCCATTATCCAACCCGCTATATCCTAACTACTGGGTCACCGGGGTCTGCTGGAGCCAATCCTAGTCAACACAGGGCCCAAGGCAGGACACAAACCCCAGGCAGGGCTCCAGCCCACTGCAGGGCATGCAAACACACACACACATACACGCACACACACACACACACACACACACACACACACACACACACACAAACTCACAATTTAGATTCGCCAATGCACCTAACCTGCATGTCTTTGAACTGTGGGAGGAAACAGGAGTACCCAGAGGAAACCCACGCAGACACAGCTTAGAACTACTGAATTATTTTTAGGGACACTTTGCAGGATTGAATCAAACTAAAATCGAATGGAATTAAAAAGAAAATTATGCAAATATCTGTATGAACATAACAGGTGGAGGAGTGGAAATTCTTTGAAAAAAAGGCACAGTAACTCTGAGTAAGTAACACTGCCTCCTTTTATATTTCCTGCAAATAAAAACAAGACAGTACATGGCAGAGATATTTTACATACTAATAATGGAACATGGACTGTTTGTACCACACTACAGTAGCAGCAGTCTATGAAAACACCCAGCATGTTTACTGGAAAACTGTAATGGAAAAGATGCAAGAGGGCAGGGTCATGTAGGTATATGTCTTGCCAGTGAAATTTGCCAGGAAAATTTTGAAAACAAGTATTGAAATTTCAAAACCTTACACTGAAGAGCACTGTTAAAATTTCAGACTTAAAAAGAAGAAACATTCTTCACAACCCATGCTACTGCAAAAGCATCACCAACACAAGTAGGCATATTTGCTCACTTCTCCTGCTGCTTAAAGTAAAAGTAAAAGTACAGAAAAGTAAAAAAATAAAGCACAAAAGGAAACCTTGAAATGGATCTGAGACAAAATCAATTATGTTAGCACAGAGTGGACAGTTATGTACTTAGTAAACACAGCTGTATTATCTACACTGATCTCCAGAACTGCACTGATTATGGTCTGAAAAAATGTTTAACTACAGTTAGTCAACAATAGCACTTCAATTGAAGTCATTTTCACATCACTGGATTTGGAACCTTCTGTTTTTGAAAGCTGCTGAGCCATGGAAAGCCTGCTTGGACTACCTTTTTAACTACATGATTTGTAAAGTGTTGTTAAAAAGAATGCATTTAGTGTGAATATTTGAACACATGAAACTGTGTTCTGTTGTCAATGATACTATTTTTGCATGTGACTCGCTGTTGGAAAAACTATTACTAAACAAAAACATAATACCTTTTTTGATGAAGTTTTGATGAAGTAACTAAAGCAATTAAAAATCCTGCAACTTTCAAATCAATTAGCTACCTGAACGTTACGCCATGTGTACATTTTCTAACTTTTCTTTTCTATCAAATCCAATCCGTGTGTAAGAAAAATCAATCTTTAAATACTACATCCATTCATAGATTGGCAAATTGTGATAATGTGGAAGACCAAAGAGTTCATCCTTCCTCACTTTTATATATGGGACAGGTTAAGTGTTAGCTGAGAGAAGCCCAAGTCTCAATTAAGATCAGCAGCAGAGCTACTTGCTGACTGGAGATGAGGGTTGACCTATAGAAAATAGCTGTGATTTGCAAAGAACATCATAGATAGATAGATAGATAGATAGATAGATAGATAGATAGATAGATAGATAGATAGATAGATACTTTATTAATTCCAAGGGGAAATTCAAATAATCCAGCAGCAGTATACTGATACAAAAAAAACCCAAAAAAACAATATTAAATTAAAGAGTAATAAAAATGCTTGTAAAAACAGACAATGACTTTGAATAATGTTAGCATTTACTCCCCCGGGTGGAATTGAAGTGTTGCATAATGTGAGGGAGGAACGATCTCCTCAGTCTGTCAGTGGAGCAGGACAGTGACAAAAGTCTGTCACTGAAGCTACTCCTCTGTCTGGAGATGACACTGTTCTGTGGATGCAGTGGATTCTTCATGATTGACAGGAGTTTGCTTAGTGCCCGTCACTCTGCTACGGAAGTTAAACGTCCTTCTTTATGCTGCCTTCCCAGAACACCACCGCGTAGAAGAGGGCACACGCCACAACCGTCTGGTAGAACATCTGCAGCATCTTATTGCAGATGTTGAAGGACGCCAACCTTCTAAGAAAGTATAGTTGGCTCTGACCTTTCTTACACAGAGCATCAGTATTATATATATTATATATGATATATTATATCAGTATCATAGAGACCACCCTAAGATATTGTGCACTCTGAGACATCATGGCAGGTGGTCATGCTGAATCTTATGGTTTTTAGAGAAGGATGGATGCAAAAAGCCATGAAGAGGATAAATATCTTATATAGACTTGGTGTACGAGTGCTGTAGATGGGATGGTATGCACAGTGTGTACCCATAGAAATGGGCTGTAGAGGCTTCGCAGGTCAGTCTCTATACAATGGCTTCAGCCTCCATCCACCAGAAGGAAGGCATTAAGGAAACAACAGAAGCAGCAGAGAAATCCTGAAGAAAGCTATGGATTAAAACTTACTTCAACTTGGCTAAAGGGGAACTGATCACTCCAGGTTGGGTCATTTAGGCAAGGGTGTTTGATGTCGAAAGACCCCAAAACCCTGATCACCCAAGATACTAAAACTGATGTGTCCAAGTGCATCATTTGATGAATTTTACAAATAAAAATTCAGTATGTACGTATGATTTAGCTTTGAGATTATGTCAAAAGGGAAGGTAAATTGTCAAAACCAAAAATGACAGATATTAAAAATAAAGAAGTTAAAAGATACAACATATCCAGACTAAATATGAAATACTGTAATCAAAGAAAAACTAAATTAAAAAAGAACAGCATAAATGAAAAAAGGTAATTCAATTTAAAGAATAAAACAAATCTGCCAACCACAAAAGTAAAATCTCAAAACAAGTGCCAAAACATAGAACCCAGAAAATGAGAAAGAAGAAATCAATACATTCACAATGGAGGGAAGAACAAAATGAGTGAAAGAGTTAATGTAACTCTGTCACAGCATAGCATGTTTGTGTTGCTGTTGTTCTTCTTCTTCCATCGCTCCTGTCTTTTGTGATATTAAATAACCTTATTTGTTTTAATATATACAGATTTGCTTGTGATATTTTTTATCCTTATTCACATCTTAACAAGGTGTTCATTATAATGTTACTCTGCTCCATGTCCTTCTTTTCCTTTTCCTCATGTGATTTACACTTCATTAGTATATGTTCTGCTGTTACCTGGAGCGGGCACTGTCTGCACATCCCTGTACAATGTTTTCCAATCCTAAACAATATATACTTTAATCCTGTACGCCCAACATCCAGCCAGTGTAATGTAATCTTTTTTGAATCCCAAATATATGTCTTCCTTTTGTTTGCTTTAACCCACAGCCTTTGCCAAGTTAAATATATACATTCTGTTTGATTAAAACTTTTGACTATCGCTTGTTTGTAATATGAGTAAAGTTATTGTGAGGGTAAAGGAAGCACGATGAGATAAGAGCAAATGACTCCAAACATTGTCAGACAGGTAAGGATCAAAAGTGTAAAGTCAAAAATAATACCAAGCGGTATGTTAAAGACTAGAACTGAAACGGAAGTGTCTTGAAAACTAACCCAAAGGCAAAAGCCCCAAAACAAACCTCTGTATTTATTATTTATACTAAACTACTAAAGATGCTTTTCTTTATGCAGCAGGAAATAACTCCTTGTGTTGACGCTGCTTAATTTATACATAGCAGTTATTACATCATTGACACAGTCATTGGCCAGACAGCATCACATAAATGCAAAATAATCTAATAGTAAAAGGTATCAATGTTAATAATAATAATAATAGTAATAATAATAATAATAATAATAATAAATTATATTTACATAGCGCCTTTTCCATGATCAAGGGACAAAAATGACAAAATAGACAGCAATCACATTCTTCATAAAAAATAATAAAAATGGTCAAATAAAATTAAAATATAAATGACAAAATAGTAAAAAATAAATCACAAATGCAACAATTAGAATATTAGTTTTAGTATCTTGTACTTTAAGGGACTATTTGGCTAGGCCATATGCTACCTCATTTCCTTCTACCTGTGCTGCTATCCTTAGAAACCATACTGAAATTCAGACAATTTTTATCTATACCAATCTCCAGCATGAAATCTTGCCAACATGCTGACACCTGTACTCCATTCCAAAAGCTGTTCAGTACTGATAATGAATCAGAACATTTTATGACACACCAAGGTCATACATCCTCCTCCTCTGAGTCATATCCCACACATTCTGATAGATAGATAGATAGATAGATAGATAGATAGATAGATAGATAGATAGATAGATAGATAGATAGCAGCAGCATACTGATAAAAAACAATATTAAATTAAAGAGTGATAAAAATGCAGGTATAACAGACAATAACTTTGTATAATGTTAACGTTTACCCCCCACCCGGGTGGAATTGAAGAGTCGCATAGTGTGGGGTTAGGAATGATCTCCTCAGTCTGTCAGTGGAGCAGGACGGTGACAGCAGTCTGTCGCTGAAGCTGCTCCTCTGTCTGGAGATGATGCTGTTCAGTGGATGCAGTGGATTCTCCATGATTCACAGAAGCCTGTTCAACACCCGTCGCTCTGCCACGGATGTCAAACTGTCCAGCTCTGTGCCTAGAATAGAGCCTGCCTTCCTCACCAGTTTGTCCAGGCATGAGGCGTTCCTCTTCTTTATGCTGCCTCCCCAGCACACCACTGCGTAGAAGAGGGCGCTCACCACAACCGTCTGATAGAACATCTGCAGCATCTTACTGCAGATGTTGAAGGACACCAGTCTTCTAAGGAAATATAGTCGGCCCTCTCTTCTATTGCACAGACCATCAGTATTGGCAGTCCAGTCCAATTTATCATCCAGCTGCACTCCCAGGTATTCATAGGTCTGTACCCTCTGTACACAGTCGCCTCTGATAATCACGGGGTCCAGGAGGGGCCTGGGTCCCCTAAAATCCACCACCAGCTCCTTGGTTTTGCTGGTGTTCAGGTGTAATTGGTTTGATGTCCTCTTATAAAGAGCTAGTTCTGGCCTTGGTAAAGGAAACAGTCAAAGAGAGGTAACTGATAACGCCAAACTAAGAGCATATTTCTAACTGGTGTGAGTCATTGCCAACCCAGCCACAGCTGTCGATATTACTGTTAAGATGTCCCCCAAACCCTTTCAATGTATTCTTTATTCGATGAGCATCTTTAATGACCACAAAGCCATGCACTTGATGTCATAGCCAACTGCAACTTTGGTAAATGCAGCTACATTTGGCCGTCTCCACCTGCAGAACTGGGACTGGCAAATACCTGATTGCATCACAGAGCATAAGTAGAGCTTTTGCTTGTATAACATTAAATTTTTTCAAAATGTATAGTGCATAAGATCCATAAACAATCCACGTTAATAAAAGGATAACTGTCTGTGTGTGTCTGTGTATATATGTGTCTGTCCTGGGCCATGTCTCTGTTATATGTCATTTTGAATGGGTTTCATAAAAGCAATACTAAGGTTTTTGATACACCATCTCTTGGAGTGGAAAATGCAATGCATTTTATTACTACAAATGATTGTGATGTGCCATCTGTTGGAATGAAAAGTGCAGTCCCTTTTATTACTACATGCATTACAAAATACATTCCAATAGATGGTGCATTGCAAACATTAATGCTGAACAAACTGATGTTTTAGATTTCAAACTGTCTTAGATAGAGAGCACAAGTAGGACATCCATAATTTATTTTTAACATGATCTGTGCACTCAAGACACAGCACAGACTCCATAGCGATTCTGTCCTTTCTAACTCCATATTAATGTAGAGATAATATTGTTATACTTCTGTATGCAGTGTGGCTAAAAACTGGTCCACAACAAAGATATCCATCAGCAAACCTTTAATAATTGACTACATGGTATCCAAAAGTATTCAACAGTAGATATACATTGAGATTAATTAAATAGATGCTGCTTAACAGGTATTTGCCATTGGTCAGAGTACAGAGCGCTTTTAGTATGTGAGCAATCAACTAACCCTTGCTTCTACTGTGCATGACAACGAAAATAACCACGAATAACTGTCTCCCTGCACATTGTAGTAGTGCAACAACAACCCTGAACTTTTCTGATCACTATAATAGCCTTTTGCTTTCTAAAACATATAGTATATCAACTTGTCATTATCCACCCTTTCCATAATTTTATCCATGTGCGAGTTTAATAATATAGAACTATAGGCCAATAGTTATTTGAATCCGATGGCTTTTTATTTGGTTTCAATACAGGAATGACAACTTCTACCTTCCACATTAATGGAAGGCGGACTCAAATGCACCTTTGATTTAGCAAGCCTAATACGAATCACAACTTATTCTCAGACATATGACGACATAACATAATATAGGCCATCTTTTCTTGGAGCAGTAAGTGTCACCCTAGCAACTGCTTGCTTTAATTCAAGATTTATCTTCCTGTAATCCTGTGTCTCAGCATTCAGATTCTCAGAACTATGAACTTTCAGAAAAATTTCATGTAAAGAAACAAAACTCTGTAATCTCTTGACTCTTTCTTATTCCTCCCATATCTGATCATACCCTTAACTTTCCCTATTAGGATTTCCCTGCCAATGCTGCTACAATATTTCCTCCAGAATACTTTTTGCATATTCAAGTGTTTTTCTCAGAATGGCTTGCCTTGAACATTTTTAAAATGAACCAGCAATTCAGGGGAATAGAACTCTTGTATGGATTTCCAAATGCCTTGTTGCAACATTTCAATACTTTAGCAAGGTCCTCTGTCTGCCATAGCATCATCTTTCATTTATCACTATTGACTATTCTTGGAGTTGTATCTGTAGCAATTTGATACAGTACTTTATTAAAGTATGTAATGCTTCTGTTAACACCTTTTGCATAAAAATAGGAAAGCATCTCTTTACACAATCTTACTAAATTAACCCCATTCTGCCATCCCAAGGTTACATGAAAAATATACAAACTCACATTCCTAGACCATTCCAAGCCTATGGTACACTTAATCACACAATAATATACCAACGTGAGATGAATAGCAGGCATCCTACCATTTTGTAAATTCAACCAAGTATGTCTTTCATAATTAAGACACACTAAACAATAATCTTCTAAAAATTCCCCCACTACCACCTCATTTGTTTTGTTTTCTGTGTTGTTAGGATTTTGTCCACAATTACTCATTTAAGGCTTTCAGGTGTTATCTGAAGAGTCCTATTTAAGACTATTCCAAATGATCTTCCAAAAATTCTTCCACCATTACCCCCTCTACTGTGTACCCCAAAGCCTACTAGACATAGTAAAGTCAACAAATCACTAGTCTGTGATGCCTTTCTCCCCTGACATTTTCCAATACTTCAGAAGTTAATTCTCCTCACATGGATTATAAAATTATTTTACTATTTTTAGCACATATCACAAAATTTTGCAACCACAAATTCAAATACATCCCCTAACTGCCCTAACGTGTCTCCTAATCAATTGTTTATGAAAGCTGCTAAACCACCCCTGTAAGAGCCAATCTTAGAAAGTTAATGCTTAAAGTTATAGAAGAATAGCTATTAGAATATGGTATAGTATTTTACCCTGTAAGTTAATAAGAGGTAGAACTTTCTGGCTATAACTTTGTTAATTGTGTCTGTTGTTGTACAGAAAAGGTTCCAGTGCTAACAGGGACCAAAAGACCCATTTACAGCATGAAAATGGGATAGGCATACAGTTTTCTGTCTGTTTAGAAATGGTTCAACTGTATAAGCAATCTTAAAGAAATTAAACAAGATTGTTAAGCTTTAAACAGAACTTTTCTTAAGTGAGAACCTTTATTTTCTTTGCTATATCATTTTTTTCTCTATTTTTGTGTGAACTGTTTTTACTAAAGTTTTTAAAATGAAGAAATGTGGAATCATTTTAACATGTCAAGCTTTTACCTGAATCTCTTTTGCAAACTAGAGCTGCTGAACTTTGGTAATTGTTGGTAAATGCAGCTACAACCCCCAATTCCAGAATCCCAGATCCTCCTCAGAATCACATGATCCTTTAATGTGAAATCAAGCTGAGATTTTAACCAGGTTTCTTCACTGTGTACTGTCTTGGAGGAAAGGAGTGTCTTCTAGAAATGTCTTAAATGCCTGGTCTTCAGATATTAAGTTAATTGCTTTCTACTGCATTTTACAGGACCTCATTATCTATCACACTGTGAACTGTGTTTCACCTTGCAATACCTCATTCAGAACCCCTAAAAACAAAGTGGGTTCAGTTTAACATTTAAAACTGCATAAAGTATGTTCAGAAATGTTGTTTCTTTATTAATAGATAAGAACTTCTAGAAAATAGACTTTGTAATGGCTGTTTAAGTAGTGATTTGTTCAAGTTACAGTACTATTAGTGCAAGTTGTACAGTACTAATGCATTTAGCAACTTTTATTCAGTGCCTTTGCCAACGACGGCACATCATAGCGCTCTGTTATTTGCTGCCGCCCTCTACTGACCTTTTTGGGTAATACTTGTTTTTAGCATTAGGTGAGCTTTTATGTTTGTGACAGATATTTTAAGTTATTGTATTTGTTCTATTTCATAAATTGTACACAAACATTTAACTGCAAATAAATATTTAACTTTACGTAGCCATTGTAACAAATCCTTCCTTTGCAATGTTAGGCAGGAAAATGGAGTCATTCTACATTAATTCTGGTCTACTTCATCCTTCTTATTAGGGATTATGATTTGGTGCCACATAAACACCAGTTGGACTTGTGTGTACCAGCATCCATGGCTGCATCCAGAGAGACATGGGAGAAACCACTAACAAGTAACTTCCGTTCAAGCCAGACCTGCCGTGTCCCAGGATATCTGGAGCACTACATACTGGGTTACAATCCCTGGAATGATTATGGAACAGCTGAACTTAGAGAATCAGAGGATACTAATGCTAATGTATGCAGGAATGATGGAGGGATCTTCACTTGCGGATGGAGAAGCTTCAGGATATTATGGATTCTGCAGCAATCTCTTCTGCAAGGACATTATCTCCAAAAGGACAGTCCATCAATCAAAATGCAGGAATCTTTCCACCTATGAACTGCCCACAACCACAATCTTGCATTCAGCATAACTCCAGTTTGCCTTTGCTTGAACCCAGGTCCACATTCACAGCTAGCTGCCCCTCTCCAGGAGTCAGTTGAAGAGTTATCACGATGTGTCTCAAATGTACAGAGCCCTCACAAAAAATTTCTACAAGTGTGCATCACCAGCCAAAATTTGAGTCTTACTATATCCTTCCTTCAGTCCCAAGGCACTGGCCAAAATTACAGCAACCTATATATTCTATTCCTCATCTACGACAGTCTTATGTGCCTCCATTCTTTACATAGTATCCACAACAGGTATCGGAGCATCCACAAGGACAAGTTAAGTCATTTAATCAGCTTGTACTGGATCCTAATTTACAAATCTTAATGCAAATGGTCATTGTATTATCATTTGGCATTCCAAAACCTAACCTCCCTACATTCAACTCAGGTAAAGTGACTGACTTTATCTTACTGAAAAAGGATTAGACAGCCTCCTAGTACCTCACTCTCACCTTACAGAAGACTACAAATAAAAATAAATAATAATAAATAAAATCAGGGAATGCTAAAGGCATTGAGGACTTTGCACTGTCAGTCAGTAGTTTTCTGAGCTCATTAGGTGGTGCTGCTGACAGTGTGGATCCCATGTCGATAGGCTGCATAGAAAACAGCCACCAAATTATAGAGATGCCTTTGCAGAACATTGTGTAACACGGGGCATTATACAGAATGGAAGCAGCCAAACTTATATACTCATTGACTTTGCTGACTAGCTGGAAAGGAAAGTACAGGTACTACAAGTGGCATGGAGGGCAATGGACTTATATCAGGCTTCATCCCATGAAGCTGAACGCTGTGAAACAAAACCTGCTAAAACACCACCTGCCAAGGTCTCTATAATTTATCTTAGCAGTGAAGGGAATACCCCACAAATACAACAGGGGCCTGACAGCATACCTCCAAAGCCAATCAAGAGAGAGTGGTTCAAACCATTATGTCCTTATTGTAAGAATCAAGAGGATCATTTAAATGCTTGCTCAGTTTACCAAATTGGACACTGCCCATCAGATGGTAGAAGGTCATACTTTCTTCCAGTCAGGATGCCCCTCTGTCCTTCATGACACAAAGGTCATAAAGGTCATAAATTCACTGTGATTGATGCTTTTCTTGGAGCCAACTGCAGGACTGGGCTCTAGGCTACTGTCCCAGTTAACCCTTGTTAAAATCCAGCCTTTATGGTAGGTAGCCTGAAATCAACAACAGGCAAACATCCCTCTTAAGCCTAGTCGTTACCTGTCTTTAAAACAAAATGACAGTTATGGAAAAGAATAAAGGGACAAACTCCTCACATCCAATAAGCTATGTAGTTAAATGTACTGGTAATGGCACAGGAGTAGGGTGTGACAAGTCTTTACTTATTGTACAGTACTCTTTCCCTACATCAGAACAATGAAGTGACCAGACCCTGCTTGAGATTCTTATGTAAACTAGTTCCCTTACTGAATGTCTGTCCCAGAAGTGGAAATTTCCTTTACTGTTTAAATGGAAGCTGTGAACAGTGACTCTGCTAAGCATATTCAAAAAGCTGTGGTTTCAGTAAACAGACTACCCACCATTCAGTTCATTGTAAGAATGCTCATTTATTTGATGATTTATTATGGAAAATACCTGTTGATAAGGGCAAAGTGCTCTGTCAGCTCACAGTCCCTTGTCTCATGCCAATGTTAAATACGCAAATTGGCACACCCCTCTCATGGGAGGTACCTAGGTACCAATAAAAGAATGCAACATTTTCACTGGCTAGGGATTAATTAAGAGGTAAAACAATTCTGTACCTCTTGTCCCAAGTGTCAACTTAATCAAATTCCTACAAAGACTAAAGCAAGCAGATAAAACAAACTGAAATCCAAAAAGAGACAAACAACATCTGCACAAAGGACAAAAGTGAGCATTATTAACGCCTTAGCAAAACTGTGAACCTTCTCTTTCAATGATAAAGGAAGCTCAAACAATACCTACATAATCAAAATGACAATAAAAATAGTTAATAAAAAACTATATTCACTTAGAAATAACAATATGTAGTTGCCTTTTCTCACTCCAAGTTATGAGTGCACTGGCAAGGGCTACATGATGTGTAGGAAAGTAATGTGCTTGTAAAGTATGTAATCGGGCAGCCTAATAGTTAACCCAGAGAAACACCTGTCATATGAAAAAGAGGCAGGCATTTGATTAAAATCTGGAAATGGTTTCCCTCTCATTTGACTTGCACTTTGGGAAAGGTTTGTCAATCAAACTTATTCCTAAACTTAATGAATACATTAAAAGATACTATGGACATGAAGCAGGGTAAAACCTGCTTGATTGCCCATGATATTCAAATTAACGCTAGAGTGATAGTTTATGGAAGACCTCATCATATTTCCATGATGAAATATTCAAACACTGAATCCCTCATCACTATAGATACATTGAACTTTATTTGTCCCATGGGAGGAAATAGGGCTTTTTTACAGAAGCCTTTTAAATAAATAAAATAAATAAACAAACAAACACACACTCTCTCTTTGGTCTGTACATATACCATAATAACTATAAAGCAGAAAAAATACAAAAGAAAAAAAATGTTTTGACTTGGCTGTCGCAGACCCAGTGAGGCATTATGTAGATGTATTGCTGTTGATATAAAGGAGCCCCAGTAGCATTTCTTGACACACTTCTGCTGAATGATTCATTGGCTGAATGTCCTTAGAGACAGTGTGTGTGTCAGAGAGAGTAGGTGCAGCATTGTTCACAATGGCACCTCCAGAGCTTGCCTTTTTAATTAGCTTGTTGATTTGGTGGGCCTGTCTTGAAGTGATGTCACCAGCCTAGCACACCATGTTGTACAAAAATCACACTGGCCAGCACAGAGTTGTAGAAGATGTGAAAGATGTCACTTCAGACATTAAGGGAACACAGTCTCCTAAGGAAGAAGATCCTGCTCTGGCCTTTCTTATATAGTTCCCCTGTGTTCTGAGACCAGTCCAACCCATTACTAATGAGGACACCCTCTATATCCACTCCTTGAAAAGTGAGCGGGCATAGGGGCTCTTTGGCGGATAGAAAATGAATAACCAGTTCCTTAGTTTTGTTGATGTTGAGATGCACACAATTCTCTTTGCACCAAGAAACAAACATTTCCACCTAACTCCTATACTCCGTCTCATCCACTTTATCAATTCACCCCATTAATGCAAAATCATCTGAGATATCAAAACAGTTACAATTAATTTCACAGCACACCCCATTCCACTAGAGAGTATATTGAGTTTTCATAACTCAAATCATCCTCTGTCCCAAATATTGGACCAAAATGTAGATGTATATAAAACAGATTTAACTTTGATCAAAAAATAATCCCCAGTAAATGCTCTATATCCCATTTCCCAAGATCCACAACCTTTCCATCTCACCTTACAAGCACTTCTGAATATTTCTCAATTACTCTCTTTACATTCCCACTTCACAACTCTGGTCACATTTTGCTTCATCAAAATACACCTGAGTCCCATATTTTCTTCTTTGCCAGACTAAAAATCAAAACATATCAAACGTTTCACCTTCATCTACTTCTCTTTTCTGCAAGAACATCTCCTCTCAAAATTAAATCAAATTAACAAGACAAATCAATTGAAACCTGTACAATTTCCAATAATCCCTCCACATCAGCCCACACTCCTTGTGCCTGGCTGCACTTAAAGAAGGAACACCCTCTTGCTTTGCTTGTGATGACTCCCACACCTTTGCACTGTTAGAAATGACAACTTAATGATGGCTAGCAAACTCATTTTTCTGTGAACGGAAGGTATTTTGTGGTTATGGACATTAATTAATGGTTTTTTGTTCTTTTTTTTTCATAAAAAACAAACATCTGTTCCATTTACAACAGAAAAGGAAGTTAAATTTGAAGGAACAGCATTTGTTGAATATACACACTCTGTAATGTATATGCAACAAAACTGAAAATGAAGTGCGGCAAATTTGCAGATGTTACTTTGTGTTGCAAACATAAAGAAGAATAAGGCTGTCAGATATACAATGGAGGAGGGGCAGAGTCTAACAATAAAGTTAGAAGTGGGGGTATTAACAGTGGAATAGCCAGAAGGGCTGTAAAATACTTTAAAGGACTTGACCAGGTCTGACACAGATAAGGACATGTCCAAGACCAGACTGTGCCCAAGTGGAGATAATCAGATAGGCATTTTGTGAATGCAGATGGACACAAGTAGTGTCTACAAATATGAAAGGATTATTAAAAATGGCAACAGCTTCAGTCGTTTTTGTTGTATCAGTTAATTTTGAAAGGGGAGTGTCTAGTTGGAAATAACAAATGTTCAAGGGAGGTTGTCTTCATATGGTTTGTTATTAGCCTAGCAAAGGAGTTCATATGAGATGCCAGGTGTATCCTGATAAGGAGAATTGTGACCAGAGATGTGCAGTGGGTAAAAAAGATTTTGGAAAAGCAGCTTGAAAAGAAAATAAAGAAGGATATTGAGATGTGGAGTTTCGCTGCTATTAAGGAGTGATGAAAGGGGGAATAAGGCTTTAATGGGATTGACTTTAAATCAAAACATATGTGAGTAGTATGGATGCTTGGTCTAATATTTTGGAGGGATGAGGGTTTCAGTAAAGAGTCAAAAATGGAAAATGTCTATGTTTGTTATGTACATGGTAAAATGGCATTGTTATGGATTATATTTTTAATGTGTAAATAAAAGCTTTTTTTTCTATTAAAAAAAAAAATAAATCATGAGTAGGGGCAAGAAACACCCATCCCAGAGGCAAAAGGTGATGCCACTTAAGCTAATAAACATCTGATTTCTTGCCAGGCCTCTGAACAAATGTCACTTTGCCCTGAGTATCCATTACTCTTTCCACTTCTCCTGATTCTCCTGCTTCCTTGGACTGCAAAAGGGAACAAGTGGAATACACAACAGACATGTGCACATCTGGTGACTTCTTTTATACACTAATGTCTAGACCATGCTTGCTAACAGGGCTTTCGTAATTTAATTTCCAGCCACAAGAATGCAGAACTACCACACGATCAACTGCAAGAGTTAAGTAATCTTTTGAGTGGATTCTGGATAGTGTGCAGACAGTGGGTGGGCTCCTCATTATTGAATCAGTCAAAGTCTTGGAGGTCAAGTTTCACCTTGAACAGGCACGTGGCATTAAGAAAGTGCAAAAGTACAATGTTTGGGAGGCAAGCTTTAGGGATCAAATTAAACCTTGTATCAATGACTACATTCAGGTCACACCCTGAACTCAATGTATTTTCACAGAAGACAGAAATCAGTTGGGGAGTTAAATGTAATCTCCTTTGATGAAAACTTTTGCCATTTTACTAAATTTGACTCAAAGAAACAGAAAGACCAAGTGTCCAAGTGTGGTTGTTTCTGTTTTAAAACATAAGGACTCAATGCTGCCTACTGCACAGTGCATTGTCACTGTCTGTTTCAGTGCCTACAAGATTTTTTTTTTGCAAGCCATTAATATCCCAAAAATAATCAATTCTTCAGCAATATTGTTTTCTTCAGCTTAAGAAACCTCAAAGATGACAACATATGTACTGACAAACATCTTGTGACTCTTGGATTTATATTACATGCTCAAGCAAATGAGTTTTGTTACTAAAATATAAATTGATGAGTCAATATAGAAAGAATATGTAGAATCTTCATTGTCACTCAAGAACTTCTCTTTGAAGTATGGAACAAAGACAGAATTACTGTGCAATGATTCATTTAAAAGTGTGAAATTCATTACATAAAATGTCTCCCAAGTCATTTGTAGTATTGAAGGAGTTATGTCAGGCTACGTTGGTTACAAGTTTCAATTCTCTGCATTTCTGTTCATCTTTTACATACAAATTTCCAGCTACAGACTACGATGTCTCTCATTGAAAGTGCAATAGGTTTAATGCTTAGCTCTTTCAGCACCTTAAGGTTGTTTAAGAGTGCTTGTATTTGGATGTTGTAGTATTTACAAAGAACATTGGGGTTTGGATTGCCTCCCAGCACCCAAGCAATCAATTGTTTAAGGCACAGGTGTCAAACTCTGGGCCTGAAGGGCCACAATGGCTAAAGGTTTTCATTCTAACCCTTTTCCTAATCAATGACCATTTTTCACAGCTAATTAACTTATTTTCCTTTCATTTTAATAGCCCTGTTTTTAAGGATTCAGTCTTCTGACTGGATTCTTTTCTTCATTAAATGGCAGCCAAACAGAAATGAGACATGAAATGAGCCAACAGATGTCCAGTTAAACCGGGGCTTCAAACTCCAGCCAATTTCACTCCAACCAGTTCCTTAATGAGAAGCCGATTCTTGCCGTTAATTAAACCCCTTACTTAATTTCACAGGTTACTGCGACTCTCATTACAGCAGACATTTTCAAAACTGTTGAATTTCTGTTTTTTCTAAGAACAGCGTCAAATTGTTTTGGCGACCTTGGAGATTAAACTCAAAATGAGACCCTCATTTTCCTTTATGTTCAAATAATGTGGTTAGCTGATCATGTGCCAGCTTGTTTTGTATCTCATTATTGTTTGGCTGTTAATTAAGGAAAAAGAAAGGACTAAGGGGTCTGAGTCAAGATAATTTAAACAAAGGCAAAAGAAATTAATTAGCAGCAAAAACTGGTTACTAATAAAAAAGATGGTTAGAATGAAAACCTGCAGCCACTGTGGCCCTCCAGGACTGGAGTTTGACATCCCTGGTTTAAGGTCTGGACCGCACTAGCCATACAGCGCCCCTCATTAAGGCAAATACTGCTATTTTAAGAGATCTGCTTATGCTCCCACACAATCCTTTTATCCAGGCACCTTCCTGAACCTTGTACAGGTTTCTCTTTTCCACTTCTTCTATACCACCAGCTAAGCTTGTCCCCCACAATTATGAGGCAACTCCACAGCAGTGGCTTCCACCAAAGTAGTGCACAGGCGAAGTGTAAAAGCCATCTGAACCTTCACACATGTGCAAGTATGCACCACCATTTGGAATACAGCACTGTGCAGGAACTCTGCCATCTTCTACGGACATCCTACTCCACACTTCTCCAAAAAACCAGGTAAGTTAAAATAAACTGTTTAAACTCCTTAGCATTATGCCTAGAAAAACAAGCCAAAAATGTTTAATTTTTTTCAACAAGAAAATGTGCTATTGTGTTTAACAGAAACATGCACATTTGGTATTTGATACATGCAAAAATGTCAACATAAATACAGTAGAAAACATATGTGTAGTGTTCTCTGCTGTACTGATGAAGATTTAGCACAATTTCCCATGTATGATATGTCTTGAAACAGACACCGATGCACAGCTCAACATCACAACTGGGACAGTAGAACAGTGTTTCTTTTCGCACTTTTCTGTTAATATTTTTTCTGTGGCTTACACATGAAATGGTTGAATGTCAGTGCCTGACCCACACAACCAGTGTGCCCATTGTGTTATTGTAGGCTGTCACAGTACAAGGTTTAGTGACTTCCACATTTCCTCTGACATGAACATTGACAGATGGATTGTGAACAGTGCTTAGGAGGCAAACATCTTCCTTGTCCTTTCACTTGTTTGCAATTATTTTGTCTTTTTTGACACATAAATACTGTACCCTGCTGCAGAAGTACATGACTAAAAGAATATCAGGGCAGTTCGGTTGTACAAAGCCATGTACATCAGTTTCAATATCAATGTCTGTATCCAGCAGGTAGCACTTTTTCTATCCTGGGAAGTGTTTCTTGATGCAGAATTAATTAGAACCAATACCATTAATTTTGTACTCATGGCAGAAAATAATTAAAAGAGAGAAATATAGTACAAAAAGAGATATATGTTTTTAACTTGCTTTGAAAGATTACATTAAGTCCCAGAATATAGTGCATAATCCTGTATACATATATATTCAGGCTGGAAGGAAGCAAAGGGATATCACAGCCAAGTGGGAGAATGCTGACATACAGGTGTCCCATCCAGCAGCTAGGAATGTTGGCGACATAGCTTCTGATGTCGTGCTGGATCCTCGTCATTACAAACACTCACGTAATTATATATTCATAGAATTCATGTCAGATATAGGTGACTACCAGAAGAACTAGCTGGTTATTAATTACTTCACAGACTCTGTGTTTTTTAACCATATTGGTCAAGCAGAAATCAGAACCTTTTAAAATAACCTGCTTGTGTCCTTCCATGTTTTCTGCCTATATCCTTAACCTGACTTACAGCTGTCATTTGTCAGTCTCCCTGGTAGTCTCTCTCTCTCTCTCAGCTGAATTGTATGGCTTTGTGAAGTAAATTTCACAAATTACATTTGGCACAAATAACCTTCTTGCTACAATGTCACATCATCATCACTATCTACTGATTCAACTAATGGTTCCGTTTCAGCTTGCTCTAAAACTGGCTTTGGAGCTTCTCATTTAAATGCCATTGCAAGTTTTGATTGAAGGTTCCACCCCACTCATGAATATTAATGAGTTATATTTTTTCCAGCATGATCTTACTTTGTTTTATCCACTAGATGGCAACAGTCAGTCAGTCACAGCCGAATGTTATTCAGACTCAACACTACATAAGATAATAACACCCTACCCTGAGAGATGATTGGACTTACCTATATTTACATAGAATTCCAAGCCATAGAGGTGCTCTGGTTAACATCTTCTTCTTCATCTTCTTTCAGCTGCTCCCATTAGGGGTTGCCACAGCAGATCATCTTCTTCCATATCTTTCTGTCCTCTGCATCTTATTCTGTTACACCCATCACCTGCATGTCCCCTCTCACCACATCAATACATCTTTGCTTAGGCCTTCCTCTTTTCCTCTTCCCTGGCAGCTCTATCCTTAGCATCTTTCTCCCAATATACTCAGCATCTCTCCTCTGCACATGTCCAAACCAACACAATCTCGCCTCTCTGAATTTGTCTGCTAACCGTCCAACCTTAACTCCCTGTCCATCCTTGTCCCACCCAATGCAAATCTTAACATCTTTAACTCTGCCACCTCCAGCTGTGTTTCCTGCTTTCTGGTCAGTGCCACCGTCTCCAGCCCATATAATATAGCTGGTCTCACTACTGTCCTATAGACCTTCCCTTTCACTCTTGCTGATACCCGACTGTCACAAATTACTCCTGACACTCTTCTCCACCCATTCCACCCTGCCTGCACTCTCTTTTTAACCTCTCTTCCACAATCCCCATTACTCTGTACTATTGATCCCAAGTATTTAAACTCGTCCACTTTCCTCACCATTCCACTGACCTTCCTCTCATTTACACACATGTATTCTGTCTTGTTCCTACTGACCTTCATTCCACTCCTCTCTAAAGCATATCTCCACCTCTCCAGGGTCTCCTCAACCTGCTCTCTACTATCGTTACAGATCACAATGTCATCAACAAACATCATGGTCCACAAGGACTCCTGTCTAATCTCATCTGTCAACCTGTCCATCACCATTTCAAATAAGAAAGGGCTCAGAGCCGATCCCTGATGGAATCCCACCTCCACCTTGAATGCATCTGTCACTCATACCGCAGACCTCACCACTGTCACACTTACCTCGTACATATCATGTACAACTCTTACGTACTTCTCTGCCACTTCCGACTTCTTCATACAATACCACAACTCCTCTCGAAGCACCCTGTCATATGCTTTCTCCAGGTCTACAAAGGCACAATGTAACTCCTTCTGACCTTCTCTATACTTCTCCATCAACATCCTCAGAGCAAACATTGCATCTGTGGTGCTCTTTCTTGGCATGAAACCATACTTCTGCTTATTAATCATCACCTCACTTCTTAACCTTGCTTCCACTACTCTTTCCCATAACTTCATGCTGTGACTCATCAATTTTATTTCCCCTTAGTTACTATAGTCCTGCACATCCCCCTTATTCTTAAATATCGGCATCAGTAAACTTCTCCACTCCTCAGGCATCCGCTCACTTTTCAAGATTCCATTAAACAATCTGGTTAAAAACTCCACTGCCATCTCTCCTAAACACCTCCATGCTTCCACAGGTATGTCATCTGGACCAACGGCCTTTCCATTTTTCATCCTCTTCATAGCTGTCCTTACTTTGTCCTTGCTAATCCATTGAACTTCCTGATTCACTATCTCCATATCATCCAACCTCTTCTCTCTCTCAGTCTCTTTGCTCATCAGTCTCTCAAAGTACTCTTTCCATCTGCTCAACATACTCTCCTCGCTTGTGAGTACTTTTCCATCTTTATCCTTTATCACCATAACCTTCTTAAAATATGTATTCACCACAGCCATATCCATCCATTTGGCAAAATCCACTATCATCTGACCTTCATTACTCTCCTTGACACTGTACCTATCCATCACCTCCTCATCTCCACTGTTCCCTTCAGCAACATGTCCATTGAAATCTGCTCCAATCACCACTTTCTGTCCCTTGGGTACACTGTTCATCACTTCATCCAACTCATTTTAAAAATCTTCTTCCTCCTTCATTTCACACCCAACTTGCGAGGAATATGCACTAACAACATTCATTATCAAACCTCCTTCATAATCATTACTCTGTCTGACACTCTTTTTGCCTTCAAACCACTCTTGACAAACTGTTCCTTCAGAATAACCCTTACCCAGTTTCTCCTCCCATCCACACCATGATAGAACAATTTGAATCCACCTCCGATCCACCTAGCCTTACTCCCCTTCCATTTAGTCTCTTACATGCACAATATATCAACCGTCCTTCTCTTCATCATTTCCGCTAACTCTCTCCCCTTACCAGTCATACTGCCAACATTCAAAGTTCCTACCCTCAGTTCCACTCTCTTTACCTTCCTTCTCTCCTCCTGCCTCCAGACACATCTCCCCCTTCTTCTTCTCCTTCTTCTTTGGCCAACAGTAGCCCAATTTCTGCCAGCACCCTGTTGTTGTTAACCTGGGTCTCGACCGATCTGGTATGGAAATTTGTATTGTTGTCCACATATTGATTTGGCAAAATTTTACACTGAATGCCCTTCCTGACATAACCCTCCCCATTTTTCTGGGCTTGGGACCGGCACGAAGAAACACACTGGTTTGTGCATCCACTGTGGCTGGGTTGCTCTGGTTAACATCGATGAGGTTAATTTAACCAGTCATGTACATCCATGAACAGCGTCATAATTTTCTTAAACTAAAGCCTTGTCACAGAGGTATGAGTTTAATTTCTCTGTCATAAGCCGGATAAATGTGGGTTAAATGTGCACAAAAATCCAAATATTATCAATTTTGGTTGTTACAAATTTAGCCCAAAACAAATAATGAAGCCCAAGCCATTTTTTATGCTTTACAACTTTAAAAACCATCCTATGTGGCAACTATGTCTATAACAAATTAGTCGTAAACCACTAATACAGTACACCTTCCTAATACAACAGTACCTTGTAATAAATTTTCTCACCCAGAAAAAATCAAGATCAAAAATATACATGGAATGCTAAGTTTAGTTATTTGCATCACACAAGAGAGTGAGAAATACCTGAAGAACACAAAGCTCAAAAAATATATAAATTACACAAAATGACATTCCCTTTTCCACCAAGCCATTTTTTCTCCCTCTGTCTCCCATCTTCCCCTTTTCATGCAAATCTAACCTACCATTCACCTACCTGTGTGCCTGTATCCCCCATTCACTTTCAGACTTCAGATTTTGACACAATATTGTTTAAGAGGTTTTACATTCTCTTCTGACCAAGCCCAGAATTACTTCTGTGGCCAGAGAAGAATTTATAGCATCTCAAGGCACCAAGTCATAGTGCTTTCAACCAGACCCTGTGATTGTGATACTCTGTATCTTGTCTTCAGATGACATAGTCCCATGCCTTCCATTCCAGGGCTATGTGCTTCCACCAAACTAGCCAGAGGAAAATGACCAATCTTAAGCAGTGCTCCTGGCTCCCTTCTTTTAAAGGGCAACATAGTGATGCATTTTCTATTTTGATATTTGTGTTATGACTTTGCGTAAGCTCTTTTTGTCACCTTCCAGATTCTGTGTGTGTCACTTACCCTATTTTTGTTCTTCTTGTAACTTACAATCCTCTGCCTTGTTTTTTCTTTTGCCCAAGTTTTTGTGTTGTTTGTGTATTTCTCCAGAATCACTCATTTAGGGTAAGATTTAAGGTCTGGAGAAAGATAGTAAAATGTAAATAACGTAATTGCTATTTTAAGATGCGCTAACACTCTAATACAGCTGGGCTATGAAGCTTTGCTACATATTAGAGCGTTAGGACTTTTTCCATTAACAATCTTATAAGTAATAGGAAAATATACGTGCTTACATTGAGTGAAACATGGCTCTCAGGGTGGCAGTGTTAATTGAACTGAAGCAGCTTTGTTTGAATTACAATTTTGTTTATTAGCTCACCAAGGTAAAAAAGGGGATGGGTTAGTGTGTATTTTCTTGAGCAGATTTAATGGTAAAGATACTTTTTTTTTGGCACTTTCATGATTTTCGAGTATCTTGCTATAGTTACTTAAGGAGTGACTCTGTCCCTCATATGGATTGTTTATAGACCCCAGATAGATAACATATTCTTTATTGAATTCTTAGACTTAGTATTCATAATAATAACTAATTACAATAGGTTCCTAATTGTAAGAGTTTTTCTTTTTCATATGGATGTTCAGTGTGACCATAAAGCAAGAAAATGTATGAACTTGTTGCACTCATTTGATCTTAGCCAGCTTGTCAGCCAGCCTACACATAAGAGATGACACACTCTGGATTTAGTCATTTCAAAGGGATTAAAAGTTGACATGAGGCAAGACGTGGATACCATTATCTCCGACCATTTCTGCATTCTATTCAGATAGAAATACTGATAACTAGAACTAAAGAGCAGCATAATGTTAAAAAATGCTACTTTGATCTAAGTTTATTGATATTTTCAATGACCACTCTGAATTTAGTGCTTGTCCTTGCACAGCCAGAAATGTTACAAATAAGGCCGAATTTTTTTGTCTAAGGTGAATATAATGGCCCTTGAAACAATTCTTAAGAAGACCTCTAGCACTAAAATACCTTGGAAAACATGTAGAGTGTGGGATCTTAAGAGAAAATGCCATAGTGCTAAGCAGAAATGGAGAAAAACTGAATTAACAGTACACTTTGAAATATTAATGGCACACATAGCTGAATATAACAAAATGGTCCATCTTGAGAGCAATTCCAATTTTTTTTATAAATGATAATGCTGGAATTCCAAGAGTTTTATTCTCAATGCTTGCTTATCATTCTAAACCCAGTTAATTCAATGGAATGCCTCCTGAAATCTTCTAGTGAAACTTGTAAAACTTTTGCCACATTTTTTAAACACAAAATAGATACAGTGGAATCTCGGGTCACGAACGTCTCGGACCACATACAAATTGACTTACGACCAAAAAGTTTGCCAAATGTTTGCATCTGTTCACGACCACACACTCGGGTGACAAACAAGCGAGTCTCCCTTCCCGTTCGTATGCGGCAATGATTTCCGCACATGTTCAGTCTCGCCCTGTGCATTTCCTATGCAGCAAGCGAGCAAAAGAGCGAGCGTGCGAGAGAGAGAGAGAGAGAGAGAGTGAGAAGGCAATTAAAGAATGCGCTGGGCTTGTTTTTAAAGAGACTGCAAGGTTAGTTTTCTCTGTTCAAGGTTTTCTCAGTGTTATTCACTGTTTTTACATTTAGTTTACTATTGCACTGTGCATTTTATGGCATAATTAACTATTTTTGTGCTTAAAAGTCTTTAAAAAAATATATTTACATACAGCTTGTATGGTCCGGAACGGATTAATTGTATTTACATACAGTACTATGGGGGAAATCACTTCGGGTCACAACCAAATCGGGTTGTGACCAGAGTTTTGTAACGAATTACCGTCGTGACCCAAGGTTCCACTGTATTAGAAGTAATATAAATACATCCCTCCAAAATGATTTCTGTTGAACATCAGCATGCTCTTTTTAGAGAATGAATTTCCTTCACTGAAATAAGTTTACTTGAACTATGTTACATAATTGCTCGACTAAAATCTTCCGTTTGTATTCTTGACTCAGTTCCAACAGGCATTTCTAAAGAAGTTTCCGATGTCCTTATTGATAGGGTACTTGACATAGTGAACTTATCATTAGACACGGGGATCTTCCCAGGTTGCCTAATTGTTGGAGCAGTTAAATCCCTGCTCCAGAAAAATAATCTTGACTCCGCTATATTTGACAACTTCAGACCTAATTCTAACCTGCCTTTTTTAAATATAATTTTAGAAAGTGCAGTTTTTTTTTCGCAATAAAATGACTATTTAAATAAACATTCTATCCTTGATAAGTTTCAGTCAGATTTTAGTACAAATCATAGTACTACACTGGTTAAAGAAGTAAATGAACTGTGGGTTAATGTATATAGAGACCATTTGCCTGCTCTTCTTCTTCTAGACCTGAGCAGCATTTGACGCCACAGACCACAGCATTTTTAGTTATTTGTAGTGATTTGTAGTAATGAAGTAAATCTGCCTATGTTATATGCCATTTGATATGGGATTCATAAAATCAGTGTTAATGTTTGTGATATGTTACCTGTTTGAATGACAAATGCAACGCATTTTAATACTACAAATGGTTGAGATGAACCATCTGTTGGAATGACAGAGATATAGCAACTGGATGAACACACAGACAGACACAGAGACACTTGTCATTTTATTAAGGTTGATTATTTATTCACTGTTAATACTTGTGTGCTTCATACACTGGAGGGTGACTGTCTCTTGTTTTACTGCTTTTGTTTTTTCCCCTTGCATCATTTCAGCAATTGCAGAGCTGCAAGGTTTCCCTGTGTAGGTTCTTGGTGGTGTTTTATTGGTAACGCAGAGTATGACATTACATTTTCTGCTGTTTATTTCTCTAGGTTATTTTTGTTAATACTTGTGTCTCCTGATTGTCTTTTGCTTTCCAGTTTTCTGTATTGTTATTTTAAGTATAATCCTTATCTTGATTTTTACCTTCATACCTGGTATTTGGCTGCTCTTTGATGTAAGGTTGCATCATTATCTATATGTTTCCCTTTAAAAGGCTACTTGAAGAAAGGTTAAAAAGGACTAAAGTCCAGTGTAAGGTTTGAAGGATGTGCCCGAATGAAGAACAACAAGAGAGGAAGGCAAAGTTACATTTTTAAGTCAGTTATTAGCTAAACTGAAAAGGGAAATTGCAAAAAGCTCCGTCATTCTATTATGAAGAGTTTCTTCACTATCAGAAATTATTTACAGAAGTTTTTGTATTTTCATTTGTATATATTATGACTATTATTGAAATTTCTAACTTCTCTGAGATTTTATTACTGTTGGAATTCAGAGTTCAAGAAATGGGCTGTCATAAAGATTACAAGTTATTATTTATTACAGTACAGCTGTAAAAGAATTGCACTCCTAACCTGACACAAATAATTTTGAGATAAGATCTTCAAACCTAAAGAAAACCATTATACAGGGATATGTTAAAATGAATTATGAGACTACATGGGCTGCTGCTGGTTTAGGTACTGCAGCCAAACAAAGAAAAATCAGAACTTATTTAGATTTAACCTAAATTAGTAAGTGACTTGAATTATAAATTAGATTAAGTGCAACATTCAATGTTATTAGATTTCCTTGTGAATAATATTTGCAGATTACTGTTGATTAGAATACATTTTATAATAGAAAAAAGCACATTACCATTACACCAAAACCAGTGTGACATGAACCACCTGAGGGTCTGTGAAATATCTAAAAGAGAAGAAGAGTTTAGGCAACAATAATAATAAGCCACTGGAAAGCCCTTTGTGAAGGACTTCTTTCTTTAATACGAACTCACACAAGCATAGACTATGGGTGCCTAGCAGGAACAATACCGGCCAAACGTGCATGTCACGCGTTCTACACACAGTACATTACATCTCCCCTTTTTAAACAGAAAACAAATGAAAAATATTACATATTTTTAAACAGTAAATCTGCAATTATTTACAACACCGATTTATTTCATCTACAGTAGTTGTTTATTTTGCACTAAGGAAATGAATTTTAATGTTCAGAACTAACTTCCTAATTTGAAGGACTCACAGGTTCAGTCTATTGGAGATTTCACAACACAGCCCAGGCTGGTTGCACACTGCTTGACTTGTTGAACTCGAGCAGAAGCTGGAGTTTCCTTTTATGGTGACTGAGGTGACATCCAGTGAGATGGGAATTGAACCTGTTGTCCCAATGGTGAATCTGCAGGTTCACTCCAAGGCTCATTACATATTACTGTAAATGCTGTGACTCATTGGCAGTTGTAGTGCTTGAACTGAGACATCGAATGTTGCGGCAGAATTCTTTACCTCCACTGTTTACAATATACCTGTAAAATCATGGAGCACTTTGTGCTGTGACAACAACTGCAGGGGACTATTTGTAACTACCATCATGAGGTGCTGTCCTAATTTCATCTTTGGGTTTTAGAGCAGCTCAGGAATGGCCTGCCTTCTTCTGCTCATAATAGAATTTTTGAGTGTTTTTTGTTTTGTCTAGCAGATATTTAACCTTGAAGGGTTCATAGGAAGCTGGTTTAAGAAACACACAAGCAGCAAGTAAGTTATTGCGAGGCCTACAGACTCAAGTGGTGTCATTCTGCAGTCTAGCCGTACCAGGCATTTGTCTGGGGCTTTGCTCCAAAGCTTCTTAAATGTCTGTACTGCTCACTCTGCTTCAACATTAGAGTGAGGTGTATGTGGTGAAGAAGTCTTGTGGAGCATGCTATAGCTCTTACAAAAGCCTTTAAACTCATCTAATGCATATTGCGGACCATTGTCTGGCCTAAGAGTTGCAGGAATGCCATGCCAGCTGAACTGAACTTTTAAAGCCTCTTTAACTCAATGGCTGGGCAGGTCTTTCAGGTCACCTCTCTTAAACATTTAGAGTAATAATCCACTAGAATGACATCATGGGTACCCTCAAATTAAAACAAATTTGTGGCTACCTCTTCAAATGGTAGGTCTGGTTTTACTGATGGTTTGAAGGGTTGTCAGGGTAGTTTGTTTTGAAAATTAGACTAGAGTTACTTAGCAGGTTTTCAATATCCAAATTAATTCCCGGCCGCTGTAGCACTACATGTGCACACTGCTTACTGTTTACCATCCCATGGTAAGACGAGTGAATAAGCTTGAGCATATGTTCTCACATGGTGGAGGTTACTACTATACGCAGTCCTTTATACACTCTTATACCATCTAACACTCTCAGCTGGCTTCTAGAGTACCAGTATGGCTGAACTGGAGTTAGCACTTCCCATTTGAAGTCTGATCAGCCTTGTTGAATTATCTGTTGGAGAGGTCATAGCTTTTCCTTTGTGTGCTCTTGCAGCTCTACATACTTTTGATCACTAACTGAAACAAAAGTAAGCATGGATATACACTCCAAGCCATCCAGCTCTGGCTTATTCTCTGAAAGTTGCATTCTAGACAAGGTGTCAGGAAGTTCCATGTCTGTTCATTTTCTGTACTTGATGGTTAGGTTGTACCACTAAAGCCGCGGATGCATTCTGTGGAGGTTCTTAGGAGGGCATAACAGTGGCTTTTTCTATGTGTCTTCAAAGGGTTTATGGCTATTGTAGACATGTTACCCAAATATATAGTGGTGAAACGTAATACAAGCGTGAACTACAGAGAGCATGTCTTGTGCATATCAGGTTTCTGCTTCTGTTAAAGATCTGGATATGAAAGATACAGGCTGATTATCTTGAAGGAGAACTGCTCCTTGCCCAATGTTGCTGGCAAAACAAAATATCTCTACAGGCTTTATCAGATCGAACAATGTAAGTATTGGATGATATGTACACAATTTTTTGACCTCTCTGTCAAAGGTTTTTTGTTGTGCTAGTTGCCAATGAAACTCTGCTGTGCTGTTGAGTAGCTTGAGTAGTGTAGTGGAGCATCTACTTCACTGAGGTACACAATAAATTTTGACAGATAGGTTACAAAGCCTAAAAAACTGCAAACTTTGTTGACTGGTGATGGCATACACTACACTGTTTTCACTTTTGTTGGGTCTGGTTTCAGGCCACCAGCTGTTATTAAATGTCCCATATATGGCACTAAAGTTTGACGACTGTGACACTTGCTGAAATCAAGCTTCAGACTATACAGTTGCTTGCAGCCCTTTTTATTACTTTATGGAGAACTAAGTCATGATTGTTCATTGTAGGTGCTAAAATAAGAATATCATCCTTGATACCCACAGCTCCATTAATGCCTTTTACCATTTCAGCCATTATACGCTGAAAGATTTTGGGTGTGTATTTCGGACAAAAGGGTATATGCTGCCATCTAAAGCTTCCAATTGGGGTACTGAAGGCTGATAGAAATGATGATGGCTTGTCTCCTTCTGTTTTAAGGAAGCCAGATTTTGTATCTAAAACTGATGGTGGACACAACTTCTTCTATGGTGTGCATAGGATAATGTTCCTTGTTTATGACTTCAGGTTCCTGGGATCTATACAAATCCTAATCTTCCGATGGTGCACATCCACTATAATAGAACTCATCTGCTCTGTAGATTTTTCTGCTTTGGCAATGTAGTCATTCTCTACCATTTCATGGAGTTTCTCCACCATTTTTTTTAGCACAGCTGGCTGGCAGCACACTGGGTGTACTAAACCTTTTGCATCTGGTTCAATTATGATTGTATATTTACCTGGCAGAGTTCCTGTGGTTGTTGCTAGTTCTGGGAAAATCATTCAGTCCAACTGGTACACCGTGCTTCACACTGGTGGCACTTGCACTATTTGGTTTATTCTCTTTTGTATTACTCAGCAGTGAGTCAAGACAAACTACTAAGCCTATAGCTTCAGCTGAGGTGCCATAGAGCACATTTTCCTGTTGCAGAGCCACAATTTCAAACACTGCTTTAACTTCACAGGCCTGATACTTAATTGTTAGGTCTACTGCAGCTATGGGCTTCATTTTGTGGCTAGAATAGGAGCACATTCCTGTATTCTGTTTGGGCACTTCAGCTCCCCTGTGTGGAAGAGTGTCTGGTAATTGTTGGGGTCATTGTATTGCATTGTACCCCTTTATCTATTTTAAAATGCACATTCTGTAACAGTACCTGTGTCACTACAGCCTACTTACCATCTGCAGCTGCAGCTGCTGGAATAACTTTTTGTTTCAGGTTTATATCCAAGATTTTGTTTTCTGCTGGGTCCTTGTCTGGCTCCACACTCACAGAATTAACTGCTCCGTTGCAACAAATATCCACCGAGTGGTTTGGTTTGTGACAGCAGAAGCAAACTGAGCCGTTATATGGGCATTTCCCTTTATTCCACTTGTGTTTTCCCACACTTTGTGTAGCTTTTAGTATGACTTGTTTCGTTCTGATTATGTAGTATGTTGTAGTATGTAAAGGGCTTGAATAAAAGTAATTCCATGCCTGACCAGGGTGCGGCAAAGTGCATTGATTCTCTCTCTCAATTCCTTACATTCTCAGGAAATCCCGCCCAGTTCCGGGACAGCCGATGATGTCAATTCGACTTCCGGCCCTGATGACATCACTTCCTCTACTTGCATTTAAAGGCTGCCATTTTAAGGCAGCAAGTAAGTTCTGTTCTGGACTCATACCTGTGGACATGTCTGTTCAATTTAATCAATTTTGCAGCCAGGAAATATTATATGAGTGGCTGCCCCAAACCTTTTCAACGACTCTTTGTTGTTCTTGTGACAATGTGTTTTGGCTGTCCCTAATGTTTTGGCATTTTACTGTATATTGCATACATCTTTCAGGCAAATACTGCTGATACTTGAACATTTTTTCTCTAACAATTTTTATTTGTCTTTGTGACTGCTGTGTAACTTCTATGGTTTTAGCCGAAGTTAATTTCTCACCTTTATCCAGCTGCCATTCCTGCACTCTCTTTTCATGGACTCCTGCAATTATAGCATCATTCAACATATCATCTCGGTCAGCATACTTACAATCCATAAGTATGAGCCATAAATCCTTCACAAAGTGGTCAAAACTCCCAGTTACACCTTGCTTCCTCAGTCTGAAATGATTAATTTTTCTAGGCCATATATAACTAGTAAACTTATACAAAACTATAGACAGATCTTGTTTTTCAACAACACACCCTTTTTGTGGATTTATCTGCCTTGTTTGCTGGTGTTAAGGCAAATTCTATTGTGGTATGGAGGGTGGTGCTGTTGGTAATACCTTCTCATCTCTTACCTACAGAAATGAGAACATCTGGCAGCAGGATTAATGTAATTTTTGCCCCTAATCTAATTCCTGCCTGTTCCACCATGTCAAGTATATAAAATCCTGCAAAGTCAGAAGTCGGCATTCATTCCTTCTGATAAGGTAGTAGTACAGTTCCAGATCAGTATGAGGCAATTCAATTTCAGCTGTCTCTGCTACAAATATGACTGCTTTTCCAAATAAGCACATTTTGCACACCCCTAATATTTCTCCAGTATGGGAAGAAAACAACACTGTGGAGGCACATTTCTCATGACTTCTTACAATATGAGCACAGTATAATGAGTTTGCAAAGAAATAGCATTTGAGATTTAATGAATATAGATTGCTTTTTTAATTGAATATTTTATGGGAATTCCTTGCCCAAAACAGATTATTCCCATATTATGTAGTCTGCTTGTATGTCAGTCGATCAGTCACATTCTAACCTGCTTAGTCCTGCTTTCTATTAGTGCATGCCAAATGATCATCTTCTTCTTTTTTTTTCGGCTACTCCCGTTAGGGGTTGCCACGGCGGATCATCTTCTTCCATATCTTTCTTTCCTCTGCATCTTATTCTGTTACACCCATCACCTGCATGTCCTCTCTCACCACATTCATAAACCTTCTCTTAGACCTTCCTCTTTTCCTCTTCCCTGCCAGCTCTATCCTTAGCATTCTTCTCCCAATATACTCAACATCTCTCCTCTGCACATATCCAGCTCCGTCTCCTATTTTCTGGTCAGTGTCGCCATCTCCAACCCATATAACATAGCTGGTCCCACTACCGTCCTGTAGACCTTCCCTTTCACTCTTCCTGATACCCGTCTGTCACAAACTACTCCTGACACTCTTCTCCACCCATTCCACCCTCCCTTCACTCTCTTTTTCAGCTCTCTTCCACAATCCCTATTACTCTGTACTGTTGATTCCAAGTATTTAAACTCATCCACCTTTGCCAACTCTACTCCCTGCATCCTCACCATTCCACTGACCTCCCTCTCATTTACCCACATATATTCTGTCTTGTTCCTACTGTTCTTCATTCCTCTCCTCTCTAGAGCATATATCCACTTCTCCAGGGTCTCCTCAACCTGCTCCCTACTATTGCTACAGATCACAATGTCATCAGCAAACATCATAGGCCACAGGGACTCCTGTCAAATCTTATCTCTCAACCTGTCCATCACCATTGCAAATAAGAAATGGCTCAGAGCAGATCCCTGATGTAATCCCACCTACACCTTGAATGCATTCATCACTCCTACCACAGACCTTACCACTGTCACACTTCCCTCGTACATATCCTGTACAACTCTTACGTACTTCTCTGCCACTCCCGACTTCTTCATACAGTACCACAGCTCCTCTTGAACACCCTGTCATATGCTTTCTCCAGGTCCACAAAGATGCAATGCAACTCCTTCTGACCTTCTCTATACTTCTCCATGAACATCCTCAGAGCAAACATCACATCTGTGGTGCTCTTTCTTGGCATGAAACCATACTGCTGCTCACTAATCATCAACTCACTTTTTAACCTAGCTTCCGCTACTCTTTTCCATACCTTCATGCTGTGGCTCATCAGTTTTACCCCCCTGTAGTTATACAGTCCTCAACATCCCCCTTATTCTTAAATATCGGCACCAGTACACTTTTTCTCCACTCCTCAGGCATCCTCTCACTTTCCAAGATGCCATTAAACAATCTGGTTAAAAATTCCACTGCCATCTCTCCTAAACACCTCCATGCTTCCACAGGTATGTCATCTGGACCAACGGCCTTTCCATTTTTCATCGTCTTCATAGCTGTCCTTACTTTGTCCTTGCTAATCCGTTGCACATTCTAATTCACTATCTCCACATCATCCAACCTCTTCTCTCTCTCGTTCTCTTCATTCCTCAACCTCTCAAAGTACGCTTTCCATCTGCTCAACACACCCTCTTCACTTGTGAGTATGTTTCCATCTTTATCCTTTATCAGCCTAACCTGCTGCACATCTTTCCCAGCTCGGTCCCTCTGTCTAGCCAATCAGTACAGGTCCTTTTCTCCGTCCTTAGTGTCCAACCTTTCATACGACTCATCATACGCCTTTTCTTTAGCCTTCGCCACATCTCTCTTCACCTTGCGCCTTATCTCCTTGTACACTTCTCTACTTTCTGCATCTCTCTGACAATCCCACTTTTTCTTTGCCATCCTCTTCCTCTGTATACTCTCCTGTATTTCCTTATTCCACCACCAGGTTTCCTTTTCCTCCTTCCTCTGTCCAGATGTCTTGCCAAGCACTCTTCTTGCTGTCACTCTTACTACATCTGCTGTAGTTTCCCAACTGTCTGGTAATTCTTCACTACCACCCAGTGCCTGTCTCACCTTCTCCCTAAACTCATCCTTGAAGTCTTCCTTTTTCAAATTCCACCATTTGATCCTTAGCTCTGCCCTCACTCTCTTCCTAATCTTGATCTCCAAAGTCATCCTACAGACCACCATCCTATGCTGCTTAACTACACTTTCTCCTGCCACCACTTTGCAGTCTTCAATCTCCTTCAGATTGACTATTCTGCACACCAAATGATCACCTAAAACCTGAAAAAAAAATAGTGTAGCTTTTTAGAAGTAGAGCATGCAATTAGACACCCAAAGAAACCTTTGGAAAGGAGACAACTTTACTGGCCCTTTGAAGGATGTACAAAATAAACTTAATATGTACAAGTTGCCTTGTAACCAGAAGACCAAGATATTCAAAATAAAAATAATATTTCTACAACTAAATCAAGGAATGGATGAAACCACAGACAAAACAAGAGAGCAAAGCAGTAAAATCAAACCAATGAAACTGCCATTTCGTGGGCCTAACTTAATCCTTATTCCTCACTGCTGCTGATCAGCAAATTTTGCCAAATCATTTTCATAGTGAATTTGCTGAATTGCCAGTGACCTGAAAATTTGCTGTGCAACTGGCCTAGGCAATTTTTTTCCGGCTGCCACATAATGCTTTGCAAGTTCAACATGACATCACAGAGCTCTAACAGCCAATTTTGAATGGGGAAGTCTGATTTGTACTACTTGCTTAATTTGCATCGTGCATGAGTAGAACTTTCTGTGTTCTGCAAGCATACTCCATCTCACACTTTACTATGTGGCCTGATCTGTTTTGTGCATATGTGAATAATGTATGCCATATACATACATACTTTAAAAAAATCATTCAACATTAAATTACATACAATCTGATTTGAATTGCACATTGTAAAATAATCACAAAGACAAAAGAAAAAGGTTTTGGGGTCCACCCCATATACTTGAAATCAGTGGCTGAAAATGATTTGTCTTTACAGGCATGAGCTCTAAATAGAACTGTCGTTACAAAATAGCTGCCATATATATAATGTGATAGACAAGAAATTATTTAATAGATAGATGTAGTCTTGAACCGAAAGTAACGTCATGAGGAGGTTTGATCTGGAGGCACGGAAGAGGAAGTGGTAAGTGAAGACTTCTGTGAACTGGAGGAGAGGACATAAGATACTGGTGTTCTGTAGATCTGCAGGGGAAAAGGAGAAAGGAGCGCCAACCCCATTGTCCGGCAGGGAAAAACAAGTATTCAAGCCTGTAAACTGTCTCCCATGTTCATGTGTGTGACAGCATGTATATACACAATCTGCACTATTTTCATCACCTGACCATAATACCCTTTGTGTGAAAATAATCTTCACTGTTGAATTAAGTATGTTAATCAAGTATATAATCAAGGACATGCAGGTGATGGGTGTGACAGAACAAGATACAGAGGACAGAAAGATATGGAAGAAGATGATCCACTGTGGCGACCCCTAACGGGAGCAGCCGAAAGAAGAAGAATCAAGTATATAATGCTACTTCTTTGCGTCACAGTTTCTTTGGGTGTTAGTTAGTCGTAGTGATAAGAGCTCAGAAGATACTAAGACAGAGACAGAGTACTCAGAGTATTGTAGACTCCAGTACAGTTTTATCTCTGGAAGGCATAGTGGTTAGCACTGCTGCTTCACAGCTCAGGTCACATTTTTGGCCACAATAATCAGTTCAGCATAGTTTTCAGATGCTTTCGTAGCCATCAGGGATGCTTAAAAGACCATTGCACCATTATAATCTAATCAAAACTAGTTCAGGTCCTCTTTCCCTGATTGACTTCAGGGCATTTCTCTGAGTTTGCTGAAGTTGCTGAACATTTCTGTAATTTTGGAAAACTTGAGATGATGTGAGTTAAGCAGGGTTCACTCATCGCTATTCCTTGAATATTTCTTTGCAAAATAATTCTACTATTTATGACATACTTTTATTTTGATTTGTTGTTATGCCTTAATTAACAACAACAACATTTATTTATATAGCACATTTTCATACAAAAAATGTAGCTCAAAGTGCATTTCATAATGAAGAATAGAAAAATAAAAGACACAGTAAGAAAATAAAAAAAAGTCAACATTAATTAACATACAATAAGAGTAAGGTCCGATGGCCAGGGAGGACAGAAAAAAAAAAAAAAAGACGGCTGGAGAAAAAAATAAAATCTGCAGGGATTCCAGACCATGTCCTCTTTGTATTTTGGGTTCTCATGGAAGGACTTGATGATGATGGTCACGTAGACTTCTGGCTTTTAGTCCATCAATGTTGGAGCTTCATGATGCTTTGAGTAGGTGGTGGTGGCGCAGGTCGCCACCACAAAGAAACCAGAAAAAGAAACAGAAGAGAGAGTAGGGGTCAGTACGGATTTTAGAGCCACCATGAATAGTTATTATGATGAATTGAACATACAGAGTATCAGGATTAAATTAAAGTGAAGTTATGAGAAGGCCATGTTAAAGTAATGTGTTTTCAGCAGTTTTTTAAAGTGCTCCACTGTATTTGCCTGGCGAATTCCTATTGGCAGGCTATTCCAGATTTTAGGTGCATAACAGCAGAAGGCCGCCTCACTACTTCTTTTAAGTTTTGCTTTTGAAATTCTAAGGAGATACTCATTTGAGGATCTAAGGTTACGATTTGGAATATAGGGTGTCAGACATTCTGATATATAAGATGGAATGAGATTATTGAAGGCTTTATAAACCATAAGCAGAATTTTAAAGTCGATTCTGAATGCACAGGTAACCAGTGTAGCGACATCAAAACTGGAGAAATGTGCTTGGATTTTCTTTTCCTGGTTAGGATTCTAGCAGCTGCATTCTGCACTAGTTGCAAATGATTTATGTCTTTTTTGGGTAGTCCTGAGAGGAGTGCGTTACAGTAATCTAGTCTACTGAAAACAAAAGCGTGAATTAATTTCTCAGTATCTTTCAATGATATAAGAGGTCTAACTTTTGCAATGTTTCTTAAGTGAAAAAAATGCTGTCCTAGTGGTCTGATGAATATGCGATTTAAAATTTAGGTTACAGTCAACAGTTACCTCTAAGTTTTTTACTCCGTTTTAACTTCTAATCCTAATGCATCAAGTTTATTTCTGATAACCTCATTGAATCCATTATTGCCAATTACTAAAATTTCAGTTTTCTCTTTATTTAGCTTGAGAAAATTACTATTCATCCATTCAGAAATACAAGTAAGACATTGTGTTAGTGAATCGAGAGAATCAGATGCTATTGATAAATACAGCTGTGTGTCATCAGCATAGCTGTGGTAACTCACGTTGTGCCCTGAGATAATCTGACCTAAAGGAAGCATGTAGATTGAGAAGAGCAGCGGACCCAGGATAGAGCCTTGTGGAACACTGCATAGAATATTATGCTTCTTTGAGTTATAATTACCACAACTAACAAAGAATTAATTAATCATTAAAACTCTTGTCTGATGGCTTTTAATTACTTTTTTATATACTTTAACATTTCATTATATACTTTAACATTTCATTTAGGGTTTTATCTTTGTTTCTGATTGTTTCTATACTTTTGCTTTCACCACTCTTGCTTGTTTCAACCATCTTGTTTGAGTGCTGTTTTATATATCTTTGGGACTTATTGTACTACTCCATCATTTCTGGTTCAAATTTCGCTCTCTAAAATGATTTATTTTTGTAATTTGCCTTAGCGTAATATAATGATAAAAATTAAGAACAACAAATCAGGTTAAGTCTTATTAAACACAAGCACTAAGGTAAGTCCTGTCAGGTGTACTGAAACAAAGCAAAATGGTACATTGGCATCAGATAACAGCTGGTGCCCGGAAACTGGTAAGAACTGCTGGAAAGCATAGTTTAGGCATAGCAAAGTCCAAAGAACAGACTGTTTAATAACTTGAAAACTATAAAAATAACAGGAATATCAATCAGTTCCTTCCATAATAGGACCTGTCTACATATTTTGCAACTGAAAGAACAGCCACTCATCAATAAAAGTCGGACTTGAGATTTTTTGGTGGTAAATATCACAATTTGCTCTAATTGTCACTCAGATATGTTTGCTTTTGTTAATTTTGTCTCTTTCATCTTTACATACAGCAGTTCAATACCATAGCATGTTTTTTTTTTTTTTAAATGTTCGCTTTTTTGTTTTCATTGCTAATGAATTCTGTTATAAACATTACATTATTTATACATTGAAATGTAGTTTACTTACATGCGATTTATATTAAACATTATATTATATTTGTTAGCCATAATTGACAGAACACAAAATTTGTACAAATCAGCTTGACTTACTGCTAATGAAATGCCAAAAAATGTTTTATCCCTACATATTCTAATACTAAATGGCTACATATTTGTTTAAATAAATAAACCAAGGTGTTCTTCTTACTTGAACATAAAGGTGTTAAATGATGCAATATGTCACCGACTGACATTTAGTATTTTCATACCTTTTGACTACTATGTTAGAAGACCATGGCAACAATAAAAAATTTTAGCGGTGACATCACTTCAAACCCAGGATGGAGTTCAGGTGGGATGAGAATGGACATTGTGCAGGTACCTGTTTTTCCCCTCCAATATTTTCTTGGTGCTAGCCCAAGACTCACTGTGCCCCCATGTTTATCTTATGGACACTAACAAAATACAATAATTTCAGTTCTGCATGGAATTAAATAATTTTCAGAATGTGTGATTATCCAATAAAACTAAATTTAAAAAATATATAAAATAGATGAAGCACAACTGACTGAAACAGCTGTGCCCCAAACTATTGATATTTCAGCTGTCTACAGCAATGTTTAACAAAATCATTTCAAATGCTGGCATTGCACAGTATACTCTCTAAGGCAGTGGTTATCAAACTCAGCCCCAGATTTTTTGTTTCAACCAGCATCTGTTTAAATTGAACTCATAGCCTAATTAAATAAGCAGTTATTTCCTAGTTTCTATGTTATATTAGAATGTACCAAGAATTTACTTATGTTACATAGGGAATTGATCAGATTAAATTAAATTATTCTTCATTTGTCCTCAAGGGGAAATAAAAATTTTACAGAAAATCAAAAAAAAATTCACAGGTTTTATATTGAAGAATGCAATATCAAGAAACATGTGATTCACTAAAGCCACCTCACATCCACATATTAAATTAGACTTTATGACACCCCAGTTTACTAATCTACCCCTCTTACACACATGTAACCCTATTATCCTCATTTGCTATATATTGCTTTTATAATTTATAATTATTTCCCTCCAATGATGACACCTGTAAGAGCTGAATTTGAACCCTAGTGCAATGTGCACCTAGCATGTGGCTGAGTCTCATATTCTTCTGAGCTTATGCTTAAGCTGTTATTTTATTATTCAATATGGTAAATGCATTTTTAGATATCTACTCTCTATATGTAAAATCCTAAGCCTAAAAGTGCAACGATTTTGTGCAACAATTTTATGTGATGTTTTTATGTCACTTTTTTGTCATAGTTTAAATCGGGCGTATTTTAAAACCTACATATATATGTTTGGTATCATTCTTTTCAGAATTTATCAAACTTTAATGTGATGTTGTTAGATTTTCAGATTCTAATTCCATTTTTAAATTATAAACTAAAAAATATCAAGAGCTCATGAGATTTAACCATACCTGGGGCTGGAAATAAAAGACAAAGAGCCGGACAGCTGCTGTACAGACTTTTAAATGTTTGAAGACCACATGGGATGCAGATCACGTGGCATGGCAGAAGCAGCAAGCCAGCAGCTGATTGAGCAAATAGGAGGAAAAAAAACCTGTATTTGTTTCCCATTGTATCACTGTTTAAGAGGGGGTTTCGGAGGAGCGACCGCGTCTCCTTGGGGTGTGTTCAGCCCCTACTCTTCACAACGTGAGCTTTAGGTCAGGGGGGGTTGGCAAGTGAAGCAAGCAGGGGGCGAACCCCCTAATTTTATAAAAAGCTTAAAAAGAAAATGTTATATTTGAAGGTACAGTAAACCCTCCTCGATCTCGGGGGTTGCGTTCCAGAACCCCCCGCGATAGATGAAAAGCGGTAAAGTAGAAACCATATGTTTGTATGGTTATTTTTATATATTTTAAGCCCTTATAAACTCTCCCACACTGTTAACATTATTAGAGCCCTCTAGACATGAAATAACACCCTTTAGTCAAACGTTTAAACTGTGCTCCATGACAAGACAGAGATGACAGTTCTTTCTCACAATTAAAAGAATGCAAACATATCTTCCTCTTCAAAGAATGCGTGTCAGGAGAAAAGAATGTCAGAGAGAGAGAAGAGAAAAGCAAACAATCAACAAATCAATATGTGCTTTTGGGTTTTTACATACATACATACATACATAAAGTGGTATTTTGTAGAGGAGCATCCGTATCCTCTAGGCAAACAGCCTCTGTGCAAACAGCCCCTCTGCTCACACCCCCTCCGTCAGGCAGAGAGAGTAACAGAGAGAGAAAAGCAAACAATCAAGCACCAAAAGGGGAGCACATCGTATATCATTGAGGAGTTTTATTTAATATGTAATAAGTGCTCTGATTGGGTAGCTTCTCAGCCATCTGCCAATAGCGTCCCTTGTATGAAATCAACTGGGCAAACCAACTAAGGAAGCATGTAGCATAAATTAAAAGACCCATTATCTGCAGAAATCCGTGAACCAGCGAAAAATCCGTGATATATATTTAGATATGCTTACATTTAAAATACGCGATGGAGTGAAGCCGCGAAAGACGAAGCGCGATATAGCGAGGGATCACTGTATAATCATTGTCCAATTGTTATGCGGTAAAAGTTTCCTGTTGATGGCAAGCTTAGGAAACATATGGTTCAGAACATAAAATATATATGCTTCCTGTGCACGTATTCCCAATCAACCTAGTGGACATTGTTAATTATGGTTATTTAAGGCTTCAACGTTTGTCATGTCCCGTTAGTAACTGGGTGTAACCAATCATGTTAAAAGTTTTCTGATTATGTAATGAATTCCTTTTTGAGTAGTGATCTATTCAATGAACTGTATAAATATAGCGCAGAGAACACTCTTTTCCTTTGCAACACTTGCTAATAAAATATGCTGTTGCCTCTTGCAAAGTTTAGATAAAGAATAATGATTGATGCTTTCTGCTGCCTGTGTTTAATTGCTTAAACCAGGGCATTCCAGTGGGGGTGTCTGTTAAAATTTTCTTCCACCCTCCTAATAGGTGTCGAAAGCTCAGGGATAAAAGACTATTGTAAGATGCATGATTCATTTTCTCCCTTTGTGGATTTCTAGTTACAAATATGCAAATTGCATCACAGATGTTCGTTTATATACTGTATATACAGTATATATTGTGAGTGCAGGAGATGGAGAGGTGTCCCAGAGGGTGATTCCTTAACCGAATGGGATGCCATGATAAAAGAAAGTGGAGGCACAGGTGCTCTGCCCGGCTGGGAACAAGAAACCTTATCTAGCAGCCATACCACATGCACTTCTGAACAGGTCATCCACCTGTAGCAAAGCAAGTTCAGTCAGTACTCGGAAGGGAGATCAACCAGGAAAAGCTTGGGTTGCTGCTGGAAGAGATGTTTGTGAGGTCAGCAGGGGACGCATACCCTGTGGTCTGAATGTTGATCCCAATCCCTCTGTACAGTGATGGGGACACTGTGTTGTAAAAATGGCACAATCCTTCAGATGAGAAGTAACTGAGGACCTGATTCTTTGTGGTCATAAAATATCCCTGTGCATCCTTCTTAAAGAGTAGGGTGTATACTGATGTTCTTGCTAAATTGTTCAGCATGGCCTGGTCATTCTGGCTCCATAATCATCCCCTGTCTCTGACTGGTTAACTATCTCTCACCCCTTCACATCCTAACAGTTAATGTGTGGTGAGCATACTGGCAACAAAATGGCTGGCATCACATCATCCAAGTGAATTCTACACATTAATGGTGACTGAAGAGGCTCCCAATTCACTATGTAAAAGCACTTTGCGTAATGAAAAAAGTACTATATAAATGTAAAAAATTATCATTGTTATTATTATTATTATTATTATTACATGGCAGGGAGGCCAGTATGTTGGGAGGACCAGATGAGACCCTAACATCTGGGTACTAAGGCCCCCAATAAGTTAGAAGGCAGCATCCCTGAGATTCAGGTCCTGTTCAGACACACTTAGGGTATCATGGGAATTGGAGTTCCAGAATACAGCCCTGTTGTGTTCCACGGGTGCCATTAGCTGGCACTGCAAGGGGACATGGTCTGACCCAAAAAAGCTTCCTTTGGACTATGACCTAGCCCCAGAAGTGCTGCTGGATCAAAGATAAAAGGAGCTGTGTCATCTTTACCAGGAAATTAGAGTCAGGATAAGGTGGACGAGATTTGACGAGTGGAGTGTGGATGAAAAGGGTTGCATTCTGGGCTGTCTGTGATTTGGAGGTCTTATTCTGTCTGTGAAGATGACATGTGTTAATAAAAAGTGTCTGTATTTGAACCCGTGACTAGTTTTGGTGTGATTATGTCTGGGATTTGGGGCTTAGTGTCACCCAATACTGGTTATAACAGATAGATAGATAGATAGATAGATAGATAGATAGATAGATAGATAGATAGATAGATAGATAGATACTTTATTAATCCCAAGGAGAAATTTACATAATCCATAGATAGATAGATAGATAGATAGTGTTAGGTCAGGAGACCCACATTAAATCAAAAAGAAACTGGCTTGTTCTTTAACCTAAAAGAACTGTCTCACTTATAACATCCAACATAGTATCAAGTCCTGAAAGGTGATATGCCATGGTGGTGGGAATTTATTCCATTCCATATTAATTCTGCTTAACATTTATGCACTAAATATAAAAACCAGATAATTAATTATTAGAGGAGGGCTTCACTGAAAATCTCTCTTTATGGCATTGATATGATGCTTTATATTTCAGATCTCGTATCATCTCTACTGTTACACTTTAAACTTGCTATGTGAATTTCATTAAATCTGTGAGATCAATATTACTTTTTTAAAAAGTGAGCTTTATCAGGTGAATTCATACCAGACTTGGTAAGTATTATTTGATATCAATATTTTTAATCACAATTTTGGTATTACAATGGAAAAAAAGCAAGCACAATATTAATAGATGGTCTACCTTCTGTTTAACATTAGCAGGGAGAATTAATATTGTTAACATGGATATTCTCCCTAAGCTCCTATACCTCAAATTGGAAAAAAAAAATTATATATTTATTTATTTATAAAGCACTTTAAAAACAACATCAAGGCTGACCAAAGTGCTGTAAAATAAAAAAAAGAAAACCCAACATATCAGACACACAAAACCAAAGGGTAAACGAAACAGAAACACATAAAGACATAAGAACTGAATAAATTCTTAATAAAAAGTATACAGAATACATATCATACTGGGTTAAAAGCCAGAGAGTCAAAATGTATTTTTAAATAGGATTTAAGGACAGCTAGCGAAGGAGCCTGCCTAACGTGCAATGGCAAATCGTTCCACAGTTTTAGGGCTGCAACTGAAAAAGCTTGATCGCCTCAGAGTTTGCATCGTGCCTTGGGAATAATTTATAATTTTATAATAATATAATTTTTAATAATATAGAATTTTCTTTAATAGGATCTGTTCAAAACTTTGGGCAAGAAAACATTAATATGATTCTAAATCATACTTTTATATATGCTATGTTAATCTTATTCGTTTCATTGAGTTGTATCCTGTTTTAATGTTTTGTTTCCAAATATAGTGGAATAAACAAAAGAGTCATGGTATTTTAAATTGAAAAGCTTCAGAACAAGTGCTTAGAAGTTGTCCATTTTTATTCGCATCATATTGTAGAAACCTTTTAGTTTACATTTCCATGTATTACATTTAATAAGGCAAAAAGCAAGTACTGTGTGACATTCCATCCATCAGTAAAATCTATATTCAGTCAAGTGCAAACCAGTTTCATAATTCAGTTCATATATTGCAAGTGTGAAATTTACTTCTCCATGTCAGTTAAGTTGTGGTAGACCTCAAACTATTTCAGATGTCTGTGTAATTCCCAACGACCTTTAATTCACAGCTAATATCAACATTGCGAAAACAGAAGTAGTAACCAAAAACTGTTCTTTGTCAAAGGATCTGTGTGTAGATTACAAAACAGCCAAAGGTTAAGTATTACCTATAAATAAAAATAATAAATAATAATCATAATAATAATACATTTTATTTATATAGTACCTTTCCCATTCTCAAAAAATGCAAAATGCACATTTCAATATGATGTTGTTATAATGAAAGTGCAAATGAAAAATTGTGTGAATTATCTTTATTATGTTTCTTTGGAAAAAAATGTAATTTCTAATTGGAAAATACACTTAAAATATAATCATTTAAAATTCTTAGTAACAACTTAAGCGTAATTTATGTACCACTGCGCATTTGGAAAATGTTAATGGAAAGTGTAACTTGAAAAGCTTTCCCTTTGGTATTTTAATATATGAAAAATTATTTGGTGCCGTGTATTGTCACAACTAAGTACTTTATTTTGTTCCAAAGATCAAAATGTTTATGACCACTGAATTCAATCAAGATATAATTTTATTGTAATTAGAGTAATTTATTGATTAATAATTTATGAGAAAGTAAGTGCAAGGTTACTTATCAGCAGGATGTAATAATTCCACCCATAGGTAAAAGAGCAGCTGAAATTTTGAAATGTGTGTGCACTTTAAGCAGTCATGAATTGATGTTCAGCTAAATTATTGGAAGCTTAATTACTATTAATAGTGCTGAATTTTTTATATTTTCAATGGGTGACTATGACACAAGTTACAAATTTTTAAAATTTTGAAATTCACAATATTTCAAATATTTGACTGTTTATTGATACTACCTGTACATAAAAAACAAAGCGTACTATAAACACTTTATACAATATAGTATACCCATCTATGTATGTACAGTATGCGTGAATGTAGAGGTAAAGACTAAGGAATGTGGCAATGTTTACTCGACATTTCAATAATCTGTTAAAAAGTGTTATTTAATTTGCCAGTTGCTACATAAAGAAGAGGTGCGTGTCTGAATGAGCCTACAGGAACATACAGTATAGTAATTGTAGATTATCGACAGTCATATGGTAGAGATACTCAGCTTAGTACATGGAAGACTGCAGGTTTTGAGTAAACAGATAATTTGTATTTGTAATTATAATTACTTTTATTTTGCCTAAAGATATCAACACCTAAAATCTTAACAGCTGGCTGCTTATGGTACTCCAAGGCCAGATGACCTTAGATGAAGCTCGTGCTCCACTCCTGAATTTTGCCTGACAGTAAAATCAAAGAGAAGCTACTAAATAATGCAAATTTGTTTTATTACTGCACTAAGTCATTTACATTTTTTGGTAAAATGTATGTTGTAGAAGGTATTATATGTTTGCTTGTTTTACTGAAGGCGATAATTCCATTTTTTGTGTGACATACTGCATTAAAGTAAATAAATTGATAATTACCAGTGAATTCCCTGTTGAACTTTACATCTTACATTGCATTGTGGTGTAAACTTAGAAAAACTTTATATTAATATTGTAAGATATTGTTCAAAATATACTAATTTTCTCAACACTTTTCAACATTTTGGTGTCATTTTTTTCTAAAATGCCTAATATTTGCACTTAATAGACCTGTATACAAATGTATAATGCATCTCTGTAGGGTATCTTATTTGCACAGTTTTATGTAGTTTACTATATTTTATAAATTATAAATTATATTATATTATTATAAATTAAATTGGAGGTGGGATTACATCAGGGATCGGCTCTGAGCCTTTCTTATTTGCAGTGGTGATGGACAGGTTGACAGACAAGATTAGACAGGAGTCTCCATGGACTATGATGTTTGCTGATGACATTGTGATCTGTAGCGATAGTAAGGAGCTGGTTGAGGAGATGCTGGAGAGGTGGAGATATGCTCTAGAGAGGAGAGGAATGAAGGTCAGTAGGAACAAGACAGAATACATGAGTGTAAATGAGAGGGAGGTCAGTGGAATGGTGAGGATGTAGGGAGTAGAGTTGATGAAGGTGGATGAGTTTAAATACTTGGGATCAACAGTACAGAGTAATGGGGATTGTTTAACAGAGGTGAAAAAGAGATTGCAGGCAGGGTGGAATGGGTGGAGAAGAGTGTCAGGAGTAGTTTGTGACAGACGGATATCAGCAAGAGTGAAAGGGAAGGTCTACAGGATGGTAGTGAGACCAGCTATGTTATATGGGTTGGAGACGGTGGCACTGACCAGAAAGCAGGAGACAGAGCTGGAGCTGACAGAGCCAGATGCAGAGGACAGAAAGATATGGAAGAAGATGATCCACTGTGGCAACCCCTAATGGGAGCAGCCGAAAGAAGAAGAAAAAGAACTACATTTTATAAATTATTTAGGCACAGATGCCACAGATTAAATAAGAATTTCTTATTAAAGAAATTATATGAAATTGGTGTTTTTGTTTTAAATACTGTGACTGTGTTTTTGTAAGATTTTTTTTAGATTTAAATCTGTAGTTTCAATGTTTTCTTTCTTTATGTAAACTCAACTATGAAAAGATTTTTCAAGCTTTCTTGTGCAAATGTTACTAAATCAAAAAAAGAAGAAGAAAGAATACAGTTTCACCTATGTATGCAATTTAAAGGTTACAGGATGTCTGAGCATACCCTAACAGTACTGGGGGCAAGCCTGGAACCAACTCCATACTGAGGACATCCGTCACAGTGTACAGTTTTAAAAATCCACAGTCCCTCACAAAATGTCAGTTTAGAGTTGCTAATGAAAATGTAGATTAGTGACTATCTTAAACATTCAGTAACAAATCTACCACAGCGTAGTATTTGGGTTATACAGTACACAGAAAACATCTAAAAAGTCAGAAGCCAGATCAACAACCTGTTGGATACTGATATTAACAAAAAAAATGCATAATTCAGCAACATACTAATTGCAGTCGATTGATATCTTTGTTAGGTAGTTCTATTAGAAGTACATTACAGTAATCTATTCAACTAAAAACAAAAGTATGAATTAATTTTTCAGTGTCTTGTAAAGTTATAAGAGGTCTAAATTTTGCTGTATACCTTAAGTCAAATAATGCAGTTCTCATAATCTGGTTAATATGTGATTTAAAGTTTAGGTCAGAAACCACAAAAATAGATGATTGAATTTTCTTTCAGTCCAGGACAGACAAAAATAAGAATACATGTAAAATGTAGTGCAAATTTAAATAGTACAGAAGACAAACATTCATCATCACATATAAACAACAACTTTACATGTAACAGGTGTAAGAAATGGATAAAAAAAGATATGATAAAGAGTTTGGGCACTGCAAGGTGAACTCTGCATATTTGGCAAAAAAAAACCCAAAAAAACATCATTGATGAGACATCTTTCAAGATGCAAGTCCCAAATGGGACTGATTCAAGATAGCGGTGGAACCCCTTAAGAGGAAGTCAAGGAAGAAGGGGTGGGACAAGGAACAGGAACCTGGAAATTATGTCAGTTGTTGTCCCATTGTATATCATCAAAGATGCTGAAGAGAAGGAAGAAGAAGCATTAGCCAACGGCATCAACCCTTGTTTCTGGGTGGAATTACCATTTGATGAGCACTAAAGTTGTCTCCTAGGCACACATGTGTCACACGGTAATCAGAAAAAGGTATTCATGGTGTAAGGTGAATTCCACATTTATATAAAAGTGGAAAGGAAGCTAGGGTTGAAGTGATCAGTCCTTGAGAGAAAAGATCTAAAACATTTTTGATAAAACACTACAAATAGAACAAACCTCAACAAATGATAAACTGTAGGAAGGAAGGAAGAATTTATTGTACAATGAAATTTTAAAAGCTACCTATGTAAACAGTTCAAGGACAACAAAAAACTTCAAACAAAAAATATACACATCCTATGACAAAAAATATACATAAATAAATGAGGGACAGGAAATTATTATTCACTAAAGTAATCGTCATATGTACTGGAGAACAAAAACATTGTAAAATGTCTATGAGTTCTTAAAATTTAAAATTCTGATGACCCAAGGATAAAAACTACATCTGCTAACATTTCTGTTTTACTTTTAATGCTCTTGTACCACCTGCCAGAAGGTAGTAGTGTGAACAGTGAGTGGCCAGGATGGGAAGGGTTTTCAATTATTTTCCTGGCTCTGCGGAGGCATTGGGCATTGGAGATATCTTTCAGGGAGAGCAGAAAGCTATATTACCCTCTACAGAGCTTTCCCCTCTATTGCTGTACAGCAAGCATACCATGTTCAAATACAGTACAGTAAAACCCCTATATACAAATGAGTTCCGTTTCAAGAGCATTTTCGCAAGTCCACTTTGTTCAAAAATCCAGCAAAGGTAGCTTAGACACCCAACGAACAAAATGCAACCCCCAAACCTAAGCTCCTATAGAAAATACGCACATGTACAACAACTTCTACATAAGAAAATGAAAACTTAAAACGTAATAGTTGTACTTTGTTACAGATTTCTTGTGTATTTTAACAGTAAACAACAGAAAGTTATTTTGTTTCCACTGTTTTTTGTCAGCTGATACCGCTGTTTACACTATCAGGTAGCTTACATATGCATTCCTAACCTACCTCTTCTCAATTCCTATTGAAATCATATTTATACTGTGCAGTACACAAGAAAGTGCTTTTAAAACTAAATACTTGCTTTTTTGTTATATATAGATTTCTAGTGCATTTTAACCACAACAGCAAAGTTATTTATTATTTCCATTGTTTTCCATCAGCTGATCTCAGTATGGTATACTCATTTACTGCTAGTGAATGAGCCTTCAAATCCACTTCCGGCTGTCACACACAAAATGAGCAATCGGATGGCATCATCACTTGACTCCTACTGCCCATCAGTTAATATTGATGCTCAGTAAGTGCTCACAGTGAAGATTCATGGAAGGTTTTGAAGCATAAAATGTTATATGGGGATAAATGTTAATATTATACAAAATTATTGTCTGTCTGTTATACCTTCATTGTTATCACTCTTTAATTTAATATTGTTCTTTATCAGTATACTGCTGCTGGAGTATGTTAATTTCCCCTTGGGATTAATAAAGTATCTATCTATTGTGGTGGATTGCCGGCATTTCACTCCGGCCCTCAACCCCAGGCCGCCAGGAGGAGCTCTCCCGACAGCATGATCATGCCCCGAGTTCCAGCAGGGCATCATGGACTATGTAGTGTTTGTACACAGCCCTGCTGGATACCTTGGGGGCCACCAGGCGTCGCTGTAGGGGGGCTCGTAGGCTCTTATGTGCCCTATGACCCGGGAGTGCGTCACGGTCACGTGACAGGAAGAAACGACGTGCTCCCGGGTTGAAGAAAGGGACTATTTACCCTGACCCGGAAGGAATAAGGACTTGTGGACTGTTGGGCAGGAACACCTCCGGGTCAGGGAATATAAAAGGACTGTGGGAGCTCCCAGACAATGAGCTGAGTTGGGAGGCAGGGTGGCTAAGCGTCTGGGAGTGGAGGATTGTGATTTATTGGTTATTGTTTATTGAAGAATAGTGGAGTGGTGGTGCTTTGTGCACAATTATTATTATAATAAATAATTATTGGATTTTTATCTGGTGTCTGACGTGTGGTCTGAGGGTACAAGGGTGCGAGAAAGCGCTTAATTCTGTCACAATTAGCGTAGTCGGCAGGATTCTCTGGCCGTCAGTTTGGCAGAGGACCTGAATTTAAAAAAATTTTTATTGTGGACAGTATACCCCAAGAAGACAGCGTCGACACACACAGGTAAAATCGCCAGCAACCCGATTTACCAACGACGTCATGGGGAAGAAGAAGACAAAGCAGAGTGCCAGCAGCAGCGGAGGTCTAGCGCTCGGCATTGCCTGCGCTCAAGACGAGCCTTGGAGCGGCTATGCGTTTCGGGAGAGATTCCTGGAGGAGGACATCTCCGACGAGGTATGTGCGGAAAATGTACTTGGGAATCTTTTTAATTTAACACATGTTGTCCCGTGTACATACCTCCCAGATTTCCATCCGAAGGCTCTGCGGGAGGCAGGAGACATACCCAAAGGCAATAGCGCGCTCTCGTTCAGGCAACCGAGTAACCTGAAGGACTTCTGCATTACGGGTGCCGGCGAGGGACACGGGGCGTACCACGAGGGATTACAGGAAGGTGACGTTCCATGTCCAGCTATTTGTGGCTTCGCCCAAGAAAAGACGGACTTGGTTTTTCCGAAAGGGAAAGGGGAGGAGCAAAGCACCGTTCTCCCTACAAAAAGGTAAGGAGGTCCGGGAAATGACTGATCGGTCCGTCGATAAATTGATACAGACAGATCGCAGTCAGCCAAAAGCGGCACCGCGGACCTCCGAAAAGAACTCTAAATCCCAGGCTCCCTTGCGGGACCTGTCTGAGCACGTGCCAGGAGCGGCCGTGTTTATTGGATCCCAGCCGGAGCGTAAGGCTAATGATGGCTCAGGCATGACTCCGGTTGAATTAAGTAACTTTTTGGGACGTGCACGAGCTGGAGAAGTTGCTTCAGCCCGTGCACAAATTTCTACAGGTTGTGGCAACAATAAAGAAGATCGTTGGGGACTTGGGAGCAGCGGCTGAAGCGCCTTTAAGAAAGCTGGATGAATACTTACGGCGATTTGGTCGGGAGTCTCCCCTCATGATTGATTTGGCAGTACAGGTGAGTTTTACCGGTACCGTACAGAATAAGGGGACACAGAGTGACGCGGGCCCGCGGTTAATTAGTAGCGGGTGCCAAGTCACTACGAGCCCTACAAGCGAATATGGTGTGATGACAGAAGGGCGGTGGAAGCACTGATCGTACCAGAGCAGCTGAAAAGTGCTGTCTCTCGGAGCGATGTGGTGCTGAAGATGACGCCTCTGATTTCTTTAAAGTCAACGGGCATGCAAACAGCAAAGAGGCTCTCTTTTCCCAATAGAGAGACTCAAGCTGTGCGCCGACCCCAGAGTAAGCAGGAGATCCCCGAAATACACCGTGGGTCTCCTGACAAGGTGGAAAAAAGGGCGGAGAACAGCGAGGCGGCCAGAAAACCCTCCTTAGAGGGGGAAAGGGTGGAGCTGACAGAATTCCCGAGATGTTTCAGGTCTCGGGAAGAGAGACAACCAGGAGGACGTCGGCGGTGCTACAACTGTCGGCAACCAGGACACGTGTGGCGAGATTGTTCCCGGAGGACAGGGGAGCGGAGGGATAGAAGATACACCGTTCCCCCAAGGTTCGCCGGGAGGTTTAAACAATACAGCCAATGTCCGGATGACGCCTCCTCCTGGAGGAGGACGTCCCTCGCGGGGATCGAAGCTCCACCCAGTTGTCGTCGCTGGGGGTTTGGGAACTGTGGTGGATTGCCGGCATTTCACTCTGGCCGTCAACCCCAGGCCGCCAGGAGGAGCTCTCCCAACAGCATGATCATGCCCCGAGTTCCAGCAGGGCATCATGGACTATGTAGTGTTTGTACACAGCCCTGCTGGATACCTTGGGGGCCACCAGGCGTCGCTGTAAGGGGGCTTGTAGGCTCTTATGTGCCCTATGACCCGGTAGTGCGTCACGGTCACGTGACAGGAAGAAATGACGTGCTCCCGGGTTGAAGAAAGGGATTATTTACCCTGACCCGGAAGGAATAAGGACTTGTGGACTGTTGGGCAGGAACACCTCCGGGTCAGGGAATATAAAAGGACTGTGGGAGCTCCCAGACAATGAGATGAGTTGGGAGGCAGGGTGGCTAAGCGTCTGGGAGTGGAGGATTGTGATTTATTGGTTATTGTTTATTGAAGAATAGTGGAGTGGTGGTGCTTTGTGCACAATTATTATTATAATAAATAATTATTGGATTTTTATCTGGTGTCTGACGTGTGGTCTGAGGGTACAAGGGTGCGAGAAAGCGCTTAATTCTGTCACACTATCTATCTATCTATCTATCTATCTATCTATCTATCTATCTATCTATCTATCTATCTATCTATCTATCTATCTATCTATCTACTTATACTAAGTGTATATTACAGGCTCTGGCCTAAGCTCAGAATAGCAAAGGTTGCAATGTTCTCCAAATAGTTACATTAGAAGATATAACATTCCTATAAATTATCCATATTACAAACTGAATCGACAGATAGAGGTGATGAGAATGGCACTTCCAGAAACTATTAGAAGCTTCAGTTAACACTTCTAAAAGATAAAGAGAGACATTAAAACACTTACCCCACACTATCCATGTTGGGGACAAGAAGTAGATCTCATATTCTACCCAAGACATTTGGCATAAAAATGCAAATCCAAAGTGTACAAATTGTCAAAATGATATTGAATACAATTAGGGAATGTAAAAAACAGATAATCTAAAAATAATATTAACACATTGTATTAATGTAGCACTTCACAGATATTCAGAAGGACACTGCAGGAATAGATTCACAGAAAAAAATCAGTAATTAGTTCTAAAAAAAAACTAGTATCAAACCATTAAGCAACAAATACATTAAAAATTCTTGTACAGTAATACTACTGATTTAGCACAGGGAAAAATAGAAAGGAATTAAACATAAAATGCTACCAGACCATTATCATAAAACATAATTTGTGATACAGAGTACCATCATAAGACCTTGGACAGACAGGGTGAACATGGAAAAAAAGTAAGAATGACATTGTAAGTTAAACAGGTATGATTTTAATCTGCCTTTTAAAAGAATGAATTGAGTCAGGTGATCAACTTATTTTATGAATGGTATTCTAAGATCTAATTTCAATAGAATTGAGGGCTCTGTCAACTTCAGTGTATAGGTTAGTTTGAGCACCAAAAGACCACCCTTATCAATGGGACTGAAGTGGAAGACCATTTATAGATTGGCTAAATTATTTGTATTTCATCCTGAAAGACACCGGATGCCAGTGAAGACTGAAGAGAAGACACATTGCTGGATTTGCTCACTGCTGCAAGTCTAAGTGAGAACTCTTGCAGCAGAGTTGTTAGCTAACTGAAGCTAACATAATAGAATACAGATGGCACCTGTCAATAGAGAATTATAAAAGACTTTATGTAAAGCATGGACATGCTTCTTGTTTTCAGTGAAGAATTGAATCTGGAGTTGGGTTGTAGAGCTTTAATGACTGCTTGAAAAAATTAACAAATATATTGAAAAAACAAAATGTTACAGGAGAATTAACTAGAAATTATGAAGAAGATGAGGAGGGAAATGAATATAGCTTTCTTTCATCCACCTGAGGGAAAAGAAGCAGAAGAAATGTAGCAAATAGTAATCTAGAGAAAATAATTTGAGTGAAATAAAGAGGGCCATGAATGGATGGAACAAGGAACAAACATCAAATGGAAGAAATAAAGACAAAGAACAGTATGTCTTGCTTGCTGATGAAGAAGAGGAGCAAGAATCTAGGAAAAGTACACTTTCCCGAGAGTCAATAAACACCATTCAAATGACTCAGTTTAGGCATTTTGTAATGAATATAATTAAATAACCTAAAATTAAAAGTACTGAAGAAAAAGAAAAAAAAGTGTGATACAACAACATTTATTTATTATAGCACATTTTCACACAAAGCTTAAAGTGTTTTACAAGATGTCAAAGAAATAGTTCCAATAGCAAAAAATAAAAATAAAGTTATGCAAGAACCGTAATGAGTAAATAACTAAAAATAAAGCAAAACAGACTTACTGAAAATAGATATATAATTAGGTGAAAGAAAAAGTTGTTATATATAGTATCTTTTTCATGTCTCTACAAATGAGTCTGATGATAAGGTCAGATAGGTGGGGAGGACAAAAAAAAAACACTCTAGAGCTGGAGAGAAACAAATCTTCAGGGGTTCCCCGGAAAAAGACCACCCAGCTCTATGTGGACATTCTACCTGACATAAATGTACTTAAGTTGTTCCTTTTAGTCTTCTATCTAGAGGCTTCAATTGAGTCTCTTAGACTGCTGGGGCATTCACCTTCATTCAAGCATCACAGGTGACCGCACAGGTGGTGTTGGTGGTGGTGGTACAAAAGGTCACCACAGACTAGCAATGATTGCAAATCCCTGAATAATATGATAATGCTATGCTCAGTCTATTAGGATTACAACTAAAATGCAGCTACAAAAATTTCAAATTAAAAACGTTTGTTTTGAGGAATTTTTTTAAATGATCCACAGTGCTAGCCAGGTGTATCTTTATTGGTAAAGTATTCCAGATTTTTGGTGTATATCAGCAAAAGGCCACCTCACCACTTTTATTATGCTTAGCTTTTGGAATACTAAGCAGACCACTTTGAAAAGATGTAAGGTTACAACTTGCAATGTAGGCATGGCAAAATATAGAAAGGAACAATAGTATTTAAAGCTTTATATACCATATATATGTAGCATTAGTAGTATATTAAAGTAAATTTCAAAGAACATGGGCAAACAATGTAACAATATGGTTAAGATTATTGCTGCTGTATTCTGAATTAATTGCATCTGATTGATGTCTTCCTTGGTTTTCTAGATAGGAGTACATGACAGTAATATAAGCAACTAAAAACAACAATGTCATTTAGTTTCTCAGCATCTTGCAGTATTATAAGAGTTCTAACTTTTCCAATGTTTCTTAAATGGAAAAATGCAGTCTTAGAAATCTGGTTGATATGTGATTTGATGTTTAGGTCGGAGTTCTTAAATTTACTTAAATTTTTTTATTTCTGCCTTGACTTTTAATGCTAAGGGATCAAGTTTATTTTCAAGCCTTTCAGTATTTTCACTTTTGCTAACACCTAAAATTAATACTCTTCCATTTAGAAATACAAGTACAACATTGGATCAGAGAGCCCAGAGGGTCAGGGTCATCAGGTGATATAGATAAGTAAAGTTGCATGTCATCTGCATAACTGTGGTAGTTCACCTTGTATTTCAACGTAATCTGGCCTAATAGGAGTACGTAGATTGAAAATTACAGCAGGCACAGAATAGATCTTTGTAGATTCCTTATTATGATTGCCAGCATTACTGTATACAATATCATGGACCTTTGAACTATAATCACCACAATTAACAAAGAACTTTCTACCTGTTAAGTAAGACTAAAACCAAATTAAGACTCTGCAAGAGAGGCCCACCCATTGGTATTTTTATAAGAGTACTGTAGTCCAAGTTATTAAATGCTATGCTCAAGTCTAACAGAACAGGAGCAGATATGTTTCCTGTGTCCACATTAACTCATGTCAAAGACAAATAAAAAGGAGCAACAAAAAGGTTTGGGGTAGCCACCCGTATATTGTTCCTGGCTGCAAAATGGATAGAATTGAAGTACAGATGTGTACAGGTTAGAGTCCAAAACAGAACTGAAGGACGGAGGTAAAGATGGAGGTTTTAAGGGCAAGCAGAGGAAGTGCCATTGTTGGGCTTGGAAACCAGAAGTGATGTCATCAGGGCCAGGTGGAATTTCCCGTAAGTGGTCTGCAGTAGAAAGAGAGAAAGGATTAATCCACTTTGCCACCCCCTGATCTGGTGTGGAATTGCCTTCATTCAGCCCTTTAGCTGACTCCCATTTGCACGTGTGTTACACCATTTAAGTCATTTACTACTTTAACCATTACAGTTTCTGTACTATGATTTGTTCTAAAACCTTACTGAAACTTATCAAATATAGATTGTTTATTCAAATAGTTATTTAACTGCAGAAAAACTGCAATGTCTTGAATTTTACTTAAGAAAGGAAGGTTAACAGAGGTTGTATATCTTGAGCAGAATCTGGGATGATTGTGATAGTGAAGTACAATATCAATTAGAATAGGGGAGTCTGGGTCAGGGACACAAGTGGAAGGTTTTAGCTGAAAGAATATTGTACAGAGTTAAGGAAAATCCATTTCAGTGAAGTAATTTAATTAATTAAAAAGAGCATACCAAGATTGTAGAGGATTAATTGTTTACGCATATATTATATGACTAGAATTGCTTTTTCTGTGTTTCTAGAATGCTATAAAAGCCTCATAAGTTTCTTTAGAAGTTTTCCGGGGAATTCCACAGATTGAGCTGAGTTTAAAAAAATGATCAATGGTTGAAACAAAACTCTTGGATTTCCAGCATTATCATTTATAGTTTTAGAAAAATTAGACTGCCTCTTAAGTCGCACTGCTTTATCATTTACTACTATATGTGCTGTCACCAGTAAGGGGAGGACAGCACCCCAAACCTCAGACAAAACTGCACAGACACAAGTTCTGGCACAATAAAAAAAAGGTTTAGTTTAACAAATAGCTTACAGAAAAGGCTTTGAAAACCACCAATACAATGCAGTTCTTCTCTTTTTCTCTCCTCCAGGCATGCTGTGTTCTTCCTCTCCACTCCATCTTCTGTGGATGAGGTCGAACAGCTTCTTTTATTTTGCACTGGGAGTATGTCCTGTGCTATGGTGTAGGCTAATGGAAGTACTTCTGGGTCAAACGGAAGTCCCACCAAGTAGGGAAAATGAAGCCCTGCACCACCCCCTGGCATCACCAATCCACAAGGCTGCCCTAAGGGACTGTAGTCTACAGCATTGGACTTGCATGTAGTATTATCTTTCTACTACACTGGCCTCCTGGCCAGATATTATTCCTTGGTTCAATATTGTTGGGATGCCAGTGTACCCCACTAGCATGCTGGTATCTTCAGTTTGTCTCCTGGATGAAGCAGAATAAAGTTTGCTCTGTTTTTATACCGTTGCAGGCCTGCATGCTGTCCATCACAGCACCTTCAATATTTCACAGTGGATGGTTAGTTTAGTGTTCCTGTATTTAAGCTCTACTCTGTGGCATTTTTTATTAAGCTCAAACACTCAATGAGTCTTCCAAGATATTTTAGTGCTGAAAGATTTCTGAACATTTTTTTAGTGGCCACTGTGTCAGCTGCAGCTCTCACCTTAGCATTCAAAATTTCCACCTTACTGGTTTACAGGACAAGCACTAAAAATTAATGAATACATGAAGCCTTCCCTAAATAAGGCCTAAAATAGCTTTGATAAATGTTCAAACTGTTCAAAAAAAATATGTAGAAGAAATATTATGTTGAATTTTACAGTTAGGTAAGGCTGTCAATTGCTTTGCAAGAATATGGGATCCCACTATAGAACCTTATGAATATTTGAAAAAAAACGCATTTTAAAATAGTTTTCCTTTCAAGAACAAAAATAAAAATAGAAGCACAAGCATGGATTTTATTATAAAGTAGAATGTTCATATTAGTTACAAGTTAACAAAACAAAAGGAAGATATGAGACACTTCAGAAATAAACTTAATTACAGCTACCCGCTACAATCTTATTATAGTAGGATAGTAAACAGAACCAGCACCATGGTTCTTCTAACAGTCTCTCTGGCTGGGATGTTATTTTCAGGACACCATTCTGTATATGAAAGAGGCTGCTTTTTAAATATTTTTACACTACACTGCAGTGCAAAAGTGTTCTCCCACTGCCAATGTGAAACTCTCATTTTCTTTCTTTTTCTTTCCCTCTCTTCTTTCTTTTTTGTTTTCTCTGGAGATTTCATGCAAAATGTTTCCTTGTAGTGGATAATAGATTGATGAATATATATATATATATATATATATATATATATATACAGTGGTGTGAAAAACTACTCCTGATTTCTTATTCTTTTGCATGTTTGTCACACAAAATGTTTCTGATCATCAAACACATTTAACCATTAGTCAAATATAACAAAAGTAAACACAAAATGTAGTTTTTAAATGATGGTTTTATTATTTAGGGAGAAAAAATCCAAACCTACATGGCCCTGTGTGAAAAAGTAATTGCCCCTTGTTAAAAATAACCTAACTGTGGTGTATCACACCTGAGTTCAATTTCCGTAGCCACCCCAGGTCTGATTACTGCCACACCTGTTTCAATCAAGGAATCACTTAAATAGGAGCTGCCTGACACAGAGAAGTAGACCAAAAGCACCTCAAAAGCTAGACATCATGCCAAGATCCAAAGAAATTCAGGAACAAATGAGAACAGAAGTAATTGAGATCTATCAGTCTGGTAAAGGTTATAAAGCCATTTCTAAAGCTTTGGGACTCCAGCAAACCACAGTGAGAGCCATTATCCACAAATGGCAAAACATGGAACAGTGGTGAACCTTCCCAGGAGTGGCCGGTCGACCAAAATTAACCCAAGAGCGCAGAGACGACTCATCCGAGAGGTCACAAAGACCCCAGGACAACGTCTAAAGAACTGCAGGCCTCACTTGCCTCAATTAAGGTCAGTGTTCACGACTCCACCATAAGAAAGAGACTGGGCAAAAACGGCCTGCATGGCAGATTTCCAAGACGCAAACCACTGTTAAGCAAAAAGAACATTAGGGCTTGTCTCAATTTTGCTAAGAAACATCTCAATGATTGCCAAGACTTTTGGTAAAATACCTTGTGGACTGATGAGACAAAAGTTGAACTTTTTGGAAGGCAAATGTCCTGTTACATCTGGCGTAAAAGGAACACAGCATTTCAGAAAAAGAACATCATACCAACAGTAAAATATGGTGGTGGTAGTGTGATGGTCTGGGGTTGTTTTGCTGCTTCAGGACCTGGAAGGCTTGCTGTGATAGATGGAACCATGAATTCTACTGTCTACCAAAAAATCCTGAAGGAGAATGTCCGCCATCTGTTCGTCAACTCAAGCTGAAGCGATCTTGGGTGCTGCAACAGGACAATGACCCAAAACACACCAGCAAATCCACCTCTGAATGGCTGAAGAAAAACAAAATGAAGACTTTGGAGTGGCCTAGTCAAAGTCCTGACCTGAATCCAATTGAGATGCTAGGGCATGACCTTAAAAAGGCGGTTCATGCTAGAAAACCCTCAAATAAAGCTGAATTACAACAATTCTGCAAAGATGAGTGGGCCAAAATTCCTCCAGAGCGCTGTAAAAGACTCATTGCAGGTTGTTGCAAACGCTTGATTGCAGTTATTGCTGCTAAGGGTGGCCCAACCAGTTATTAGGTTCAGGGGGCAATTACTTTTTCACACAGGGCCATGTAGGTTTGGATTTGTTTTCTCCCTAAATAATAAAAACCATCATTTAAAAACTGCATTTTGTGTTTACTTGTGGTATATTTGACTAATGGTTAAATGTGTTTGATGATCAGAAACATTTTGTGTGACAAACATGCAAAAGAATAAGAAATCAGGAAGGGGCAAATAGTTTTCTCACCACTGTATATATATATATATATATATATATATATATATATATATATATATATATATATATATATATATATATATATATATATATATATATATATATATACAGTATATATATATATATATATTCCTGTGGTTACAGTGGAAGCAACAATTAATATATTTCTAAATATTATTGCATTGCATGCAGTTTATCCACACAGATAAATGTATAGAAAAATCATTAAAGTATATTGCTTTGTAATGGGTATTTTTAATAAAATTCATTAGATAAATTAAAACTGGCACTGGTAAATTGTTACCATTACTGACATTTTTCTTTTTTGAGCCAGTGTTTTATACACATGTGTATATTTCAACATTTCTTGGAGACACTTTTAGGGTGGGCTGTGTATTATTTTTAAGTAAATTAATGTAATGAATGCATTTAATGCACCACATTAAATTGGCTTTTATAACTAAACATGCAATAATCACTTCTTCTTTTAAAAACCACATTATTGAAATAAAAGTCAACATTGAAATCTTTCTCAAACACATGTGGAAACATTATTTGACTATACTCTTGAGTATACTCTTACCAAACTGTTATTAACTTCCCTTTTTTCAAGGGGTGGCTTTAATGTGTCTGTTAAGTGGTTTACTTTTGCAAAACATGCTGATGTTTTCATCTATAAATATTGAGTGGCAGCAGGTGAAACAAGAGAACACAATACACTTCTGAAAGATGAAGGTCTTTGCTTTCCTCATTCTTCTGATAGCTGTGACCAGTGCTAAGAGATTAGGCCGGTGCACAGTTGCCCGCATTTTCAAAGAAAATGGACTGGATGGGTATGAAGGGTATGGATTAGGAAACTGTAAGTTGAATGTATATATTTATTCCTATTTTAGTAATTGTTCAATTCTTAATGATTAAAAACATATATATATATGTATGTGTGTATATATATATATGTATGTGTTTGTTTTTTAATTATAATTTGAAAATCCAGCCTTTCTTAAGATATAACTGAATAGTAATTGAAACAGCTTTGTGTACAAAGAAGTTCCTTTTTCACAAAATCAATTAATACTACTTAATGGCTGATACTATCATTATTCCCTTGTTACATATTTAACGGAAGGCAGCAAAAGAATGCATCTGCAAAAGGGATAAAAGCATTCCATGCTGAAAATGAAAGGTAGAAATGCATTTTGTCCATTTGGCATGTATATGCTGTGTCACCACACAATGCATATAGAGACATCATGGAACTCAGAGAAGCTCAAAGGGAATAGGAAAAAACCCTGTCAAGACAGAAAGGGTCTGATGCCAAAGGCACAATATAAATAAAATGTATTACTATTACCATTATTCATTTGGGTATCAAAGTATAGCAGGGTCCTCCCTGCGTGGAGTTTGCATATTCTCCCCATGTCTGCGTGGGTTTCCTCCGGGTGCTTCGGTTTCCTCCCACAGTCCAAAGACGTGCAGATTATGCATTGGTGATTCTAAATTGTCCCAAGTGTGTGCTTGGTGTGTTTGTGTGTGTCCTGCGGTGGGTTGGCACCCTGTTCGGGATTGGTTAATGCCTTGTGCCCTGTGTTGGCTGGGATTGGCTCCAGCAGACCCCCGAGACCCTGTGTTCGGATTCAGCGGGCTGGAAAATGGATGGATGGAAGTGTAGCAGGAAAGTGAAGGGTAAAATTTAATAGTTGCTTTTATAATTTTTGCTGGGAATATAAAAAGTAGGTTTAAGATTTAGTTTATCTTCTGCCATTTTATTTTATTACGTGGTGTCTTTAAGAGTAAACAATGATTTATATTTTTGTAACATTTAAAATATGATTAACCTCTACAGAAATTAGTACAAACAGCTATACATTCATTTTCATTTCTGATTGTCTTAGTGATGGTTGTGGTATAAACCACCTTGAGCATGGAAAAGAAACAATAAAATGAAAAAAATATTATTATGTATGGTATTACATTATGAGAAAGTCAGTCAGTCAATATCCAACCTGCTATATCCTAACACAGGGTCACGGGGGTCTGCTGGAGCCAATCCCAGCCAACAAAGGGAGCAAGGCAGGAACAAATTCTGGGCAGAGCCCTAGCCGACCACAGGGCACACACACACACACACACACACACACATCAAGCACACACTAGGGACAATTTAGGATTGCCAATGCACCTAACCTGCATGTCTTTGGATTAAACCAGAGCACCCGGAGGAAACTCACGCAGACACATGGAGAACACGCAAACTCCACGCAGGGAGAACCCGGGAAGTGAACCCAGGTCTCCTTACTGCGAGGCAGCAGAGCTACTATTGCATTAACGTGCCACCCCTATATGTAATATTACATTATGAGAAAATTATATTAATTATATATTGTTACTGTACTACTACGAACACACATTCATTCATTCTTTTAGCAACAAATTATCAGCCTAAATTGTTTTGTGGTAATGTTCTTCAGACTTACAAACAAACACGCACCACCTAAGAATCATAGACACACACACTGATGCTTTCTTGTTAGCGTAACAGTGAAAAGTCATGAGTAAAAATACATTAATGTAATGTAAAATTCTATTACTTTCTGTCCCCTTTTCAGGCCACACAACATTTTTGTGCAGACATGATTGCAATGTAGTTTACAGAGTTCTTAATTTTTTTCCCCTTTATTGCTCTTAGATATATGCATGGCATTCTGGGAAAGCCATTTCAAAACACATAAAGTGAGAACCAGTGACAATATAGGAAAAGACTATGGCATCTTTCAGATCAACAGCTACAAGTGGTGTGATGATGGTCTTCCTACTGGCAAAAATCTCTGCAAAATCAAGTGTGGAGGTAAGAATAAAATGCAGGTCAATTCTGTTTATTTTTATATGGTGCACTTCCATTCCCAAGCCAAACATGAACAGCTGTTTGTCATTTTACATTGACTACTGCACTATATCTCTGGATAAATTAACTGTTTAATGAACTTTGTTGCCTGAAATAAATTTGCATAACTAAACATCTTCATTTTTTTTTACCCTAACATACTGCATTGTAGAAGCTCTGCAGGTATTAATACTGGATTTTCCTACAAGAATGGGTGAATGACAGAAGGGAATATATGCTGAAAGAAAGGGAATGCAAACTGTCAGATACACCGAAATCTACAAAAAAAAATGTTTATCACTAGAATATGAAGAAGTTAGGGAAAAGTATACTGCATGCAACACACAGAGAGGGAAGTGACAAAATAGGAAAGGAAGCAGTTTATGATGGAAACTTCAATGAATTGCATGCGACTGAGCCAATACAGAGGCCACAGGGGTTACTTCAATTCATAAACTCCAACACATGATACCTGTTATCTATGACTATTCTACAATTGAAATTTTATTTGCAGGTTATGTAAAATAAAATGAAATGTAGCATTTTTCTTATTTGGTGCATTGTGTGCTTATTGTTTAATTGTTTAGATCATTGTAATTGTGCTTGTAATGTGCTCATTTCTCACAAAGTTATTTGAACTGCTGTGTGGCATTTTAAAATCATTTTATACAGGTTATTCTTCTCTTAAAGGGACTGCAGCACAGTTATTTACCCTGATAGATAGATAGATAGATAGATAGATAGATAGATAGATAGATAGATAGATAGATAGATATAAAGATTTATCTATCTATCTATCTATCTATCTATCTATCTATCTATCTATCTATCTATCTATCTATCTATCTATCTATCTATCTATCTATCTATCTTTGTCTCCAGGGTAGAACTGCTTTTACAAATATTATTTAAAACTCCAAACAAACACTTTTTTTCAGACCTCTTGGGTGATGATCTAAAAGCTTCAGTAGACTGTGCCAAGATCATTGTAAAGCTAGAAGGACTCAAATCATGGTATGTACAATTTATTAATAAAAAATTAAAGCATATAAGATGCAGTTTTTCAGTGGTGTGAATTATAGTAGTAACATGTATAAGGAAGGCCCCAATATGCAAGTCCATTGAAGGACATACATATTTACTTCATGCCAGTTTACCATTGACAGCCAAGCTGACACTGCCTTCTTGGGCTGTTGATTGAATTCTGGAATAATCCAAATAAAAAGCATGAAAACTCAGAATGCCTCGAAGTTATTTAAGTGAACGAAAAGTTGTGAGGTTAAGTCATTATCTGTTAAACTATCTTTGAAGTTAACGGTTTCATATTTTCCATCTATACACCACTCCATTCGTTATTGTAGATGCTTAATCTAGTCCAAGGTCAATGGGACTGAAGAAGAAGAAGGCAGGAACTAACCATGGGCAGAGCACCAGTTGATATTTCTTGGAAACATGATATAACAATACAAACATTACAGATCTGAGAAATAGTATGTCCCTGTAATGTTTCAAATTCTTGTCTCCTTCTGTAGGTCTACTTGGGAGAAATACTGTGATGGAAGAAACATGAGAAGATGGACTAAAGGATGTGATATTTACTAAGTTCAGAGCAATCTCAACATGCCATATAAATAGAAATGATCCCCATTAGTTTTGCTTCATCTCATTGTAACAGCTTTCAGTTGCGTTTCAAGAGTGTACACATAAACTAGGAGAATTTGCTTGCTACTGGTGGATTGATTGATGCATTTTAATGTATTCGTTTAATGCTGATGATTTTGTAATATGGGATCTGCTTATCAGTATGAAAGTAATATTATTATACAAAGTTTCAGCAAGGGGAAGTGGAAAGATGTTATGATGGTTACGCTCTATCTACTACAGTATCTTCATTTTTTGTACAAAAACTTTTGAAAACCGCAGATTCAGAATATTTTGCAATTAACTCTGTAATCTTTTACTGGCAAATAAAGGCTAGCATATTTTAACTTGCTCTGTTGGGTTTTAGTGAAGTAGTATACAACAAACTGTGATTTATAGCTGTTTGCCATGACTAAATAACAGCAAACAACCAATGGGTAAAAAAAATTCTCAATGCACATAAATACTTGTAGGTATTCCGTAAATCAATGGACAATGTAATTTATAGTAAATAATGTTTATTTGACACAGTAAGCTGCTCTTGATGGGCATTGCCCAGTATTGTAACAACTAATCCACACACTTACAGCACACACATCCACATACCACTGCTTAGAATAAAGGCAGCACCCTTCACCAAAATCACTACAGATGCACAAATTCTTAAGTAAATTTCTATACATTTAGTAGTGAAATATAAACAATGCCATGCTAATATATACTAAATTACTTCTAACTAAAATATGACCGGTTTACAAAATGTATGGTTAACAGTGTCCTGGTGTCTTCAATAACAGTCAAGCAGCAAGATAAAGTTCTTGCACCTTTTTGTTTCTGAAGGTTTGCTTTAAAAAAATAATGTCTAGGATATTTTTTTAACCAACATGCATCTTTGTCTCAAAGTGGTATCTCTTTAGTAACACTTAGGCTTGCATTTGTAGTATTCCAAAAAATCGCTCAATAAATGTCTATAGCATATTATTTTTAGGTTACATATTCCTGCCTAGATTTCACTTCCAACCTTTAAGCCATTGGCAAGCAGTTATATTACAAAAGCAAAGTTTGCCTGGCAAATATTAAGTCTGCTCTAACCATTTAAAGCTGTTTTTTTAGTCTCTACACATTAAATATCTTCTGTTTTCTTGAACATTTTATAGTGAAGACCTGAAGGCTCTACAGTACGCTTTACACCACATGCCTAATACTACACTGACACTTAGATTCTGTCCATTCACACAATGTAAATGCAAGTTTGTTTATCAGAGCAGAACCCATGACATGGGTCCTCCCTGCCTGGAGCTTTCTGCTTGGGTTTCCACCAGGTGCTCTGATGTCCCCCCGACAGTCCAGAGACATGCAGGGCAGGTGGACTGACAATGCTAAATTGGTCCATAGTGTGTTCACCTTGCAATGGAATGGTGTCCTGTCCAGGGATTTGTCTTACCTTGTACCAGATCTTTGTTGGGATGAGCTCCAGCTTCCCTGTCACCCTACTCTGGATAAAAGTGGATTTAGAAAACCCATATCTATATCAGTTGTTGACTAGAATGGTAGTTAATGGAGAATAACAAAATTGTGACCAGGTGGTGTTCTAGGCAATGGACTGGCAGCATGTCCATGGATGGATATTACTTTGCACCTGATGCTGCCTGGATATACATAACTGGATTAAACAAATCTGAGAATAATATTTTATATTACAAAAGTTAAAGAATTAGCAGTATTTTTTACAGGCAAGTAGATAAATGACAACAACGATAAAACAGAGGTAAAGAAAAGAAAAAAAAGGGGCTATACATGGCATTGCCCTTATAAAAATATCAGCTGGGTTGGGGGTATGATGCCATAGGGCTAAAATGTATGTCACCCACTTACTCTTGATCCTTCCATTATCTTGACTAAGGGGCACATAAAGTTATCCCACTCTTAAATAACAAAGAAGATATACTTGTGAACAATTTAAATAAATGAGGTTGTGCCAGTACCCTAGTTAACCTTCTACCTGTTAGAATAAAACTGCCCCAGCAAGTGAACAATACATATCACAATTAGTCAGAAATAATAAGTGTATTATAAAAAGGTTTTTGCACTGGTATTTACAGGAGCTCTCCGGATGCCAGTGACTCTCTCTCTTCTTCTTGTGCACAGTCTGTGGGATTTTATTCTGCCCGGTGCCATCCTGGAACCCTTGCTCTGGCAGCCTCCTACCAGCTGGGTACTAACCTCACATGTTATGTTTTGTGTTGTTGTTTTTCCTTTACTGTATCAAGCAAACAACATAAGATATACCTCATATAAATATAGAAACAAGCAATATATTTGCTTATTATTCCTTATACAAATATGTAAAAGGGAATAAAGATAAGAAGGTATCTTCTTATCACTGTCTAAATGATCATTGTGTAATGAGTAAACATTCTAGCTCAGGGTTTCTTTTATGGACATGCAATTCACTGCTCCACCATTAAATAATCTTGCCATATCATTGTGTGACATGAATGGGGCCTACTATTTTGATTACGTGTCTCTGGCTGTTGTGTCCTTATCGAGCACTGTGCAGTATAAATGCCTTTCCTTTTCGCTGTGCAAGAATTATTCATTTGTTGTCTAAGAGAACATTTCTTTAAGTCAACCTTTTTAGATATAAAATGAGAACATTTACAGTAAAGAACAAATTTTCCTTTGGTGAAATTTTCTTGTCAATTCTTTTTATTGTTTTATTAATTATTTGCGGGGGTTTGATAGCAATATCATGGCTCGCAATTAACAACCAGTCAACAGGTAAGAAACAATTTTTTAACTATTACTTTTTTTCTGAGGCTAATTCTATTTTCTGTGTGATGGAAATGTTTCATTATTTATATATGGAGGATACATCATTTCTATTAGCTTCCAGTCTTATGGTGTATGAAATTATGCAGTTTTGTTTTTGAACAATTTTTTAAAAAATTACAGCAGATGTTAAATAAAATTGATTTTTTTATTTTCAATTTGGGTATCAACAATGATCACATTTTTGCTTCATCTTGCCCAAAGAACAGGATTCAACTCACAGTCTGATGACTATCTATTTGGAGTTTGTATATTCTGTCTTTCTCATTTGGTGCACCAGTTTCTGCCTAAATTCCAAGACTTGCAGCAACGGCTTACCGTTGACTGTTAACTTGGTGGGCATGTGTGGTTTGTATGCATATTCCATTTAATGCATTGGCACACTAGGGTTGGTTCTGGTACAAAGGATTATTCCGCTAAGTTCCCATGGCTATATGACTATGTTCAATAAATACAGGAATTAATACTTTATGTCACTTTGAGAATAAACATTATATTTTATAATTTGCATGTGAATGACTTTAAATGAGATTTGTTATCATTTGTGTAGTAATTTAAAATATACAAGAAGTACATTGTGAGAAATTCACTTGCTGCACCAGCAACATAGAGAATAAAGACAGCACAGCGTGGCGGTACTACTTGAATGAAGAACTTCAACTCCCAGAGGTCCTTGAGGTGGCCCTGATTGGACTACTATGAGGGCGAAGGATTTACTGGGGACAAGAAGGGCCGGCGGGAACTTTCAAAAAAGCCAGCTAGACAGTAAGGGAGGTCTGTTGTTTGTGTGTGTGTCAGGGTTGCCAGATTTCCAAAAATAACAGAACGGGAGCGTCCAAAAAAAAAAAAATTAAGATGTTAATGAACTATAAGAAATCATTATAAGTATATAAGTAATATACTGGATAATATAGTGTATAACCTAAATATATGTAACGAAGATGACAAAGACGAAAAGTTTTTATCAGTATCACTTCAAAGCGCCTTAAGCATGGGAAAGGCACCATATAAATAAAATGTATTATTACTTTCAAAACTGATTACACACGAGTAGGAGAAACATACGATGAGACAAGCACATGACGTTCATGAACACACATGCTACAAATTTTATTATGCTAGAGAGTTTACTAAAATTGCAGCATTTTTAACTAACAGCTCTCTGAATAACTAAAATACTGAGATGTATACGTGATATCATTTTCATGATGATAGGAGTTAAAGCACGTTATTAAACATGTGTTTCACTTCGATGAAATAATTTATTGCAGCAGTACTCAGGGGCAGCTCTAGGCTTGTGGTGGCACTGGGCAGAGGAAGAATCAGTGGCTCCTTCGCCCGCCAATGTCAGTAAGGTAGCTTATCACGGTGGATGGCCACATCTGTTGCAGACACTGCATAGCCGCCTTGTGCTCATGACACAAGCATTTAACTTTTGCCGAAATTTGTCGCTGCGTTTTTAGCTGTGTTGTTATTTTCTCTTTCTGTTTTATATTCAACATATATTGGCATAGCCGCCACTGCAGTCCTTGCTTTTCTTTCCACAAGTAACCGATCGCCACACAATCAGCTCTGTAATAGACGTTAAGCCATCTGTAAGATTAGCGCCGATTCTTCAAAACGTTTAAAGAACATTGAAATATGTTCGTAGTATATGTTTAATTATTCTATCCTTAACGACACTCCCAGTGAAGAATATAGATTATTTAAATGAAGTTAAAGTTTTATCTGTATAATTTAACAAACATAGTTTGCTGCATTTTGCCTTAAAAATGATATCGTCATCATATGTAAATACGCGCTTTATAAAGTGTCTCAGGTTTGTGCGATATTATAACTATAGTGCAAGTTTACAGTGGGGTGATTGTACTTATAAGTACAAACAGTTCTACAAGGTGCAATTGATTGAGTGCATTTAAAGTTCTTGGGATGAAACTGTTTCTGAACCGCGAGATCTGTATGGGAAAGGCTTTAAAACGTTTTGCAATGGCTGAGACAGCGTGTCCTTAAAGCTGTATACCGATAATTCTCTCTCCGATCAGCTGCTGCTGTGATTCACACTCAGATACAGTGATATAAATACTTCGAGTCGTGCAGTGAGAGTAATATGGAAAAAGATGATCCGCTGTGGCAACTCCTAACGGGAGGAGCTGAAAGAAGAAGAAGAAGAAGAAGAAAAAGAAGAAGAAGAAGTGAGAGTACCAACACTAAAGCAGTTATGGTATTTGGAATACTATGGCTGTTCCCTGGACCATTATATTGTTACAAGTTAATTACAATCAGATGCGTTACAATAATAAACAATATGCGGTTAGTTTCAGTGTATTTATAAAGCCGCGTCAGGAAAATAAGGTGTAACCACACAGGAACAGTAGCACTGCTTTGATGCTGGGTGCCACCAGTCTGCAAAACTGAGCGGAGAACTTGCGTACGACAAGGTATGAGGTACCGTGGAAAAGTGCGTGGCTTTACGCCAAGTGTAGGTTTTATACATCGCGATTTGAACGTGGAAAAGTTCTTACGCAGCATTTCTGTGCATACGCACCGTTTATACATGAGGCCCCAGCTATGTCAGGGCTTCAAACTCCAACCAATTTGTTCATTTGAAGCCAATTCTTGTTAATTTAGCTCATTATTTAATTACAGGGCTTGTTGGTGTTCTCATTCTGCCACAGCAGACATTTCCAAAACTGTCAACTTTCTTTTTTCTAAGAAATGTACTGTGGTCTTGAGCAGCTCAACATTACTAAGACCTTCACCTATTTTCAGATATTGTATGATGGACACAGGTTTACTGGTCATGTGTTGGCTTGTTTTTTTATTTCATTATTGTTTGCTTGCTAATTAAAGAAGAAACAAACAATTTAGGACTCTGAATCCTAAATTGCAAGTGAATTAAAATGAAGGCAAAAGAGTTATCTGCAGAAACGGGTCACTAATCAAGAAAAGGGTTAGAATGAAAACCTACAGCCACAGTAGCCCTCCAGGACTGGAGGTGGAAACCCCAGCATTAAAGGACATGAACATCCTCAAAAAGAATTGTCTACTATAACACTTCTTATAATGCAGGTTTGTATAGTGTATCCAGTCAGGCCAATTGTTAATGATTTAATTAATTAATTATTTATTTATTTATAAAACACTTTAAAAACAATATCAGGGCCTACCAAAGTACTGCACAATAAAACCCAACATATAAAACGCACAATAACCAAAGAGGATGAGTTTGATGATGTGTTTGCAAGACCTCCATCAACTGCTGATGAGTACTCTTGCACTACATGACAAAATCCTCTAATAGTCCTTTTTAAACTTACCACCATCATCATTGTCAATGTTGCCTTTAAAGCTTTTTATAAATTCCTTTCAATACATTTAGAACTCGGAGATCATGATAAAGTATTATTTAAACTGATATTGTAACATGCCTTTATTAAATATATAGCCTTTTACATTGACATTAGAGCATTCTTTTGTAAATCTTTTTTTTAACATTTTAAATTCATGTATTGCTTTGGTTTATATTTTTTATTTGTTTAAGATGTGTCAATATACAGCTGGAGAATTTTAATTAAAATATAAGTAAAATCTTTTTCATTTAGAGCAAAATGAGAGTAATGGAACAAGTGAACACAGGAAAGGAAGATTTATAATACAGAAAGGAGCAATCTTCAGTGAAAATCTTCTGAATAAATCTTCAATGGACTTTAAATCTCTTGCTTTTGATGTTGAACATATGGTATGTGTAACCAATGTTTTTTGTACTATAATTCACTTTATTTTAATATAGTACACCTCTTTTTAATAAGCTTAGATTGTTGAAAATATTTACAAATTAATAATAATAATTCTTTGCATTTATATAGCGCTTTTCTCACTACTCAAAGCGCTCAGCAATTGCAGGCTATGGGCCTTGCTCAAGGGCCCAACAGAGCAGAGTCCCTATTGGCATTTATGGGATTCGAACTGGGAACCTTCTGATTGCCAGTGCAGATGCCTAGCCTTGTAACGTATAAAAGAATAAGGGGAAGAAAGTAAAGGGTTGGAGGACCAGCTGGTACTCCATTTGATGCTGGCAAAATAAATTAAAAGAAAAGTCCAATGAATATTTGGAAATGATCGCTGACATCCTCATCCTGTGATGCCTCATTCTTCAAGTGTTTTTACCTCTAATTTCATGGATGTCCATGCACTTCAGAATCCAGTCTGAGACTGAACACTGACTTCTGAGGGCTTTGTGTTTTAATCATCCTGTGGAGCAGAAGAGGTGGGAACTCCAGAGCTGGGCCAGAGGTGATGCCAAGTCATCCTGGCTACAGGTGAAACTAAAGAGGCTGTTAGCATCTCTAGACACCAGGTTAAGACTCCTTACCTTAGAGTTCTTACTAAAGTCACCTGGATTCTCCCTGCTCATGTGACAAAATACAATAAGGTTGGTGATGGAGGGCCTGGTAGGGATATAAATTACAATGGAATTTGAGTAGTCCTAAAAGAGCAGGTTGCAAGATGCATAAAATAACATGAAGCCACCATTGGTAAGGGGTGCTATGCTCCAACATAAAGTATGGTAACTAGGAATTAATTAGTCTTGAGACATAAATATGGCTAGCAGACGGTAGTGGTTAGGGTGACAGAGTCTAGGTCAAGAGTAACACAAGTTGTAAGATGATAACAATGAGATCTTTTATGTATCATATACTTCCCTACTCTGGTTCATGATAAACAGTTTTAAGAGAAAACTGGGGCTAAGATTACAGAGACACCTTAGACTAATAGGGTAAATTCTAGCATAAACACTCCAGGAAGTTCATAAATCATTCTCTACCCCAGAAGTAACAGCTGAATTTAACCTGAGTATGAAAGTCCTCTCTAGCCATGAGAAAAGTGTTTAACTGGTGGAAGACAGAAAGGTGTGAAGTGTCATAAAAAATTTACAGAAGGTGTAAACGAGGAGAAAGTAATTGTGCTCTAGGCAGCTTATCTGTTAGACAGGGGTTCAAGACCTGTGGAGTTCGGTCGAGTGTGACAGCTGGATGGTTGTTAATTTTGACACCTTGCGCTGCCTTGTGCCTATTTGCTTCCCTTGTATTATTAATGTTCATAATAAATATACCTTTTGTTGTAGTCCTTGGTATTATTTTGGGTAAATGCATGTCTCAAGAGTGCCTATCCAGGCCACAGGTTAAAGTAAAAAAACAAAGTAGCATTTAGTAAATGACAAAAAAATGTTGTAAACACTTGCAAATCTGGCACTTTTAATAATAATTTAAGCAGAAGTTAAACTAAAATACTATAACTTTTTTTTTCTTTTTGATCAGTTATAAAAATTTCGAGAAATTCTGGAGCTGCAATTAACTTACTTTACATTAATGCAACATTTGATGTATTAAAAGATGGTTTCCCTTCCATCCATCCATTTTCCAACCTGCTGAATCCAAACACAGGGGTCTGCTGGAGCCAATCCCAGCCAACACAAGAACCAATCCTGGGCAGGGTGCCAACCCACTGCAGGACACACACACAAACACCACGCACACACTAGGGCCAATTTAGAATCGCCAATCCACCTAACCTGCATGTCTTTGGACTGTGGGAGGAAACCCACGCAGACACAGGGAGAACATGCAAGCTCCATGTGGGGAGGCGAACCCAGGTCTCCTAGCTGCGAGGCAGCAGCGCTACCACTGCGCCACTGCGCCACCGTGCCAACCCCTTCCATCCATCCATTTTCTAAATCCACTATGTCTAAGGCTATTGGGTACAAGGTGACATCCAACCATGAAAAGAACACCACAGGTCCTCACACTCACATATACACCAACAGTCATCAGGCTAATCCTTGATTATGCAACTGCAGCTTACATGGTTATTCTTCAACTTACTGTGTTCAAATTTACATACAAAGATGTATAACATTATTATTATTATTCAAAGTTATTGTCTGTTTTTACCTGCATTTTTATTACTCTTTAATTTAATATTGCTTTTTGTATCAGTATGCTGCTGCTGGATTATGTGAATTTCCCCTTGGGATTAATAAAGTATCTATCTATCTATCTATCTATCTATCTATCTATCTATCTATCTATCTATCTATCTATCTATCTATCTATCTATCTATCTATCTATCTATCTATCTATCAGGCCAGGTAAGAGATCAAATCTTTCTAGGTGGGCAATCACAGTCTTAAATGTTTTTGTGTAATGATTATGCACCCATTTCACAAATTTTCCCAGTACAAACTGTTTTGACACCCTAGAAAAAGAGGTACTTTGAAAAAAATAATACGATAGTTAAATTTCAGATATTAATTTTCCTGAAAAGTATTTTTTCTCTATCAATGTAATCTAAGTATAATTTCATTACAAAGTGAGGAACTGATTTAGTATACAATCTTTCAACCATCCATGCCTTCATATGTATTATATAGTCAAATAATGTCCTATACTGTATATCAGCTGAAATTCTTAAAGATAAATATTCTTAACTCCCCTTTTGCAACCTAATCAAATCGACACTAATTTTCATGTGTACTTTAGGCCATAATTGTCATAACCATTCATTTCTGTGGTCATAAGTACAGGTCACATATATGTTAATCTTGAATGTTGAAGGTCCTCATTTGCAAAGATACAAGAAGGTTATCCTATATAGATTATTGTTGAAAATATATACACTGAATTGTTTACTTTTTAAATGTGGCTGGGAAAAGATTGGCATGCTTATTTAGTCAAAATAAAAAATGGAAAATTAGCTGCTTGGGCTAGTAATGCATTACAGGGTCTTTTCAAAGAACCAACAGTTAAAGGATTTTAGTCAAAACAAGGTGGAACTCCGTCACCCTTCAAGACTAGGGTCCAAATGAGATGCCTGGAGCAGCCCCTTTTTATCATTTCACTACAAGGAATGAGGCCTCATTGGGTTGTTGTCCTGTGCTACTGGAAAAGTAGAATAGACCATATAGCATCAGAACCTCCTCTGGTCCTGGGATGGAAGTGCTTACCTTTCCAGAATCAGGAAGATGGTCCCCAGGCACACATACTGTATGTGACAACTTATTAAATTTATTGAACCATTGTGCAGTAGAGGGTTTCAGGAAACCACAGCCCACCCTGTCAGTATCAGAAACAAGGTAGAAAGTAAACTTTGATGGAATGTCAGTCCACTGCAAACCATACTTACTTCCAGCCTGACACCCTGAATTCCTTGCAAGCAGAGAAAGAATAAGGAAACTCCACACAGAAAACACCCCAATGTGATGGTCCTGTGAAACAATGACATTCCCAAAGTCTCCTCTCAGGAGCACTGTGACTCCCTAACAAGAAATCGGAAAAAACGCATGTTGTTTAACATTTGTGTAACAAAATCAACTTTAATTGTTGTTGCCTCTTGGTGTAATCATATATTTAACCGGTTGACTCGTTGCTCTCGTTGCTCCCACGCTATTATTGTTTACATTCTCAGTCACGTGCGTGCATCCGCTACAAGTGGTTGTGCTTTTGGCTGTATCTCTATTACTTTGAGTTAACACGCTTTATTTCAAGCCCAAGATGTCCAGAATTAAGCATAAAAGCAGTGGTGATGTAGCTGGTACTGCCAAGAAGCGCCAGGCAATAACGCAGTAAACAAAAATGAAGATAATTGAGAGAGTGGAGTGAGGTGAAAAGATCGTATACGTTGAATAATCGTATAAAATGAACCGTTTAACCATTGGCAGAATTCTAAAGAACAAGTACAAGTTCATGGGACATGTCATCTGTGCTGATGATATCGACAATAATGTCGAAGAAAAAATAATGGAGGAGATGGAGAAACTTTTCAGTGTGTGGATGCAGGATCAGCATCATTGTCGAGTACCGCTCAGCTTAATACTGATTCATGAGAAGTCAAAAATTCTTTATGAAAACCTTAAGAAGAAAACACGGCGAAGAATCAGAGGGCACATCTCTTCATGCCATCCATGCTTGGTTTCATCTTTTCAAGGCTTGAGCCAACCTTTACAACGTAAAATTAAGTGGCGAGGCAGCGAGTTCAGATACGGTAACTGATTTTATCGAAATGCTTTGGGAAATTATTGATGAAAGTGAGTTTTTACTTAAGCAGAGATTTAAGAGAGAAGAAGGTGAGTCCAGATTTCTAAAAAGGTCAGTTTTATTGTCATATCAAAGTTATCTAAAATTATCCAAACCCCAGCATGCACGTGGTGACGCCGTTGTCATCTTGCAGTCGATCCTCTCTCAGATTAAAAGAGTAGGCACACTTCATGCACAAGTGTGAAAACAGCAAGTGAACACACAGCCAAGTCAGCGCCTGGTATTAAATATTTCCTGCATCAACCAGCAGGCAACAGACGTGTTATGCGGCGAGTGTCTGAACGTGTAGTTGCACCTGCTGCGGACAAGCAATACTTACCCATACGTTAACAGAATTTCGGCACACAGCGCAGTAGGGGGAGCAAATCTCACTGTAAAAGTATTAACGTTTAAAAGCTATTTGTACTGTACATACAGTCAGGGCTGGTGCCACCATTAAGGGCAATTAGGCATTTGCCTATAGGGTGCAGATCATAAAGGCAGGCGGGGGAACCTTGCCGCATGGTTTAGCTAGCAAACACTTGGTTGGCCTTGAGTACAGCATTGGCCTCAAACGATAATGGTTGTTTGCTTTCTGAAGTGGTCTGTATTTGTAATTATTTATAAACAGATAATTACAAAATATAGAAATAAAATGAGATAAAATGAGAAAGGTATAGATTCCCACTTTGTATTTTAGATGCCGCAGTTAACTCTGGCCGCAAGAAAAAAAAAATCATTTTAAGGGCATGGTGTCTCCGTCTTCTATCTTCTCCGGGCAATCTGACTGCGCAGATGTCTCATCCATCTTCACTGAATAATTTTGTTTTTGGCGTGGGAAGCACAGTCTTCTGACACGCAAACAATTGTACGTTTTCACTGCCCCAAGAATACTGCTAGCACTTCCCAGTTTCAGTGGCAAGTGGCGAACGTAGTTTCGCAAAGTTGAAACTTAGCAAAACTTACTTGTGCTCAACAATGTTGCAAGACAGACCTGTAAACCTGGCAACACTTTCAAGTGAAGATGACCCACCTTCCTCACTGGATTTTGAAGGATTTTTTGAAAAAGCAAGACAATTTTAAATTTGATTATGTAATCTATGTGCCGTTTTTTGTGCAATAAATGTTAATTAATATATAAATTTAAATTATTGTTTCCTTTTGTATCATTTCAATTAAAAAAAAACCCCAAAACTAATTGGTAAAACAAGGGGCTCACTAATAAGCTTGCCCTAGTGTGCAAGATAAACTATAAACACTTGCACTGCAACGCTAATGTGACATGAGGGGAAAAACATTTTGAAACACATAATATTTAGATTTAACAAAACCATAAGATGGCACGGTGGCACAGTGGTAGTGCTGCTGCCTCGCAGTTAGGAGATCCGGGTTCGCTTCCCGTGTCCTCCCTGCGTGGAGTTTGCATGTTCTCCCCATGTCTGTGTGGGTTTGCTCCGGTTTCCTCCCACAATCCAAAGACATGCAGGTTAGGTGGATTGGCGATTCTAAATTGGCCCTAGTGTGTGCTTGGTGTTTGTGTGTATCCTGCGGTGGGTTGGCACCCTGCCCTGGATTGGTTCGTGCCCTGGGATTGGCCCCCTGTGACCCTGTACTTGGATTCAGTGGGTTAGAAAATGGATGGATGGAAAACCATAAGAAGAAAAGATTGTCTACATGAAGCAGTTCTACAGCGGATGGTAGTCAGCAATCTGGTTTATGTTGCAGGCTGTCTTTCTCTTGAGATCTCATCATTAATTGCTACATATTTAGAAAATCTACATTGAAAAGTTGTAAACCAGAACTCTGCAGTTCTGAGACTGTAGTCCTAACCACTGCATTACCCATCTCACAATGATGCATGCAATTATTAAATGCAGGTTTTTAATAATGTGGTCATACCAGGTTTTGGACAAAGCAGTCTCATTTTCTTGTACAATATATAATGGAAACCACAGTGTGTGGTCAGGAACTCAAGAAAGTGTCTGAACTTCAACAAAAGGATGCCACCTCAAATCAGCTTTAATTTTGTTCCACAGTAGGTTAAATTTATTGGTTGTACATTTCTACTCAGAATAGCTTGTCTCATATCAAACCATCACATTCGACAAATGGGTAATTGAGCTGAGATTAAGGAACTGGAAAAGCCTCCGTATTAAGCTAAACCTACAGTTATGTTTCCTAAACCATTCAATCAATTTCCCATCCCTGAAATTTGGAGCATTATCCTGCTGGAAAATGTATACACAACATTAGCTATATACACTACAGTAATGCATAGTTGAATGTGATTGACAAAGGCACTCAAATATTGCCATATGATTTTCCTCAAATTGACATAAAATTTGCCCTGGAAATGTATTAAATCATTACAGTTTCTTATTAACTCACAACAAGGAGAAACCATGGACTACAGAGGTTTTCACCGTTTCCTGGTCTTTTCATCACCTGGTGCATATTTTAGATAAGTAAAAGGTTTTACAGTGCTAAAATGCTAGAACAGCTAATGTTCCCGATGCTCTCCTACTATTGCGCCTGATACCACTTATATTTTTAGCCTTACTTATTCTTAGTCTGAATTACAAAAACACAGTCAGATGGCACCTTTTTACCTGCTTTAAATTGCAAGGTTATTAATATTGTCACTGATTGAAAGAAATTGTTGACACTCTGAATACATATTTGATTGTGAAGCCTGTTTCCATTTACAAGCAGCTGACTTGGCCTCTACGAATCTTTATTGGTCTCAATGAAGCAAATAATTTCCATAAAATGTCTTAGCCATTGCCATTAATTTGCTTTAAGAACTTTTTGTCAGAAATGTTACTGTAGGAATGTTCCTATTACTCATGTTCTTTCTTCCTCTTTCTTTTTCTTCAGATCAGTCCTTTAATGATAGTGTGTCAGAGAAAGTCAGTTTTCCTGAATAAACATTAAAAAGGTTTATGGTAAAAGACAGAATAGCAAAGTATAGAACATAATCTCAAGAAGGACCTATTAGGACCAGGGCTGTAGTTAGTGGTAAGAAGAAAATAGGTTGTTGCTAAATGCCATAATGTTTCATAATTGTATAAAATGTTATTTAGAGGTGTATTGGACATTGGTCCCTTGCTACACATTGTAAAGTCAAGTGAATGGTTGTTTGCCTGTCAATAGGGCTTAGAAGTACAAGAGCACTGGGGGCCATTCTGCTCTGAATATGCTATTGGAATACGTGTAGATAACAAGAACTCATCTGCCAAGAGGAAGAGAGACCAGAGGTTCTAATACAGTAGCTGAGAAGATGGAATACTGTGTGTAGGCAAGTTCATTATGCACCCCATGGGTTAGTCAGTGATTCAACATCTGCTATAAGTAGGCCCAGAGGGGCAACAAGTTTATTATTTCCTTTCCTGAGTTATTTCTCCTTTATGTTAAGAATTGTAGTTAATATATTATCCTTTCGTGTAACCTTAGATGTCTTAACACACATTCTGCATTTGGTTTTGACCGGCAACAATATTTACAGAGAAAGTTTCATATATGCCTATGTATTGTAGGAAAACATATTGTAAATGTTCTGTTTTCATTAAAAAGATACTTGAGATATGGAAACATTTCAAGCAACAGAGAAGGTTAGGCTACTAACCCTAAAAGATCTTATTTCAATCATCAGAGTTTTAAAAGCTAACACCCACAGTACTTCCTTAAAAGAATAAGGCCGTATAAACCAATGTACTGTACTCAAAATACTTGAAAACTGTGATAACAAAACAATAGAACATTTTATACTATATTTTCTACTACATGTTTACATTTGTATTAATGATTATAATTATTTGCAGTCATTGTACTCAAAATTACAGGAGCGGCATGGTGGATAGTGCTGATGTGTCACTGATCAGGCATCCTGGGGTTTATTGTTGTTAACAATGTTGCGTTTGCATCTTTTTTTCCTCTCCAGGTACTTTAATTTTCTGCCAAAATCCCAAAAAACCCATATGTTAAGTTGATTAGAGATTATAAATTTGCCCACTGTGGGGCAGAGTGTGGGCTTTGTGTGAATGGGCCCAGGGGTAACCAGGGTTTGATTCTCCTTTGCTCTCAATTCTGCCATCACTGGCAACTGCCCACAAAAAGCATAGATTTGGATAAGTAAAATAAGTAAATTGTATTTAATATTTATTTATTCAGGTATATTCTATTTTCATTTTATATTTTTTTCATTTTTATTAACTTTTAAAATTTGTTTTATGTTACAGTGTAATAGCACAGTGGTTGCAATATCTCTTATCTCCAGGATCTTGGGTTTAACATCTAGCCCAGTAGTTTAATAGCTAAATACACAGTACAATGTTCAATTACTACCAGTCTCCTACATTTTAGTTTGGGATTGCCTGATTTACAGTGAGTGGACATGTCTCTCCTTCACAAACGGACGTATGATAGAATTACGGTCTGCACATATAGTATTTCTTTAATTAAAGTGTTATTTCCAATTCAACCTTGTGTCCAACATTTTAAACCTCAAACATACCCTGTTTCTACTTTCAGTTAGTTAATTTCTTACATAAATTAAATGTATCAATAGTCAGTATAAAGCACAAAATAACCTATAATTAAGCCTTAAAAAATCACATCCATCCATTAACCAACCCGCTATATCCTAACTACAGGGTCACAGGGGTCTTCTGGAGCCAATCCCAGCCAACACAGGGTGCAAGGCAGGAAACAAACCCTGGACAGGGCATAAAAAATCACATTAAACACAAAATACATTTTCGGCATGCATGTGTACATAAAATCATGTGTTTGCACAATGACTTTTCAATTGTTTTAAAAAGACTCTTAGAACCTGAACCTTTTATTTGTATAAGAATATAGGAATATATACTATGAGCATACAGCACTTGGTGGAGAGCAGATGACATGAGATCATATGAAACAAATGATGTTCACAACAGAATGAAGAGAGACTATGAAAAATGAATAGACTAATCAGGTGTCCGGCATCTGTCTGAACATTTTTCATTTTCACTATTGTTCTAGTGTTTATGATTTTGCTGAAATATAATAAAGGTTTGATGCTGAGTCTGTCACTAACAAAGATGAGTCTCTGTTTACATCTTTTAAACATGGGTGCACAATGCTAAAAATGAAATGAAAAATGTCAAGATTAATGGAGTTTCTCTGCTACTGTCAGATGGATTATTCATTTTTTAGAAGTTCCAAAGCTGAAGTTTCTTCCTCGTACAATAGTTTATCCTGTTAATATTTAAAAAACTTACATCTTATGATTATAGAGAAATCTTTGAGGTATAGGTATTAGTAAGTTACGTAAGTCATTTGAAAATTTTGTTAATTCATTTGAGTCTATTCTTATGTTCAGATCCTTTAGGAGTTTTACTGTTCTACTTCTTCTGTTATATCTTGCTGTAGTAATTTGAATAATTGCACAGCAATAATAAAAACAATTTGGACAACTTTCCGCTAAAGCAAGACTGTATTCAGTTTCGGTACTTCCAGATGAACCAACAGGTGTATCTGTTTTATGCTTATTACAAAACCAGCATAATTTTTCAGTTTTTCAAAGCTAGACAATGTCTTGAATATCTTTTAAATAACAATTTGTGTGCATTTTTTTTAGAAATATTTTAATGAAAAAGCTTTTGTCAGTTTTTGAAAGTTGCATTAAATTTAGCTAATGTCATCAGTTTCCTTATTTACTGTTTGCACGCTGCAAAAGATAGCCCGGCCACAGACACGACACCAGAATGTCCAAAACACACACGCGTTTTATTTTCCCTATTTACAATATTTACAGTGGTTGCACAGTCCTTGCTCCTTTCAGCCACCTCCACTTCTTTCTCGCAAGCTCTGTCCTCTTCCACCTGACTCCGGCTACCCGATTGGAGTGAGTCGGCGCCTCTTATCTCCAGGTGCACAATGATGACCTTCTGGCAGCACTCCCCAGTGTGGCAGAAGTGCTGCCCTTGCACCTGGAAGCACTCCGGGCATACACCATCCCTGGTCTGTCAGCGTGCCCTGGTGTACCGGAAGCGCTGTCCTCTAGGGTTCAAGGACCGTTCAGGCATCAGGGAAGAATAGTGCTGCTCTCCCGGTCCGTCCTTCCTCCAGGCGTCCCGGCGGGGCAGGGTTCCTGGACGTCTGTCACAATGCAAATAAAGAAACATCCTAAAGAAAAAAGAAAAGAAAAACAGTCCAGCCATTTTCTGTAGCTCTTTACTCTTTTAGGAGTTGAGTGTATAAAAGGACCATCTCTGGAGAGTACGCTAATACATCAAAAGTTACACTAATGCACACATACTGCAAGTACTTCCTCCTAAATGGACAATGTTGATTTATAGCACTAATTAAAATGAAATCTCCAAGTTTACAATGTAAAAGGAAATTGAAGAACCACAAGAATCAAGAGGCAGAAAGCTCTTTCACTTTCCAAATTCTTCTACTGAACAAATATTGTACAGTAAGTACTGCAGTCAACTTAGGTAGTCCAAGAATTACGTTCTGGACTTTTGTATTACCATAAACTCTTATATTAGATGTAATTTGAGACTTTAAAGTGAAGAGGGCAAACTTCATCATTCTAAAGACCCACTATAGTTGAGAGGAGGCAACATTATTTTTGCATATGTGAAATGTGGCTTACGGGAGAATTCAGTGATTACTGAAATATTAAAATGTAATGTATTTAGAAATAAACAGGGAAAAGACAACACTGAAGTGGGGCTTTTGTGAACAATGGTCTGAAATGACTCAAAGGATAGATAACTTTTGCTGATACTTGCAGTAAAGAATTAGTAATAAATTTAGTAGAAGTATCTTATTCTCCATCCATTTAAGTTGTTGTTGTTAAGTATTGACCCTCCAATGAACTGGTATTCAGTTCATGGTCATCATTTGTAAAACTTTGCGTAGATTTAATTGTGAAAATATGCATATGCCAAAAACACAAAATCTGATTTATAAAATCTGGAATATGCAGATTTGCATGCAGCTCACCCTTTGTAAATCATAATCACCTTGTGAATGTGAGGTTGTGAATACGCCTCAATGCTAATCAGCCTCATACATATGTAATCACAATGCTGTTAATGTTCAATGGGTGGTAGAGCAGAGTTCCTCCTGACGTATCATGTCCCCACCTGTGTTCAGGAGCATCCCCCTGCAGTCCTAAGAACACAAGATCATGTGTGGCATTGTCACACCTATCCTCTGTTTTCTAGGGTCTAGGAAAGGCTTATTATGCCATCATCTGAGCAGACAGCCGCTATTAAATGGCACATGTAATGACACAATTACTAATACAACAAATAGTACAGAATATATGAAAAACTGAGGTCTGTCAAGTTTGTCTCAAAATAAATTAATCATGGGTTAACAAAGGCCACTGAGATGTGATGTTTGTCAGCCTCTTCTTGGTATCACATATGACTTGTGAATTAATATAACATCTACATAACAAAATTAACAAAAGCAGCTTCATTCTCTCTCGATGCCCTAACTGCAATATGAGTGCAGTGATGTGCTCTGATTAGGTTAGAAGAACCGGACACTACTGCAAATTGCCATTTTATGTTGGCAATAATTGTTACATTTTACAGTATGTATGTACAACCATACCATGAAGAAAACTGGATATACATTCTCTGCCAGGCCCGTCGCGACAATGCAGGCAAACCAAGCAATTGCTTGGGGCCCCGAGCTGGCCTGGGGCCCCAAGACAACGACTGGTTAAGAATAAAATGCAGCGACAAACTGTGTGAGTGCCCCATTGATAGTGAATGCAGTAAAGTGCAATGACACTGTTATCGCGATCCCCCTCAAGGGGGCCCCCCTCGCTGACAGCAGCTAGCCAACCACGCGATCTCTGCTGCCGGCAAAATACAAAACTTCCTCGGCAGTCATGAAGCGGAATTATGCTTCAGGAAGCCAAAATAGAAAGAAGAGAAAGGAAGAGGAGGATAAGAAAAAACAAGACAGTGGTAAGTGATAAATTACACACATAAAATAGCTCTACTTGTTTTGTACAAATGGTGCAATTTTGCAAATAAAATAAATAAATAAAATAAATAAAATACACTACAGTCGGACGAACAGCTGCACAGTGCTCATTCAGTAAATGCATAGCTAAAGACTAAAGATTAATTAACTGTCAATTTACCTTCTATTAATGATTGTTATTATTATAAAGTGACTGGCACTTATGTCAATTGAGCGGGATGTTCACCAGTCTTTGGACATGGAGGACATTGTGATTGCCTTTGCAGAAAACAAGGCTCGCAAACAGCAGTTTTAGATAATTTGCACATGTTTGAGAGAACTGAAAAATGTTAATGTGAGTATGTATGTGTGTGTGTGTTTTTAAGTATGTTGGATTTAGTTATTGTGCACTTTTTTAATGTATATTTGATTTTATGGTACAGTGGTGTTTTTTGCAAATGTTCAATTGTTGAAAATGTTCAAATTTTATGCACTTTATATGCAACAGCAGTATTTGCACTCTAAACATTTTTTTTATTTATGCACAGTATATGCAACAGCAGTATTTGCACTGTAAACCTTTTTTATTTATATAAAGTGTGAGTGAATTTAAACTGTATGGCTATGCTGTGGTTCCTTTGCGTCGTTATGCGCGCGGGGGCCTCCATGTCCATTTTGCTTGGGGCCTCCAAATTCCTTCAAACGGCCCTGTCTCTGCGGTCAGCTAATGGCTTTCAGCACAGCTGGGATGATAGGGTGAAGCTTGGCTGAGATATTCCTGACCCGAAGTGACAACAGGTAGTCAATATAAACTGACGAAAAACCAAAAGATCTTAAGTGAAAATGTGCAGCATTAACCCTGATAATAGAGAACTGAAATACAGTCTGTGCATCATATTCATCACTTTTGAGTTTTAATAAGTTTGTCATGTTAATACCCATAATAATGGCTTGGTGAGCTGAATTATTATAATTCATACTGTATGACCGAGCCTTATTAAAATACCTTATAATAATATATTGTAATATAATAATTATTACCATTTAGATGATTTGGCTGTATTTCACTCCTTGATCAAGGATGTTGTCATTTTATACTTTTCTAAAAAACGTTTCATACAAATGGGTCAGAACTGCTGTAAATATATGCAAGTTCTCCCATCAAGTTTTCTTTTATAAATCCCAACGTTTACATGAGAAGTTGTGTATGCACTTTTCAAGCCTCCTTTTGTGAGCACACAAGCTTTATAAATAAGACCCCTGGGTTGGCTTCTCCCTTACTGCCAGTTGTCCCGAGACCCTGGCTTGCAGGGTCATACTTTTGACATTATGTCCTTTCCAAGGTCTGCCCAGTTTTTGTCATTGTTCTTGCCTGAAAATATGTAGTTTTTATTGTTGGTTAGAATGTTTTATTTCAATAATATTTTGTAATCTTATGTGCTCTGTAAAGCTCCTTGTGATGATGCATATCATTACAGTATAAATGAAAACAGATAATATTAAAGTCAACATTTTTGATTTACAACAGTATTTTTCAGTATTTTATTTTTATTTTTAGGCTTATTTAATTTTGTACTCCATATCTGTGGCTGATGTTTTTATGTATTTATTTATTTAGATATCAAACATTTACCTGGAAAGTACCTTGAAAAACCAGTACAGTTCTTGCAAAGTTTTATATTTCAGGTATGACTTTTTCAAATCCTTCAATCGATTTTCTGAACCCAGTTAATTAATCTGCCTATTACAAAGCAAACTGTAACGCTCATCCATATGTATGCATAGCTGGCCGATTAAAAGACTCTATTCTACCTAACCTGTACATCTATGGAAAGCGTAAGAAAATCCAAAGTATTAAAAAAATCCTTATAGAGCAGACACAGAAAGAAATTGGAGAAAAACACAGAATGTCATCCAGCGGTAACCACTCAACCACCACGCTAGATAATTTTTTAACAACTATAATGAGTGCAGTTTCTGTACTGTGATTTGTTCTAAAACTTGACTGAAACTTGTCAAGAACAGTATGTTTATTCAAGTGATCTTTTCTAGGATTTTACTCCAGAAAGGCAGGTTAGAAAAAGGTCTAAAATTTTCATAAACAGAGGTGTCAAGGTTATTTTTCTTGAGCAGCAGTCTTAAGACAGTCTAGGAAGACCCCATATCTAATGATAAATTTACTATGTTGAGAACACTATCAATTAGTACCCCAGATACTTCTTTGAAAAAACTTGTTGGTATTGGGTCAAGGATGCAGGTGGAGGGTTTAATTTGAGAAATTATTCTATATACTGTAGATCGGGTAAATCTATCATGGTGAAAAAATTTAATTAGCTTAAAATGGAATACCAGGGTTTAATAGGATCAGTATTGGTTGGATGTACTATATTATTTCTGATGTCATTAATTTTGTGATGAAAAAATATTGCAAAAGCCTCACAAGTTTCACTGTAAGTTTTTTGCAGGCATTCCATTGAGTAACCTGGGTTTAGAAAATGATAAATTGTAGAGATTAAAACTGTCAGATTATGAGCATTATTATTTATAATTTTAGAGAAGCAGAAGTGCCTCTCGAGACGAACAATGTTGTTGTATTCTGTTATTTTAGCCTTCAATATTTCACAGTGAATGATCAATTTAGTTTTTCTCCATTTACGCTCTGGCATGTTTTCTTTAAATCAGACACAAATTTGGGCTGTAACAGTGCTGGAGAATTTTTTAACTGTTTTTTTCAGTAGTGACTATGTCAGTGTCAGCTCTCACTTTAACATAAAATTTGACCACCTTACTATTTACATTATTATCACTATTGTAGTAAGCACTACTAACGGACTGGATACTTAAAACGTTTGTAAACTTTGAAGCAGCAAATGAATCAAAGAAGCGTTTTTTAACAATACACTTCTCATTAATTTTATCTATCAGTATTTCTATATTAAATAGTAAGAGAAGATTGTCAGATAAACCGATGTCCACGATCTTTCTAACATCAACTTGTAATCCTTTAGTAATCACTTAGTCCAGTGTGTGTCCCCCTTTGTATGTTGGCTGAGTAACGTGCTGGCACAGATCAAAAGAGTGTAGGAGGTTCATGAATTCTTTTGCTTTCGGGTCACACTGATTATCAATATGAAAATTAAAGTCGCCAACAATTAGGAACCTGTCATAGTTAGATATGATAATTGATATTGTCTGAGAATTACTCTAAGAAAGACTCATTATATTTACATGGTCTATATACAGACAATACTAGAGACTGAGAAATTCCTTGAATAACAATGGCTGGATACTCAAAAGATGCAAAAGTACCAAAGCTCACATCTTTACACTTTAGCTAACGTGAAAAAATATTTGCTAAACTGCCAAGTTTCTTACCCTTGGCAAACCACATGAGTAAAGCTGTAATTCATAGGTGCAGATTCGATTCATACAGCAGCACCATCAGTGACAAGCTACATTTCACTTAATGTGATAAAGTTGATTTTCTTTTCACTAATAAGATCGTTGATGGAAAATGTCTTGTTGGTTAACGCTCTAGCATTTAATAAGGCCATATTTAAAGTCTTGGAAGAGCAGAACTGAATTGTCGGAGCGTTCCGGCTGTTTGAAATGGTAATCAAGTTATTCATATTAATGCCGCACTGTGTGGATTTTTTACATCAACTGAAGTTGTTTATTAAAGTATTGATGCAGTGCAAATTTGAGTTGGCATTCGCTGCAGAGTTAGTGTGTCCTTGCATGGCGTTATGGAAAGAATTAGGATTAAAAGTACATACTCAAGGGAGATGAATTACCTTACAGATGTTTTCAGAGAGGGTGGCACAGTGGTAGTGCTGCTGCCTCGCAGTTAGGAGACCCAGGTTCACTTCCGCAGTCCTACTGCGTGGAGTTTGCATGTTCTCCCTGTGTCTGCGTGGGTTTCCTCTGGGTACTCCGGTTTCCTCCCACAGTCCAAAGACATGCAGGTTAGGTGGATTGGTGATTCTAAATTGTCCCTAGTGTGTGTGTGTGTGTATGCGTTCCCTGCGGTGGGCTGGCGCCCTGCCCGGGATTTGTTTCCTGCCTTGTGTCCTGTGTTGGCTGGGATTGGCTCCAGCAGACCCCCGTGACCCTGTAGTTAGGATATAGCGGGTTGGGTAATGGATGGATGGATGTTTTCAGAGATGACTTGGGTGCTGAATCTATTAGGATGCAGACCATCCCACCTGAAGAAACGCGGCCTTTCCTAGAAGAGATCCCAGTTGTCCACGATCCCAATGTTTTGTCCCTCGCAGAACCCTTTCAACCAGATGTTTAATGCCAGCTGACGACTGCAGTACCCATCTGATCTTCTAGCCAGAGGTAATGGACCCAAGAGGAAGATTCATGCAGCCGGGGTCCTCTCTTTCGTGGCATTAATAAAGGCTACGAAATCTGCCTTAAGAATCTCTAACTATCGGTATCTCATGTCGTTTACCCCGGCATGTATTACAATGGTTCCCACTGCCCTGTTCTTGTACCTCTCGAAGACTGTTGCCACTCTTCTTATAACATCTTGTACACGAGCACTGGGAAAACAAGAAACAAAAAAATTTCTGTTTAGGGCAAGAAATAGGTTTTGTATGATAGAACTTTATATGACTATGATTTTATAATACAATTTATGTGGTAATGTGTTTTTACAAAAATATTTGCTCAGTAAAGTTATTTTATTTTGCTGGATTTTTCATACACATATTGTTTATTGAGGAAGACAGAGAGTTTGGATACAGTGAACACAAAACAGGAACCAATCCTGGCTGTGTCAACGACAAAAAAAACCAAAAAAAAACCACAGGGCTACTCTCATGCCATTACCGGTGTATAAGAATTTGAGGTATGAGGTTAGAAGCATGCTCTGATACAGTGTGTTGCCACACCCACCACATGACGAAATACCTCAGGATCTCAAGTTAATATATAACAATAAAATGACCTTAGATTAGATTTAGAGATCTTTATTGGCACATACACTGTGGGGGTATTGGGAAATCCTTGTACTACAGTTGTGGAGAGAGGGGTTGAGGTTCAGGGAAGTATTTACAAGCAATAATATGCAATAAGACAGTAAGATGATGTTTAAATAATTACAGTAAATAAGAGTAGCAGAATGCAAATAAATACAGTAAAAACCGTAAAGAAAAGTAGATGGCGTACATATGTAACATAGAGTACAGTTGCATATAAACCAGCAGGTGGTTACAGTGCAGAACATGTATGAAAAGGTTACCAAGAGTTCAGTAACGTTATGTATGGTCTTGAGGAAGAAGCTGGCCTTGATGCATGTGGAGCAATTGAGACTCCAGCAGCAAGTTGTTTTAGAAACATTACAAATTTACAAGTGTTTTTTTTATTTACGCAGTACATAATATTGTTGAAAGGATCTGGGAATACTTGGTTCAGGGTTTTGCTTTTTTGATAAATACTTTTTTTTAACTTGCAGAAATGGAAGTGTTGTGACTTACATGGAACTAACTTTTAGGATTTCTGTGCCTGATGAAGTGATTAAACAAGTCCTAATCGGTGGCATTCAGGAAAATAATGGAGGAGTTTTAGGCAACTTTCATATTGACATTCAAAGTGTGGAAATTGGAAGTAAGTAAAATTTGTGGAAAAAACCCATAAAATGATTGATATAAAAGTGGTATTACAGTAGATAGCACTGCTGAATAATAGCTTTGTGCATTTAGTTTGCATGTCATCTACATTCATTGCCGAAATTATTGGCACCCCTAGAATTTTCCCAGAAAATGCACCATTTCTCCCAGAATATTGTTGCAATTACAAATGTTTTGGTATACATATGTTTATTTCCTTTATGTGCATTGGAACAACACAAAAAGCACAGAAAAAAAGCCAAATCTGACATCATTTCACACAAAACTCAAAAACTGGGCTGGACAAAATTATTGGCACCCTCAACTTAATATTTGGTTGCACGCCCTTTGGAAAAAATAACTGAAATCAAGCGCTTCCTATAACCAACAACAAGCTTGTTACACCTCTCAACTATAATTTCCGACCACTCTTTTTTTTCAAACTGCTCGAGGTCTCTCTTCTCCCAACAGCAATTTTGAGATCTCTCCATAAGTGTTCAATCAGATTTAGATCCAGACTAATTGCTGGCCACTTCAGAACTATCCAACACTTTGTCTTCAAACATTTTTGGGTGCTTTTAGAGGTATGTTGGGGGTCATTGTCCTGCTGGAACACCCATGACCTCTGATGCAGACCTAGCTTTCTGGCACTTGGCCCTATATTGTGCCACAATATCTTTTGGTAGTCTTCAGATTTCATGATGCCTTGCACACAGTCAAGGCATCCAGTGCCAGAGGCAGCAAAACATCCCCAAAACATCTTAGAACCTCCATCATGTTTGCCAGTAGGTATTGTGTTCTTTTCTTTGTAGGCCTCATTCCGTTTTCTGTAAACAGTAGAATGATGAGCTTTATCAAAAAGCTCTACCTTGGTCTCATCTGTCCACAAGACGTTCGCCCAGAAGTATTTTGGCTTCCTCAAGTACATTTTGGCAAATTCCAGTCTGGCTTTTTTATGCTTCTGTGTTAGCAGTGGGGTCCTGGCTGTCCTGCCATAACGTTTCATTTCATTCAGATGTCGACGGATAGTTTGAGCTGACACTGTTGCACCCTGAGTCTGCAGAACAACTTGAATATTTTTTGAAGTTGATTGGGGCTGTTCATCCACCATTCGGACTATCCTTTGTTGCGTCTTTTATCAATTTTTCTGTTTCGTCCACATACAGGGAGATTAGCTACATTGCCATGTGTTGTGAACTTCTTGATTATGTTGTGCACAGTGGACAAAGGAACATGAAGATCTCTGGAGATGGACTTGTAGCCTTGAGATTGTTGATATTTTTCCACAATTCTTGTTCTCAAGTCCTCAGACAATTCTTTGCTCTTCTTTCTGTTCTCCATGCTTAGTGTGGCACACTCAGACACACAACAGAAAGGTTGAGTCAACTGGCTTCAGGTGTGATTGCTATATTGCCAACACCTGTTTCTTTGCACAGGTGAGTTCAAACGCGCATCATATGCTTGAAATAAAACGATTTACCCACAATTTTGAAAAGGTGCCAATAATTTTTGGAGTTCTTTGTGACATGATGTCATATTTGGCCCTTTTTCTCTGTTTTTTTGTGTTGTTCCAATGTACATAAAGGAAATAAACATGTGTATACCAAAACATTTGTAATTGCAACAATTTTCTGGGAGAAATGTTGCATTTTCTGGGAAAATTCCAGGGGTGCCGATAATTGACTGCACATTTTGAATGGATATCCTGTATAATCTCCCTTTCTCACTCATAACCTAAATACATGCTGTTAAATTAATTGGCACCTTTATCTAGTCTCCCTTGAGCATGGCGAGAAATGGACCAGTGTCCAGTCTAGATCTGGCACCTGCCTTTCGACTATTGGTGATGAAAAAGGCTCCAACTCCTTCACAACAAACATTTTAAAAATTGAATGTAAGCAGATTTTAAATTACATTATTCACTCAGTTTCATTATCTTCCAAACTGAGAAACGGGTTCAATAGAACAACACATATTTTTAGCAAATCAACAAAATTACTAAAGATTCCTATAAAAAAATACAGCAACACACTCACTTACTGAAATTATCTGTGGATTGTCTATATGAAGTTTGCACACTTTTGCCATGTCTACATGGGCTATCCCTTAATATACCTAAAGAGGTGTGTGTTAGAGTAACTGGTGAGTTTGGCCCTGTGCGAGTGGCAACAGTAAGACTGACAGCCTCTACGTGTTTTTTAGCTTTGTTCCCAGTGCTGCCAAGATAGGTTTTGGTCCACCTGTGAACCTGAATTGGTTTATGTGTGTTTGGCAATGTTTTGCAATGATGTAAATGTTAATTGTGTGTGTGTGTGTGTGTGTGTGTGTGTATGCATTGTGCCAAATAGATATTCCTGCTGGTTTTGCCTTGTGCCTAATGCTGTCATGATAGGTTCTGCCTATCTGTGACTTTATAATACTGTATATTAAGTTCATTGAGAAGCTGGATTGATAGCCCAGGATTTATATAGAAATTAAAACATCTAAACTGAACACAATTAGTAGCCTACTATTAATATTTTATATATGTATGAATTGAATTATTTTGAGTATATTTATTCATTATTATTCTTTTCTAATTTGAATTTGTTTTTCTATTCTTATGACTTTTTCTTTAGCATCTTGTAAAGCTCTCTGAGCTATATCCTGTGTATGAAAATGTGCTATAGACGTAAATGCAGTTTTTATTAAGATACTGTAGATACTTTATTCACGATTAACGCTACACTTCATCACACTACATTAAGTTCAATCAAAAATACAATCACTGCATTTTGAAAAACTGAGATTGATTAAATCATATGAACAGTTAACTTCCCATCCACAACCAGTTGTCAGAACTATTAACTATCAAAATATTGGATTGTTACTCATCTATACTAATAAAAGGCAAAGCCCTCACTCACTCACTCACTCATTCATCACTAATTCTCCAACTTCCTGTGTGTGTGGAAGGCTGAAATTTGGCAGGCTCGTTCCTTACAGCTTACTTACAAAAGTTGGGCAGGTTTCATTTCGAAATTCTACGCGTAATGGTCATAACTGGAACCTATTTTTTCGTCCATATACTATAATAGACTTCTGCTCGATGCCCGTGGGAGGCGGAGTTAATTTAGTGCCTGCCCATATAAGGCAGTCCGTCAGCGGCAATCCAATAGAAACACTGCCGCTAAATATTCACGGGTGAAGGACTGTGCTTATGCAGAGGAAGATGAGATGGTCATGGTGGTGTTTGGCACATACTCAGTGAAACTGTGAGAGAAACTTTTATGTGCCGGGTCTTAGCTAACATTAAATACAGCCGTGGACGTTGCACGACATGGCACCAGCACAGCTGGGAAACTTCGATGCATGTACACCGAGCGGCTCACATGAAATGACGCAGTGCACAGACAAAAAGCAACAGTTCCAAAGAGTGCTGAACAAAACCCGAATTCCACTATTGAGAAGGCAGCAAAAAAATATAAAGCGTCTGATACATACAAGCATATTCATAAGTGCAGCTACTGCGGAAACAAAGCACACGATGGAAAGTCAATGTCCCGCTAAAGGAAGACAGTGTAAAAAAAACCCATGCATGCAGTGTGTCAGGTCTCAGATAAAGAAGAAGACGAGCTGTTTATTGATGCAGTAAGAAACTAATCGATGAATGAAACCTGTTATCTTTACAACGATTGACAAACACGGAATGTAACTTGAACACAACACATCCTACAAATACAAACCTGATTGAAAGAAATAATGATAATCAAATCCTTGTTGACAGCAACACTCACAAAACATGTACTGTATATTGACAATCATGTTACGTTATTTTTAAAATGTTCCCTTTTCTTTTTCATAACTTCTTTAACACACTACTTCTCCGCTGCGAAACGCGAGTATATATATATATATATATATATGTATATATATACCCCGATCTACATACTGCCTCTAGCGCAAACACCCGATGTTCGATTCCTGAGAGGGGATGCACCGAGTATGCACATGTGCTTCCCGATTCTTTTTACCCTCGCATCCCCTTGGTTTGAGACGTATGAAAAAATATGCGGTTAACGCAGAATCATGTTACGTTATTTTTAAAATGTTTCCTTTTCTTAGCACAAGCACAGCTGAGAAGCTTTGATGCATGTACTCCATAACGCGTTAAAAAAAATAACGCATTTAATCACACTTTTAATTCCAAGCAAAGGGGAACTTTGTCAATGCATGATTTCCTGGTACATCGACAGTACCACCGCTCCCTATATGCAGAGTACGCAGTCTGCGTAGGGCACCAACTCCCAGGGAGGCACCATCGCAGCTGCTCAAAAAAATTGTTTTTATATATTATAAAAATAAATTAATATTAATAATATAAATAATAAAATAATAATAAAAATATTATTGTTTATTTTATTAATTATAAATGTTTTATTTAAAGTGTAATGTTAGTTTGTATTTTTTGCTGTACAGCTACAATTGTAATTTATAAATGATACAATTTATTTATGTATTTACTTTTATTTGAATAAAGTTCTATTTTGGCTCCTATAGTAGGTGTTTTTTTTATTATTTTATTTTTATTTACGTAATATTTGGGGGAGGGGGCACAAAAGTAAATTTCTGCTTAGGGCACCCATTTGGCCAGCAGCAGCCCTGTACATCGATTACATTGATGCACACATCAGAGCTACAAAAATGTTACAGTCGGAATAAAGCAACTACGACTATGACTGATCGGAGGAAAATTTAATTTCAAGTGACTACCCGACGGAAGCCTTGATAAAAGCATGGTTTTCTGCACACTGAAAAGCAAGCAAAATTAGATGCATTACAGAAACCAGACTTTGTGGCTCTTACTGGGGATCATTGGACTTTCGTGACCGTTAGTAATTCTAAATACATCTAATTACAAAAAGTTCAGTGATCACACTGTTTTAGCCTAATGTACAAAATAATTTTGGCTAATGTTACTCAGAGTTTAAAGATGAAGCTGGTCAAATTACCTTTTATGTTTCTGACTTATTTTTTTAAGAAGAAAAACTGCACTTGATGTTGAAATTTTGGTTATTATTATTTAAAGACAATACCATTCTGAAAATGTACTTAAAGTACTTAAAATACCACTTTATTTTTAAGTCTGCCCAATTTCAGCCAGGGATGATATTTTTGTTTCTGTTTTGAATTGAAATGCAGTTTAAAAGAATTTTTTTTTTCAGAAATTAAAAGAGCTTGAGTTTACAATATTCATGTCCATGTCTATTATTTGATTCTGTCGCCCACTAAAACCCTTTTAAATTAAAAAAAAAACATTTGCGATTTGGGGCAAATTTTCATGTGTGATTACATAGGATTAATCAAGATTAATTATTATACAGCCTCTAATTAATTAGATAATTTATTTAAATCGAGTCCCACCCCTAATATATATATGTAGATATATATATGTAGATTTCTACAGTGTATATATATATATGTGTATATACAGTATATACCCCTAGATATGTATACAGTGGTGTGAAAAACTATTTGCCCCCTTCCTGATTTCTTATTCTTTTGCATGTTTGTCACACAAAATGTTTCTGATCATCAAACACATTTAACCATTAGTCAAATATAACACAAGTAAACACAAAATGCAGTTTTAAATGATGGTTTTATTATTTAGGGAGAAAAAATCCAAACCTACATGGCCCTGTGTGAAAAAGTAATTGCCCCCTTGTTAAAAAATAACTTAACTGTGGTGTATCACACCTGAGTTCAATTTCCGTAGCCACCCCCATACCTGATTACTTCCACACCTGTTTCAATCAAGAAATCACTTAAATAGGAGCTGCCTGACACAGAGAAGTCGACCTAAAGCACCTCAAAGCTAGACATCATGCCAAGATCCAAAGAAATTCAGGAACAAATGAGAACAGAAGTAATTGAGATCTATCAGTCTGGTAAAGGTTATAAAGCCATTTCTAAAGCTTTGGGACTCCAGCGAACCACAGTGAGAGCCATTATCCACAAATGGCAAAACATGGAACAGTGGTGAACCTTCCCAGGAGTGGCGGCCGACCAAAATTACCCCAAGAGCGCAGAGGCGACTCATCCGAGAGGTCACAAAAGACCCCAGGACAACGTCTAAAGAACTGCAGGCCTCACTTGCCTCAATTGAGGTCAGTGTTCACGACTCCACCATAAGAAAGAGACCGGGCAAAAACGGCCTGCATGGCAGATTTCCAAGACGCAAACCACTGTTAAGCAAAAAGAACATTAGGGCTTGTCTCAATTTTGCTAAGAAACATCTCAATGATTGCCAAGACTTTTGGGAAAATACCTTGTGGACTGATGAGACAAAAGTTGAACTTTTGGAAGGCAAATGTCCCGTTACATCTGGCGTAAAAGGAACACAGCATTTCAGAAAAAGAACATCATACCAACAGTAAAATATGGTGGTGGTAGTGTGCTTGTCTGGGGTTGTTTTGCTGCTTCAGGACCTGGAAGGCTTGCTGTGATAGATGGAACCATGAATTCTACTGTCTGCCAAAAACTCCTGAAGGAGAATGTCCGGCCATCTGTTCGTCAACTCAAGTTGAAGCGATCTTGGGTGCTGCAACAGGACAATCACCCAAAACACACCAGCAAATCCACCTCTGAATGGCTGAAGAAAAACAAAATGAAGACTTTGGAGTGGCCTAGTCAAAGTCCTGACCTGAATCCAATTGAGATGCTATGGCATGACCTTAAAAAGGCGGTTCATGCTAGAAAACCCTCAAATAAAGCTGAATTACAACAATTCTGCAAAGATGAGTGGGCCAAAATTCCTCCAGAGCTGTAAAGACTAATTGCAGGTTGTTGCAAACGCTTGATTGCAGTTATTGCTGCTAAGGGTGGCCCAACCAGTTATTAGGTTCAGGGGGCAATTACTTTTTCACACAGGGCCATGTAGGTTTGGATTTTTTTTCTCCCTAAATAATAAAAACCATCATTTAAAAACTGCATTTTATGTTTACTTGTGTTATATTTGACTAATGGTTAAATGTGTTTGATGATCAGAAACATTTTGTGTGACAAACATGCAAAAGAATAAGAAATCAGGAAGGGGGCAAACAGTTTTTCACAGCACTGTACATATATATATATATACTCAGCAAAAAAAGAAACGTCCCTTTTTCAGGACTGTGTATTTCAACAATAATGTTTTAAAAATCCAAATAACTTTACAGATCTTCATTCTAAAGGGTTTAAATAATGTTTTCCATGCATGTTCAATTAACCATAATCAATTAATTAACATGCACCTGTGGAATGGTCGTTAAGACCTTAACAGCTTACAGAAAGTAGGCATTTAAGGTCACAGTTCTAAAAACGCAGGACACTAAAGAGACTTGTCTACTGACTGTGAAAAACACCCAAAGAAAGATGCCCAGGGTCCCTGCGCATCTGCGTGAACGTGCATTAGGTATGCTGCAGGGAGGCATGAGGACTGCTGATGTGGCTAGGGCAATAAATTGCCATGTCCACACTGTGAGACGCCTAAGACAGCGCTACAGGGAGACAGTAAGGACAGCTGATCATCCTCCCAGTGGAAGAGCCCGGATCTCAATCCCATTGAGCACGTCTGGGACCTGTTGGATCGCAGGGTGAGGGCTAGGGCCATTCCCCCCAGAAATGTCCAGGAACTTGCAGGTGCCTTGGTGGAAGAGTGGGGTAACATCTCACAGCAAGAACTGACAAATCTGGTCCAGTCCATGAGGAGATGCACTGCAGTACTTCAAGCAGCTGGTGGCCACACCAGATACTGACTGGTACTTTTGATTTTGAGCCTCCCTTCATTCAGGGACACATTGTGAAACATTTTTAGTTTATATTCTTATGGTGTTGACTCTTTTAGTGTTCATACAAATATTTACACATTAAGTTTACTGAAAGTAAAAACAGTTGAAAGTCAGAGGATGTTTCTTTTTTTGCTGAGTATATATGTATATATGTATGTATACTGTATATATATGATGTGTATATATATGTTTATATGTGTGTGTGTAACACACATGACAATGACAACACAATTACACTGTCAATCATGTTACGTTATTATTAAATTGTTTCCTTTTCTTTTTCATTACTTCTTTAACACACTACTTCTCCGTTGCGAGGCGCGGGTATTCTGCTAGTGTATAATAAAACATTGAGAGTAAACCACAACAGTAGGCTCAGTGTGCTTTTTTTCTGGAAAAACTTTGCAATATCCATCCATCCATCCATTTTCTAACCCGCTGAATCCGAATACAGGGTCACGGGGGTCTGCTGGAGCCAATCCCAGCCAACACAGGGCACAAGGCAGGAACCAATCCTGGGCAGGGTGCCAACCCACCGCAGGACACACACAAACACACCCACACACCAAGCACACACTAGGGCCAATTTAGAATCGCCAATCCACCTAACCTGCATGTCTTTGGATTGTGGGAGGAAACCAGAGCACCCGGAGGAAACCCACGCAGACACGGGGAGAACATGCAGACTTTGCAATATTTCATATAAAAAAAACATTGATTATTTCTAGGTTTTTTTAAAAAAAAGACCTTGCATTCCAAGGATGGCTTAGGATTCTTCCAGCTGAGCAAGACCAAATAACACCAAAGCAAAATACTATAGGAGATCACATTAGATTAACTTTTGCACAATCTTACCCCACCTGGCCTTACTCTTAATAATGCTGTTAAAAATTAGGAGCAATTAAGAATCCAAAACTATCTGACACGATTTTCCTCAAAATGGTCTTATTTTCTGCTCAGTAGGATGGGAAATTTCCAAAACATATGATCTAGCAAGGCATGTGCATGGGCACATCTCTTACTATTAGTATAAGGATTTTAGAAAATTTTAAATCTTTAAGATGTTTGCAATGAACAATTTTAAGACTAATTACACAATGCTGTGCAAAAACCGAAGAATGTAACTTCTGATTTCTTTTGTAGTCTCAAAATATAAATTTTGACAATCCAGTAGTAAAACATGACGTTCCAAATCTACATTTACATTATCTATAGCAATATTTAGGTATACAGACAAATGCAAGAAGACAGTAGCCTCAAATTCCTACCACAATTGTCTCAGTCTCACCACAATTCTTTAAAGGAGAAAGTGGGTCTAGAATAGTGTTTTTTTTATGACATTCCTTATTAAAATGTTCTCCTTTTGAAAAATATGGTCAAGGAACTCGTATTCAGGAATATCAAATGAAAAGTTACAGAGAAAGTCAAATGAGTGATGAGTGGGTGTGATGATTGCTACTTAGTATATTTTATTCAAACCCAAGAAACATTTTAATTTGTTTTTTTATATTTAATATAAACAGAATATTATTATATACTGTATATGAGCAATATTGACATAGCACAAACAGCACATTCATAATTTCTCAGGTGGTATTGCGGCAGAATGGATAGAGTAGCTACTTGGCATTGTTTCAGTCCAACTGCAACCCCTATGCTGTAGGACCTTTGTGTTGAAAATCAAGGTTTTGGTTTCGTCTCTCAGAAATGTTTCTCAAGTAAATTAGAGATGCAAGTCATAAACTAATAAAAATAATGAGGTCAGCTTTAAAAAAAATATAAAGTGCTGCAAGTCTGGGAAACAATAATGACAAGGCAGACTTTATTACTGTATTTATGGCTCATGCAAACTTGCTGGAGGAGGAGGAAACACACTAAACCGTCCATGGCAAATATCCTGTCCCTGAGTACAGAGTGTCGAGTCTCTTGCTCACAATGAACTAATTTGTCTTCCTCCTGTAAATTCTACTTACTGTGTTAGTTTGGAGTTATCTATATTTATAATGGTAAAAAATATGCTTAGATTTAATGTAATTTGAATTTGTGGTTGTCTTAACAGTGTGATTAGAGTTTGATCACAATAAAATTCATTTAGAGATGAATTTGTTGTGATGTAAAAGCTCTAAATATACATATAATACACCTAAAGCTCAATGTCAATGCTAGTCAAAAAGACACTAACATTAAACGCTTCCTTGACATTTCTGCTAGAGAGCTTTGTTTTTAATCTGTTGGCTTTTTCTTATATAAATGGTGATACTGACATCTAGTGGCTTAAGTACATCCTATTTGTTTTTTTTTTTTTATCTCACTCTCATCGGTGTAGCTTATTATGAAATCAAGTTTACTATACTCATATTTGCCCGTGTTGCTCTCAGTACCTTAAAGGCTACTGGGTATCCAGTGTTATTGCTGGCTATTAAACATATTTAAGTCTGTACTGAAAAAGAGCATGGTAGTATGGTGAGTAGTGTGGCATCTTACAGTGTTTCACCTCAGATTCCACCTCAGACTGAAGTCTGTTTTTTTAAAACACTGAACTGTTTTCCTGGCACCTGCATGATTTTCTTTCAGAAGCACCCATTTTTTTTGTCATGGTACAAAGAATTCTATTAAATTCAGTGGCATAGCTAAAATTTTTCTCAACCCAGAATGAGTTTGTCTTTCACTTGTGGCAGTTTAATTAGGCTGCAGGTTCCTATGGACCTGACCAAACAATTAAATTATTTGAAAGGCTTATAGTTCGAATTCCGTACAGATTTTGCACATTCTTCTTCTGCATGTTTTTCCCTAGATAGTTTTCTTTGTTCTGCATCCCAAAGACATGCAAATTAAATTACTCTAATTTGGTGCTATGTGGGTGATTGGGGTGTGCATGAATGGATGGCTCCTGCTCCTCACACAGTCCTGGCGATGTATTCTTTGGTCCCTGTCTATCTGAACTGGATTTAAGTAGGTTTCATAATGATTTTCTTTACTTTAAACTAAGGGGCTCTGCCCCCTGCTTGCTTCACTCCGGGGTTTGGTTTACGGATATACAATTTAAAGAGATTGTTATTTTCATGGGAGTTGTTACATAGGCATTATTTTCACTTTTACTTTAAAACTTTAGTAAAAACAATACATGGAATTAACTTTTCTTCAAGATTGCATTGAATTTTGATTCTGTGTTTGGACTTACATTGTGACAATGCAATGTATAACTGCCTGTGAGTGAATATCATTTCTTTCTCTCTAATAAATAAAATGACTTTTTCAAATGTTTGTCCATGCTCTTTTTTCTTCACTTTGTTGTTGATGTGTCATCTAGAACGTATAAAATTATTGTCCTAATAAAATTTATGAGCTGAGAGCACAGGAAGTGTGTCTACCAAAAGCATTCACATGACTGAAGTTAGATGACCATGGTCTTGTTTGAAAATAGTTGTAAGTAGAGTGTGACTTGAAGGAATCTCATGTTAAAAGTCACAAATTAGATGATCTACAAGTCACCGACTTAAAATTTAAATCCGAACAATATATTCGATCTCTTTTCGCTGTTCCGTTATTTCACCGAGTAATAATTTCTGTTTGTTTGCGTTAATGCAATCTTTACTATACTTTTTTTGACACTTTCGAATTTTCGTACTTCCATTATCTCTAACCTGCTCTGCATGTGTACCACACCAACATTTTTTAATTCTTTATGACATTCTACTTTGTCATCTACTCTTTGTCTTTTATTTCCAGCCCCGAGCATGGTTAAATCTTTCTCGCGTGATGTGTAAGTGTCTCTGTGAGAAAAATCACGTCTCGTCTCCTTCCAAGTATTTTATTTTATAAGAGAGAGACATACACCCCAAGACAAAAAAAAAATATACAGTATATATACTTATATATATAAATTTATATATATATATATATATATATATATATATATATATATATATATATATATATATATTGTAAGTCTGTGTATATATGCAGTATGTGTATGTAAGTATATGTATGTGTAAACAGTAATCCCTCGCTATATCGCGCTTCGACTTTCGCGGCTTCACTCTATCGTGGATTTTAAATGTAAGCACATCTAAATATATATCATGGATTTTTCGCTGGTTCGCCGCTTTTTGTGGACAATGGGTCTTTTAATTTAGGTTACATGCTTCCTCCGTTTGATTGCCCAGTTGATTTCATACAAGGGACGCTACTGGCGGATGGCTTAGAAGCTACCCAATCAGAGCATGTATTACATATTAACTAAAACTCGGTCTTGTAATGAAGCACAGTTTAAACGTTTGACTAAAGGGTGTTATTTCATGTCTAGAAGGCTCTAATAATGTTAACAGTGTGGGAGAGTTTATAAGGGATTAAAATATATAAAAATAACCATACAAACATATGGTTTCTACTTTGCGGATTTTCACCTATCGCGGGGGTCTGGAGCATACCCCCGCGATCGAGGAGGGATTACTGTATATATAGTATAATTTTAAATGGTAAATGCTTTTTGTTCGTTTAGCACAAAAAAGTTAAATATGACTTTTTAGCCACATTAATGAGTGTTAAATTAATTCACATTGAGATAAATTAATCTATAAATAAGTACAGTATCTGTGGGGACATTATTTTCACATATAGACTTTCAATTAAAAATTTAACACTGCAGAGTTTTGCTGTGTGTCTATTATGTTTTAACATAGCTTTCACAATGCTGCTTTTTACTAACCAAGATAAATTGTTCTCTCTATTCATAGGTTCAGATGGAACTGGCACAACCCCATTTTATTCCACAGTAGGTAAGATACATGAAAATAGTCAACTGAACTCTTTTGTATTTTCAACTTTGTTGTGAAACAGCACTTAGTCCTAGTTGTTCAATGCAATTGCTTCTAAATACTTAACATAGGGTGGCATGGTGGCGCTGCTGCCTTGCAGTAAGGAGACCTGGGTCCTTACCGGGTCCTCCCTGAGTGGAGTTTGCATGTTCTCCCCGTGTCTGCATGGGTTTCCTCCGGGTACTCCGGTTTCCACCCACAGTTCAAAGACATGCAGGTTAGGTGCATTAGCGATCCTAAATTGTCCCTAGTGTATGCTTGGTCTGTGGGTGTGTGTGCCCTGCAGTAGGCTGGCACCCTGCCCGGGGTTTGTTTCCTGCCTTGTGCCCTGTGTTGGCTGGGATTGGCTCCAGCAGAGCCCTGTGACCCTGTGTTAGGATATAGCGGGTTGGATAATGCATGGATGGATGCTTAACATACTAGATGATTTACTTTTCAGTATTTTTACTGTTCTAGGAAAATTGTTTACATTGGATTTATATAAATCTATGTATAACCCACCAATAAAATAATATGTAAGTAAATGCTGTGACAGAGTGCATACCTGACAGAAATGCTAACAAGTCCATAAACTGCAGTTGAATAAGAGTGACAAAAAAAATCCATGGAGGATTCTTTTTATCTATACTAATAAAAGGCAAAGCCCTCACTGACTCACTGACTCACTGACTCACTCACTCACTCACTCATCACTAATTCTCCAACTTCTCCAACTTGTTGGTAGAAGGCTGAAATTTGGCAGGCTCATTCCTAACAGCTTACTTACAAAAGTTGGGTAGGTTTCATTTCGAAATTCTACGTGTAATGGTCATAACTGTAAGCTATTTTTCTACATATACTGTAATGGAGTTGAGCTCTAAAGCCGCGGCGGGCGGAGTTTCGTGTGACATCATCACGCCTCCCACGCAATCACGTGAACTGACTGTCAACGCAGTACGTAGAAAATCAGGAAGAGCTCCAAAAAGCTCTGAAGAAAACATGCATTATATAATTCAGAAGGCAGTGAAACAATAAGAAGTGAGCGAGTGACATATACAACCATATTCATGAGTGCTGCTACTTCGGAAACAAAGCACGGTGTAAACCTAAACTTTAAATTAAGTTCATAGACAGGCTGCCGCTGGCGTTTGTCATGTCCACGGGTAATGCGGGATACAAGTTTAATGAGAGGACGCAGGATATAAATGACAGTTTTGATCACTTTGTATCTAAGTTAAAATTGCAGGTGAGGGGCTCTGCTTATGCAAATTCCGAGAGACTGTGTTTGTGGGGGATTGACAGTTAAGGCGGGTGGGGGAGTCACGTCATCATCTCCCCTCCCATTTATCTCATTTCGCTCTGAGCTGCGTTTCGCAGCTAACGCAGTGTTATGACTTTGTAACACTGCCACCAGATACTCACAGAAAAATCCACAAGTTAATACACACGCTGTTGTGGTGTTATGGGTCCACAGCTCACTGAGCAAAGGCCATTTTTAAATAATCACCGCACCTGAGGCGGCTTCGGGGGGCGATGTTGTGGAGAGCTGCGGGGCAGTCGTCGATGTGGCCGTTTCTCACCGTGTGCACAGGTGAGGAACTGCCCACATTCGTGATTGCTCCCGTGGCCAATGCTAAGGCTGTGATGGCCCCTGATTATTTATAAAGAAGCGCGAGTCGGTTGTGGGTGGAAAAAAATGGAGAGAGGATGAAAAGAGGAAAGAAAGGAAAAGAGGACGGAGGTTACAGGGAGCGAGGAAGCAGGCGGTGCGTGCGTGTGGTGAGCGCGCGATCGAGCGCTCTAGGGCAGCTGTAAGGAAGCTGGGTGCTGGGCCAACACCCAGGTGTTTCAGTTGGATGTCGCTCCCGCTGAGCGATTATGTAGCGGGAGTGACCAAGGGAAGGCGACTGGCCGCAGAGAGGCCGCGGAAAGGCAGCAGAAGTCGGGAGCCTTGGTTCTGGAATCCCCAACGTGGGCGACCTGGCCGTTGGTGGAAACCAAGTTCTCCGAGGCTGGGATGAGTGCCATACCGAAGCCATGGATCGGGAGGTCTCCAGTCTCGCGAAAGTGTAGAGGATGGCAGCTGCAGAGAGCGTCTTGCCTGCTGCTTGGCCCAAACGGGATAAGCAGGTGAGACGCTAACAGAAACGTTACACCGGATTTGTTTGTTGTTTTAAGACTGCTTCCTAAAGAAGATTTTAACCTCTGGTTTTAAGGATTGTGTTTTTTTCTATTTATTGATTTTTAACCTCCACGTGTTCTTTTTATGGATTATTTATTTGATGAAGAAAGAACTGCACTTTATGAACACTGTTTATTTTGTTGACTGTTTTTAAATAAAAGCACTGTTTCACTTTTAACCATCCCCTTGCTAAGATGCTCAATTATTTGCCTTCACTGACTAGCTCACTCGGTACCATTATCGACGGAGTTGGGTTCAAGGGTTCCCAAACAGCCATGGGAGCGTGAAGCCAGAACTCACATCGTCACGGCTGTGTCTACAGTTTCTCCACACTGAATCCTCCAAGCACTACTCACAAAAGGTTACATTGACAATCGTGTTATTTTTAAAATGTTTCCTTTTCTTAGCACAAGCACAGCTGAGAAGCTTCGATGCATGTGCTCCATAACGCGTTAAAAAATAATGCATTTAATCACACTTTGCATTACAAGCAAAGGGGAACTTTTGTCAATGCATGAGTTCCTGGTACACCAATTACATTGATCAGCGCTTCACGATTCATTTTAGCCTCGCACCCCCTTGGTTTGAGAAGAAGTATGAAAAAATATGAGGTTAACACAGAAAAAAAGATCACCAATTGAAGCTTTATGAATAATCGATTCGCCATCAATAATTGTTTTGGTAAAGCCATACTTAGAGTAATCCTCCTTCCATTTTATAATTTTTCCGCCACTAGCCATGATTAAATGAACGGTAAAAAAGTAAGAGCGAAGCGAGGGTGATTTATTCAGGCAGGCAGGCAGGCTCAATAGCTCGAATTTGGATATAAGTAGGTTCTATTTAGTCGCCAGAAATATCTTTGTTTGGAATGGAAGTTGAATTTAGTCTTTAAATTTCTATGGTAAAGAAAAAGTTATGCAATGATGACTACATTTAACTATATAAAGTCAAAACTTGTATATATAAAGTCATTTGCGAATATATAAAGTCAAAACTTGATTATATAAAGTCACTGTCGGAATAAATAAAGTCAAAACTTGAATATATAGCCTAAAGTCATTCCCAAATATATAAAGTCAAAACCTGAGTATATAAAGACGGCGTTGGAATATTTTGGAATATATAAAGTAAGCGCTGGAATATATAAAGTCAGCGCTGGAATATCCATCCATTTCCCAACACGTTGAATCCGACCACAGGGGCACGGGGGTCTGCTGGAGCCAATCCCAGCCAGCACTGGGCGCAAGGCAGGAACCAATCCTGGGCAGGGCACATGCATCATTTTCAAAACATGAACCGAACAGTGTTTTTTTAATTTATCTTTCTGAATATGTTTTTGTTAACTTAGTTCAGTTCAGAGTCGTTTGAATCAATAGATTTTGACTTTCACTTTATGTATTCAGGAGTGAGTTTATATACTCTGATGTTGACTTTATATAATCAGGAATGACTTTATAAATTCCGATGCTGACTTTGTATATTCAGGTTTTGACTTTATATATTCCAGCAATGACTTTATATATTCAACTTTTGACTTTATATATTCCAACGCTGACTTTATATATTCTGACGCTGACTTTATATATTCAACTTTTGACTTTATATATTCGGGAATGACTTTAGATATTCAAGTTTTGACTTTATATATTCTGACGCCGACTTTATATATTCGCAAAATCTATTTATTTGCCTGTTTGGCACCCCATAGTATATGTGTGTGTGTATATACTGTATGTACACATGTATGTATATGTATATATATATATATATATATATATATATATATATATATATATATATATATGCAGCAACACTCATGATAATGACAAAACAATTACATTGTCAATCATGTTACATTATTATTAAAATGTTTCCTTTTCTTTTTACTTCTCTGCTGCCAAGCGCGGGTATTTTCATATATATATGATAGATAGATAGATATATAGATATGACAACAACACTCATATTAAAGACAAAACAATTACATTAACAATCATGTTACGTTATTTTAAAAATTTTTCCTTTTCTTTTTCATAACTTCTTTAACACACTACTTCTCGCTGCTTGGCCTTGGTATTCTACTATATAGAATAATTTTAAATGGTAAATGCTTTTTGTTCGTTTAGCACAAAAAAGTTAAATATCACTTTTTAGTCAAATTAATGAGTGTTAAATTAATTCACATTGAGATAAATTAATCTAAAAATAAGTACATTATCTGTGGGGACATTATTTTCACATATAGACTTTCAATTAAAAATTTAACACTGCAGAGTTTTGCTATGTGTCTATTATGTTTTAACATAGCTTTCACAATGCTGCTTTTTACTAACCAAGATAAATTGTGCTCTCTATTCATAGGTTCAGATGGAACTGGCACAACCCCATTTTATTCCACAGCAGGTAAGATACATGAAAATAGTCAACTGAACTTTTTTGTATTTTCAACTTTGTTGTGAAACAGCACTTAGTCCTCTAGTTGTTCAATGCAATTGCTTCTAAATACTTAACATAGGGTGGCATGGTGGCGCTGCTGCCTTGCAGTAAGGAGACCTGGGTCCTTACCGGGTCCTCCCTGCGTGGAGTTTGCATGTTCTCCCCGTGTCTGCATGGGTTTCCTCCGGGTACTCCGGTTTCCACCCACAGTTCAAAGACATGCAGGTTAGGTGCATTAGCGATCCTAAATTGTTCCTAGTGTATGCTTGGTCTGTGGGTGTCTGTGCCCTGCAGTAGGCTGGCACCCTGCCCGGGGTTTGTTTCCTGCCTTGTGCCCTGTGTTGGCTGGGGATTGGCTCCAGCAGAACCCTGTGACCCTGTGTTAGGATAAAATGCATCTATTTTAAGATAAATTAACATTTAGAGATATCTCAAAATGAATTTTGGATATCTTAAAATGTATGCTTTACATTTTGAAATATCTGAAATGCTTTGAGATATCTTACAAAATATCTTGAAATCGTTCCTTACATTTTAAGATATCTGCAATACATTTTGAGATATCTCAAATGTATTTCAAGATATCTCAAATACAGTTTCAGATATCTCAAAATAATTGTCTGCATTTAAAGATATCTTTCAAATGAATTTTCAGATATCTTAAATTGACCTTTCATGAATTTAAGATATCTCAAAATCATTTCCTGTAAAATTGCCTATTATTTCAATGGGACTACTTGTTTATTATAAGATATCTTAAAATGTATTTGAGATATCTGAAAATGGACAGGAAGCTGTTTTAAGATATCTGGAAATGTATTTGAGATATCTTAAATATATTGTAGATATCTGAAAATGCTATTGAGATATCTTGAAATAATTGAGTGTCCTTTTAAAGATATCTTAAAATGCATTTTAGATATCTTGAAATACAATTTGAGATATCTTGAAATACATTGTTAGATATCTGAAATGGAGCAGAGACCCATTTTAAGATATCATGAAATTAATTTTAGATATCTAACAATGTATTTAAGATATCTGAAAAAAATGAATTTCAAGATATCTTGAATGCTTTTTAAGATATCTAAATTATATTTCGAGATATCTCAAAATAACTTCCTTCTCATTTTAAGATATCCCAAATTCATTTTGAGATATCTGAAATGCATTTTCAGATATCTTAAAATGACTTCCTGCACATTTCAAGATATCTCAAATACATTTCAAGATATCTTAAAATAACTTTAAAAGGACACTGTGTATTTCAAGATATCTCAAATTCATTTTGAGATATCTCAAAATAATTTAGGAAGTCCCATTGAAAGAATAGGAAATCTTACAGGAAGTGATTTTGAGATATCTCAAATACATTTTGAGATATCTTGAAATAAACAAGAAGTTATTGAAATAAGATATCTCAGGAAATGATTTTGAGATATCTTAAAATGCACAGAAAGGTCATTTCAAGATATCTGAAAATTCATTAAAGATATCTTAAAATGCATTTCAGATATTTCAAAATGTACAGCATATCATTTCAAGATATCTTGAAATACTATTTGAGATATCATAAAATGTTTTAGATATCTTAAAATAGATGCATTTTAAGATATCTCAAAGAGTTTCAGATATCTTAAAATGCATTTCAGATATCTTAAAATCCATTTTGAGATATCTCTAAATGTTAATTGCTTGCCATAATAGCGGGTTGGATAATGCATGGATGGATGCTTAACATACTAGATGATTTACTTTTCAGTATTTTTACTGTTCTAGGAAAATTGTTTACATTGGATTTATATAAATCTATGTATAACCCACCAATAAAATAATATGTAAGTAAATGCTGTGACAGAGTGCATACCTGACAGAAATGCTAACAAGTCCATAAAATGCAGTTGAATAAGAGTGACAAAAAAAATCCATGGAGGATTCTTTTTATCTATACTAATAAAAGGCAAAGCCCTCACTGACTCACTCACTCACTCACTCACTCACTCACTCACTCACTCACTCACTCACTCACTCACTCACTCACTCACTCACTCATTCATCACTAATTCTCCAACTTCCCGTGTGAGTGGAAGGCTGACATTTGGCAGGCTCATTCCTTACAGCTTACTTACAAAAGCTGGGCAGGTTTCATTTCGAAATTCTACGCGTAATGGTCATAATTGGAACCTATTTTTTCATCCATAATAGACTTCTGCTCGATGCCCGTGGGAGGCGGAGTTACGCCTCCCACGTAATTTAGTGCCTGCCCATATAAGGCCTTTCATCAGTGGCAATCCAATAGAAACACTGCCGCTAAATTTTCACGGGTGAAGGACTGTGCTTATGCAGAGGAAGATGAGATGGTCAGGGTGGTGTTTGGCACAAACTCAGCGAAACTGCGAGAGAAAGTTTTAAGTGCGGGACTTGGTAACATTAGATACAGCCATGGACATCGCATGCGATATGGCACCAGCACAGCTGGGAAACTTCGATGCATGTACACCGAGCGGCTCACGTGAACTGACGCAGTGCACAGACAAAAAGCAACAGTTCCAAAGAGTGCTGAACAAAAACTGAATTACACAATTGGAGAAGGCAGCAAAAAAATATAAAGCGTGTGATATATACAAGCATATTCATAAGTGCAGCTACTGCAGAAACAAAGCACACGGTGTAAAGTCAATGTCCCGCTAAAGGAAGACAGTGTAAAAAAAAACCTGTGCATGCAGTGTGTCACGTCTCAGATAAAGAGGAAGATGAGCTGTTTATTGATGCAGTAAGAAACGAATCGATGAATGAAACCTGTTATCTTTACAATGATTGACAAACACGGAATGTAACTTGAACACAACACATCCTACAAATACGAACCTGATTGAAAGAAATAATGATAATCAAATCCTTGATGACAGCAACACTCACAAAAGAATTACTGTATATTGACAATCATGTTACGTTATTTTTTAAAATGTTCCCTTTTCTTTTTCATAAAGTTTAACACACTACTTCTCTGCTGCGAAACGCAGGTATATGTATATATATACCCTGATCTACATACTCTCAAATTGACAAGCCACATGCCGTGGTGCAATGGTAAAGGCTTCGCCTCTAATGCCGACATCCGAGGTTTGATTCCCGAGAGGGGATGCACTGAGCATGTAAGCGCGCTTCCTGATTCATTTTACCCTCGCATCCCCTTGGTTTGAGACGTATGAAAAAATATGCGCTTAACACAGAATCATGTTACGTTATTTTTAAAATGTTTCCTTTTCTTAGCACAAGCACAGCTGAGAAGCTTCGATGCATGTACTCCATAACGCGTTAAAAAAAAATAACGCATTTAATCACACTTTCAATTCCAGGCAAAGGGGAACTTTTGTCAATGCATGATTTCCTGGTTCATCGACAGTACCACCGCTCCCTATACGCAGAGTACGCAGTCTGCGTAGGGCACCAACTCCCAGGGGGGCACCATCCCAGCTGCTCAAAAAAATCGTTTTTATATATTATAATAATAAATTAATATTAATAATATACATATACAAATAAACAAAAATATAAATGTATATATTGCATTTTACAGTGAACGCAGAGTAGGCTAAGCACACGTGATGACACGTGCGCCCTCACCTCTGTTACGGCTGCCTATTTGGCCAAAAATGATAATGATTGAACAATATGCCTGCTCCTGGAAAGAGACATCAACAGTCCGGCGCCGAGAAACGAAAGAAAAAAAAAGCCCAAGATGAAGCCGGTGTACGTAACCAAATCTCTAGATTGCTCTGTGCATAGCAGTGACCCTCCCTGTAACTGTTGCATCTGCTGAGCAAAGTTTTTCTAAAATGAAGCTCATCAAAACGTACTTGCGCTCCTCTATGGCACAAGAGCGCATCAGTGGTCTGGCAATTGTCAGCATCAACTCTGAATTAGCAAAGGCTTTATCATATGAAGAGCTCATTTACGACTTTGCCTCAAGAAAAAGCAGAAGTGTGCCTTTGTAAATTTTGAACTTTGGAAAGCTCCAGCAGATGACAGTGTTGATTTTATTTCAGTTTATTATTGTTTATTTTATTTATTATAAATGTTTTATTTAAAGTGTAATGTTAGTTTGTATTTTTTGCTGTACAGCTACAATTGTAATTTATAAATGATACCATTTATTTATGTATTTACTTTTATTTGAATAAAGTTCTATTTTGGCCCCTATAGTAGGTGTTTCTTTTATTATTTTATTTTTACTTCCGTAATATTTGGGGGAGGGGGCACAAAAGTAAATTTCTGCTTAGGGCACCCATTTGGCCAGCAGCAGCCCTGTACATCGATTACATTGATGCACACATCAGAGCTACAAAAATTTTAGAGTCGGAATAAAGCGCGTTCCTATGACTGATCGGAGGAAAATTTCATTTCAAGAGACTACCCGACGGAAGCCTTGATAAAAACATGGTTTTCCGCACACTGAAAAGCAAGCAAAATTAGATGCATTACAGAAAGCGGACTTTGTGGCCCTTACTGGGGATCATTGGACTTCCATGACCGTTAGTAATTCTAATTACATCTAATTACAAAATGTTCAATGATCACACTGTTTTAGCCTAATGTACAAAATAATTTTGGCTAAGGTTACTCAGAGTTTAAAGATGAAGCTAGTCAAATTACCTTTTATGTTTCTGACTTATTTTTTTAAGAAGAAAAACTGCACTTTATGTTGAAATTTTGGTTATTATTATTTAAAGACAATACCATTCTGAAAATGTACTTAAAGTACTTAAACTACCACTTTATTTTTAAGTCTGCCCAATTTTAGCCAGGGATGATATTTTTGTTTCTGTTTTGAATTGAAATGCAGTTTAAAAGCATTTTTTCAGAAATTAAAAGAGCTTGAGTTTACAATATTCATGTCCATGTCTATTATTTGATTCTGTCGCCCACTAAAACCCTTTTAAATTAAAAAAAAACATTTGCGATTTGGGGTAAATTTTCATGTGTGATTACATAGGATTAATCAAGATTAATTATTACACAGCCTCTAATTAATTAGATACATTTTTTTAATCGAGTCCCACCGCTAATATATATATGTAGATTTCTATATATATATATGTGTATATACAGTATATATGTAGATATGTATATGTATACTGCGGTGGGTTGGCACCCTGCCCAGGATTGGTTCCTGCCTTGTGCCCTGTGTTGGCTGGGATTGGCTCCAGCAGACCCCCGTGACCCTGTATTCGGATTCAGCGGGTTAGAACATGGATGGATGGATGTATATGTATATATATATGTATATATATGTTTGTGTATATATATATATGCACTCATCTAAAGGAGTATTAGGAACACCATACTAATACAGTGTTTGACCCCCTTTCGCCTTCAGAACTGCCTTAATTCTACGTGGCATTGATTCAACAAGGTGCTGAAAGCATTCTTTAGAAATGTTGGCCCATATTGATAGGATAGCATCTTGCAGTTGATGGTGATTTGTGGGATGCACATCCAGGGCACGAAGCTCCCGTTCCACCACATCCCAAAGATGCTCTATTGGGTTGAGATCTGGTGACTGTGGAGGCCATTTTAGTACAGTGAACTCATTGTCATGTTCAAGAAACCAATTTGAAATGATTCGAGCTTTGTGACATGGTGCATTATCCTGCTGGAAGTAGCCATCAGAGGATGGGTACATGGTGGTCATGAAGGGATGGACATGGTCAGAAACAATGCTCAGGTAGCCCGTGGTATTTAAACGATGCCCAATTGGCACTAAGGGGCCTAAAGTGTGCCAAGAAAACATCCCCCACACCATTACACCACCACCACTAGCCTGCACAGTGGTAACAAGGCATGATGGATCCATGTTCTCATTCTGTTTACGCCAAATTCTGACTCTACCTGTCCAATTTTGGTGAGCTTGTGCAAATTGTAGCCTCTTTTTCTTATTTGTAGTGGAGATGAGTGGTACCCGGTGGGGTCTTCTGCTGTTGTAGCCCATCCGCGTCAAGGTTGTGCGTGTTGTGGCTTCACAAATGCTTTGCTGCATACCTCGGTTGTAGCAGTGGTTATTTCAGTCAAAGTTGATTTTCTATCAGCTTGAATCAGTCGGCCCATTCTCCTCTGACCTCTAGCATCAACAAGGCATTTTTGCCCACAGGACTGCCAGCGTACTGGATGTTTTCCCTTTTCACACCATTCTTTGTAAACCCTAGAAATGGTTGTGCGTGAAAATCCCAGTAACTGAGCAGATTGTGAAATACTCAGACTGGCCCGTCTGGCACCAACAACCATGCCACGCTCAAAATTGCTTAAATCACCTTTCTTTCCCATTCTGACATTCAGTTTGGAGTTCAGGAGATTGTCTTGACCAGGCCCACACCCCTAAATGCATTGAAGCAACTGCCATTTGATTGGTTGATTAGATAATTGCATTAATGAGAAATTGAACAGGTGTTGCTAATAATCCTTTAGGTGAGTGTATGTGTATATGTATGTGTATATATATATGTATATATATATATATATATATATATATATATATATATAGGCGGCATGGTGGCGCAGTGGTAGCGCTGCTGCCTCGCAGTTAGGAGACCGGGTTCATTTCGGGTCCTCTCTCGTGGAGTTTGCATGTTCTCCCGTGTCTGCGTGGGTTTCCTCCGGGCGCTCCGGTTTCCTCCCACAATCCAAAGACATGCAGGTTAGGTGGATTGGCGATTCTAAATTGGCCCTAGTGTGTGCTTGGTGTGTGGGTGTGTTTGTGTGTGTCCTGCGGTGGGTTGGCACCCTGCCCTGGATTGGTTCCTGCCTTGTGCTGGTATTCTATGGCGAATGCCAATCGAGTTGCATGCTGCTGGGCAGTGAGCTCAGGGCCCATTAGAGGACATGGGGCCCTTGGGTCATCCTCATGAAGTCTTTCTGGTTGTTTGGTCAGAGACATTCACACCAGTGGCCTGCTGGAGGTCATTTTGTAGGGCTCTGGCAGTGCTCATCCTGTTCCTCCTTGCCCAAAGGAGCAGATACTGGTCCTGCTGATGGGTTATGGACATTCTATGGCCCTCTCCAGCTCTCCTAGAGTAACTGCTTGTCTCCTAGAATCTCCTCCATGCCCTTGAGACTGTGCAGGGAGACACAGCAAACCTTCTGGCAATGACACGTATTGATGTGCCATCCTGGAGAAGTTGGACTACCTGTGCAACCTCTGTAGGGTCCAGGTATTGCCTCATGCTACCAGTAGTGACACTGACTGTAGCCAAATGCAAAACTAGTGAAGAAACAGTCAGAAAAGATGAGGAGGGAAAAATGTCAGTGGCCTCCACCTGTTAAACCATTCCTGTTTTGGGGGTCATCTCATTGTTGCCCCTCTAGTGCATCTGTTGTTAATTTCATTAATACCACAGCAGCTGAAACTGATTAACAACCCCCTCTGCTACTTAAATGACCAGATTAATATCCCATAAGTTTCATTGACTTTATGCTATACTCTGATTAAAAAGTGTTCCTTTAATTCTTTTGAGCAGTATATATACATATATACATATATATCTATACTAATAAAAGGCAAAGCCCTCACTCACTCACTCACTCACTCACTCACTCACTCACTCATCACTAATTCTCCAACTTCCCGTGTAGGTAGAAGGCTGAAATTTGGCAGGCTCATTCCTTACAGCTTACTTACAAAAGTTGGGCAGGTTTCATTTCGAAATTCTACGCCTAATGGTCATAACTGGAAGGTATTTTTCTCCATTAACTGTAATGGAGTAGAGCTGCAAAGGCGTAGGGGCGGAGTTTAGTGTGACATCATCACGCCTCCCACGTAATCCGTGAACTGACTGTCAGCGAGTGCGTAGAAAACCCAGGAAGACCTACAAAAGCGCTTAAGAAAACATGCATTATATAATTGAGAAGGCAGCGAAACAATAAGAAGCGAGCGAGTGGCATATACTACCATATTCATGAGTGCTGCTACCTCGGAAAGAAAGCAAGGTGTAAACCTAAACTTTAAATTAAGTTCATAGACAGGCTACGCTGGCGTTTCACATGCCCACAGGTAATGCGGGATACAAGTTTAATGAGAGGGCGCGGGATATAAGCGAGAGTTTTGATCACTTTGTAACTAAGTTAAAATTGTAGGTGAAGGGTGTGCTTATGCAAATTCAGAGACTGTGTTTGTGGGGGATTGACAGTTAAAGGCGGGTGGGGGAGTCACATCATCATCTCCCCTCCCATTTACCTCAAGTTAATACACACGCTGTCTCTAGAGTTTCAACACACTGAATCCTCCAGGCACTACTTACAAAAGGTCACATTGACAAGCGTGTTACGCTATTTTTAAAATCTTTCCTTTTCTTAGCACAAGCACAGCTGAGAAGCTTCGATGCATGTGCTCCATAAGCGTTGAAAAATAATGCATTTAATCACACTTTGCATTACAAGCAAAGGGGAGCTTTGTCAATGCATGATTTCCTGGTACACGATTACATTGATCAGCGCATCCCGATTCATTTTACCCTCGCACCACCTTAGTTTGAGAAGAAGTATGAAAAATATGAGGTTAACACAGAAAAACAGATCACCAATTCAAGCTTTATGAATAATCGATTAAGCCATCAATAATTGTTTTGGTAAAGCCATCCTCCTTCCATTTTATAATTTTTCCGCCACTAGCCATGATTAAATGAGCGGTAAAAAGTAAGAGCGAAGCGAGGTGACTTATTTAGGCAGGAATATATATGATAGCAACACTCATGACAATGTCAATCATGTTACGTTATTATTAAAATGTTTCCTTTTCTTTTTCATTACTTCTTTAACACACTACTTCTCGCTGTGTAGCGGGTATTTTGCTATATATATATATATATGAATGACCTCCAAAGAGCGCTGAGACTTTTGATATCATGAGCGTGTCTGCAAAACTGGGTCTCCTGCCCAGCAAAAGTCGAGCAGCCAGCGTGCATAGCTGTGCCGGCCTTTGAGGCGCTGACTGAGCTTCTGCCTTAAGTCAAAGTAAGCAATTTTAATTTTTTTCATCCTCCCCCTGAGCTATAGCCCAGACAAGTGCAAACACGGGACCCCTTTTCTACACCACGGCAAAATAATATTAAGGCGATTCACACTTTCTTTTGCACGTATACGATTATCAGGTCCTCAGCTCGGATTATGAACACACGCATACGAGTGGAGGACTGACAGTGCCATCACAGCCGATTAATGGCGGGGCGTCTCACCAGTCTACACAAGACCCACCGCGACTGTCGCCAAAAGGCGATCATAACGTCAGCGAACACATCTCTCTATACTATATAAAAGAAAAGGCAACTTTCCTTTCTTTACACCTTTTTCCTTTTATCCCAAACCAAAGCCTTTCTCTCTTAACACGGCAGAGGACACAAAAATAATTTTCTTTAATTGCGGTAAGGCACATTACCAGAGGCACAAATTTGAACGTTCACATAGAAAATGTAATTTCTATACCACAGCCGTCGTGTAGCGCCTTTCAAAAGGGATCTACTACCAGAGATGATCCATATACATTTTAGCTGCTGTTAGTTACTTACCTGTTTGTTACACAGTCTTTAAAATGTAGTTTACCCATAACCACTCCAGTAGTGCTCAATGTACCTGTACTTCTTAAAACGTTAATGTTTTACTGTTTAATAACTTATAGACTATATTTCATTATTTTTCCCTTGCACTCAGTGACCAAAGCTATACACACACATATAGACACATACAAACATACACACAAGTATATGTATATATATATATACACACACACACCCCTATCTAGATTATATATATATATACACACACACACACACACATACATACATACATACATACATACATACATACACACATATATATAATTTGTGTGTGTAGATATGTATATAGATATGTAGATATGAAGATATGTATGTGTATATATATATGTATATTATATATATATGTATGTATGTGTGTATGTGTGTGTGTATATATATATGACAGCAACAATCAAGCTGTGAGAAAACAGTAAAAGGAGGCGTGTCAGGCGCGTGGTACATTTTCTGATGCAGCTACGAAAACAACTTTGTGACGCTGCCACCAAATACACAAAACAATTACTTTGACAATCATGTTACATTATTTTTAAAATGTTTCCTTTTCTTTCTCTTTCCTTCTTTAACACACTACTTCTCCGCTGCCAAGCGCGGGTATTTTGCTATATATATATATATATATATATAGATAGATAGATAGATAGAGATATATATAGATAGATAGATAGAGGTATATATATATAGATAGATAGAGATATATATATATATATATATATATATATATATATAGATAGATATGAGAACAACATAGATAGGTAGATAGATAGATATGAGAACAACACTCATATCAATGACAAAACAATTACATTAACAATCATGTTACGTTATTTTTAAAATTTTTCCTTTTCTTTTTCATACCTTCTTTAAAACACTACTTCTCCGCTGCGAAGCGCGGGTATTCTGCTAGTATATATATATATATATGTATATGTATATATGTATATGTATATATAGCTGTATATTGTAACAGAGATAGGAGGAGACAGCAAAAAGGTTTGGGGTTTTCCGGCCCCGTATATTGTTTACAATCCACAATAAAGAAAATTGGTCAAAATTTACAAACAAAAACTGTTCATAAGCGACGCCGAAACATGGCGTCGGCGGCCATTTTATGGAGGAGGAGCCGGAGGTGGAGGAATACTGGGAAGGAAGCGTGAGGGAGGATGGGATTGATGATGTCAGGAAAGATGGCGGAGGAAGGGCGGAAGTAATCGTAGTGCGGGCAAACCCGGCTTATGGTGGCGAAGCGTCTTTTTTCCTGAAAGGAAGCATAGGGAGATAGTTAGTACCCCGCCTTTCCCTGCCGGCGAATGTTTTCCCAGGTGTGTCAAGATCCTTCCGCGGACTCCCACTCGCGCGTGCGTGACAATATATATATATATATGTGTATATATATGTGTATATATGTATATATATGTCTATGTCCTGCGGTGGGTTGGCACCCTGCCCAGGATTGGTTCCTGCCTTGTGCCCTGTGTTGGCTAGGATTGGCTCCAGCAGACCCCCATGACCCTGTGTTCGGTTTCAGCGGGTTAGAAACTGGATGGATGGATATATGTCTATATTTGTATATGTGTATATATATATATATATGTATGTATATATATATGATGTGTATATATATATATATGTTTATATGTGTGTGTGTGTATGTATATATATATATATATATATATATATATATATATATATATATATATATATATATATATATATATATATATACCAGCAACACTCATGACAATGACAACAAAATTACATTGTCAATCATGTTACGTTATTATTGAAATGTTTCCTTTTCTTTTTCATTACTTCTTTAACACACTACTTCTCCGCTGCGAAGCACAGGTATTTTGCTAGTGTATAATAAAACATTGAGAGTAAACCACAACAGTAGGCTCAGTGTGCTTTTTTTCTGGAAAATCTTAATTCTTAAAAAAATTCTGAGACTTTGCAATATTCCATATAAAAAAAACATTGATTATTTGTAGGTTTTTAAAAAATAAAAGACCTTGCATTCCAAGGGTGGCTTAGGATTCTTCCAGCTGAGCAAGACAAACTAACACCAAAGCAAAATACTATAGGAGATCACATTAGATTAACTTTTGCAAAATCTTACCCCACCTGGCCTTACTCTTAATAATGCTGTTAAAAATTAGAAGCAATTAAGAATCTAAAACTATCTGACATGATTTTCCTCAAAATGGTCTTATTTTCTGCTCATTGGGATGGAAAATTTCCAAAACATATGATCTAGCAAGGCATGTGCATGGGCACATCTCTTACTATTAGTATAAGGATTTTAGAAAATTTTAAATCTTTAAGATGTGTGCAATAAACAATTTTAAGACTAATTACACAATGCTGTGCAAAAACTGAAGAATGTAACTTCTGATTTCTTTTGTAGTCTCAAAATATAAATTTTGACAATCCAGTAGTAAAACATGAAGTTCCAAATCTACATTTACATTATCTATAGCAATATTTAGGTATACAGACAAATGCAAGAAGACAGTAGCCTCAAATTCCTACCACAATTGTCTCAGTCTCACCACAATTCTTTAAAGGAGAAAGTGGGTCTAGAATAGTGTTTTTTTATAACATTCCTTATTAAAATGTTCTCCTTTTGAAAAATATGGTCAAGGAACTCGTATTCAGGAATATCAAATGAAAAGTTCAGAGAAAGTCAAATGAGTGATGAGTGGGTGTGATGATTGCTACTTAGTATATTTTATTCAAACCCAAGAAACATTTTAATTTGTTTTTTTTTTATATTTAATATAAGCAGAATATTATTATATACTGTATATGAGCAATTTTGACATAGCACAAACAGCACATTCATAATTTCTTAGGTGGTACGGCAGCAGAATGGATAGAGTAGCTACTTGGCATTGTTTCAGTCCAACTGCAACCCCTATGCTGTAGGACCTTTGTGTTGAAAATCAAGGTTTTGGTTTCGTCTCTCAGAAATGTTTCTCAAGTAAATTAGAGATGCAAGTCATAAACTAATAAAAATAATGAGGTCAGCTTTAAAAAAAATATAAAGTGCTGCAAGTCTGGGAAACAATAATGACAAAGCAGACTTTATTACTGTATTTATGGCTCATGCAAACTTGCTGGAGGAGGAGGAAACACACTAAACCGTCCATGGCAAATATCCTGTCCCTGAGTACAGAGTGTCGAGTCTCTTGCTCACAATGAACTAATTTGTCTTCCTCCTGTAAATTCTACTTACTGTGTTAGTTTGGAGTTATCTATATTTATAATGGTAAAATAATATGCTCAGATTTAATGTAATTTGAATATGTGGTTGTCTTAACAGTGTGATTAGAGTTTGATCACAATAAAATTCATTTAGAGGTGAATTTGTTGTGATGCAAAAACTCTAAATATACATATAATACACCTAAAGCTCAATGTCAATGCTAGTCAAAAAGACACTAACATTAAACGCTTCCTTGACTTTTTTGCTAGAGAGCTTTGTTTTTAATCTGTTGGCTTTTTCTTATATAAAATGGTGATACTGACATCTAGTGGCTTAAGTTTAATATACTCATTTTTGCCCGTTTTGCTCTCAGTACCTTAAAGGCTACTGGGTATCCAGTGTTATTGCTGTCTATTAAACATATTTAAGTCTGTACTGAAATAGAGCATGGTAGTATGGTGAGTAGTGTGGCATCTTACAGTGTTTCACCTCAGATTCCACCTCAGACTGCAGTCTGTTTTTTTAAAACACTGAACTGTTTTCCTGGCACCTGCATGATTTTCTTTCAGAAGCACCCATTTTTTTTTTGTCATGGTACAAAGAATTCTATTAAATTCAGTGGCATTGCTAACTTATTAAAATTTTTCTCAACCCAGAATAAGTTTGTCTTTCACTTGTGGCAGTTTAATTAGGCTGCAGGTTCCTATGGACCTGACCAAACAATTAAATTATTTGAAAGGCTTATAGTTCGAATTCCATACAGATTTTGCACATTCTTCTTCTGCATGTTTTTCCCTTGCACTGAATTTTGATTCTGTGTTTGGACTTACATTGTGACAATGCAATGTATAACTGCCTGTGAGTGAATATCATTTCTTTCTCTCTAATAAATAAAATGACTTTTTCAAATGTTTGCCAATGCTCTTTTTTCTTCGCTTTGTCGATGTGTCATCTAGAACATATAAAATTATTGTCTAATAAAATTTATGAGCCGAGAGCACAGGAAGTGTGTCTACCAAAAGCATTCACATGACTGAAGTTAGATGACCATGGTCTTGTTTGAAAATAGTTGTAAGTAGAGTGTGACTTAAAGGAATCTCATGTTAAAAGTCACAAATTAGATGATCTACAAGTCACCAACTTAAAGTTTAAATCCGAACAATATATTCGATCTCTTTTCGCTGTTCCGTTATTTCACCGAGTAATAATTTCTGTTTGTTTGCGTTAATGCAATCTTTACTATCCTTTTTTTGACACTTTCGAATTTTCGTACTTCCATTATCTCTAACCTGCTCTGCATGTGTACCACACCAACATTTTTTAATTCTTTATGACATTCTACTTTGTCATCTACTCTTTGTCTTTTATTTCCAGCCCTGAGCATGGTTAAATCTTTCTCGCGAGATGTGTAAGTGTCTCCGTGAGAAAAATCACGTCTCGTCTCCTTCCAAGAATTTTATTTTATAAGAGATTGGCATACACCCCAAGACAAAAAAATAATATACAGTATATATACTTATATATATAAATTTATATATATTTATATATATATAGTAAGTCTGTGTATATATGCAGTATGTGTATGTAAGTATATGTATGTATATATATATATATATATATATATATATATATATATATATATATATATATATAGTATAATTTTAAATGGTAAATGCTTTTTGTTCGTTTAGCAGAAAAAAGTTAAATATGACTTTTTAGTCAAATTAATGAGTGTTAAATTAATTCACATTGAGATAAATTAATCTATAAAAAAGTACAGTATCTGTGGGGACATTATTTTCACATATAGACTTTCAGTTAAAAATTTAACACTGCAGAGTTTTGCTATGTGTCTATTATGTTTTAACATAGCTTTCACAATGCTGCTTTTTACTAACCAAGATAAATTGTGCTCTCTATTCATAGGTTCAGATGGAACTGGCACAACCCCATTTTATTCCACAGCAGGTAAGATACACGAAAATAGTCAACTGAACTCTTTTGTATTTTCATCTTTGTTGTGAAACAGCACTTAGTCCTCTAGTTGTTCAATGCAATTGCTTCTAAATACTTAACATAGGGTGGCATGGTGGCGCTGCTGCCTTGCAGTAAGGAGACCTGGGTCCTTACCGGGTCCTCCCTGCGTGGAGTTTGCATGTTCTCCCCGTGTCTGCATGGGTTTCCTCCGGGTACTCCGGTTTCCACCCACAGTTCAAAGACATTCAGGTTAGGTGCATTAGCGATCCTAAATTGTCCCTAGTGTATGCTTGGTCTGTGGGTGTGTGTGCCCTGCAGTAGGCTGGCACCCTGCCCGGGGTTTGTTTCCTGCCTTGTGCCCTGTGTTGGCTGGGATTAGCTCCAGCAGACCCCTGTGACCCTGTGTTAGGATATAGCGGGTTGGATAATGCATGGATGGATGCTTAACATAATAGATGATTTATTTTTTTTAGTATTTTTACTGTTCTAGGAAAATTGTTTACATTGGATTTATATAAATCTATGCATAACCCACCAATAAAATAATATGTAAGTAAATGCTGTGACAGAGTGCATACCTGACAGAAATGCCAACAAGTCCATAAAGTGCAGTTGAATATGAGTGACAAAAAAAATCCATGGTGGAAGGGAGAATGCTTGGAAGCAAAGGTTGTCTTATCTATACTAATAAAAGGCAAAGCCCTCACTCACTCACTCACTCACTCACTCACTCACTCACTCACTCACTCACTCACTCACTCACTCACTCACTCACTCACTCATCACTAATTCTCCAACTTCCCGTGTAGGTAGAAGGCTGAAATTTGGCAGGCTCATTCCTTACAGCTTACTTACAAAAGTTGGGCAGGTTTCATTTCGAAATTCTACGCGTAATGGTCATAACTGGAACCTATTTTTTCGTCCATATACTATAATAGACTTCTGCTTGATACCCGTTGGAGGCGGAGTTATGCCTCCCACGTAACTTAGTGCCTGCCCATATAAGACCGTCCATCAGCGGCAATCTAATAGAAAGACTGCTGCTAAATATTCACGGGTGAAGGACTATGCTTATGCAGAGGAAGATGAGATGGTCAGGGTGGTGTTTGGCACAAACTCAGCGAAACTGCGAGAGAAACTTTTAAGTGCCGGGTCTTAGCTGACATTACATACAGCCGTGGACATCGCACGACATGGCACCAGCACAGCTGGGAAACTTCGATGCATGTTCACCAAGCAGCTCACGTGAACTGACGCAGTGCACAGACAAAAAGCAACAGTTCCAAAGAGTGCTGAACAAAAACCGAATTACACAATTGAGAAGGCAGCAAAAAAATATAAAGCGTGTGATACATACAAGCATATTCATAAGTGCAGCTACTGCGGAAACAAAGCACACGGTGTAAAGTCAATGTCCCGCTAAAGGAAGACAGTGTAAAAAAAACCTGTGCATGCAGTGTGTCACGTCTCAGATAAAGAGGAAGACGAGCTGTTTATTGATGCAGTAAGAAATAAATTGATGAATGAAATTTGAACACAACACATCCTACAAATACGAACCTGATTGAAAGAAATAATGATAATCAAATCCTTGATGACAGCAACACTCACAAAACAATTACTGTATATTGACAATCATGTTACGTTATTTTTAAAATGTTCCCTTTTCTTTTTCATAACTTCTTTAACACACTACTTCTCCGCTGCGAAACGCGGGTATATATACCCCCCCTTAGCGACGTTAACTGGGGCGGAGCGTCGATCCCCGCGAGGGACGTCCTCCTCCAGGAGGACGCGTCATCCGGACCTTGGCGTATTGTTTAAACCTCGGCGAACCTTGGGGAGCGGTGTATCTTCTATCCCACCGCTCCCTGTCCTCCGGGAACAATCTCGCCACATGTGTCCTGGTTGCCGACAGTTGTAGCATCGCCGACGTCCTCCTGGTTGTCTCTCTTCCCGAGACCTGAAACATCTCGGGAATTCTGTCAGTTCCACCCTTTCCTCCGCTAAGGAGGGTTTTACAGCTGCCTCGCAGCTCTCGATTCTTTTCCCCATCTTGTCAGGAGACCCGCGCTTTACTTTGGGGATCTCCTGTTTACTCTGGGGCTTGGATACAGCTGGGGACTCTCTACCATAAAGAGAGAGCCCCTTTGCTGTCTGTACGCCCATTGATTTGTGTTTTTTTGGAGGCGGTGTCATCAGTGCAGCATCGCTCCAGGTACCAGCACTGTTCAGCTGTACTGGTACGATCGGTGCTTCCCACGCCCCGTCTGTCATCACGCCCCACTCTCTTGTCGGGCACACTGTGCTTTGACACCCGCTACTTATTAACCGCGGTGCCGGTTCGCACTGTGTCCCTTTATACTGTACGATACGGGCCGGACTCACCTGTATTCCCGCATCGATCATGACTGGAGCCTCCCGACCAAAACGCTGTAGATAATGCCATATCCTTTTTAGCGGTGCTTCGGCCGTCTCTCTCAACTCTTCCACTTGATTTTTAATGTTTATTAATGTCTGTAATAAAGCACATATGGGCTCGAGCAATTTCTCGAGATCCCGCAATTCTATTTTATCATTTAATTCGGCCGTAGGTAATTTTACTTCCACTTTTTCCTTTCCTACCGGCCGGGAGCCAATAAGCACGTCCGCTCCTGGCACGTGCTCGGCTGGGTCTTGCAAAGGCTCTTGGGATTTGGAGTTTCTATTAGAGGGCCGGGGTGGCGCGACTGGCCGACTGCGATCCACCTTTTCTATTTTGTCGGCGGATCGTTCAGTCACGTCCCGTCCCTCATTACTTTTAAATACAGCTGGCGCTGCTTTGCCTGCCTCCCCCTTCCCCTTCAGGGATCTCGATTCCATTGAGGGAACGCTGACCTCACCTCCGTACTGCTGCCGACCTTCTCCTTCCCATAATCCATCTGGGGAAATCACGTGCCCACTTTCGACGAATAGAAGGCGACCTTCATGGTCATATGATCGACCGTCATCCTTCAGGTGATCCCAGCCTGCTCCGGGATAGGTCACATGACTCTCTTTGTCGAATGGGATCCCCCGTTTTCGATACCTAGATGGGCTAGCCTCTTCGTCATCGCGGCCATCTTGCCTAGGTGGGAAGTATTTCTCCGACTCATCGTCAGAAACGAAAAGACAGGCCTCTGAAAAATAGGAATAATAAATCCCCGGCGCAGTGGGCGTTTCTTCGGCACCTACCTCTGAACCTTGACTACGGTTTTCCAGTTCATATAGGTAGTCTTTCGGCTTCAATCATTGCCCGGTCTTCCTCGCTTCCTGTCAGGTATGTCAACGTACTCGCGACATCATCTAGGGGCTGTTCCTTTGGGCGATCCACATTCTTCCTCCCAGATTTTTTCCCCATGGTGTACCGAGGTCTAGACAGGCTTTCTAATGCAGCGCTCTTTGTAGAGGGTAGTGTTCCTACCGTCGGACGTTCGAGCGGGACCTTCTTAGGGTCGTCTGCGTACACAAAATTTGTTTTAAATGCAGGTCCCCTGCCAACGGACGGCCAGAGAATCCTGCCGACTACGCCAGTGTCGCAGTAGGGGGCAGTAGTGTTCCCTTGAACCCTCAGGTACCACGCCAAACACCTGGTAAAAGTGCCACAATAATTCTTTTTATTATAATAATTACGTGCACTAAGCACCCTCCACTCCACACTATTCATAAATCAATACACAATAATAAATCAATAATCACAATCCTCCACTCCCAGACACGTTGCCCTCCTACCACCCAGCTCAGCTCGTTGTCTGGGAGTTCCCAGAGTCCTTTTATTCCCCCTGACCCGGAAGTCTTTCTGCCCAACAGTTCCACAAGTCCTTATTCCTTCGGGTCAGGGTAAACAGTACTTTTCTTCACCCCGGAAGCCCGTCGCTCTTCCTGTGACGAACTTCCGGGTCATGATGTCCAAATGAGTCTATTGGCCTCCCGACAGCGACTCCCAGTGGCCCCCAAGGTATCCAGCAGGGCTGTGTATAAAAACTACATAGTCCATGAGGCCCTGCTGGAATTGGGGCCCGTATATGCTCGCGGGAGAGCTCCTCCTAGCGACCAGGGGGTGAGGGCCGGAGTAAAATGCCGGCAATCCACCACAATATATATATATATATATATATATATATATATATATATATATGTATATATATACCCTGATCTACATACTCTCAAATAGACAAACCACATGCTGTGCTGCAATGGTAGAGGCTTCGCCTCTAGCGCCGAGGTTTGATTCGAGAGGGGATCCACTGAGTATGTACGCGCGCTTCCCGATTAATTTTACCCTCACATCCCCTTGATTTGAGACATATGAAAAAATATGCGGTTAACGCAGAATCATATTACGTTATTTTTAAAATGTTTCCTTTTCTTAGCACAAGCACAGCTGAGAAGCTTTGATGCATGTACTCCATAACGCGTTAAAAAAATAATGCATTTAATCACACTTTCAATTCCAGGCAAAGGGGAACTTTTGTCAATGCATAATTTCCTGGTACATCGACTGTACCACCGCTCCCTATATGCAGAGTACGCAGTCTGCGTAGGGCACCAACTCCCAGGGGGGTCACCATCCCTGCTGCTCAAAAAAATAATTTTTATATGTTATAATAATAAATTAATATTAATAATATACATATACAAATAAACAAAAATTTAAACGTGTATATTGCATTTTACGGTGAACGCAGAGTAGGCTAAGCACACGTGATGACGCGCGCACCCTCACCTCTGTTACGGCTGCCTATTTAGTCAAAAATGATAATAATTGAACAATATGCCTGCTCCTGGAAAGAGACATCAACAGTCCGGCGCCGAGAAACGAAAGAAAAAAAAAGCCCAAGATGAAGCACATGCATGTAACCAAATCTCTGGATAGCTCTGTGCATAGCAATGGCGCTCCCTGTAACTGTTGCCTCTGCTGAGCAAAGTTTTTCTAAAATGAAGCTCATCAAAACGTACTTGCGCTCCTCTATGGCACAAGAGCGTATCAGTGGTCTGGCAATTGTCAGCATCAACTCTGAATTAGCAAAGGCTTTATCATATGAAGAGCTCATTTACGACTTTGCGTCAAGAAAAAGCAGAAGTGTGCCTTTGTAAATTTTGAACTTTGGAAAACTCCAGCAGATGACAGTGTTGATTTTATTTCAGTTTATTATTGTTTATTTTATTTATTATAAATGTTATATTTAAAGATTAATGTTAGTTTGTATTTTTTGCTGTACAGCTACAATTGTAATTTATAAATGATACAATTTATTTATGTATTTACTTTTATTTGAATAAAGTTCTATTTTGGCCCTTATAGTAGGTGTTTCTTTTATTATTTTATTTTTACTTCCGTAATATTTGGGGGAGGGGGCACAAAAGTAAATTTCTGCTTAGGGCACCCATTTGGCCAGCAGCGGCCCTGTACATCGATTACATTGATGCACACATCAGAGCTACAAAAATTTTAGAGTCGGAATAAAGCGCGTTCCTAAGACTGATCGGAGGAAAATTTCATTTCAAGAGACTACCCGACGGAAGCCTTGATAAAAACATGGTTTTCTGCACACTGAAAAGCAAGCAAAATTAGATGCATTACAGAAAGCGGACTTTGTGGCTCTTACTGGGGATCATTGGACTTCCATGACTGTTAGTAATTCTAATTACATCTAATTACAAAATGTTCAATGATCACACTGTTTTAGCCTAATGTACAAAATAATTTTGGCTAAGGATACTCAGAGTTTAAAAATGAAGCTAGTCAAATTACCTTTTATGTTTCTGACTTATTTTTTTAAGAAGAAAAACTGGTTATTATTATATTAATTATAATAATATTATTATTAAATTTTGGTTATTATTATTTAAAGACAATACCATTCTGAAAATGTACTTAAAGTACTTAAACTACCACTTTATTTTTAAGTCTGCCCAATTTTAGCCAGGGATGATATTTTTGTTTCTGTTTTGAATTGAAATGCATTTTTTTTCAGAAATTTAAAGAGCTTGAGTTTACAATATTCATGTCCATGTCTATTATTTGATTCTGTCGCCCACTAAAACCCTTTTAAATAAAAAAAAACATTTGCGATTTGGGGCAGATTTTCATGTGTGATTACATACAATTAATCAAGATTAATTATTTCACAGCCTATAATTAATTAGATTAATTTTTTTAATCGAGTCCCACCGCTAATATATATATGTAGATATATATATGTAGATTTCTATATATACAGTATATGTGTATATACAGTACTAGCAAAATACCCGCGCTTCGCAGCGGAGAAGTAGTGTGTTAAAGAAGCAATGAAAAAGAAAAGGAAACATTTTGAAAATAACGTAACATGATTGTCAGTGTAATTGTTTTGTCACTGTTGTGATTGATGAGTATTGCCGTCATATATATTTACACACACACACAAACATATATATATACATATCTATACATATACACATATATATACACACACACACACATATATACACACACAGCTATTTCGTATCAGTGCAATAAGCTGTTTGTTAAAACGGATGACACCCGCTCTTACGTGCAAGTCTGCGTGGATATTATGAACTATCGTATTTGTTCAAGTTCTATTTAAATTTTAAATAGAAGGAATTTTTATTTAGTCGACAGAAATATCTTTGGTAGGAATGGTAAAAACAGACAGGAATATTATTCGTGAATAAATCAACTCAAACCTTAAACAACTTATAATATTTTGCTCTCCATAAAATATATCCTGTCTAAATTATACAAGTTAGAAATACAGTAAACGTTAAAAGAACAAACATTCAAATTTCTTTACTCTTATGTAATTTTATATAAAAATAAACTTAGATTTTAAATATCCCAAAAGATTTTGGTCTCCATAAAAATATATCCTGTCAAAATTATACAAATTCAAATATGAACATGCTGCATAACAAAACCTGGAAATATAAATAAAATGTGTTCCTTTCAGCAATAACAAATCAAATCATTCAGTTGTCTTTGCTCATATGTCATTTTAGAGCTGGACGCCTGGCATCTTTTTTTGGCAACAAGTTCGTTTCTGTTTGGTGTGAGGTTCTGTGTTGTGGAGATTCTCAGGATGGATTGCAGGTGCTCATCAGTGAGGCGACTCCTGTGTGCTGTTTTGTTAGTCTTTATCACTGAGAAGAGCTTCTCACACAGATATGTGCTACCAAACATGCACAAGGTTCGAGCCGCATGTAGGCGGACTTTTTGTTCTTCAAAGTCACCAAAGCGCCGTGCAAACTCAGTGCGCTCAGTTTATCAGCAAAGTGCGTATTTGGGAACACCGTAGTGACGACTTGGTTTAACATTACTTGGCAACAGGGAAAGTGGGGCAAGTTGCACTGGTGCATTTGTGTCTCCCATAAAAGCAGCTTCACTTGAAATCACTTTGTGATTGTGCACGGGTAAAACGTCCGCTGAAGTGTCAGATTCTTATTTAATTCTTCTGCTTTCTGTATCTTCTGCATTGCATTCAGGTCTTTCAGGTTACCCTGATGTTTTGTGTCATAGTGCCGTCTTAGATTAAATTCTGTAATTACAGCCACATTAGCTCCACAAATGAGACACACGGGTTCAGTAAACATATACTCAGCCTCCCATCGGTTTTGAAAGGCTCTATTTTCAGAATCAACTTTTCTCTTCAGCATCGTGTGAGCTAGCTTCGCAATAACTTGCAGCATCATAAGCTAGACTTGATTAACGGTAAGTGTTGGCAAGGCAGCTGAAGCGCTGCATTATGGGATCTGTAGTTTATTGTGTTACCAGCGCTTCATATACCGGGCCATTAATAACAATAATACAGTATATAAAATGATCTGCGGGCGGATATAATTACGCCGGGCGGATGTGGCCCTGCCCTTGAGTTTGACACATATGGACTAAATAGAACTTGAAAAGATATATTTTTCAAATGTGATCGCAATTCAGATAGAGTTGACGCACTACAGCCTGCATGCCTCAATAAGTCATCCTCCCTCGCTCTTACTTTTTACCGTTCATCTAATGAATACACTGAGTATGGCTTTACCAAAACAATCATTGATGGCGAATAAAGTATCCATTATTCGAGTATGTAGATCGGGATATATATATACATATATATATATATACCCGTATCGCAGCGAGAAGTAGTGTGTTAAAAAGCTAGAAAAGAAAAGGGAACATTTTAAAAATAACGTAACATGACTGTCAATATACAGTATTTGTTTTGTGAGTGTTACTGAGTGTTGCTGTCATCAAGGATTTGATTATCATTATTTCTTTCAATCAGGTTCGTATTTGTAGGATGTGTTGTGTTCAAGTTACATTCCGTGTTTGTCAATCGTTGTAAAGATGACAGGTTTCATTCATCGATTCGTTTCTTACTGCATCAATAAACAGCTCGTCTTCTTCTTTATCTGAGACCTGACACACTGCATGCACGGGTTTTTTACACTGTCTTCCTTTAGCGGGACATTGACTTTTTCCACCGTGTGCTTTGTTTCGCAGTAGTTGGATTTATGAATATGCTTGTATGTATGAGACGCTTCATATTTTTGCTGCCTTTTCAATTGTGTAATTGGTTTTGTTCAGCTCTTTGGAACTGTTGCTTTTATCTGTGCACTGCGTCAGTTCCGTGAGCGCTTCGGTGTACATGCATCGAAGGTTCCCAGCTGTGCTGGTGCCATCTCGTGCTATGTCCATGGCTGTATTTAATGTTACCTTAGTCCTGGCACTTAAAACTTTCTCTCGCAGTTTCGCTGAGTTTGTGTCAAACACCACCCTGACCATCTCATCTTCCTCTCCATAAGCACAGTCCTTCACCCGTGAATATTTAGTGGGAGTTTGCTATTGGATTGCGCTGACGGATGGCCTTATATGGGCAGGCACTAAATTACAAACGCCAGCGCAGCCTGTCTATGAACTTAATTTAAAGTGTAGGTTTACATCGTGCTTTGTTTCAGTAGCAGAACTCATGAATATGGTTGTATATGTCACTCACTCTCGCTTCTTATTGTTTAGCTGCCTTCTAAATTATATAATGCATGTTTTCTTCAGCGCTTTTTGGAGGTCTTCCTGGTTTTCTATGTACTGCGTGATTACGTGAAGGCGTGATGATGTCACACAAACTCCGCCCCACGGCGTTCAAGCTCATCTCCATTACAGTAAATGGAAAAACAGCTTCCAGTTATGACCATTACGCGTAGAATTTCGATATAAAACCTGCCCAACTTTTGTAAGGAAGCTGTAAGGAATGAACCTGCTAAATTTCAGCCTTCCACCCACACGGGAAGTTGGAGAATTAGTGATGAGTGAGTGAGTGAGTGAGTGAGTGAGTGAGTGAGTGAGTGAGTGAGGGCTTTGCCTTTTATTAGTATAGATATATGTAGATATGTATATGATTATATATGTGTGTGTATATATATATATGTGTATATATGTATATATATATGTCTATATTTGTATATGTGTATATATATATGTATATATATATGTATATATATACGATATGTATATATATGTTTATATGTGTGTGTGTGTGTATATATATATATATATATGCCAGCAACACTCATGACAATGACAACACAATTACATTGCCAATCATGTTACGTTATTATTAAAATGTTTCCTTTTCTTTTTCATTACTTCTTTAACACACTACTTCTCCGCTGCGAAGCGCGGGTATTTTGCTAGTTAACAACAAGCTCCACTTCATTCCAATGTGAAAATGCTAGGGTCACAAGAGTGTCAAGTCCTCATACAATATGTGTGCTTCAGAAGTTAAATGAAAGCATAAGTTACAGAAAGTGGTATCTTAAATAAAAGTATTCAATGTTCCCCCCGGACAAGTGCGCAATCAACTCAGCAAGTAACAGAGACACTTTCCCCTCAAGAATACAGAGCAAGAAGATGGTACTACATAACCTAAGGCCAGGTTGTGTGTTTGAGGGTGTGTTCAGGGAGGGCTAGTGAGTGGTTAGTACTTTCCTTTCACACACCACATGTTGTACAATTACACCATACAATATATGGGACCCTGCTGACTCTTTAATGAAATAAGCAGCTGAAAGGAGGCCAGAGAGGTCCATCCCTTTAAAGGCAACAAAAGTTTAGGAATGCAGGGACATGAGGGTCTGCTGAATGGAATCCAAACCTTGTATGAGATTAACTTAGGCCTTGCCAATCTTGTGTTACAATTACTTTAATTAAAAATGGGCATCATTCATAATTTTTCCAGAAATTCTTATTCCAGTTTGGGTTCACAAGAGTCTAGACCATATCCCAGCAAGCAACATAAAACACCAATACATCAGAGTACATGATCGATGTCTCTTACACCTATGTTTACTCATGGATAGGTGATTTGGACTCACCAGTTCACCTCATTTACACATGTTGTAGTAGAAGGAGTACCCAGAGAAAAAAGACATACACACACAGGGAAACTAAACAACATCCACACAGATTGAGAACTTGCTGAAAACTGATCCTAGAACTTGATGGCAGTAGGCTGCACACTGTACTACTGAGCTGCTCTAAATGCACATTCATGGCATGATCAATGTCCTCTAGGTGTGTAGCATGAATTTTGTATAAGTATGTGATGCCCCCTTCATTTCTGAAGACAAGTAATATTCTATACTTGGCATCCATATCTTATGAAGTAAGTTGCAGGCTTGGAATTTGACTTGCTTGACTGTGTTTAAAAGTGTGTTGAAATAAGTGTGGTGGAGCTTAAAATTACAATGAATGTTCTAACATGCAACCAGAACTACTTGCCCTTCACCTGTCTTTTACACCAGGGGCCTCATGCATAACGCTGTGCGTAGAATTCACACTAAAACAAAGAGTATGGACAAAAGCGGAAATGTGCGTAAGTACAAAAATTCCAGATAAATAAATCGGTGCGTATGCTAACTTACACATTCTTCTGTTACATAAATTCTGCCTGTCGCCACTCCCCAACTCCTCCCAGAATTACACCTCTTTAAATATGCAGATCAATATAAATAGCCCTTAAGCTCAATGTTCTGTGAAAAGAAAATGGCAACAGCTCGGGGGAAATAGAAGAATTTCGGTGAATGCCAAGTGGAGGCAAGAAAAAACATACTATTTGTTGGTTTAAGCAATGGTATAAACAGCAAAAGGAAGCTGGTCCAGTGACATAGTGAAACTCGAAAGTTTAAGTTCACAAAGTCGCACAGTGCCCTAAATAAAAAAGATGTCAGATATCAAAGTCGCAGTGAAAAGGCGAGTTGTAGCCCCCCGTCTGAGAGTCATATGGAAGCTTATTAGGGTACAGAGAAAAGAAAGAAAATTGGCACACAGTAGAAAATCATAAACTTAATCTTAAAATCATTTAATTGACTAGTTTCTCAAACACCATCGTAACTAAAGTAGCACACTGAATGCTTTGTATTGTATGTGTTCTTCTATGTGGTCTTTGTGTGTGAATCACTACGTGAAACGGGCTTTCTCTTCCTCCGACAGGACACAAAATCCATCACATTCGTGATATTACAGCTCTCTGAATAGTTTAAACACTGAGATGTATACTTGATATAATTTTCATGATGATAAGAACTAAAGCATGTTATTAAACATGGGAACACGGTGGCGCAATGATAGTGATGAACTGGTGCCCTGTCCACAGATTGTTCCTGCCTCCTGCAAGATGCTTGCTGTGCCATGCGCGACCTTCGATGAAATAATTTATTGCAGCAGTACTGTCTCTTTCAAACGACTAACCCCCAATTCCTGCCCTTCCTTTTCATTCTCCAAGTACCCAGTCGCCACACAATCAGCTCTGTAATAGACGTTAAGCCACCTACAAGCTTAGAATGCTGATTCTTCAAACTTTTAAGGAACATTGAAATATCTTCATAGTACATGTATAACTATTCTATCCATCTATCCTTCCAGTGTCGCGCCAGTCCTAGCAAGCATACAGGAATAATTCCTGAACGGGGAGCCAGCACGTTGGTACCGCTGCAACACTGTGTCCTCACATGTTTAATTATTAACAATGTAGATTATTCAAATGATGTTAACATTTTATCTGTATAATTTAATAAACATATTTTGCTGCATTTCATCTTAAATATAGCGTCATTATATGTAAATATGCGCTTTATAAAGTGGCTCAGGATGTGCAATATTATAACTATATCGCAAATTTACAGTGAGGTAATTGTACTTATACATTGCATCCGGATAGTATTAAAAGCGCCATCACTTTTTTCACATTTTGTTATGTTACAGCCTTATCCCAAAATGGATTAAATTCATTTTTTTCCTCAGAATTCTACACACAACACCCCATAATGACAACGTGAAAGAAGTTTACTTGAGGTTTTTGCAAATTTATTAAAAATAAAAAAACTGAGAAATCACATGTACATAAGTATTCACAGCCTTTGCTCAATACTTTGTCGATGCACCTTTAGCAGCAATTACAGCCTCAAGTCTTTTTGAATATGATGCCACAAGCTTGACACCCTACCCTTGGCCAGTTTTGCCCATTCCTCTTTGCAGCACCTCTCAAGCTCCGTCAGGTTGGATGGGAAGCATCGGTGCACAGCCATTTTAAGATCTCTCCAGAGATGTTCAATCGGATTCAAGTCTGGGCTCTGGCTGGGCCACTCAGGTACATTCACAGAGTTGTCCTGAAGCCACTCCTTTGATATCTTGGCTGTGTGCTTAAGGTCGTTGTCCTGCTGAAAGATGAACCGTCGCCCCAGTCTGAGGTCAAGAGCGCTCTGGAGCAGGTTTTCATCCAGGATGTCTCTGTACATTGCTGCAGTCATCTTTCTCTTTATCTTGACTAGTAATCCCCACAGCATGATGCTGCCACCACCATGCTTCACTGTAGAGATGGTATTGGCCTGGTGATGAGCAGTGTCTGGTTTCCTCCAAACATGACGACTGGCATTCACACCAAAGAGTTCAATCTTTGTCTCATCAGACCAGATAATTTTGTTTCTCATGGTCTGAGAGTCCTTTAGATGCCTTTTGGCAAACTCCAGGCAGGGTTGGTTGTCCTTCTGGAAGGTTCTCCTTTCTCCACAGAGGACCTCTGGAGCTCTGACAGAGTGACCATCGGGTTCTTGGTCACCTCTCTGACTAAGACCCTTCTCCCCTGATCGCTCAGTTTAGATGGCCGGCCAACTGTAGGAAGAGTCCTGGTGGTTTTGAACTTCTTCCATGGATGATGGAGGCAACTGTTCTCATTGACACCATCAAAGCAGCAGAAAATTTTCTGTAACCTTCCCCAAATTTGTGCCTCGAGACAATTCCTTTGACTTCATGCTTGGTTTGTGCTCTGACATGAACTGTCAACTGTGGGACCTTATATAGACAGGTGCGTGCCTTTCCAAATCATGTCCAATCAACTGAATTTACCACAGGTGGACTCCAATTAAGCTGCAGAAATATCTCAAGGATGATCAGGGGAAACAGGATGCACCTGAGCTCAATTTTGAGCTTCATGGCAAAGGTTGTGAATACTTATGTAAATGTACTTTCTCTTTTTTTTATTTTTAATAAATTTGCAAAAATCTCAAGTAAACGTTTTTCACGTTGTCATTATGGGGTGTTGTGTATAGAATTCTGAGAAAAAAATGAATTTAATCCAATTTGAAATAAGGCTGTAACATAACAAAATGTGGAAAAAGTAATGCACTGTGAATACTTTCCGGAAGCACTGTAAGTATAAACAGTTCCACAAGGAACACTTTATGGACTTATTGTTTGCATTTATAGTTCTTGTGATGAAACTGTTTCTGAACCGCGAGGTCCGTAAAGGTAAGGCTTTGAAGCATTTGCCGTATGGGAGCAGTTCAATAGACAGTACGCATGGTTGAGGCAGAATTTGCTTGATGCTGTATACCGATAATTGTCTTTCCGATCAGCTGCTGTAGAGCTGTGATTTCACACTCAGATACAGTGGGGTGAACACTCTGAGTGGTGCAGTGAGAGTAACAACGCTAAAGCAGCTATGGTATTTGGAATAATTTGGCCATTCTGTGGACCATTATACTGTTACTGGTTAATTACAATCAAATGCCTTAAACTAATAAACAATATGCGGTTAATTTCAGTATATTTATAAAGCCGCATCAGGGATGTGGATCTAAAACAGAAAGGGAAATCACAGTGGATAAAAGGCAATGCTTTGATGCTGGGTTCCGACAGTTTGCAAAACCGAGCAGAGAACTTGTGCACGCCAGGGATTGAGTTGGCGTGAAAATGTGCGTGGCTTTATACCAAGTTTAGTTTTTATACATCACGATGTGAGCGTGAAAACGGGTGTACGCACCATTTGTATGTGAGGCCCCAGGACTTTAGAGTTATACATTCTCCATAATATTTAATGGTCAGAATATTGAAATTATGTCTTTTACCCCTGAAGGTTAGCTGAAGTCTTCACAGGTCTAATCAAGTGCTGCCATTGATTGTCATTCTTCGTAAAACATTGTGATATCACCTGTATACAGGTGACTTGACCTATGTGTGGTTCTGGTGAAACTCTCTGTCAGATATCTATATTTTGCTTGATTCATTTGGAGAAAAGCTGTATGCAACACACAAAAAGACAAAACTCCTTTAAAATTTAAAGGTTTCTTGCCAATGTCAAATTCAAAAATGCAGGCATGTCTTTTTCTATTTAGTTACATAATCAAGCAGCTACTGTAGGCACAGTTTTACTTGTTCAGCTGTATTTGGAGGTATCTACCTTGTATGTTTATCATTTAATGTCTGTTAGCTGTTTCAGATTATTTGTTCAGTGTTTCCAAACTCATTTTCTGTGGTTAAGTGTTTGTTACAGCAAATTTTGTAATTTATGACTCACTTTTGTTTGTTTTTATATGTTTTAATGATATCTTATATTTTAATGATATTGTGTTCAATTAGATGACCTTTCTATTCTCATACTGTAGTCAGAAAAGCATATAGCTTTGTTTTCTTAGATATTTAGAAAGAATTGCATTTTTGGTTATACATTTATACATCCATAAGAATCTTTCAATTTTTGTATATATTTAGATAGAAAAAAGAACAGCTAAAGGTGCAAATAATGAATAAGAAGCGATGTTTCTACATTAATGCATGCATAATAAGCTTAATAGTTAGAAATGGCTCAAACAACCAATGCATTTCAAAGAACATTTCAAGAAAATGTGTTCATCCATGCTTATAAACCACACAAATACTTTTTTAGTTCTTACAAAAATTAGCATTTCAATTGACTAAAGGGCAAAGTAATTAAAGACCTGATATTAATAATGTTAAAATGACAATACAAATAATTCTAAAAAAATTAAAAATCCAAATGGTTCTCATTAAAACTGTGGGATCACCATTTGAAAGTTATCTTTTTTAAAAACTTTTTCGAGAAAATGTACAGTATATGTAGGATAAGTAGCCAATCATGACCCTAAATTGGTATCAAAATAAGAACAGAGTTGTTGATTTATATGATGTACCTGAAAAAATGGCTAGTAACCAGAAATACATTTGAGGTTGTTTTTTAAAACAAGTAAAAATATGACCACCCAAACACCATCTTTACAAACATACGTTAACAACAATGCATAATTTAGGAAAACAGTAGGTTGCTAGTGCATATTTTGCTACTGTAGCCTTCCTTTCGATTCAAGACAACTTTTCAAGTAAGATACATTTTCTACATAATTAAACAATAGTTTTCTGATATAAGACAGGAGAAAACCACAAACTGTTTTTTTTCACAGATAGTGTTTATAATTTGTTCAGGGATGCTGCTGAGAACTATAGCCAATGTATATATCCAAAAGATATTACTGTTTTGGTGTTTGGTAGATGTTGTCAAGTTTGGCCCTGGAGAGTCATGGAGGATGCAGATTTCTGCTCCAACTCAATTGATTAATTAAAAGCCAAAATATTTCCACTAAAGCAGTTTTGCACTTTTATCTCATGTTTCAAAACGGAATTCTCTTGGATTCTGGTAGGACAGCAGATTTACAGGACATATGGCGAAGATCTGTTTCTGGTAGGACAAAGCATGCAGTAATGTGCCAGCTACATCAATTACTTTTTAAAATAGATATGCATTCCAAAGGCATGCTTTTATTGACATTACAAAAATATGTATTGGAAGATAAGTGTGCGTTCACTATTTAAGGTGCTGACATCCTGTGCATGGTAAAGTTTTTATATCTGCTTCCATCAAAGTAGGTTTTAGCAACAGTACTTTGTAAACAAGTATAATATTTTCAAAATGTGAAGAATACATCCACTTTATTCAACATAAATACTACTTTTTCTTTGCATTTCATGCAATGAAGACTTATAACAGAATGGATATGAGTAAACACAATTCCTTGATTTTATCCAGTGCTGTTGCCTCTTATGTCCAGGAAATTGCTTAATATCGAGCCAAATCTGTGTCTACTTGAATATTTTTGAGGTACTCTAGTCAATACCTTACATCCCAGAGACATGCATGATAGGTTAATAGAAATTAGAACTTTTACCAAAGAGAGTGTGGGGGTTTTTGAGAGTGTGTCTCCTGATAGATTAGTATCCTGCTTTGGATTTTTTATATGGCGATTGAAATGCTTGTTAAGAACTTAAATTAAAGCAAATGTATATTACTTTATTTAATTGGTTTATAGGATGCATTAGTCCCATCAGCATGTTATGACCTTGCTGTTTTCGGACATTTGGTCATTTGAAAGACATTCAATTTGATATTGATTAGCAGATGTTTGGTTTTTTAAAAAAATAGTAGTGAATAAGTAAAAATCATTTTGTAAATTTACTGGACCATTTTTATCCTTATGAAATTTGTAAAGTGCAAGAGCAAAGCACTACCGCAAAGCAGGAATCTATCCTTAAAGATTAGTTGCTTATTATATTAAAATGTAGGTGCAATTTTTAAATGTTATTTCTTGTGTTCTAAAATGTTATCCATGCTTAGAATTTTTTAGCTAAAATTCTAATGACTTGACAATAGTTACAGTATCTTTTTGTTATGTCTTGTTAAGAGTTACATATGCATTCGTTTTTTCTAGCAAGTTGCTTTCCCGGCTTTGTGCTTTGTGGAAATAAAATTTCATGTGTAAATAAAATATTACTCTGTGATGGACAAAATGACTGCCCTGATGGCTCTGATGAAGCTCCAGACTCCTGTGGTAAGTACATAATGACAAGGTTCAGATGCAGTGCAAGCTTTTAAGTTAATCAATTGCTAATGCAAAATTGTATAGGTTTAAATACAGTAGTTGCATAATTTAATAGTGTTAAGATCATTAAGTCTTAATATATCTGTAAGCAGAAAATGTCTTGTTGAAGAGCTCTGTCCTTGAAACAAATTTCATTATGAAAATTATGGATAGACAATATATACAGATTTATAAACATTTTCCACATAAATGCTGGTCAAAGCACATAAAACAATTATGTAAAAAATACATTTATCTTTATATTTTAGGTTGTGAATTGGTATAAAAAATAAGCCATTTTAATGGTCAAAACTTAATCAATATAAAAAATAAGAAAATAGACTGAAAAAAAGAGCTTAAAATGTGAACTGTGTGAATTCACACTGATTAACCTGCCAGCAATAAAGACACAGCCAGCAATTAGAAAACCTCCACCATTTGAATGGAGTTTCCTTGAACTTTATAACTCTGCACTTTTTAACCCCATGCTAAAAACACTCCATGTACTGTATATTTTTAAGCAGCTTCTATAGATTGATTTTAAATTTTGTCCTTTTACTGACTTGAACATTATGTCTTTTAGATCATTCTTGTAGAATCTTAAACAGATTTTTAATTGGGATAGGAATGGACAAACAGCCTAAGAAGGGCAAATGCTTATTGATTATTCTTGTAATCATTGTTAATTGTTAAGGTCTTTAAGTTTGGGGTGCATGCTGGGCAGATTAGGAAGGAAGGTACAGCAGAGCAGAAGAGAGAAAAAACAAGGAGCGCAGAGCAGAAGAATAGCCTAAAGAAATTGACAAGGACCTCATGGACTGAAAACCAGTCTGAAACAACACTGCACCCAGTCTATGACTCATACTTCTATCACCATCATTTTATGCATAAGTATTTTCAATAAGACTCCTTTTAAAGTACATTTCTTAGTCTTTAAACTCTCTTTTCAAATACATTTCCTACTTATTGCTACCATTGGTTTTATTGTGTTTTTTATTAATGTTGCTTTAGAATAATAATTTTATACTGTCTGATTGGGTCAAGGTATAGCGATAAGAGCACCTAGTGTAGGCGACTGCCATATTCCTACAGGTGTTAGGAGCTGAGGACAAGACATTTTCCAATAGTAGCAGCACTATGAGAGTGCGGTGATTTGCACAGGTGTAGCTCTGGTCTACAGGCAATAATTTGGTCTGCTAGTGCACAGCTAGCAAGTCTCTCCTTGAGGTAGTTGTCCATGTGCAGGTAAGGCGCTACATGTGTACATGTGGGGCGCTATAAAGGAGATACCTAACACTCATAAACAATATAGTTAACAGTAACTGTGGCGCAGACAAACCAAAGTAATGAACACAGGAATCTACAATATATATAAAACTATATTCAAGGTATAGTGATAAGAGCACTTGCTCCAGGTGATTGCCATATTCCTACAAGGGTTGGCAACTGAGGAAAAGGGCACCTGCTTTGGAGATTGGCACAAGTGTAGCCTAATTTGTAAAATAAGTGTTTTCTGTGTGTGGTGATTTAGATTGAATAGTTATGTGCTAGCTTTCACTAGATTCAAATTCTACTGTATAGCATTTTCTTGATGTGTACACAGTATAATCATTTTTTACTTCTTACAGCAACGCCTTGTGATGGACAGTTCATTTTGGAAGGGCCAGTTGGATTTTTCCATTCCAAGAATTTCCCTTCACAATATGAGCAAAACTTACAATGCCAGTGGATAATACGGTATATTTATCAGTTCTTTTTCCCAAAATGGACTACTTAGTATCGATGGAGAAGTAAATTACACTATTTAATGCTAACTAACACAATAATTTCTATGATAAAATGCTGAGTTCTTCTACATGTTTTTACCATTTATTTTTATACAGGGTTGAGAAAGATTTCAGTATTAAACTAGACATTTTGACATTTCAAACAGAAGATTTAATTGACACCTTGAATGTGTATTCAGGAACTGGAAAGAGCAAAATTCTAATATGTAAGTTATGAAAGATGTCTGATTGGATCATTATTTTCAAAATAGACTGCTTTGCTTGGAAATTTATTAGTGACCGCCTGTAGAATCAGCTTAATGTCACATAATCTAAAGCCAAATATATATTTGTAATGTACAGCATGCAGTAAAAATACCTCTGATAAAAATGAATGAACATTTATTTTAATTTCAATATATGGTACTCTTACAGCAGATCATGGGCTGGTTTCTTGAATGTTTTACATTGGTGAGAAGAGCTTGTGAGACTCTTACTACTTACTTGGGGTTGAAACTAGTGCGAGTAAAACTCCTACTTTGTTATTGAAGAACTACAATAATGTATTGCAAGAACTGTGTAATAGTATATTATTAGGTATTCGAAAGTATACTTTAGAATGTGTGTTAGTGATTTACTATAACTACATGGGTATGTTTTCCAAAAGAATATTAATGCTTAGAAAGTCATAAATTGTATAACCAATTAACAATTTATGGGGATTTCCAAAAACTCATCATAATTTAACTGCCATGGTAAATCCACTGAATGTGCTCCCTGAACCACACATCAATCACCAAATGCTTTTTAAACTGCTCACCCCGGTTGAAAACCATAGTGACAAAGAGAGCACATTAAATTCATGTTTTCTCAGTTCTCTGAACATTTAGAATACTAAGGTTTATACTTGATATTATATAATTTTCATGATGAAACACATTAAGGCATGTGCATTATATTTTATAAATTCCTTGCTAATTCAATTTTCCCAATTCTCAATAGCTACACAAGAGTAAGCTAAGGATATTTCTATATTTTCTTTTAAATTTTGAAGAACCTATGTTATAAGGTTGCACCTATATACTGTAACTATATAATTGTACTATCTGTAGATAGTACAGTTGTAAGAAAAACAACCTGTTGAGAGGAATATCCTTTGAATTCTTTGTCACCTACAACCCAACTCTTGGATGTTAATTAACTTAAATCCTTGCGTTGTAGCTGATATTCAAGCATTCTCCAAGCCTTTTTGAGCCTAATCACACCTACTGTGAAGGTTCTTTGTTTTGTACAGATATTAGTATTGTGGCAGATTGTAAGAAAGAACGAGTTAGATGGTGGACAACTACTGAGTGATACTTCTGCATTGCATTTCTCATAAAGTTGCACGCTAGTCTCTATGAGTAATCAATTTTGGATCACTCGCTCTATATTGCACTGTTTAAATGATAATCATAGATTAGAAACAGTTTTCTGTGATTGATGAGTCTTTGATGGACAGACATACGTAAAGGCAGACTTATGAGGGAGGGGGATTCAGGAGTTGAATCACTGTTAGGGTCATATCTACCTGTTCTGAGGGAACCACAGAATAACTAGTTTATAATGTGAAAGCTTAGGATTCGCTTATACTTGAATAGGTACAATAGCAAGTAGTGTAAAAGTATGCAGTAGCTGAATAGATAGCCAGAAGAAAACATAGAAACAGCATCTCAGATTTTATACATTGTATATATATATATATATATATATATATATATATATATATATATATATATATATATATATATATATATATATATATATATATATATATATACACACACTGCCTTCAGAAAGTATGCAGATCCCTTCACTTTTTGAAAATTTTATGTTACAGCTAAAATCATTTAATTTTTTCCATCATCTAGCAACACTCAGTACTCCAGAATGATAAAGTGCCAATAAGATTTTAGGATTTTATGTAAATTTGTTAAAAATAAAAAAAAAAATGAAATATCACATTTACACAATTATTTAGATCAGCTGATGCCACCTGGAAAAGAAATGTTCCATATACTGTAACTATGCCAATATCTATACATTGTATTCCAGCACATTTCAAGTTTGCTGATGTGCTGTATTGCATTATTATTTGGCCAGTATCTGTAGATTAATTACAGATGACAACCAGCCTGCACAATGGTGACAGATAACTATATATGTTTGTATCAGCTACACAGCTCCATAATTTAACTTAAGTAATATGCGATTGTTAGATTTTTTTGACTTGGTGGCTGGAGACACTGATATAATTCAATGGACATTCTTCTCATTCGCTTTTCTTAATGACAGCCTTACTATAGCCCCCCAAATTCTGCCAGACCCTTTCCTTTTCTTTATTTCTGCATTTCTGTATGACCAATTGCTATACATAAACTGTCTCTGTTAAAGTAAAGGTAGTTACAACCTTGGAACACAAATACGTCAAAACTTTTAAAGAACATAGAAATATTGTCATTATTGACAGTAGGAATAATTTAAACTAATGTATCTGCAGAATATGATCCTTCAAACTTATTAATGCATTTCATCAGGAATATTATACCATCTCAAAGTATAAATTTATTCAGAGTTAGGTTTATGGTGGTCAGAGACACATACTTGTAACTAAATAAATACTCTTTACGCAGCCATACTATCCATCGATCCATTATCCAACCCGCAATATCCTAATCGAACTGTCATATGTCCTTCCATATTCCTTCTTCATGTCAGACAGCCTGAAAATTACAAAGAATTTGCTGTGCTACTTTGTTATCCACTTATGATGGATTTCAGGAAAGCCTTCTAAATGAATGTTTGATCTTAAAATTGAGTTTACTTAATTTCATGATACTTTTGAGAAACTTGCGCCTGTATTGTATAATTTCTGTTGTTTTTATGTATTTTTAATTACAATGTTGAAAAATAAGGGCCTTAGTTTTATCAAATGAATATTGTTTAGTAAGATATTACTGCTAAATCCGATAGGCAGCAATGCCACCTGAGCCCAGAATGTTCTTTATTCTTTGTTTTTTTACTTTTTCAGATTCACTGTCAGGCTCTGTTTCAGGATCTCTCATGATATTTTCTGAAGAAGCGAGTGTTGTGTTTTCCACAAATGAATATACAAGTTTTAGTGGATTTAACATAACATACAAGGCAGAATACATTAATAACATTACAAGTAAGTAGCTCAATGTCTTTGTTTTATTAAGATATTTTGTTTGGTGGGGGAGCATTGCAGTAATAGGAACAGTTGGCCAAGTCAAGTGAGTAGCTTTGAACAAATAGGATTGTGAGCAGATACAGTATGTACGTGGGTATCATTGTCATTATTAAAATTCTACAGAATGTTTAATATGCATATTAAATAAATATTTAAAACGCCAAAGAATTAAATAAAGTAACAAGGAAACATTACTACAAAGGATACTGAATTAAAAATGAAATTTTTAAAGAAATAAAGATTTAATTAAATCTTTAAAAAAAAGCATCAAATGTATGACATTTAACATCACAAAAACAAAACATCAAATAAAAGCATTGAATGGATACTATTAGGCTCAAAATATGCAAGTGAACCAACAGCTATGCACGGAGGAAAATGTTTACTATTTAACCATAGATATTAAAGAAGAGAAAATCAAACATGAAGAATTATTATTATTAAAAATAACAATAATAATAATAATATTTTAGTAGACACATTTAAGACAACTTAAAATAAAAATAATCACACTATGAAAGTTAATGAATTAATTACAAGGATAATTATAATATCAATACAGAACACAATTTAAAATGGAGCTCAAGAAAAACTGTGAATGATACACTCCCAAGATTTAAATTAACATCACAAAAAACTGAAACTATTTTTAGCAATTGGTTCTTTATAATTTTAGAATGCACTCTTAACACAGAAAAATCACAACAAGAAATGTAATGATTGCAGACAGGATTCTACTGACTCTAAAAATATAGCATTCATTTTATCCCCAAGTCCAAGTACAGGTAGTCCCCAGGTTACAGACATCTGACCTACAACTTATGAACGAGGCTGCAGCTGCAACGCATGCGCCTCAGTAACTGCCTCTCCGTCATCTTCAGCCTGGGGACGCTGCAAGCGGTGGCTGGAGGGGGGCGATTTCACTGCTGTGTAGTGTCCCTCGGGCGGCTCCCGGCGGCAAGCGGTGACCTGTGGTCCATAGTTACTGGGGCCACAGCTATTGCTTGTGCGCAGGACGATGGTTTGCTGCCCGCCCACTACGCCGCCGCAGCTACTGCTCCTGACTGGACGCAGGCTGGATGGAGTGGAGGGGGGTGTTTCACTGCCCGCCCAGCACACATGGCTGGTAATGCTGCAAGCGGTGACCCGGTTGTGGCTGAATGGAGGCCATTGAGGGTGTGTAATGTGCCTCGGATGGCTGCCTGTTGAATTGGGGTTGGCCGATTCACTACCTACCCGCCTTTGGCTGCACTGTGTTCATTCTCGGTGGGCGGATGCTGCAGGCAGAATACTGTAGTGGAGGTGACTGTGTGGTGGACGAATGATGAACCCCCCCTTTGCCGCCCCCAGTCATTCTCAATAGTAAGCCTGCTTGTACTGTTACGCACATAGAAGGAAGTTGTCTCTCATTCAGTACATCAGATGTGTTGATGGGTAACTTCCTGCTGTGATAGCATGTACAGTGCTGTGCAGAAGAGCTCATCTTAACCTTTTGTCTTCACCCTTCAAGAATGTCTCTGAAACACAAATCTGATGCAAGTGCTGGTGATACAGTAAAGAAGAGAAAAACCATCACCATTGAAAATAAAGTAGAAATGATAAAAAGGTCAGAGAGAGCTGAAACTCCATCATTCATTGGCAGAGCACTTGGTTACAGTCGGCCAACAATAGGATTTATTAAAATAATGTACCTTTCTGACTTACATACAAATTCAACTTAAGTATAAACCTATAGTCCCTATCTCGTACGTAACCCGGGGACTGCCTGTATATAAAACAGGATCAGCACAGTTACATACAAACTCTGTCACATCTGTTAAAAATATAACTTTTACTTTGTGTTTAGGTGCTTTGAAGTACTGACACTCTTAGTCAATATGTTAATACAATATAATACTATAGAATTACTGGCAAATACTTATAGATTATACAGTCAATAGTGCTGAATGTTGTCCCAAGTAAGGGGTGTTTGCTTCCAGGGAATGTTTTCCTTTTTAGAAATACAGGACATACTTGAACCTGTATATATAGCCCTTCAGTAACCATGGCGGAAATAATCAGTCAACTGAAATATGGCACAAAAGGATATATATATTTTTAACTTGCTTTAAAATGCAGCTTTCATTCCCAAGATATACTGTATTATAGTGTAATTATTTATACAGTACATACAAATCCAGGAATGTTAGTGACTATAATCCCTGTTTTGTGGAGTGCAGGAGACATTGTTCTTGTAGATGGCTTCCTGTCACCCCGATTAAATATTCACACACTTTTTGCATATGCAGTGGGCTATTTGTGACAACTACCACATATGGGCTAACAACAACAACAAAAACAACAACAGTTTATTTTTTGCATAGCCCAAACTCCCACAAGGAGTGCCTCATTGGGTTTTACTAGGCTCTATGTTTTGACAGACCACCAGCCTTGACTCCCCAAGACAACAAGAAAAAACTTCCAAAAAAAACCTCTGTAGGGAAAAAAATGGAATATATATATATTTTGCTTTTTATCTTCTTGAAAAAAAAAATCTTAAATTGCTTGTTGTGTAGATCAGTTCAACTGCAATGATCCATTTCACCCAGACCTCTTACCTAAAGTGCACTTAAACAGAACCAAGTAAGAAAGTGTGATATCACAAATGGTCAACCCAAACATTTATATGGAACTCTAATTCATTATCAGACACCCTCACTCTCATTCAATTTATAGTTGTTGATTAACTTAAATACAAATTTGCACTGTAGAGCAAAACCTGAGCGTTCAGAGACAACTCATACAAAAAATGGAACTGTCATAGAGGAAGCAGTTATAGCCGCTTGCTGACAGATCCAGAATTCAGGGTTTAAACATATTTTAATTAAATGTAATTCCTTCTTTATTTTTCTTTTCTACAGATGAGGAGAAAATTAACTGTTCATTTGAAGAGGGGATGTGTTACTGGACGCAAGACCTGAAAGATAATGGACAATGGACACGACTCAATAGTGGAGTATTCCCACCATTTTCTGGACCTGAATTTGATCATACCTTTGGGAATAGCACGGGTAACTATCAGTAAACTGTCCTAAACCTGCTGTGGTTTCTATGCTACGGTATTTCTATTGCTTCTGCATCATCTTTTAACATATGAAAGTGTGCTTAACTACCTAAAAATTATTAGCTTTTTAGTTATTCCCTGTTCTTTAGTTGTTGCTTATACCACACTCTGTTCTAACACAACATTTACTTTCTCAGCTTTATTCACTCCTTCCCTTCCTGTATACTACAAGCAATTGTTTTTTAGTAACACATCTGACTATGGTTATAAAGCCAAAGCCTTTTTCCCCTAGCCTTCTTTTCCATTTTAAAAATTGGAATAGGTTGTGCTTATATTTTCCCTTAAAATGCATAATTCTTGCATGTACTCATGTCATAAATTCAAACAGAAAAGAAATTCTTTTTCACTGTTTCTAATACCAATGAACCACAGCTATTTATTTCTATTACTTTTGAAATAACAATAAGTAGATGAATCCAAAATTCAAAGTAGGGACCTAGAATTTAAGTAGGGAGTGATCCAATGAATGGCCAGTTTTTTGCTTTTCCCAAGCCAAAGTTGTAATCACCTGTGGCCTCATGCGTAACGGCGTGCGTAGAATTCACACTATAACATGGCCCTAAGCATAAAAGCGGAAATGTGGTTATGCACAAAACAATTCAGATGCATAAATCTGTGTGAAGGCCAACTTACACGTTTTTCCGCTACATAAATCCCAGTCAGCGTGAAAAGTAACTCACGTGTACGTGCCTGCTGTCCCGCCCCGTCTCCTCCCAGAATTACGCCTCTTTGAATATGCAAAACAATATAAATATCCCTTAAGCTCAGCGTTCTGTGAAAATGCAATGGCAAAAGCATGGGGGGAAATAGAACAATTTCAGCGAATACCAAGTGGAGGCAAGGAAAAACATTCTATTTGTTGATTTAAACAGTGGTATAAACAACAAAAGGAAGTTGATCGAGTGACATAGAGTGTCAGAGAAACTTGAAAGCTCAAGTTCACAAAGTCGCACAGTGCCCAAAATAAAAAAGAATATGTCAGATATTAAAGTTGCTGTGAGAAGGCAAGCCGTAACCCACCGTCTGAGTGTCATATGAAAGCTTATTAGGGTACAGTGGGAAAAAAGCATGAAATGTCAACTCTCTAAATTTCCACTTTAATCACATAGTTTATTTTGTCATTAAAGATAAACTTCATCTTAAAATCATTTAATTTACTAGTTTTACTAGTTTCACAAATCCCATCGTAACTAAAGTAGCACTTTAAATGCTTTATTTTGTATTTGATCTTCTATATGCTCTACATGCGTGAATCACTACGTGCTTCTTAAACCGGCTTTCTCTTTCTCTGACAGGACACAGAATCCATTACATTCGTGATATTACAGCTCTCTGAATAATTAAAATACTGAGATGTATACTTGATATCATTTTCATGATGATAGGCGTTAAACCATGTTATTAAACATGGGAACATGGTGGTGCAGTGATTGTTCATGCCTCATGCAAGATGCTTGCTGCGCCATGTGCAACCTTCGATGAAATAATTTATTGCAGCAGTACTGTCTCTTTAAAATGTACTAACCCCCAATTCCTGTCCTTACTTTTCTTTCTCCAAATATCCAATCGCCACACAATCAGCTCTGTAATAGACGTTAAGCCATCTGTAAGCTTAGAACGCAGATTCTTCAGAACGTTTAATGAACATTGAAATATCTTCGTAATATATGTTAAATTATTCTATCCATTCATGTCGCGCCAGTCCCAACAAGAATACAGTGCGAGGCAGGAACAATCCGTGAACGGAACGCCAGCTCCTTGCTAGCGCTGCGACACTGTGTCCTCACATGTTTATGAATTAACAATATAGATTTTTTAAATTAAGTTAAAGTTTTATTTTGCTGCATTTCATCTTAAAAATGATATTGTCATCAAATATAAATACGCGCTTTACAAGGTGGCTCAGGTTGTGCAATATTATAACTGTATCGCAAGTTTACAGTGAGGTAATTGTACTTATAAGTACAAACAGGTCTACAAGGAGCACTTGATGGACTGTTTGAATGCGTTTATAGTTCTTGGGATGAAACTTTCTGAACCGCGAGGAAAGGCTCTGAAGCGTTTGCTGTATGAGAGCAGTTCAATAGACAACAGCATGGCTGAGGCAGCGTGTGCTTGATGCTGTATACCGATAATTCTCTTTTCAGTCAGCTGCTGTAGATCTGTGATTCCCCACTCAGATACAGTGATATAAATACTCCAAGTGGTGCAGTGGGAGTAATATGGAAAAAGATGATCTGCTGTGGCCACCCCTAACGGAAGCAGCTGAAAGAAAAAGGTACAGTGAGAGTAACAACACTAAAGCTGCTATTGTATTTAGAATAGTTTGACCATTCTGTGGACCATTATATTGTTACTGGTTAATTACAATCAGATGCATTAAACTAATAAACAATATGCGGTTAATTTCAGTATTTTTATAAAGCCACATCAGGAATGTGGATCTAAATACAAAAAGGAAACCACACTGGAACAGTAACACTGCTTTGACACTGGGTGCCGCCAGTCTGCAAAACCGAGCATAGAACTTGTGTACGCCAGGATATGAGCTACCGTGGAAATGTGCGTGACTTTACACCAAGTTTTGGTTTTATACATCGTGATTTGAGCGTGGAAATGTTCATAGTAACATTTTTGTGCGTACGCACCGTTTATATATGAGGCCCCTGGTTACCCGGAGTGAAAATCAAGTGAAGAAATAAGTGAAAACTTTATTGCACATTTTGTTACAATAAAGAAATCATTACCATAAAAAAAGTTTATTCTCAGCTCACAAGTGATTCTATTTAAATTGTTCACACTACATACATCAAATCGATAACAAAATGTGACCTTTATTATATAACTAGTAAAATACCGCACTTTGCAGCGGTGAAGTACTGCATTCAAATTTTATTAAGAAGAAAATTAAACCTTTTTAAACTGTGGGACAATATGCCAATAATTATTTGTTAAGGATCTCTTTGTATACCATGTTGTCAGTTCGGCCCTCCGTTTGTAACATGACCAAGCTGTCGCTGAGCTTACTCTTGAGCATGTAACTTACAGTTGGCCATGTGAACAGTAATTTTGTCTCAAATCTTACAGCTTGGATTGCTGCTGACATAATCGGTTTGAGTTTCATGGTTTGTTTCAATTACGACAGTATTTGCAGGATTTGTTGTGTTGAAGTGACATTTGGCATCTGTCAAGCGTTGTAAGCACACAACCGCTTTCATCGATAAAATCACATCCAGCTTTTGAGAGTTTAAACATTCATAAACATCAAAGTGTCCACTACTGAAATCGTCACCTGTGAATCTAAGATGTTTAAGAGGCATTGGCGGGTGTCGAAGGTGTAAAATATTTGGCCATTTGTACACTTGAAAGCAACAACCGACAATTCAGCGGCAGCCATCAACTCACATACAGAACCATAGGTGAAGGGCTTAAGCATTTCACTCTTCTAGTGCTCCTGTGTAGTATAATTATCTCCTGTACCGTCATCAGTCCACACCTTGAACCTGTCCCAGTCATTCAATACATAAGACAGAATGTTCCTCCGGATATCAAGAGTGAGCCTGATATGGCCGTGCAATATGTAACAAAGAGAATGGAAAAGGTAGGTGGTATCTCCGGGCATTGAAACCACTCGGTAAGTGACAGTTCTTTGATCGATAGAATTTCTTGAAGATGGGTCCATAAGTAACAAAGACTGTTGAAAAGTTCAATATGGCGGCCGACAGTGGCATCATACTACCGAAATAAGTACATACATTGGTTTCAGTTAGTGGAGGAAGCCGCATACCAAATTCGAGAAGATGGGGCCATAAATAAGAAAGTTCAACATGGCGAACGTTGTTGACCGTTATGACCATTACGCGTAGAATTTCGAAATGAAACCTGCTTAACTTTTGTAAGTAAGCTGTAAGGAATGAGCCTTGCAAATTTCAGCCTTCTACCTATACGGAAATTTGGAGAATTAGTGATGTTGGAAAATTCAATATGGCGGCTGACAATGGCATCATACCACCGAAATAAGCATGTACATTGGTTTGGTTAGCTAAGGGAAGCCACGTACCAAATTTCGTGAAGATGGGGCCGTAACCTGCTTAACTTTTGTAAGTAAGCTGTAAGGAATGAGCCTGCCAAATTTCAGCCTTCTACCTACACGGGAACTTGGAGAATTAGTAATAAGTGAGTCAGTGAGTGAGTGAGTGAGTCAGTCAGTGAGTCAGTGAGGGCTTTGCCTTTTATTAGTATAGATTATAGTGAAATGGCCCATGTTTTGTCAGTCTTATAGTATGCTACTTTAAAAAATAAATAATTATAAGAGGTGCAGCTAGGCTTGCATATGTGAGTGCAGCACTCCGTTGTGCAGTTGAAGAGAGTTCAGTGGGGACAGCAAAATGATTGTTAGCTCTGCACCTGCACAATTAATTCAGTTGCAGGGTTATTATAGTTTTGCCTTTTTATATTGCTTTTTATTTCTATATTTTTTCTGACCTTACTTGGAAATTCAGTTTAGTTAGAATTTCCTTCATCGTGTATTTTTAGTTTTAATTTAGTTTTTATTTCACAAAGACATTTTTATTTTATTTTTTATATCTTTTAGTTTCAGTAATTATGGCATGGAGCTCCTATGGAGTTTAGTTTTGTGTCACAGTCAGACAGAACTTTACACTTAATGGATTTGGATATGAGTTTAATGTTAGTGGAAGCTTACTACACTACATGTTTTACTATCTGGTTTTGTTTTTGTATAATCAAAACCAGATACTGAATATGAACAATTTTACACAATTTTATAATTTTTTAAATATTTTCTATGTCATTTGTGCTGAACAAATGATAGCTGACTGTTGACACTTTTTATCTTTTCCTTTTATTGCCTAGAATGGGTCAATTTGTAATGAAATTTAGATGAATTTTAAGGTTTGAGGGTTTTTTACTCAGTATGTCTACAACACACAATATATCCCTCTCCAGGACAATGTGCTCATAATGAATGCCTTCAATATTGCATTCATAAATGTCCAATACTGGGCTTTGTTATTTTCTACCAGCCATATTGATCTCTGATTCCATCTCAGGAACATACAATTTATAGACAGAATTTTGCCACTTGCAGGCCTGAAAAGATGTCAAAAATCAGAAAACAGATTCTACTGTGTCCTGACAGGTGTGATCATGAAAATCATTGGAGCTTAGGAAGAAAATGACTCTTAGATGAATCAGTGTGCAGACTCCACCTAGCTGTATTGAGGGAAACAAAGAAAAACAAGCATGTACTGTAGTGTGAAGGTTAGGGGTGGTGAGACTTAAATAGCCAAAGTATAAGAATGTTAAACCTTTAATGAGCAGAGGAAGAGCAGGTAATAGGAGTGTGGACAGACACAAAATGACAGAGACAGCATCTGACATTAAGAACAATATATACTGTACATTATCTAAACCTGTTTATCTAGAGTAGGACTGCAAGAAACCTGGATCCTACCCCAGCAGGTATGCATTGCAGGAAAAATCCCTGATATGCAATATGTATGATATGGCTGATGTTAAAAGCAAAAAGAATATGATATTTCAACTATCTATTTTGGGAGAGATAGAAACATTGAAAAAAGGGGGACAAGTATTTTAAAATACTGTATAATTCTGCAGCTGGATTAATTTCACAATATCGGGTATTTTGTGCTATGAATATGAACTAAAAAAGATAAATGAATAAATATGGAATAAATGCAAAAACACATTAGAATGTTTAGTTTGCCATCACTTGGCAGACTCTTTTTGCCAACTCAGGTATTTTATAAAGTTTGTATCGCTTCGGTGTTAAATGACATTTTTAAAGCAAAAGTGATTGACCTTGTCAATTTTCAAAAATAGGGAGTGGACTCCCCTAGACTTTCTCATATACTCAGATATGGGGATGGATATCTAAGGAGTAAATCACAAAACAATGAGTATATTTTTTATATTATGTACATTAAAGAACCATCAACAATGAATCAAATCAAATGAATAATATATTTAACAATTATTATAAAAGTAAAGTTAAATAAATTGGACTCTACAGCTACATAGATAAAAAAAAAAAATTGAGTATGTGTTCAAGTACCACTTCCAGTTGATGGATTTGGCCCAAAAGTTAATACAGATCTACAATTTTGGTGTAGCAAACACATGCCGAATTTCATCCATCTATCTCATTGCGTTTTTGAGTAATTGTGTTTACACACACGCAGACACATGCATACACAGATAATTCCAAAAAACAGTATTTTCGCACTCAGGGAGGTCTAAAATGTCAAGATTAATTAAAATCTCAAGGTCGAATTGAGAATTGTGCTGATACGAGAAAGTAAAATGATATTTCCTTGCACCTTCCCTGCAAAGTGGCAGGTGAATTATTGTCAACAAAAAGTAGTCACCTGAGAAATAAACTGAAATGTTACTCTCTCTTGATTTTTCTGTCCATACGTTAAAGGTTTTGTTGACCAGCACATTACGATTTCAGGCATTTGAATTACATCTTGATATACACAAGCACAAAGAAAGGCTTCACATAAATCATTTTTTGTTTCACATGCTTTACACACCGGTATTCAGTTTGCTCTGTCACTGCAAGTGCTGTGTGAACATCCACCCTCTGTCACCAGCCGTTCACTATATGCGGGTGGCTCATGGTGGATGACTTTCTGTTTTAGAGATAAAAGTTACAAGGGTTAAAGACTAACTGCAAGAATATAGTTTCTTTTAGTTTTTGCTTTTCATTTCAGATTTGTAAATTATTTTATTTCAGTTTACGAAAATGTTTTTTTAATAATAGTTTCAGTTTTGATTTTAGTTTTCGATAACTATAACAACCTTGCTCAGCTTTTCCCCATTGATGCATGGGTCTCATTTGGCTTTTGACAGTTTTAAGGTAAGGAACTCCCTGTGATTTTAACACCCCTTTTTGTAATATTTATTGGCAATTTATTTCGAGATTTTAAACCTTCACCACCAGTTTTACAGTATGTGGTATTATTATGAAGAGCACTATCATTTTATCTGACTATCAGTTATCATTTGCCCTTTTCATCCTTGGTTACGACTATCGATGGCTCTGGGTTCAAGCTGCCAATGTGCAGCTAACCCGGACTGTCACAAGTCTACATAACAACTTTTTCCATGTATTTATTGTAATGTGCAGTGCAGCATCTCATATTTATGGAGAATTTCCTATATTTACATTTGCAGGGTTCTATATTGCCACTAATCAAGAGCCAGGAATAATGAGTTATAACCTCATTAGTCTTGCCCTGAGTTCTGCCAATCATCCAGAATGTCTAAGCTTTTGGTAAGTACAAGAACTAGGTATACAATATATGTAATCCAAATATATATTCACTGTAGGGGCCACTATTTTTTTTTCATTTCTATATAAGAATTAGATCTCAATTTTATGAATGCATAGGTTAAGTGTGAAGATGATACTGAAATCAAGATATTAAAAGATATTTTAGGATAAGCAAAGCTTTACAGAGTGGATGTTTGGCAAATCTTAAGTATAATATACCCAACCATTAACCCACTTAATTGAATTTTAATTGCAAAGGGCAGATGCCAATCAAAGCAAAATAACGTATAAATTGGGACAATACCTTGGATATGACACTATAAACTAACACATACAGTTGTGCTTGAAAGTTTGTGAACCCTTTAGAATTGTCTAAATTTCTACATAAATATGACCTAAAACATCATCAGATTTTCACTCAAGTCCTAAAAGTAGATAAAGAGAAACCAGTTAAACAAATGAGACAAAAATATTATACTTGGTCATTGATTTATTAAGCAAAATGATCAAATATTACATATTTGTGAGTGGCAAAAGTATGTGAACCTTTGCTTTCAGTATCTGGTGTGACGCCCCTTTGCAGCAATAACTTCAACTAAACATTTCCTGTGACTTTTGATCATTCCTGCACACTGACTTGGAGGAATATTAGCCCATTCCTCTGTACAGAACAGCTTCAACTCTGGGATGTTGGTGGGTTTCCTCACATTAACAGCTCGCTTCAGGTCCTTCCACAGCATTTCAATTGGATTTGTGTGCCTAGGGTCGTTGTCTTGCTGCATGACCCACCTTCTCTTGAGATTCAGTTCATGGACAGATGTCCTGACATTTTCCTATAAAATTCTCTCATATAATTCTGAATTCATTGTTCCATCAATGAAGGCAAGCCATCCTGGCCCAGATTTAGCAAAACATGCCCAAACCATGACACTACCCACCACCATGTTTCACAGATGAGATAAGGTTCTTGAGCTGGAATGCAGTTTTTTCGTTTCTCCAAACATAACGCTTTCCATTTAAACCAAAAAGTTCTATTTTGGTCTCATCTATCCACAAAACATTTTTCCAATAGCCTTCTCGTTTGTCCATGTGATCTTTAGCAAACTGCAGATAAGCAGCAATGTTTTTTTTGGAGAGCAGTGGCTTTCTCCTTGCAACCCTGCCATGCACACCATTGTTGTTCAGTGTTCTCCTGTTGGTGGATTCATGAACATGAACATTAGGCCTTCAGTTGCTTAGAAGTTACCCTGGGGTCCTTTGTGACCTTGCCGACTATTACCCGCCTTGTTCTTGGAGTGATCTTTGTTGGTCGACCACTCCTGGGGAGGGTAACAATGGTCTTGAATTTCCTCCATTTGTACACAATCTGTCTGACTGTGGATTGGTGGAGTCCAAACTCTTTAGAAATGGTTTTGTAACCTTTTCCAGCCTGATGAGCATCAACAACTCTTTTTCTGAGGTCCTCAGAAATCTCCTTTATTCGTGCAATGATACACTTCTACAAACATGTGTTGTGAAGAGCAGACTTTGATAGATCCCTGTTCTTTAAATAACACAGGGTGCCCACTCACACCTGATTGTAATCCCATTGATTGAAAACACCTGACTCTAATCTCACCTTCAAACTAACTAATCCTAGAGGTTCACGTACTTTTGCCACTCACAAATCTGTAATATTCGATCATATTCCTCAATAAATAAATGACCAAGTATAATATTTTTGTTCTCATTTGTTTAACTGGTTTCTCTTTATCTACTCTTAGGACTTGAGTGAAAATCTGGTGATGTTTTAGGTCATATTTATGCAGAAATATAGAAAATTCTAAAGCGTTCACAAACTTTCAAGCACAACTGTATATATTTAAAATATTGTTTAATATTCTAATTTATATCATTATATACAGAGAATGCAGAATTTAGTATTACCTTGTAATTTACTTTAGATTTGAAATTTCTTTATTGTAAAAGTTCAAATCATCTTAGCAATAAACAGGTAAAAAACCCCTGGAGAAAATGCAGTATGCTGTATAAGCAGGATAGTAAAAAACACAAAAGTAAAATAAAATCAGTTAAAGCAAAACTAAGATATTGTCTAGGTTATGTCAAAAACATTAAACATTTGCCAAAAGCACATCTTATATAGTAGCAATATGTTGCATAAATGAGTCAGAAAAAGAAATGAATTCAGTAACAGGAAAATAAAATGTGATGGTAATAACAAAAATAAATCCAAAAAATGTATATTTGTCTAACAAAAAGACCACCAATTATATAATTAATTTTAAATGCAGTGTAATATATATACACTTAATAAAGCATATGGAGCAAAAATTATGTAAAGAAAATTCCAAAGATAAATACACCAAAATGTAGAAATATCTTGTTATTTGCTTTATTATTGGGCACTGCCTTGCAAATTGCTTTATAATGGACCTTGATGTGAAAGGCTGTATATATAACACATTTTTTTCCATTGTGATATACTACTGAATAAGGAAGTAAATGCTAGTCTGGTTTCTTGAGCAGCTTTCACTTGTATGAAGGGCCTTAACACTGGTGAGAAGAACTTTTCTCGATAAGAGTGATGTATGTGGTCCTGGGTTAGAATCATCGTATCTGATTTCGGACGGTTGAATCTACATGATTTTCACTGTGCTGGTAGATGCAAATTGGTTGCTTTAAAAGAAGAAAAAACATTTTTCAACAGAATATATACTTTATATATATGGTAAATATTGATAGAGAGTAAATAAAGTCAAAATAGTAAAAGCAAAAAAAATAAATAGAACATTTACACTACAAACCTCTGTTAAAAGGCAAACAAGATGGCAATGAACCCTGACTAAAAAAGTTAAAGGTCTGGTAACTCAAAGATTCCATGTCAGTTGTTCTTTTCAGAATGTTCTAGGTGATGCATCAGGAATGGATACATTCCTTAATTCTCAGTAACCTGCTCCTTTACCGTGTGAGTAGAGGCCATTTCAAGAAAGAATACGGTAGCATGACCCGCTGACAGTCAAAGAAAGTTTTCATGTAATTGGTGAGTTTCTGAATATGATTGGTGTTTCTGGCAATGTATTACAATTAGAACCCCCTTTAGTGCACCTCAAAGCTGCTTATTGAAAAAATATCCTTCTCTTAACATGTAAATCAACTGTGGTAACAAGTGCGTATAAGAAACATTGTGGCCAAGTTGACAGGAGATATACAAAATACAGCAATAAGCATGGTCAATCTAAAATGCCAAACATTTAGAAAAAGGTGAATTTTGTAGTGCGTGGCATTTGAGAGGCAGTAGGTATTCTCCATCTGTCTGTATTTACTTGTTCATTAAGAAACTTTTCCTAAGTGTTTGCAATATACATTGTAAAAAAATTATGTGTTGGTGTAAATTAAAAAAATTATGTCAAGTTGTAACAATCAATTGAAGCAGTTTTTCTCAACGCATGTTATTATTTAATATTAAAATGTTTTTTCATGTCAGTTCAATTTTTATCAATGTTCAACCAAAGAAAGAATTTTATTTGAGGAAACTTAATTTCTTCCACTCAAAAAGTGGTATTTCCTTTGAACAAAAAACTAAGTTTTAATTTTATGTTAACTAATTATGTTTTTTATGTTAACTTATAGTTTAAGTTTCATTCAGCATTTTTTTTAATTGAGCATATTTAATTAGAATGCATCCAGGACCAACCAGCAATTGAATTAGTTTCTTCCTAATTAGTTGTTCTGTTTCACAAACATAAATGAAGTACAATAGACATAATAGTAAAACTGTTTTAGATTACTGAATATTTGCAACACAAAAATATTAATTTTTTGATTATTCCTTGAACATGTTCTGAATATTTACAGAAAAAACATTTCTCAAAAAATACATATATACATATTAAACACACAATATATTTTATATATTACATATTATATAGTATACTGCATATATATATACAGTATATATATATAAGCTTTTCACAAAAAATGTTTATAAATTATACATAAAATATCTATGAAATAATTATATATACATATACTGAATACACCTTATACTTTGTACATTGCATAACATTACATAGTATACATAAAATGTATGTGTGTGTGTGTGTGTGTATATATATATAGTGTATATATATATATATATATATATATTACTTTATATAAAAAGTATATTGTATTATTATATTACATAAAAATAAGTACTCAACCTAAACCAGACTAAGTAGCTGATTAACAACAATTAAATACATAATTTCACATTTTGAACTTTAACGTCCATGAAGATGGAAATGCAAAAAGGAAGGGATTAACAGCAACAACAACTTCCCTGGTAAACAAAAACTAAATAATGTCCTGGAAAAAACTTGAAGTATACATCAAATTCAAAAAGCAAGAAATAATATTATCCAAACAACAAACAGTTTGTGGTGTAGTCTTAAAACTTGAACATAAATATATTCATCATCAATTAATCTGTGCTGAGAAGCTTGCTGCTTAGATTCTGCACTCTGGGAGATTTCTTATTTCCGTCCAGTTCCATAAAAACTTTTTGGAAAACTTCACAAGTGGATTTTAATTCCTTAGGGTATCTCAGGTTTATTTTATACATTAGACCAAACAACATTGCACAAGCTGCTGCAACAGGCTATAGTCCATTTAGCACCTCTACACCTTCAATAACAATGCCAACTTCTTAGGCATGTGAAAGGGTCCTTCACCCTCTTTACAGGTGACACATATGGCCTTTGTGAGTGTCTTCATTTCTTTTTTAGCATCGTCTCCTACTGTATCCTACAAGAAAAAGATAAAGATGCACAAATACTCATCCATTATGATACAGTGAACTTTGAGAAAGATAAATAAACCCTAGAAATCATTAAAGCATTGAATACTAATGTCTTAGTGTCATATAAGTAGTATGTTCAAAATACCAAACAATAAGGCAGTATATCTTGCACAAGTGACTATACAGAATATTACATCAGAATTGTAACTGAACATACTGTGAAATCTAGTAGAGGAAAAACACAAATCTGTGTTAATAAACAAATAAATAGCATAAATGAATAAGGGTAAATTGCATGCTAAGCCTTATCAAATATTCTTTGATCAGATCTTTGTCATCCTCACCAAGGTAAATAATAAGGGACCTCAGCACGTACTGTCTTCTGATGTTAACGTCATTTTTCTTGATGCAAAAGTACACATTTATTAATATTCACTGACCCAGAAATTTATAACAAACAAACAAACAAAAAAAAACAATTCATTTGGGCCAAAACAAAAAAATATATACATTTTTGCCAATGATTTCAAGATCGCTGCCTCAATGCAACGCTTTCAAATTCTAAAGTAGACATCAGAGTCACATCAGCTATTACCGAACATTTGCAACTATTGTCTACTCAACATAAATAAGTTTGTTATGTTATTGTTACTATACCCTGATAGCAACAGCAGTACATGTGTATAATGCTTCACTGTCAGTGTGGCAACCAAGTCAGAACTTTTCTTTTCAATTTTATTGCTTTATAGTCATTCTGGTGTGTGTTCAGTCCAAACTGTTTGTGTATATTTATTTATTTACATACCTATTTATTTATTTAATCATTTATTTATCTACCTATTTATGTTTTTATTCATTTAAAGAACTTCTTTAAGAAGCCAAATTTCCCCAGGGACAAATACATGCCTGTCCATCTATATTCATGATGACCTGATGAACGTCTAAATTTATTTCTGTCTTACTGGACTGATACCATCATACTTTTACATAATCAGTTATATAAAACACATAATTTTAACAAAACAAAAATACATTTTGAATACATTAGAATGACCAAGGCAATAAATATGCCCATTATTGTAATAACTAGCAGAATACCAGGCGCAGCGGAGAAGTAGTGTGTTAAAGAAGTTATGAAAAGAAAAGCAAACATTTTAAAAATAACGTAAGATGATTGTTAATGTAATTGTTTTGTCATTGATATGAGTGTTGTTGTCATATCTATCTATTTATATATATATATATATAAATATATATATAGCAAAATAGCTGCGATTGGCAGCGGAGAAGTAAAAAGAAAAGGAAACATTTTAATAATAACGTAACATGATTGACAATGTAATTGTTTTGTAATTGTCATGAGTGTTGCTGGTATATATATATATATATATATATATATATATATATATATATATATATATATATATACACACACACACAGACATATATATATATACATATATATACACATACTGTATATATACACACACATATATATACATACTGTATATACAACATATACATATCTACATATATACTGTATATACACATATATATATAAATCTACATATATATATCTACATATATATATTAGGTGGGACTCGATTAAAAAATTAATCCAATTAATTAGAGGCTGTGTAAGAATTAATCTTGATTAATCGTATGTAATCGCACACGTAAATTTGCCCCAAATCGCAAATGTTTTTTTTTTATTTAAAACGGTTTTAGTGGGCTTACAGAATCAAATAATAGACATGGACATGAATATTGTAAACTGAAGCTGTTTTAATTTCTGAAAAAAGCTTTTAAACTGCATTTGAATTCAAAACAGAAACAAAAATATCATCCCTGGTTAAAATTGGGCAGACTTAAAAATAAAGTGGTAGTTTAAGTACTTTAAGTACATTTTCAGAATAGTATTGTCTTTAAATAATAATAACCAAAATTTCACCATAAAGTGCAGTTTTTCTTCTTAAAAAATAAGTCAGAAACATAAAAGGTAATTTGACCAGCTTACTCTTTAAACTCTGAGTAACATTAGCCAAAATTATTTTGTACATTAGGCTAAAACAGTGTGATCATTGAACATTTTGTAATTAGATGTATTTAGAATTACTAACGGTCACGGAAGTCCAATGATCCCCAGTAAGAGCCACAAAGTCCGCTTTCTGTAATGCATCTAATTTTGCTTGCTTTTCAGTGTGCACAAAACCATGCTTTTATCAAGGCTTTCGGGTAGTCGAAATGATCAGTCGTAGGAACGCGCTTTATTCCGACTCTAACATTTTTGTAGCTGTGATGTGTGCATCAGTGTAATGGATGTACCAGGAAATCATGCATTGACAAAAGTTCCCGATTGCTTGGAATTGAAAGTGTGATTAAATGCGTTATTTTTAACGCGTTATGGAGTACATGCATCGAAGCTTCTCAACTGTGCTTGTGCTAAGAAAGGGAAAATTTTAAAAATAACGTAACATGATTCTGCGTTAACCTAATATTTTTCATACGTCCCAAACCAAGGAGATGGGAAGGTAAAATGAATCGGTAGCGCGTACATAGTCAGTACATCCCTCTCGAATCGAACCTCGGCGTTAGAGGCTTAAGACTCTACAATTGCGCCACCGCTTGTCTATGCTAAAGTATGTATTGTAGATCGGGCTATAGATATACATTTATATATATATACCCGTGTATCGAGTGGAGAAGTAGAAGTTATGAAAAGAAAAGGGAACATTTTAAAAATAACGTAACATGATTGTCAATATACAGTAATTGTTTTGTGAGTGTTATTGAATGTTGCTGTCATCAAGGATTTGATTATCATTATTTCTTTCAATCAGGCTCGTATTTGTACAATGTGTTCAAGTTACATTCCGTGTTTGTCAATCGCTGTAAAGATAAGAGGTTTCATTCATCGATTAGTTCCTTACTGCATCAATAAACAGCTCGTCTTCCTTTTATCTGTGATGTGACAAACTGCATGCACGGGTTTTTTTTACGCTGTCTTCCTTTAGCGGACATTGACTTTTTCCACGTGTGCTTTGTTTCCACAGTAGCTGCATTTATGAATATGCTTATCAGACGCTTCATATTTTTGCTGCCTTTTCAATTGTGTAATTCGGTTTTGTTCAGCTCTTTGGAACTGTTGCTTTTATCTGTGCACTGCATCAGTTCACGTGAGCCACTCGGTGTACTTGCATGAAGGTTCCCAGCTGTGCTGGTGCCATCTCGTGCTATGTCCATAGCTTTATTTAATGTTACCTTAGTCCTGGCACTTAAAACTTTCTCTCGCAGTTTCGCTGAGTTTGTGTCAAACACCACCCTGACCATCTCATCTTCCTCTCCATAAGCACAGTCCTTCACCCGTGAATATTTACCCGTGGCAGTTTGCTATTGGATTGCCGCTGACGGATGGCCTTATATGGGCAGGCACTAAATTACAAACGCCAGCGGCAGCCTGTCTATGAACTTAATTTAAAGTGTAGGTTTACATCGTGCTTTGTTTCCAGTAGCAGAACTCGCTTCTTATTGTTTCGCTGCCTTCTCAATTATATAATGCATGTTTTCTTGAGCGCTTTTTGAGGTCTTCCTGGTTTTCTATGTACTGCGTGATTACGTGGGAGGCGTGATGATGTCACACGAAACTCCCCCCACGGCGTTGAAGCTCATCTCCATTACAGTAAATGGAGAAAACTGCTTCCAGTTATGACCATTACGCGTAGAATTTCGATATAAAACCTGTCCAACTTTTGTAAGGAAGCTGTAAGGAATCAACCTGCCAAATTTCAGCCTTCCACCCACACGGGAAGTTGGAGAATTAGTGATGAGTCAGTGAGTGAGTGAGTGAGTGAGTGAGTGAGTGAGTCAGTGAGTGAGTGAGTGAGTGAGTGAGTGAGGGCTTTGCCTTTTATTAGTATAGATATTGGTACTATATCTGGTTAATACTTAAAACCTGGGTTTGCAGTGTGCCTGAACACACTGTTACTACATACGGACATTTTCCAGTTTCAGCTGCTGACACATCACATTCTGACCATTAAGAGGGCTACCCTATTAACCTCAAACAACTCTTCAATACAGAATGTACATATCAGCGTTATATATATTCAAACAGGGATACCCTAACCCCACCATGCTCAAAGAAAACATTGCTTGTAATTGGGAGGGTGGAAAAGAAATTGCTACAACAGCCCTGGTTAACACTGCATACAGCTAGTCTTATACAACTTAAATGCAGTAGGATAACACCAAAATGATGGGGCATATTGATTCAGTCTGCATTTTTACATTATGGCACTTAATATAAATAACGATGATGATTAGTTACGTTAAATCTTCTCAAAACTCATTAGAATGTGTTTCTTAACTTGAACTTTGAACTCTCAGAAACGAGAGTGGTGCAACAAACTTTAAAGTAATTTATATTTTGCTCACGTCAGTCCAGAAACAAATGAGGCAATTGCAACGATTAAATAAGAAATTAAAGGGTACGATATGTTATTTTAAACCGAGCTATTTTTGCATACATTACAAGAATATTTCACATTAATGGTGTCGCTGAGATAATTTTCTGTAGTTAAACCTTAACTTATATCACAGCTCTACTTAAACAGTGAATAGCAAATATTCACAATTGTAGGGAAAAACAAAAAAACAAACAGATTTTTGAACTTTATATCACTCCAAATAATCGTGCAATGTTCAAACTCGTTCTACACACGCCTCAAAATCAGAACTCAAATATAATGGCGCCAGTCGCTGCTCACTGCACAGTTGTTCATGAATTCTTACGATATGAGACTATTAAGGCCGGACATACTGTGTACTGCGAGGCGTCAGAAAACTTACAAAGCGATTTTTGCATTAGACTAAATAGAAGAAGTTATGTAAAGGTTTTTCAATTGTGAAGTAAGGCAAAAAAATTCGTTAGGTGAACAAACATATTAATATAGTTCATTACAACTACTAAAATTACCTTTTTCTCTTTTTACAGTGTAGAAGGATTTTTATGTGAAGATACATTTACAGATGAATAAAAGTCACTTTAAATTGTAGAAACTTGGCTGCTCAATGTCAGTCTTTCTTAATCCTATGGTACCATCACAGTTGCAGTGACACCTTGAGAAGCACTTCAATACAAAAAGGTTTTATCATTAACTTTTATCCATTTATCAAAGTACATTAGAATAATAAAAAAAATTGTACTTGCTGTGAGGGTGAGTCAGATTAGCTGTCTTCTAATATAGCACCATACATAGCCTTGATAATAAAAGGTTTTGTATTCATTCTTTGATTGTAATGAACATGGCTATTAGGGGTTCTCCACTGCTTGCTTCATTCGCCAACCCCCAGTCTGCGCTAAGTGCCAGCCACTTTGTGTCTCTGCTGCTCGCGTATGAAGGGGGCTGAACGCACCCAAGGAGATGCGGTCACTGCTCAAACCCCTTTTAAACGGTGATATAATGGTAAACAAATGCAGTTTTTTAACCTCCACTTTGCTCGATCAGCTGCTGGCTTGCTGTTGCTGCCGTGCCACGTGATCTGCGCCTCGCATAGTGCTTCAAATATTTAAAAGCCTGTACAGCAGCTGTCCTACTCTTTGTCTTTTATTTCTGCCCCGGCATAGTTAAATCTCTTGGCACAAACTCTTGTCTCGGGATGTGAGTTCTGGATATTTTTAGTTTACAATTTAAAAGCGGACTAAGAATCTAAAAATCTAATAACATCACATTAAAGTTCGATAAATATGGAAAAGAATGATACCAAACATATATACAGTATGTAGGTTTTAAAATAAGCCCGATTTTAAAGCGTGACAAAAAAGTGACACAAAAACATCACATAAAATTGTTGCACTTTTAGGCTTAGGATTTTATATAGATACGGAGTAGATTATTCAGGTCAGGGCTGCTTTTTCTGGAAGCATTGTAATGCTAAGAACATCATAAACTCTGTCTTAAGAATGATCAATAATTTGAAAGTGTTTTTCAAAACCCATCAATAAAGTGGCATGTTAAGCCCTTCATAATCTACTTGGTCACCACAAAGCTTGTAATTGCTAAGTTATTCTTAACAGGCTACTCCTTCTGCTGGCCACAGCCACAGACAGAGAAAAGAAGCAGGAAAAAAAAACATGGAAGGATAGGAGCTGAGGTTTGGTACACTTGGAAAGAGATAGTACAGCTACAATAAAGAATGCCCATTTAGAAGAATATTCATTGAATTATGTGCCTTTGTTTCCAACAATCACCTCATGAGCATTTACACGTTGTTTAATTAACCCAGTAGGATTATAACTGGTATCCATACTGTAATGAATCTCTGCACTGAATGCACTGGTGATTTTGCAATCAGAACTTTTATAAATATTATGGCAAGGTATCTTAGGTGTACCAACAGATTCTTCATCTTAGCCAGTTCGACAGGGTGTAAAATGCAATAATCGGGAGTCTGATGGTGTACAATGATAGTTGGTGTTCCCTTCATCCATACCTGTTGACACCTGCAACTAACAGTCAGGCAGTGAGGAAAAATGTAATGCAGCACATCAATAAACATGCAGCATAGTGGAATGCATTGTATAGACATACTAGTTACTGTGTTTGGAAAATGCTGTTACGCTGTCTTCATAAATCGTGTTCTTTTGCAGTGCATTATATTCATTGTTCTCTATATTTGACAAGTAAACACACTGTGCACTGTCCAAAGAAGTGTGTGATATTTAAAGCATAATGGAATTTATTTAATGATTGTAGAGCATTAACATATAGACAATTTACAAATTGCCACGTGGCTATTTAGGTGGTGTATATTCACCTGAAGGAAAGTAAAACAGGTTATAATGTGCAGACTTACGGCAGGTTTCTTGATGACAAATGGTTGAGTCATTCACTCACGCTCTCCTCACTAGTTTCTCAATAAGCTCTTTCATTTGTTTCTTAATTGTTATAAGAAAATATAAGCCTCTTTTATATATAATCCAGGGTCTCCAACTCCAGTCCTGGAGAGCTACTGTGGCTGCAGGTTTTCATTCTAACCCTTTTCTTAATTAGTGACAAGATTTTGCTGCTAATTGACTCTGCGTTAATTTTAATTGATGTACAACTTAAGAGTCAGGCCCCTTAATTAAATTTTTCCTTAATTAGCAGCCAAACAATATTAAGACAAAAATGTACCAACACATAAACAATGACCTCGCCCACTGCATAGTAACTGAAAATAAAGAAAGATGAAGGTCTCAATAATGTTGATCTGCTCAAGTCCACAAAACATTTTGACAGTGCTCTTAAAAAGAAAATCAACAGTTTTGGAAATGTCTGTCATGGCAGAATGAGCGCCATTGAATTAAATAACGGGTTTAATTAGCAAAGAGAATTGGCTTCAAATTAAAAACTAAATGAAGTGAAGTTGGTTGGAGTTTGAGGCCCCACCTTAGTTGGTCATCTATTGGTTCACTTCACATCAAAGTTATGTTTAGGTGCTGTTTAAGGAAAAAATAATCAATTCCACAGTCAGAGTCTCAAGAAAAGTCTATTAAAATAAATGGAAATAGTTAATTAGCAGCAAAAACTGGTTACTAATTAAGAAAAGAGTTAGAATGAAAGCCTGCAGCCACAGTAGCTTTGCAGGACTGGAGTTGGGGACCCTGATATAGACAAAGAAAAGGCACCCACAAAAACAGTTGCAAGAATTCCTTTACTATTTCAAGAAGAACACAAGCACCACCTATATACACATATATCTAATGAATACAAATGGTAGGGGCAGACATCACTAACAGTTAACAATATACATATGACATCTCATACGAATAACTGTGGTCATCTAAAATTTTAGTGAAAGTAGCAGTTTAAAATGGGGATCAGATGAGAAACAATGAAATGCAATTGTAAAGTAAAGAGGACATTTAAAATATACCTTTGTAGTAAATAAAGTATGCAAGAAATATACAAGAAAATGAATGTCCAGTCTTTTGGTGCAAATCAAAAAAAAAAGAAAAAGAAAAACATACTGCAGTGATTAAACTATTGTCACTTGTAACACATTGTTTTTAACATGAATCAACAAAGTACTGTGTGTTGCTTTACGGGGAATGTGCATTGTCTGTGACTGAAGGAGCAAAGTTCTAGGATACCTTAATATTAAGTGATAAAGTTAATGCAATGGTCGTAGTAGGTAAAAGTGACAGATTAGTCAATATAGCAGACCAATTAGTTGGATTTGAAAAGAAAAAAAGATGGTCTATAACAGTGCATCACATATCTTCAGAGAATTCTGTAAGGCACCACCTGACCAATGCAAAGCTCTTATGCATCTTGTGTAGCTCTTTTGTTTTGCTTATGTAGCTGGCAACTTTCCAACACATTTCTTTATAATGAGCTTGCTGAAGCACATTGCAACAGGACAAACAATAATTCAATCAATAACACTTTTCATACATTTATGCTCCATATCAAATCAATATCTGCACCCTTTCAATATCCAATTTGGAGATTTACAGTATATAAACAAAAAGCACAATATAAAGTAATCCCGTCTTTGGATGTTGAAACATCAGAAAATGTAACATAGGCCCAGTTTAATTTATTTTCATACACCATTAATAAACTCTTAGCAAATTTTGAAACGGCTTTCAACCATTCATCACAAAGAAAATTTGATCTTTTCTTTTTTATATAAAGTAAGGCATCCTTTTCTGACTGACATACAGTACGTAGAGTAGTATGGGAGTCCTCCAAGTGAGCAAGGTAAGTCAGTAAATGAGAGATTTCAGGCTAGGTTTTTTTATGACAGGTTATTGACCAACCAGAGTCACTCTGAATAATGCTGGTAGAGGGTTTGGGATAATTGCTTAAAGATCAAGGAAAAGCTAAATTGTTACTTACTGTAGATATTCCTGCTTCTCACTATTACAATTGCTAGGCAAATGGGACATGTGGCCAATGATAAATAATGGAGGAGCATGGCCAAAGCTGTAATAAAAGATGTATTAAACCACTTGCTTTATAACTACCAATTTTCCTGCAAAAGGAATAAAACAATTAAAAGTAATATTATGCTAAAAATGATAGTGCTGTTTCTTGAATTTGACTTCTGAAATCCATATTAGCTTTATAAAAATAAAAGGAAAAGCTTGTTTGTGCTTTCTTAAATAATACCTTATCTGTCTTTTTTTATTTTAGGTACCATATGTATGGATCAGATGTCTATCGTTTAAGTGTGCTTCTTGTCAGTCCCTTGGGAATAACAAGCACTATTTTTGAAAAAATTGGCAACTATGGAGACCACTGGAATTATGCTCAGATTACACTAAATGGAACAACTTATTTTTCTGTAAGTACCTTTTTCTACTGACTCAAAAAATACCAGATAGGTTCATCCAGTATATTTTAAAATTTTCTTTATTACTGAAAAATCTAATGGGTAACAGTGTTAACTCAGTTATTATATGTTCTTTACAATCTGCTTTACGACTTTGTAAATGTGATCCTTTCACCCATCCATTTTTATTTTTCTAATTCTGTTTCCTAAGGGCTGGGGCCTATCCCAGCAATATTGGGCACAAGTCATGCGACAACCCTGGACGCAGCAATATATATTTATATACAAGACATATTTTGTAGTGTTTTAATTTTAAAATCTTGTGTTTAAGCTCTTTAATACAAATACTGTATTCAGAAAACTGGATAAAAACCGGATCTCTGTTAGACAGGATGTGGTAACCTTCACATGATAAAATATTAAAACAAGTAAAACATGAAAATTAAATACAGCATTAGTAATTACTTAGGTGCATCTAAATGAGTAATACCCTGCTAAAATATAACTTTTCATTATTTGATGTCTTTTTGTTATTAAGCATGAATATTAGTTAAAAATCTATTAATTATAAATGTTTCCTAACTGAACTAGATTTCAGCATGTATTATGACAGCTTACTTGTAAAAGGCACAGTAATTTCCAATTTTTCTACCTATTGAATACAATTGATGAGCCACAGCATGAAGTTATGGGAAAGAGTAGTGGAAGCTAGGTTAAGAAGTGAGGTGATGATTAGTGAGCAGCAGGATGGTTTCATGCAAAGAAAGAGCACCACTGATGCAATGTTTGTTCTGAGGATGTTGATGGAGAAGTTTAAAGAAGGCCAGAAGGAGTTGCATTGTGTCTTTGTTGACCTAGAGAAAGCATATGACAGGGTGCCTCTAGAGGAGCTATGGTATTGTATGAAGAAGTCGGGAATGGCAGAGAAGTACTGTATGTAAGAGTTGTACAGGATATGTACGAGGGAAGTGTGACCATGGTGAGGTCTGTGGTAGGAGTGACGGATGCATTCAAGTTGGAGGTGGGATTACATCAGGGATCGCCTCTGAGCCCTTTCTTATTTGCAATGATGATGGACAGGTTGACAGACAAGATTAGACAGGAGTCCCCGTGGACTATGATGTTTGCTAATGACATTGTGATCTGTAGCGATAGTAGAGAGCAAGTTGAGGAGACCCTTGAGAGGTGGAGATATACTCTAGAGAGGAGAGGAATGAAGGTCAGTAGGAACAAGACAGAATACATGTGTGCAAATGAGAGGGAGGTCAGTGGAATGGTGAGGAAGCAGGGAGTAGAGTTGGAATGGGTAGAGAAGAGTGTCAGGAGTAACTTGTGACAGACGGGTATCAGTAAGAGTGAAAGGGAAGGTCTACAGGACGGTAGTGAGACCAGCTATGTTATATGGGTTGGAGACGGTGGCACTGACCAGAAAGCAGGAAACAGAGCTGGAGGTGTCAGAGTTAAAGATGTTAAGATTTGCATTGGGTGTGATGAGGATGGACAGGATTAGAAATGAGTACATTAGAGGGTCAGCTCAAGTTGGAAGGTTGGGAGACAAAGTAAAAGAGGTGAGATTGTGTTGGTTTGGACATGTGCAGAGGTGAGATGCTGAGTATATTGGGAAAAGGATGCTAAGTATAGAGCTACCAGGGTAGAGGAAAAGAAGAAGGCCTAAGCGAATGTTTATGGATGTGATGAGAGAGGACATGCAGGTGATGGGTGTAACAGAACAATAGGACAGAAAGATATGGAAGAAGATGATCCGCTGTGGCAACCCCTAACGGGAGCAGCTGAAAGAAGAAGCAGATGTCCATATTTTGTTGAGCAGTAAACACTGTATGTGATGAAAATCATAAACCCCAGCATATGTTAATTCTAAATCTTCAGTACACTGAATCAATAGATAAAAACGTTTTCTTTCAAAGTTTCACATACACATTAATCCAAATTTTTATTGAATCCCAGATTAGAAGTAAACATTCTAATGACATTAAATATTTTTGCAACTCTTTTGGCAAATTTAACACTAGAATTACCAAAGCTTACGAGAAAACTCGTAAATCCGGCCCACCTTAAATCCACTCACATATCTCCATTCAGTATCTTTTGTCTTGTAAATGTGTCGATAATCCCAAGCAGCAAGCAGGCTGCTATACCATCCCCCCCCCACCGCCAGAGAAACTGCAAAAATCTCTCCCAAATGAAGCCTCATTTATCAGTGAGTCAGGTACCTAGGCTAAAAAATATATTGTTATTCGGAACACATGCATTTCATGTGTGTTCCGTGTCCACAAAGATCTGTGTAAGTGTAGGATGATAGAAATGTTGAGCACATACCTAAAAGACAAACTTTTTCCATGTTTTAGAACTAACAACAAAATGTAGACATGAAGTGTATAATGTGTGAAGACCGAAGTCCAAATATCAAATAAGCACTTTCACAAAAGATACAACTTTAAAAGAACAAATGTGCTTTTTTCCCCCCCAAGACTATAACTAAAGAAGAAGAAATCAGGTTAGTGTTGCTTGTTGTCCTGACTTCTCGGGTAGTATACTGGTTAGAGCTGCTGACTCCAATTCAGAAGATTCTGGGTTTGAGTCTTAACGTCTCCCAAAATAAATGTTTTGAGTAGTGAGCTGTTCTTATTGTTACTATTGTACAATAAAAGCATACATTCAATTTGAGTCTGTAACAGACGGTGTAAATGTATGGTACTTGTAAAGGTTAGCGTTTTTTTTATTCAGTTTTATTCTCTGAGTCGCGTTCACGCTCGCCCTGATCTGACACGACTGTCTTCAAATAAAGACGTGCTATAACAGAGGTGAACTCGGATTGGAGAACGTGAACAGAAGCCCTCCCCAGAAGAAACGTCCACTCACATATAAGAACAAAGTAGCTGCACCAGGTGTAAAGGTGAAAGATGGCACCGTTTGGATACAGGACAAATTCCTGCGTCATCCTGCCAATCACCTGTCCTTCAAAGAAACAGCACGGCTTACAGAGTTCGCCAATGTATCGCACCTACCGTAACCTGCTTTCTTTTTTCTTCGGTTATATTCTTGAATAAAAGCTCACTTGTTTTATTATACTTGTACTTTTTGTGAACGTGTTTTTTTGATATTTGGACTTCAGCCTTCACATCTTATAAATATGTCGTAACGACGGTCCTTGGGTGTGTGTGGGAACTGTTAACATTTGAATCTGATGATTGTATTTAGTGCAGAACTGACCTCTCTGTACTATGCTGTCCTTTGCATGTCCTGGAGTTCAAAAGAAATACCAACATGCAGCAACAAAATCAGAACAAAAAAACAAACGTGGTCACTAACTACAACCGCATGAAAGTATGCAAATGAATATAATGTTGCATTAGTGCAACAACGTTTTCCGAAATGTACAATACAGGTCATAAAATTAATTATTTCAAACGCCATATATACCTAAGTCTCTCTTTTTTGTCAGTGCTTCTTTGACATCATGGATCAGAAGGTGCATACTAATTCAGCATGAGCAGGAGCACTCAAGAATAAAACTGAATAAAAAAATTCACATCCACAGCCATTCTCAGTCACGCACACCCTTCTCATCCATGTCCAAAGTTTACCCAGTCTCATTTGCGCACAAGATCTGACATGATTTTCAAATAAAGAGGGGGTGTAACAAAACAAGTTTGTTTGTTATACCACGTCTTTATCTGAAAACGGCATCAGATCCGGGGTGTGTGGGAGCTTGAACGTGAGAGAATAAAACTGAAAAAAAAACACTTTACTTTAGCTATAAATTTACAGACACAAATCAAACGTATGCTTTTATTGTATGATATTAACAATAAGAGCAGCTCACTACTAAAAATGGTAAATTTGGGAAGCAGCTGATATTGAAACCGCGACCTCTTGATTGGAAGGCAGCAGTTCTTAGCATTGCACCAAACAAGCTGTCGTATCAACCGCTTACCGTAACCTGCTTTCATTTTTCTTCGATTAAATTCTTGAATAACAGTGCACTTGTTTTGTTGTACTTGTACCTTTTGTGAAAGTGATTATATAATATTTGTATTTCAGGCTTCTCACCTTATACGTTACATTTCTGCATTTTTTTAATTATTACTAAAACATGAAAAACATTCCTGCGTTAATTATGTTTTACATAGATTGTTGTTGACACGGAATACACATGAAATGTATGTATTCCAAATGATGATGTACTTTTTTTAACCTATAAAGCTCCAGCAGTTCACTTGAAGATAAACACTGAGCACTGAGAAACTTCTTTGCGAATTGAACTGCAGCAGTGGGCGGGGGGATGGGATACCAAGCTGCTTGCTGCTTATCTGCACATTTACATGACAAAAGACACTGACGGAGGGGTGAGAATGGATTTAAGGTGGGCCGGATTTACGAGCTTTCTCGTAGGCTCTGGTAATTCTAGTGTTAAGAGAAAGCACTTACTGTTAGATACCTGATGAACTGCCAAGAGGGACACAGACCATAAAACTGTTTGTCCCTCTCCATCCATTACCAAATTTGCCTAATGCTATTCAGAGTCACAAGGACTGCAGCCTACCCAAAAAGAATTGGGTAACATCAAAAGCATTGACTTTATTTTTGAACACCCAAGGGATTGCCACTGAAATGGTGAACACAAAGAAAAAAGGAAAAAAAAATATAACAAAGCCTCCACTAGTAAACAGAGATATGTCTCAGTTTGTTTTGCAGGTGACACATCCATCTGCCCACCCCTGAAGTACTTCACCAAGCACTCATAGTAAATCTTTTACTCAGTTTGCTTCTCCAGCTGTGGCTTCACAGGCAAGAAAACTACACTTTTAAGATGGGGAGTAGGATGATGTCCCATTGAACTTGGTATGATAAATGTGGTATTGTGAGAGTGCAGATCACTATAAGCTGATAACAGAAGAAGCATGTCAAGAAGGTAAAATACAGTTGATGTTAAAGTCCATAATACAAGAGTGAAGTCAAAAACAAGTATTAGGTCATACAAAAACATATATAATACAAAAAAGGCACTACACTAAATTAAAATCTAGAAAAAAAGTTTACAAAGTATGGAAAGACATGGAAACAATGGACATTTGGGGAGCTTGATTGGATGCTTTAGCAAAGCCTGTAATGTAAGGAATGCTTGAGCAAAGCCTTCACCCAAGTTCCCACTTTTTATTTCCATCTTCTACAATGACAAAACTGACAACTGACAAAATAAGGAACTGAGGCAGAACACAAGCTAAATCCTGTCACTTCTCACCACTTTCTCTCTCTCTCTGTCCTTCTTATGCCTGGGTTCAGCCTTGTACTCCTTCCCTGCTTCATTTCTAGTCAAGACAAGATCAGATAACATGTATGAGGTCAAAGGCAACCCTGTTTAACTGCAAGGACATCATATTAGAATTCCATATATTGTCCCCTGGTTTCCTTACAGTTCTAAGCCATTAGTTACTCTTAAAAGGTTATGTCCAGGGCAGGTGTAAATTATAAAGCAACAGCAAATCCCATTCACCTCAGGCAGGACCTTGTTGATACTTCTTTCGTTGTTTTTTCTCTGTCTCTATAACTGTCTAACTAGAGGGCCTGGCGGTTTATGTTTTTTGTAGTATCCTGGAGAACAACACCTGAATGGGGTGTGCCCATACATCACAGGGTGAACACATACAAACACACACACATATATTACAGCCAATTTAGCAAATCAGTTCTTTAGAGTTCTGCAGTGGGTTGATGCCCTGCCCGGGATTTGTTCCTGCCTTGCGCCCTGTGTTGGCTAGGATTGGCCCTAGCAGACCCTGTGTTAAGATATAGCAGGTTGGATAATGATTGACTGACAGTTCTTTAGAGTTTCTATTTCTTTTACTGATGCTTGTACCCATTTTACTTCTGGGAAACCAGAAGTAATGATACCGGCTCCCACATCCACATGTTTCTTGTCACCCAAGAATGACATTTTTGTGGCCATTGTGAAAGTTCCTTAATTTTGAAGATTTCCTGCTGGATTACACTCTGCTTTTGCTTCCGCTGCAGCTCCTTTGCACCTGATAACCACCCTGACATCCTTTTGTAAAAGTTGCCCTTGAATTTTGAAGCTCTTGGATTTGAAAATAATTATTTTCCTTTTTTTTCTATATAAGCTAAATGGATCCCCAGGTATGGAATATTAAACAATGGCAATCAATTCCAAATAATTATAAATCATAAATGCTATTTAAAAGGCCAACAACAAATTTAGGATTTAAATGACTTTACAAACAAGAATTGTCATTCACTGTTTTTTTCTGAAAAAAATAAAATTTTCTTTCAGATTACAATCAAAGCTGAAAAGAGAATGGGAAGATGGAACACCATAGCATTAGATGACATCAAACTAACAAACACAAGCTGTGTTGAAGATGTACCAGAGCCTACTCATGTCCCACAGCCAACTATACCACCTTCAGAACCAAGTATGCCAACTTCTTAAAATAAAAAATAATCAATCCTTAGTTTTTACAATATTATTTTAGTAATGATTCCATTTATATTCCAGCTTTGTTGGAGTATTTTACCATATATAAAGGTATATATATATTTAAACAAGAAAAATAAAAATACATTTAAATACACTGTAACCACCAGGGGGCACTGCAGCACTACAGACCCTAAACACAACCTCACAGGCACAGTCTCTTGTTCAAAATGCAAATATTTATTGAACAGACTACCTACCTAATACAACACAGTGCAGAAATGTAATTATTTCTCTTATCTATCTATCTATTCTTCACATCTCCCTAGCATGTTGTTGTCCAGTTCCTCTCCCAAGTCAGGGGTGTGGAAATCAAATTTGTTTCTACTTTTCCACGGACAAGTAAACTTAGAAAATCCACTTGTCCGCCAGTTAAATTCACTTGCCCATAAACAAAAAACAAAAGTGAAAAATAGTTTATTTTTTCTGATCTCTTTTATTGATACCAAAACTGCCTTCCATTTTAAAACTGAAAAAAGTTCTTTCAGGGAGTAGTATTTTGCCACCTTGCTCTAGAACATTATTAGCCAGTTAAAATAAGGGGATCTTTTATATAAACAATGCCTTCATTATAGCTACACTAGTTCTTTTTTCATATATTACAGTTACATAACAGAACACTGCCCTGATTCATGTTCTTCAGCTTTTGTCTTGCAACATCTTCTCCCCCAAGAATCTTTACCATCTCAGACAGCATGGGCTGAATGCTGTTCATTTCTGCTTGAGCTGAACTGCATGGTTCCTGGACTGATGGTCCTGCAGAAGTGGATGCTGATGACTTTTCAGGTTTTTTATGAGTGATGTGCCTGTTGCCAGGTGACAGCCAGAATTCCACAGCTGGTCATGGGTCAAACTCTTCTAAAGAAGCAGTATTGAACAGCCTAGCATAACGCTCAACCTCCGAGCGTTCAGCTTTAAAAAACGCTTTTTCAATTGAACCAACTTTTTTCTTACCTTTAGACTCATGTCACTATCTGACGTACTAAACCCCCAGTTCCTATCCTTTTTCTTTCTGCACATAACCAATCACCACACGATAAACGTATTTGTGAAATTAAAACTAGTTATAAGCTTAGACCTCTGAATGGATGGCATAATTAAACATGTATAACGAAAATTGTTTTTAAAGTTCTGAAAACTGAGATCTAGGTTTATAACTAGTTTTAATTTCACAAAGACGTTATCGTGTGGTGATTGGTTATATGGAGAAAGACAAAGGCTAGGAACTGGGGTTTAGTACGTACGTAGACACAGCAAACATGCAATAAAGAAAAAGCCTGCTCAGAAAAACATCCATTTAATTCTTCGTTCGTATCTCCTACCTCCAGATCACGAACCCAACATTTACACAATATTTCAGTTAAACCTGTGCGATACCCATTCAAATACAGTATCCAGTTTTTTGGAGCCTCGTCACACCTGCCATAAACTTCTCTACACTGAACGTAGACCTGAGAACCCCTTAATGCAAGGGAGCAGCACTACAGTCACGCCACCGTGCCCCCCGCCACCCATGTCTAATACATGCTTTAACGCATTTCATCGTGAAAAAGATATCAAGTATTTCTCTTAGTATTCTGAATGTTCATTGAGCAGGAATATCATGAAGTCAATGTGTGGCGATTGCTGCCGGCGCCTCTCACTGCAAGAGAAAGTCAGTTAAGAAGCGCGCAGAGATTATCAACTAGGTCGGGGAACACTTAATATAAAGCATTTAATGTGCTACATTAATTATGACGGGGTTTGAGAAAATCTAGTAAATGAAACATTCATTTTAAGATGAAATTTAGTTTGCGACATTCCACTGACAAAATAAACTACGAGAATAAAGTCAACATGTCGACTTTAATCTCAACATTTACATTTTTTTGTCTTCACTGTGTCCGTATTTTTTCACAGTGGCCTTACTACGCTTCCTTAGGTTTTTCAAGGCCTATTCTGCCAGTTTTAATCAAGAAATGATCCATTTCTCATCCGTGATGCTACTTACTTCAGTTTCAACAACACGCATATAGCGATAACAACGTGCTTACCGCAATGCATTATGGGTTACGCAGGTAATTCCTAATGACGTATTCGAAATTCAGCAAGAGGTTACATTTCCAAAGAATATTACCGATGTTGTCGGGAAAAAAAATAATCGCGTCTAAGTGAAGATTTTTATTGATATTTCATAACATTTGGAAACCGTCAGAATGTTTTCTTTATTTTTAAAAAGCTGACAGCACGAAACCAACTTGTTTTATATGAAAAATTCTCTAATCAAAAACGATCTATAGACAGCTCGTCAAAATTGATGTCACGCAATAAATTTCTTAACTCCTCAATATATCACAACCTACGTGAAATCGCAAATTTCATAAAGGATCAAATGCTTAACAAGCTTTATGTGGCGAAAACAATTGCATTGTAGGTGAAATGACCGCATTTTTATGTAGAAAAAATTTATTTTTAATATATAAAAGTTATCGATTATAATGAAAAATCATCAAATTACATCGTAATGTCGGCATGAAAAAATGACCGCATCTCCAAGCGTGTAAATAGTAGGGTAAAATACTTATGTAAGACCACAAGAGTGCTTCCCCTTTGAAAAATCAGCCATCATTTTGTAAACAATATTGAATACCAATCTGAGACATGAAGAACATGCCTAAGTAAACTGTTTCCGCACAAAGTACATACCCAAATGTTTAAAAATTGAAAGTAGTGGTAAAAATGTGCCCTGCACTGCACATTTAATTCTTTTTTTCTCCAGAAAAATTGCACTTGTCCGCGGACAACTGAAACCAGAAAACACGCTTGTCCGACGGTCAGTTTACACGTGTCGGACAAGTCGGGCTGGATTTCCGCACACCTGCAAGTCCCACTCCATCTGTGTGGAGCAGAGCTACTGCTCTTATACAAGATCTAGAAGGTACTTCCTGGACCAAGGCATTGCCCATAGGAAGTACTTCTGGATCAGACAGAAGTCTCGCATAAGTAGGGAGATCAAGTCCCTGCAGAACCCTCTGGTGGTACCCCTGGAACCCAACATTGCCAGTCCATGGGACTACAGTTCCCAGCATGCCCCGTAGGTGTCTGCACAGCTACCATAGTCCAGGGATGCTGCACTCTATTGTCTTGGGGAATTGAATAGTTCACATAAGTTATTCTCCCCTGTCATTCTAGCATGCTGGCTTCCAGGCCGGGTAAGGATCCTTAACTGAGCCCATCCAGGACTCCAGCATCTCCACAGTGGTATTGACACCTTCCTATACAGTCTTCTGTCTGAGACAGGGAACATCCTGCCTGCCTTCCTTCCTTTTCAATTATTGGCTTAGCCTCCTGGCTAGGTAGGGGTTCTTGAACCATCACAAAGCCAGCCCATGCTTGCTGTTCTTTACAGCACATTAATAGAAGTTCATTAGGCCAGGAACATTTAGATGCCAAAAGCAGTTTTTTGTATAGATGGCACTAAAATGGCAGGCTCCAGCTGCTATACTGTAGTAAATGATATCAGTTCTAACTATGGAAGTATGCGGCATCACTATGAGGCCAAGAACTGTCAAGCAACTATATTGGACCACTGCAATGGCATTAAAAGACATCAATAGAAATTGATTGCAAACATGTCACCAAAACAAGAAATAGCTGTGATACGAATGGTGGTAGAAAGGAACAGGTTGTCTCGTGCCTCAGTCAGCTGAAACAATGGTGGGATATAATATGGGCTTCAACTAGCAGTCAGTGAAGATCAGACAAGAGGAAATATAATAAGAAAACAACAAGAAAGTTGTGTATATAAGAAGCTCTAGACTCATGGCATAATCTGATAATACTACAAGCAGCGAAAAAACTTGCATAGTTAAGAAATGACCAGCACTAATTATTGCATTGTTCAGATGTGATTAGGACTTTCTGCTATTCTAGAGGACATCTCTGTATAAAGATGAAGCTTTCTTGGGAAATCTTGAGTATTGAATGTACTTTAATGTAGCCAAATCCAAGGTGATGAAAAGGTATCAAATAAAAGTGGATAACATCCCTTGTGTCATCAGCAATTCTTACAACCAACATTTTTTATATTATTTTATTTTACAAACTAACCAAAAGGTTGGCACAATTACTTTGTCATGACTTCATTGTCCCCTGTCTGTAGAATTTAAGCTGAATGTTGTGATAAAAAGTGTTTTAACCACTGGCCAAACAATAATAATTTAATTGTTGAGCTATTGTCTTAGTCTTTAATCTTTTGGTAAACTACACTCCCACTTTTTACTGTTTCTTTTTCAGCTGACTGTGGTGGTCCTTTTGAGCTCTGGGAATCAAATAATACATTCAGTTCGCCCAATTATCCCAACAATTATGTGAACAGAGCATTCTGTAAGTTTAGTTTTTATGTCTTTTAAAGTGTTCTTTGCAATTAATGTATTTGTGACCCTTTCTGCAGTAGCTTTTCATATTTACTTGTTAATACTGCATGTTTGGGAATATAAATATATATAACAGGATATGTTAATTTGTACTTCTTTCAACAATTTGGGACAAGAGCCATTTAGGAGAATCAAACACAGTGACTAAAGCATTTAAACTAGACCATAATGGTTTAAGCTTAGATTAAATTTATTTTTTCACATTTCTGTAAGTCACCTCATTTTCACAAAACTACAATATCACTGAATGATTATCTATTACACAAACATAGTCAACTCAGAGGTAAATAGATGGAACCATTAACTTGTATAATTTTTGTAGTATTAAGTACTTATATTATATGTGTGTTTTGGCCTATTTTGTGTTTTTTTTTTGTCTGGTTTGTTTTTCGTTCTGACTTATTTTGGTAGAAATTATTTTGATTAGCAGTTTGTTTTTGCAACATGGCCAGGATGCATCACTGTGACATTAATCATTAAGTCTGCAAAATCGCAGACTTTAATTACAAAGACTCAACAAATTTACAGTGCATTATTCATTGATAAATTCTCTACTTTTTATTCTCATTAGTGGTAGTTTATTTCAGTTAGACAGTAGGATAAATGTCTTTTTTTAGTTTCTGACTTTTTGACTACATCTCTTGATGTACATTTTCCTTTTTGGTAGCCTGTTTGATTTTATCTCCCAGTTTTTGCTATTCCTAACCACTCACAGTTCTCACAATAATCTTTACACATACTGCTTGTCTCATATCAATTGTTCCCTTTACTTCTGTAAATTATTTATAACCAACTATTTAAACTGTTCATGATACTGATTTCATAAATAATTGTGTAGTATGGGTATTGTAGGGTTTGGTGATGCTTGTGATACTGTTTTCATTTTTCATTTAAATCTTAAGAATAATCCAGGAGTAATTAACACTTGAACAAAGTCACTTTTTGTGTTCAGTACAGCAGTTTTTCTGACCTGGCACTTTACTTTCCAGCAATTCTCTTTCTAAAAATTCCAAGTCCAGAAAAAAAATTGTTATTTAAGAAAGAAAAATATTTTCTTGTCATCTCAAGCATAGCAGTGAAAACACATTTTAAGAAGTGTTGGATTTTTTATGCTATTTTTTTTGTGATATTAACAATGCAATAGCTGGACAATTAGAGTTGACTGGAAAGCATGTTCTGTACTGTGCTGTTTGGCCATATTAGGTGATATGATTGATACTTCTCCATATCAAGGTTACATTTAAATATTCAAAAATATATCAACATTTACTTTCATTTACTTCGGCAGATGTGATGGCTCAATTTAATAAAGATTCTGGTCTTTATTAAGTCAATTCTAAAGTTGGGTTATTAGCCTGACTAAATTATACTACCATAGAGCACATGCTGATTTTGTCTAAAGCACTTGCAACAGTGAGTTAGGTGAATGGAATATCGTACTGATAGCAAAATTATGGCTGCAAGGTTCTTCTTCTTTTTTCGGCTGCTCCCATTGTGGGTTGCCACAGCAGATCATCCAAAATTGTTGTCCGCATATAGATTTGGCAAAATTTTACACCGGATGCCCTTAAAGATTATAATCTTTACATGTGTCTTCCTGTCATTCAAGTAAATTCTAACTTTGAGGGAGTCATTTCAGATTAGAAAGGTATTAAGTTAAGGAGGTTGGACATGTTGAGGTAAGGCAGTAATTAATACTCTCTGATCATGTTGTCAGAGTGTGACAATGTGTTGCATATTGAGCAGTCTAAGCACTTAAGAATTTCACTGTACAATTTGACAATTTGGACACTGCTAACCTATGAAGGTTATTATTGAGACTCTCAGCTGAATAAGATTATACAATAGATGAATGGATGGAATCATTATACTCTCCACTACAAGCACACACACCTACACACACATGAATTATGTAAACAAGTATTGTAAAAAAATAAATAAATTTATTATCACTTATAAATCTCTTTGAGAGTGTATGTGCATGTATTTACATGTGTGCAAGTACCCTTATGTGTGCTGTAAATGCGTAGACTCTAGGGGTTGCTATTGCCCCTTTAATCCCAACAGACAGATGCTCAAGACACCAAGCAAAAGCAATAAGAAGTGTTCTTCTATAAATAGTGCCTTCAAGCACCCCAGCCACAATAAACAGGCAATTACATCACAAATTACAATAATAAATAACACAATTCTCTCCTCCACACCTCCCAGCAAGCTCTTTCCTACACCTCCCAACTCTGGCTCGCTTGCTGGGTCTTCAGCCGTCCTTTAAATAGTGCCCGACCTGAAAGTGCTTCTGTTCTTCCTCCCACGTAATTTGTCAACACTTCTTGGTCAGATGAAGAACTCAGGTTCTTTAGTCAGCCCGGAAATACTTCGGGGCTCTTGTCTGCTTGATCCATTAGTACTTCCAGGCTATAGGGAAAGTATGACTCCCTAGGTCCTTCGACAGCTCCCCCTGTCGGCACCCACAGCACTCAACAGGGCTGAGAAACCGAACTCCATGTTCCACGATGCCCTACAGGAATGCAGGGCACCGCTATACTCCAGGGAAGCTACCATCTAGCGTCTTGGGGAAGGCAGTGTCCAAAAGATGCTGCCTTCCCCCATCCTTTCATTCTATGGGCATCCTGGCTGGGTTGAGCTGCCAGCCATCCATCACAGTGTGTACATGTATATTTTGCAACCATATGGATTTTGAGGAAAGCAAACCTTGCACAAGTTTTTTTTTCCCTTCTTTTGAGAACATCTGTTTGGACCCAGACTATAGACTGGGTAATTGTGCCTCGAGTTTGGGGTTTTATGACGCTCCCTACAGCACACAGTTGTAGTAGTCGGCAGGATTTCCTGGCTCTCTATTTGGCTGGCAAGTACCTACATATCAAAGTGCTGTGGTGACCATGATTCAGAGACAAGTTTGACTTGATACAATTACAGTGGGGTGAGAAAAAAAATTTGCCAAAATGAGGTAGGAAACCTTCCGTGAGTAGAGTACTAGTAAGTATTGCTACCCAACAAACTTACCTAGACTCTACTGATGAAAACAGACTGCAGAAATTAACAACCTAAGGTCCTTCTCATGAACAATTGGACTGCTAATTGTCATAAACGTGGTAGAATTTTAACATAAAATCATGACAAATTAGCAAAAAGCCTCCAATAGAGGAAAGTCCCATCAACCATCATCTTCTATTTCTAAAGTGCAGATAAAGATGCATTGTTAATACTTATTTGAAAAAAATATATATTTTTGTCTTAGCAAAATGTTCCACAGAGAAAGAATAGCATAGCAAGAGTTGCCTCAAGCGCAATCCCAAAGCAGGTAAGTCCCAAAAACACAAATCTAGCAAGAATGGACTGCTTGGTTTCCTATCCTATATGGGGCTGTTACAACCCCTAGTGGACAATATTTAATTAAATGATGCATCTCTCAAAAACTATTCATGCAATTAAATCATTGGTGCCATGACAAAAGCAGGGCTGCAAAATATTTCAGTTAAATGAAACAATTTCTACGGCAGTTATTGTTATGCATAGGTGAGATTGTTTTTGAGTGATATGAGAATAAGTACTGGATCAAACTGAACCAAAAACAATAGGCCTGGAGCCTATAGCAGGACAAATATGATGCAACTTGCTTGATAAAAACAGGCCCATTTTTTCTAAACTTTATCATTGTACCTGGGTCTTGGAATGCAGGGTAGATATCTCAGAAACTGCTTCTTCATAATATCCTTTGTTTGTTAGGATATAGTCATCCAGGAGCTCTACAAAGCAAAACAGCACAATTTTATGCAAAAAATTTTAAGACATGAAAATAAATTTTGATATTCCACAGGCACACAAACACACACAGACACCATACTAAAATCAAATTTACTCGATGTTTTATACATCGTAGAATTAGAATCTGAACTCAATAACAAATTTTTGACCCCATCAGCAAACTTCCATTTACATGAAATTCAAAATCATACTAGTGTGGTTATATGGTTTTCTTCAGCCTACCATTTACATCTTGCTAACACTTCATAGTCATCCAAGCGGAGCAGTTCTAATTTTAATGGTTCTGATACAAAAGAACAAAAACCCATGCTCTGAAGTTTCTAAAGGACTGATACTAATTAATTGCTGTGAAGATTCTGATATGCTAATTTCACATTGTGGTTGCACCAACTCCATGTGATTAAAAATATCTTGATATGCCAACTGCATTTATTTCCATAAGATGTCTTCCCTGTTCAGGTGGGTTTTGTAGTTTAAGACCAACCAAGTTGTATTATCGTGATATTTCCCTCTACTTACCCTTTACCTATTTTCCTTAAGAGTAAGTGTATTCATCAAGTTCATTACCAGGTTGGTCTACTGTTGCACTTTAAGATTAACACACATTCATAGATATACGCATATGTACCATATGAAAGATATAAACACATGCATGTTATTCCCTAACATTTTAACCCCCGCAAGTACAATATGAATAACACATGCACAATCTGCTTTCCCTAGTACTCCCAAGAGAGTTATCATAAGCATGAACAATGTGCAATGTCTTGGATATATCTCAGACTTAAACTATTATCTTTGGTCTCCAGGAATATATTCAACCATACAAAGGCTCAACACCCCTGGTTATGGGCCATTTATCACCCAGTGAATGTTTTACTTTAACAAGTCAAGTCAAGTTGGGGAGGATACACTGGTACAATGTGTTGCCACACCCATTACACATCAAAACAGCTCGGGATACCGGTTGGCAACCCCCCAGGCAGACATGGGGTCCAGTCCCACCCTCCGGAAATGACCCTCTGTCTGCTGCAGCCAGGTGTTACGTGGGCGACCCCTTGGTCTGGTCCAGCCACTCGGGTTCCCAACAATGAGGATCTTACAAGCTGGATCACCCTCGGGGAAACGCACCAAGGCATAATCCCTCCTCCAGTCCTTCTGGGCATCCCGGCTGGGTACCACCCCCAGCCGCTTGCCACACTGTATTTAGTTCACCTTTCAACAGGACCAATGTTGCATATTTCCACTGAAGAGCTTTTTTGATTTTCACCAGTTTATTTTGGCTACCTGTTGTCATTTCTCTGGCATATCTCAGACAAGCTTTAGCTCCATCATGCTTGTTATGGGATTCCAACACAGCACACCTTATTTTACTAGATACTGATAAGGTGATCACCTGAACAAAATCTTATTTAACGAGGAAAAGTATAAAAACCACAACTGTGGTCATCACTATCATCTTGCAACAGGACCAGTTTGGATGGCAAAAACAGTGCTACCAGTACCTTAAATATAATTGAAATACACAAATATCGATTCATCATGCCAAAAGAGTTAAAAAGAAAAGTTCTGATTGAGAAAAAGAAGGGTGCAATTCTGGCTTTACTAGCAGAAGGATACAGTAAGCGTCAGGTTGCTTCCATCCTCAAAATTTCAAACACAGCAGTTCATAATGAATAAGGTCAAGCAGCAGACACTGGGGACATCAATGTTACAGAGGGTGAAAACACTTTCCACAGACCTGGATGATCATCAATTCCTTTGAATGTCACTCAACAACCATAGGATAACATCAAGTAACTTACAAAAAGAATGGCAAATGGCAGCTGGGGTTAAGTACATGGTTAGGATGATTTGAAACAGGCTCCTGTGGGTGGGGTTGTAGTCATGCAAACCTAGAAAAAAGCCCTTCATCAATGAGAAGCAAAAAAGAGCCAGACCAAGGTTTGTTAAAGACTGTAATTGTAGAGGATTGGAGCAAGGTCATCTTCTTTGAGTCCAGTTTTCAGCTTTTCTCATCACTTGGTAGTCTAATGGTTAGATGGAGACCTGGAGTGGCCTACAAGCCACAGTGTCTCACACCTATTGTGAAATGTGCTGGAAGAAACCTTGCCTCCTTCTGCTCTGACAATTTTCCCTAACTCTAAGGACTGGGTTTTCCAGAAGGACAATGCTCCATACCACACAGCCAGGTCAATTTAGGTGTGGATGGAGGACCACAAGATTAAGACCCTGTCATGACCAGCTTAATCTCCAGAAACGAACCCCATTGAACACCACTAGGATTTTGTGATCAAGAGGGTGGTCTCAATTCATCAGACAAAGCCAAGCTGATTGAATTTTTGCACCAGGAATGGCATAGAGTCACCCAAGAACAATGTGAAGCATTGGAAGTGAGCATGCCAATATGCTTGAAAGCTATGATTAAATATCAGGGTTATTTCACCAAATACTGATTTCTGAATTCCTCCTAAGTTCAAACATTAGTATTGTGCTGTTTATAATTGAATATGATCTTCATTTCTATGCATTATTTGATGTCTGAAACCACTGCATCATTTTTGTTATTTTGACCAGTTGTAATTTTATGCAATTAAATGCTCTCTGTCCATTATTTTTTGGAATTTGGGGGAAATGTCAGTTTATGGAATTAACCAAAAATGTTAATGTTCCTTAAAAACATATCTATAAATGGTAAAATCACAGAAACTGATAATTTTGCAGTGGTCTGTTAATTTTTTCCAGAGGTCTGTATGTGTGTGTATTTGTGTATGTGCATATATATATATATATATATATATATATATATATATATATATATATATATATATATATATATATATTGTATCAATATAAATCATGATCTATTCACTTGACTCATTACTAATATGCAATTGTTTTATTAGGCACTTGGCATTTAAATGCAGAAGAGGGCAAAAATATTCAGTTCCATTTCTCTGACTTTGAACTTGAATATATTAATGATGTCGTTGAAGTAAGAGATGGAAGGGGAGATGAATCTTTATTGCTTGGTGAGCACAGCATCTTATCTTAGAGTTCATTATTGAAACTATTTTTATTATGTGGGTCAAGTATGTCTGTTAGTACTAGATTAAGTTGTCTAATTTACCAGTGTCGCTTTGATCATTAGGTTTTCCTGTCAGTACATTTTTCAGCTGTGTTTTCATGGAAAATGTTTTTGCAAGATGTCAGCTGAACCATTTACATGGGCAACCATTTAAAAAGGACACTATTAATTTGTTATTCAAATGGATTTGCTCTAGGAAGTACTGCCTTTTTGATTACTAATTTATATCTTTATTCAGATGTGTTTTCAGGTAAGGAGTCATTTCGGGATGTGTACTCAACCACAAATCACATGACAGTGCACTTTGTAACAAATAAGGAAATAACAAGAAAGGGATTTCTGGCAAATTTTACAACTGGTTATCATCTTGGTTTTCCAGGTAAGTCATTTTTAAACAGATAGGAAGTGTGCTAAATTCTCTGAATGGACACTATTTAGACTGACTTAGTTAATCCAAAGTTGGTCTCTTAATTGAGAGCAGAGCTGCCTTTTGTTCTGCTCTTAAAGTTTTACTCTGGCTCTTGACCTTCTTCTGTTCTTCATGGGTGGGGGTTGAATTGAATTTAGTTTTGTCAAGTTTGACTTGCTTGTATGGAATGTTACTTAATTTTAATAAATTAGATAAAATAGGAAAAAAAGAGTAGAGCTGCCTGAATTCATCAGGTCATGAATACAGAAAGTCTTCAAATGTGTATAAAGATATAAACATGCATGGTTGTTGCAAAATACTCTTAATAGCTTGTTCTATCTCATCTGTTCTTAATTTAAGAAGTGGTCCCTGTTTTATTAAGTGTTAGGCCTTGTTCACACGGGCGTTAAAATCGAGCGTTTTTTTTTGCGTTCGTAGCGCCCGGTGAGCGTGGATCAAGCGCCGAGTGTTTTCTACACGTAGGAGTCAATGAGAGTGTTCACACGGGCTTTGGTGACGGCGTTTGTCCGCAGCGCGTTTATACGCATCAAAAAGCGTTGCATGCAGCTTTTCTTGGCGTTCAAAACCCAACGAACGCAAGGAAACCGCTTCTAGTTCATTTTCTGTGCGTTTATTTTACGCTTCGGAGGACCGGATATATCCCATGATATTAATATTTTTATGTTTTCATATACAATATATATATTTTCATATATGCTTATTTTATTTTATTGTCTCATGTAATTTGTAAACCATGAACCTATTAATTTATGTTCTAATATAATATTTGATAACGATTATGCAGGGGGCAATCCATGGCGGGGGGGCATTTCAGTGCATAACACCGGTGTAAGCGCACACTCGACTACTGTTTCCTTACCTCAAAGTGACAAGTAGTGTTTCTTCAGGGCTAACACCAAGTCGCATATTGGTTGATCGGCGTGCAATGTGGCATTGCACCAGCTGCAGCAGACAATCAAAAGTGGAAACCGACATCCGACAGTAATTAAAAAACTTGCGTTCAGAGCAAGTTCGTTTATCCAAAAACTTAACGCCTGTGTGAACAAGGCCTAACTCTACTGAAAATGGCTATTTTGTGATGAGTACATACAGTACAATAGGTGTCATGAAGGGATGAACTTGATCTGGGCATGCCTCCATCATGCTGTTAAAATATGCAGTTAATTTCATATATTTTTAAGTTTTGTTTTACAGTCTAAATAGTAGTTTTTCCTAATACTTGAGATGTAATTATAATTGTAAATTGAAACTATTATGCAGTGCTTATTTTTTTTTTTTACCAATCTCTATAATACACACAGAGAAATAATAAGCACAGTACATACCCTCTGAGTTTAAACTGTACACTTCTTTTTCAAAACTTTTTCAGTGCAGAGCTCTTGGTCATAAGAATCAGTCAACTTGATATATGTTGGTGACTTATACAGGAATGTAACTGTTTTTTAACTATTTTTCTGTAAGTTTGCTGAATGACCTTCGCCCCCTGCTCGCTTCGCTCACGAACCCCTGTGTTTGGTTTTCCGGATACACACTTGTAAGATTTGTTTTTTCTTTGAATTGCTGCTGTTTCATTAGTTTCACTTTTATTTCAGAACTTCTGTAAAAACAATATTTGAAATCTTTCGTGTCCCAATATGCTAAATCTTTTAAATGAGGTCTGTGAGATTTGTGTTTAATGACTTTGTACCATAATGTAGGAAAGGTTTCTCTGTTTGAAATTTCAGCACAGACAAAATGATCCACATCATCAGCAGTTAATAATTTTTTTTGCAAAGTAACCAATAAATGCATGTGAGTTAAACCCCATTTTTGAAATTCAATGACTTAAATTAATTTCCTTTTGTTTGCATCAATGCGATCTGTGCTATCTTTTTTTTTGATACTGTAGCGACTGATGTAATAAAGTGTCACAAAAGTTCTACTTGAATAATCGCTGACTTCGTAACCCCAAACACAACTTTCTAGCACCCTCTCCAACCCCTCCTCCCACGGGTCTCGCCTCCCCCTTACCACATCAATCAGCAGCCAGCTATCAGTCTGCCGTGCTGTACTCTGCCCTCCCTCGATTGGACCTAACAGTCACTTAAAACAAAGAAGGCTTCAGCTTGGCTGGGATGCTACAATACTTTCGACTGTTACTGCTTTCATATTCTGTACCTTTCTCTGCATATGTATCGTGCCTTGGGTCTCTTTTCTCCACGCTGTTTTATCTTCTTTGCTGAGAGCACAGAGCGAGACACTCCGTGGCCAGTTTTTGTTGTCTCGCAGGTCTTTAAAATGTCTTTCGAGAACTTCCGAGAAGATCTCGTATCGTCACCTTGCTGTTACATTCCAGGATTTTTTTTTATATATTGAGAGATGGGTTGACTCCTGATTTTTTTTTGCATTACTACTACAAGTAATATTATATTACTTGTATTACTATATATTATAACTAGCAAAATACCCGCGCTTCGCAGCGGAGAAGTAGTGTGTTAAAGAAGTTATGAAAAAGAAAAGGAAACATTTTAAAAATAACGTAACATTATTGTCAATGTAATTGTTTTGTCACAGTTATGAGTGTTGCTGTCATATATATACAGTACAGGCCAAAAGTTTGGACACCTCCTCATTCAATGTATTTTCTTTATTTTCATGACCATTTACATTGGTAGATTCTCACTGAAGGCATCAAAACTATGAATGAACACATGTGGAGTTATGTACTTAAAAAAAAAGGTGAAATAACTGAAAACATGTTTTATATTGTAGTTTCTTCAAAATAGCCACCCTTTGCTCTGATTACTGCTTTGCACACTCTTGGCATTCTCTCGATGAGCTTAAACAGGTAGTCACCTGAAATAAGGTTTTATGAAAATAAAGAAAACACATTGAATGAGGAGGTGTGTCCAAACTTTTGGCCTGTACTGTACATACATACATACATATATATATATATCTACATATATATATATATATATACTATACTGTATATAGCAAGAAGTGTAGAATTTCGAAATGAAACCTGCCCAACTTTTGTAAGTAAGCTGTAAGGAATGAGCCTGCCAAATTTCAGCCTTCTACCTACACGGGAAGTTGGAGAATTAGTGATGAGTCAGTGAGTGAGTGAGTCAGTGAGTGAGTGAGGGCTTTGCCTTTTATTAGTATAGATACTATATGGTTGCGAGATATGGATGCTTATCCAGTGACCTGAGATGAAGACTGGACTCCTTTGGTACTGTGTCACTGTGGAAAATTCTTGGGTACCATTGGTTTGACTTTATGTCAAATGAGCGATTGCTCATGGAGTCATTGTGAGGGAGCGTCAGTTATGGCACTACGGCCATGTGGCGCGTTTCCCCGAGGGTGATCCAGCTCATAGAATCCTAATTGTTGGGGACCCGAGTGGCTGCATCAGGCCAAGGGGTCGCCCACTTAACACCTGGCTGCGGCAAATAGAGGGTCATTTCCAAAGGGTGGGGCTGGACTACATGTCTGCCTGGGGGGGTTTCCAACCGGGAATGCAAGCTGTTTTGTCATGCGGTGGGAGCGGCAACGCATTGTACCAGTGCCTGCTCCTCAACTTGACTTGACTTAACTTCTACAAGTAAATGTGTTTTAGGCACATCACTCATCAGAAATGTACAATTGATGCTCTGATGGATACTGATGTTTTATACTTTCAATAAAAGTAATTATGACTTGTCTAAACAACATATTGTGCTGCACAGATAAATGTCCAGGTCCACTTATGTGCATTTCATAACTGCCAACAATTATGTGATGTATTGATAAGACTGAAATATTTAAATTTGTTTCAGAATCACTGACAGTACACACTACCAAGTTACTAAACACACAAAAAGAACACTCCATTATTTATTTATTTTTTATTATTAATTCAGTACACTATGTTGTGTGAGGGTCCTACATCTATAAGTACTGGTAATTTTGCCTCAGTGCACACCATTAAATAACAAGAATTTTGTATCAATATTCAATCACAAGTGTGTATTATGGAAAACACTTTTTTTTCTTGAAGGCAAGATGCATTGGTGATCACCTGCATTTTCCTGTATGCTAAAAAAAAAATATTTCACAGTCATTTTTCTACATATGTTTAGCCATTTTCTTTATTTTTCTGTAATTATAATAGCACAAAATATGAGTTTATTTGATATTGGCATGGTAGTTAGTTTGAAGCCTTGGCTTTGAATCCTGGCCCAGTCACTTTCTCTGTGAAGCTTGCATGTGCTCCTGCTGTCTAAGTGATTTTTTTTCCTCTCACCACTCAAATACAGAGACATGTCAACTCTCACTCTAATGCGAGTGAGGGAGCATGAAAAAGGCTGATTCATGCCTTGCATAGCCTGCTGCCAGATAAAAATATAGGATCATCTTCTAATTACATTTGTTTCTTCCTTATAATCATCTGCCTTGCTGCAATATAATTTATCAAAATTTTATGTGTTCTTTTGTGTACTTAACATTGTCATTCCTAATGCTGGTCATTTTTAAACTAACTTGTATTTTTCTTGCAAGGGACTTGTTCATCAGGTGAATATCAGTGCCTCAGAGGCAAATGCATTTCAATCAGCAGCCACTGTGATGGTTATTTAGATTGTCCAGATGCATCAGATGAAGCTGACTGTGGTAAGCATCTTGTATGTTTTCACTACATATACTTGGGCTGTCTAGAAAGTTTTACAACATCAGGTTTACTGGTAGTAATTTATTATAGAATTGGTTGAATTCGCTCCTGGGTTAAGTAGATGCACTTGTCGTGGTCTTCTATTTCCACTGCTGCCTTACATACCTTGATTCCTTGAGTCCTAGTTCTGAGGCATACAGTATTTCTGGTTTCTGTCTGGAGTTTTTTTTTTGTTTTTTCTGTCCCCCCTGGCCATTGGACCTTACTCTTATTCGATGTTAATTAATGTTGATTTATTCTGTTTTCTTATTGTGTCTTTTATTTTTCTATTCTTTATTATGTAAAGCACTTTGAGCTACTATTTGTATGAAAATATGCTATATAAATAAATGTTGTTGTTGAAATTCTGCGCATATTCTCAGTCTCAGTTTTTTCTTCAGGTACTCTAAACTATCCCAAAGATATGCATGTTAGGTTACTTTACAATCCTAAATTGTAGCTATATGAATTAAGTAGTTACTCCTGAAATGGTTAAGACAGATACCTTCTCATTATAGTAATACTAAGGTAAGCATTTTCAATTCATTTAAGTTAAGAATAGTGTAATTTAAGTTTTTTCCCAAGGAAGTGTAGCTTGTATAATATAATACCAAGTGTTTGTTAAGAATCTGGAATAAAGGCTAAGAACGATGTTACAGACAAAGGCACAGTCTAAGTACAAAAATATAGCAAAATATTAAAACTACAAAAAAGTTGGTCAAGAAGGTAAGTTAGAGATGCAAACTTTATTCCTAATCACAGAAAACTATTTACATCAAGAATTCTACCTCATCCTCTGTGGTGGCAGAGTGGTTTAATTTTTTAATTTAAAAACCCTTGCTCATGCATCAGCCTATTTTTATTTAATTACACATAAGAGAGTTGAACATGATGTTTCGAGCCTTTGGGTATTCTACAGTGATTGATTTGTACGTAGCCAAAGTTCACAACTTATGTTCTAAAAGATGTTAATTGTGAGTTTCTTGCATTCATGGTTTATATTGTATGTTTCCTTTTTCCAAATAAAGTCAAGACAATGGCAAAAACTGTAAATGTAATTGTAATCTTTATATATAATATGCTACCGTGGCTGTTCGTTTGTCTGCAAAAAGCATAGCTGAGACTCATCACTCATCTTGTGCCTGGAAATTTTCTTGGGAGGTAGTGGAAACAGTTGCTAAAGATAAAATAATCTGGTCTGTCCATCTCTGTATGTTGCCACTGCCACCGTCATCAGGTTGTAAAGTGAGCTTTCTTTGTCTAAGCAATTTTTAAAGTATATTAGTAATTTTTACAATAGGTATTCCAAAGAAATGTTGTCCATCCTGTGTGTTATTTAGTAGTAGCTGCAAGCAAAGCAATTCACTTTGTTTCAATTTCTCTTTCCACCAAATATTATAATAAGCACTATTAAAGCAACACACATCTGTTTCAGAAGTATAACAGTTCTTTAAGAAGCAAAAGCTGACAAATTCAGTAAATGTTTAAGATGCATTTGATAGCTGCTTTGAAATGTATATTTATTTTTTGGGATGTTAGCTGAAATGGGTGGCTATCAGTGTTAAAAGTCTTAATCTTCAAATGTTTCAATTGTTATGAATCTCAAAGGCTGCTGATTTCATGACATACTGACATTTTCATTATTATTTTGTCATTTGTTTTTATTTTTAGTGAGCCTCCTCAATGGTACTCAGGTAACAGACGGCCAAATGCAGTTGATGGTTAAGCATGAATGGTACAGAGTCTGTGCAGAAACATGGGCTCCTCAACTGTCTAATTTCTTTTGTCAATATTTAGGTTTTGGGTAAGACACTCCTCATTTTATATACTGTATTTACTAAATGTATAAGCTGCAAAAGATTGTAATCTTTCTTTGACCATTTGTGAAAAAACAATTTAAACACATATACAGTTGTATCTTTAAATGAAGATCAATATCAGGTGATGAACAAAAATTGCACTGGTTGGTTAGTTAGCAGATAGTGTTGCCACCTCCTAGTGCTTGAATAGTAGCTTAACAGTAGTTTAGTTGGCGCACCTCTGGACCATTCAAGTGGATTTCCATAGGTCAAAAGAGTTTGGTTTGGCTATTTATGGTACTTAAACTGGCCCAGTGTGAGTGAATATGGGTGTGTGCTTCTGGATGTGTTGGGATGAACTGTTGCACCTGTCCAATTCGGTTGTGGAAAAAATGATGGATGGAAAAAAAAAACAGTTTGAACAACAATCTGTTGTGACGCGTGAGTCACTGTCTTGCACCCCAAAACACGAGGCTGAGTCTCAGTACTTTAGCAAAACCAGCTTTATTCAGCTTGAAAAAGGAACAGCACAGTTATTTATTGTAGCAGGATCTACCACTCTCCTTTGCATAGACAAAGCAGTCAGGCAGGTCTGACCAAGTAATACTGTTCCCTGCATCACCCATCAACGACAGGTGCTTATAGTGCGACCGTGATCGGCTCGGATTTGCTTCTGCGGCAAACCACCGCAGCACTGTGAGCCTGCGGTTGTCCTGGCAACAGATAAACAGTCTTCCACAGACTTGGAGATTGCGCTTCGGGACGCTCTTTGGTGTGCCATCCCATTATGGGGGGAGTCCCAAAAGAGTTTAGAAACCTCACATCTATTTATTCAATATATGTGATTGTAACTTGTAGTTAGATAATGGTAGACGTAAGAAAAAAAGTCCACACACTATTATAAATTCCCTTTAATTTCTACTGACATTTCTACTGGAGTATGCCCCAGTCCAGCTTTTACTTCTACCTTTCTGTCTTGTGGGTGTGTTAAAATATTCCTTTAAGGATCTTCTCTGTTGGAGGACAAGATGCCATTTTTATCCTCTGCTGCTGCCTCAATACTGGTATCTTAGCATTGTTATCCACAGCAGAGGAGTGGAGCGGATTTCACTCAATGAAAACATTGTTGTTTTGTTTTATTCCAGTCATATTTTCAAACCATTGGTGTTGACAGAAAGTGTGAAAAGTACATGTTCCCTATTGCTATGGAGTAAATAATACAGACAGTATTACTACCTGTGGCATTGTCTGCTGAAATGATTGACTAACCGTTGCCAATCTGCAATTTTAGTTGAATTAAAATCACTCTGCTTAATGCCTGTTCTTTAAACGAGAAGGCTGAAGTTATTAGTGACTTTATCATCTGTAATTCTGTCAAAATTATGAGACATGGCAGCACTCTGCTGCTAGCGTTCTGACTTACACCAAGCCCTAAGAACATTCTGTGACAACTTTGAGGGAACTACATTGGGTCCCCATTGAATCTTGTATTCACTATAACATACTTCTGTTAGCTTTCAAAGCCTTAAATGACCAAGCTCTCTCTGATCTTTTACACCTGTATTAGCCTGCCTTCCAACTCTATATTTATCATTCCTAGGACTAGGAAGAAAACTATGGGTGAAAGCAATCTGTGTCTCAGCTCCAACCCTGTGGAATGTTCTTTCTCAGAAGCTCTATGAAGTCGCCAGTTTTTAAAAACATTTGATAAATCTTACGTACTATATAGTGTTTTGTTATTCATTTCTACTATCCTTATGTATGTTAACCTCTTTTGCTATGCTTCATACTGCTTCCTTGGGCTGTAAGAGGCATGTTATAAATAAAATATATTATCATTTTTGTCATCATTCAAAGTATTTTCTGGGATAGTCCTCTTGTATTTCAGGCCTAGGCCAAGACATAGGGCAGTTTTATGTGATGTGTTTTATGGGATTGTGTTTGTTTCCTTACAATGTGGCATGTTTTTAAAATGGCTGCTTTCTATACTTTTAAATATGTCATTTGGTTTGAATGTAATATCTGTAGATTTTTGTGTAGTGTATGTAGGGTGACACTTGGGGTGTATACAGCAATAGGTACAGTGATCGTCTTGTCCATTCTCCACAAGCAGCATATTTCTTCTATCAGTTGTTGTTGTCATTATTATTATCACGTGTGATGAATTATTCTTTTTTTTTTAATTATGAGCTTCTATCGATCATTTAAGTTGTTTTAACCCAACAATATAAGTCAAGGCAATTTTCTGTTTGTCAATACTTGTAGAAAGTTATGTCACAAACAAACAACACTGAAGTTCTCTTATGTAGATGCAATTTGGTCACAGATAATTGTTTTCTTTTACCTGGTATCATTATTACCATATATTAAAGTGTAATCCTTTACTATTAATACCCATCTTCAACTACCATATTATATTATTATATTATATTAGTCAACACCTTAACTTTTAGGCCTTAAATAGTGACATATCTTACTAAATACAATTAATTAGTTAAACATTATAATATGATTTGTGAATACAAAAAGAAGCAGACAAGACAAAAGGTTCGAGCACCAAATGATGAACCTTACATAATTTGGAACTTTAGGGGGAAAAAAGGTTTTGCAAAATAAACAGCCAGACTTTTTAGTGACATTTTTGAACCGCAAGTCCAAGTCATGACGAACAAGTTTTGGTGGTGATGCCCTGTTTGTGGAGTCCTGGCAGGAAGAAGTGAATTTTAGGTCTCCAGAAGGTGATGTCAGCAGGCTTCAGGTCATTGATCTTCTAGTCTGTGGGTGAAAAGAAAGCAGTAAATAACAGCTGCAACCCTCCGCTTTGGGTGGAATTGCCATACAATAAGCTTGAAGTTGTCTCCCATTCACATGAATGTGACAACTTATTCTAATTTACAGATACATTACTTTTTATGTTGACACTTGGTAAAATATTTTTCCAACTTATAATAAAATATATTTTATTATATATTATTTTGGATTTTACACCCATATGTAAACAAAAGCAAAAAGCAATTGGTAATTTTTGATTTATTCTATGGCAGTTTTGCAAATTTACACCAGATGGCAGAATTGGACCAGAATATTTTTTACTAAATTCTGGTGGGGAATGCATTCTTTTTGTTTTTGTTTCTGTTTACATTTACAGTGACTTTTAATATGTCATTTGTATTAAATAATAACTAATGATTGATTGATTTGACATTTGTTTATTTATGGGTGACAAATTACATAAGTAGCATTGTTACCTCATATCTCTAGTACTCATTGCACGGCATTTGCTTATTCCTAGTTAGTGTCTTAGTGTCTTTTACCATTGGTACTTGATTAAGGTTTAGGATGTTTTTAATTATGAGCAGGATTACATTGGTAAGAAAACCAGTTCACTAATTGATAACAATTACTTATTAGCAGAATGAAAATGTGCACCTGATAATTCCAAGATCCCAATCTGTATGACCATGAATTGGACTAAGCAAGTTGGTAAATGGATAGATATTTCAAAACAAAAATTCTGCAAATGCATATCTGCTGAATCATGAAAAATCGAGCAGATGCAATGCTTCTAAAGAGGAAGTAGCAAGTGTATTTTTAATTCTTGTTGCTATACTAATTAGCAACTTGGACGCACAAATACTTGGTGAATAAACACCAGAGTAACTAAACATGGATTTTGGGAATGATTGAATTACAAGGCGGTGGAGAGAGGAGGAGTTGGAGGTTATATCATTCAACATTTTCAACAGAAAAGAGATACAGTACTCCTATTATATTTTCTTAAGCATTTGCTCTCAAAGATTAGAGAAATTTAACCTATTCAGTTTTAGAAAAGTGGAGATTAACAGGTTAAACGTTTAAAGTCTTGAAGAGAATTAGTACAGTGGATTCAACCTGTTTAAAACACTTTCAAATCTGTTCTTCAATAAGAACACAGGGGCACCTATTAAAGCTGATTAAAGTTTAACAATAATTTTCAGTTTTATAAAATAAGTTAAAAATGTAGGTACCTTCGAATCTTGAAGGGTTATTTTGGAGGAATTATGAGAATAGGATTAATAAGCTTTGTTACTCAGAATGGCTGGATCCTGTCAAAATTCAGAGTTATGATCTTTCCAGGTTGTTCTGGATCTACACCATGTGTCTCTTTTCTGAGGGATGTGCCTGAATCCTATCACAGAAAACACAGAGCTACAGTATCATAATCCTAAAGTAAACCAAGAAAAACCAAAACAAATGTAGAACTTGTGTGTTTTTATGTATTTTCTTTATGTGGCATGTTAAGAGTGACAGAAGATGCACCATATTAAAAAACACAGCATTTTAATATTGATTTATGGTAAATAATGTACATAAATCTAATTCCTGAACATTGTATTCTTTTATATTTTCAGGGCTGGACAAGCAACATTGGTTCCATCATCTCAGAACAACACTCAGTTTGTAACAATAACACAAAGAAAAAATGGAACCCTCCAAGTTGAAACAAGGTATAGACAATTTCAGTTTTAACAAACTTGCCTTAAAATACAAGTAGTCAGATCTTATTCATTTATTTGAGATTTAAATGTTCTCACTTAATATGAAACAGCTTTGCAACTGTTAAAGCACATATGTCCAAAGACATATGAGTTAGATTAACTTCTGATTCTAGGTTGTCCTTGTGTGAAAGCACCATGAATGGAAGCTGCAGTGAACTGGTACCATGTCCAGGGCTGTATCCTAACTTCTTGCCTTGTGTCTGGTATTACTATCCTTGCCCCCCTGACACTGATAACCTTTGAATTGGAATAAGCATGTTTAATAACATTATACTATATTACATTATGTTGTATTAGTTTATTTATCCTACAAGGTAAATTCAAAGCACTTATTCCAGAGTCTAATAGATCGTTTCCTTGTATTACAAAAGTGCTTAATATCAGCTGTAATTTCCCATTTACACTTTTTTAAGTTTACTTCCTTAAAGTCCCAAAGGATTTGTTTAATTTTTGAGGAATTCTGTAAGTATTAAAAGCTTTTTTTTTATTTTGCTTATTAAGATTTTGATCTTTTATTATTTTCAAGTTAAAAGCATCTCTAAATAAGCTGTTTGTCATCAACATTTACTGTCCTTTACATCAGTGTATTCTGTTTGTTACTTGTCACTATTTGAAATCTTTAAGGAGAAATTTCTTCACAATGAAATTATTTAAAATGAAGAAAAGATCCATCTTAAAGTAACTTTCGTAAGACACTAATGTGACCAGATTTTCATAGTCCTAAACTGGGACACTTGTGCATGGATTGACCAAATTATTATGGTTCCAAATTGAGACACAGCTCATTAATCAAGCAAGTGTGCTAGGTACAAATAAAATTAAAGACCTCTCTAGATGGTGGGGAGAAATTCTCCCATGACATTTTATGTGACTTGTAAAAACTGCAAATGAAATTGAAATTGTGCCCTCATGGAGCATTTATAGAAATACACATGAAATTGAAAATGTTTCCCCACAGAGTTTCACGTGCCTTGTAAAAATCCACCTGTAATTGATGTTAGGGGTAGGGAGGACCCCTTTCACTTTTTGGCCTCCTAAAAAATGGAAAAATGTGAAATTTTGTTTAAATCCAGCATGCCAGGCATAAAACGGGATGTGATGCATAGAAAGTGGACATCCCAGAAAAAATTACACATCTTCTTAGCCAAACTAGGATGCATAGCCTGAAAATAGGACATCTTACACACCAATTTTCACTTTACTATCCTAATTACAGCACATTAGAATATTAGAAAAATAACTTGGAGTACAATTTGTTGTTTTTGTCATTCATGTCCTGTTATGTCCTAAGTCTTGCAACATTTAAAAAGATATTGATACAGTATCATTGTATTCATTTGGGCAAAGAGTTACATAATAATGATTTGTTTTGGGTGGTAGTTTAATTTTTTAACATAGTGAAATTATTTATACATGCCCAAAATTGTTTTTATTTACTTTGATGTAGTTTATATTTTATTTTGCTTTGGCTGTCTTTTGTTTATGTGATGCTCAGAGATATATCACATCACCACAAGGGTGCTCCGGTGATGTCAGTGGAACATCCCTATAAATTTGGTGGTTTTGCCATGTTGCTTCATCCCTCAGTGGATATTTCAAATAAACTCTAGTGTGGTTTATTTCTCAAATAAGATACGCAATAGGTTCTGTGTCGATTTTGAACTTCCTTTTTCCCTAAAATTTGCTTTTTGTTTGCCTTCATTATTTCTCACAATGGTTCTAGTTTTCACCTTTGCCTGTCCCACACTACATTTCTGTCTGCCGTTTATCTCCCGGACATTGCCTTCTCAGGAAAATACCTGGAGACCCATGTCCCTACAAAGAGATCATCTTCTTTACAGGGTTATAGTAGCTCCAAAAATAAATTGCTAAATTAATCAGCCCATGCTATCTTGTACAGAAGAACAATTGAACACATTAATTAAAACTCAGAACATTTTGAAAAATAATTGTATTCACAGAGAATTTCAAAATGATAGTTCCTGCATTTAATACCATATAATAGCCATCAGATAAGTGTATAGCAGGCCCTGATGACTACCCAATGGAATTTTATAAACTTTAAATAGGTTAGCTCCACTATTATTAGGGACATTTACAGAGGCTAGAGACAACAAAATTCTACCTCAAACTTTTTGCAAAGCATTAATTTTCATCTTTCCAAAGACAAATAAGGACTTATTACAATGTGTATCATGCAGACCAATTTCACTTCTGACTAATGATATTAAGATACTCTATAAAGTTCTAGCTAGAAGGAAGGATAAAGTGCTTTATTCTGTAATATCACAAGACCAAACTGGATTTATTAAAGGCTACACTTAGCTTCAAATATTTGGCATCTGTTTTATGTAATATACAATCCCATAAAATTTAACACACAAGAGATCATATTATCTTTGGTCACAGAAAAAAGCATTTGACATGGTTGAATGGGACTACCTTCACCACATTGCACACATTTGGGTTTGGTCCAAATATATGTGCATGGATAAACCTACTCTATATAAGTAAATATAAAGATGATATAAAAATGTTGCTATCACCATGGAAAAAATCAAACAAGATATGAACAGATATAGACCCTTCATGTCACATTAGCAGGGAGAATTAGTACTGCCAAGATGAGCATCTTTTCCAAGCTTCTTTATCTATTTCATAGTATCCCTACATTAACAAACCATTCTTTAAGAAATTAGACACAGTTATGACCTTATTTATTTGGAATTCTAGATGTCCACACATTAAAAAGGCAACTCTACCAAGACTTAAAGCAGAAGGTAACAAGGCACTACCTAACTTTCAATTTTATTACCAAATATAGAAGCTATGAAGGCCTGGACATTGACACAAATTGATAAATATACACATTTATGGTCTGCAATAGGGATACAATCTTGCTTTATTTCTTTATATGCCCTGCATGGTGCCACAGTAAATACAAATTTTCATCAGTATACCAATAATCCAATTGTCCATCAATCACTCAGAATATGGAACCAATACAATACGCACTTCAGTGGAGAGAAGCTTGCACCTTTAAATGATAATCACCTTTTTCTAACCACTCAAAACTATACAGTATTTAATCTGTAGAAAATGTCTTAAAACACTTTGTATATAGATACTGTAATGATTTTGCATCTTATGAACAATTATGCTTTAAATTTAACTTCCCATCAACACAATTTTGTCCACTACTTTGCTTAAAGGATCCCATCCATTTCTATTCCAGAAAAATATTGATCAGTATTGAAGACTCAGACAGCATCTCAATAATATATAACAACATATTAAAGTCTTTTCCTTTCAAAGAGCCGTGGGTAAGGTGGGAAAAGGATCTTTCACTTAAAATCTCAGAAAAGATGTGTAAGGAAGCCATGCATAGAATACTCTCTTGCTCCATATGCACAAAGCACTCCCTTATTCAACTTAAAATCTTCCATAGATCACATATATCATTTTTAAAAATGTCCAAAATGTATTTGGGGAAGATCCAACTTGCGAATGTTGCAATCTAGCTCCAACCTCACTGCAGCACATGTTTTGGCAGTGCACCAATGACGTGAATGACATGAAAAGCTTCACACATTGGTATTTAAAGATTTTCTACCAAGCTCTGTCAGACTGGAGGTAGACAGTTATTTTCAGGTCTTTCTGTGGAGATGTTCAGTTAGATTCAAGTCTGGGCTCTGGCTATGCCAATCATGAACATTCACAGAGCTGACCCTATGCCACACCTGTGCTGTTTATCCTTTGTGCTTTGGGTCAATGTCCTGTTGAAAAGTAAACCTTCAGTCCATTCTGAGCTCCAGAACTCTTAGGAACAGCTGTTCATTAAGGATATCTCTGTACTTTGTGGCATTCAGCTCTCCCTCAACCCTGATAAATGTCCCAGTTCCTGCCACTGAAAAACAAACCACAGAGCATAATGCCTGAAGCTGGCTTGGTCCATTTCTGGAATGGTATTTTGCAGGGGTGAGAGGTGCCTGGTTTACTATAGACATGATGTGTAGTCCTAAACAGTATAATCTTGGTTTAATCAGACCAGAACTTCTTGCTTCTAATATCTTAAGAATACTTTAAGTGTTTTTTTTTTTTCAAACTCTAAGGGGATTTTATGTGTCATCTGGTCTCTCTACCTTAAAGCCCAGATTAGTGGAGTGTTGCAGTAGTGCTTCCCCTTCTACAAGTTTTTCAACTCTGGTTCTCTGGAGCTCAGACAGAGTGACCATCAGTGTCTTAGTCACTTCTCTTAAATAGGCTCTTCATCCCAAATTGCTCAGTTTGGCTGGGCAGCTGGCTTTAGCTCTACAGACAGTTCCTTCAGCCTCATGGTTTGGGCTCTTAAAACATCCTGAAAGCACTGCATATAGTTTGTATAGTGCAGTATGATTATTATAAAAATAAAATATATGGAGCACACATTGACCCTGTGCACAGGCAGGTAGTAGCTGTTGCAAATTGGTGACCAAGAGAATATTTATAAATACTGAATATGTAAAAATGTTGAAATTTCCATTGCAGCCCTTTGAAGAGTGAAGCTAAAGGTTAATAGTTTAGAACTGAAAAGAATGTGACTGTTTTCTCACAAGATCTTCATCCTCTTCAAAACTGAAAATTTGTTAGCTTTATATAAACAAAAATGTCAAAAGACCACTGAAATAATTAGGAACTGCATTCTTTGTAAATAATTATTCATTCCTGTAAATAATTATAGTGTCAATCTTTTTAATGTATTTTTCCACCATAATTTTACATGCTTATAAAAAAATGATGTCTAGTAATATGCTAAGATGGAGAGCTTGCTCAACAGCTTCGTTTTAAGAAATGTGATGGCAGTGTGGCTTTTTCATGTGGCCCTGCTCTCCTTAATATTTCACACTTTTCATAGTTATTGTTACTAGCTGCATCATATTTTGGGAAAAGTCCTTCTTCATTATCGAAATCCAGTATAACAACAGATCACTTACACATGCTGTGTTACTTTCCTTTATCCGTATTCTGTGGGCTTGGTAATGTGCTCTAGTCATTTCAGTGACTCACTTACTGTATGTCTTAGATTGATATTATTTCTTTTAGATAATCAATATAAAACTGTTTTAAAGTAAATTTAATTGGTTTAAATAAGGTCACAAAAGCCATAAATGTTAGCCAAATATAAATGTGCTTCTTTTACCTAGAATTTTATTAACAGTCTTAACTAGTACACTGGCCTGTTTGTGAACAGCTCCTTATCTTTTAGAAGCATTGCATATAATATAAAAACCGCACCAATTACACATCTTGAAGAAACTTTATCCAAGGTCTAAACGCAAAATAGTAAAGACAGTGCTCCAGTGAAATATCTGAATGAATTACTAAGCAATTTATTCTATGGTTTGAAATGTACTACTTTCTCTTGGTGTCAGGGTGCATAAATTATTCTGAACTGCTCAAGTGTTTGCCGCTCCTTTTGATTTAGTATATTGTACATTTCTAAACAGATTTCAGTCTCATTATTGTGAAACTCAGCACTTTGTTACCTTTGGATCCCTTAAATCATGTGTGGTATTTATTAAATGGGGAGTACTTAAAGACAGACTTTTACATTTTGTAATTTATGTGCTATATACGTTTTTTTGTGAAATCATTGTAATGAAGATGACTAAACGCCTTCTTTCATTCTTTAATGATAATCTTTGACTTTTTTTTCCTTTTGTTTCCTTTTTGGAACCAAACAAGGTTCTCTTTACTTTATAATAAGTAGCACAACCTGGCTATGCTGGTTCTGATACAGTGGCTTCTTTTGAAACAATCAATTGTCAGATTTTGGTAGGGTAAGCTCATTTTATGCCTGCAGTTTATACCAGGCTGATCTTAACAGTGTCTATTGCTAAGTAATCATGTAGCAGTCACATGATAAGAAGAGCAAGAAACATAAAATACCGTCTACCATTTCTCATTCTGTGACTGGTACTGCTTAGAAAATGTTTTGCCTTATGAAAGGATGAGTAGAAGATTATATAAGGGTAAATGTTTTAAAACAGAAGACCAAACAGCTTTTAGAACTGCAGAGGAGTAAGAGAGTGTACTAGGGAGCAAAACAGCAAGAGCTTAAAAATAAGGAACAAAATATTTGGGGTACCAGGGCTCTGGGAGTCCATATTTAACAGTTTAGACCCCCGTAAAAGCTTAAAAATCCAAATTGTCAGGGCTCCCTGAAAATAAATTATAAAAACATGATGGTTTTACAAATCACACTCTTTACTAAATTTGTGTGAAAATATTACAATAGTTGGAAGATGCAGTAACTCTTCAGAGGTGGCAAGATAGTGGTCTACAAGTTCTTCACAGGATGAGCAGGGTTAGATGCTTAAGTGCCAGCTGCCTTTCCATCCGCAAACATGTCTGTAGTTATATGATTTGTGAAATAGGGCAGAGATACTGTATTTGGAGAAAATGTATGAATAGGAACCCCAAAGCAGCTGCTAGTGCTTGGTCTCGGTGATGCTGAAGCGTGTGATGGAAGACAGCAAGAGATAGAGATTGCTGATACTGACAGTGTTTATGTTGCACAGTAACACTGTTTTATTCTTGAAATATTATCCTGCTGGCTTCTTTGCTGTTAACTAACCAGACCTGTGGCAGTGTGGTGGACTGATCCCCAACGTTTAATTACCTTAATGAACATGAAGAAATAGCCAATTTAACTCAGCAGACATAGTATATAAGTGCCTATGTCTCATAGAAAAGTGCTTGCTTGCTCTTCGTGATGCTGGTTAAACATGCAAGGTGGAAAGGCTTTTGTTTGCAGATTGTGTATCCACATATGATGCAACACCTATCCTAAGTGATAACAACAGAGTACAACAGTGGTCAGGGAACACTGGAGCACTAACTGGATCTCCTGATAACCACAAAGTATGCTCAGCTTGTGTGTACTGTTAGGAAATATCTCGTAAAAGAAAATTATTAAAGTGTTTTAACAACTTTCCATGATGCCATTTTGCTTGGGTAATGGAATAGATAGAGAGAACCTCAGTGCCTATAGATTTAGCTGTTGGATGCCCTGTGCTCAGGACTAATATTTTAAAAATTTCAAATTGCCAGTCCTATTTTAGGCAGTTTGTTCTAATTGTATGTTCCTTGTTTTCTGTCTTTATTTAATTTGGTTTCTGTATATTTGACTCTAAATAATTTAATTTGGTTTCTGTATATTTGATTCTAAATATAATCTAGAGTTGGCTTGTGCCTTTAGCCTTACACTAGAAGTGCAGTGGCTAATGCCATTTAGCATTGTTTATTCTTATCCTTCCTTGATGTTTTCTAAATAGATGCTTTGCAAATGCCAATGAAGTTGTAACTTTTTTCCAATTCAGAAACTGCAATGATGTTGTTTTTCTTAAATCTGCCAGAAAACCATGTGTATGTGATTCAGTAAGTATGGGTATATGTAATTTAATTCATGTACCAGCATTTCATGTCCATAAAGAAATCCCATTGTTCATTCTGGCATTTGCATACATGGTCGGGTCTGTGGAAACACTGCAAGTGAGCCTGTGTGCTCGCCCTGCCTGGGGTTTGTTTCCTGCCTTGCGCCCTGTGTTGGCTGGGAATGGCTCCAGCAGACCCCTGTGACCCTGTAGTTATGATATAGCGGGTTGGATAATGGATGGATGGACATACAGTTTTAAAATCAGTTAGACATACGGCTTTCCTTTTATCTGCATTTTTCATGAAACATGGTTGCAGTTTTTATAATTTATTTGTATAAGAAAAAAATCTATATATTTTTTTAAATTTTATGTGCCCAGCTGATTGAAATCTTTTTTGCTTTTCACTAATATAGTAAATACAGTAAATACCAAAGCAGTTTTTGTCAGTGTACCCTGGGAATTTTTTTTTAAAACTGAAAATAATGCTAGGATTTAAAGTTAAAATAATATGCTGTGTGCCAAGAAATTAATTATTTTTTATAATTGTTTTGATTTTATTAAAATCAAATAATATTCCATACAAATAACTCAAGTTTTACAAAAAAAAAAGGTTCTGAACAAATCAACCCCCACCCCAGAGAAAGAGAGCTAGGCCAGCAGTGTAAAACTTTATGCCAGTGAAATAAGTAAATAGATAAATTAATAAATGAATAAAGATAAATGGAGTAAAAGATGGGAGAAAACCTGCTTCCTAAATTTAAATGCCTTTTCTTAAATGTTATTGATTAGATCCTGCCAGGTTTTGAAAAAGTTTTGTACAGATCCTCTAAGTGCGAATTAGACTTTTACCAGTTTCAAATAGTATAACAACATCACGTACCCAGTGACTTAGTATAGGTGAGTTAGGATTCTTCCAATTGAGCAAGATAAGTCTGCGTGCCAATAATGTTGTAAAGGCAATTACAGTTTGTTTGTCCTTCTCCACTTTAAGCCCATCTGGAAATATCCCAAACACAATCAGTCAGGGCGTTTTAGGCTCTCTGGCTTTGGGAGTAGGGTATGTTATCAGGATGCCGAGCTGATTGTTTGTGAGAACAAAAGGATTCAGACGCCACTTGGTGTATCCTTTGATGACTAGCAGTGAAAAAAATACAAAGCATTTCTAGTTAATGCCATTAGGATAGTCTCTGCCCATATGACCCTATAATGTAATACACTGGTTCAGAAAATCGGTGTTCGGATGGATTTTTTGCTTGCTGTCTGTATTTGTTAACATTTTAAATCTGATTTTAGTATTTAGGTACTTTGGCTTTCAAAATGCACTATATTAATAAAAAATCCATTATTATCAGAGTGTTGGTTCATTTGTTTTCTGATCCCACATTTTCCATTATAATCATTGAAGGGTAAGTGCAGAAAGGTATTCTGTCATATATAAAAGTTTTAAATTCAAACCATTATAAAGTACATTTGTTTTTATACTAGTTTATTGTTTTATGCAGAAATTAAATCAGTGTCTTTTATTTGATTGTTTACATTTTTTAATTATTTTGTATATAGATGTAATAACATTTATTGCAAATGTTGTTTCTTTTTACCCACAATGAATTTATTCTGTACCTAAAATGGAAGTGCAGTACTTTGCATGTACAGTTGAAGGCAACTTTTCTTCTCATTTTGTTTATATCTAAAAGAAATAATGAAGTATGTTTTTTTTTTTTTTTCGAATGTAATATGTATTTAAAAAGTGACATGATTTTATTGAGTGGTCCTCAGTGATTCATGGTAAAAGCTAAAGGACTCATAATGTTTTGTCTATGTTTGCTTTATAGTTTAAGATAACTCAAGTATTGATCTATTTGGACCTCATCCAGCTATTAAACAAGCCTGCTTCTTAACATTTGTTGCACAAAATTATATAAAAGAACAAGAGATCCATAGATGAACCATTATTTGCTTTCCTTTATTTGGTTTTACAATAGTGTATAGTCTGAAATGATTTTTAAGACATAAAAGCAATTCTACGTTTACTTTCCTAATTGCATTTTTGGCTCTGTGATCACTGAATTAACAGTATGTCACCCTCAGCTCTATCACAAAGATCAAATGTAATTGTAAGGCAATTTTGTTAAAGGGGTCTCTGTGTCCACCATTAACAAATGAACCCCATTTAAGTAATGACTCTGAGCAGCTGCCTCTACTTAAAGGAAATAGCATTTACAGAACAGAATGGAACATGAATTCCAAAGGGAAATGTCTAGCTTTGTGGTTGAAAAACTACTTAAAGGGATGGTAGGGGACATTTAAATAATATATGGCCTTTGATATTAGTCAATATGAGTTTAAAACACTTGTTCTTTTTTGCAGTACTACATGTAACAACAGATCCATCATTCATCTGCAATGTACAAAAAGAGGTGACGTATATTATAGCTGTGATTTTGTTTTTTGTTTGTTTAATTTTTTTATCATTCATCTGAACAGTCTTTTTACTATTCCTCATTTCTTTGGTAATTTTGTAAGAGCCATCCAGTATATTTGATTAATTGGGTTCAATGATTAATGGGTGGATGTGCACGACACTAATTCTCCCAAAGGGGAAACGCTCAAAAAATGAAAGCCCACGAGACAGATCCAGCATGTCTACTAATCTAATCTGCTTGTATATCCTCCATGGACAGCACTGGTGCAACTGTTTGTGCCATTGCCTCACAGCTCCAGGGATTTGTTTCAGTTCCTGGCCATGTCATGGTCTATTTGGATAATGTCTGTTCTGCCCCTGGTCTGCATGGTGATGCTGTTGGCTGAGTGTGAGTGAGAGTGGGCTATAATAGTCTTTCAGCCTGATCTGGATTAGGTTTGTTCCACATTCTGACAGGATAAGGAAAAACCTTTCTACAACTCTGTAATAGAAAATGAGTATTTATGAAACAGGTGAAAGAGAGAGATAATTCATTCATATTTTTTTATCTGTGCTTGTTTCTTTTTCAGAATGTGGAACCAGAAAGGTCTTCATGAAATCTGATGGCAGGATAGTTGGGGGCAGCAATGCCAAGGAGGGTGCATGGCCTTGGGTAGTTTCTCTGTATTTTAATGGCAAACATATCTGTGGAGCTTCACTTTTAAATAAGAAATGGCTGGTAACAGCAGCTCACTGTGTTTATGGGTAATCTTTATTTTTATTTTGCATGATTTCTGAAGAATCCTTTTTGCATGTTATTTTTCTTGAATAAAAAAGTTTTTCCTGTATGTGTTATGATAGAATTATTGCTTTCTCTCATGCTATTTGCATTACTTTATTTTCAGCCACTCATAGATTAGAACAATAAAACCTCTGCAACAAGGTTTTTAGCAAAGAAGTAATCTACCCCCAACACTAATGAGAAGGACTGTGGGCACTAGAAGCTTTTTCAATTGTGTGTATATGAACTTTCCTTGAATCCCAGGATTCATTTAGTTCATTAAAGTACACTTTATTGTGGGAGCGTGGCATCCTATAGTGAGTGTTTTGGTTTAAGTCTGAATTTGGGCTGAAGCCCCTCAATGTGAAGTTTCTTTGTTTTTTCTATAGTTTTGAAGTACAAGCAGTTAATATGACACCATGAAATGTGTCTGGCATATTAGGCTTTGTGAGTATCCAGCCTTTCATTCAGAGCAGGGCAGGTTAGTGTTTTGTGTACTTTAAGTAGTCTTTAGCAATGGTGCTTCACTAACCAGAATGAGATAAGGAGGTTATGAAACTGAATATTTTCATTAGCTGACTGAAAAGCTGTCAACAGCGTAATGAAAGGATCAAGCTAGTTACCGTGATTTTACATGGTTTTTAAAATATTCTATATTTTCAAATAGGTCATAACAGATATAAAAAAAAAACAATTAGTATAGCCAAATCAGTCTATTTATTACTATAGGAAGAAACATAAAATGAGATAGTCACCGATCGTTTTAAACTTCCATTAACTTCTCAAGTGTACAGTTAGGTCCATAAATATTTGGACAGAGACAACTTTTTTCTAATTTTGGTTCTGTACATTACCACAATGAATTTTAAATGAAACAGCTCAGATGCAGTTGAAGTGCAGACTTTCAGCTTTAATTCAATGGGTTGAACAAAAAGATTGCATATAAAATGTGAGGCAGCTAAAGCATTTTTTTAACACAATCCCTTTATTTCAGGGGCTCAGAAGTAATTGGAGAATTGACTCAAAGGCTATTTTCATGGGCAGGTGTGGGCAAGTCCATCGTTATGTCATTATCAATTGAGCAGATAAAAGGCTGGAGTTGATTTGAGGTGTGGTGCTTGCATGTGGAAGATTTTGCTGTGAACAGACAACATGCAGTCAAAGGAGCTCTCCATGCAGGTGAAAGAAGCCATCCTTAAGCTGCAAAATCAGAAAAACCCATTTGAGAAATTGCTACAATATTACGAGTGGCAAAATCTACAGTTTGGTACATCCTGAGAAAGAAAGCAAGCACTGGTGAACTCAGCAATGCAATAAGACCGTCCTTGGAAGACAACAGTGGTGGATGATTGCAGAATCATTTCCAGGGTGAAGAGAAACCCCATTCACAACAGCCAACCAAGTGAACAACACTCTCCAGGGTAGGCATATCAATATCCAAGTCTACCATAAAGAGAAGACTGCATGAAAGTAAATACAGAGGGTGCACTGCAAGGTGCAAGCCACTCATAAGCCTCAAGAATAGAAAGGCTAGATTGGACTTTGCTAAAGAACATCTAAAAAAGCCAGCACAGTTCTGGAAAAACATTCTTTGGACAGATGAAACCAAGATCAACCTCTACCAGAATGATGGCAAGAAAAAAGTATGGAGAAGGCATGGAACAGCTCATTATCCAAAGCATACCACATCATCTGTAAAACAAGGTGGAGGCAGTGTGATGGCTTGGGCGTGCATGGCTGCCAGTGGCACTGGGACACTAGTGTTTATTGATGATGTGACACAGGACAGAAGCAGCCGAATGAATTCTGAGGTGTTCAGAGACATACTGTCTGCTCAAATCCAGCTAAATGCAGTCAAATTGATTGGGCGTTTCATGATACAGATGGACAATGACCCAAAACATACAGCCAAAGCAACCCAGGAGTTTATTAAAGCAAAGAAGTGGAAAATTCTTGAATGGCCAAGTCAGTCACCTGATCTTAACCCAATTGAGCATGCATTTCACTTGTTGAAGACTAAACTTCGGACAGAAAGGCCCACAAACAAACAGTAACTGAAAACCACTGCAGTAAAGGTCTGGCAGAGAATTAAAAAGGAGGAAACCCAGCATCTGGTGATGTCCATGAGTTCAAGACTTCAGGCTGTCATTGCCAGCAAAGGGTTTTCAACCAAGTATTAGAAATGAACATTTTATTTCCAGTTATTTAATTTGTACAATTACTTTTGAGCCCCTGAAATGAAGGGATTGTGTTAAAAAATGCTTTATTTGCCTCACATTTTTATGCAATCTTTTTGTTCAACCCACTGAATTAAAGCTGAATGTCTGTACTTCAACTGCATCTGAGTTGTTTCATTTAAAATTCATTGTGGTAATGTACAGAACCAAAATTAGAAAAAAGTTGTCTCTGTCCAAATATTTATGGACCAACTGTATAAATAAATATGAATGTGTAGACAGTAACTGTACTGCTGATGTGCAGCAGATTAAGAAAAGATAAAAAATAATTGGGAATAGACTGGAGCTCATTTGCACTGGGGCAATTTCTGCCTGAAAGTGTGTGTAATCATATTCATGGGTCAGATTCAAGGTTGATGGTATTTACATTAGGGCAGAGTATCCGAAAAGGATCACCAAGAAAATACTTTTTCAGAGTTTCTAAGTAGGCTGTTTAGTGTCGTTGTTGAGCACCAAAAGGAAGCTTTGATTTTGCACCTGTAGGTTATTACTAAAATAAGAACACAGCTCTTACTAAGTACCTGTTTCTGAATTATTAAAGTAATTGTTTTCACTTTATTTTTATTTTTCTTATAAAATTACATTTATGTATTACACGGCAACATTCAATTCTGGTATTTGAATACCGTAAGGTTGCAGGCTTTAATAGCAGCTAGCAAAGTGTAGATAAATTCCTGGTTATAATTTGCTCATAATCTGAATTAGACAAGTGTAATTTGTATAAATGTAAATGCATTATTGCTCACAATTCAATTGACCAGAATTCAGCTAAACATTATACTGATGTATTAATTATGAATTAATAAATATGAATTTTGTAGTAGTTAGCTGTCATGCAAATATTAAACTATGTGCTTTTATGATTTATTTTAGGAGAAGCTTCGATCATTCAAAATGGAAAGCAGTCATTGGACTTCACACTCAGCTTAATTTAACATATCCACAGACAGTTATGTGTCAGATTGACAACATTTTCATGAACCCGCATTATAATAAAAGAACAAAAGACAGTGACATTGCTCTAATACATCTGGAGTCTGCTGTACATTTCTCAGGTAAGAGGGGTAATTTACATATCATACACCAAAATACAAACAACAGATGCTTTGCAGTTGAATTTTTTTTTTTTGCTAAATTATTTGAATAGCATTGGCAGGCCCTGGATAGCACATAGCCATAGATAAAAATCTGATTTACAATATATGGTTGTATCGTTTTTCTTATGATGTCAAAAACTGAAGAAAAGAATGTCCCTAAGAATTAATTTATGCAAGCATGACAAAATTAATCAACAATAAACAGAATAAATGCCTTTTTTGACTAACCATAATGCCGGTTGCCCTTCAAAAGCAAGAATTAGCTGTCTGGTTCAAAGTCAGTTTTTTTTTTATCATTTGTAAGTTTTATGTTCCTACTGTTTAATCTAGGTGGTGGTCTCCAGTCTTTTGGTTTCAAAAAATTGTGTGCATTCAAGACATTTCTCAGGCAATTATTGTCTCACTTATGTTGCCGAAGGTTGGGCTTGCATTAACTTATTAGTGTGAATTGTATGTGCAGCAGTGTGTGACATCATGTGTACCATTTTTTCCATTAAAGGCGCTCAGAAGCTGTACTGCCACAGGACTGAACTTGGCAGGCAAAGATAAGCAAAGTGGACTGGGAGATTAAACATTTGTCAAAAAACAAAACAGGTTTTCATAACCAGAAAACAATTTTGTAATTTACATTTATACAAATTACTCTTGTCTTATTCAGACAATAATGTGTCATAGCCAAAACAAAAAAAAAATAAATAAAAAATAAAAAAACAATTATGAAGGTGAAACATTCAATAGTCGAATTGTCAAAGCACTGGTATTTTATAGAGAATCTTATTAAATTACAATTTTATCAAATGTTTTAGAGAGGCTAACCGCTAGTGGTGGTTTTCAATGTGGGGTGCTGGGGCATCCCTCCTCCCCAGAATATTTTAAAATTTGACTCAAATTAATTAGGTAATGCAAGATAATCATGAAATAAATTTATTTGCACAACATGCCTAATGTCAGTACTTGTCAACATCCATTCAAAATTGATTCCAATTTGTACGAATGTGTATGAATACCTATATTTCCTAGGTGAAGGGCACCAACTAAATGAGAGTGTAGGAAAGTCCTTGATCTTTTGGCAAGCAAGTGACCTAAGGCTGCCCTTTAATTCAGGGGTTGCCAAGTCCGGTCCTGGAGGACTACCATGGCTGCAGGTTTTCATTCTAACCCTGCCCTGCTTGTGCTGCTAATTAACTTCTTATGAATTAATTTTAATTGAATTGCTTTTTTCAGATTTCTTCCCCTGAATTTCTTCTTCATTCCTCTTAATTGCTTCATTTATTTCCTTAAATTGCACCCAAACAGAAATGAAATGTGAATTGAGGGAGCCAACAGAAGACCAACGAAGTCAGGGCCTCAAACTCTAACTAATTTCACTTCAACCAGCTCCATAATTAGGCGTGGATTCTTGTCATTAATTACACCCATTCTTTAATTTCGTGGCTTATTGCTGCTCTTGTGGTGCATTAGCAGACATTTCTGAAATTGTTGATGTTCTCTTTCTAAGAGCACTGTTAAAATGTTTTGGGGTCCTGAGGAGATTGATATTCCTGAGTCCTTCATCTTTCTTTATTTTCAGATATTGTATGATAGACACCAGGGAGGTATTTTCCGTACGTCACTTAAATCATCTGAGATCAGATGCCTCATCTTGGATGAATGAATGCCGGTGAAACTCATCTGGGATAAGTCAGTTTTTCAAACGTAGCCGTGTAGTAGATTAGTCAAGCTCAGGGGTCCTCAATCTCAGTCCTGGAGAGCCGCAGTGGCTGCAGGTTTTTGTTCTGACCTGGTTGCTTAATTAGAAAGCAATTCTTGCCAATAAAGCACTAACAAGCTATGAAATTAAATTAACTCAGGTTGCTATGTCAGGTCATTCTCATATCCTAGATTTTCTTTCCCTTTCTATCATGCAAATGATTTGAAGGCTAAAATGGACGAGTAATTCTCAGTCCTTCACTTTTTTCTCTTCATTTTTCTTCCAAGTATTTAATTAAACCCAATAGTGCAGATAAATACACACAGGTGTAAATGTAAATAAGCTAAATGGAGAAATGCTGCTCTCTCTTGTCATTTGCATATTATTGATAATAAGGAGCAATTAAAATAGCTGTTTAAGACAAAATTAAGCAATAAGGGCTCAAAATCACTAAAGTGAAGCAGAAGTGTTACTTTAGCAATAAGTGCTTTTTATTAAGCAACTGGGTTGGAGCAAAAACCTGCAGCCACTGCGGCTCTCCTGGACCGTGATTGAGGACCCGTGGGCTGATTGAAAAGTCCATATATATTGAGTCTAGAAAACATGATCAGCAAGTCTTTGATAGGCTGTAACAAAATGATGAAACAACGGGCGCATTTATTTTCACAGAAGCGGAGCAGGGCCTTTTATTTGAAGGATATGAAGAATTTCAAGATTTAATATGCGCAAGGGATAATACTGCAAAAGCAGCCCAAACCAGAAAAGATGGCTGGCAAAAAGTGGCCGACAAATTAAACGCTAAGTAATGTGCATTGTACTTACTGAATATAGCTTTCTGTACCCCAGACACACCCACATTAGTATTGTTTTATTTTTTTTTATCTAATGTGATTGGAAAATCATTGATGTACTATTTCAAGTTCACATCAATGGTTTACAGTTCACATTCACCATTAACATAAGAGTGAGCATGACTTTATGGTGATGGCAACTTCAAGTGGAACTTCAGAAATCAAAGAAAATTTGGTATATTTCTTTAATGAAACATCCATTCATAAATGCTTGGGCCAGACCAACTTCATTTAAGAATTCAGCAGCAGACAAGTCAACAAGGACGACCTTACTTATGGACTTTTTCCACTCTTGTTATGACAAACAGAGTTGGCTAACTGGATGTGTTGTAAGTAATGCCTTTTTTTGCTTTCTCTGTTTGCTGTTTCAAAAAGTGAAAGCGTTCTGGGCAGCAACGAGGGTTTGAGACCTGAAACATCCTTCTAAAAAATGTAAGTGGCAAGAAAGTAGCTACGTCATCAAGACCCAAGTTTTTCAACCAGCGTGCCATGTCACAATGGCATGCGGTAAGTGCTACCCAGTTGTGCTCTGCAAATAACAGTGTAGTGCACTTGGGTCTGAACCTGTGAGGGACAAGCTCTGCAAGTGGTTGAGACCTGTCTGAGGAGGATAGGTCTACCTGGAGAAGCTGGTATAAAAGCAGCTCCATGATTGCTATGTTGCAGACACAGCACTTAGTGCAATTCAGATGCGTCTTTAGGTTGCTAATGTCCAGCTGCCCTGGGTGTGTGTTTGTCAGTGAGCCTTATAGCACTGGTGGACAGTGGGCATTGGATTTGCCTCTGAGGCAGAGAGGGTCGGGCAAAAGGGAGAAGCAGCTTGTAGATGCCACCAAAGTGCTCACTAAGTTCCATGTCTTTGAATGCTGATCTCTGAGCTCCTTTTTAACCGACTTCTCCAGTCCTGCCACTTCTGGCATTTGAGCAAGTGTATGAGATACATTGATACAGACAATAATATGAGGCAAAGTTTTTTGGCAGTCTTATTAATTGATAGATTTTCAGGCCTGAAGGAACAGAGAACAAAATTTATGTTATTTAAAAGCAGAATAAAATTTAGGTTGGACTTATCCTGTGGGGGTACCACAAGACAGGTTGGGGGCGAGTTATGTTTTAAGATGTGGTGGGTCTGTGCATCTTGCAGTGTGAATTTGTGCCGAGGTGAGAGGTAGCCTGGAAAACCTGCATAAGACTGGTCAGACCGGGAGCAAGTGTAGAATAAAATTAGGGTGGAAATCACTCTATGAGTGAGGTAAATGATAAACTAGGATGTAAGACTTGAGAAAAATCAGAGGACTAGTGATTGTATGATGTGGATTTATAGAGTACAGTGGAAATGGCCAAGGACTGGGCACTATTAGCAGAGGCACAATAAGATTTAGATTGAACTTATGCTATGGATGTGTTTTTTATAGGACAGACAGAAGTGCATGCTAATGGAAGATTACAGAGCTGGGCTTGTAATATAAAGTGGGTTTTGACAGAATGGGAAAATGGGCAAATTGGCAGAGGTCTGGGGAATTTAGAGAGAGTGTATTATAAAATTTGGGTGCAGATGCACCTGTTCCTTTCCACATCTATAGGGCAAGTTATGGGAACCATAAGTGGACTGGGGATATCATGGACTGAAAATTTTGAAGCACAGTAGAAATTGGAAAACTGGCATCAGTTTGGACAGCATGGTGGAAAAGGTCCTATGGGTCTGGTACTGGACTGGCCAGGATGTGTATTGGCACTATGATGAGGACCACAACAGCATGTGGAATGACTAGATAATAGATAGATATGAATGTCACTATATAATAGATAGATGTGAAAGGCACTATATAATGGATACAGTAAGTGCTGCTTCAATTTATCCCCCCAAAAATCGTGCCCCGTCCAAATTTTTTTCACCAGCCACCACTGCTAACCACAAGCTAGTATGCAGAGTATTGTGTGGCCGCAGTTTAAATATTGGAGAAAGTACATGATTATAATGAAGTACCTTCTGGGTCCATGCCCCTTAGCAGTGAGTAGTAGCCTTAACAATGAATACCCAAAATGGCAGTGCCCAAATTACTGGCTTGTAATTTTAAAATAATAATGAAAAAATAAATTAATAAGCCTTAAATCAGAACTGCTATAGAACATGAAAGTGAAACGAAGTTCCTGATGTTTCAAAACACTAATAAAAAATAAACATGCCCCAAAGAAAAAGTTCTAGAGATCAGGATGAATTAATAAGCAAACTATTTCAAGACAGAAGCACAAGAGAAGCTATCAACTTTTTTGAGCTGTTTTAGAGAGCCATGTGTTATCCTTGTGACATTGTTTTATTGTTTTTATTGTTAGCATTTTGTCCCCTTAGTATGCACATTTTGCAAATTGTTTTGAACACTAGTTACATTCTGTGCTTCTGTCCCTTTGTTTTGCTTTCTTTTATTTTGTTTTGCCAGCATTACAGAGTTATGTTGAGCTATTTTGAAGCTTTTTGGAATTTTTGACCATGTTGGCTCAGATGAACCAAAGAAGTCTTTCTAAAGACCGCTACCACAATAACATGCTGTTTCCAAGAAATCTTTTTATTGAACAGTAGCTACAACAGAAACAATTCATCTGTAAATTTTAAAAGTATTTTTTAAATTATTGCTAAAATTATGGCAAGTTATATATTGTTTCTGATGATTTGAGACTAGGAGATGTAGAATATGATGCATATTTTTGTCTATAATGAACTTTGACAAAGTTTGTAATTTATTGGCATTTTATTGTAACACCTTTTTCTTTTCAATATGGGCACTGCTATGTTTATTCACTGGCAGTTTTCATGGTAATCCTTCCTGGAATTCGCCATGTGACTCTCATTTGCAACTTCAAATAGGTAACAGAGTATACAATCGAGTCTGACAGTGTTGCAAAGGCGCTATATAGGCGTTGACCCGACACAGTCAGATAACCGAGGCACGTAAAAATGAAACAAAGGATTTATTTTTTTTCAGCTGTGGGGCACATCTTCCCTGTGTCCCACGGGCTCTACACAGTCCCCAAAACACACACAAAAGAAAAAAACGCACTCTTCTTCCTCTACTCCTCCCAAGCAGCTTTGTCCTCCTCCTCCACCCAACTCTGGTGCCTCGAGTAGTGGCTGCAGGGTCCTCTTATAGCCCACCCAGAAGTGCTCTAGGTGCTCATTGACCTACTTCAGGCTGCACTTCTGGGTATGGCAGCATCACCACCCAGATGGGCTCAGAAAGCCATGCAGCTCCCCCTGACTGAGCTCTGGTGTTCCAGGATTGTGGCCCCAATGTAACCCAGGAGGACGTAGTATACAGCTCATGGCAGTTCCCCCAGATTCAGTGCCAAAGGGGCATCCCGGCCGGGCATGGGTCCCAGCCGTCTGTCACAACAGATAAATCCTTGAGCCACTGTGATATGACTATTTACTTATGAATTTACTTGTTAATGAGTTTCTGCTCTAGTTATATTGACTACAAATCTTTGATTGTGTTTTGGCTCTGGTGAAAAGTACTTTTTGATCCACAGTTCTTCTCATTTTTGACCATGGTCTGGATTTAGAGTTGCTGATTCCCATCCCAGCTGCTTCACACTCAGCTGCAAACTGATTCAGAGAGAGCTGAAGATCACGGCCTGATGAAGCAAACAGGACCACATCATCTGCAAAAAGCAGTGACCCAATCCTGAGTCCACAAAATCCGACCCCCTCAATGCCCTGGCTGCGCCTAGAAATTATGTCCATAAAAGTTATGAACAGAATTGGTGACAAAGGGCAGCCCTGGCGGAGTCCAACTCTCACTGGAAACGGGTTTGACTTACTGCCGGCAATGCGGACCAAGCTCTGACACCGGTTGTATAGGGACCAAACAGCCCTTATTAAGGGGTCCAGTACAGCATACTCCCAGAGCACCCCCCACAGGAGTCCCCGAGGGACAAGGTTGAACACCTTTTCTAAGTCCACAAAACACATGTAGACTGGTTGGGCAAACTCCCATGCACCCTCCAGGACCCTGCTAAGGATATAGAGCTGGTCCACTGTTCCGCGACCAGGATGAAAACCACACAGTTTTTCCTGAATCCGAAGTTTGACTGTCCGATGGACCCTCCTCTCCAGAACCTTTGAATCGACTTTTCCAGGGAGGCTGAGGAATGTGATCCCTCTGTAGTTGGAACACACCCTCCGGTCCCCTTCTTAAAGAGGGGGACCACCACCCCGGTCTGCCATTCCCCGATTTCCATGCAATGTTGCAGAGATTTGTCAACCAAGACAGTTGTACAACATCCAGAGCCTGGATCCCACCTCAGAGTCCCCAGGCTCTGCTTCCTCATTGGAAGGCATGTTAGTGGGATTTAGGAGGTCTTCAAAGTGCTTCCCCCACTGACCCACAACGCGCTGAGTCAAGGTCAGCAGCGCACCATCCCCACCGTATACAGTGTTGACATTGCACTGCTTCCCCCTCCTGAGTCGCCGGACGGTGGGCCAGAATCTAATCGAAGCTATCCGAAAGTCGTTCTCCATGGCCTCCCCCAACTCCCCCCACGCCCGAGTTTTTGCCTCAGCAACCACTGAAGCCTCATTCTGCTTGGCCTGCCAGAACCTATTAGCTGCCTCCAGAGTCCCACAGGACAAAAGGGTCCGGTAAGACTCCTTCTTCAGCTTGACGGCATCCCTCACTGCCGGTGTCCACCAACGGGTTCAGGGATTGCCGCCACGACTGGCACCGACCACATTACGGCCACAGGTCTAGTCAGCCGCCCCAACAATAGAGGCAAGGAACATGGCCCATTCAGACTCGATGTCCCCCAACCTACCTCGGGACGTGGTCGAAGTTCTGCCAGAGGTGTGAGTTGAAGTTGCTTCTGACAGGGGACTCTGCCAGATGTTCCCAGCAGAGCCTCACAACACGTTTGGGCCTACCAGGCCTGACCGGCATCCTCCCCGACCATCGAAGCCTACTCACCACCAGGTGGTGATCAGTTGATAGCTTCACCCCTCTCTTCACCCGAGTGTCCAAGACATGTGGCTGCAAGTCCAATGACACGACCACAAATCATCGAACTGAGGCCTAGGATGTCCTGGTGCCAAGTTCACATATGAACACCCCTATGCTTGAACATGGTGTTCGTTATGGACAATCCATGATGAGCACAGAAGTCCAATAACAAATCACCGCTCGGCTTCAGAACGGGGAGGGGGTTTGGGGAGAGGGGGGGCGGACATTCCTCCCAATCATGCCCTTCCAGGTCTCACTGTCATTGCCCACATGAGCATTGAAATCTCCCAGCAGTACGAGGGAGTCCCCAGAAGGTATGCCCTCTAGCACCCCCTCCAGGGACTCCAAAAAGGGTGGGTACTCCAAACATTTTTTTGGCGCACATGCACAAACAGCAGTTAGGACCCATCCCCCTACCCGAAGGCGGAGGGAGGCTACCCCCTCGTCCACCAGGGTAAACCCCAATGTACAGGCTCCAAGTCGGGGGGCAATAAGTATGCCCACACCTGCTCTGCGACTCTCACCGGGGGCAACTCCTGAGTGGTAGAGATTCCAGCCCCTCTCAAGGAGTCCAGAGTCCAAGCTGTGCGTCGAGGTAAGCCCGACTATATCTAGCGGGAACCTCTCGACCTTGCGCACTAGCTCAGGCTCCTTCCCCTTCAGAGAGGTGACATTTCACGTCCCAAGAGCAAACTTCTGTAGCCAAGGATCGGACCGCCAAGGTCACCGCCTTCGGCCACCACCCAACTCACACTGCACCCGACCTCCTTGACCCCTCCTACAGGTGGTGAGCCCATGGGAAGGGGGACTCACATTGTCTCTTCGGGCTGTGCCCGGCCGAGCCCCATGTGTGCAGGCCCAGCCACCAGGCGCTCCCCATCGAGCCTAACCTCCAGGCCTGGCTCTAGAGGGGGGCCCCAGTGACCCGTGTCTGGGCGAGGGAAAACATCGTCCAAGGTTTTTGTTCTTCATAGGAGGTTTGGTTGAACCACTCTTTGTCTCATCCCTCACCTAGGACATAAGTATAATGTACAGTAGGTTTGTAAAATGAGAAGTTTGTAAAATATATGACTTTAAAGAACATTGTTGCACCAATGTGGATCGGTAATGATTTCACTTGTCTGACATGGCACGAGCTAAGCTCTACTTATGCAGGCACAGTAATTTGAGCACCCCTTGTTGAACATTCGTAACATAAATCATCAATGGTGAAAATAGAAATGCAAACGTGAGTTACATTTTTGTACACATTATTACATTGTTTAGTAGTGCTTAATTGGGTTAGTACTTTATGCTTGACCTACAAAAAAGGAAGAAGTTTACTTGCAATTCCTTGATAATAGACCATGTTTATTTGATTTTGTCTCTTTATTAACCCTTCTACATTGAGTTACTGTGAAGCAGGGTCATTCTGCAGACTAATGCATTTCCTTTCCCAAATGATACCAGTAACATCATGGAATAGCTAATCTAAGACATGTGTTGAGAAATTCTATTAAGCATATTCAGTGCAGTGTTGACTTCATTACTTGAAAGATTACCATAGCAACCAAGGTGCATTTCATTTTATGCCATGTGTCTTAGTGAAAAAGGAAATGTTCCTAGAATTAATTGTTTATATCCCAAGCAGATGACTTACTGTATGCATTGTATAAATGGAAGTCAAAATAAAATATTTTATTTATATGCTCAGAAAGGTTTATGTTTGGTTATTGTCATATGTCCATGGAAGAGACATAACAAAAAATTTAAACAAAGTAAACCAATAATTACAATAATTTGAAGGTAGCAAATACACAGCTAAAAAAATCCAAATCAGTCATACAGAAATCTGTACTCAAGCAGACCTAATGTTCTTAAACGACTATGCATATGTTATATTTGTTAATCTGATAGATCAAAGAACAAAAGAGGTACTGAGATCTTTAATGAAAGGCAGTTTAATCAGAATCAGAATTCATTTTATTGGCCAGGTTCATTAATATAGTATGTAGTTGTACTCTTGATATCAAGAGCAACACAGAATACAAAAGGTAAATTATGAGAAAATAAAATATAAAATGATCAAATATGATGCAGCATACAAGGGCAATGCAAAAAATAAAGAGAGAGTAGGATTAAGAGGTCCAGGCAGTCTAGTGTGCAGGTATACATAGTGTGGCGAGTGGCTGGGGGTGCTACCCAGCTGGGACGCCCAGGAGGACCGGAGGAGGGCTTACGCCTCCTCCAGACCACGAGGGGGCAACCGCCCCGGTGGCTTTGGGGACCATGGGAACAGAGCTTAGAAGCTCAACCCTATTTTGGCCCGTGGTTACCACCAGGGGGCGCCCCAATGCCTGAGGAGCCCTGGCCCTCAGCATTTCCACCACACCCGGAAGTGCTGGGGGGAAGAAGACCAGGGACACTTGGAGTGCTTCTGGGTGCGCAGCTGGTACTTTTGCCACACTGGGGAGTGCCGGTGGAAGCTAATCGGGAGGCACCCGGAGCAAGTCCGGGTATAGATAAAAGGGGCCACCTCCCTCCATTCAGTGGCTGGAGCTGGGTGAGGAGAGGACCAAGTCTTGTTGGAGAGGAGTGGAAGCAGCCTGAAGAAAGAGGCATTGAGTAGAGGCCTGGACTTTTGGGGGAGTTGTTTTGGGGTGTGTTGCACCTTGTATATAGCAGAATATGGAAAATAAACATGTGTTGGGTGAACCATCGTTGTCCGCCTGCCTGTGTCTGGGCCATCGTCCACAATAGATAATAAGTAGAAGCTCAGGCCTGATTAGTCAGAATAACTGGATGTGGAAAAAACTCTTTAGATGACGTATTGTTTTAGCATTCACTACACAAAGATGTTTGCTGTAGGGAAGACTTTAGAACAGATGATGCCCTCGGAGAGTCAGATCAGTAGGGATCTTTGCATCCCACTTCCTTACCCTAGACTCATACTGTATAGACCTAGAATGTCAGTTAATCAATCGTTTTACAGGTTTACATGATGCGCTGCAGATTGAACTAAGCCTGAACAGAAGCAACACCTAACCAGACTGTTAGAGATGAGGTCAGAATGGATTTGATGATGTTTGAATAGAATTGGACTACATACTGCTTGAGGGAAACTGAATTTCCTCAGCTGACACAAAAAGAACATTCTCTGTTGGGCTTTTCTAATAATATACTGTATGTGATGTTATTGTCCCATTTAAGGTTTTGTGCCAGCACAGTGCCCAGAAACTTAAATGACTTTGTCATTCCAGTGGTTGAGCCATTTATAGTAATTGATAATTGAGCAGGTGACTGTTTCTTGAAATCTTTGATCATCTCCTGAGTTTTTTAAATATTAAGGTAAAAATTATTATGGCTACACTGCAATGTCAGATTTTCCACCTTTTGTCTATATATGGACTCATCATTGTTTGAAATGAGACCTATTAGTGTGATGTCATTTGTAAATTTAGGAAGTTTGACAGACAAATCACCAGAGGTACAGTCATTTGTATATAACGAGAAGAGTATTAGGAAAAGGAAACATCGCTGTAGTGCTTCAATACTGAAGTTTAATACTAATACTAAGGGGCATGTGTGTGCCCAACTGCCCATACTGTTTCCTATCTCTAAGAAAATCTGTGATCAAATGGCTGGTTTATATGGGTGAGTTATTTATTAGGAGCTCTGGGATGATTGAATTGTAAGCAGAACTAAACTCCACAAACAAAATCCTCACATATGCCCCTGGCTTATTAACATCAGACATACAGGTGCATCTCAATAAATTAGAATATTCGAAAATTTATTTCATTACATCAATTCAAAAAGTGAAACTCATATATTATATAGATTCATTACACACAGAGTAATATATTTCAAGCTTTTATTTCTTTTCATTTTGCTGATTATGGCCTACAGGTGATGAAAACCTAAAATTCAGTTTCTCAGAAAATTAGAATATTTCATAAGACCAATTAAAAAAAAGATTCTTAATACAGAAATGTTGGCCTACTGAAAAGCATGTCCTTGTACACACTCAATACTTGATCAGGGCTCCTATTGCATGAATTATTGCATCAATGTGGCGTTGCATGGAGGCAATCAGCCTGTGGCACTGCTGAGGTGTTATAGAAGCTAAGGATGCTTTGATAGAGGCCTTCAGCTCTACTGAATTGTTGGATCTGGTGTCTCTCATCTTCCTCTTGACAAAACCTCATGGACTCATTATGGGATTTAGGTCAGACGAGTTTGCTGGCCAGTCAAGCACAGTGATACAATGGTCATTAAACCAGTTATTGGTACTTTTGGCAGTGTGTGCAGGTGCCAAGTTTTGCTGGAAAATAAAATCAGCATCTCCATAAAGCTTGTCAGCAGAGGGAAGCATGAAGTGCTCTAAAATTTCCTGGTAGACAGCTATGCTGACTTTCCACTTGATAAAACATAGTGGTCCAACACCAGCAGATGACATGGCTCCCCAAATAATCACTGACTGGACCTTCACACTGGACCTTAAGCCACTTCGATTCTATGCCTCTCCACTGTTCCTCCAGACTCTGGGACCTTGATTTCCAAATGAAATGCAAAATTTACTTTCATCTGAAAAGAGGACTTTGGACCATTGAGCAACAGTCCAGTCCGTTTTCTTCTTCACCCAGGTAAGATGCTTCTGACATTGTGTCTGGTTCAGGAGTGGCTTGACACAAGGAATGCGACTGTTGTAGCCCGTGTCCCAGATACTTTTGCTTCATAATCCTTTCAAGGCAGCGGTTATCCCTGTTGCTTGTGCACCTTTTTCTGCCACATTTTTTCCTTCCGCTCAAATTTCCATTAATATGCTTGGATACAGCACTCTATGAACAACCAGCTTCTTTGGCAATGACCTTTTGTCACAGGAGGAGTGGAGGGTGTCAATGACTGTCTTCTAGACAATTGTCAAATCTGCAGTCTTCCCCATGATTGTGTGGCCTACTGAACCAGACTGAGAGACCATTTAAAGGCTCAGGACACCTTTTCAGATTTTTTGGGTTCATTTGCTGAGCGGAGTGTGACACCATGATTCTACAATATTGAACTTTTTCACAATATTCTAATTTTCTGAGATACTAAATTTTGGGTTTTCATTAGATTTAAGCCATAATGAATAAAATGAAAAGAAATAAACACTTGAAATATATCACTCTATGTGTAATGACTCTATATAATATACAACTTTCACTTTTTGATTTGAATCACTGAACTAAATTAACTTTTTGATTATATTCTAATTTATTGAGATGCACCTGTAAATTCACTACATCATCCACAGACTGTTTGGCTTTGTATGCACGGAATATGTCAAGAAAGTCTTTTGTAACATTCTTGAAGTAATTCAGAATAAGGTGTTCAAAGGTCTTCATTACCATAGAAGTTAAAGCTACTGGTCTGTAGTCATTCAGGCCTGTGACTTTGTTTTTTTTTTTGTTACTGGTTTGATGAGGAGGTCTTGAAGCAGGCAGTGCACAGATCCAGAGACTGTTTGAAAATGTCTGCAAATACCGTAGACAACTGGTCTGAACAGTGCCTGAGTGTAAAATGGAAAATAAGGTCCAGGCCTGCAGCTTTTTTAATATGTTGCTTTTTGAATAAGCTGTGCACATCTTTTACAGTGATGACAGGAGGGGGCACCTGAGAAGAAGAGGAGTGTAGAGTAGTAACTGTGAAACCATCAGGTAGATTTATGTCCTATTGCCTTTCAAAGTGACTATCAAACAGATTTCATTTGGCAACTTTAGTCCCTTTCTCCAAGATATACTTGGCTTTCCTTTATTCCTCACAATTGCCAGACCTGAAAGCACGCTTTTTGTCCTGGAGCAGTTCTCTTGAGCTCTGGGGTGAACCAAGGATTCACAATTGTTTTTGTTGGAATGCAAACATATTCACAAAAACTAAAATATGAAGTTACAACATCAGTGTATTGATGTGCAGTATATTGGAGGTGGTAGTTTTGAAGGCACTCCAGTCATGTCTTCAAAGCAGCCATGAATCTCCTCTATTGCCCTGCAGGTTCACTTTTTAACTGTTCTTTTGACTGGCTTTGCAGTTTCCAGCTTTTGCTTGTAAGTAGGAATAAGGTGAGTCATAGAATGGTCAGAATTACCAAGGCAAACACAGGAGAATGCGCAGTAAGCATTCCCAACAGCTGCATAGCAGTGATCTACAACATTTTAATCTCTGGTAGGGCATTTATTTGCTCTTGATATTAAGGAAGGACATAGTTAAAACTGATTGGTTAAAATCACCCAAAATAATGATCTCTGAGTCTGGGTTATCTTCTTCAATCTCTGTGATTACATCAGCAAGTTGCCACTACTCTTCATGAGCTTTAGCGCAAGGCAAATGTAAACAGTAGAATTACTGAGGAAAACTCATGGTCCACTTGGTACAGTGTGAAGTTGGGAAATAGTCATTCATGTTTCAGTGACGCACAGAGGAGATGATAAAGAAAAGTCAGTTTTAGTACATATTAACATCTGCAGTTCATCAACTGTGTTTGTTTGCCAATAAGTGGACATTAGATAGACAAGCGTTAAATAAAGTAGAATGGCATTATTCACCACCTGAGAAGGGAAGCAACAAAGAGATACATTCACCTCAGTCCATACACCATGGAACTTGAAATGACCATGTTCAATGTTTAGACATTTGAAACACTTTACTATAAATCAGATTATAAATATTCTTAAAGTGTTCACCCTTTAAAGGCCTGGTGCCCTGTGCTTGATGGGATGAGCTTGAGCATCCCCAAGAGCCTGCACTGGATAGGATTGTTAAGAAAGTTGATTAATGAAAGGATTGTTACTACATATGAAGATCTGCAACAATTTAATTTCTGTGTAATTTACCATCTCTGAAAACATTAAACCAAGCCTAATGAATTTTCCATATTTCAGTGGATGAACTTGAACACTGCTTCTAATACAATTAGAGTCTGGAATTGTTGGCAATTACACGTAAAAATATACAAACCTAACACAGAGCTTTTAAAGTGGTAACATAATGATACTTACCAGAATTTTAATCTGTAGTTTTTTTGTCTTTTTTATTTAATTTAAAGTGTTCTATAAATGTGTATTGACCTAGTGATGAATCATAGGTGGATGCTAAACAGAATTCCACACCTGTGCAAGTAAGCTTGGAAGCAAATGTATTACTGTCTGAATTGTTAGTGCTTCTGTGTTTATTTGTAAAACAATTGTTTGTATTTTTATTTTCAGTAGATCGGATTAGAACATAGTGGTGCTTGCTATTAACATGTGGAAAATAGAATACATTTGTGCTTTAATCAATAGTACAATATGAAAAAATTAATAGCCATTAAAAAAGAAAAAAAAAAAAACTCCAGTAATATTTATTCTTAGGATAGTACTTTTTCTTATTTTTTAATTAATATTAAAATTTACAGTAATGTGTTTCTGTTCTAAGTGCAAAATTCCCTTCATTTTCTTTACTGGTACTGATTCTGGGACAAGCACAGAAAGCCCCAAGTTCATCGGGAGTATTCTGAAATATAAGTACTCCTTTTTTACGCAAGGATTAGGGTCAATCAAAATAAGTGCAAGTGAAAGTCTAAAGTTCACATCATGAAAGTGATGTTCCAGCAAAGATCAACAAAAGAAACAGTAGAAAAAGTGAAACAACATTGCTTTCAAAATGCCAAAGGGGCTGATGCAACATGGGTGTAACTGTTCTAACTGGACAGGACAAATGCAAAATGTGGTAAGGAAACTAATCTGGAGATCATTCAAAACCCCAGCAGTGAGTGGGAGTGTCATAATCATGAAGTCAAAAAACAAATTGCCACGCCTCAATACATATCACAAAAATTGTAAATTTAAAAGAGAGGTCAGGAATTTGAAAAACAATAAACACACACATAACAAAAGTCAGATAATTCATCTTAAATAACAGTCAAAAAGCAAAGCCGGAACTTGTTAACCAAAAAATTTCAAAACAACAAAGGAATTCAAGTTTTAAGGTTTTGATTGATTCCAGTCCTAGACAATCAGGAAGTGCACACCGTAGCCTTTATAGTCTTGATCTGGATATATTACTGTTTGAGAAAATACTCCGTAAATAAGGAATAGTCTTGAGCCATAATTATAAATTAAATTCAAGATGGACATCCTTTCATTACACCTGGCCAGTAGAGCCATGCAATGTGAACAGCTGAGCTCTCTATAGCAAGAATAGTTAGTCTTAAGAGAGCAGTTAAATCGGTAAATTAAGAAACTTGCTAGAAAATCAAGCTCTTGTTTCCTTACTGCTGTCTGCTAGAGTGCCTGCAATACTACCAGCCCAGCTCTATCCATTATTCACTCTTAAGACCTCCTCCTTGGCCTTACTTAAGATATGAGGCCAAGAGGTCAACATCATTTTCAAATTGAAGGGATACAATCCTCAGGTCCCTAAATCAGTGTATCATGTAAACATATTGCTATTGACCAGGCATCACTTAGTTATTGAGACAAGTTTTATTTTGTCAGAAATGTGGTCGTCATTTAACTTAATGTTATTTTTTTTTAACACCCACTTTTCATTATTTTGAGAAACAATTAATATTTTTTTACAAGTAGGTACTATATTTCTTCTGTTTTATTAATTTGCATTGAGACACTAAGATTCAAAATTCATATTTCACTTGAAAAAGTGAAAAAGCAAAGTGAAACACATATCATATAAAGGCCAAGAAAATTATGACATTGACAAAAACAAAGACAAATGTCCTAACTTCATTAACTATTTTCTTCCTTCAGCCTCGTACTAATAGTTTTTGATTTTTAGACAGTGCATCTCTGTCATGTAACACAGAATATTCATTCTAACAGTAAAGATGACATTACACATTTCATTCTTAAGATGAAGCAAAGTGTTTTATTTAAATGTCACAAAATATTTTTCTGTTCTTTATTCACAGTCACATTTTTGACAAACTGCTTCTTGAACTTTTACCAGCCTAAATTATATATACAGTATGTCTACTAGCTATTCTCATTTTTAAAAAAATCTTTCTTTAAATAATTTCATTCTATTATCATAGAATCATGCAATATATATTATATAATTATCATATATCATATAATTATCCTTCTATTCCTTTAAATAATGTCCTTCTATTTTCCTTCTATTGGGTAAAGTGGTGGCTGTGAGGCTAGGGATCTGTGCCGACAATTGGAAATCTTGTACACACCAGAAGTGAGTCCATTCTGTTGAGCCCTTGAGTAAGGCCCTTAACCTACAATTGCTTCATCCTGGGTATGACATTAATCTGCATACAGCTCTGCAAGCAGGTCCTTTAACTTACAGGGGGTTGGTGGCAGGATTGGCACTCCAGCCACCATTTTAAAAAAAAAAAAAACAAACCTCACACTGTTCTTGAGGTGTCACCTACTGCACTTGGGACCCATTCCAGGTGGTTTGTCGTGTGATGGTGCAGCAACGCGCTATCAGCGCACGGTCCCAGCTTATTGGCATATATCCTCTGTACTTCTCCCATCACTCAAAACAAATAGCAAGTATCAATATTGTAGTGAGAACAAACTCATAATTGTCTTGCCTACTTATTATGCTCCGCAAATGGATTTAACTTTACACCCCTTGCAGGTGCACAATGCTTTTTAAACAAACATAGTCAAAGTCTTGCTGTGGTACGAGTAAAGCCAGAAAGCCAGTCCCCAGCTATTACCAGCAGGCTTCAATCTATACTTATCCCTAAATAGGGAACTGGCTTTAAAAGGTTAAAATGCAATAAAAGATGTGCCAAAATGGGTAGAGGGTTACTGTAAACATTTGGCTGTTTGAGACAACCCAAACAAAAGTATCTTTATAAATGGCAAATTTATTAACTGAAAATAGCTAGGAAGCAAAAACAAGAAATGAAAATGATTTGTCTAAAAGACAAAACAAATATGCGAGCCAAATCCACTAAAACAAACAAATGGGTTGTAAGTGTCTGACCCACCTGTGACCTCTGACATTCATTAGCTACATAGCTCAAATGAGTACACCCCCACTTGAGAGGTCTGGTCCAAGAGCCAATTCTGTGCTTAGAGCAGAGGTTCTCAGCCAGGGATAAGTTCACTTAAAAATAGATGCAGTTGTGACAGTCTCGATTAGTTCCCAAAGATGAAACAAGACTTGCTTTCTAAACAGCTGTGCCAAGAACATCCAAAAACGTAGGTTAAAAGCAAGAACAAGCATCTCACTCATTGATGTGTTCACATCAGTCGAGTGTGTTTTGTTCTAGTATACTAGTATTGGCTCATCATTAGTTGTTTTTAAATAAGTGAAACAGCATTACTATTTGCTATTATTATTGTTATTCTTATTTAAACTTAAAAATGTTAAAAACATTATCTTAGAAGTTCCTTTTTGTGGATCGCCTTATTATGGTAATAGTATAAACTCGAATTACTGAACAAAACAAGGTGGGAATAAATTTACTTTTGAAAAGTTTCCACGAGGTAAACAGGGTGAAAAAGGTTGGGAATCCCTGGCTTAGAGTAATGTCTTCTTATATCCAGCTGGAACTTTTGAACCTTTTGCATGCTGTTTAAATTGTGCTCCACATTTTAAGAACTTCTGCTGCAAAGGCCTACTAATCTCAAGACCGTCCCTCAACTCGCACTGCTTCTTACCCACATTATGTTTGAGTTGTTGAGCTCACACAGTTATTTTATGTTGTCCTTTTAGAGTGAGGGTGAAGCAGACTTCTTCGCTTACTATATACTGCTAGAGTCCTTTAGCAGCAAACAGCTCAGCAAAATTTATTAATGGTAGGATGGAAGGGGCTTGTTACAGGAAACATAGCTCTTAGGATCCATGGAATATACAAGCCCCTTGAACTCATTTAAATTTACTTATTGTATTTGGGTGACACCTTTATCCAAGGCGACTCACTATATTTGAGATACAATTAGTTATATTTCTTTTTTTTTTCAAATAGGAGCACAGGTTGGTGAAAAAAGTGACTTACTCATGGTTACACAGTGTCAGTAGAGGGATTTGAATCCACAACCTCAGGGTTTGAAGTCCACTAAACAACTATGACACTACACCGATATCACCTAAGGACATTGTTTCTAGGAAGGATACAATTAAGATTTAATATAATAATAATAAATACATCTATGATAACATTTTACTAGAGGTCTTGATTAATTTATGCTAATGTCTTCACAGACTATATTCAACCCATATGTCTTCCTGAAAAAAATCAGCAGTTTAAGCCAGGAACAAAATGCTTTATTGCTGGCTGGGGCTACTTGGTTGAGTATGGTAAGTTCTCCTTAGTAAAAAGAGGCTATAAATACAAGGATATGGAAAGTGTATTTTTTCCTTTGTTGTTATAGTTCTGCATATTCAATATGTGTTGCAAACTGTAGGATTTATTTAATGTAAAATTAAAGTAAAATATTTGTTAAATTCTCTTTATTTAGGTTTTCCACTTACAGTATTCTCTACTTGTACTGTATACCATTGCTTAACATACAGAATGTATACAATAATAATAATTGAGCATTTTTATATTTAATAAAGTATTAATAACTACAAGTTAGGATTAGTCCAAGCACAGCATTAAGTAATGTGCATGTAGTCACATTCTGTGTCAGTAGCTCTCACCTTAGGTCCATTGTCATTAGATTTGAGTATCTGATTAATATTTACCATTTCCTTGTCATGTTTTAATTTCATGTAGGGTCTGCTGCAAATATCTTGCAAGAAGCAAGTGTCCCAATAATAGCAAATGATGTCTGTCAGCAGAGGATGCCTGAATACAATATCACTCAGAGAATGATATGTGGAGGATATGATGACGGTGGCATAGACACTTGCCAGGTACAATTAGATGTTGATTTGTAATGAGCAATGTGTAATGCTATTAAAAACAGAAAGGTGTTCTCTTAGATCGTTCTCGTAGATGTGTTATACTAACAACTGTGGTACACAGGTAATGTTTTACAGACACAAAGTATTTCTTCATTTTCTACTGCAAACAGATAATTAGAGTACAACTTATTCATCTGATGCTCTTATCCAAAATAATTTGTAAGTCACAAGCACATTCTATAAATATTTTCCATGCTTTTACCACTGGAACACTAGCAATACAACTTCCCTGTCCAGCAAGAACAGACTCTCCATACATGTTATTTGTCTTGACAATGATAAAGTATGGAATCAACTGTAGAAAAAATATACCTAGAGTAAAAAACTAAAAAAGTAATGTACATGATTATTGTCTATATCTAAATACCATATTTCAACTACTTTGGAGAGTATGTGACACACTAAGGCCTTCTGTTTTTCTCATTCAATCACTGTGGGGTTTTTTCAAAAACTCGTTCAGTAAAAATGATGCTTCTTAGAAATGTCATATTGATGTTGTAGATTGGTTTATGTTTCTTAATGATACTTACAGTAATGTTCTCCCAAAGGTCACCCATACCAGTCTAAGGAGAGGGAGCAGGCACAGAGAAATCCATAAAGGTCTACCAAATCTTTTCATGCCTCACCTGAAAAGGCATATCAGTATCCACTCCAGGGCCCATACCAATGGTTGCTGTTATGTATGAGGCATATAACCCAATTAAACTCAGCCCAAAAAAGCTAAGTGGTTCTACAATGTGGTCTTGCCACTTACAAGGCAAAGCGTTGAAGTTGGTAGATTTAGACATATTAGATTTTGGAAATAGAGACTGGCTTTTAGAAAATGGATCATTCTGTATTTGTCAGGAGTGGAGCCAGACCAAATACAGTATGCAAAGTTGAGAAATTCTTCATAGATGCAACCAGGGTGTGTCTGTGGGCAAAATATGGTTTATGCTCCTCATGATGGCAGTGGTGCGAAAAGTTGTCAAGTTAAAGAAAGAAGGTTTTCATTCAATTTTACCAAGATGGTCATGGATATGCCTGAGTGGTGCTGACTGACCACAAAGGCAGCAGTTGCAGTAATAGCTGAAGTGTGAGAGCAGTTTGATGAGGCCACTGATTATGAATTTTGGGAGACTTCAAAGACATTCTGGTAAATCTCTTGATAGCATAGAATGGGTAGCTGGGACATCATCCTGGCTGCTCTCAGCAAATGTAGGGAGACAGAAGGATAAGATGGTGGTTTCCAATTACTGGGACATCACATCTCTCAACCTCCTTGGAAAGCCTAGGCTAAGCTACTTACAATGAAGCCAGGACAAGACCATTTTTTTGTTGTTCAATATTGCTCCTTGCGTAGATGTTTTAGGGGTTATAGGAATCTGCCAATCTTGTCTACCAGTACTTTGTAGATACTGTATATAAAGTTTAACTGTGTAACCCTCAATATATTATGAAAAATGCTGAAAAAGTATTGAGTTCTAGGGCCACACGTAAATAGCATTCAGTCCCAAAGTCATGTTGGGATTAAGTTGGTTTCAAGTCAACTTAATTCATTGAAGGTGTAACACCTTGTCAATGGAGTATCTTATCCCCAGTGCTGATTGTGGTATTTATCAACAGGATATCAAGGTTTAGCCGAGGCTTGAAACACAATGGCTATACCACTTCCATTTGCAAATGATGCTCTGATCTTGTGCTACTTAAGCTGTGATTAGTAACTTGCCATGGATCAATTCATATCTCACTGTGATGCAGTCAGAAGAGTGTATAGTGGTACACTGGTTTTTAAGGCAGTCTCACTGTTCAAGGAGCCTAAGGATGCTGAGGATAATCGTGTAGTTTTCTGTTTTATGTTACTTCCATGTCAATGATCTTACCTTTAAAATAAAACACTGTTTATTTGTACTTGGGCTATATTGGTCCCTATTTGGTTTTGTTACTTGGGGTGCGGGATTTTTTAACGCTATACCATATTTGTTACTGGACATGATAACTGTACATCATCTAATATTTGGAAACCATTAAGTAATTTGTGTTTTGTGTTCTTAATCTGGCAGGGAGATTCTGGGGGTCCTCTCATGTGTCAAGAAGATAAACAGTGGATATTAGCAGGTGTCACCTCTTTTGGTTATGGGTGTGCTCAGCCATTTCGTCCTGGTGTGTATGTCCGTGTCACTGAATTTTTAGACTGGATTCAGGCCATAATAAAGTGGTCTTTAATTTAACTTTTATTGTTTTCTTACTACAGTTACTCACCCCTGGTAACAGCAGAATGCTTTTCTGTTTTCCTGTTACTGGATTATTAATACTGGTATTTTTTTGTTTAGTATTAGATTTTTACAATGTGAGTTGCTGCCTTTTTAAAACTGAAGAGAGGCCAAGCACATAACCAGAATGTATAGTATACAATGTGTAAATCAAAGCATGAGGAAGACATTTTCTCTGACATTTTTCTTTCTGTACTTTATAAGCCTGTGCTTTTTTTGTTGGTCTGTTGAAAATAAAACATTGAGTGACCAGACCAGGTACTGAGCTTCAGATTTCAAAAAGAGGAGACTCACAGCAAGATGATGTCATGTCAGCACATCAGCTATCCTAGTCACCATAAGCTGTGCCTTCTGTTTGATTTGTTTCACAGAAATGGCTTGTATCTTTTCTAAAAAAAAAATTTCTTGTCTTCTTAAGGAGGCTGGGGGGCTGTCAAAACACAGAGCCCGTTATAAGTCCATTGAGGCATTCCTTGTGTGATTTTTGGGCTCTACAATAAATAAAATTGTTGTTCTTGTAAACAGAATTCATGAGAGTTTGAGAATTGGGAAATGCAGGGGCTATCTTTAGAGACACATGTTTATCCATGTATTGTATGTGATTAACAATACCTTCAAATTCACTTGTGGAAGAGGGCCTATTGGGAGTTTGAGGTGAAAACAATAATGAAGGCAGTGCTGCAGTAATTCTAGTTGCAAGGTATATGATAATTCAGTGCATTGAGAAGGTAGCTATGCTAGTAAGTCACCTGGTTTAGAGATTACAACTAACTGTAAAAGAAAAAATAAACGGATATATCAAGATGGGAGAAAGAGTCAAATTGAGAAAAAATGTGGCATGCAAATATGGAAAGCTGGCAATATGTTCATAGGGTTGGTTAGAAAATTCTACCTTTAATTACAGAAATGTTGTTCTTTATTTTGTGTATGTTGTCTAAATATTGAAATCACTGTTGTATGCTAAATAAATGAATATCTTTATATAATGTAACTATAGTTGTCAAATGCAATTTAATTTTGGGTTTTAAACTGTACCACTTACTGATTTTATTACATTATAATGGCAATAGGTAAATAAGTCAACATATGAAATATTATTGCTTCCTCCTAACTTTCCAATAGTGGAAAGAAATGTAATTAACTATGATTGCTAGCATTAGATTTTTGCTAAACAGTTCAGTTTCAATGTAACATCTACTTACCTTGTAAAAGTCACTGCTTTGAGTTAATATAAAGAATTTACTATTCCCATGCAGAGCTTCCTCCATGAACAATATGCAAGTCTTAGTGATGTCTTTTCTCTGAATCTCCTCTAAAATACTGTGGATTAATGTTGGTTTAAAAGAATGAAAAACTACTGAAAACAGAAGATGTGGCCAATTAGCTTTTAATTCCTTAGAATTACCCATTAATCGCACAATACAGTTAAACATAATTTCAGAACTCATTACCACTCGGTTTTTGGCTACAGTTCTGCACCATTAGTATAATACATGACAGAAATCGTTTCCCATCAGAAACAGATTTTATTTGCTGTTAATGACTTTGTTGTCTGGAATCAATGTTTCTTTTGAAATATGACTTTGGAAACTTTTCTGCATTCTTTAATCATTGGTATTGCAAATTAACTATTTTTAATTGTTTGATTTTATTTCAATATACAATAAATGTATTTTCTGAATGATTATCCAGTACAAAATCATCGAACAATACCAGGACCTGGCAGAAAACCACACGACAGAAATTAATTTAATTTGGGCTATATTTAAGTTTTTGACATCCTGCACAATAGTATGTATGTGGACTGTGGGAGGAATCCCATAAAAACAAGAAAAATATGAAAAACCTACACAGTAGGCATCCCAGTCGAAAATTTCACTGGGGCTCGCTGCAACTCTATGGTGTTATTTGGATGATTTAATATGAATGGCACAATAAATGTTTGGACTAAATAACAATATGAATGGTGAATTTCTTATCAATGTCACCATTAAGTAAAGACATATGTGAAATGGCCAGTTACACTCTATTTGACTTTTTAGACACATATGAAATACCTAAAACACACTTCCTAAAAAAATTGTATTATTATTATTCTAATTTTTTTACACGTAATTTTGTGTCACCCATTTATACCTTTCAATTCTAAGATGCATTGTTAGATTTTGTTTTGGCATTTTTAGACTCTACTAGAGTATTTATTTACTCACTGTTTATTTCATGGGGGGGCGGCACGGTGGCGCAGTGGTAGCGCTGCTGCCTCACAGTAAGGAGACTTGGGTGCTCTGGTTTCCTCCCACAGTCCAAAGACATGCAGGTTAGGTGCATTGGTGATCCTAAATTGTCTCTCGCGCATGCTTGGAGTGTAGGTGCGTGTAGGTGTGTCCTGCGGTGGGCTGGTGCCCTGCCTGGGATTTGTTCCTGCCTTGTACCGTCTGCTGGCTGTGATTGGCTCCAGCAGACCCCCGTGACCCTGTGTTAGGATATAGCGGGTTGGACAATGACTGACTTATCTCATGGGAATATATTTATGATTTCACCAAGCTCGCTCAGTTACTACAGCCTCACAGATCCCACATCCTGGGTCGGAGAATAACAATCATCACTAAACAGATAGCAGTTTGACATATACTGCAGTATCAAAAGATGTATATTTTCTTTAAAGATCATCATTTAAAGTGTTTGACTTTGTAAGTTTCATTGTTGCTACTCTTTAAGTTAAAAGTTGGAAAATCTATTTTACAACTCTGAAATTTAAATTTTTCACTGCTCTGTTCAATGCTTGTATGGACTGGGTGTTGGACAAGGTCGTGGGTCCAACAGCTGTGGGCATGTGTTAGTGAAGAAAGATTCACGGATCTTGACTTTGATGACGATGCTGTGATCTTCACAGAGTCAATGGAGGCTCTGATCGTGGCACTCGAGAGACTGAGCGAGGAGTTTGAGCGTCTGGGCTTGCGAGTGTCCCCGAAAAAAAACAAGATCCAGGCCTTTAATGACCTCTTGGGCACAGCCATCAGCAGTGTGTCTGTTTGCGGAGAGAGCGTTGAACTTGTTGAGAGGTTTATTTACCTTGGCAGTGTGAAGTCAGTAGACGGATTGGGAGAGCAAGGGGGGGATCATGAGGTCACTGGAAAGGGGTGTGTAGTGCTCTCGATATCTATGCAAAAGGATGAATGTCCAAGTCTTTAGAGTCCTGGTTTGCTATATGGTTGTGAGATATGGACGCTATCCAGTGACCTGAGATGAAGACTGGACTCCTTTGGTACTGTGTCTCTCTGGAAAATCCTTGGGTACCATTGGTTTGACTTCGTGTCGAATGAGCGGTTGCTCATGGAGTCCCAAATGAGGCACATTACCTACATTGTGAGGGAGCATCAGTTATGGCACTACAGCCATGTGGCGCGTTTCCCTGAGGGTGTTTCGGCTCATAAGATCCTCATTGTTGGGGACCCAAGTGGCTGGACCAGGCCAAGGGGTCGCCCAAATAACACCTGGCTGAGACAGATGGAGGGTCATTTCCGGTGGGTGGGACTGGACCGTGTTTCTGTCTGGGGGGATCCCGAGTTGTTTTGCCAAGTAGTGGGTGCGGCAACACACTGTACCAGTGCATGCTCCCCAACTTGACTTGACTTGACTATTGCTTTGTAATGGAGCAGCATTAATTATTACAATTTCTTAAAAGTGTAAATGAAAAAGCCACCCAGCAATAACTTTATAATTTCCCAGATAACTACTGTGCCAACAAAGATTCTATCCAAATTCCAAAGCGTACAAATTGAAATTAAGTGAAAATGAATAAATTACAGGACTAAACTTCAAGCATAGCAGGAATACTTAGGAAAAACTTACGAAATCCAAGGTTTTCTTTACAACAATTATATGTGAGTTCTTCCATGCTAAGTATTAGAAACCCACATATTGTAAGTGTCAATGGTTTAACAAGATATTAAATTTGTAGAGATGTTGTAGTTTAATCAGGTAAACATAGACTTAACTACATAACGTGAAATGTATATCTTACCAAATCTTTTTCTTTAGCATCACTACTAGAAAAAAAACAAACTAAAAACAAGTATTACATTTTCATATATTGCCAGCTAGTTTACATATTTCTGCAATTACTGAAGTAAATCAAGTTCATGTATTTTGTTTACTAGAGTATGTCATTGAGTGCAATGCTTATTTCAGAAAATCTGGGAGAAAACAAAGTGCATTTGCATTTTAGTGGTATTTGCCACTAGTAATTGTATTGACACTATAACAACAAACAGATTATATATATATATATATGTATATATATATATATTGTGGTCCCCGGCCGGGCTCCAGCCCAGGAGGACGAGAGGAGGACTTGTGCCTCCTCCAGACCGCGAGGGGGCGTCCGTCCTGGTTATGTTGGGGGCCTCGGGTAGAGGGCTTGGAAGCCCAGCCCTGTAGGGGCCCATGGCCACCGCCAGGCGCGCCCAGTGCCTTATTATCCCGGGAGCCGGCACTTCCCCCACACCAGGAAGTGCTGGGGGAAAGACGACAGGGGACACCCGGACGGCTTCCGGGTGTGCAGCCGGCACTTCCGCCACACGGGGTGTGTCCGCGGAGATTGCCGGGAAGCAGCTGGAGCCCATCCGGGTTCCTATAAAAGGGGCCGCCTCCCTCCAGTCATTAGTGGAAGTTGGGTGGAAGAGGACGGAGCTGGAGTGAGGACTAGAGGCGGCCAGGAGGAAAAGAGGCACAGGACTGTGTGGCCTGGACATTGGGGGAATCGGTGCAAGAGGCACTGGGGTTTGTGCATGTGACTTATTTGTGTAAATATTGTAAATAAACAGTGTGTGGTGAATTTAAGATGTCCGTCTGTGTGTGTCCGGGTCAAAGTTCACAATATATATATATAAATACAGTCTGCATTTTACTGTCTGTATGGAGAAACCATCATATGAAGCAAAATGTCAGTGTTATGTCCCATGCAGGACAAAATAATCGGTGGTCTCACTAATCTGTTAGCCCTCAGTGCCACTATTCATAAATTAAAGAAAGTACCAAATTTTCCAAAATTCTCATTTTCAATATTCTTCGATAATGCAAATTGAGCTGCTTTTAAGGTGTGAGGTTAACCAGTCAAATCAGATTGACAGTGAATCAGATGTATATTCAGTTTACTATCTCTGTTTTAGCAGTGCTTTGTAAATTTAAGGGACTTTGGTTCAGTATTGCAAGCAAAAAGAAAATTCTAACCAAATTTGGACAATTGTTTAAAAAAAAAAAGTCGCATTGCTTAGGAGGGTAAATTATTGTGGATTGTACATAACATACACTATTGTGCAATTGATGTAGTGACAGTTTGAATGATTTGTTTACCACTTTATAATAAAATTTTAATAAAACTGCTATGCTTTTATATCCATCCACCATACATCCATAATTTCTTAAACCTGTTTTTTTCCATTGAATGATAACTTTTCTGGCAGCAGACAGATGAGAGGTCAGAACTAATTCTGAATGGAATGCCAGTACACATTCTCAGCTAGTCTTACCAATTTAGAGCCCATTTTTAAGCTAATATGCACATCTTTGGGATGAAAGAGGAATCCACATTCATGGGACAACATGTTGACTCAGTGTAGGCAGTTACTAACCTGGGGTTTCAACTCATGTGGAACTACATGCCATCCAAACCTAACATTACAATCTTCAATTAGAAATCAAATTTAAACCTTTGGCTCTGTCTTCCACAACGTCATATTAAGCATGTAATGTATAATTAGGTTACATAATAAAATATTTTAATTGGAAGACATTTTCTTAACAAGATTAAACCTGATTTATTACAGGTTTTGGTGTGATATAATGTGTGATTTCAAATTTCAAATGCAGCCTAACAGCCTTTGTTTGAAAAGCGACAAGAAAGTAGATTGCACATGTTCCACCGTAGTTTCTGAAATTGAAATATGTACATTTCAAAATATTATTTTGAAATATTTTTATTCAAAATACAGTATATATTTCAAAATATTTTCTTGATTTGATAGTTTTCATGTTATTTTCTTAGTGATTATGTCTACTATATGAATCTTTAAGGGGGGCTACGTGGAAAATAACCTAAAATTCAGCGTAGCTGTCTACAGTCTCTGTAGTTACAAATGAAAATGATGTAAAGCAGTAAGACTAACTGAACCTTTCCTCTCCATAATGAAGCTGTTGAGTATCTGGTATGTTTGGTAAAAATACTATTTTGCTTTTACTTTTTATGTTTCTGGCTTATAGAAATATAATGTCACCTCAAACTATAAGTCCAATCCAAAAACTACCTTTGAGCTGCAACAGATTTAAAAGTAAGAATGTTTAAAGTTTAATTAGGGGATTTTACATCCACTGCCTTTCACTGGACTGAAACTGGAAGTTAGGAATAATTAGAAATAAAATTCCCTTTAAAAAAGCAGCTTGCAATAAACAAATGTTTCAACATATTGTATGTTTCATTACATTGCTCTTTGTTCTTTATATATAATACGCTACCATAGCTGCGTATTATACCACCGTTTGACTGTCCAGGATTTTAAATCACCTGTAGCTTGCAAACCGTTTGACCAATTGACCTGAAATTTGGTACACATATACTACGTGACATCTACTATCCGCTTTCGGGGTGATGATTGACCTCCAAGGTTATTCCTTTTTTATTTTTTTTTTTATTGTAGAATCAACTCTCGCCAGCAGAGCAGCTATGCAGTGCATGTGTGCAGGTGCTGTTCTCATCTCTACCACCTTCACCGTCACTTCCCCTACCTCTTCATATCTTAAATCATTCTTGAGTCAGATTAAGGTGCCAGCTTAAGTGAAAAATGAAAGAAAATGTACTAAGTAATTGCAACACAAACACTGACTTAATCAGTTTTAACGTGAACAGATGCCGACGAAACAAGAGAAGAAATGAGCCGCTAGCGGTGGAGAAAAGAAGAGCTGCTTAGGAAGGAGCAAGCTCATCAACCTCTGAGCAAACAAATGTTAAACGTACAGAGAAAGAGTATGAAAAGTAGGAATGCTCAAGCCAAGTGTATTCACTTCACATTATCGTGCAGTGTGCCGTTAATGGTATAGTATAATTAAAGACATCCTAAATATAAATAATGCATAAATATCTTTAGAAGTGAGGGTGTCAAATACTGTACAATATTATGCATTTTACAAAGCAATTTAAAAAAAGATATGTTAAGAACTTTAAGATTAACCTTGGACCCTTGGGTATACCTGTGACTTTTGATTTTTCATTCCTCAAAGTTCATAAATAGAGTACAAGTAATAGACACTCATTGTCTTGTAGGCACACAGTGACAGAGCAGAAGCCCACATATTCTAATTGGTCCAAAAATTAACTCCATTATAAGCACATCTACTACAGCCTCTGCCCATCAACAGTCAGAGAGTATTTGAAATTTCATAGCAAAAAAGAATAATATTCATTAGATGTCTTTTTTGTTTATTAATGCCATTTGATTAGAAATGTTTCTGTTAATTAAATCAAATATGTTAATGATATATGTTGCTAGAGGCATATAGTGAAACTCCCCAGCACCAAGACTAGTATGAGGGATACCTGATATTTATTAAATTGAATAAAATAAAATAAAGCACATCAATATTTATTCAATAGTAAAAATACACTGATAAAGAAGGACTGTAATAAATGTATTATTTATTAGCCAAACATACAATACAGAAATTAACCTTTATCAATCTTTTTCAAAAGAAAAATATTGCCACTTAGCCACTCATTTGTTCATATCCTATCTTCATATTAGTCAGTTTCACAAAGGTACAGACTGTGCTAGGAATATAAAAGTAAATTGCATCTCAAATACATACATGACGAAAGATGGAGTGTTGTTTCTAGATGTAGCCATACAATTGGCTGGACTAGCATGTAATTATGTGTAGCAACAGAAATGATTTGGTGACATTGTTGTGATTAAATCATTCGGAAGGAACCCAACCAATTATGATGAAGCTCTATGACAACCTTGCTTGTTTTGTATTTTTCTAATCTTTTTTATTTTAGGTTACCTGTTTAGAAAGTGTCCAGAAATCTTTTTGATCCTGAACAGAGCTGCAGTTCATCCAGGTTAAGAAATACTTGTTTCAAAGCTATTAACATGAGGCACAATCTTGTGCAATCTGCTCTGCAATGGCTGTTTTTCAGCGGTAAAGACAGCGCTGCGCTCATATCATATAGGAAGAAAACAAGGATTAAACTTTGACAGTAATAAAAATGCAAGTTTGTTTTTAAAGCCATCCTGGGTTGTGTCTGATGCTTCTTTTTATTAGTTTGGAATCCTTACAAAAGCTATGTTTGCAATGTGAAAATGTGATCTAAGCATGTGAAAAATGTATAATAACAGGGGAAATACAGCACTTGACTCCCTGCTCATGTAACTACTTTGATTTAGACAGAAACAACAAACCCCCAGCATTTGTGGTTATTTGTGCACCTTTAAGATTCCCTGCTCAGTTACCGGAGACTGTTATGTGGTACCCACCATAAAAATTACTTACTTGTATGAACACACAAGAAATTGTCCTGGGTTCAAAACTGACAGTGATTATTGTCTGCAATGTAACGTTTGGGTCTTTTTAGAGACATCTGAATAACAGATTCTCTGTTATGAAGGAAAGCTTCTTCGGGTATAATTTTGGAATGTAGTTTGACCTTTTTATCATGCTTTAACTTTCAAAAAATGGTCACAACCTTGGGAGTCAGCTACTTCATTAACAGAATTCTGAGGAAGTAAGACTTTTAGAAGCATTAGCCAGAAACACACTTTGCTTTATTTTAATAATTTATTACAGATTTCTTTTTGTTTAAATTCCCATGGGATACCTAGACGCAGTTGCCTCACTCCTTATTTTTCTACATAATATTCAACAACAACAAGCCAAGTATGCTCTTTTTGTACCAGTCTACAATCACAGCCATTCTTCATTGACCTTTTCCCATGGATGATATGTTTGATGGCTCCAAAGAAGTGGAAATCAGACTGCAAAAGATCTGTGCTAACAGTTGAATGTGCAACATCAGCCTACTCAAGATTTATGTTCATTTAAAAACACAGCCATTTGTGCAAGTGCTAGAATGCAGCTTCTTGTAGACATTAACTTCTTGGATGAAAGTAGAAAAAATGTTCTACATTTTTGGGGCAACCCATATATTAAACTGGCTTCTTAAATATTATACCATCACTGCAGCACTTGATTTATATCACATCGGAAATCAGAAGGACCCTTTGTATAAAATGTCCCAACAACTGACCATAAAAAAACTGCACTGATGATTTGCAACATATTTATTTGATGTTTTTTCAAAATTACACACAAGGTGCCATTTGAATAAAGTTTTGTAGAAAACACTGGATATGAATAAATTATTGAGTCCTTTACTGAATACTTTTTTATCATAATAAATAAAATTTGAACCTTTTTTTGTAAAACTTGAGTTGTTTGTATGGCATGTTATTTTAATAAAATCAATAAAATAAATAAATAATAAATTGTCTTAGTTGGAAAGCTTGTTACTGTACTGTACTCTACACTACAGTTAAGGATTATATTTAGATTTCTATTGCAACTTTTATAGCAAGTACCATCACAAAAGCAATTAGTGACTACACAATAAAAACAAGTATTTCTGTAAATTGAATATCCATCTTCTGAAAAAAAAACAAAAAAACTTTAATAATGCGTTAATGCTTTTGTCAAAACATTTGTAGATACTAATTTTCTCTTTAAGTAAATAGAACTCAGTGTTTTAAATATCTGTATATTATAGTAACGTAGCATGTTACTCCTGTGTTATGCACCACAGTAAGCTCTATTGACATTGGGACATTTACATGTTTCAATCTGTAGATATACAGCAGAACACAAGAAAAAAAATTTGATTTCTAATTTCTTTCTATTTTACACTCTATAGTACCAAAGCTATGAAAACAGGCTACAGAAATTCTAATAGCTAATGACAAAAAAAATTACTAAAACCTTTAATAACTTCAGACCCAGTGGCTTTGACATCACTGGTTATGAAATAATTTGAAAAACTTCTACCGATAAAGTTGACAGAGAAAATTCAAGATATATTAGATCCATTTTGGTTTACCTACCAGTCCAGTAGAAGTTCAGAGGACACCATTGTCACTTTGTTTCATTTGTGATATAGCCACCTAGGGACTCGTGCGAGGCTCCCCTTTGTAGACTTATCTTTAACTACCATCCAGCCTCACCTTCTTGCAGAGAGACTTATTAAAGATTTTAATTTGCACTACAGTTTGGTAGGTTGGCTGATCAGTTTTTTAACAGACAGGAGTCAATGTGCAGAAGTCAAAGGTTGTCTGTCTGACAATGCTGTCCTCCTCCACAGGATCACCTCAGGGTTTGTTCTTTAACCGCTTTAGTACATTCTCTACGTTACTATTTATCACAATGCATTTGAAAACAGAATTATTTTTAAATTCACTTGTGACTCAGTGATTGTATGTCTCCTTAATGAGAATGAAACTAGTCATGGTCCAGTGGTAGGTGATTTTGTTAAATGGCATGGGGAGTCTTTTCTACACCTAAACATTACAAAGATTAAGGAACTAATAATTGATTTTAGAAGAAACAACATTTACCCGCACAAAAAAAATAACATCCTTCTATATAAAAGCGGTCGGTTGTCCTTCCGTCCCGTGAGTGCTACGCAGGCGCAGAATTTCACACACGCCCAGTCCATTTTGCAACACACGATGGGATTTGTAGTTTTGTTTTTCAAGGTAAAAGATGATTTTCTACTCCAGACTGTGCGATATCTTCTTCTTTCTTACTATATGAAAGCGGTCGGGATTGTCCTTCCGTCCCGTGAGTGCAAAGCGTAGCGGTATTCCACTTATCACAGACTTACTACTTGCAGCTTGCGGTGCAGGCGACATGATGTGAGCAGAGTTCTGGTGCTCCCATCGTTCCCTTGCTTTTGTGCGCGATGCGCTGGAAAAATAGACAAAATTATGTCTCTGGAAATAATTAATGTTGATGGAGTACAAATGCCTCACCGCATAGTAAATATCAGGGGGGTTCAAAAGGGCGACCTCAATATAGAAAAAAAGTTTAAATTTCATCACAAAAATAACAGAAACTATGAGTATTAAAGTAATACCGCTCAAATGCAATATAACCAAATTAATGAGTTTGTATAAAATATCAAATTGATCTACATATTGAATTGCCTTAAGAAGTGGTCAACTTAAAAGTCAGTCGCCTTAAAAGGCGGGTCAGCCTAGTTAAAGACTAAGCAGTGGGTATTGTTGACAGTTGTAAATACCAGTGGACAATCATCAACTCAGAAGTGACTGTAAAGGAAAACACAGAAGCCATCTGCAAAAAGAGACAGCAGCACCTCTACTATCTAAGGAAGTGGAGTCTTTTTGGTGCACGTCCTTCCATTATCCATCCATCCATTTTCCAACCCACTGAATCTGAATACAGGGTCACGGGGGTCTGCCGGAGCCAATCCCAGCCAACACAGGGCAAGAGGCAGGAACCAATCCTGGGCAGGGTGCCAACCCACCGCAGGATACACACAAACACAACCACACACCAAGCACACACTAGGGCCAATTTAGAATCGCCAATCCACCTAACCTGCATGTCTTTGGATTGTGGGAGGAAACCGGAGTGCCCGGAGGAAAACCACACAGACAACATGCAAACTCCACGCAGGGAGGACCCGGGAAGCAAACCCGGGTCTCCTAACTGCGAGGCAGCAGCGCTACCACTGCGCCACCGTGCCGCCACTCCTTCCATTATGTCACTCTTTTATAAATCTTGTATTGAGTCTGTGTTTGCTTGTGTTCTGCTGGCCTGGTTTGTATATCTTAAGGTCAGCAACAAAAACAAAATACAGTAAGTCAAACTGTAAAATAACGAAGTCTCAACAGTCAAATCTGACAGACCTGTTTAATAAGCAAATACAGAAAGCGTATTCTGTCAGACAGGACCCACCCACTCCATTCTCAATTCCATTTATTGCCGTCAGATTCCCAGGTTCAAAGTTCCAAGGATAAAAAGCAACCATTTCAAATACTACTGCATCCCAACATTAGATAAATGTGAATAAACAGCCGAAGGCTTAAATCATGGGATGAACAGCTAGCACTTCCATAAATCATTAATCAAGTCTTGTTGCTGGTTTAATTTTTATGTCTAATATGCTGAATCAGATGTCATCTAATAAGTATTGTATTTACTGCTATACTTTATTTGCACAAACTTTATGTTTGATGGTTGTGTTCTCTGTGATGTATTTTTAATGTTGTGGTCTCTCTGTAAAACCTGCTGACAAACCAAATTTCCCTCTTGGAACAATCAAATTCAATTGTATTTAAGTATAGTCCATTTTAATCATTAGAGTGCATTTAAGTAATTGGTGTGTGTGTGTGTGTAAGTAAATATTACTTTTACTCATTTAAAGAATGTAATTCACATGATGTGATGCAAAACACAAACACCCTCCTGTGGAAGGCCAGTATTTGCTAAGGTAGTTAGTGCTGTTTCATGGATCCAGTGTCCTGGAGTCTGAACCTTTTCATTCTGCCTGTGGGGGTCTTTTCTCAGGGTATCTTCAGTTTTCCTCCCACATTGTAAAAATGTTTTCAGTCACTTGTTATTTCTAAACAGGCCTATAGATGTGTTTATGTGTTTAAGTTCTGCAATGGATTGGTGTTCCATTCAGGTCTGACTCTAGCCCCGTAAACTGAATTAAGCAGTTTTGAGAAAGTTGTTTTTTTCTTTTGTTTACAACATTCAAGGTGGAGATCTGTTGAAAATAATGAAAAATAAAAGAGGGGGCATTACTGGTAGTTAAGTAATGGAGTTGGAATCTGACTTTAACAAATGTGCTTTCTTCATTCACTAAAATATATCGAGGGGCTTTCAGTCAACTTTAATTCTGTAGTTAATAAGTACACACAATACAAGACATAATATGCAGAATCCATAAACACAGGAGAAGTTCACAGTTTTAAATAGTCCTATGTAACATCCACAGAATAGCCTGAAACATCTGATGTTTGTGGAATGAGTTTGCAGAATTAACTTTCAGCCAAATTGCAGTTCAGAGTAAGAAAAAATTGTCCATAAATAATCTTTCTTTACTTCAGGTTTCATCAATTTTACTTGTGGTTCGTTTTTGAGGGAAGCGTAGAAGTTTGTGTAATACATTTATCAAGCTGGAAAAATAAATCATTCTTCTTCATTTTAATTACACCTCCATACTGTTCTCCTTTTTTGGTGCCTTTGTAATCCAAAGAGTAGATTGGTCCACACTCGTTTTGGTCCTGGGTTTGCTGCAGGAGAAAAAGAGCCATCACATTGACTTATAGGAGTAATGATGTGTTAAGTAAGCACATTTTATTTTAGGGGCCTACTGCCAGCATTCACCAATTTCATTTTTTTAACAGTTTGTAACAGTTTATTACTACAGCCTTGGATATCACTTCATAAATATTTAATTACATCCATCCATCCATTTTCTAACCCGCTGAATCCAAATACAGGGTCACGGGGTCTGCTGGAGCCAAACCCAGCCAACACAGGGCACAAGGCAGGAACCAATCCTGGGCAGGGTGCCAACCCACCGCAGTATTTAATTACAACGTCAACAATTGTTTAAAAAAAAAAATGTAAACATTTGTGTTTATATAGGAGAGCCAAATCAAAGAAATAATTTTGACTTGAAATATACCAAACTTGTCCATTGATTTAATTAATAGCAGTTCCAATAAAAAGCATATGGTTAAATCTTTGCAAGCTTTATTGGACTAAAATGTGCCTTGAAGGACATTTATTTTAATTGTGGTAACCAGAAGCTGACCTCCTGCCTAATTCAGTGGGCTCCCAATCACAAGCCTACCATCTAAGGTGAGTTGACGAAGACCACACCACAGAAATCAACAAAGGGCCGTGTGACAAAGACAAAGCAAAAGTTCCTCGCTTGAACCCAGAGGAAACCACACAGCATCTGATGTCTCCTTAAATGTCTGGCAAGATAAGATAAAACTCTCTATTTTTATAAGTATCCAACTATCACTTTATGTTTAACTGGTACTGTGCAACAAGCTTAGGGAATATCTGTGCCAAGTAAACTTTTAGCACATTTCAAGCTTTTATCCTAAATAGCAAGATGTTTTTCAAAGTAATATGTAATCCCTCTCTCATTCCCAGTTGGGTCTTAAAACTGGAAAAGGAACTAACTGTAATGTTATGTGAAAATTTCTAAAGGAAATCATTCAATGAAAAGCCCATAAAATCAAGAAATTAAACCTATTTTCTGTATAACCAGAAAATCTCTAAAGAAACTAAGAGCTCTTCTGCAGTTTATGTTTGTTTGTGACATCTGTCTTCCATCCTGTCTTTTATGTTACTATGTAAGAGTATATCTTAATGTATAATCACAAATTTGTCAGAAAGGAAAATGTATTGTCCTGGTCCTTGGGCGGAATGGTTGCTCTGAGGCCAAGGATTTACACCAGCAAACAGAAGGTTGCTGCTTTGAAATCCATAAACGGCAGAAGTGATTCCTCTCTGTTGGGCCCTTGAGCAAGGCCCTTAACCTGCAATTGCTCAGTCCTGGCTATGACGTTAATCTGCATCCAGCCCTGCATGTAGGCCCTTCAACCTGCAGGGAAAACCCGGGGGTTGATGGCAGGATTGGCACTCCAGCCACTGTAAAAAAAACACCTCACACCGTTCCATTCCATCTGAACTAGTGTGGTGCTGAGGTGTCACCCATTGCACAGCTGCACGCGAGTCCTGATCTGGGATCCTGAGGTGGTTCATTGTTGTGGTAGGAGCAGCAACGCGCTGTATCAGTGTATGCTCCCAAACTCTCTCTCTTGTTTCATGCCAATATTTTCAAGGTTTTCTTATTTCTTATTGAGCTAAATGACTTTTCCACTCCAGAAGCTGTTACATGTAATGTTAGAGTATTAAGAATGACTCGTCAAAAACCAAGATAAAGATCATTGTTAAATATCAAAAATGCTCAGAAATGATTGATTGCTACTGTTGCCGTTCTATATACTGTAATTTTGCCTGGGTTAATTTCAGGAAAGTGCAGTCTGAAGCCGCATATACATTTATTTTTCCAGCAATACTGGCAGATTCCTTCTTCTAAACTTGTAGCCCACTGCAGCATCAGCTTAACTTTCCCAACATACCTCTTACTGGTAAGTAATTTGTGAATAAACTGTATGCGTGAAAGAGGCTTTGTAAATAGGAATGTTAACCTCCTCACTAATTTACCTAAATTGCCAGGCTTTTACAGTGTTTAAAATTTAACACAAACTTGCTAAAGTTGCATTTGGAGAATGTTGGTTGTATGAGACAAATTACACAGAGCTTCTACAAACTGACATTTGCATTTCTCTTACCACTACAGTTACATTTTTTTTTAATTGTTTGAAGAAAAGTAATTTGAAATGCTGTTCTACTATTCTGAGTACATCACCTTGGTTAAATTATTGCAGAATTAAAAGATGCTGAGAACTCCGTGAGTAGCCACAGGCGAGGACATGATGTTATGATGCACTGCTTCTGGCTGCTAACTCTGTTGAGATAAAGGTCTCTTTGAAAAGTTGTTAGGGACTCATATAATCTGTCATCCCCTCTGACTCCTAATCTTACAATCTGACTGATGTCTGTAAAGACAATGAAATTCAGTAACTGATCTATTCTTTAGCTGAAAGTGAGGTGGTGTCACACCAGCCTAATGAAGCTATCCCTTGCAATCTGAACCTAATCTTGCTGAAAATGTGTCTGATAGTGAATTTCCAGATAGAAGAAGTCTATATTCAAATATTTCAATTTGGATAACTAATAATGCACATTTTTAGGTTATAAAAATCAAGTTTTTGATGAAAAATCTAAATTAACTTCTATTTTGAAATGGGATGTCCCAGAAAATCTAAAACTGGTCCAAATACGTGTTTTCCTTTGCCCATTATAAATGTTGTATCAATAACTTTAGTATGATGATCACCCCTATCACCACTTTAACAAAAAAAAAAAAATCTTCTAACAATTCTTCTTGGACACCTGCAGTAGAAGAGTCATTTAGCAATTTAAGCAAAATATCACCTTGTAAAACAGTGCGGTTCATGATATCAGAAATTTTCTACACTCCTTTGAAACCTGAAATAAAGCAAAATCTAGTCAAATGTTGCCAGTGGGTTTCTTACAATCAATTTTCCTTGCTCATTATTCTTGGGAATAATTACAAACTTCCCACCTTCCCACCATTATAACCTTATTCTGGTTGTAGTTGACCGATTCTCGAAGATTGCCTATTATTCATTTTCAAGGATCTGATTAATTTGTTTATTAAAGCTTTCCAAAATAATCTAAAGAGCCCCACATTGTAGCTGTCAATTCTGGAGATTTTTTTTTTTTTTTTTGTTCAAAGTTTCGACATAAAACGTAACATCTGGATATCACCTAAAGACAAAGAGCCAGACGCAAAGAGTTAAATAAGAAGTTTTTGTGGTGTATGGTGTTATATATGGCCGGCCATTCATCCCGGCCAATACCCCCAGACTGCCAGATGGAGCCTTCCCTGTAGCATGGAGGGCCTTTGAATTCCAGCAGGGCATCATGGACATTGGAGTGTTTATTCACAGCCCTGCTGGATACCATGGGGGCTGCTAGAGGACACTGCAGGGAGGAACAAAGAGTATTTGCCCTACACCCCAGAAGTACGTCTGAGTCACATGGACAAGGGGAATGACGTGCTTCTGGGTTGAAGAAAAAGGAGTTTTTATCTGACCCAGAAGTGTTTCTAGTCACATGGATAGAGAGAGCGAAACATTTCCGGGTCAAGGACTATAAAGGACTGTGGGAAATCCCCAGACGACGAACTGAGCTGGGTAGAAGGGTGGCAACACGTCTGGGAGTTGTGGATTGCGATTATTGATTATTGTGAATTTATTGAATGAGTATTGTGGAGAGGATGGTGCCTTGTGCACTGTTGATTATTAATAAAGTCAACTATTGGACTTTTACCTGGTGTCTGACGTCCCAGGGTTCAAGAGGACGATAACTCCCTCTATCTGTCACAACGGTTAATGCCTTTAAGGAAGATTGGATAAATTATCACAGTTCTCCTGCATTGTGTAACCTAATTCTTCAATTAAAATATTACAATTTGAATGTATGCCTGTGTTTAAACCATCTGAACTATATTGACTCGCAAGTGACAGGAACAGAAAAAATTAAAAAAGACTGGAAAAAGCACAGTCAAATCAAAACTGGGAGTCAAAAAGAAGTTTCTTCAAACTCAAGAACACCACTGAAAATTTGAGGGCAAAAACACCAAAATATTTTTTAGCCAAAAAGTCAAAAAAATCAATTTTTTTCATTTATGAACTTAGAGTAATTTGTCAAGTTCAGATAACCCGGAATAACCAAGGATGACCTTTAACCTTCTGTATTTCCCGGATGACTTCTCAGATGAGCACACCCTGGGGAATTCTGTGGCGGATTTCCATGGAGATGGTCATAACAATATCCTAAAACAGTGTTGTCTGCTGCAATAAAATGTAAACAAATTCTGAGCTTTCTATCAATGAAGGTTCAACAAAACAGACTTTATATGAAGATTCTCCATGTGCGAAAACCCTATATTCCATATATCATTAAATAGATGTTCCATTTTGATATATACGAAAAATGTATAATTTCTAAAGATAATAATACTGACTAGGTATACCATTATCAGATTCATCCATTCCTAGTCTGACAGAGTATTTATCAGGTTAAAGAAAATTGTGGTAAACCTAACGACAGCGGCATCCTCTGCCCAGTGGTTTGTGGACCACAAGAAGAGACCAGCCCCAGGGTGTAGGGCAGGGCAGAAGGAGTGGCATGCCATGCAAAACATCAACCTAATGGTAAAGTCTCAGAAACTACTTCTGAAATATATTGGTTCTTAGTGTTTGGCATTGCCTGCTCACTAGAAGATTCATCTTATATTTCATGTATTGAGATTAAAATCAGTGTTTTCTATTCCATTGGCGAGGACAGATAGTCCTCTTCTACCTGTAGAGGTTGAAGAAAAACAGAAGAATTTATATATGAAAAAATTGGATTCACAACATCATGTGTCAGCAGTGATTTATTTAGTTCACTGGCAAGGTTATGGTTCCCAGAGTCATTCCTGGGTAATGTTTAATGATAAAAAACTCTTGAGGGGACCAACGTGTGCATCTGGAGACTGCGCCTTGGGAAAAGAGCTCAGTCATTTTATCGTTTTTGAGCATTAAAAAACATTATGCATGCAATTATGTTTTAATAATAATTCAATGTTAATGTTGTGAAAAGTATTTTTCATTTTGTTGATTGGGATATTGCACTGCCATATTGGTTTTCATTTTGATTCTCACTGGTTTTGTTTTATTTTCTAGCAGCAGAAGCCACTTTTCACACCATGCCCTTGTTATTATGAATTTGCCACATACAATGAGATTTATAACTTCATTATCTGGTGACACTGTAAGGATAGCAGGTGAGATTGTTCTTTGTCTAACTTTCGGCATTCTTTCAATGTTAGGAGCAACTTTAGGCAAGATAGGAAAATGGAATCTTAGAGAGTCAGGGCATTTTCTTTTTTTAAACACATTCATTGCATATTGTATTTTATGATGGTGCATCCAATTTCTTACCTTAGCCTGTTCTTTTGACTTTTCAAACATCCAGTCCTCTATATATTTTTAATTCTCTTAGTCTGTGAGTCAGTCCATCAAAAGTGAGATTTACTCAGAACAGGCATAATATTGCCTCTTCCTAAGCTCATCCCTTATTAGCAACTCCTGTTTTTTTCCAGTACTACGCTCAAATTGTATTCTAGTTTTAAACAGCAGTGTAGTGTTCATTTTAACCCAGTGTCATCTGTTTGTTTCATAATGACCCCTGTGATGATGTACTCAGTTAATGACACAAAAAATAAAGATTTACTGATATTATACCTTAACATTTGTAGCAGTAAAGCATTCCAATATTTTTGGCTTCTCCAAATTTTTTTAGCTAATATTATATTATTAGTTATCAAATTGGGAGCATGCACTGATGCCACTTGTTGCCACACCTACCACATGACGAACCACCTGGATTTGGACGTGGGTGACACCTCAGCACCACACTGAAACAGTGTGAGGCAATTTACAGTGGCTGGAGTGCCAATCCTGCAACAAACCCCCAGGTCTTCCTTGCATATTGTATGACCTGCTTTCAGGGCTAGATTCAGATTAACATCATACCCCAGAAGAAGCAATTGCAGGTTAAGGGTCTTGCTCAAGGGCCCAACAGAGTACAGTCACTTCTGGTATTTGCAGGATGTGAACCGGCAACCTTCCAATTGCTAGCGCAGATCCCTAGACTCAGAGCCACCACTTCATCCATACTAGTTATCAGACATATAACAAAAAATAAACTTACTTTTTGGTCAGCATCTGGAAACAGCAGGTTCCTGAAGCAACAAGTATTAACAGCAATAATGGTATTGTTGGAATTATAACATATACAAGAAGAAGACCTAAAAATATAATAAAATATGTATTTAGTTATTACATTCTGCATAAAGATATTTTTCTCTGATTTACCCATATGTTTCTATAGAGTCCTATTTTTTACATTGCCTCTAGTGAACATTAAACATTTTTTTGTTTTTATAAAGAGAAAAATCACATAGAAGACACTGAGAGGTGAGAGGTGCACTGGTTTGCTCAAAAATCACTTCAGAGCATTGCTTCAGTCAGGTAAGGCCCAACAATGTGCAAATGTGTGACTGCTAGTTCAGAGGTTTTTTTTTTTGCCTGATGCCAGCTAATTGGGCACCCACTGTAAGTTGCACTCATGCAACGAAAGTATCTCAAGACTTTTCCTCTTCTGATACCAGTACAGAATTTGCATGATCCCATACAATTACATATGTGGCATTTACTTTCTTCTACACCAGAAGTTTTTATTTATACACATGTAACACTAGAATCCTTGAAGCCTACAAAAAAGTTGTAATCCGAGCCCACCTTAAATCCCTTCGCTCCTCTCTATTAGTGTCTTTTGTTTTGTAAATGTGTCATTTAGCACAAGCAGCAAGGAGCCTGCTATCCCATTCCCCCTCGATGAAGCTCACTTCGGGCAAAAAGTTCTCCCAGCTTAAGCTTAGGCTCCTTATCTATGTATGTGGTGCCTGGTGTTGAACAGGGTGAAAAATATATTGTCATTTGGAATGCATACATTTCATGTGTGTTCGGTATCTACAGCAATCTCTGTAAATTGTAGGATGAAATGTGAGGCAGGAATTGTTGAACACATAACTAAAAAAGAAACATCCATCCATCCATTATTTAAGCCGCTATAGCCTAACTACAGGGTCACGGGGGTCAGCTGGAGCCAATACCAGCCAACACAGGGCACAAGGCAGGAAACAAACCCTGAGCAGGGCGCCAGCCCACCGCAATAAAAAAGAAACATTCTTCATATTTTAGTAATAATTGACAAAATGCAGACATGAACTGTATAATGTGTGAAGACTGAAGTCCAAATATCAAATAAACACTTTCGCAAAAGGTACAAGTATAACAACACAAGTGCACTTTTATTCAACAATATAACTATAGAAAAAGAAATCTGGTTAAGGTTTTTGCCTGAGGTGAGCTCCTTCAAGGTGGGGGATGGGATAGCAGGCTACTTGCTGCTTGTGCTGATTGACACAATTACAAAACAAAAGACACTAATGGAGAGGTGCAAAGGGATTAAAGGTGGGCTGGGATTATACATTTTTTCGTTGGCTTCAAGGATTCTAGTGTTACATGTGCATTGTAAATGTCAAATACTGTAGTGTTTGAATTTTGCGTTCTGTTTGATGCCGTTGAACTTTGTATCTAAAAACTTTGTTTTCTCATATATTTTATGCATACTTTACTTATTACAATATTTCCTATATTGATATATTGAATGCTCTCATTATTTTTATATTTGAGTTTCATTGCCTCATATCAGGTCCCTGTTTTAAACTGCTATTTTCATCACAGATTTAGGCAACTATGCCTCCTAAATGGAAGTTTTTACTGTGCAAGGTTTCATTTCACCAGTGTATGGATCTCTTATTTACTGCAGATGTGTTGTTATTAAAGTCTTTAACCTTTGAAAAAAATGTATAATTAAACATTAATTAATTATTAATTACAGTGCAATCCGGGAAGTATTCACAGCACATCACTTTTTCCATATTTTGATATGTTACAGCCTTATTCCAAAATGGATTAATTTTTTTCCTCAGAATTCTACACACAACACCCCATAATGACAAGGTGAAAGAAGTTTACTTGAGGTTTTTGCAAATTTATTAAAAATAAAAAAACTGAGAAATCACATGTACATAAGTATTCACAGCCTTTGCTCAATACTTTGTCAATACACCTTTGGCTGCAATTACAGCCTCAAGTCTTTTTGAGTATGATGCCACAAGATTGGCACACCTACCCTTGGCCAGTTTCAACCATTCCTCTTTGCAGCACCTCTCAAGCTCCATCAGGTTGGATGGGAAGCGTCGGTGCACAACCATTTTAAGATCTCTCCAGAGATGTTCAATCAGATTCAAGTCTGGGCTCTGGCTGGGCCACTCAAGGACATTCACAGAGTTGTCCTGAAGCCACTCCTTTGATATCTTGGCTGTGTGCTTAGGGTCGTTGTCCTGCTGAAAGATGAACCGTTGCCCCAGTCTGAGGTCAAGAGCACTCTGGAGCAGGTTTTCATCCAGGATGTCTCTGTACATTGCTGCAGTCATCTTTCCCTTTACCCTGACTAGTCTCCCAGTTCTTGCCACTGAAAAACATCCCCACAGCATGATGCTGCCACCACCATGCTTCACTGTAGGGATGGTATTGGCCTGGTGATGGGTGGTGCCTGGTTTCCTCCAAATGTGACGCCTGGCATTCACATCAAAGAGTTCAATCTTTGTCTCATCAGACCAGAGAATTTTGTTTCTCATGGTCTGAGAGTCCTTCAAGTGCCTTTTGGCAACCTCCAGGCGGGCTGGAGTTTTACTAAGGAGTGGCTTCCTTCTGGCCACTCTATCATACAGGCCTGATTGGTGGATTGCTGCAGAGATGGTTGTCCTTCTGGAAGATTCTCCTCTCTCCACAGAGGACCTCTGGAGCTCTGACAGAGTGACCATCGGGTTCTTGGTCACCTCCCTGACTAAGGCCCTTCTCCCCCGATCGCTCAGTTTAGATGGCTGGCCAGCTCTAGGAAGAGTCCTGGTGGTTTCGAACTTTTTCCACTTATGGATGATAGAGGCCACTGTGCTCATTGGGACCTTCAAAGCAGCAAAAATTTTTCTGTAACCTTCCCCAGATTTGTGCCTCGAGACAATCCTGTGTCGGAGGTCTACAGACAATTCCTTTGACTTCATGCTTGGTTTGTGCTCTGACATGAACTGTCAACTGTGGGACCTTATATAGACAGGTGGGTGCCTTTCCAAATCATGCCCAATCAACTGAATTTACCACAGGTGGACTCCAATTAAGCTGCAGAAACATCTCAAGGATGATCAGGGGACACTGGATGCACCTGAGCTTAATTTTGAGCTTCATGGCAAAGGCTGTGAATACATGTGCTTTCTCAATTTTTTTATTTTTAATAAATTTGCAAAAATCTCAAGTAAACTTTTTTCATGTTGTCATTATGGGGTGTTGTGTGTAGAATTCTGAGCTCCAGAGCGCTCTTGACCTCAGACTGGGGCGACAGTTCATCTTTCAGCAGGACAACGACCCTAAACACGCAGCCAAGTTATCATAGGAGTGGCTTCAGGACAACTCTGTGAATGTCCTTGAGTGGCCCAGCCAGAGCCCAGACTTGAATCTGATTGAACATCTTTGGAGAAATCTTAAAATGGTTGTGCACCAACGCTTCACATCCAACCTGATGGAGCTTGACAGGTGCTGCAAATAGGAATGGGTGAAACTGGCCAAGGATAGGTGTGCCAAGCTTGTGGCATCATATTCAAAAAGACTTGAGGCTGTAATTGCAGCCAAAGGTGTATTGACAAAGTATTGAGCAAAGGCTGTGAATACTTATATACGTGTGATTTCTCAGTTTTTTTATTTTTAATAAATTTGCAAAAATCTCAAGTAAACTTTTTTCATATTTTCATTATGGGGTGTTGTGTGTAGAATTCTGAGGAAAAAAATGAATTTAATCAATTTTGGAATAAGGCTGTAACATAAGAAAATGTTGAAAAAGTGAATACTTTCTGGATGCACTGTAAGCTTTAATTATTACTATTAACACCCGTGTCTGCGTGGGTTTCCTCCGGGTACTCCGGTTTTCTCCCACAGTCCAAAGACATGCAGTTTAGGTGCATTGGCGATTCTAAAAATTGTCCCTAGTGTGCACTTGGTGTGTGGGTGTGTGTGCCCTGTGGTGGGCTGGCGCCCTGCCCAGGGTTTGTTTCCTGCCTTATGCCCTGTGTTGGCTGGGATTGGATAATGGATGGATGGATGGAACACTGAATTAATCATAAAAAAGACCCTTTTGTAAAGGCCTGCAAGTGTTTTTTGTTAGCAGACCAAATATTTGTTGGGGTACTTTTTGAAGACCACTGTTCCAGCCAGGCTTGAAATTAATGGACATGTTTCTTTCTGCTTTTGTTAAAAAAGTAGCTTCCTAATCAATAAAATAAAGCTAATATTTCTTTTTTTGATGGTGCAATCATTTGTTTTATTTTTGACCTTTCCTTTTCTACTCCTGATGCAAAATGTTCTCAAAGAATCAACACATTAGAAACACAGTATAGGCCTTACACATGTCAGGGTTCAGTCATTAAATTCCAGTAGAAATTGTGCATAACAGAAAATACATAATTGATAATCAATAATTGTGCAGTTATAAAGAGCTAGGTGGTATAATGATGCAAGTCTTTATTTGTGGTTCATGGTTTTTAGCTAGATAACCTTGTGACGGTGCAGGTTGGCTAAATGCTACCGGTTGCATCCTGGGAGCCTCTTGAACCTGCTACCATCAATAAAATACCCGAGGATGAGCCAGCAGATGAAGACAAAACACACCCAGCAAGGGGTAGGTGTATAAGTGATCTAGTGCATTTATTAAAATCTAACAAAAGCTACAATCCTATCAATATGCTGTAAAAACCGGATCTTAAAACCAGAGACAGCCCACTACTCCTTAAAACACACATGTCCCAATGCCATCTTCTGAAAGCTGATGTCTCCTCAGCTTACCCCACATGGAATCTAGCAACTGAGGAGATGCCCAACTGAAAGGCGCAGTCAACCTTCATTACCTGTCTCTGTTCCCTGCCACCCTTACATCAGCATGCACAGGGTAACCTGTCAAGCCACACACACCTCTCCTGCTGCTCACACTTGGCCCTTGCAAGAGACCCAGTCAATTGGGCCACTCCTACTTCCTGGCAATCACTCAGAAGGAGCATTCTTTCTTCAGCTTCAGGCTCCTGCAGTCATGAAATTCACTCCAGACCACCTGCCTCTCACACCCTGCAACACAGACACTCTTGGTCTCTCTCTTTGTGTCTCTGTCTTCTTTCCATTTAACCTGCATCTCTCGCTCGTCTTCTTGTTCTGTCTCTGAACAGTCTATTTTTCCTCCTCTTTCTTGTTTTGATTCTTTTTTCCTAATCCCTGATTACTGTACCGACTCTCTTTTTATCTGCCTCAGTGGGTGCAGTGTCTCAATTGCAAACTGCAGAAAGTCAATAAAGCAACTGAAACAGACTGTACCTTCACGTGCAGGTGCATCTCACCTCAATAACCTCACCGACCTCCCACACGCATGGACACCCACGAAGATTGAGCCAGCCATTCAATTATTTATTTATTAAATAATCAGCCACCCTTTTCCCTTCTGAGTCACGGATCCACTATATCACAGCCCTGCAGTGGTTTCCTCTGAGGAGTCCTACTCCATTTTCAAATTGTTCTATTTGTTGAACTGTTTTGTCTAATGTTAGTAGGATTTGTGATGAATTCTTGTCCTGTCAATATTTGGTTCCTGTGTGAGACTTGCTGGCTTAGAAGGAGCCCAATTGCTTGGGGAAATATATTTAAAAAACAGAAAAATGGATAAATATGTCCTCAAAAACTATTTATGTAGATAAATAGTTTTTATGAATATTATTTCTTTTACTCTGGAACAAAACACAATTTTGAGACAGAATCCTATAATTTTCAGATGTTATACCTATAAAAATTGTGTCTATAGACATTACCCAGTCTTAGAGAAAGAAACATTGCTTTTTTTCTCACCAAATACCCACTGAATTATTGATGTTATCTCTCTAAGAATTCACAGAATTATTAATGTTATTTTTTTAGCGGCTGAGGTTGAGTACCTAATTATCTAGACAGAATCCTATTTACAAATGAAGCACAGGTCATTCCCATAAAATTGTCTATACGCAATAATTTTATTGTAAAGGGGACTGCACTGATTTTTCTGTCTCAAATACAACTGAGAAGAGTATTCAATCAGCTCAGAATATAACTAAAGAAATGTTTTGAATCACCCTCTTCTAGATATTTCACATCAGAAACAATACTGATTTTTTTTTTATTAGCAGTATTTTATTCAAATAAATACTGGCAATAAAGGTAATATGTTAAGTTTCGCCTCTTCCTACCCCAGATACTGTAATTGTAAAGCTGAAAATTGACCTGAAGATTTTGCTGCCACCACCTGCGCATCCTCCTCAGTCTTGCCAGATTCGTCTTTTTGAGTAGGTTCTCGTGATGTCGATATTTCTGCAAAAAAGAAGGAATAATATTTTATAATATTACAAAGCAGATTCTAGAATAGTTTGGAATTATACACCAAATAAATGATGATTTCTATCATTTTTCCAATGTTTATGTTTTCCTTGAATTTCGAAAGTTACTTCATGATTTACTTTTTTTATGCAGTTAGTGGCACTAATGGAAAGGTATAACCTTGCTTTTTTCATAAAATTATATATTCAATATTAAATTGGTGAAATTTCCAGGTGCAGCACCAAATGTGATTCAGTTTGGCTGCTACAGTTTGTAAAATGAATACCCTCTTAAAAATACTGGTCCTGGAATGGCACTTCAATGGGTTTTGTTGTTCCACGTAGAATCACTGCTCGACAAAAATAAATTTCCATCTGGAAAGGGTTCTTTGAATATGAATGTGGTTCTTTGGGCTTTAAAAAGGCTCCTAATATTTGGACAAAACAGAAACCTTTAATGTATAGTAGGATACCTAGAATACAACAGATCAGATTACAGAAGATCAAGAAAACCTGTGCTCAAGCAGGCTGGCAGTGTGGTGTGGCGGTTAAGGCTTTGGACTTCAAACTTTGAGGCTGTGGTTTCAAATCCCACCACTGACCCTGAGCAAGTCACTTTGTGACTTTGTGTCCCAAATGAGTGAATAAAAAAAACTGTAACCAATTGTATCACAAATGTTGTAAGTCGCTTTACATAAACAAAGCAGGTATTATTGTATGCAGCAATGGTCCTTTTAAAATCAGGAACTCATTGCTCTTTCACAAATCTGTTATCATCTACTCATTGCTATTTATGGAGCCTGTTGCAGATCTAAATAAATCAAGATTCTTTCTGGAAAATTCAGGTGGATTGTTCTTTTGGCAACCGTGACATGGCTCAGAAGAACCTCCTTGGTTCCTTTATTTTTACAAGTGTATTTGACTCTTCCTTTTAAAAAAGGCTGAAGTGTATTTTTTAAAATGACAAGTTCGCTTGTGTTCGTTTCTAAGATGTACGGTAACTAGGATATATACTTTTCCTTTGTACTCCATATATGACAATAAAAAAAAAATGAAAACTAGACATTCACAAAGTTTAGTATTTTTATGTTTATACTAAATCTAAGAAATTCTTTCTAAATCAGGTTTAAATCTTCTTTGAACCAATACATGCTTTAATGTGTTTCATGAAAAAAGACCACTAAATACTCCATCATGAAATCTTACCATATTCTGGCTCGGCTCTGTCTCCTAATTCTTTCTCCAAGACGCTCTCTTTATAGAAAAATAAATTTTAGTTAATAAGTTGGTAAGCATTGTTAGGCTAGCTGACTAAGTCTGAAGACCATAAAGGACACCTCAATGTAGTTCTACTTCACTGTAGAAAGCATAGCCAAAAAAAATAATTAGTGGAAAGTAACAATATAAATAAAGCATCTTACATTTTCTACAATTTAAAATTAACAGAATCGGTGTTTGCAAAATAAGAGAATGTAGCAAGATTTATGTGCATTACAATTATAAAAATTATAATTGTGAGCACTTAATTCAGGAATCAGAAGAAGAGAGTCAGCAACTCTTCACACTTAAATAAGGTGGGATTCAACTCGTTATCAATTGACGCATTCTCAGCAGAAGCAGTGCTGCAAGGGGAAAGCATTACTAGAAACCAGAATGACATTAACCATGGAATGGCATCATGAATGAAGTGACAAAAACATTTCAGGCAGTAGATAAAATAACATTTAATATCAACCAATTGCAATATCACCTGCTATTATTTCCCACTAAAAATATATTAGGAGTTGAATAGGGAGGTCTAAGATTGCCCTGGGGGTCAAAAAAGAAGAGCCATTTCCAAGGAAAGATTGAAAAACTTTATAAAGTCCCTATTCATTGACCTTCATTTTTTAGATATTATAATACATTTATGAGCCATTGTGAAATAGAAAGTGGTACTGGGTTGTTCCATTGGCGCGAGACCAAACAGTGAGATACCAAAGTAACAAATGCAACTGCATTTTAGTGACCATTGAGGAGGTGTGTACAACTAGCGATAGGTGAAATAAGCAATTAGAGGATGTTAGTCATTCAATGTGCATCAGATCTCTGACAGCGCCGTTCAGGTGGACGCCCAGTGGAAACTAAACCGAGGACAAAACTGAAGAATGTGGCTAATCGACCCTGGTGTTTATTAGTCCCATTTGCAGGTGGGATCCAAAAATGAGCCAAAAGAAATTTGTTTAGCAAAAGCTGAGGTGGAATGTATTTTTACAGTCTTGGTTTTCTCACTGTGAACATGAAAAGTTTAAAGTATAGGCCATTAAAAAGTTTAACTATAGATTATAAACGGAATAATTTTGACAGCCTGATCAACTTTTCTCAATCCTGCATGTTAAAAATGTCTTACTTTTGAAATATGTATGAGATGAAAAAAACAGAACTTAAGCAGAACAGAAATGTGTTGAATAAATGTGAAATCACACCAAGGATGTCACGTGCTGAAGTAAAGTTATAGCCTTTCAGGAGTAATCAGTGCTATCTATTTGCAAAATTACCACTCACTCAAGGAAAATCATTCTTTCTATACATTTAAATGTAAATACTTTTCATTCACACAATTTCTCATCTCTCCAAAGCAACTAATTAATGAAGCAGTAGAAGCAGTTTCACTTGAGTGTCTCGATGAATACAGCTGAATGGTATCATCATAAAAATAAAAATGTTTACCTACCCTTTCCGAATGACAGCTATGAATAACAGCATACGTCATGATTCGTAGTAGTCTGCTATCTGTTGTTCTTGAATATTTCTGAATGCAAATATTCTTCTTTTCTGTTATTTATTTATTTTTATCGTTAAGATGGTGATGTCACCGTGCTGACATGTTGGATTGGAATTTCATCGCAAGCATCACAGTTTTGCACTCATTTTTCTTGGCTGCAGCTATGTTTTATATAGTGATGAAAATGGTTGCTGCTACACGATTGTCGATTGTTGCAATATGAAATGTAATTGCTTAGTTATATTTAAAGATTGTGTCATGTTATTTACACTATGAAATCTTTTGGCTAAATCCTAAAAACAAATAGCATAAATATCTTGCTTTTGATGAGAAATTTGATCCTGTTAGAATTAGTTTTGACATCACTCTGACAGTTGTCAATTTTTGAATAAAAAAAATGGCCAATAGAACATGTCCTATTGTGAACACTGAAATTTTGAATATCTTATTAATGTGACGCATATATCCAGTCCCAGCATTATACAGCAGTTTATGTATACCTGGTTCATATTTACAAATAAAGTTGTGCTTCATGTTGCATCGGTCGTCATTCCACTGGTAGAGGTAAGGACCTCCTAGTCCATGCTGTGCAGTTGGCTGATGGTACATCACAACGCAGGCTTCTCCGCCACAGGAAGGCTCATCATAATACCAGTTTCTGCAGGGGAGACATAAACACTTGAAATATGTTACCTTAAGTTTTAAGATGAATACATGTTTTATAATCTATACTAATAAAAGGCAAAGCCCTCACTGACTGACTGACTGACTCACTCATCACTAATTCTCCAACTTCCCTTGTAGGTAGAAGGCTGAAATTTGGCAGGCTCATTCCTTACAGCTTACTTGCAAACGTTAAGCAGGTTTCATTTCGATTATACAGTCATAATGGTCGACAACGTCCGCCATGTGAACTTTCTTATTTATGGCCTCATCTTCACGAAATTTGGTAGGCGGCTTCTCTGCGCTAATCGAAACCAATGTACGTACTTTTTCGGTGGTACGACGCCACTGTCGGCCGCCATATTGAACTTTCCAACAGTCTTTGTTACTTATGGGCCCATCTTCAAGAAATTTGGTACGCGGGTTCCCAAAGCTAACTGAATCCTACTTACGTACTGTGAACTTGAACCCGGACGCAGGCAGACAGACATCGTTAGTTCCACCACACACTTGTTTATTTACAATATTTACAATTAAAGTCACGTGCACAAACCCCAGTGCCTCTTGCACCGATTCCAAGCCCTGTACCCGAGGCCCCCAACATAACCAGGACGGACGCCCCCTCGCGGTCTGGAGGAGGCACAAGCCCTCCTCTGGTCCTCCTGGGCGTCCCGGCCGGGGCTGGAGCTGGACCACAGTACATATATACGTCCATTGCCTGCAGCTCGGTTGCCGTGTGAGGCGCCGTTGGGTCCCCCATCCCAACGCCTCCCACATTGTTGGCTTCCTGCCTATATAAGGCCGTCCGTTGCTCCAGCCTCTACATTCCCTTCCTTGCTTCGCCACGGGATTCACGTCTCCCTGCTGATAACTCCAGCCTTTTTATTTAATCCACAGCTTCTCCACTGTTTTATTGTTCGTTTATTACGATTATAGTTATTGTGTAGGTATTTTAGACTTAGTTTACATTGCTCAGGTACCCATTTCCTTTATCGTTCCAACTGTACCCCCATTAACATGTCTATCGAGGTGATCACCATCGATCAAAGAACTGTTACTTACCGAGTGGTTTCCATACCCGGAGATGGCACCTGCCTTTTACATTCTCTGTGTTACATATTGCACGGCCATATCAGGCTCACTCTTGATATCCATTGTGTCTTATGTATTGAATGACTGGGACAGGTTCAAGGTGTGGACTGATGACGATACAGGAGATAATTATACTACACAGGAGCACTATAAGAGTGAAATGCTTAAGCCCTTCACCTATGCTTCTGCATGTGAGTTGAATTATTCGGTTGTCACTTTCAAATATTTTACACCTTTGGACAACCATCAATGCCTCTTAAACATCTTAGATTCACAGGTGACGATTTCAGTAGTGGACACTTTGATGTTTATGAATGTTTAAACTCTCAAAAGCTGGATGCGAAGTTATCGATGAAACCGGTTGTATGCTTACAACACTTGACAGATGCCGAATGTCACTTCAACACAAGTCCTGCAAATACTGTCATAATTGAAACAAACCATGAAACTCAAACCGATTATAACAGCAGCAATCAAAGCTGTGAGATTTGAAACAAGATTACTGTTCACATGGCCAACTGTACGTTGCATGCTCAAGAGTAAGCTCAGCGCACAGCTTAGTCATATTACAACCAGAGGGCCGAACTGACAACATGGCATACAAAGAGATCCTTAACAAATAATTATTGGTATATTTTCCCTCAGTTTAAAAAGGTTTACTTTTCTTCTTAATTAAAATTTTAAGGTAGTACTTCGCTGCTGCAAAGCGCGGGTATTTTGCTAGTTGTTAGATAAAATGCATTCATTTTCAAATTGAAATTACTGCATATAGATTATATCCTCAAAATGTTTACAGCAAATAAAATGTTACACTAACTTAAGTAAATTACACACAAGGTACTGAAAAACATGTCACATGAAATATACATCATAACTAAAAAAATACAGTTCATGTACTAAACAAGTAATATACTGTCATGTGAAACAGTACATTTGAACATATCTTAAATTCATTAGAATCTGTACGTAAAGGTGATATAGCAAACATTTTTTAGTCCATTAAATAATTTAAATAGACATAAGCACAGATTTCTCTTGTGCAAAAAGTCAATAACACAGATGAGGCAAAGATAAGAGTTATTTGGTTTCAGATCCAGAAGACATGTTTGTTGAAAATAGAAAACAGCTTTTTACAACAAGAACCTAATATCAACCATAGCTTCATCTTCTTTCAGCTGCTCCCATTTAGCGGTCACCACAGCAGATCATTCATCTCCATCTAGTCCTGTCTTTTATATAATTTTCTGCCACACAGACTGCCTTCATGTCCTCCTTCTCCACATCCATAAGCCTCCTCTTTGGCCTTCCTCATTTCCTCTTGCCTTTCGGTTCCATCCTCAACATTGCTTTCCTGATGAATCCCTCATCTCTCCTCTGCACGTACCCAAACCATTGCACTCTAGCCTCTCCCACTTGGTCACAAGACTGTTGTACCTGTGTTGTCCCCTTAATATTCTCAGTTCTAATCCTGTCTATCCTCATTACTCTGAACAAAAATTGTAGTATCTTCAACTTTGCTACTTCCAGCTGTGCTTCCTATCTTTTTGTCAGTGTCACCATCTCCAAACCTGGTCTCACTGTTGTTTTATTGACCTTCCCTTTCACTCTTGTAGTCCACCCTGTCCACCCTGCCTGCACACTTTCTTCTACAATTCTCTGCTGCACTCTCTGTTGCTTTGGACTTTTGAACCCAAGTATATAGTACTAGGTTGTTGTACCGTGTTAGCCATTATGAATGTAGAGAAAAGCCAAGCAAAATGACACCTTTTATTGGCTAACTTTTAGTTAGCCAATAAAAGGTGTAATTTTGCTTGGCTTTTCTCTGAACCCAAGTATATAAATTTGTCTACATTCACGTCCTCTGCTTTTTGCTGTCGCACCCTTCCACCACTTTCTGTCTCATTTACTCACATGTACTCCATCTTACTCCAACTGACACGCTTTCCTCTTTTCTCCAGTGTGTACCTCCAGGTTTATCTCAACCTTCTGTTTACTCTCTCTACAGATAAAAATGTACAACATTTTAGTCCACGGAGACTTCTGTCTGACCTCATCTGTCAACTTACTCAACACCATTGCAAACAGGAAAGGGCTCAGGGCCAATCCTTGATGCAACCCCACATTCACCTTGAACCAGTCTGTCATTCCAACCTCAGTCACACTGTCCTCATACATATCCAGCACCACCCTCGCATATGTTTCTGCTTCTCCCGACTTCCTCCAACCATAACAACCATAGCAATATTATAGTTTAGGGTTGCTTTGCTATATCAGGGCCTGGGCTGTTCACCATCATAGAATCCAGTATGAATTCTCCATTGTGTGGTAGAGCTTGTGGATATTGTTAGACCACCTGTCAGAAGACTGAAGCTTAACAGAAAGTGGACCACGGAACATTAGTGTCCCTGAACATACCAAAGAATGGCTGAAAAAAAAATTTGAAATAGACTGTGCACACAATATACCCCTCAAATATCACGCAGCTTAAAGAATTCTGCGTGGAGGAGTGGGAAAAACTCTTCCAGTCGATGTCGGAGATATATAGGAAATGCCTAATTATGGATCTGCCGATAGATAGATAGATAGATAGATAGATAGATAGATAGATACTTTATTAATCCCAAGAGGAAATTCACATGTGTAAGTTGCCATGGTTGCTGGGAAGCTGAATCCCTATCCTATCTTTTTAGTGAAGTTTCAGAATTGTTGGATGGCTACTGTCAGGTTCAGAACACAGCTGTGTCAGTTTATAGATTTCTTTTTCTTTCAATGCTCATTCATTTGTTTGAGTATTCATGCATTATTCTTTCAGTGTGATTTTTACAATTGAGTTTTGAATTATTGAGTTACTGAAGTAAGCTATTTTGAGCTTTTAGGTTTTTGTGTGGATTTGGGGGGTTTGTATTTGCTTTATTATGATACCCATAGTTCTCTGTATATTATTTGGTGAACATCCCTTATTCACATATGCCCAAGGATGATCTGCTGCCCTCTCCCTTAACTGTAGGTCCATTATCATTTAATTTCTTGAAATTTGACCATTCTTTTAACAAAGCGTTCTATAATATAACATATTTGATATTGCTCCATGGAAACTCTAGCACACTTTTAATTAGCTTGTTGATTTGGTGGGCCTCTCTTGAAGTGATGTTACCAGCCAAGAACACCATAATGTAGAAAATCACACTGGCCATCAAACAGTTATGGAAGATGTGAAAGTTGTCACTTTCCACATTATAGGAACACAGTCTCCTGAAAAAAAAGTGCCTGCTCTGTCCTTTATTATATACTGTAATTCCTCTGTATTCCAGAGTAGGAGTGCACCACCTCTACATCCACTCCTTGGAAAGTGAACGGGCACCCAGAGGCTCTTTGGTGCAGTGAAATTCAATAACCACTTTCTTGGTTTTGCTGATGTTAAGATGCAAACAATTCTCTTTGAGCCTGAAAATGTGACCTGAGCTGTGAAGCAGCAGTGCTCCATGGGTACACTGTGCATCACTCAACAAAAGATGCAGATGGAACCATAATCACAAAGAAAATACAACATTTATATAGCTCCTTGGGGGCTCTTGGCTCTCTGTTTCGGTGCTTGGTTGTGTTAATGTGTATGTATGTATTATGCGCAAGGTGTGCAAAGATGGATCTGTATAGGCGTATGGACATATTTAATTGGATTATGATGCCATATAGACATTACAAGCAGTTACCAGCAGATTCACCAGGATATAGCGAGGCCTCCAGGAGATCCTTGAATTGTTATTGGGTCCGAGAGGCAGTGCAGACGTTGTTAGGAGCACAAGCAGAAGCGTGGATGCTGCGTGGGCCTTAAGGTTAGACTAAGGAAGCAGCAGGATAAGCCCCTTCTTCACAAATGCCAGATTCATCGTCCACATATTAGATGATCTGGAATTACTAATGGCTGCAAACCTCTGTATTTGCAAATGTTGTGTGATGATCATTAAGGAAACCTGACTGCACCTACTTATCCTGGACACTGTTGGGCAACTGGCAGGCCATACCATCTACCACCTTGACAGGAACTGAGACTCCAGCAAGAAGAAAGGTGGGGGTATTTGCAAGCATATTAACAATGACTGGTGTACAAACCGTGAGATTTTATACACACACTGCTCTCTTGATTTGGAAGCAATAACATTCTATCTACCAAGGGGGCTGACTGCATTGATCATTACTACTGTTCATATGCCTCCTAACACTAACATTAGCTCAGCCCTTGCCTACCTACACAATGTAATCAACAAGCATCAACAAGCTTATCCCGATAGTGCTCACATTGTAGCCGAAGATTTTAATTAAGCATGTCCTTACAGACTGTACTCCCTAAATTTGTTCAATACATACAGTACTCCACTGGGGGAAGCACACACTGGACAGTGCTTATTTCAACCTAAAGCATGCTAACAGAGCCCTACATCTACCATAAACACATATGGGTCTACCCCAACCAAAATCCATGGATGACCAATGAGGTTCAGTCTATGTTGAGAAATCAAAACATTGCCTTCTAGTCTAAGGATAAGGCCCAGTAGAGTGCAGCAAGAGCAAATCTGAGGAGAGGCAACAAAACTGCTAAAATGGCCTTTAATGGCAAAGTAGAGGCCCACGTGACAAGTAATAACCCACAGCAGGTATAGCAGGGAATACAACTAATCATCAGCTCTAAAAGCAGTACCCATGAACCAATCTGTGCCGATGCCTCATTGGCCGAGGTACTAAATATTTTCTTTGCCTGCTTTGAGGCAAGTTGGTCTTGCACTGACACTCTGCCCCCACAGACTCCCAGCTGCGATATGCTCATTTTTCAGGAACTTAAAGGGTGCTCAAGAGAGGGAATCAGAGGAAAGCTGCTGGACCAGATGGCATACTTGGCATGGTACTTAAAGCTTGTGCTGACCGGTTGGCAGGAGCCTTACTAATTTATTGAATCTGTCGCTGGCACAGGCCACCTTTCCTCCCTGTGTTAAGTGAGCTATTATCATCCCTGTCCCTCAAAAGTCAGTCATTAATAACCTTAATGACTACAGACCAATTGCATTGACATCAACAGTTGTGAAATGTTTTGAAAGGCTTATTGGTCAGCACATTACAACCAGCTTCCCTGACACCTTCGACCCTCAAAAGTTTGCTTATAGATCAAATAGATGCAACACTCAGGGACCTATGTAAAGATGTTATTTGTCAATTACAGTGATTGCATTTAATAAAATCATTCCTAGTATACTAATTGATAAGCTGTATTTCCAGAACCTTCTGTGCTTGGATGAACGATTTCCTCACTGGCCACCCACAAACTGTTAGAATTCGCACCCACAACCTCTCCACCCTTCACTGGTTCCCCTCAGGGTTGTGTACTGAGCCCACTTCTCTATGCCATTTTACACTTATGACTGTACACTTAATTATTCCAGCAGCACTATCATCAAGTTCGCTTATGACTTCACGGTGGCATGTCTCATACTGTAACCAATGACGATGAGTCTCCTTTAAGGTTTTCTCTGACTAGCTGCTTTATTCATAGCTAATTGCTTATGCATTCAGCAGGCATACAAGATTAGCAATGCAGCATGGAGGGATCAGAAATAGATATTCAGTGGCAGTATTCATAATATTCTCCTTATGGTCAGTTAATGTACAACTCAAATGAAAATACTGAGAGGTTTTGCTTGGGCTGGAGTTGCACATGGTTAGTCATATATAATATGGTGAAGCAGACAGGGCAACTATGTAAAATGTGATGTGGAGTATATCTACAGAATACAAGTGTAGAAATTTAATGCATGGCTGCTATAGCTCTGTGATGTCATGCTAGCCTCCCAAAGCATCAAATGGTGAGAGGAAACAAAAATATTAATCTAAGTTGGCTGCACAGCTAATATCGAAGAAAATGTTCACCATAGAAGGTCATCAACATATTTGTTGTGAAAAATATTTTGGTGAATTTTGCTGATCAACACTACTTTTTATTGTTCAAGCAGTGCCATTTGGTCTTATTCTTTAAAAGGTTGCTGCCATTTGCTCAAGGTCTTTGCCCAGCCATGTTGTTTCTTTTTACTATGCTAATTACCAGCTATGTGTCACCGAGATAATGTTACAATTCAGGTCATCCCGCTCTGATGATAGTGATGCACAGCTACCTGGATGGACTATGGATAAACCTCATAAATAGAAATCAACGATTCCTTCATGTTCTGGTTGTTTTACTTCACAATGAAAACAAACGTAACCCAAGCAATTGCTCACCAGCACACAAAAGGAGGGAAATGCATGATTTTTGTAATGGCTGTAGTTTTTAAAGAACTATTTTCCAGAAAGTATGAACCCATGCTAGATACATCCTCCAAACAAATACTTCTAGTTTGGATTCTAGGAAGAAACCAGAGCAAACATAGATAGGGTATGCAAAGTTAACAGAGATGCTTCACTCAAATCTAAAATAATTCAAAGCATTGTGACAAACATTACATACTACAGTGTATGTGGCACCCCTAACAAACCAGTTAATGAATTTATAAAAAGAAATAATTGCTGCTGATCAAAATAAAATACTGCTCAGGTATCTTGAATGTACTGCTATTCTTACTATTAAGCAAACACAAACTGAAAATGTAGTTAAAGAAAATGAAGAAATTATTGACATTCATCCTAATCCTTTTACAGCTTTTTGCCTGTTAAAATGTATTTGATTAATAAAATGCAAAATGATAAGAAATCCAGTAGGAAACTGCTGCCCAAACCTGATTTTTTTTCACACAATTAATTTTATGTCTTAGTAGCTTCATTGTTCCTAGCCGAGCTGTCATTTGTTCATCAAGTATTAACAATGCCACCTTTCTGGCATCAAGAACAAAATTTCTTTGCTGGTAATCAACACCTGCCTGTCAGTGCCACCTAATTCCAGAAGATGGAACTTAATTGTTCAATCGTCCTTTTGCCAGTGGATGACTTTGACCTGCACCAGATATTTCAAAGTCTGTAAAAAAGCTGAAGTGCACTGAAGGGAATTATTAAAAATGTCCTTAAAGACTGTAGTAGGTGTTTTTATCTCTGTTTTTGTTTGACAATTCTTCCTTGATTCCACAATTAAATATGTTTTCTTCTTTAGTTGACTGATGCATGACCTGAATGCCCACAACTTTCCAATCAATATCACAACATTGCTTTCTGCTAGACAGCACTTGACACTGATGCACTGTTGTGAATGCATTAAACATGCCAGTATAATAAATGGTTAGATGGATGGATAAAATTAATCATTGATAAATTTTGTGCATTGATTTTTTACCATTTTTCTGTACCTCTGCATTTTTCAGTTTAAACCTACAAACATTAAGTTTGAATGTTTTATGGACTCTGTCTTTTCTTGTCCTGTTATGGTTAAAATAAGAGTTGCTAATACAATTGTTTCGCCTTCTGCAACAGATATTACAAATAATTCTGCAGAAGGTATTATAGACTTAGTAAGTACTTTTGCTGATAACTGTCAGACACATTTTAGCTTTACCGTACCACTTAAACTCAATAGGTGGCATGGGACTGCTCAATGGGCATTAAAGCAGTAGCATTACTGGCTTTGTTTAGCCCACCAAATTAAGTGTCTCAATAAAACAGATTAAACGTGACACTGAAATATTAACATTGGCAGTAAGGAGAAGTCAAGAAAAATTACACCTTTTATTGGCTAACAAAACAAATTACAATATGCAATTTTTCAAGGCAACTGAAGCCCCTTCTTCAGGCAGGTTGTCATATATTGTAATAGATTACAACCTGCCTGAAGAAGAGGCCTCAGTTGCCTCAAGAGCTTGCATATTGTAATTGATTCAGTTAGCCAATAAAAGGTGTCACCCTACTAGTATTGGCAGTAAGGTAAATAAAAAATATAATTTGCTCCTAAAGACCTTAATAATTACTGCCATAACTTACAATTTGTATGGCTTACTTTGGTTGAAAGGCATCTTTGTAACCAATCTGGAGGTTGTAGCAAAGGAACAAATTATTCAACAGAACTGTGTCAAGAAACACTACTGGGGCTCCTTTATATCAAACAGCAATGCATTTGCATAATGCCTCACTGTGACTGTGACAGCCAAATCAGTACTTCTTTCTTTTTATTTTTCTTGCGTTATAGTCATTCTGGTTTGTGTCCAGACCAAAGTGTGTGTATTTATTTATTTAGCTATCTGTTTATTTATTTACTTGCTGATCTCCCTATTTATGCTTCTATAAAAAGCCAAATTTCCCCCTGGGGACAAAAAGTTCTATCTATTGTCATACATGTGCATAGGAGACAATCAATGGGCTTCATCAAACATACTGGACCGCACAGGGGGTAGGCAGAGTGTAGTAATGACTTTTCTCCTCTCCCTACATACAGTAACCACAAAACCTGTCCTCCACAGATTGTACTTCCAGTCACAACCCAGATCCTGACTTCACTTCCTGCTACTGTTCCAAAGACCTGCCTCTTCCTTCCTCCCAGCTATAAGAACCTCCAGGTTTCCAGACTCAACAATCCCGTTTTGGACTCGGTCTTTTGAAAATTACTTGGCATCATTGAATTTGGCTTCCCAGCAATATTTATAATATACCGGGTGGATCCCCAACCCTTTCTCTTGTTTTTGTCTGTTTTGATATTTATGTATATTTTGGTGCTGTATTACTAGTTTGAGTTTACTTTGGCACTTACGTCAGGAAGGACATCCAGTGTAAAATTTTGCGAGATCAATATACAGACAACAATACAAATTTTCATACTAGATCGGTTGAGGCCTGCGTTAACAATGGCCACCACCAGTACTGTTAGCCAACAGGGTGCTGGTGGAAATTGGGCTACTGTTAGACAAAGAAGAAGAAGAAGAAGAGGGGGGAGACATCTCCGGAGGCAAGAGGAGAGAAGGAAGGTAAAGAGAGTGGAACTGAGGGTAGGAACTTTGAATGTTGGCAGTATGACTGGCAAGGGGAGAGAGTTAGCAGATATGATGGAGAGAAGGAAGGTTGATATATTGTGTATGCAAGAGACTAAATGGAAGGGAAGTAAGGCCTAGTGGATCAGAAGCGGATTCAAATTGTTCTATCATGGTGTTGATGAGAGAAGAAATGGAGTTGGGGTTATTCTGAAGTATGGCAAGATGATTTTGGAAGTGAAAAGAGTGTCAGGCAGAGTAATGATTATGAAGCTGGAAAGTGGAGGTATGATAATGAAAAAAGTTGGGAGTGTGATGGATAAGAAAGATGATTTCTGGAGTGAGTTGGATTAAGTGATGGACAGTGTACTTAAGGGACAGAAAGTGGTGATTGGAGCAGATTTCAATGGTCATGTTGGTGAAGGGAACAGAGGAGACAAGGAGGTGATGGGTGATGGGTTTCATACTGTTTGTATGAAAATGTGCTATATAAATAAATGTTGTTGCTGTTGTTGATGGGTAGGTATGGTGTCAAGGAGAGGAATGAAAAAGATCAGATGATAGTGGATTTTATGAAAAGGATGGACATGGCTGTGGTGAATACGTATTTTAAGAAGAGGGAGTAACATAGGGTTACGTACAAGAGTGGAAAAAGATGCACACAGATAGATTATATCCTTTGCATAAGAGTCAATCTGAAGGAGATTGAGCATTGGAAAATTGTAGTTAGGGAGCATAAGATGGTGTCCTGTAGGATGAAGTTGGAGATCAAGAAGAGGAAGAGAGTGAGGGCAGAGCCAAGGATTAAATGGTGGAAGTTGAAAAAGGTATACTGCAAGGTTGAGTTTAGGGAGGAGGCACTGGGTGGAAGTGAAGAGGTGCCAAACAGCTAGGTAACTACAGCAGAAGTAGTAAGGGTAACAGCAAGAATTATGGGAAAGAGTAGTGGAAGCTAGGTTAAGAAGGGAGGTGATGATTAGTGAGCAGCAGTATGGTTTCATGCCAAGAAAGAGCAGCACACATGCAATGTTTGCTCTGAGGATGTTGATGGAGAAGTAAAGAGAAGGACAGAAGGAGTTGAATTGTGTCTTTGTGGACCTGGAGAAAGCATATGACAGGGTGCCCCAAGAGGAGTTGTGGTATTGTATGAGGAAGTCAGGAGTGGCAGAGAAGTATGTAAGAAGTGTGCAGGATATGTACGAGGGAAGTGTGACTGTGGTGAGGTCTGCAGTAGGAGTAACAGATGCATTCAAGGTGGAGGTGGGATTAAATCAGGGATTGGCTCTGAGCTCTTTATTTGCAATGGTTTTGGACAGGTTGACAGATGATATTAGGCAGGAATCCCTGTGGATTATGATGTTTGCTGATGATATTGTGATCTGTAGCGAGAGTAGGGAGCAGGTCGAGGAGACACTGGAGAGATGGAGATATGCTCTAGAGAAGAGAAGAATGAAGATCAGTAGGAACAAGACAGAATACATGTGGGTGAATGAGAGGGTGGTCAGTGGAATGATGAGGATGCAAGGAGTAGAGTTGGTGAAGTGGATGAGTTTAAATACTTGGGATCAACAGTACAAAATAATGGAGATTGTGGAAGTGAAAAAGAGAGGCAAGGTAGGACAGTTGGAGAAGAGTGTCAGGAGTAATTTGTAACAGATGGGTATCAGCAAGAGAGAAAGGGAAGATCTACAGGATGGTAGTGAGATCACCTATGTTGCATGGGCTGGAGACAGTGGCACTGACCAGAAAGCAGGAGACAGAGCTGGTGGTGGCAGAGTTAAAGATGCTAAAGTTCGCTTTGGGTGTGATGAGGATGGATAGAATTAGAAATGAGTACATCAGAGGGTCAACTCAGGTTGGGTGGTTTGTGAGACAAAGTCAGAGAGGTGAGATTGCGTTGGTTTGGACATGAGCAGAGGAGAGATCCTGGGTATATTGGGAGAAGGATGTTAAGGATAGAGCTGCCAGGCAAGAGGAAAAGATGAAGGCCTAAGAAAATGTTTATGGATGTGGTGAGAGAGGACATGCAAGTAATGGGTGTAACAAAGCAAGATGCAGAGGACAGGGATATATGAAAAAAGGTGATCCACTGTGGCAACCCTTAATGGGAGCAGCCAAAAGAAGAAGCAGCTCACTGTATAAATTTAGAATTAACAGAGGTAAGAAACTAAACAAAGCTCTGCATTAAAACAATGGCAAAGTCACTTACATGGACCATACTGATCTTTCAATTGAGTCTATATGTTGACTGCATTTTACTTACCTGAACTCAGAAACGCTTCCATCTGTCCATTTGTAAAGCTCAGAACAGGCTGCAAAAGTAGTCTGCGCTCCCCCATCCCCATTCCTGGTCAGGCCAATCCAGAAGTCTCCATCTGAAACCCCAGACCCTGATGATGTTAGGTCATGTAGAAGTTTCTCTATCAGTTTCTGTTCGGTTTCATTTTCTATGCTGAGTAGGGTACCACCATCAATTTCACATGCATTTTTGGCTTCTTTAAATGCTACCCTGCTGGACATATCTTGAAAATAAGCTATTTTATAACATGGATGTTTTGATCCTCCATAGCAAACAGTCTGACCTATAAAGAAAATAAGACAGAGATGTTTAGTTCTTTGTTTGGTTTTACAAACCCATATACAGTGTTTTCCATAATGTTTGGGAGAAAGACACATTTTTCATTGATTTACCCCTGTGCTCCACAGCTTAAACTTTTAAATCAAACGTTTCAGACGTGATTAAATTGCACTTTTCAGACTTTAATTTAAGCGTTTTTGTATATATTGTAGTCACACCATGTAGGAACATAGCACTTTTTATACATGATCCCCCATTTCAGGGTACCATAATGTTTGAGACAATTGGAAGGCACTGTTTACCAATATAAGGCCACTGATTCCAAGTTCCTTTTCCAGAAACATCAGGCACAAGGTAAAAATTAGTTCTAGATAGGAAGCCAAACTATCACACAGCTGGACTCTCCCTTACTAGACCAATTTAGTTTTGCCAATCTAACTGTATGTTATTAGCAGGAAAATGGAAATGGGAGGATCCAGAAAAAAACTTCCACATGAACAAAGGAAAATCATGTAAACTTCTTAGGGATTTTGAACAGCCTGGGATTTGAACCTAGGACTCTGGAGCTGTGGGGCCTCAATGCTAAATTTGTCCTCTACCATGAGCACCGCAACTAAAGTGCCCAAGACAAATGTATGTCACTAAATAGGTTTTGCAATGAAAGTGTACAGGGCAAAGAATAAGACTTGTGGTTTGCATGTGCAGATGTGATCAGCTGGTAGATGCAGCTCAGTCTTAGTGTAAATCCAAATATTTGTTAATGTTAGATTAATCATTGTGTGTAAAGTGCTGGTAAAAGGTGAGTGTGGATGTGTTTGTGTGTGTTTGATGGAATGGTGCCCTATCCAGGCCTGAGTCCTGTCTTGTGTTTAGGCATAGTCCCTGGCAACTGCAGCTTTGAATAGGACTAACTTATTGTACTAATAAATCATTAACTACTTGTAAGTCTCCTGTTAGAAAACTGTTATTAATCTCGAAATAAGACTCACTCCACGGCACAGTCCACTCACTCATTATTCAATAAACTCTCATAGCACAAGCTTCTATTTGTAGTTTAAAAGCTCAATTTTCTCTGCACGAGCTTCTCTGTTATGCATGAGAGCTCTTTCTGGAAGTGGTGTATTTAGCAATATAAGGACAATGTTTAAACTAAAATACATGTTTTAGGACATTGTGACCATACAACTGGACACCTGATATTTAGATTATGTGACAGTAATTTAAGATTTTGTAGATGTTTCAATTTTGTTTGCTGTTTTTCAGCCTTTGTCCAATGTCATGCCCATGCTATCAGGAATTTTGTGATCTCCATGACAACAGCCCAGAGATGCAAAAAGATTGAATGCCAGCCAGGTCCACCTGTTTAAGTCCACAAATGATAACTAAGTAAAGCGTATGATGACACAATCTTGTCAGTGAGTTTCAAATGGAAAGAAAAGCCCAAAAAGGCATAAGATAACTGTTATTCATCAAGTTTGTCTTGGTCAAGAAAAAGCTCCAGTAGTTGACACCCTTTTCCATGGAACCCAAGCTTTATTGTGCTCTGACGAAGAGGCAAAATCAGTTGCCCCCAAAGGGAGTCTTCTCAGAGCTGTAGAGGGAAAGGGAAATGACATGTTAGTGGTGCGACATACCACTGATGAGCCTGGAAGGTGTCCTCTGATGTGAATGTTTGACTGCAGATAAGAACTATGCATACCATATTGGGGAAATTCAGGTCAATATATACATTGGAGACGCAGGTGATTTCTAATGCATCTTTCTTACCGATTGCTGTTTTTAATTTCTTTGATAATTTCACTTGGAAAACGAAGCAATTCTCTGCTACAAATTGCATTCTGAAGATATTTACATAGTTAGTTGTTTCAAGCCTTCTGGAGAACTTGCCACATTTTCAGTGCAGACCTTGGCTGTCTTACTTGCTTCCATCTCTACAAGTAATCCCAGACTGAGTCAATGATGTTGAGATCATGGTTCTGTGGGGGACCAAAACATCTTGTGCTCTTTTCACTGTAGTGTTTTTTTTTTATGATTTTGGCCATGTGTTTAGAGTCACTGCCATGTTGTATAATGAAATTGGGATCAATCAGGTGCCTCCAGAATAGTATTGCATGATGGAAAGAATCCGCCTGTACTTATTAGTGATGTTGCCATTAATACTGATCAAATCACTAACTCCAAGGTGCTTATCTATTGCCTGCAGTCATTCATCAATGCACCACTCTCTAGCCCTTCAGTGGACAAAATGCTGTCTGTAAGAGCCCAAAATTTCAAATTTTGACTCCTCAGTCCAGAGCACCTGTTGCCATTTTTCTTCACCTCAGTTCTTATGCTTTGATTGTAAGTTAGTCATTTGGACTGGGTTTTGGTTTCATCTCTTCCAGGAAAACCACTCCTCATAAGACTTCTCTAGACTGTAGAATCATGTTCTAGGGTCCCAGTGGTTTCTGCAAGGTCTGACCTGACATGTTTTGATTTTGAAGGGGAGTAAAGTTGATGTATTTCTCATTTGTTGTACTATTGCTGTAGCACATCAATGTGTTTCCAGCCCTCAACCTTGCCCATTTGTTGGTGTTTTTGCTAAAGACCACATCTGGAAACACCTGTCTGGTGTGAAATTTTAACTTGATTGAGACTTTGATGATGCTGGATGACCATCTTGTGTCTTGCCACTCTGCTAGCATTTGCCATTGCGTAAGATTTACAGGTAAAACTGCTACACCAACTGCACCCTCACCTTTTTAGTATGGTTGTCCCTTGCACAGTTGTATTGTCTCTAAACAAATGTTTCTCATTTAAGCATGTGTGGGCCTGGCCAGTACTTGAACGGAAAGCCACCCAGGATAAAGCTTGGGTTGCAGCTAGAAGAGGTTTTGGTGGGGCAGGAGGTGGCGGATTCCATTTGGTCTAAATATGGATCCCAATTCCCCAGTGCAGTGAAGGGGACACTGTGCTGTAAAAATAGTGTCATCTTTCAAATGAGATGTAAAACCAAAGTCCTCACTCTCTTTAGTCATTAAAGATCTCTGGGCTGCCAATTGTGATATTCTCTGGTGAATGTCAGTTTACCTGCATGGTGATAGGCTGTGAGCACAGGTCCCACTAGAAGATGTCAGGCCCTCATGCCACCCTTATGGAGGTTGTTTCTGACAGTCTGGTCAGAAACATGCACACCAGTAGCCAGCTGGAGGTTATTTTGTAGGGCTCTGGCAGTGCTTCTCCTGTTCCTCCTTGCACAAAGGAGTAGATACTGGTCCTACTGCAAGGCTCATACCCTTCTACGGCCCTGTCCAGCTCTCTTCATGTAACAGCCTGTCTCCTGGTATCTCTCCAATAGTCTTGAGAGTGTGCTGGGGGACACAGCAAACCTTCTGGTGATGGCAAGAATGGATGTGCCATTCTGGAAGTGTATCAGGAAGGAAAAGAGAGAGCAATTGCCTGTGGCCACCACCTGCAAAACCATTTCCTTTTTGGGGGTTGTCCTGCCCTTGCTTCTCCAGTGTATCTGTTGTCACTATTACACATTATGTATTTGGCTTACAACAGCATAAGAGATTTTTATTTTTTGTTTTTTATTGGTATCAATTTTGGCATATTAGAACATTAGAAAAATCTACACCAGAACAGGCCATTCAGCCCAACAAAACTCATCAGTCCTATCCAATTAATTCTTCTAAAAAAAACATCAAGCCGAGTTTTGAAAGTCCCTAAAGTCTTACTGCTACCACGCTACTTGGTAGCTTATTCCAAGTGTCTATGGTTCTCTATGTAAATAAAAACTTCCTAATGTTTGTGTGAAATTTACCCTTAACAAGTTACCAACTGTGTCCCCGTGTTCTTGAAGAACTCATTTTAAAATAAATTGATCCACTGGACTAATTCCCTTCATAACTTTAAACACTTCCATTATGTCACCTCTTAATCTTCTTTTGCTTAAACTGAAAGCAAAATGCTCTTTTAATCTTTCGTCCCTTTGTAGCCCTGGAATGAGCCTAGTCACTTTTCTCTGGACGTTTTTTACTGCTGCTATGTCCTTTTTGTAGCCTGGAGACCAAAACTGCACATAGTACTCCAGATGACACTTCACCAGTGTTTTATAAAGCTTGGGCAGAACCTCCTTGGACTTGTACTCCACACATCATGTTATACTGTATATTGTAAGAGACAGCCGGCAGCTCATCCCAGCTGGGACAGCCCTGAAATGGAAGGATGGGGGAAGGCAGCTACTTTGGGACACTGCCTCCCCCAGGACGCTAGTTGGCAGCTTCCTTGCAGAACAGTGGTGCCCCGGATTCCCGCAGGGCACCATGGGATCCGGAGTTCAGCTTCACAGCCCTGCTGGGTACTGTGGGTACCACCAGGAGATGATGCAGGGAGACTGGGGAGTCTTTACTGTCTACATAGCCTGGAAGTACTCCAAAGTCATGGGGACGGAAGCACAGAAGTACTTCTGGGCTGAAGAAATTACAACTTCTCCATCTGACTATTTAAAGGACTGGTGTGAACCCAGCAAGCAAGCCGGAGTCAGGAGGAGTAGGACAGAGGTTGCTGGGAGGTGTGGAGGACAATATTGTAATGATTTATTTGTGTATGGTGGCTGTAGTGCTTAAAAGTGACTTTGAAGAAGACAATATAATTAAAAGATCTTTTATGTGCTTTTACCCTGTGTCTACGTACACTACGTGTCTGTTGGGTTTAACAGGGCGACAGCGACCCCTAAAGTCCACAATATGTAAAAAAAAGTTTATGTAAATGTATGTATATGTAAAAGAAGGTGTACTGCTTTTCAATGAATGGTATGTGTATCTAGAAGCTGTCAATGTATGCATGGATAAAGATGTAAAAAGTATTTGTTTAGGTAATGTTTTCTTGCTGAGGGAGCAAAATGCAGATGACTAATGGTTAACATCATATTTTTTCCCTGGCTCCAGCCAATACACAAGGAATTTAACAATATAACAATTTTCTATATTTAACTTAATTAAAGGAAAGTGAAACTAAAATCTAAAGCAGGCTTCTCCAAAAGAGAGAAAAATGAATTTGATGATTCCCATTAGGCTTACTGCCTCTCAGCAGGGCAATGCAGGATCATATCTAGTCAGACATGCATTATCAGCTTGGTTTAGACAGACACACCCTTGAATCTCTATTTCTGAGTGAAATATTTGTTAAACTGACATTTGAACTTCTTTTGAATACTCACTGAAGGGAAAAAAATTATATGTAAGCTGTTCTTACTTATTGCAGGGTAATTGGATGTATAAATCAAGAAAACCTTAACTTCCAAAAAGCAAAAAAAAAAAAATTCAATAGGCTCATAACGTTTAATCTTTAATAAAGCGTGTTGCTTTTAAAAGATTAAGGTGAAATCAATATGTGGTATGGCTGGTTTCTCTGCCAAAATATTGCTCCATCTGCCTTGAGCTACTTAGATTTAAAAACACAGACAGCGAGAAGCTGTCAATTAACTTAGGTTCATCGGGATCAAGCAATACAATCAGATGAATGAGAGGGAAGGAGGTGTTCTGCTATGTTATTCAAAATTTCTTATGCTATTATTCTTATTAAACATCTAAGTGTAGACTTTTATGGTGTTTTTATTGTGCTTTTTAAAAAGCAGATCACAATAATCCAGGCTGTAGCAGATCAGTGGCTTTGGTGCTCCAGCATGTCCAAAACTTCAAAAGCCAGGCTTTGGTGACATGTTTTGTAACTTAAGAATATTGTTGTGATGTAATAAGCCATTCAGTGTCTAACTAGGAGTTTTGCCCCTCCTGTGTAAAACTAAAGTTTGTCTGCCGTTCTTCCAGCCTAAAAAAAGCTTTCTCATACAACTCACAAATGAAAACAAAGGCATAAATTCCTTAACAAAAAGGAAAAGCGAGCACTACAACATAGTGTTAATAATAATATATACTCACTCTAACCAGTCCTGTTTAACATCTATGTTGTGAGAAAAAATTAGAGCAGCCCTGAGAAACAATGAGCTGGGGGTGAAAACTGGAGGAAGATGGATTACATCAATAAGATTTGCAGACAATAAAGCAATGACATCAAGCAATAAAGAATGACTACATAAACTAATGAACAAATTAGATTCCACATGCAAGATGTATGAAATAAAGATCAATGCAAAGAAACGAAAATCGAAGGAAAGAACAACAAAACCAGTAATAATAATTGAAGAACACCTCTTGGAAGAAGTGGACAGCTCTAAATATTTAGGAAGTATGCAGTCATGGAATGATAGAAGTGAAAAAGAAATATAAATACTTATAGCAATGGGAAAAGCAGCCTTTTAATACAAAACAAAAGTTTCTAACAAAAAGAATGGGTAGAACACAATAATAAAAACAGTAAATTGCAGTGTTGTGTTGTTTGGAGCAGATACATGGACAATGAGGAAAGGGGATGTAAACAGAGGGGAAGCATTTGACATGTGGCTATAGAGAAGGATGGAAAAGATCAGTTGGATGGATAAATTATCTTATGAAAATGTGCTGGAAAGGACTGGTGAAGAAAGGTGCATGCTTAAAACAGTGAGAAGAAGGCATCAGAACTGGATGGGACATGTGCTAAGAGGAGAAGGACTGTTGAAAATAGGGTTGGAGGGTAAACTGGAGGGAAAAAAAAATCAAGAGGAAGGCCAAGGAAAGATGTTATATTACCTCAAAGATGGTAAATCATACCAAGAAATGAAAAGAAGATCAGAAGAAGGAGTATAATGGAGGATCAGGTGATCAAAGGTCTACATAATAATAGTAGTGGAGTTTGTGATATGCCACTGTATAGAAAAATCAAGACAGTCAAATATCTCTTATTTTTGGCAAAAGGCACAGATGCTTCACCAACCTTGGATTCAAGTTCAGTTCCAATCATTGGTGTCATTGTTGTGGCTATTTTGTTGTCTTTCTATGGTTTTTCTTCAGTTATTTTTGTTTACATTCTTTAGTCCAAATATATTTTATTAGATTCATTGGCAATTCTAAATGTATCCAGTGTCAGTCTTTTCATGGACGTGTCTTATTACCAATTTCTACTTTTGATATTGAATTGTAATCTTATTTCTATGGAATATGGCTTGTAATGGTGCATAATATTAATGTCACTATGCAGAATAAAGTTTATTTCATCTTGTAGATCTGCAATGCCACACAAGCCAGTTTCCCCTCTTACAGACAGACGGACAGATAGGATAGATACTTTATTAATCCCAAGGGTAAATTCACAAGCTGCTGGAATGGCTGCCACTTGCATGTGGCGCCGGAAATAATGTTTGAATTGACTTGAGTTTCTTGAAGCCCCGATCAGCCAAAAGCAGGATGAAATGGAGGAATGGATCTTAATGTAACAGAACTTATGCAAACAATCTTACTTTAGTTTTTATAACACCATTCCTAGGTGCTTTGAAAATGAAGAACTGTAATGGAATAATTAGTGCTTTTTGTGAACTTGTATTGAACTTGGACTTACACAGAACATTTTTTTAAATTAGAGTAATTAAGAGTCTAACAATTTGAACTGTAATGCCAAAGAAGAACAGTTTCAACAGGCTGCTTAATCCTTATTTAAACCATATGGGAACTAGGGAATAAATGAGTTTAACACTCTTAACACTCAAGGCTCAAATTGGATAAGCGAAGTGAAAGCAACATATACCTCATAAACTCAAACACCTACTTATATTTAGTCAACAATTTCAAGTGCCTCTGCAAACCAACTTGAAAATTAATACTAGCAACACAAAGTACAGGGTGTAATTCAACAAACATCTCCCATCAAAAGAATACCGCAGAATATTATTCACAAGCTGTAGGTGTCTGTTCATTTGGATTTTTGGAAAGTTGTAGACATTTCTGGAGTTCTAAGTAGGGCTGTCTTCTCTTGTATGAAACAATGCACACTTTTTAGTGTGAACATGTCAAAACAACACATTTATATGGCAAATGTCACAATTATATGAAAAGTATTGCATGTTAAATATCTGTCTGAAAAATCAAGTATCCATCTTATGGAACAAATGACCCTCTTGTAAGTCAGCTTCCCTAATAAATATAAAATATCCAAGTTCTCTAGCAAATGTCTTAATCATACATCACAAATTAAGTTTATATGAAAAATGTCTAACTTCCACATCAAATATCCAATATATATGATAGATAAGTCAAATCCAGCTTTTTGTAAATGTCAGAAATCCAGCTTATAAGGCAGATATCCTCCCTTATAGCAAATGCCTTATCAGATGTTTGCCTACACTGACTCATAAGGGGTCTTCTCTTACCGGTGTAGGTCTCTCTCTTTTAAAATGAGAAATGAACAGGACTGGTGGTTAAAATGCAGACTGATTTTCAGCATGTCCATCCTAATATCTTGGTACTTTGATTTTGGGCTCTGGCACATGACACACTTGTGCTTTCTTGATGGCTGGTTAAGGAACTGGCAGCAGCTTTTAAAGAGAGGTTGGTTTAATGAGACAGTCTACTCAAACATAACCTCAGATCTCAAACTTGGGCTTGACATGAGCCAAAATGAGTACAACAGAGTTTTCAGCTTCATTTCTTCTGGCTTACTCTTATATACAATTTTGATAACTACTTTTTTCATATACCAAATAAAAACACTGAATTACTGTCCAAAAACATGAAAGGCACAATATTTTTTTTTCTAAAAGTTCATTTTGGATGAAAAGCACGAAAAAGACAGAAGAAAGATCAGACACAGAATGGTTCAGCACTATTAATGCATAAACTGAAATATAAAAGAGGGTTAAGATCAAATTCAACTAGTGCATATTATGAAAATGACATGTCATTGTCAGCCATTTTCTTATAATAAATTGTGAACAGGAAATGAAGGCAACAACAACATTTATTTATATAGCACATTTTCATACAAATGATGTAGCTCAAAGTGCTTTACAAGATGAAGAAAGAAAAAAGTTTATAGAAAAAAATGAATGTAAAAATAAGATTAGGCAATACTAAGTAATAAAGAATAAAGGGCGGAGTGGTGGCTCTGAAGCTGATATCCCAAAGGTTGCCGGTTCGAATCCCCGTCACTGCCAAAAGAGATCCTACTCTGCTGGGCCCTTGAGCAAGTCCTTAACTTCAATTGCTCCAGGAGCGCTGTACAATGGCTGACCCCAAGGGGTATGTGAATACTAACAAATTGCTAATACGGGAAATTATATAAGGCAAAATAAAAGAACAAAAAAGTAAGGTCAGATGGCTAGAAGGAAAAAAAAAACAAAAAAATAAAAACTCCAGAGGGATGGAGGAAAAAAAAAAAACAAAATCTGTAGGGGTTCAGAGGGCCCGACAAAGCCAAACTATCCCTGAATGCAATGACTTTGATTCTGATTTCACATGGATCCTGCTACTACTATGATATACTGACAACGAATCCTCACCAGCTGGCAGAAAAAAGAAAAGGCAAATCTGAATGCTTATCACATGATCAGGGGTTTGAGATGGCAGAGTTCGACAAATAGGAAGACTGTGTTGCGATTCACCAAAATTGAGTGAGGTGCATTATCCAGTTTTATCATGGTGCAATCAATGTCTTGCAGTGTGCCGTTATTTATAAGTCATTTATTAGTGTTCCTGTTCTATGATTTGAAATCAATCAAGCATTGCCGCACAATTGTGACTCGTCACTTAGCTGCAGAAATGCACATTCTCATTGGTTCCCTGCTGCAGGGACAGCACTTGCAAATATGGAGAATGGAATTTAGACCTTGCAATGATCTGTAGAGAAGGGTGAGATCTTCTGTAGCACTGATTTCTGTGCAATCCCTGATCATGACACATCACTGATTTTGAGGTTTGATTGACAATTTTGCTAAGGGGGACAAGGGAGACTGAATTGGATGCAATACCTCATGCTTATAATCAGCCTATTCCTCCTGTTGGTGGTCCTAGCAATAGCGCAGCAATTTTAACTGTGCGGCGCATCGGTTTCTGAACTGCAGTGCAAATGTTATTGAGGGACAAAGCTCATCAACTGTGTGTAATTGCTTTGTGTCATGTCAGACTACAGAGTCCATTGTTATGATGGAGCAATAAAATATGTCTGAGCATGCATCGGGGGTTGCAAGCTGAGGTTATGTACATTCAGGAGAAGGACATCTTTGTGTAAAGTAAAGCCCAAGACATGAACCTTGCTTTTCAGAATGCATTTACAAAGTATAAGCTGTACAGAGACACCAGGAATGTAGCAAAGGACCTTATGAACCTAAAGCACCACCCAAAAGAATAAGGAGGTCCAACTCATTCTGTACAAGTTGTAGGAGTGGTAACGTCTTGAAAGGTTTCTGACACAAATGAACTGATTAGCTAAAAGATGGTTACTTAAAGCAAATGGAGTCATTTTCTTTTAATTTCAAAATGTGACAGCTACTGGTTGTAATGGAACCAAAGAAATAGGTTAACTCAGCCAATTAGAGCTTGAAGTTGTTGCTCTGTCTTTTTTCTAAAAGAACATTGGTGTTCTGTCAGAGCACCTCATGGTAAGCACACTGATGAATACTTCCACTGATTCTATGAATGTGTGCTGCAGAATGCACATGAATTCCCAATTGTAGATGGCCCATAGCAGTGACCCCTCCACGCTGCTTGCATGATAAATTTTCTGAGGCCAAGGATTATTTGAGAAAAATGTATTTGAGGTGCTGGACTGCTGAACCAACTTCTTGAGTCAAAGATTCACTTCCAAACCTTTTAAAAATGTCGAAGACACAAAAGGTGTAATGGTACTGCTCATTAAAGGAAAAACTTTTGCAAAGGACATGACATACATCACCATGATCTCTGCCCATGCCTGTCAATATTGCTCACTTGAACTTGCAGCTCAGTTTGCTTGGTTGACATACTGTCAGCAGAGAACACAGAATTGCCATCCACTCAATGCACAACATCAGTGGGTTTTTAAAATGGGAAGTTGACTACAGAGCATTTTTAATAAGCAAAAGCGATTACTTTTATTTATATACTGCCATTAGCCACATGCACAGCAGCAAGATCATTCAGTGATCTGCAGGGATTGAAGAACTTCGAGCCACCCCAGAGACTTAAAGGATAGCTTCCGAAATTTCAAAGTTAAACTTCTTTCTTTCTAGGCATGGTAACTATTTATTTGCCACATGAAATTGTATTATAAAGTGAAGCGTGTTTTGTAAATTAAAAAAAAAAAACCCCATCTGTTCCGGCAATTTATAATGGACTAAGGGTCCCCAGAGTCCAAATGTTAAAACAAAAGCCTTAAAAAACTTACCAAATACATCCACTTTGAAGCTGCAAAGGTTTTGATTTAAGATAACGTGACTTCAATGCTTATTATTCATCTTTGTGAAGATTGAAAGGAAAGGAAACTAGAAAAAAGTCTGAATTAGCCTAAGTCACCCTAATTCAGGGTGTTCATAAGAAATGTAATGATGTACCTCATGAGATAGAAGTATACAATAATCAAAAATAGTTACAGCATATAACTGAAATATTAAAATGTGCTCTTCATTCTAAATGTTTAAAGTCTAAATATTCTTGATTGTAATATACATTTGTTCCTTTCACCTTGTGATAAAATTCATTTTTGATTTGGGCTATTTTCCACCACCATTTTGTTTTTAATTTCAGTGCTGAAACTCTGCCCTTGGCACCAAAGGGAGAAAGATAAGCAGTGAGGTGAAGCGCTTTTGTAAAATGGCTGAACATCATGAAAATGTTTTGCTTTGTTCCTTCCTAAAATGAACTGGATATACTATATTGCAATATGGGCGCAAAAGCATGAGTCATTTTTTGACTTTTTGAGTAACTTTAAGGCTTTTGTTTTCACGTTTGGATCCAGGCCACCTTTAGACCTATTTTAAACTGCAAGAACAGACACAGTATTTTTTAAAATTTATAAAAAATAGCTCTTAATATTTTAACACAATTTCATGTGGAAAATCAAAAATACTCAGATAGATTTATTATACACAAACAAGGAGTGAACAAAAAATTGATGTGATTACTTGGTAATGAACAACAGAGGTAGATATTTGCCAAGTTTTAATGGAAGTTAACATAAGCACATTTGGCAGATGTTTTTTATTTTTTTTAATTAAACCAGTCTTTAGCAAAGCTTTTAAAGCTGAAAGTTATAGTCAGGCTGATCATTTTAATTTTGCTTAGCTGTGTCTTATCTCCTACTTCTTCATGTGTATTATTATTATTATTATTATATTATTGCTGTTATTACTTTTTTATAGATGATACAAGTTTCAAGTAAACAGAATTTACATTGAGCTTGTTATTCCAAATCACAAATAGTCCTTATAAACTAAAAATGGTGAAAGAAACTCCAAGATAGACCACAATATTTGCAATCAAAATTTTAATTCTACACTCACCAGCTTTTGATGTTTTTTTTAAATTAGAATTCACTGTGTTTTTGATTCTGCCTAAAATATGACTATCAGCAATTTAGTGTTAGATGATTTGATTTCTCCCACAAAATAATCTAAAGAATTTAATCTGAGGCACTTTCTTTCTGTAGACAGATTTGAAGGATCACAATGACTGGGCGTACGTGATCTTCATCCTGATGAGTAATTGCATGGTTCCTAATCTGGTATGATCAAAAATGTTGTGCGCAAAACATGATATTAGCTGAAAATGGACAAGACACATATCTGAAAAGTTCAAGCAGGAATGGGAAGGCAAGGTTGTAGCAGTGCTACTAAGGAAGAACTTCATCTCCCAGCAGTCCTTGCAGGGACTGTTGGGGTCAAAGGTGGTCAAAGGAGGTTAAAAGGAGGGCAGGGGGCCAATAGAGAAAAAAAAAAGTTTGTTTTGTTTTGGTGCATTGTGTGTTACATTTATCTGTCGTGCTGCCTGCTGTTATTTAAACCTTAATTAATCATTGTGTCCTGGACTGTATTCGTTTGTTGGGGTCTCGGTCGTCTGTCTACCTGTGCACTGAGGACTCTGCTGGAATTCATTGGTTTTCCTTAAGATTGGAGCACTCCCAAACCATCCATTCGACTTCATCCTTTCAGTAACTACCAGTAGGACTGAGTTTTCTTTCACCCTTTCAACATACAGATCGCTGGACTTAACTTCATCACCTCTCATTTCATCCAGTTTGGTTTACATGGACTTTGCTGTGTGGTGTTTGTGTTTATTTGTTAAATGTAATATTGCCGAATGGGTCGGGTGGTATTATTGTTTTCATTTAAATTAATTATATTCTTAATTGCTTAATGTCCCCAGTGTGCTTTATTTGCTCTCTGTTGTGAGTATGTGTGGGTCGATCCAAGGCTGGGGACGTTCCTGGGGTCTCCTCTATTAAAATAAATAAATCACCATCATTTTTGACAGTGTGAATCTTAGTGGCCCCTGACCGCTAGAAGGTAGTTGTAAGGTCAAGCCAAAAATTTTAAATGCAAACACTTTGCTAAATGTGGGAGCTCTCAGAGTGTTCTTTTGTGTTCAATTCTACAAGTTTTTTATTTATTAAAAATCGTGGATGTTCTTTAGAAATCTGAGAATTGGTCTTTCACATGCAGTTTCTTAGATATTAAGAATAGAATTAATTATTTAGACTTAAACAGTTATAAATATATCATTGTTTTAAAAATGCTTATTTCTTGCAAAGAGAAGTCATTTGGTACATTTTTCCTCTTACAATCCTCTGATTGTGTTTCATATTGGAATGACCAACAGATGGCTGCTAACATAGACTCACTCCACTTTTTACAATAACGTCTCTCCAATTGAATGATGTCATGGTGGAATCTCACCCCGTGTACTCAGGGAAAACATCAAAATCCAGTGTGGCAAATAGATTTTTAAAGATGTGTTGAACCCAAGTGCTAGGTATGAAGACAAAAGCTCGTCAACTACCTCAAAGTTTTCTGCTTTTGTATTCCCAAGAAAATTGTGGCACACAGTTTCTAATTCCTCCCAAGCTCCTTTTTGATTTAACACAGCGTTAATTTGAAGTTTGTGTCCTTGAAAGGCTACCGGAATTGAAGTCCAACAAAGATACCTTCATTTATGTTTGCTTCACTAATGCAAGGAAATTTCTGCCTGAGGTATTTGAATTCTTTCATAGTTCAATTCATTACCTTCACAAAGCTTTTAATCAACCCCAGTTTTACGGTAAGTGAGGGCAAAAGTATTTTCTTGCTGTCTACTTTCCCTCTTCTGGATAATGAAAAAGGTATCTTTATAAACCGTCTAAATATAAATGTCTGGCTATTTTGAAGGAATAAGAAGAGAGAAAAAATACTGGTTAGAATAAAAAAAAAAAAAATGTGTAGCAAATACATAGTTTGGGGTTGTTTCCACCTCAAATAACATTAACAACAAAGAAGATTATCATTTTTCAGTGCATAACAAACAATGTTCAAAAACATTAAGGGAACACTTAATCATCATAATCTAACACCAAGTCAATTAAGCTTCATATATGGGATATCAATCTATTCAGTTAGGAAGTACAAGCGATTTAAATTTAATGTCACCTACTTGAATGAAAGTGACAACATGTGTACTGGAGTGGCAACAGCAAGACAACCCCCAAAAAGGGAATGGTTTTGTAGGTGGTGGCCACAGACAATTGTTCTCTGCTTATCCTTCCTGATGGATACTTCTCTAGTTTTGTGTTTTGCTAGTGTTCTTGTCTCTCCCGACAGCAAAAGGCAGTACCTGTAGCCAATGCAGGTTGCATAGGTAATCCAACTCATCCAGGAATGCACATCCATACGTGCCATTGCAAGGAGGTTTGCTGTGTCTCCCAGTACAGTCTCAAGAGCAAGGAGGAGATAACAGACAATAAAATTCTTAAGAAAATGTTTGATTAATTTATAAACTGATCAGGCCATTCAGCGCAGGGGTTTGAGAGTGGAGAGAGCAGAAGAAATGACCAGGTGAGATCTTGAAACAACCTTTATATAAAAGAAGTCGCACCTGTACATATTGTATTATACAGTACACTAAAAAATGTTTCCAACTAAAAATGATCTCCAAGACTTATTAGAATATTAAATGTTATGTACAGTTTGTTAAAGCAGATGTGCTGATGTCATTTTTAATCAAGTTGTTATGTGAAATTGTGCGTGGTGATCACAGTTGTCTGCTGTTCCCCTTTATAAGTTTGTTAGAAGAGCCACAAACAACAATTTTTCAGTTTGCTGGAGACTGTTAATTATCAAAGAGTAAACTTTCAGTCCAGGTGAAAAAAGGCAAATGCATTTAAATTGGAAAATAATACATTTGCATGCCATGTTAAACTAGAATTAAGAAGAAGAGGAATACACTTAAGCAAATTTGATATATGATAGTAGTAATTCAGCTTTGATGATATCATTATGGAGTAGTATGGCCATGTGGTGTTATGTCAAAGTGAATTAACATTAGTATTACCATTGTCATTTTGTATTTAAGCAACCATTCAACAGATCTTTCTTGTTTAAGTTTTGTAATGAAAGAGAAAAACTACTGTTAGTAAATTGTGCCATCTTCACTCAGATAAAAAATGTAATGGTTTACTATAAAAAAAATAACCATTTCCCCAGAGACAATTACCAAGGATTTAGAATAGTAGAAAGGCCAGAATCGGCCCAGTTATGGTGATTATTCTGACACACATTCTAAAGTTTATAAAAAAAAACAGCTTTACAAATCAGTAGCTCAGTTATGAAGATAATTTCATATTAGACAGGGATGCATTTTTTTCTAGTCAATGCTCTACACAACAAAATTGCCATAAATGGGGCCTTGGAGTGTCAACCCTTAAACGTTTCTATATGGAAAGAGTAGACCTATATATATATAGTTTTATTTAAACATTGCTGTACAGTAGCAAAATTCTATACCTATGTTAATGTATCAACATTTCATATAGGAAGACAATTAGAAAGTAAAATACAGCATCCAATCTAAAAATGTATGGATGAATGCTGAAGATATGTCAAAGGTGATGGAAAGAAGTTTCACATAAGACACAGAGAGAGAGGTGACCTACATAGAAATGTGTCATGTCTGTGCTCATTCAGAAGTCAGCTTGAGAAATACTGGTAAGAAACCAGTAATATTTCATCCATTCATTAGGTGGGCAGAATAATTTTGCTCCATGCTAGGAGTAGTCAGCCGAGAGGATGCCTGCTAGACCAAGTTACTTAAGGACTACCAAAGATTCAGAGATGCAGAAATGCCACAAGGTCTAACTATAGAAGTGATTCCACAATTTAGTGGGAAGTGACAATGTCTGTGCTGAGAAATGTGTTCAGTGTGTCACTCTTCCCTTATGATGGCTATGTTCTATTCTGAGTTTACATCCCATTCATATCATTTCATACAGCAGGAGTAGGAAACATTGGTCCTGGAAGGCAAGGATAAGTCAGTTATTGCTGATGAAATACTTATTACGCAAGCAACATTTCTCTGCTTCATTATAGTTGTCTTAATTGCTTATTTTAGTCTTAAACATCTACATTCCTGTTTTTTTAATTCGTCCTTATTAGCAGTAAGATACAAATGAGGAAAGAACCAGCAGTTCACAATCTTAACTTGTGTCCATTTACACCTGTGTGTTTCATCATAAACTATCCAATTTATGATAAACGGTCTAGACGACATTGAAGGATGACAACTTGGGAAGAAAGGGTTAGTAATTTAACCTGTATCCTCTGTGAGGAGGAACCCAAGCAAGCTATCACAAACCCAGCAGCAATAATGCACCCAAAATTGCTCGAGGGATTGGGGTTTGGTGAACACCCAAACTGGACAGACCTTACGAAAACAAATATTGCAGACTAAATTAAGCCAAGATGAACTTCCCTGGAAAGAAGCAAACAGCACAATTTGCAGCAGTTCTTTTTGGTAACATGCAGAAGGAGAATGTCCAGAGCAACCACAGACACTTGCCTTCAAGTACCACATACTCTTGCACCAGGCAGGAACATCACCATTTCAAGTGGACATACACCAGCAGAGAAAACTTCTGACAGCAGTTTGATGATGATACTGATAGCATCCTGGAAATTATAGTAAGAGAGGTATTTAACAAACAACTCTAAATCATGTCAGAAATAACCCCTTTAACTGACCAGAGTCGCACAGAAGAAGAAGAAGGAGGAAGAAGAGAGCTAGCAAGCAAGTTGCTTTTATCTCAAACCCATTGGTATAACAAAGACTGTTTAGGTAGAGGGCCGCTGGTTTGCATGAAGGAGGATGACAGCAAGTATCTCCAGGACCTTTTTTCTGAACCACAAAGAAACAAGGAATTTAGTCAAACAATTAAGTCCTAATATAGAGATCAACAGCAATGGGTCAGGTTGAAAGAAGGCTAAGGAATTCATCTGGACAGCTTAAGCAGACTTAGCCCTTGGAACAATTTGAATACCCTGCAAGATCTTTAAGGGGTGTCCAAAGCTTTTCTGCTGACTCTGGAAGATCTTGTAGACAATCTAGCACAGGGACAAGGTGATGGCAACGTGATCCATCAGTGGAGGCTTGCTGGAGTGGTCTGGATGCCAACGGATTTAAAAGCAGAAGTCAGCATTCAGTTTTTAATCAAGGTTTCCCAGGTGCTGATAGAGTATCTAATTAAGCATGAGAACATTCACCCTTCATTGTAGAAGACAGAAGAGATTCCAAATGTGCCTGGATGCTTAGAACATATGGGTATGAATCTCTTCTTATTAGACAAGTCAAGAGAGATTAATAAAAACCTTGGCTTTGATGTGCACTGGAACTCTCTAATGCTTATAGGTTGATGCCCCATAAATTGGTAGAGAAAGCTTTACACTAGTACTATATTCCAGAAAGACTCAAGAACCCTATGCTTGACTATTTTTTCAAAGTCACTACTGGGGGTGACAACGTTGGAATAGCAGTAGCATGAGGAAGGTATCACAATGTGCTGGACCACCTTTGCAACACTCTTTGCCTTATCTATTTGAACATGGCAATTAAGGTGGTAAAAGTAGATTACACAGGCCTTCTATCGAAGTCAGGATTATGGTGGCCTCCAATACAATTTTTCACAGATGACCTGACTGAGTACTGTGTCAGTGCTAGTATGATAGTGGATTCTTCAAGGGTGTGTGAGGGTAAATGAAGATCTTTATGTGCTGAAGAGGTATGGTCACAGATGTATTTCCATTTTACATTAGTTAAACACCAATCTCACTGGTCACAGAAAAGCTTATGAGGAGCCTGGGAAAAGTGCTCACCTGAAGCCTTAAGGATTCAGCCTCGATTTAGGCAACAAATCAAGCTATTGAATCTTGGTTGTCAGGAATGGACAAGTCAGGGTTGCCTGACAAATTCAAAATGTGGATGAGGTAAGGACTTGGAGGAAGTGGAGAGTGCAGGAAGCAGTGGAGCTGACTGAATCCCATCTATGGCACAGGGAATTTGTGGGAGCTGTTTTCATTGGGAGGGCTGTCCTTATCAGTTGCATGGTGGTGCAGTATGGGTGGGCCCAAGGCTAGGAACAGGGAATGCTGGTACAGTAAAATATGTGGGCAGGAAATTATTCAAGAAAGGTGGTCACCATGAGACAGCAAAGAGCATGGATAAGATGGAAGGCAGCAGTGAAGTGCAGTGTAAGGTCACATGGCCGAGCTCTGGAAAGCAACGTCCCATGATATTGTTTCCTAACTCAAGCATTCTATGATTTTCTATCTAGCCTATTCAACCTCTATATGCAGAGCAGAGCAGAAGCATCAGCATGCTCGTTGAGCCAAGGAAGATGAATGTTTAGACCATATCCTCAGTTGCTACCTAAAAGCACTTGGAGAAGCACAGCCTAAAGACACTTTTAGAAGGAGTTAGCTGGAACCATGTGCAATGCTATTGGTAACATTAGGCACAAAGTACATTATCAAAATTTTGAGGAAGGGGGAGCCATCCCAATCCCAGAAGAGGCCATCTGCTGGGATCCTTGCATCTGCACAAGACTGGCAGATGGTTGACCTGGGAAAAACTGTCGAATTCTAGAGTGCATATACTTGACACCCTTGAGACTTGGCATCATCCTCTTGTCTGAATCAATAAGGCAGGTGGTACAGTTGGAAGTTATTAGTCACTTTGAAGACATAATTGAGTATTAAGGAGGTTAATCTTTCAGCAACAAAATAAAAACCCAATAGGCAAGTGGTCACATTACAGTAGTGTTGATATGACAGATGTGACTGACCCGTTATAACAAATATAACAAACAAGCAAAAAACCCTATAAGTAATGTCAAATAGAAGAATTTTACAAACAGCAAATTTTGCAACTTTAATAACAGCCTTTGTAACTAATTTATATCATCCATCCATTATCCAACCCGCTATATCCTAAATACAGGGTCACTGTATATCAGGTTTTTTCAAATGCTTAGAACTTCAGGATCACCATACTCCAGTTGGCTCACTGATTAAAAAAAAGACTGCCCCCCTACAATGCATTCTGCTTATGTTGATATTTAACTTTTTTAATATATAAAAACAGGTTTTTACTGTTTAGATGTTACATAATTTACTTACATGATTCAAAAATGATACTTTTTAAAGACAAGTAGAAATTTGTGAGGTGTCAATTTTTAGCTTTAATATATTATGTGAAAATGAGAGCCAGAGGTTAAGAGCATCCAGCAAGACAGATATTACCACTGCTCTGAGTCATAAATTCTGATGAGAAATCAGAACGTGCTGTAAACATATGAGATGTGGTCAATTGCCTATGATTAATATACAGACTGATAAAGTCTAAAAGATTAGCTCAGGGAACTAGAGCTACTTTAAGTAATTGCTTCAGCGTAACTTGCATTATCATCACATTGTATGCTTTACAGTGTTCATTTGTGGGCTCAGAAGAAGACTCAGCAGTTCTCGTCGTCAGCTCAAAAGCCAATTAGAGGACCTCTAGATCCTTAGAGTACATTTTGTCAGGGATTTCATTTTACTTAGACACAGTAACAGCAATTTCATATTTTACTTTTATAATGAAAGTTTAAGAATAATTGTTGCAGATGTTTGTTATCCACTTCTAGGCTACTTTGAGTATGCTTGTGTAAAATATTTTTACACCCATTATTATTCAGGCACAACTGCTGCCACATGTCTAATGTATCTATTAAAATCCATGCCTCTGCAGCCATGAGTGAAAGGATCACTGATGTAAACTTCATAAGTCAGTGAGATCTGTTACTCTTTGATCACACCTAACAAGAAAGAAGAATCTCTTATATAATTTGGAGTAGCATGTCATCACTTACAATATAAGAACAATCTGCTAATGCATATTTATAGAAAATATTTGTAAAGTCATATCATAATAAGGAAGCTGTACAGTATACCATTTCTAGTCCTACAAGTATCCCAAACAGTACTTTATGTTATTCCTTCCACTGCATGGCATGTCTAGTGAATTTAAAAAAAAAAAATGTTATGGTCAAGTTTTACCTCCGAGGTCCATCTTATTACCTAGCTACCCTGCTTCACATAAGACTTCTACTTTCATTTCATTTGTAAGGAAGCAATATCAATTAGGCTTTCCTTAGTGTTAGCTCAGTCATTCACTTGATTTATTTTCTACCATTCCATTGTGTTCCAAGAAGTTTCCAGAAATTTTGGCTACCAAACCCCCTCTTTGGTTTAATCTTTGCCTTTAAAAAATTGGGTACTAGGAACTGTTCAATTAGTCAATTCAACTGTCTGTGGAGTTTTTTCTGGTTTTGTCTTTTCTGTCCTCCCTGGCCAATCGGACCTTACTTTTATTCTATGTTAATTAGTATTCCCTAATTCTATTTTCGTATTTATTTTGTCTTTTTTCACTTTCTTCGTCATGTAAAGTGCCTTGAGCTACATCATTTGTATGAAAATGTGCTATATAAGTAAAGGTTGTTGTTGTTGAATTGGTTCTGATCTTGAGTTTTTATCAAGAGAACAGAGTTGTAGAGATGATGCATTAAAAAATAACTGCAGATTTTTAAATAATCAGATTCTGCCAACCAGAAGCAAGGGTTGGAAAAAGAAGGACCTAATAAATAGTTTGTATGTGGACAGGCTTATTTTACTAAATAAGTATTGGAAGTGAAAAGTTGACAGTCAAAGTCTAAACCATTTACAGCTACCAGTCATTTGGGGGTTAAAAATATATTCCCATACAAACATCATTGTTATGTGTAGTGATATATCAAATATTTAAATATCAAAATTATGTTTAAAATTACTTCTGTACACAAAGATCTTCTCAGCATATGAAATTTGCCAGTCATTTCTACCTTACCCTCAAACCAGCTTGTGATCATCTGTGGTCTAAAAACGTTCAACGCAGCTTATACTATATTTATTCAAATTTGTATTTGCATATTTATCTCATAAACATTTGATAGCAAAAAAATAAAAAAGTATAGCACATATTGTGGAGTGCAGCTAAATCTAGGCTAGGTCATAGGGCATGCAGTTGCTGAACTGTGGCAACCTGTAACTGACAGTATGACCATGACTTGATTGCGTCGTTCTTTAATTTTATTACATTTATTTTAAAAACTAACTACATCTCCTCATGGAAACACCCATTGATGCTTCAGAGACTGTGTTCTTCTTTATATGAGAAGATACTGGAACAACAAGAGATGGAGAACATACACCAAAGTTAGTGGAAGTGTAACTTTGACCAGGAAGCTACTGAAGACAGAGAGGAGGCCCACACCCCTATTTCAGACATATAAAATGTTACAGCATTAAGCAGTGTAGGTTACCTGCATTTATTCAATCTTACTTGAGGGACTACTCTTACAAGCTACTACAGAGCTTCAAAAGTGACCATAGAAACAATAATATATGATAAAAGAAAATGCTGTGGTCACTTTATTAGGTTATCACTCTTCTACCAAATGCCTTTCCATTTGACCAAACTACCAACTAGGAGACATTTTTTTAGTCTTTCATATAGTATTGGTGATGTGACCACTGCAAAGTCATCTTCCTTGTCTTAGATGATAGAAATGGAACCCAGCATGCTCTTCTACTGTGTAGACCCATCTGCTTCAAGGCCTGATGTACCATTGTGTATTCGACTTTGACTTTCTGCACTCCATCATTTCAAACAGCTTTTAGTATTTGTGGCCTTTCTGTTTGAATGAGTGTCCTCATTTTCCTTTACCCTCACTTATAGTTTCTTTTTTTCCCTCACAAAGATATAATTTGCTAGATGTTTTTTGTTTATTGCAAACTCTGGAGATTTTAGCGAATAGTACAAGAGGGCAGTTGTTACCGAGATGTTGGAACTACCACCTCTGACATTAGAAATCTTGGTCAAAACCATTTAAATCAATGCATCTTGTCCATGGTCGATTAACATCTAAACCTGTTGGCCACACCTGACCACTGTACTCAGAATGAGAGTGCAAATGTTGTATTGAAAGTATCAGATCAAAAATCTAGACAAAGTTATCACCAAAAGTGTAACCAATCTGTAATCAAAAGCTGAAACAACAACCTAATATCAAAGGCCTAAATATCATAACCAGGTTTTTTAACCAAGAAAAAAAATTTTGCACAACACAGTTTAACTTATCTTGGATACCAGGAAGCAAATAAAGTTAAACTTTATACCTTTGGCCCCTAATGACACACGTAGCGGGACCGAGGTCATCACCCATATTAATGTCATAGCAATTGCCACAACAGAAGTGCACAAAATGACTGATCTTAGGTCAAACAAAACGGTATTGAAGCAAAATGATAAATATTTTCAAATCACTATAAAATTAAAAATTAATGTTATGTTTGGATGCCTTAGTGTTTAAAACCCCTATACAGATGCATACATTGGGAAAATCAGATCACAAAACAGCACAAAAAAACTAAACAAAATGCCAACTAATAGCATATGATGAATTTATTGAGTTGTACCAACGTGATTAGCGGTTTACAGCAGGCAATTTGAGTTAACAAGCAGGTAGCCAATGACAAGATACATAGAAGATGCCCCGGAGGATGAGTGGGTGTCTCACCCATGACAGAGGTGAATTCTTTATCTGGCAGGGATGCCATAAAAGAAAGATGGAATAACTGGGGGCAATACCAGGCCGAGATGCCTTATGATTCCATCCCCTGATGGTTATGTCCAAAGACGTCAGAAACAGCAAGAGCGCAATTCATCTCCCACCATTCTAGGTGGCAGTGTCCGTCATGTTGGGTCCCAATCTGGATACCCACAGGGTTGCATGGGAGTTGGAGTCTGGAAGTGCAGCCCTGTAAGGTTCCTTGGGGAATGGTAGAGTACACTGCTGAGGGAGGATCCCCCTGGTTTTCTTGTAGCCCATAGAAATACTTCTAACTGGCAACATACACTGGAATTACTCCTGGGTCCACCCTAAAAGGAGCCTGCTTCCATAACTCTTGGGGTCAGAGTCGGGAGAAAGTGACCAACACTCAACTAGAGGATGGAACGGGAAGACTCATTTGTTTATCGTGTTTGTAATTGTATTTGTTGCTTGTTATTGGAAGTAGGATTGGAGAGGTGCTTAGGAAAGGAATACAAATCCTTTAATCCTTTATTTTATCCTATCAGCCTGTGGTGCTTTACTGCCTCAGTGGTTTGGTGCTATTGTGTGCCCCCTGGTGGTTGCCATAGATAGATACAAAGGGTCTAATCATGGACAGACCATTTCATTCTGCGTTGTTTAGATAGGATTTTTTTTTCTTTTAGCTTTGAAATATTTCCCAAAGACAAAACAGAAATCTTTATTACATAGTAGACCACATAGCAGGATACTAACAGATTAACAAACCCAGAACTTCCATCCATCCATCCATTATCGAACCCACTATATCCTAACTACAGGGTCACGGGGGTCTGCTGGAGCCAATCCCAGCCAACACAGGGCGCAAGGCAGGAAACAAACCCCGGGCATGGCGCCAGCCCACCACAGAACCCTGAACTTGTCTTGTGTTATTGTAGGCAGCAAGAGTCATTTAAAAATCATGAACATGATGTTATTTTACAAATCTTTTCATGTTTAGTTATGGAGCTGCTTTGGGTGTAAATAAATAAAGGTTCTTTCTGGAACCTCATGTGGATGTTCCTTTTAGGAATCAAAAATGGTTCCCCTATGATACCACTCTGAAGAACCTGTTTTATTTTTAAAAGGATAAATTGATAGACAAAACGCAGTGTTTACTTCCTCTGCTACTTTGCATCAAGATGGATATTTTTATTTCTGTATGTAAATGATGCACGGTTATGTTGTGTGAATTTCTTTGTTTTACATTTGTCCTGGAAATCTTTGTATGCACTCTTAACCTACTGTATGTTCAGAGGAGACAAAATAAGACTGCATAAAATAAAATAAGAATAGAAATATACTGAAATGTTTAGGTTGTGCAGTCTGTATAGGGTGAGAGTAATTTGATGAGTAAATGTAATAGGAAGATTCTTTGAAGGGGTCAAAAGTACAATCTACTGTATGGTTATAACTTGGAAGACAATATTTACCGTATATACTTAGGTATAAGTCGGGTCTTGAAACCCAAAAAATCAATCAGAAAAATCAGACCCTGACTTATATGCCTGTTCAAAAATGCAACATTTATTTTTATTTTTTTTTTTACATCTTCTTGCTTCCTCCAGTCTCACACCAGTTTCTCAGACAAATTGAATTTTGTTGCAGCAGCCCAGTTACCAATTTCTTTCACCACTTCAATGACTTTTAATTTAAAACCAGCTTCATATTTTCTTCTGATCGAACGCTCCATCGTAGATAAGGGATGCTCTTCCGATAAAGGTGTATGAGGGTGTGAGATACAAAATAAAACACCAAACAGTGCAAACGTCACTTCGGAATAGTTCAGGTATTACAATGTGGTCAAGTAGGCACAATACATACAAAAAAAGGCAGTGTGCTCCGTGCTTACTCTCTCAGGTGCGCGTTAGCATATCATAATCTCTTGGACCAATAGCATGAGTTTTCCACATTCAACTTATACAACTGACATTATAAATTATTGGAAATGATACAGTAAAATCAAGCTCCGACTTATCCGCAGGAGAACTTAAACGTGAGTTTACAGTAAATAAAAGAGCTCAGGACATGTAGCCGAGTTGAAAGGTGTGGCAGTCAAAAGCCAAAAGGGTAAACATAACTAGAATCAAATCGCAAAACAGAAATGTTAGTATGAAAGGTAAACAAAAAGGGTCCCAACCAGAAGATGCAGCTTTTATTTTTTGCCCCTAACCTTGGATAACCATGAAATGCACAACACTGTCTTTTCTGCTACCATCTCATATTTCCCAACATACGACCATCAACAAAACTATTCCAAAACAAGACAGCATTGCAGGAGAATATAAATCATTTTTAACATTGTTTAACATACATAAAAACAGAAAATTGAATTTACCAATAGTTTCCATGACTTCAAAAAATCCTAAAACTATACTCAATATTTTATGGGCAAGGAACACCTGGAACAAACTGAAAACAAAATCAGCATCTCCTGCCAGATATTATAACATAAGAATCACTCATGACATTTGTTTGTCCGTCATTTGCTGAAGCCACAGATTTCTCACTTAGGGTCACAGGGAAGCCTACCCTGGCAGCAAAAGATGCAAAAGCAAGGAATTTCACCAGATATGTTACAAGTGCCATGTAATCTTATAAATAAGAAAATGACTGGATATTATTAAAAGGGACCAATGCAAAAAAGTAAGGTTAAACAGTTGGAAATGAACAGATATATAAAAGAACTTTAGAGTACTTTCCACAGGAGACAAAATAAGACTTGGTATTTCAAAATTAAAGTTGACCTAAATATTGCTCAGTTTGCCAGTTGTTTTTATTAACTGTTGTCAGACACACGGGATTAGGAGATACCTTCAGAACTTCAACAAGGTAAGCCTTGATTCTCTGAGATGTGGACAGATGTTGTGGCTGGCATGTTTTCTCTTTCATTCTATAGACCTGAAGACCCACACTCAGAAGATGACATAATTTTCTTCGGCATTCTGAAAGCCCCACCCTTTATGCATCGAACCAGAAGTTGGCATTCATTAATGAACCTGCGCTTGAGAGAGAGGGAGCTCCTCTGCATAAGTGCGAAAACCTCCAAATAAACTTTTGAGGAAAAACTAGAAGATGCATGTAAAAAACAAAACTAAACAAAAAATATAAAGTGAAATGAAACTGAAGCCCGATATGAGAGACAAGAATTGTAGTTGGGGGAACAAGGGGATCAAAATTTAAAGTACAAGTGAGAAAAGAGCACAATGATAATCTTCGAACGCTTCAGATATTTGGTATCCGTAGATTGGATAAGGATTTGCACTCATTGTCGTCCTTTTATTGCTTATTATCTCATCAATTATGCATAAGTCCTGACCTCTGAGGACACACCCCTAGCAATACTGGAAGAACACCTAACAAAGAAGTCAAACACCAGCAGCCTTTGAGAACCCAAAATCATACCAAATGACACCATTACCCCGTTGTTCTCTTAATTTCACACCTATGTTAAAATGGTGTTATAACACCAACCTTTTATTTGTATTCAGCTCTCTTATTACACTGTATTAAGAAGAATTAAGATGTTATGTTATGCTATGTTTAAAATAACATACCAGTAAATATGGTAGATTTTATTTCCACACAAGCTAAAAAAGTTTTTATTTTAAATGGCACCTGAACACACAAGTGAAAAGCATTGGAAAATATTAAGGCTATTTAAGTGGTGAACATTAAGACATAACAGTCTGTTAAGGATTCAAAGCATTTTTGCAGTATTTATGTTAAAAAAAGTACATGATTATACTGTCCTTCAATCAAGCATTACACACTTCGGAAATCTTTCTCCTGTCATTGCAATTCTAAAAAAAGGATGTTTAATAGTGACATGTTATTTGCAACATTAAAAACCATATTGAAAAATGATACCAAATGAAACTCCAGCATTTGATGAACTTAAGAACTTATTAATTTCAGTACTTTTCTTTCTAAAGTTGCTAACTTGCTGGTCTATAACAGCCTTGCCTCTTCCAAAACCTATTATCAACAGATAAAGTTGTTTACTCCAATACTTCATCAACCTTGTCTTTACTGCCGATTCCGAATAAACCTATTTAACATATAAGGTATTCTTAATGTTCAAAAATGTTTTGTGTATTTCTTGGCAAGTGATCATACTACTGTGTGCAGCTCTCTTGTTAGATCTTTTTGTGACATCTCATCTCTGTTTACAATCAGACATCAGCTAAGCTCTCTTCCCTTTGGCCATTTAGTTCTTCTCCCTTAATTTTCCATATATCATCAGACCCTTCGCTTGATTTTGATAGTAATGGCACTACCATGTATTGCATTACTGACACTCCTAGCTATGAAGGCTTTATCGAAAAGTTTATTATTTTCTTTTATTCCAATAAAATGCAATTTTCTCATGTTTGCCATATACCCATATATATTGCCTACAGTATATTTGAACTGTTTTTGGTGGGTTTGCTGATAAAATTGGTTTGATTATGGAACAAGATGATCCACTGTGGTAACCCCTAATGGGAGCAGCCAAAAGAAGAAGAAGCTGTTAAAGTTGGTTTGATATAATTCCTGTAGCATGGTGGTGCAGTAAGTAATTCAGTTGTCCTACATATCTCCAGCATTCCGAGTTTGAACCTTAGATTGCATGGTCTTCCACCAATTACTCCACTTTTCCTTTCACATACTCAAAGACGTGCCAAGTTAGGTTAACTTTAACTGGCATTTACAAAACAAAATGGTTGTGAGCATGAATATCAGGGTATGCATGAGTGTATATAGGAAGTTACTCATGTACAAGTATGGTAATAATTATGAGTCACACAAAATTTTGAAGAGTTTGAAGATGCCTATATTTATTCTGATCTCATCTGCATTTTCTTTTCCCAATAAATTTAATGCCTGCAATGACTACTTTGATTGTGATAAAAAGTTTCCCAACGTTTTGCTGCCTGCAGTTTCTCACAATTCTATTTCTATGTATGACCTAGGAAAGATTTTTACATGACTTTTTCCATGTCCAACCTGGTACCAACCAATTACACTGGCTGGTGTTTTCATAAATATATTTACTATCTTACTGAGAGAATCTGTGGTGTCCACCTGCTTAAAAAAAAGCTAACATTTTTCCATTGCTAAAGAATTAAAAATGGATTGACTCAATGACTATGACCAGTAGCAGTAATTCCTCATGTGAAGTGCTTTGAGAAACTGCTTATCAGAAACATTAAACAGAATACTCTAGTTAGCCTGGACAGACTAGAGCTTGCTTGTCATAACAACCAACCCATGGAGGATGTAATATCCCTTGCACTTCATATGAACTGGCAAATCTGGATAATAAAAACTGGTATGGTTCCTGTAAACTCCAGAAGTGACTCTACTCTGTTGGGGCCTTGAGCAAAGTCCTTTACCTGCAATTGCTTCATTATGGTGTGACATTAATCTGCATCCAGCCCTGCAAGGAGGTCCTCCAACTTACAAGGAAAGCCTCGGGGTTGGCGGCAGGATTGGCACCCCAGCCACCATAAAAAAACCTGACACTGCTCCAGTGTAATGCTGAGGTCACCCACTGCACACAGGTCCCAATCCAGGGGCTTTGTTGTGTGGTGGGTGCAGCAATAAACTATCAGCACTTGCTCCCAACCTCCTCCTCCTCCTGGTATGCCAGAGTCCTGTTTATAGCATATTGCTCAGCCTGTAACACTGTTCTACCATTAAAACTAAAACTCCCCATCTTAGGATGTAGTGCCACCCTCTGTAATTGGATTTTGAACTTGCAAACTGGCAGACCTTATAATGTTTGGATTGTCAGCATTGCATCCTTGTAATAAGTGTATACGTTTAATATGTCACTGTGCTTTGTGCAAATATATTTAATAAATCTGTCTTTTTCTGCTCACATGCACAGTTGACACAGAGCCAGATTTAGTTCAGGGATTACCATATAAGAACTGCTAGGCAAGCATTATACGACAAGACAGTTAGGGACAACTACGAAATGGGCAGTCAGACTGCAGACCATTGTATACTATTTTCGTGTGTCAAAGTCAGCATAAAATTGTATCCTATTTTGCCTTGTTTGGAATGGCATGATTCACCTAAGTGGGGGACTGCACATGAAGAAAGTGTATAAAACTTTATTGTAAACAATAGGTTTCCTTAGTAATTCAATGATGCCAACACAACAATGCCACTCCAAATGTCAGCAAACCCAAGGAGCTGGTGATAGATTTTATTAAGCAGATCCATCTACAGTATATCAGAGGGGAAGTTTTTGAGAAGGTGATCCACTTTAAATATGGTGGCATGACCATCAGTGCTGAACTGAAGTGGACACAATACATTTCAAGCTGTTGTTAAGAAGGCTCACTAACACATTTGCTGCAGAATAAAGAATATACTGTAAATATTAATAGTGTAATGTTGTATACATACTGTATTCTATATATGCTAAGTATTTATTAACTTTTATGTGTCTGTGTGTCTGTTACAGTTGTTTCACTGTCACTATTCAGAAGAGACCTGCAAATTAAGAATTTCATTGTACTATGTACAGTTGACAATAAACTTAAACTTGACAGACCCAGTAAAGGACTGTGCAGGGCTGCTTCCTGACTTGAATGCATTGCTGCTAGGGCAGGCTTTGGCCTCTTGTGACTCTGATTACGTGAGCTGTTATAATCTTCTTAAATAATACGCTACCGTGGTTGTTCGTTTTGTCTGTTCAGGATTTTAAATCACCTGTAGCTCGCAAACCGTTTCACCTCTTGACTTGAAATTTAGTACACATATTCTACGTGAAGTCTACTATCCACTTTCGGGGTGATGATTTTTATTACTCTTTTTATTTTTATTTTATTGTAGAATCAACTCTTGGCAGCGTGCAGCAGGGCGGCCGTGTGGTGCATGCGTATGCCGTTTTCATCCCTACCACCTTCGCGGTCACTTCCCCTACCTCTTCATATCTTTAATCATTCTTGAGGCAGATTGAAGACTTAAGTGCCAGCTTAAGTGAAAAATTAAAAAAAATGTACTAAGTAATTGCAACACAAAAACTAACTTAATCAGTTTTAACGCGAAAAGATGCCAACGAAGGAAGAGAAGCAGCGGGCTGCTTGAGTGGAGAAAAGAAGAGCTGCTCAGGAAGTAGCAAGCGCATCAGCCTCTGAGCAAACGAATGCTAAACAGAGACAGAGAAAGAGTATGAATACTCAAGGCAAGTGTATTCACTGCACGTTATTTTGTAGTATGCCGTTACTGGTATGTTATAATTCCTATATCCTTTGTTGTTTCTTTTTGTATTTTCTGTTTTTGATTGTTCGGTTGATTATGCAGCACTTTTGATGCTGTATGGTATTCTTTGCTTTTTAAAGGGCTTTATGATGATAGATTCTGATGATAGCAATATATCAATAAAGATTAGATTGATTGATATTAAATATCAATGCAAAGAGCAGCATTTCAACAGATGCCAGGACTAACATTAGTTTATATATAATCTGTCCATTGCTGCAGTGTCAAAAACATTACTGTACAAAAGGAACATGTATTTTTACAATCCAGGTCAAATTCAGTTCCACAAATTCTTTATCATTTGTTCTTTTTGACTCCCCTATACCATTAGGCCTTTATCAATAAGCTCTTGCAAAAAATAATTCCTGTACATTACTACATTATTATATTGGCTTGAAGTCCAGTTTTCTTCAGGCTAACCCATAAGTCTAAATTTTGCTTTGTGATATATCTTGCTGTGTAAAGTATCTTTTGGTGGTACTGTCAGCCAACAGTGCTGTAAAGAATAAAGATCTGTTGACTGACTCAGTGTGGTGGTTTGGTGGTAGTGCTGCTGTCTCGTAGTAAGGAAACCACGATTCACATTCTGGGTGGAGTGTGAATGTTCTCCCCATGTTTGCATGGGTTTTCTGTCCACAGTCCAAAGACATACAGGTTAGGTGAATCAGTGAGAACAAATTGGCTCTAGTGTGTGTCTGGTGTATGATGGACTGGCACCCTGTTCAGGAGTTGTTCCTGCCTTGTACCCTATGCTAGTTGGGATAGGCACCACACAACCCTAGTCTGGATTAAGCAGGTTAGAAAATGACGACATGATTTATTGATATGCTTACATGCTATTTACACTTGTTCGCTGTTTGTCTCTGACAGAACAAAACAAGCATTGCTCAGCTACCTGATGTTTGTAACTTGCTCTTTGTGCGAATATACATTTTTTTTCTACTATTTCCCCTAGCTATATTTTCACAAGTGTAGCTAGGCTGCAGTTCAGTATGGCTGATAGCTGTTCTTTTCCACTGTTACTAGAAATACCTATACATGCACAAGACATGTTGTGAGTGTGGACACAAAACACTGCGAAGTTAAGCTGCCACGTTTGACACACATGAAAGAGCAAGTTGTTTAGGGCTGTCCAGTTTCCTGTAGCTTTGCACATGGCAATATAAGGTCCTGAGTGATAATGGCAGATGCCATGGTGCAGTGTGTGGCAAGTAACATCAGACTGTAGTCAGTAACCAAACAAATGATAAAATACACAAGTTTTGAAAACTGTAAATGCAGCAGATTAAAAATGAAGAAATAAAAGTTTTACTGCATCTTGAAGTTTATCTCTAGTATATCCATTTTGAGAAAGCAGCAGAAGAGTCTTGTTGGTGCATGCAATGTTTTGTGGAAAAGTGAAAACAAAAACAGTCATGTTTGTGTGTTGTGCTCCATTACTAATATTTGTGTAAACATTGCTAAGGGGGGCTAGTCTGCATTATTACACTCAATGGGACAGGTGCTTTTGTAAAATAAATGGAGAGATTATCTATCCACTCTTTATCTTTATCCAAGTCATGGTCAGGGAGGCTGGAGGTTCTCTCAGTGGCATTGTGTGGAAAGTTAGAACCAGTCTTGGGCAGAACGACATTCCATTACAGGACAAATTCACACACAATGTTCACAAATGAAAAGCCGAAACATGGTGCACAAAGTAAAATCCAAGCAAACATTTGGAGAGAAATCTGCAAACATCACTCAGACAATGACTGGGTATCTGAGCAGGGCCATCTTAACAGCATTATAGGCCCCCAGGGCAAACAGTGCTTAGACAACCATTCAGCAAGTCACAACGTACATAGATTAGCAACTGCCAGTATGCCCATGTGTTAAGACAGCCCTGTATCTGAACCTTGCCTTCTGTAGCTGTGTAGTAAAAGCATAAACCACTGTGCTAGACACACAAAAATTATTTCATTTTTAATAACTGTTATCAAGAGATACTGCATGTACTATGCAATGTACGTCTATCCATCCATTACTGAAAGAACTTCATGATGTTCTAGCTAATGTGGAAAATATGTTTTAAAGCAGAGGAAATATGATGGTGAAAAAGGTACTTCCAGAGTGGAAGTGGTGACTTAAGTAGACAGCATCAGTTAATGGATGAGCAATCAAACTGAGGTAGCTATTATAAATGAGATGATGCTATTCTCAATATTTATAGATGTGGCAAAATAATAGTACTAATGTTATTTTTTTTTGTAATTATTCAGGATCACTGTTTTTTTGGGAACAAATCCTTTTCCATCCACAAGTTTTAACTACTTGTCCATCAAAGCTGTTTATTTAACTTACATCTTTGATGATGTGAGACCTGAGACAAACATACACTCTTAAAAATAAAGTGCCAGAGTGGTTCTTTGGAGCAATGCCATAGGGTAGACATTTGGAGTTCCCAAAAGACCCATACACATGAAGGCTCTAGAAAGATCTTTTATTTATTTAGATCTATAACAGGCTCCACATCTTATATATTAACGTCTACATGGGGAAGAGTGTGGGTCTGTCCAGCCCGGAAGTGAGAGATGGAGTCGGGGTAAGGGCTCCACCTTCGAGGATACACAAGCGAGGCCAGCGCATCATCAAAACAAAACCTCAGAAGAGAGAGTCACTCGCTTATCCACTATTACAGATGCATGGCAAGCACATCGGCAAAACAAAACCTCCAAAGAAAGACAGTCACTTAGCTGCTAATGCACAAGCGATGTGAGCACGTCGGCAGAACAAAACCTCCTAGGAGAGAGATGCCCAGAGTAGTTCCTTTCAATCACCTGAAATCTCTACATTTCAATTTTTTTTCCTGACAATTTCAATAGATTTAAGGACCCTGTGCTTTTTACACCACGGGCTTACACAGCTAGTAGTAAATAACCATGAACAGATGGAAACAGATTTGTGAAATATCTGTTTGTCATGATTTTAAAAGAACTCTTGCTGCATACAGTAACACCGGCTGAGTCCATTAAAGATTTCAGGTGTTTTTCTACATATTAGGAAGTTTTACAAAGCACAAGAACCACCTTCATAGGCAAAGAACCCATCCCAATAATGAAACAGGGATTCGTCAAGTAAAAGGAAACAAACAACCCAATAAAGAACAATAAAATACCTTGGGAAAGGTGCTATTTAAATAAAATGTATTATTATTATTATTTGTAAGAGTGCTGGAAGACAATGCAAACTCCTCACAGACAACAATGGGGTGTGCAATTTGAACTAAGGACAGTAGATCTCTAAGGCTGCAGCAACATCAAGTGGACCTCAGGCTTACATTGCATAGTATATTCATTTTTTACATTCTTAAAATTAGGTACATGTTCTGCTGTAAATTTAAGTGGATAAAACCATAATATATAAGCATGTTAGCATAAAATACAAAAAAAAACAATTAAACAGGACAAGTCAAAATAGAAATAAAATCTAATAATTTAAAAGATAATCTATGGCAGATAGGAAGACGTGAAAAGAAATGAGTGTTAGGTTATTTTAAAAGAGAGGAATGAAATCTAGAGAATGAAGGAAGAGGAAATTCAAAAGCTGAGGAGCTGCCTAACTAAAAGTCCAAGACCATGCAAGAAAGTTGGACCAGTGCATGACAAGAAGGCCAGAAGAAGAGGAATGAAGCATACTGGTAAATTACACAAATAAGCAATGATACATTATAATATAAATTATAATTTTTTCAACCTTAAAGCCCCTTAGAAAATGTGATCAGATTGGAAATAGATTAATTTGCCTATACTGTATATACTTAAGTTAACAATTGTGTTACACTGAATATTAAACATTTAAATATTATTCACAATTCTGTTGAAATTTAACTCAACATTGTTTAAATTCCTTTTTAAAGATCTTTAGAGACTACAAATGAATACAATCTGCACATTTCTTTCATAATGTTGCTCTATTCAACTCATGGTCACTTGGATCTGAAGGCTACTCTAGCTGCCCTGTGCACAAGTCAAGAACCAGCCAGAGATAAAGTGGAGATCTACCGCGGGTGACAACGCCATCGACACACCAGGCCAGTTTAGTATCATCATTTAACCTAAATGTGCACCTCATTGTGCTATGGATGAAAGCCTGAATACCAGGAGAAAAAGCCACAAAGACAAAGAGAGAACATGCAAACTTTACAGAGACAATAATCACACCATGGTTCAGATCTAATTTCCTGGAGTTAACCACTGCTGCAATATGTTGCACATTAAAGAAAATGTATTTCCAATTTACATAAAAGATCTTTATGAAATAAACACCTCCAATAAAATAGGCAGTTCAAAAAACTCTCTGTTACAGTTGCTTCCATCAGACATATTAATGCAGCATCCGATTTCTGAGCTCGGTTCCCCTGTCTGGTCACATTATGTGTGTCAGTTTGCTCATTGTTACTGTGCCCACATAGTATTTTCTGGGTCCTCCAATTTCCTCTCACGTTGCTAAGCGGGTTGCATGGCAATACTAAATGTGTGAGTGTGCTTGCTGTGAGTGTGTGTGCTATTTTGATTCCCCATCTAAAGTTGGTTACCAGCATACACTTGATGCAGCTGAATTAAATTGTATTCCAATTGGAATAAATGGGTTTGGAAAATTTGAATGAATGAGTGAATGATGAATAGGCCAATGCTGCTACAATTATATAAATGAATTAAGAAGGTTCAGAAAGTAAATGGATGGGATTTCGAAATGGAGGAAAAAAGAACACTTAACTCATCTTGAACGTAATATTCAGTTTTGACCAGACAAATTAAAAATTTGCTTATCATGCATCTGTTTCCATGTCTAATTTCAAATTCCACAGCTTATATTAACAGCAAGTCAAAAATATTTTCAATTACAGACCTTCTTTCCATTACAGTGCACACACACACAAGAACACTCACATGTACTGAAGAGAGTTTAGATTTGACAATTAACTGGAAAGTCAACGGAAAGACACAAAGCAAACCAGGCAGACCTCACAATGAAGTCAATCCAGCCTTGAAAACATATTGCGCACACCCTTTCTAGCGAGTTTAAAAAAATATATTTTATAACAAGCATATAAAAAAATTCAATAATGTAGATAGGCTAATTGATTGATGAGGTCCATCTAATAGAATTAGAACATGTCTAATTCTTACTACCAGATGCATTAGTAAATCAACTTCATTTTCAACAAAGGGACGCTTTATATTGTAAATATTTACAGAAGGACATTAAAAATGATTGCTTAAATTAACACTTTCAAAATAAAACACATCAGCAACATTATTAACAAAGATCCAGCCCTGATCATTATGCTCTCAAACGGAATATTGACTAACAGATTGTTTTCTTTTAAATTTGTTCATGAATGTATTAATTATAGTTACAGTGTTTGAAAAAATCATTGCAGTATAAGGACAGCAGGGTGGTGCAGTGTTTAACACAGCTGCCTCCATGTTCAAAGATGTGGGTTCAGTTTATAGTCTTGATGCTTGTCTCCAGGTCCTTGGGTTTCTTGAAGAGTGCATGTAAGATGAATTCATGATTCTAAACTGAACTTGAATGTGTGTATCCGAATGCTTCAAGAATGAGTAACAGCTTCCTATTGGAATACTGTTTTATTTGCAATTTTTTATTTCACTGAAATATATCCTTTACTATTTTGTAGCAAGTGAAAGCATTTATAACAAGAGTAACAACTGTTACAATCAGATAAGTGTTAAAATCCAAAAGTCACTTACCACTCACTACTCTTGTTCCATAGCAGATGTGAACCTTTGAAAGTAAGCCACATAAAAGTGGGATTAACTTCAGAAGCGGGTTCATTGTCCCAGGAATTAGGTGAGTGTTACAGATGAAAGCAGTAATTATGTCAAAGTAAACAGAAGCACAATGTAGTCCTGTTAGATTCTATGGTTCACAGTCTTCATCTTATAAAGAAAATACAATCCTCACTGTTTGGTTAGCACTGAACCTTTTCACTTCTTAAAAGCTTTGTCCCTTACCGTAACTGGCGAGGAGCGCCTTAAATAGAGAGAGCTGTGACTCTCTTAACTGCCAGCCCTCCTCAGCAATTGATTTCCCCCTTAACTGCCAGGAATTCTCTGAAGCCAATAAACATTCTAATGATGTCACCTCACTGTGCATGTGTTTCAGCTACGATTTAATTTGAATTGTGGATTTCTGCATTTTCTTTTCTGAGATTAAAATGGGTTACAAAGGATTAAGTAGGTGATGAAGTATTCTTGCAGTTTGTAGAGAAAACATAAAGCAAAACGCATTCTTTCTCATATACACACACACTTATTCATATATATATATATATTTTATATATATATACATATATATTATGTCTAATTGCAAATTAAAAACACTTTGTTCATTTTCATTAAAAAATGTAACTTTAAAAAGCAAGCATACAGCTCATAGCACAAAAAGGAAAATGCAAATAAAAAATGAATCCTTGCAACTATGCTATAACAATTTTCCACATAGCATCTATCCACAATCTTAATTAACTCTCTTTACACTAACAAGGTCCTTCTTTTTTCAAAGTCTAGACCTCCATTTACACGTGTGGGTTTTGGTCTAGAAGCCCAGTCAAAACAACTATTGAACTGTGACCTGAATGTGCATAATGTGCTGCTGCAAAATTTGCAATTTAAATTAGAAAAAATAAATGAATGCATTATGAGCTTTTTCTTTTCATAATATATTCCCTTAAACTATTTCTATTTCTATTTCTAAAGAGTTCTATTTTCCCTACTGTGTTATGATTCCTTTAAAATGACAAATTGGTCTTAGAATTTGTTGTAGAACTCAAGTACGCTTGGATGCCCTAAATTAGATTAACAAATTGCATTAAAAAGCTGTAAGTCTTTGGGTAAGCAGAAATGTTTTATGAGATAATGGCAGTTTTCTAGAAAAACACATTTAGGAAGTGTAAATGTCAACGATATCTCAATCATCTCCTTAATGCTAGAAGTGTAGTGATTTCACTGAGGAAATTTATATATGCTGCCGTTTTAAGGTTGAATTTAGCAAGTTCTGAGTAATTTATTCCACATCAATTTAATTTAGGTTGGCTGCTTTTAGTAAGTGATTTGATCCATCCATTTACTGCTTAATTGCACCTGACTATACCAGGGCAATATACAGCCTGGTTTATGCTGGCACAGTTTAGGAGTTGACCCTGGATGAGACACCAGTCTACTGAAGGGCCCCCTCAGATACGTCATGCATACTCACTTATACCAGGACATTCCACTGCTAATCACCCCAACCTGCACACCTTTATGATGTTTGAGGAAACCCAACTGAAAAAGGCACAAGAAGAATGTGTATTGTCCACACAGAAAGTGATATTATCAATTCAGGTTTATTTCTTCAGGTTTTTGGAATTACTCGAGCACGGAACTATACAGTAGACTTCATACATTTTTTTTACTGGTACTTTCTGATTTTTCCTGAGATCTTGTTAGTATGAGAGCCAATACAAAGCCTCATATTTCACAAAGCTTCAGTCCAGGGCCATCATAATAGCATCATAGGCCCCCGGGCTAAGTAGTGCATTGGGGCCCCTGTTTTGATAGCAAAGCAGAAACATATATAGGCATCAGAAACATCATAGGCCCCCAATGCTCCTGGGGGCCCTGGCCAGTGCCCATTGTGCCCATGTGTTAAGATTGCCCTGTTTCAGTTTCAGCTGTTCTTTAATGTTAGGTGGTAATAATCACTGCAACACTCAGTACAACAGGTCCTGTGTTAGAGGCCTAATCTATTTTAATATTTTTAAAGCTCTGAACCAGTTACAAACATTGAACAGTACACTTGTGAAGGTAACTAAATCTGTGAGTGAAACAGGATTGAAATTATGATTTACCAGTATGAAAGATTTTTATCTTGTCTTATAATTACATTTACAAAGGATCCAAACGTCTCTCAGTTGCCTATGCTAACTATCAGGGTTCCCAATCTTTCACTGGCCAGGTTTGTTTCTGGAAATCTGCCTGATTCATTCCTAACCTTCTCGTCCAATTAAGGGTCACAAAGAGTTCAGACCTGCCTCATTAGCATCAGGACCTCTGGGCTTGCGGGAACACAGAAAAGCATACCGTACTCATACGTTGGTAAATTAGAGCTCTAGCTGATCAAATGCTGACATTAGACTATGAAGCTGAAAATGGGAAAACTGAAGAAAGAAAGAATGCAGACCACACATAGAAGACAATCTGGCCCAACTGCTGATACAAAACCTACAGTATCCACTTTGCAGTTATGCAGTTTTGATGAAATGGCTAGGTTAGTAAGTCATGTGACTTGCTGTGCATGCCTAAATAAATCTAGGCAGTGCGGTGTAGTGGTTAAGGCTTTGGATTTCAAACCCTGTGTTTGTGGGTACAAATCCCTCTACTGACTATGTGACTATGAGCAAGTCACTTAACCTGCCTGTGATCCAATTGGAAAAGCAAAAGAAATGTAACCAATTACATCATAAACCTTGTAAATTGCCTTGGATAAAGGCGTCAGCCAAAAGTAAATGTAAAATCTATTAAATGGGCAACAACACAAACAAAAAACCAAAGTGAATCATCATGCTTAAAATAAGGTTAACAGAAAAGAGTTTCTACTGTTGGGGGGCCATAGTTACATCAAGAAACGGGAATGCTGGAACTCTACCCAGCCAGGGCCAGAATATAGTGGATGGATGGGCAATTATAACTACTCTTAATGACAATACATTTTTAACAATTGCTTCAGAAAATGATGTTTTTTTTCCTGAGTTTGTCCTTTTCAAATATTATACAAGCTTATTATTTCTTGTATGGAAACCTGATGCGTTCCAGCTGACCCAACCCTGACACAGATGGGCAGAGACACAAGTTCAGCACAGCACACGTTTATTTGCACACAGGAAGCATGTCTCCCTAGCGCCCCTCAACAGCACAGTACATCAAGCATCAAATACAGTCCCTTGTTGTTGTTGTTCTTCTTCTTCTCTCCTTGTCATTCACCTCCATTCTTCTTCTTGGCAAGCTTTGTGCCTTGTTCCCCTGAGACTGGCTCTCCGAATGGAGTGAAGCAGCTCCTTTTAAGCATACCCTGGGACTGTTCCAGGTGGCTCATTAATCAGACATGGAATCACCCCCAGGTGTGGTGAAACCTCCATGTAGGGCTCTGCAGCTCCCCTGGCAACCCCCACGGAAGCCAACAGGGCTGTGCTGCAGTCCAACTCCTAGAATGCCCTACAGGAATCCACGGTGCCACATTCACCCAGAAGGGCTGCCCTCTAGTGTCCCGGGGAAGGTAGTGCCTTGCCAATGCTCTATCCAGCTGGCATCCTGGCCAGGTAATGGTTGTGCCCACCCGGCACACATGATATGAAGGACAGTGCACATCTGATTGATTATCAAATATTCTTTTTGATCAATGCTTATTTGAAGATTAAATTCAGACTTTCATAAAACAGTTGGGTGAAAGTGAGAAATATGTCAAGAGTGATGTTAGATTTTAAGAGATTCATATCTTCTACAGATTGGTAACCTCTTGGACGCAGGTTTATGGCTGTGCCCAAATGATGCCAGTGGTCATAATTGCTGAATAATTTTATTTCTATTACTTTACTTCTTATATATGACTTTTCCTGACTGTTTTTTGTTATTCACAGGTTCAGTGAATCCATAGTTCTGTCATGTTATGTTTGTCCAGCTCAAAACAATAAAAAGGAGAACAGCAAAATGACAGGGGGAGATGAGTAAATCTCTACCTCATGGCAATGTTTTTTAAAAGAACAGCTATAGGAAAAGTATGCCCTCAGCTTTAGCACTACTCATTATTTGACCCCAAATTTTTTACTTATTTTGGTTAAAAAGATGATAGACCAGTTTACAGTAGACTTCTGTGGGTATGATACAGTAGATTGAGACAGACACCCAGTTTCTCTTCTTTTCTTTTTTCTTCTGTGGGCGTCAGTGGGCAGATCAGCAAGTTTAATTCCACTCACGGGCTCCATAGATCTGACTGCACTCATGACATGGCCAGTTGGGCTTCACCTGTGGTGGGTGCTGAACATGCCAGTGTGGCATTTTGTCAGCTCCATGAATATTTTCTCTGATGGTTACTAAAGGATTTTTGGGTGTGGCCTTGACAGAGCAGTTTTGACTAGCTCTGAATCCAAATATATATAACAAGATCAAAAGTATCCATCCATTTTCTAACCCGCTGAATCCGAGCACAGGGTCACGGGGGTCTGCTGGAGCCAATCCCAGCCAACACAGGGCACAAGGCAGGAACCAATCCTGGGCAGGGTGCCAACCCACCACAGGACACACACAAACACACCCACACACCAAGCACACACTTGCCAATTTTAGAATCGGCAATCCACCTAACCTGCACGTCTTTGGATTGTGGGAGGAAACCCACGCAGACACGGGGAGTACAAACCCGGATCTCCTAACTGTGAGGCAGCAGCGCTACGACTGCGCCACCGTGCCGCCCAAGATCAAAAGTATTAAAAATAAATAACTTTTTAAAACAAACATATTTTAAAATCGTAATAGTATAGGGCCTTGAACACAGGATATAAATGATAGTGAAAATAATAAACCTGTAGCACTCACGGTCTAATTTGACAATGGGTTAAATGTCGGCTACTGTACATCTGAGTCTCTTTCTGCTCTTACCTCCCATGTGTCTTTCTATCTTCTGTAGCTACGTGTCGTATCTCTTCTCAGTGTCAAGTTAATCTAGCTTCCTGTGAGGAATACCTTTAAAGCCCTTCAATGCAACTGCAGTCATTTGTTGTGTCCCCTTTTTACAACACCAATAAAAAAAAATATTTTTGATTGAAAAGTAGTCTTGGTAAGGTGTGGAGAATGGTACCTACCTTTTTTTTGCTGAAATATATTAAAAACAGGATTATTTTAGTCCTGTGATATAAATGTAATGTATGTCTTAACACAGTTGGATCATGAATTTTTATTTGTGAAATGCTCCAGGATGAAAATATCAGGAATGGAAAGGCAAATGATGCCATTCATGCCCTGCTGTGCCTCTGCAAGTTGTTTTTATATGGTATGTTTGTATTGAGAGCAGTGTTTTACAGATCTATTAGTAAAATAATAATATTTTAATACAAAGTAGTTGAATATAGTATTACAACAGTAGGAACAAATGGAAGTAAGGCTAGTGAAGAGTTGAGAATTTTACTGATTAATGATGAAAAAAATAATTTTTAATCACCATGTAAAATACTAAAAATAGAAGCTAACAATGTAAGAAAGTAATTTGCTGCCTGTATGTTTTTATTAAAGTAAAATCCTAAAGTAACATGACTATTAAGAAAGCCCAATAAAGTTAAAGCAGTTTTTTTCAATAATTTTTTTCAATAGATTTCATCTATTTTCATTTATTTTACTTTATTACATACAGCTTTGACATTTACAGGCTGCACATTTATGTGGCCCAAGGAATGAATTTAATGCTTTTAGCACTGTACAGGTAAGAAAAGAAATAATATGGTGAACTCTGTATAATATCCTCCTCCTCTGTGCTTAGTCTGTGGGGGACTACTGAGCTGTGCAAGCATTTAAATTTACCAATGCATATCATTGCTCCTGGCTAGTGTTTTACCTAGGACTTGAAGTGGGCCGATATGAAATACCCGCACTTTCTTTGCTAACCAGCATGTAGCAGCACATTATGATATCTAAGGAGACACCATAGCTCTCTGCAATATTGCATATTTCACTACTAAATGCCTGTTGTCCTTCTTACCGTTGTTCAAAATATATGTCTATAAACACGCTTGACATCCATGTGGGAAACATCGGGTTTGTATATAGTTTTTACCTCATCACAGGACTAATCATATCTTCTATAAGCCTTGCTTAATTTCCTTCCACTGTGCTCCTGGTAGTGGCATTCATTTGCCCAAAGTGGGATTCACATTACTCTGCGCAATTACAGTCTCACCCTGGACTGTGGCGCTGTTGTACTGGCAACATTCATTTCCATGGACAGTAAGCCCCATTTCTCTGCTCTGATACAGAGAAAGGACATGGTGTCTTAGGACAGTTCACTCGCTACTACATTAATACCGGCAAACCCCGACACTGACACGCTGAGACACAAGTTCAAAACTACACACGTTTATTCTTCAGTGGGGAAGCATCTTTCTCTTGCTCCCCACTTCACAATAGAGTACACAGCACCAAATATAAGTAAACACAGTCTTTTCTTCTTCTTCTTCTTCTTCTTCTCTCTTCTTCACCTCCACTTCTCCTTGTAAGAAGCTTTGTCCTCCACCTCCCGACTCTGGCTCCCTGATTGGTGGTGAGGCAGCTCCTTTTATAGTGCGCCAGGTATTTCTCAACCTTCTTCTGGCTGTGGCAGAAGAGGTTCCTCCAATGACCCAGTAGCACCTGCAGCACCCCCTGGCGGCACCCATGGAGCCCAACAGGGCTGTTCCAAACTACAAGTCTGAAAAAGCCCTGCAGGGGTCCGTGGTGCTGTAGCAACTCAGGGGGACTGCCCTCTAGTGTCTTAAGGGAGATAATGTCCTAATGTCCGGCTGGGTAATGCTCCTTACCATCCGACACTATATATATATATATATATATATATATATATATATATATATATATATATATATATATATATATATATATATATATATATATAAAGAGAGAGAGAGAGACAGCAAGAGAAATGAGATACAAAACAAGCATGTTTCTTGAAACCGAGAAAAAAATCAATTTTCTTTTTTTACAAAACGCATTTATAACATGTCTATATTTGTTCTCTTGTACTTGAGCACAGCTTTGACACCATAGGCCACAGTATTCTCATTAATCACCTTAGTCACTAGGTGGGTCTCTCCTTCTGGTTTCACTATTATTTATATAGCAGGCAGAAAATTCTTTGTAAGTTCTGGTGAATGTATTGTTAGATGTCTATAATATCATATATAGTGTAACACAAGGGTCTATTCTATTCCCACTGTTATTTTCAGTCTACATGCTCCCATATTTTTAATTACAAGGTGAAGTACCACAGTTATGTAGGTGACATGCAGCTTTACTTATCTATAGCACATAATGACCCAAATATGTACTTTTTAAAAAAAAAACACTTACAATACCCACTTTTTAAGTTGTCTTTTTCATTGATCTATTTTTTGTTTCTTTTGTACCAGCTCTAATAGATTATAATATGAATTGCAATATAATATATTTTAGAGACCTGTGATCATTGCTAACCTGTCCTATACTCTTTTCTTTTCTGGTTTTGGTTCTGCCTGTGATGATAAAAGGAATATGGACACTTCAAGATCAGTAATGGACTACATCAGCACATTTATATTTTATAGAGTGTCCAGAGAGGTCTTTTGATGTTGGAATCCAAGCAGGTTTATATTCTTCAGCATCTCGCCAGCTGGAGTTTTTGTATTCCTTTCCTCCCTGGACATTTGACCATAGCATTGGACTTATTGTTATAATGATTAAAACATTAAAAAATTGTTCAGCAATTGAATCCATATTTAAGGACTCTGCCATTTCTTTTTATAAGCATTTCCTGTTTATCTGTATATTTATTTTCATATATTTGTTTATTTTAAGATTGTGTTTATTATTTTTTGTATCTCATTTGATTTAATTATTTTTAATTTGCAATTGCATTTTTTTTTCTTAATGTCTTGTAAAGCCCTTTGAGCTACTGTGCATATATGAAAAAGTGCTATAGAAACTGTGGTAATAGGAAATAATCTTGTTGCAACCCTCCAATTCCAGACAAAAAAAAATTCAAATGATCATATTTTAGAGTAAAATATGCAATAGAGGGATACATACTGTACAGAGAGAACTGCCAGAATCAGGACAAAATAACAAACCCCATTATCAGATTCTATATAAGACAGTTTGTTAGAATGAACACATACTGTATACCCTTCTTATTATAAGAATATTGAAAATGAGCTGAGTCTGTATCTTCTTCCCATTACCCCAATGCTTAATTAATCCAAATATTGTTCCTTTCTACTTTTAAATTATCACACTTCATTTTTCACATACATTTCCAATTCTGAAATTCTGTTTTATCCTGATTAAGCTTCCTGTGAGCTTTTGATAAACCACTTGTTTTATTTCGATCTAAAAATGCAATTAACTTTGCTACTGTTTAATGCAAATGTTTGTACCAAAATAGCCTATGAGTTTATCCAAAGTGATTTAAAAATCCCAATGCATTGTTCATTTAGAGTCCTATGTGGTGCAATGATTTGCTCAGGCAGTCAGACTCAAAGCTAATGTCCAAGTTGGTGATTTTTGAATGAGCAATTTTGGATTTTACAATGCAGCTCCTTAGGCACTGTGTCAAACGTTCTTCCATTTATAATTTTTCTTTGCTTCATTTGCCATTCTTGATGCTTCTTAGAAATGTAGCAATCTGGTAAAATAGTTTCTTTGTCAGTTTATGTAAGGTTATGTACTAACTTACCCATTAACATCCTATGCAGCACAAAATACTAAGCTGAAGGAGCAGAATTTGATTAATTGTATTTTAATGTAATTTCTTGAAAACAGTTTGTCACAAAACACTTTACAAAGGGTGGCACGGTGGCGCAGTGGGTAGCGCTGCTGCTTCACAGTTAGTAAACCTGGGTCCTCCCTGCGTGGAGTTTGCATGTTCTCCCTGTGTCTATGTGGGTTTCCTCTGGGTACTCCGGTTTCCCCCCACAGTCCAAAGACATGCCGGTTAAGTGCATTGGCAATTCTAAATTGTCCCGTGTGTGTGTACCCTGTGGTGGGCTGGCACCCTGCCTGGAATTTGTTTGATTCCTTGCGCCTGGTGTTGGCTGGGATTGGCTCCGGCAGACCCCCGTGACCCTGTAGTTAGGATATACCAGGTTGGATAATGGATGGATGGACATTGCACAAAAAGCCATGAAGGAAATGAAGTTTTTAACATTTGTGTCCTGTGAAGTGCACGATTGAAAAGATCTAATCATTGTGTCAGTTGTTTTGCTGTACTATCCAAAGAGACATCACACTGCATGCACAGTAAAGTACAGAGAAGTACAGAGTATGTGACCAGCTAATGCGCTGATCAAGACAATAAGCAATATTCACTAACTATAAACTGAGTTGAAAAGAGCAGGGGTCAATATGATTGGGCAAGACTTTGCAATAAGGACAAATTAAGTCACCAAATTAAAAGGTCATTTATTTATTGGCCTTAAAGTTTCCGTTATTCTTAACTAACCAGTTTTCTACAATGCCACAAATTGACACATATGCCCCTAGAAATCAAAGCAATAATAATTCATAAGAAAAATGAGAAAAAGAATGTGAAAAAATACACATGAATTCCAAAGCAACAGAATGATTAAAAAAATATTTTAAACACAACAATATATATATATATATATATATTGTAGCAACCCGGCAGTCAGCGCTGGCGTGAGTGGCTTAATGGGTAAATTATGTAAATAGTTGTGGGGAAATTATGGGAAATTTATGGGAAAGCTTATTGTTGTGTATAGATTAACTAAGTACGTAATTGTCCTTCCTGTTGTAAATGTTATATGTGTTTGTGCTCAGTCCGGTGGGGTGGGTTGGGATATCGCCGTCCGGGGTTGTAAAAATGTAAATAGATACCGCCGTTAAGAAATGTCGTTTTGCTGTTGACCTTGGCAGTGGTTAAGCGGATGAATTTGAGCTTTGTTTACTGTCTATCTGTGAATAAAAGGATACAACAGGACAGAGCTGTTATTATTGCTAAGATTTCGTCTAAGCAATTAATGCCGAGACACTCGGAGTCGTGCGGTGTATGGGACACGAGTGCTCGTTACTTAAGGAGCTGGGTACAGCTGCGTGCTGCCGAGACACTCGTAGTCGTGCGGTGTATGGGACACGAGTGCTCGCTTACTTAAAGAGCTGGGTACAGCTGGCTACTTAAAGAGCTGGGTACATAACGCTGGCAATCCGCTAGCCGACAGCTTGGAAGAGGTGCATGGCAGAGTTCAGCTTTAAAACTTCAAGACTCGACCACGGGTCGCTACAATATATATATATATATATATATATATATATATATATATACAGTATATATATCTATACTAATAAAAGGCAAAGCCCTCACTCACTCACTGACTCACTCACTGACTCATCACTAATTCTCCAACTTCCCGTGTGGGTGGAAGGCTGAAATTTGGCAGGTTCATTCCTTACAGCTTCCTTACAAAAGTTGGGCAGGTTTTATATCGAAATTCTACGCGTAATGGTCATAACTGGAAGCAGTTTTCTCCATTTACTGTAATGGAGATGAGCTTCAACGCCGTGGGGGCGGAGTTTCGTGTGACATCATCACGCCTCCCACGTAATCACGCAGTACATAGAAAACCAGGAAGACCTCAAAAAAGCGCTCAAGAAAACATGCATTATATAATTGAGAAGGCAGCGAAACAATAAGAAGCGAGCGAGTGGCATATACTACCATATATTCATGAGTGTTGCCAGCTCGGAAAGAAAGCACGGTGTAAACCTAAACTTTAAATTAAGTTCATAGACAGGCTACCGCTGGCGTTTCACATACACACAGGTAATGCGGGATACAAGTTTAATGAGAGGACGCAGGATATAAACGAGAGTTTTGATCACTTTGTAACTAAGTTAAAATTGTAGGTGAAGGGGTGTGCTTATGCAAATTCCGAGAGACTGTGTTTGTGGGGGATTGACAGTCAAGGCGGGTGGGGGAGTCACGTCATCATCTCCCTCCCACCTCATTTTGCTCTGAGCTGAGCTCATGCTAACGCTGTCTTCCGAAGCAAATTCCTCAGACTGCCACCAAATACTCACAGAAAAATCCACAAGTTAATACACACGCTGTCTCTATAGAGTTTCTACACACTGAATCCTCCAGGCACTACTTACAAAAGGTCACATTGACAATCGTGTTACGTTATTTTTAAAATCTTTCCTTTTCTTAGCACAATCACAGCCGAGAAGTGCATCGATGCATGTGCTCCATAACGCGTTAAAAAATAATGCATTTAATCACACTTTGCATTACAAGCAAAGGGGAGCTTTTGTCAATGCATGATTTCCTGGTACACCGATTACATTGATCAGCACACCCCGATTCATTTTACCCTCGCACCACCTTAGTTTGAGAAGAAGTCTGAAAAAATATGAGGTTAGCACAGAAAAACAGATCACCAATTCAAGCTTTATGAATAATCGATTCGCCATCAATAATTGTTTTGGTAAAGCCATCCTCCTTCCATTTTATAATTTTTCCGCCACTAGCCATGATTAAATGAACGGTAAAAAAGTAAGAGCAAAGCGAGGGTGACTTATTTAGGCAAGCATATATATGACAGCAACACTCATGACAATGTCAATCATGTTACGTTATTATTAAAATGTTTCCTTTTCTTTTTCATTACTTCTTTAACACACTACTTCTCTGCTGCCAGGCGCGGGTATTTTGCTATATATATAATATATGAATAACCTCCAAAGAGCGCTGAGACTTTTGATATCATGAACGTGTCTGCAAACTGGGGTCTCCTGCCCAGCAAAAGTCGAGCAGCCAGCGTGCATAGCTGTGCCGGCCTTTGAGACGCTGACTGCGCTTCTGCCTTAAGTCAAAGTGAGCACTTTTAATTTTTTTCATCCTCCCCCTGCGCTATAGCCCAGACAAGTGCAAACACGGGACCCCTTTTCTACACCACGGCAAAATAATATTAAGGCGATTCACAATCGAGGCGAGGCGAGGCACAAATTTGAACGTTCACATAGAAAATGTAATTTCAATGTACCTGTACTTCTTAAAACGTTAATGTTTTACTGTTTAATAACTTATAGACTATAATTTATTATTTTTCCCTTGCACTCAGTGACCAAACCTATACACACACATATAGACACATACAAACATACACACAAGTATATGTATGTGTATATATATACACACACACACACACACACATACATACACACATATATATAATTTGTGTGTGTGTATGTATGTATGTGTGTGAATATATGATGTAGATAGGTATGTATGTATATATATATATATATGTGTATATGTAGATATGTATATAGATATGTAGATATGAAGATATGTATATATATATATATATCTATATTATATATATATATGTATGTATGTATGTATGTGTATATATATATGTGTGTGTGTGTGTATATATATATGACAGCAGCAATCCAAGCTGTGAGAAAACAGTAAAAAGGAGGCGTGTCAGACGTCGTGGTACATTTTCTGATGCAGCTGCCGAAAACAACTTCGTGACGCTGCCGCCAAATACACAAAACAATTACTTTGACAATCATGTTACATTATTTTTAAAATGTTTCCTTTTCTTTTTCATAACTTCTTTAACACATGACATTGCTGTGAAGCGCGGGTATTTTGCTATATATATATATATATATAACAGCGACACTCATAACAGTGACAAAACAATTACATTGACAATCATGTTACGTTATTTTCAAAATGTTTCCTTTTCTTTTTCATTACTTCTTTAACACACTACTTCTCCGCTGCGAAGCGCGGGTATTTTGCTAGTATATATATAAATGTCAATGTATGTGTGTATGTATGTATGTATGTTCTAGCATCACTTCCAAACAGCTGGAACGATTTTCATTAAACTTGGTACACATTTGTCATTGGTCGACTAAAAATACTGTAGGGATCCTACTAGGTAGGGTGGGGGGTGATTTTGCACCTTTGTATGCACGTTATCATCCAGTTGACACTCGGAACGACCACCAGAGTGCGAACTGGAGGTAAATGCCAGCATTCTTTATGTTTCAGCACCACCACACCCCTATTGCTTTTGAAATTAAATAGAGTTGGCCTGTTCCGAGTGTCAACTGGATGATAACATACATACTAAGACAAGCTTAGTAGTGAGTCTTCATTGTTTGTTAATTTATTTTTATTTTTAAAGTTGTGGGATTTTTAAATGATATTTTTCTCAAACAATTATAAAAAAAAAACACTTTATTTTCCTCCTGGGCAACGCTGGATATTTCATCTAGTATAACATAAACAGCTGGCTGTGTGGTTGCTAGGCCAAAAGCGAGAGACGCTTAAATCCCTCATAAATATATACAGCGGTAAATGAGCACTAGACATACAAAGGCACTATACTGAACAATGCCCAAACAATGCCAACAAGAAAGCAAAAAAAAAAAAATGTAATTAAAGGAAATTTTATCACTATCTACCTGTGGAGATACTTTTTTTGGCATAAGCTTTTTATTTTCAACAAACCACTTGTAATGTGACTCCTAAAAAATACCTTGAGGTTGTGGAGGATGGCCAGGGCCTTTACCTGGGTGGGATATCTATGAACTGGAAGGATCGGGGAGAGAGCAGGCATAGAGCATTATCTCCCCCAGCTAACTACATGACAGCCTCTCTGGGTTACAGTGGCACCACAATTTCTCACAGGGCACGCTGGGAGTTGGATGGGTATTTCATCGGGCTTCTGTTTCACCCGGAAGTGCTTCTGGACCACACTAACGGGCTGCCTTAAGTACTCCAAGGTGCAGCATAAAAGAAGCCCACTACCTTCATTCCAAGAGCCAGAGTCAGGAGGTTGAGAACAAAGTTTGATAGAGGAAGAGTGGAGAAGAGGGAGAAGACACATAGAGGACGACAAAGTACTATGTGTTTCATTAGTGGTCTTTTACTTTGTACTGTGCTGTAGGAAACGCTTGCTGAGAAAGCATTTCACACTGAATAAAGCCTACATGTTGTGCTGGGCTTGTGTCTGAATCTGTATATGTCAGGCACCCCCTGCTGGCCACAAGATAAAAAGAAACACATTTGATGGACTTTAAGTTTCAACCTTCATTGCTGAGAAACCAAATGAGAATAAGAAACAAAACAGTACAACAAAATTATTAACAGCAAAACAATAAATAACTGTGAATATTAACAAGACATGTCTTGCAGTCTCTTAGTGGTGCTTCTTACAGCCACTATTGCTTGACACCTCTACCATGGACAGAAACAAAAAGACTCCAAATTCACAGTATTAGGATGTTATATCCATTCCTACAGACAGGCCTAACAAAGTTGCAGGCCATTAGTAAGCAGAGGGTTACATTTCTGGGTGTTGAAATTCAGGATATCCCAAAGGTAGAGCCATGGTCAGCAGATAAGGTAGGACAAAGATGCACCTGCACACCAGAATTGATTCTTCTGAACAATTATGAGAACAGAGGCAGCTGATTGGCCCAAGCCATTCAGGTGCGACATCAAAGAGGCGTGTGCAGAGGACCTTTGATAATTCACTTTGCTCTTAGCCCAGCATGGAACCCATCACTCATTGTTCTGTCACTGAAGAAAGCACTGAGTCTGCTGGCAATTTTGGCATCAGGATGGGTGACAGATCTGAAATAACTCCTTTGAAGAACCTGCCCTGGTGTGGTTACTTGAGGGAGACCCTGTCATGAATGGGTTATCTCTTCCTTCTGGTCTGCCAAAGCTTTACCTGCCCTCAGAACACAGTGGAGCAGTTTATTCCATACTGTCTGTACATAATATGCCAGCCTGAAACATGACAATGGCCCTCTACACAGTATTATGGAATGCACAGAAACTGAGAATATGTGCCCTCGGTTATAAATTCACAGATGAACTTTAGAAACAAGAAAATGTGTGAGACTAATAATAGAGTCCTATTACAAACAAGAATTAGTCTCAGATTAAGTGTTTGGGAAAATCCTTTATATACTGTCCATGGACTGAGTTCAGCAGACCTGCTTGAAACTCTTCAGCAGCTGAATGAAAACTGTATTCATTTTAGAAAAACTACAAACCAAAGGTTTTGCATTTAAACACTATGCTTAACCCATTTAAGGCTGCTACCTAGTGTTCAGGTAATGGCGACATATTGAACCTTAATTGTAATTGTCATTTGGATAGTCACTTATATGGCTGTAGCTTTAATTTGATGTATTGTAGCCTGGTTCTGGCAGGTGGCAGGAGTTGAGGAAGGCCCTGTGTTTTTCACATTGCTTTGTTTTTTGATCATTTTGCCTATTTTTGGGTTTGTCTTCCTTAGAGACTTTTACATATAGAAAGTCTCCACTATACATCCCTATTATAGAACCAAAAAGTGTGAATTTTAAAGAGATTATTTCTCCCATTATAAGTAATAGAAAATATTGTTACAGTGAGCTGTACACCAATAACTATACTTTTGAATCTAGTTTTTAAAATTAACATCAAAGGCAAAATAATACAATTCATGAGAAAACTAATATATTAAAAATACATATATGGCAGTTATTTAGTAGCATTTGTCACGCATGGGTGTTGGAAGACTCCTCCGCAGGCTTGGTTCAGGTATGCAGTTACCTACCAAGACAATAGGTAAATTTGTCTTCTTTATCTTCTTCCCTCACTGTGCTGATAAGCCATTTAATACGGTCTGACCGCCATTAAATCCAGGTGTCCCAAGAGAAGATGTTTTATAAGGTCAGAGCAAGCTACAGGACAGTGCACCATTTCATTTGACACTTCGACACTCAGTTGATGAGAAGCCACAGCTAGGGGATTAGTGCAAAGATGCTCATTTTTCTTTCATTTTTTCGTTCCTTTATTTTCATCTGGCAACGAATAAAGGGGTGGCCCAGTTTTCTTTCCAAAAATCCTTTATTTTTTTGATTGTTATTTCATCACCTAACTGCATTCACTTCCATTATGATAAAGTGTTTTGAGAAATTTGATAATGCTCATATAATGTCCAGATTCTCCTCTATATTATATCCCCTCCAATTTCCTTACTATCTTAATGGCTCCATCTGCACTCCACCTAAGCCTGGAACACCTGGAAGGTACCGAAATGTACATGAAGATGTTATTCTTAAGACTTCAGCTCCAAATTCAATTTCATTATCTCTTAGCTTCTCATGGACAAGCTTACTCTACTGGGCTGGGAAATTGCCCTCTGGGATAATAGACTTCATGACAGACAGATCCCATTCAGTCCGAGTTGGAAACAATACATCAAATGTTATTTTTCCAAGCACTGATGTAGCCCAGTACTGTGTTCTGAGTTCTTTACACTTCATCCAAATGACTGTTGTGCCAGGTACAGCACAAACCACATCATTTAGTCTGCAAGTGGCACAACAGTGATAGGCCTCATTAGTGGAGGTGACAAGATGTTTTAACAGAGAGAAGTTCAAACAATTCGTGGCCTAGTGTAAGAACAATACCCTTACCCAGAATGTTGATAAAACAAAGGAGATCTACTGTGACTTCAAGATATTGGTGAGAGTGGATGAGAAAATCATTAGGTCATCTTTCCTTCCCATACAAGAACTCTATAGCAAATGATGGCAAAACAGGGCAACCAGCATTATCAGATACCCCACTCACCCCGAGAATTGATTGTTTGCCCTTCTGCTCAGTGGCAAGCAGTACCAAAGTATATGATGAAGAACTGTCAGATTTCATTAACTTTTTGTTTCATAAGCAATTAGACTCTTAAACAATGATCAGCCTGATGATACAGTGCTAGTCAGTTAATATGGTGCAATGCATAACTAATCTACTAAGTCTACTAATCATAAACTTCAGGATGGTCAAACCCACTCTACCCCCAGTTCTCACTGATGGCAAAAATGTGGAGGTGGTGAGGACATACAAATATCTTAGGATGTACACAGGACACTCCCTCCCTGGGAGCACTGGAGGGCAGCACCCCGGATTGCTGTGGCTCCATGGATTCCTACAGGACATGCTGGCAGTTGGAGTTCGCTGAAGCCCTGTAGGGTTCCATGGGGGCAGACAGGGGGTGCTGCAGAACCCTACTTTGAGTTTCCACCACACCTGAGAGTGCTTTCAGATAATGCTGATGAGCCAGCTGAAGTGCTCTCAGGTGCAGCATAAAGGAAGCCGCCTCACTTCACTCAGGGAGCCAGAGTCAGGAGGAAGAGGGATGAAGCTTGCCAGTGGAAGAGTGGAGGAGTGGAGATAGAAAGGAGAGGAAGAAGAAAGAGAAAAGAAAAGAAAGGAAAAGAAAGTGCTGTGTGCTGTTTATGATACTGTGCTTAAGGGGGAATAAAAGACAAGCGTTTCCCCATGAAAATAAAATTGCATTGGAAAGACTTGTGCCTAGAGTCTATCTGTGTCATGGTTGGGCAGCTGGTGTGTCCCCTTGTGGCCATAGCGGCAATATTCATCAAACCTCAGTGACTTCATTTTTAAGACTTTTCAGTTGTACTAATTATGTATTTAAACAGTTTTTATCTGCACATTCAAACATTGCTTTCTCAGTATTTACTGCATAATAATATATTGCACTCTTGCTAACATTGTTTTAAATAATGAAAAAAAAAGTGGATAGCAGTTGTTTAAAATTAATTTATTTTTAAAACAAGTGTAATTTTAGATAATATAAAGCTGTCATTAATTTCAAATTACATTAAAGCTGATGAACTATGGTTATGCAAAGAAGAGTAATCTTGTCAAATAACTATTTTGACGTTTGGCAATACCCTTATTAGTAAAAAAGACTCCCAAGAGAGAGAAAACATCTTAACACCGCTTACACAAATTATCTCTTTTGTGTGAAAGAAACCAAGTTCATTTGGAATAATTACTGCTGTGAAAATGACTTTGAGCAGAATCAACACAGAATACTTAATTTTTTACCTTGGGGAATTTTAATGTTGATCTAACATTAAATGTATTATTTGTAATGCAAGTCTTTAAAGGCCATTACATAGCAGTAACATTTATTTAAATGAAATGACAATAAGCAATTCCAGTTTCTTTTAATTTGTAAAATATGAGATTTTAATGCAAGATATACAATACACACACACACAATATAGTTTTGTAAATTACTGCCATGCATTCTTAAATTGAATACTGAGGTGGAATTAAATTAAATCTGAGTCAGGTTATTTGTACAGAGCAAAGCATTTAGTCAAAGACCTATCAAGCTGCAGAGAGACTAAAATGCTGTCTGTTACAGGTATGGTGCCAAGTAATATATAAATATTTTAAGATACAGTCATTTTCTTTTTTCTTCATTTAATGGATTTTTTTTGCCATGGACAGTGTTGAGATGTTTGAAAGCAAAGCAGCAAATTAAATTTGTTTGTTTTTTTTTCTCAACTCTATGAAGTGATAAAATAACAAGATATACAATATTTACATTTATTTTCTCCAATATTGTTTAAGAAATGAGTGTACTTCTATTCTGATTTTTAGGGGCCTTGCACATAAATTTATGGAAACCTTTTCAGTGTTTCCTCCCCTTTTATCACCAACTCCATCAATACTTGTAAAGATTAATACTTCAGCCTTTGTAACTACTTCAAATGGAAGATAAGCCCCAAACGCACAAAATTTCAAATTATTTTTTAAACTGCCTTTTCTGAAATGCTTTCTGGTGTTTCTCAAAGAACGTATTCATTGTTCTCTCGGTGATAACATTTATGCACTTTTCTACATTCTCAGTGTAGCAGGCTTTATTTGTAATCAGTCAGCTTGTTTGAATATTAAAGTGGTTTATAGGAAGTATTGCTCCTGCTGACACTTTTACACAGATTGTCTAAAATGGCTAAACTCATGAAATCTTTGGGACTGACCTTCCACATCTTCATATCATCGATTCCACCAGATGTCTGAAAAGAGCTGAATCCATCGTCTCAGATGACAGCCACCCAGCTCATCCCCTATTTTTACTTCTGCCTTCTGGTGAACATTGCCAGGGCCTCACCGCATCCTTCAGGGACAACTTCTTCCCCCAAGACAATGACGTCACTGAACTCTTGATATCCTGAACATACTAGCTCTGTGCTGTACACGCCTGCTGGTTTATGTACAGTTCTACTGTATGCTACATGTGTACAGACATCTATATTTTGTTATTTGTTCCCCCGATGTTTAATGCAATCTATATATGTACACTTCTGTTTTCTGTACTTAAATCCATTCTTCTGCATCTCTTATTTATCGCATGTGTTTATTTATAAATCATCTTATTGTGTTATTGCCTCTGTACTTAACTACCCCTAATTTTGCACAAGAATTTGACTCTTGCAGTGTACATGACAATAAAGATCTAATCTAATCTCACCTTTATGTACCTTTCACAAATTTATTAATTTTACTAGTGAACCGGAACTAATAAGATGACATATAGCTGTTAAGTACCCAACATTACCATATTGTTAGATTTATACAGTCTGCCTGCATTTTCTGTGTAGAATGTATCCAAATATAAGAGTATATAATGTTAAGTAAAAAAATAGGTTTCTCCATAAATAATAGCACTGATTAAATTATGCAATTATGGAGTAAATATTACAGTTAATTACAAGCAGCTTTGCATAAAATGTGAAAAATATTGTAGCGACTAAGGACTAAGGACACAATACAAGTGCTGGAAAACGTGGTGCTCCAAAAATGCTGAGTTTATTAAATAAGAAATGGGCAGAACAGCCATAAAAACTTCCCCAACCTGCTGTGTTTTTTTAGGGACCTAGACACACCTCCCCCACACCCCATTCCTTCCTGTCTCCTCCCTCCCCCTGCGCCGTCTTTCTTTATATGTGAAAAGTGCAAGTTGGATACTCAGTGTTCGATTAAACTGTTCCACTAATCCATCGCTTTGTGGGTGTAAAGGGGTAGTCCGAGTCTTCTGGATCCCCAGCTGCTGACACATCTGCTGGAACACCCGGCACTCAAAGTTGCACCCCTGATCAGAATGAAGTTCATTTGGGATGCCAAAACGGCTAAAGAAACCCTCAATAAGTGCCTGGGCAACAGTCACAGCCTCTTGATCAGGAAGGGTGTAAGCTTCTGGCCATTTTGTAAAGTAGCCTATTACTACAAGAACATACCGGTTTCCCTTCTCTGACCTAGGAAAAGGGCCTAACACATCAACACCTACCCGTTCCATGGGAGCTCCCACCTGATACTGCTGTAGGGGCGCATGGGACTGTCCGGGAGGGCCTTTCCGGACTGTACATACATCACACCTCCTGCAGTGATCTTCTACATCCCTCTGGCAGTGAACCCAGCAGAATTTCTGTTGTATCGGGCATAAAGTTTTTCTTATGCCAAAATGTCCAGTTCCTGGGGCCTCATGGTGATCTTTGAGAACTTGCTCCCTGAGGGCTTTTAGAATCACCAGTTGCCACTGCAATTCACCTGTGGCAGGTATGCACCAGGACCGCATTAGAATCCTATCCTGTAGGGCAAGACTGTCCCACTGTGCCGACAAGCCCTTCACTTCCAGGGATTCTCAAGCCACATCTGCCCAATTGGGTTTACGCTGGGTCTCTAACCACTGAATGATCAATTGTAGGGCTGGATCTTCTTTCTGTCGGCCCTTCCAATTTATAACCATGTCTATCAAATTTAAGGCTTGACACCCCAGACCTGTCTCACCTGCTCTTTCAGCATCCTGGGCTTCCTGACGATCGCAATGACCACAACCCTCGGCTGCACACGGCCTCTGGGACAGAGCATCTGCATTGCTGTGAGGCTGTCCAGCTCGATGTTCCACACAGAAATTGATTGCTTGAAGATGCTCGATCCATCGGGCAACCTGTTCCTCGGGTTCTCGGAATGTCAGCAGCCATTGTAGAGCAGCATGATCTGTGCGGATGACAAACGGAAGCCCACATAGTAGATGTTTAAAATGCTGAACTGCAGAAACTACAGCCAGGAGTTCCCAGTGAGTTACACAGTAGTTTCTTTCTGCTTTTGACAATGCCCAACTATAATAGGCCACCACCCATTCACCATCAGGTTGTGTCTGGGAAATTACTACCCACATTACATGCATCAGTGTCCAAGTAGAAGGGCAACTTCAGGTCAGGAGGAGCTAAAACACGAGCCTGGCTGAGGGCTTGTTTAAGGCCACTAAATGCCTCCTTATATTCCTCTGTCCAGTGATAAGGCACATATGTGTGCAAGAGATTATGTAGAGGTGCTGCAATTGTGGCAAATCCTAGGATAAACCTATGGTAATATGAGGCCAAGCCTAGGAATTCTTTAACTTGACGTCTGTCACTCGGTTCTGGCCACTGCTTCACAGCATTTACTTTTCCCTCCTCAGTGGCTATACCTTCGTGGCTGATCTCAGGACCCAAAACTAAAATTTTCTTTCACATCAGGTGGCATTTCTGTGGGTGAAGCTTTAGTCTTGCACTCTGTATCCTCTTTAAAATATCCTCTAGGGCTTTAAGTGCATCATCAAAAGTATTCCCATGTACCAAGAGATCGTCCAGGTACACCAAACACTGTGTAGGTGGAATTCCAGCAAGCACTCGTTCCATCAAGCGTTCAAAAGTCGCAGGGGCATTGCATAGTCCAAAGGGCATGACCCAGAACTGCCACAAACCTTGCCCTGTAGATAAAGCAGTTTTAAGTCGTGCCTGCGGGGTAAGAGCCACCTCCCAATACCCACTCCAAGGTCCAATGAGGAGAACAAGGCAGACCCAGCCACCAGTTCAAGAGATTCATCAATCCAGGGTAGAGGATAGGGGTCCTTAAGTGTGACACTATTTAGCCGTCAGTAGTCAACATAGAATCTCCAGCTGCCATCTTTTTTTTTACCATTACTATTGGGGAGGCCCAAGGTCTTTCAGAAGGTTCAATAATACCTGCGTTCTTCATCTCTTCCAGGATCTGATTTGCTGCCTCCTGCCAGCCTAAGGGGATTCAGCGTGGAGTCTGCAGTATAGGGGGGCATCACCAGTCACAATATCATGCTGGACTACATGGGTTTGTCCAACATCAACTGAATTGGTAGCAAAACAATCCTTATACTTTATTAAGAGTGCCTTCAGGCGCTGGCCTTGTACAAAATCAAGCCCCTCCATATTGGCCTCCCAGATCGCTTGAATAACTCGAGGTACACCAGTTTCTTTGCAGATTGATGAAGGCCTGTCAGCCTGAACGGGACAATGTGGAGGTTCTGGTGCCACCCCCATCAAGAGGCTGGAATGAGATTGTACAGCAGAAAGGGCATCCAAGTGTGGTGATTTTATGGTAATAGATTGGTTTTGAGGTGTGACAGGCTGGACGAAGCTTGATACAGCAGCCATGACTGAGCTCTCCAAAGATCCCGAGGAAGAGGTTAACGGTAGGATAGAACACCCAGCCAGATGCAGAGTTTCTGTCTGTAAATTGATACTGGCACCAAGGTCCCGCAAAAAGTCCAGCCCCAGAATACATGGATCTTCCATTGCAGCTACCTAGACTTCATGCTCTCCGGTCCAACCAGCCAATTCCATCCTCACTTTCAATCTTCCAATCATTGGTGTTTCCTCCCCAGTGACTGTACTCAAGTGTGTTGTAGTGGGCTCACGGTTGAAGTCCCATAGGAGGGCGTCAGGGCGTACAAGTGTAACTGTAGAACCAGTATCCACCAATGTGTAGCAGGGCTTATTTTCAACATGGATGGCAACATAGCAGCTTGCCCCTGTACCTATCTGCCCCACCCTGAATTCCAGCTCACAAGATAGATTGAACTCCTCTGCTGTGACTTTTTGTAACAATCCCTCATTCCTCACATGGCTTTAGGGACCAGCGCTGTCCCATGTTCGCTGGCCCCCCAGTGTTTCCCTGCAGTTGTTCATCTTTTACTGGGCAGTCCCTCTTTAAATGGCCACCTCTTCCACAACGCGCAGGTCTGCTTCAGATATTCTCTTTCCAAGATGCCATTCAAGTGCATTGATCAGTGCTTTAAAGTTGAGTCTATCTTCTACTCTCAGATCAGTTAATGCTTGCAATGCTTTACCCTCAAGGGATATGGCCAAGTTCAAAGCTTGATCTCGCGGATTCCAACAATTGGCAAGAGCAACTAACTGGAAGCGGGCTAGAAATGCATCCCATGAACTCTTACCATCATAGCGCCCTACTTTGATATGACGCTCCACTGATGCCTGTTGCATGTAAGCCCCTCCTTCTCTTGCAAGATTCTTCCATGCAGTATTAGATTCCGCAGGTAGCTGACCTTCACATGCTGACATCTGTTGCTGCAACCCGTCAGGTCCTTCCACGGCTTGGGCCACCTCCGAAAACACCCGCGGCGGATTGTTCCATTCATTGCTCTGCATATCCGGATTTATTGGCAACGTACCTCGCTGAAGCTCTGCAACCTGGCTGCACGGGCTTGGAGTCTCGCAAATGCGTCTTGTTTCATTTTCCACGTGAACTACTACTACTCCTTTTATACTTCAGTGGGTGCAGGTGCCTTAACTACGAACCCCAGAGCACTAATAAGGAAATTGGCCAAAGTGTGTGGGTGCATGTGAACGTGGGCTCCACTAATTCCCTTGTCAATAACCTGGGACTGCTTGTCCATGCTACTGCATGTACTTATGCTGGCCCAGAGGTTGAGCACAGTGTTTATTTTTAAATGTCACACTGCCATGGACCTTTGTCTTACTTCACAACACATGCAGGTGCAGGGAGTAGTTGCAGGGTGAGGGTGCCTGAGCACTTGTTCCTTTTGCTCTAAATTCCTCTTTTAAGCCCTGTTAATGAGGGGGAGACCTGCTGCACACCCAGGTTTTAGGCACTGACTTGAGGGCTTGAATTTCATTTCTGGTGGGGGAATTTCAACACAATTTAATAACAATTGGGTTATGTTTTATTGATTGTGGATGGGGTGTCAGTGAAATTCAGTATATCTATTATGATAAAGACTATTATTGTTATAGACCACCTTGCTTATCTTATCATGTGCATGTCCTAAATGTATTCAGTGGCATTTTCAGCAATCAGTGCTCAAAAACATATACTTACACATTATAATATCAGTGCTGCATAAAGTGAACACCAAGATTATTTAGGATATTTTGTTTTGCACAAACTACTTAAAATTGCTTTTGCAAGATATTTTTTAAATCCAGATTGTCATACAACAACTTTGTCAGGTTTGTGATGTTTGCTATTCATGCATCAGTATACAAAGTAAATATTATCAGGATAATAACACTTACTGAAGACTTAATATTTAATGGACAGATGACAAGTCAAAATAAATACAATTTCAAATGTCACAAACTCCTGATATTTTAAGGTTCCAAATTTCTTCCACTCTTTTTAAACATTTGTTCCAACTTTAAGGCCACGTCTGTGATGTCAAGCTGCACAATTTAAGATTAATCCATTATTTCCGAACTCCTGTAAAACACTATTTGTTGTGTTGTTTTCAGCATTCTTTAGTGCATTAATGGTGATAACTGTTTTATTGTTTGGCCTCTGCACTACAGCAGGGTTAACCATTGAACTGGCACATAATTACACATAATTTGTGACTGCATTCCCCCTTATTATTTGTCTCCTTTATTACGTGCTGTATGTGCTTTCTTTATATTTGTCATACTTTAGTTGTTAAACTTTTGAACATTACTTTGCCTCCAAAAACCTGAAAAAACCTGGCAAATGGAAAAATAATGCTAATTTAGGATTAGCCAATTGAAATACACTATTTTAAGAGCCTCACTAACTACACACCTCCATGATTAGTCTGTTAGCCAATTTGAGATTGTAAAATCGGAGTGGTCTACCCAGCACTTTGAAGCATTATGAGTTGAGTCAAATGAATGTATGGTCAATGTGGATGTTTTGAAACACTAATACGTTTAATTTTGAAATGAGCATACAATGGTTGTACTGAAAGTTATTTCTGTTTGCCATTTTCTCTGAAACTATTAACACAAATGTGATGATTTTACAACAGCAGGTAATGTAAGTCTTACTGCATGACTGACATAATTTCTGTATTTCTAGGTATTGCAGATATGAGGCACAAATAAAGAGAAGTCATCAAGTATTTGACTGAAGAAGGATGTACTGCTGCCAACATGCACAAAAGGCTCAGAAATCTGAATGGTGAGGTGCCAATTGATAAGAGTAATGTGTGAAGATGGGTGAAAACCTGTGTTGATGACAAACCATGTTGTGGAAAACCAATGACAGCAGTAATTGAGGACAACCAAAACAAGGTGGGTGACATGATTCATATTACCGCCTGAGAAATTGTTGAGAAACTTGGCTTTGATCACAGTGTTGTCAAGCAGATTGTCCATGAACTTGGATACAGGAAAGTGTGTGCCAAGTGAGTACCTCAGCAATAACAGCTGATGTGAAAAGAAAAGACAACATAAACTGCTGAAGGCAATCCAGTTACACCAACATCACAGGTTTTTACACAAATTGAATGGTCAGTGGTGCCACATCCACCTTACAACCCCTATCTGTCACTCTTAGACTTTAACTTGTTAGGTCAAATGAAGGAAAACCTTCAATGATATTGGTGAAGTGGAAGAAGTTAACAGATACTGGACCAGGGAGTGTCTCAAAGAATTTTTCCAAAGTGGATTGTTAATTGTGTTCATAGGTGCATCACCACTGGTGAAGAACATTTTGAATACTACCATGTTACAGACAAAGAGTTACTTATTAATAAAGGTGTTGTGATCTGACAGTCATTACTTTCATTACATCCCTCGTGTGGTGCAGCTCATTTTGCTACTATTGTAAAATAGTCATAGATACAGATAAGCCACTTAGAAAATAGGTGGATGGTTGATTGGACAAAGATAGACATGTTCATCACATTCAGATAATGAATATGAAACCTACATTTCTTTTTTAGAGTATTGTATAATGCTGCAATAGGAAGCAATTGATCTTCCTATCATTTACAACTCACTCATTAAAAAACAAAAACAAGATAAAATTGATTACATCTCACAGCTGATTGGTCAAAGTTCACATCGTTCTGCTCTCAAAGCAGGCACAAATTATATGTTTTTAGTTCTGAACTCACTTAGAACAAGATAAATGTGGTAATAATGAAATCCTTTTTTTGCATTGAAAGAGTAGCATTATTTGAAATTTATTATGTTGAATCAAGCAGATCCCATTCTGAAATACAAGCACAGCATAATCAAAGTGATAAACCCCTAATGAATTACTTAATTTCATTACCAATTGTCTCCTCCATCTTGTGTGTCTTATTAAATCGAAAATGAGCACCTGCCTCTTTCCAATGTCCCGTATGACTGATGTTAACAAATTCAGCATCATCTTAATATATGTGAAAAAAATGTGCTAAAGGAGAAAGAACTGGGGTCAGAGAAAACTTCATATACCCCATGAGTAGTTAACTGTTAACTGATGGTGCCAAATGTATGGTGTTTTTATCATTATAGTGTACTATGCTTGTTCTGACTGCTGTTGCACTTCAGTTTATCCTAGGGGACTAACAAAGTATCTTTTACTTTACTTTATCAGGCCAGGACCATACCCAGGACCATACCTTGTAGTTGTGGGGCAGTAACAGTAACCACTGTACAACTGTGATGCTCTTATACAAACATAATCAATTCAAATAAAGTGAACAAAAGCAGATGAATCAAAGGCAGGGCTTGAACTTGCGACATACAGTTTAATTTTCTGCACACTAGTACAGTATAGCACACTGCCAAAGAAGACCAACTAAGGTTACATTAAAAAATAGCAGAAGTAAACACACATTTATGTTAAGAGAATTTACTAGTAGTAATGAGCAAACCGTGTTTAATTCAGGAACTTAGCCAAACTTCAGTGAAGGATGAACTGAACTAGATTTCAGAGGACTATAATGGTGCAATGGTCTTTTAAGTGCCCCTGTGGGCTAGGAAAAAGTAGTCTGTCAGCAATTCTAGACTGATTATTGTAGCCAAATATGTGATCTGAGATGTGAGTGCTAACCACTGTGCCACCATAAAAACATTCAGACAAAATGAAAACTACAAATAAAATACAACAAGGCCTCAAACTAGCAATAAGTAAATGGAATGTAGATTGTTGGGCTGAAAGCGTGCCAATCTGGAGGCTCACATTAGCCAGGCCCCCATGCTGCAGCATTGAGATGGCTAATTCCATTGTTTGAAGACATACTGTAGCTCAGTTGCAGGGGGCACGTCGGTTTCATTTCCCTTGTGTCTGTGTAGATGCTTCAAACTTTCTTCTTTGATTAAGAATAAAGAAACACCTTGTAAATAGTAATAAATGTTTTATTTTTTTATCTCACAACATATCCTGCATTTTCTGATAAGGGTAGTTGGAGGCGAGGGCTCTTTCAAGGCTTGTTTTAAGATGTTGTTTGCATGCATAATTAGCCATGCGGTCCTGTGATGCCAAGACACAGTGATCAGTGTTATATATCCCTTGGCAGTACTAGCAATACCCGCGATTTTTTGTTTAATTTAAATGCACACAGAATGGAAATCTGGTTGTATTTTTCAACTTTTGTGGTGTTGGGACACATTTTTCCCTTTTAAAATTTACTGATAACACTGATAGGGTTGAAAAGAATGCAAGTGGAAGAAATGAGTGCACTTAGAAACAGGGAAAAATATCACACAGCACTGTTTGGTGGATAAGACTGGGTGGGAGGGGGTGGTTTCTCAGCTGCTGAAACTGCATTTTATTTCCTGCGAGACAGCGATGGCCATATAGGCAACGATCTTTCAGTAGGCATGCTTGAATTTTCTGTACATTGCTGCTACAGCTCAGTGACGTCATGTTGCCTCGCAAAGCATTATGGGGGTACTTCATCTAATCAGCTGCACTGTGAATTTTGGGAAAATATTGCGCAAACAAGGTCATGGAAAACACAGCATATTGACTGTGAAAAACGTTTTGGTGAATTTCGCCAATTAACAATATTTACAAGTTTGAGGAAGATGCAGAATCAGTGCAAATAGTAATAGTAATGCTCTATCTTTTAGACAAATGCAATGTTTGATCATCATCTTAGACCCTTTTCAAGTTTTGAAGTGATTTGGTCTGTTAAATTATAAAGTTCCCATCTGTCAGGGCTTTTTTTTGTGTTTTTTGGACAAGTACAATTCCTGACCAGAAGTGCAGCTGCAACTTGCATGCCTGCTGTAGACAGATGGACATTGAAGCATTGAGAGACACCTGGCTCTACGCAAAAAATCATCCACATTTTATGTAATATAACAAAACTGTGAATGTGAATTGATATGCAGGTCTTCATACATGTCACTTTTAACCACCTTACATTACCAGTAGGTAGTACTCCTTACACCTAGATGGCCATTTTCAGAAGTTATTCATTGATCCATTTTCTTTTGCTGTCTGAATTCTTCCAAGTTTAGTGGATCCTTATTGCATAAAGAAGACTATTGTTGAAAATTTCCTGTGACACTTGTGTCACAATTGCTCAAGTGGGCAAAGATGAGTATTCTGTTGTGGTAGGTGAAGTGAACTGTTGTAAGAAGCTTTTTTCATTGTTTTCACAATTCTTTACCAGTAAATTATAATTTCTTTAAGACATGAAAGCTTGTTTTACTAAAAAAAAAAAAAAAAAAACAGAGAAAAATGGTTAAAAAGAAAAAGTGAAGATTGGAAATGAAAAGTAAGGAAGTGCACCTATAACCCTATATTCAAGTTGCTTCTGTGAGAAATTTATAATTTAACCCTTATCCATGAATACCATTTTTATAATGTTTCCATGAATGGGGGATCTTACAGACCCCCATCTTGCAGACCATTTTAAACTGGTTAAATCTGCCTAAAAAACAATACAATAACTTCAGAAATTTTTATTACCTCTGAAATGAAGTAAATGTGATAGCAAATTTTCAATGGTGTACATGTTACCTTTGTAAGAGTAATGCGTGTTTAGTGTTCACCAAATCATATAAAATACAGTTATAGTAGCACTAAAACAAGACGTCAGTTACATGTCTGATTCGCATTCAGAACAGTCACTCAGAATCAGCCTCAACTTCAAATTGTTTGCAGGCCAGACACACAAGGGAACACTCTGAATGTTCCTGGCAAACTGGAAATTTGCACTGGGAGCAAGCAGCCTTTATCTTTCTCACCTTTGCCCTTGGGTACATGTGACAGCGTCGCTTCTTAGCTACATTTGCTGCATCTCCAAGGGGCTGTTTCATTGTCAATTTTTGTTTCCTCATCACTTGACACAGTGTCACTTCCATCATCATTGTCCTCTTCATTTGAGTTGTCTGATGTATCGAAATCCAACAACTCCTTCATTATTTCAGCCAGGGCTTCACTTGCATTGAATTTCTTTGTTGGTCGTTGACTCATTGTTCATAAACACATCAACTGGACTTGCTCCTCAACAAACTATGCACCAGCAATGCCTCAGGCAGGACCAAGAAAATCTAAACCAAAGAAAATACAAATTTAAATAGAAAATTCAAATTTAAAATATAAAACAAAGCAAAAACGTTTGTACAAAAATGGTAGCATTTCCATGAATGGGGGGGTCTCGGAGGCCCCCAACTACTTTTTGCTTCTGTAAAACTTATTTGCAGTAAGCTATTGAGAAGCGGATTTCGGCACATTTTTCAAGACAACAAAAAATGAAATATCAGAAAATTTCATGGCTGTCGTATTACCTTGAAAGGGAAAGAATTTGAAAATCTGAGACTGGGGGTCTTGGAGACCCCCTCATTCGTGGATTAGGGTTAAAACAGATGTAGTTTTATGTGAGAGGTGGTGTGCAGCATTGCACGTGCTCAGCAGACATCAGGTGTAAGTGCAAAATCCAAAGATGGTATCCTAGTCCAAGTTTTGAACCCAGAAACAAAGAAGCTCTACTGCTAACCAAAATATGATAAAAAATACTTTCTTAATTATGTTTATGTCATGTTTAATATTGATGACCATCATAATATGAGTAAGAAAAATATGTACTTACCATTATTATGTATTACCAGTAACGGCACACTGCATGATAACGTGAAGTGAATACACTTGACTTGAGTATTTATAGTTTTCATACTCTTTCTCTGTATGGCTGATGCACTTGCTGCTTCCTGAGCAGTTCTTGTTTTTTCCAGCCTAGCGGCCTGCTTCTTATCTTCTTTTGTTGGTATATTTTCACGTTAAAACTGATTAAGTCAGTGTTTGTACTGAAATTACTTAGTACATTTTCTTTACTTTTCACTTAAGCTGGCACTTAAGTCTTGAATCTGCCTGAAGAATGATTTAAGATATGAAGAGGTAAGGGATGTGACGATGAAGGTGGTAGAGGTGAGAACGGTGCCCGTACGCATGCGCCGCATTGCCACCCTGCTGGCTTCTGCCAAGAGTTGATTCTACAATAAAATAAAAATAAAAAGAGGAATAACCGAAGCGGATAGCAGACGTCACGTAGTATATGTGTACCAAATTTCAGGTCAATAGTTTGCGAACTACAGGTGATTTAAAATCCTGGACAGACAAACGAATAGCTATGGGAGTGTATTATATATAAAGATACCCACCACACTTTTATAATGTTATTTTTATACTTTTTTTCATCACATCCTGGAACACTAATAAAAAACGATTAACTGCTCTTTGCATGTTTTTCACTCTAGTGTGTTCTGTACTAAGTATAGTGAACTTAACTAAGATATTATTCACCCATATCAGTTTAATAGCCTTCATAAAGAATGAATGTACAATGACTGATTCAACCTCTTGAAATCTTGAACTGTTAAACATTCAGTTTTTCAAATTTTTATAGCATGTTACATAACCAATTTTTTAAACGACCATTTTATTCAGTCTGGAAATTCAGACTGCTGTATTCAGTATACAGTAGCATCTGAAGTTTATAGCACAAATGTGTGCTTTTTGCACCCATAGTTACTGTATTTAACTCTGCTTAGCTATGCAAACAGAACCATGCTTGCTTGATAAGTTTTTCTAGTATGACATTAGCTTTGTGTTTTTTTTTTTTTAATTTTGAATAAACCAACAAACAACAGTTCTACTATAGATTTAAAAATACATTTCTTTTACCTTGTAATAGTAGCCCAGGCTTGTAGTAATACCATTAAACTCAGTAAAAGTGAAATCAAATTCTTCTGATATCATTATGTAAGAGAATTGCTTAAATATATGTTAGCAAAGAGGCTGTCATGTATTGGACAGTTTGTAATAAAGATATCTTGGCAAAATTGTATAAAAGGAGGACAAAATAACTATTTTTGTAACCATCACTAGACATAATTCAGACTTTTCAGACATTAACTTAAACAATTAGGTGGTGTCAGAGAATCTCTCCATTTATAAATTGATTTTATCCATTGTTTTGGGCAACGATGTCTCTTAAACATGATATTATATGCAGAATCACAAAAAAGGCAATTAGTTAATTTGCCATCAGCTATTGATCAGCTATTTCCTACAGTAAATACTATAATACAGGAGTTCAATAACCACGCTAAAAGATTTTGTGGCATGTTTTCAATGAGACACTTGCATTATTCTGCCATACTACAATGAATAAGGTGCTAAAGTGTATTGATGGAATGTGAAACTTTAATGTGAATGTAATTAGATGTGACAGCTGCTGGATATTTGAAATCCACAGATCATACCCACTCAATTACTAACAGAAAAAAGCAACATGGCAGCATCCCTCACAGAATTACTTAGTATAGTATTATTTTTCAGCAGTCAGCTTTGCTTGAGGTTTGTGAGGATCCTGTGCATATAACTTTTTTTTTATAACAATCTAGAATAATTTGTTAAAACTAAAAACCTGACCAGGACCTCACTAGCTAGCCTTAGAAAAAGACCTCACCCCAGACAGCCTGAAACCTCCTACACACCTGAAAACCAGGATTCAAGGCATCCTCGGATGCAAAATGGGGCAAAAACCTTGCAATTTCAAAAATACTCAAACAATACAAGAATGTCCTTCAAGGTTAGTGTCTATCTTGAGAAGACAAGGCAAAGGCAAATGATGAAAGTTTATAGATGAAGAATGTATTTATTTTAATAAAAAGAATCACAAGGGCAAAACAGAAGAAAACAGCACAAATAAGGCATAATGGGTATGCCAATAAAGGCTACCCAAGGCAATCAAGTTCAGCCTGTAATCCAGCAATTAAATAATCCAGAAAATCAAATGCAATACTTACAGGAAAAAAATCGCTGTATCAACTCTCACTGAACTTCTGAGTGACCTACACCACAAAGTGAAATATAACGGTTGAGGGTGGTGCCTCAAGAATGATGTAATGGTGGCCCCGCCCCTTGGGGGGTTCCACACACAGAATATCAGGAACATAAGTAAACTGCAAAAATACCCAACACCTAATTATTAAATAACATTACTAAGCAATAACAATATTGACAAAAAATACATAATTAAAATATTATGAAATGTTCATCCATTTTGTAAGTCTCAGAAGTTACTGAGAAAGGGAAGCTACTGGGACTTACTGAGAAACTGAAGCCCTTACCAGCCAGCATCATACATAAGGAAGGATCAATCCCTGGACAGGGTGCCAGTCCATTGCAGAATGAAAACCCACGGACAAACACACACGAACACACACATACTGTACTGTAAATATGACAAGTTCAATTGAGCATTAACAGTTCAAATTACTTGCATGCCTTTGAACAGAAATAGAACACACCCACACAGGCACAGTAAAACATGCAAAGTCCACACAGGGAGCACTTGGGACATGAACCCTGGTTTCCTTAATTCAAAGTGTCAGCAACACTAGTGTGTCACCTCACATGACAAATAATAATTCCAAAACTAATGCAAATAACAATAAAAAGGAAAATAAACAAGCCTGGGAATAAATCCTGGCTGAAACATAATAGCAAAAACTATATAATTTTATCCTTTTCAATATTCCAAAGATAAGGTGTTGGGTTGACTGTCAACTTTAAATTGTGCCAGAACATTGAAGTGTGCATGGCCTTGTACAGGGATAAGATGACATGTAATCATGGAAGAGTTTTACAAAATGGATAAATGGAATTTATAAATTGTGTGACAGAATAAGGATGACCCCAAACCTAGGAAGACATCAGTGTATTTCACATTAGAATTTAGTAGGGTAATTTATTGAGTAAAAAATATAAAGGGGGTCGGGAAGAAATAAAACATACAAAAAAGGTTACTAAAATAACAAATGCTAAGCCCTTTTGGGTTTTTCTTAACTTATCTGATCTGACTACTGGTCTAAAGAATCAAAGCATTACTTCTACCTCCTGGCCTTTACTGAAATCCACTTTCTCCTTCCCAGATGAACCCTCACCTCAACCGAAGTTCACCTGATGGAGGACATAGAGGCCCCTATAGGGCTACTCTCAAAAGTGCTTCGAGTACACCTCCAGCTGACCAGGAAGCACTACCAGGTCACCACTGTTCCCACAAAGACTCCTACAAATACTACATTTTCCAAGTGCCTCTGTGAACCCTTAGCTACTGCCCACTACTCCTTCCATACAGCTCAACCCCAGGAATAACTTTGACATGGCAACTCGGATAGGTAAGGTTATCCTAGCCTTTTTATGTACTGCCTCACCATTACCTCCAACCTACTTTATATTTGTTAAGACCATAGCTTGGTAGAAAAAAAAATACAGTACCATAAATATATTGTCAATCAAAATGAAATATCATTATTTAGTACTGAAGTTATCCAAAAACAAAGTGTCTCTTATAATGAAGTAGTCACAAATTTAGGGATAAATCTGACTACAAGATGGTGGAGTGGTGGCTCTGAGGCTAGGGATTTGTGCCAGCAATCGGAAGGTTGCTGGTTCAAATCCCATAAATAACAGAAGTAATTTCGTTCCAGTGGCCCCTTAATCCAGCTCTGTAAGCAAGTCCTCCAACTTACAGGGAAAACTTGGGGACTGGTGGTAGGATTGGCACTCCAGCCACTGCTAAAAAACTCACACTGTTTCACTCCAAGCAAACTAGTGTGGTGCTGATGCATCACCCATTGTATGGCTGCGCTTGAGTCCAAATTTGGGATCCTGAGGGGGTTCGTCATGTGGTGAGTGCGGCAACACGCTGTATCATTGCATGCTACCAGCTTCCTCTGACTAGAAGGAAATGCTGCGTGCAAATTTATCAAACAAGAATAGGGTTTTTTGGATTTTGAAAAGGACAGGTATGCTGGAATATCCAGTGGCTGGTGCTGAGAATGTAGGGGGTTCTGAGGCAACGTCTGTGTATTTATTCTTTGTACTTGTGTAATGTAAGCTATGCTTATGCTTAAAATTTCTTTAAGGTGATGGTGTGTGATGTCCTCATTCTTGTTTGTGACTTTTATGGACAGGATACTAAGAAACAGCAAAGGTTTCAAAAGTATCCAGCTTGAGGGGTTCTCTGCTATTTCCAGATAATACTACATTTTGCCTTATTTAAATTGAATTTTAGTACATTTTTGAGCAATTTGGCTTCTGTAAACATAAGATGCAGCATCTGATTTTTTTTCTGAAAATGAGTGAGGTGCTCCTTACTTGGGAACAGAGGCAGGTGAAGCACTCCTTGAGTTTTCATGGATCTTCCTTGACTCCAGTAAGGTACTGTATGTGTGCAGTATTCAAAGATGACAAGCACTGTCACTCTGCAACCTCTGATGACCATTGCATGTTAATTGTAAAATGATTGCCTACTGTAGCCGCTTAATTTGCCAATTATGTGGGTTTCAACTAATAATAACAAAACCCAAGTACAGACATATACTGGACCAAAAAAATGTTTTGTTTGTAATGATTTTGAAATGTTTTGATCTGCTAAGTGTTCTTCTTCTTGGCAAATTGTCCCTCTGCTTTTGGATACAACTGTTTTGACACAGATTTGCAAATTTCATGTGTGAAAACTGGGAATTGCAAAAAGGCTAATTTACTTATACAATAAAAAATGGTGCATAGTGTAATATTTAAGTCAGTGACCTAATGGTGATTCTAAATTGGCTCACTACGAGTGAGTGTCAGTGTGTGCGTGAGTTAGTGCGACCTGTGAGGGACTGGTGCTAGATTAGGCTTTCACTCCCCCACACTGAAATAAGTGAACTATGAAAATGAGTGAATGGAAAATAAAGGGTTAAAAAATCACAGACATGCAAGTAATACATTCTGTACAACCAGAATCTTTATAGTGTATCTTTAAAATTTATTTAAAACTGGCAGTACCAAATAAACTGCTCAAAAAAATTAAAGGAACACTTTATACGCACATCAGATCTCAATGGAAAAAAAAATCCTGCTGGATATCTACACTGATATGGACTGGGTAATGTGTTAGGAATGAAAGGATGCCACATTGTTTGATGGAAATGAAAATTATCAGCCTAGAGAAGGCTGGATGCTTGTATGCATGCCTGACAATGTCGGGGTATGCTCCTAAAGAGACGACGGATGGTGTCCTGGGGAATCTCCTCCCAGATCTGGACCAGGGCATCACTGAGCTCCTGGACATTCTGAGTTGAAACCTGGCAGTGTCGGATGGATTGCAAAATAATGTCCCAGAGGTGTTCTATTGGATTTAGGTCAGGGGGGCCAAGTGTGGGGGACAATCAATGGTATCAATTCCTTCATCCTCCAGGAACTGCCTGCATACTCTCACTATATTAGGCCAGGCATTGTCATGCACCAGGAGGAACCTAGGACCCACTGCACCAGCATAGGGTCTGACAATGGGTGCAAGGATTTCATCCTGATACCTAATGGCAGTCAATGTGCCGCTGTCTAGCCTGTAAAGGTCTGTGCATCCCTCCATGGATATGCCTCCCCAGACCATCACTGACCCAACCACCAAACTGGTCATGCTGAACAATGTTACAGGTAACATAACGTTCTCCACATCTTCTCCAGACCCTTTCACGTCTGTCACATGTGCTCAGGGTGAACCTGCTCTCATTTGTGAAAATCACAGGACGCCAGTGGTGGACCTTCCAATTCTGGTATTCTATGGCAGATGCCAATTGAGCTCCACGGTGCCAGGCAGTGAGCACAGGGCCCACTAGAGGACATCGGGCCCTTAGGTCACCCTCATGAAATCTGTTTCTGATTGTTTGGTCAGAGACATTCACAGCAGTGGCCTGCCGGAGGTCATTTTGTAGGGTTCTGGCAGTGCTCATCTTGTTCCTCCTTGCCCACAGGAGCAGATACCAGTTCTGCTGTTGGGTTAAGGACCTTCTATGGCCCTATCTGGCTCTCCTAGAGTAATCGCACGTCTCCTTGAATCTCCTCCATGCCCTTCAGACTGTGCTGGGAGACACAGCAAACCTTCTGGTAAAGGCACGTATTAATGTGAAAATCCAGGAGAAGTTGGACTACCTCTGCAACCTCTGTAGGGTCGAGGTATTGCCTCATACGACCAGTAGTGACACTGACCATAGCCAAATGCAAAACTAGTGAAAAAACAGTCAAAAAAGATGTCAGTGGCCTCCACCTATTAAACCATTCCTGTTTTCGTGGTGGTCTCATTGTTGCCCCTCTAGTACACCTCTTGTTAATTTCATTAACACCAAAGCAGCTGAAACTGAGCAGCAACCCCCTCTGCTACGTAACTGACCAGATCAATATCCCAGAAGTTTCATTGACTTGATGCTATAATCTGATTAAAAAGTTCTCGTTTAATTTTTTGAGCAGTATATATTTGTATTTAAAACATAATTGCAATAATCCGTCATAGATTTTACCAAACAAAAAGTTAGTGTTGCATGTTTATCAGTTTTAAGGATAATCTGAATATATTTAAAATAAAACCACTAAATTTAAAAGGGATCCTGTGAGTAAACACACACACACACACACAAGTGGTTCCATTTGGATCTATGTTTCAGCAAAAGATTCTAGATGTAAAATAAAATAGCATTTTCACAATTTATGAATGCAAGGGGCCAGAACAGATCTAAACAGCATCAGTTCCAGAGCAGGAACTAAATCTGGACAGGGGGCATTGTTTAATTTCTACATATTAATTTTTTGAAAGTGCAGCCCGTAGGGAGTGCCACTGACCCACAAACCCCAGACATAATTGCACAGTCAAATCCTCAGTTCAGAATTAATTTTTTTATTTAATGAAAGTACCTTTGCACTGGCTTCCTTTCCAAGCATCCACTATAAACAAATCTTTTTCTTTTCTATTTTTTCTTTTCTCTTTACTCCTCACAAATGAGGGTTGCCCTGCTCCACTCCTGCCTCCAAATCTCAGATGGAGTTAAGGCAGCTTCTTTTATGGCGTACCTGCGAGCACTTCCAGTACCATGGCATTGCATGATGGAAGCACTTCCAAAGTATCGACAATATTCCCCAGGATTTCCCCCTGGAGGCATCCAAGTACCCTAACAGGGCCATATATCAGGACTACATCTCCCAGTATGCCATGCAGGAGTACCAATGGGCGTTCCACGAGAAGGGTGCTGCCATCCTGTGCAAAGGCAGAGTGCATGATCCCGGGAAGCTGTTTTCTTTTGACCTTCCATTATTATGGCCAGAAAATATGCCAGCGATTAATCTGGCCAAGATGCCTGCCCTTCCATAATAATGGCTTCTGTGAGCGCTGAAGTCGGAAAACAACGGAAGAACTTAAACCCAATTAAAGTAAAAATAATTTCTTTATTCTTAATTCTTGGTGAGTAGAGAGAATGTGAGACTACCTCTTCCCAACTCAGTCAACTGATTTGGGTTTTAGCAGAATATCTAAAATAAACCCGTTCTCTCTTTTATATCCTAGAAAAGGAAAAAACCCCTAGCAGTTCATTCTGAGGTTATATATAGCTTAGGTTAAACCTTAATTTATGACATACTGGAATGTTCTAAAACATGAAACAAACAGCCATTTGCATTCCTAAGGAATACACCCTTCTAATTATACACACTTAGAATCAATTTAAACATTCTTATAGTCCATAAAGATCTTACATTCTTCACAAGGTCTTCTGATAATATCAGAGGTCAGCCTTTCCTATAAACGATAAAAGTTAGTCCCTTAATGCTGTGCACACAGCCCAACTCCTTTTCTGCATAAATCAGGAACAAATCATATAGCTCTCTGCAGCATGATCAACTAAAAACACAGTCCTTGATATCTGTGAGTTAAATAATAATGTTTTCTCTTCCTCACTTCCTAAGAGGGCAAAGAGCTGTCCATTCCGGCTTGGATGCCAGCAAGTGTCATCTGGGACAAGAGCATGATGAGTGTTTGTAACTTTATGCTGGCACCCCACCCAGGGTTTGGCTGAGATTGGCTCCGGCAGACCCCAGTGACCCTGTGGTTTGGATATAGCGGGTTGGATAATGAATTGATGGATGTATGATTTACATTCTAAAATCACTTGTATGAATATTGTTTCAGAACATGTGAAATGTTTTTTCTATCTTGGCAGTATTTCTTAAAAAAAAAAAGCACAGCAGCAGTAATTGAGGTTTAGAGTCCTAAGATGTGAAAATCCTTTTTTTTTCAGGCACTGCATAAGTGGTGAAGGAGAAAGTGTCCCTGGACTTGTACAGCCGCCAACAGTAATTTTATAGTATAGACATGAAGTCCAGACTTGAAAAGGTCCAAATGAATGGCGTGGAATACTGGTTTATTTACTCATTGATTCAAATCCTTCACTTTCTATTATGTTTTGTATTGATAATGATTGAGATACAGTATATATACTGTATATATTCATGGCACTGTATATACACATGTACAGTGTATATATATATATATATACTATATATATATTGTCACGCTTGGGTCACAGATTTGCACAGAGACACAGAAGGTCGTAGAAAAAAAGAAGGATTTTTATTCAGACACCGCAAACACATGAGCTTAAACGTGCTCCATGACAAGTCAGATATAACAGTTCCGCTAGGAGCAGAGAGAGATAAAAGCAAACAATCAATTCCCAAACTGACAGGCGCTGCGCAAGGCTTATAAGTCAGCGGAGTACCGCTGAGGCTTGTATTACGCGTTATAGTGCAAGGATAAGGAGCAATGTGTAGTCAGTGTTTCAGGGTTTGTGGTTTTCCCAGGGGCGTCTGTCTCTATTTGGGGTGCGATCAGCCCTCCAGCTCACACCCTCCCCCTCAGCTTTATTCACATTCCTGTGAATCAAGTGACTCTCTGTACCAAGTTTGTGTTCATTTAGTCGTGATAATACATCTGCGTTGACGTGTTCAGAACCTGGTCGGTGCTTTACTGTGAAACTGTAAGGTTGTAAACCCAGAAACCATCTCATTAGACGAGTTTGTATCTTTCTGTCGGTACAACCACTGGAGTGGAGCATGATCAGTTACCAAAGTGAAGTTTCGTCCCCACAAGTAATAGCGAAGCGCTTCCACAGCCCACTTAATTGCCAAGCATTCTTTCTCAATTGTAGAATAATTGCGTTCCCTAGGAAGTAATTTCCTACTCAAATATGTGATTGGATGTTCTTCTCCATCAAAAATTTGTGACAGGACTGCCCACACCAAATGCACTTGCGTCTGTTTGCAAGATAAAATCTTTTGTGAAATCCGGGTTCCTTAGAACCGGGTAAGAAGACAATGCTTTTTTTAAATCGTTGAAAGAACGTTAGCAATTTTCTGTCCACAGGACAGGTCGGTTTTTCTGCCTCTAGTAAGTTCTGTAAGAGGAGCAGCTCTATGTGCAAAATTTGGAATGAATTTTCTGTAGTAACCAGCGAGTCCCAGAAAGGCGTACTTGTTTCTGTGTCTCAGGTCTCGGGTAAACAAGCATTTCTTCTATTTTCCTTAATTGTGGCCTAAGTAAACCCTTGCCCATAGAATAGCCTAAGTAATGAGTCTCGGACATGCCTAGTTTACATTTCTTAGGGTTAGCAGTAAGGCCAGCCTGTCTCAAGCTTTCAAGAACGGCTTGAAGCCGCTCTAAGTGTGTTTTCCAATCATTGCTAAAAATCACGACATCGTCAAGGTATGCCCCAGCATATTCAGAGTGAGGACGTAGGATCTGATCCATCATACGCTGAAAAGTTAGAGGTGCCCGTGAAGACCAAACGGAGTCTTGTAAATTCATAGAGTCCGTCAGGAGTCGCAAATGCCGTTTTCTCACAACTGCTAGCCTCTAAAGGCACCTGCCAATAGCCTTTCGTGAGATCTAGCGTGGAGATATAGCTCGCCTGACCCAGTTTTTCCAACAGTTCATCGACACGGGGCATGGGATAAGCATCAATTTAGAGACCTTATTCAAGCGTCTGAAATCGATACAGAACCGAACCGAACCGTCTTGCTTTGGGACTAATACGACTGGGCTGCACCAGTCACTTTTACTTTCACGAATTACACCCAGTGTCAGCATCTTTTTTACCTCTTGCACAATATTTGCGCTTCGGTATCCGAACGGCCGCATCTGTCTGCGAACATCAGGTGCAGTGGTAATTTTATGTTTTGTAATGTTAGTCTTGCCTGGTAAATCTGAAAAGACATCAGTGTTCCGTTCTATCAAAGATAACAGTTCTGTCTTTTGCGTGTCAGTAAGATCGTTACCAATGGTAACATCGGACTGAGAAACAGCAGCCAAGGAAGTGTTAACCTCTTGTCGGTCGTGCCATTCCTTCAAGAGGTTAATGTGTAAAATCTGGAATGGTTTGCGCCGCCGGTATTCTAACCTTGTAATTTACTGGACTCATACGCTCCTCAATAATGGCGGGCCCTGCCATTTAGCTAAGAATTTGTGTGGATCCGAGGGAACCAGTACCAAAACACGATCGCCAGGTTTGAACTCACGGAGCTTGCTGCGCCTATCGTAAAGACGCTTCTGAGTTTCCTGTTCTCGTTGTTGGTGTTCCACAGCAATAGAGGAAAGCATAGAAATTCTGTCTTGCAACGAAATTAGTCGATCTGCAAAGCTTGGACCTTAGCTGCTCTCTCGTTTCCTATCCATTCCTCACGTACCACATCCAGGATGCCTCGCGCCTGCGAATAACAACTCGAAGGGACTCAAGCCAGTGGACGCCTGTGGTGATTCTCGCACGCGTACAAAACAAACGGTAGGACAGTGTTCCATGTTGTGGGATCATTATGAGCAACTCGCCTGATCATCTGTTTCAATGTTTTGTTAAATCGCCGGTTAAACCATTCGTTTGAGGATGGTAAACAGTAGTACTCAATTTCTTAATAGCAAAGCTGTCACACAATTGTTTCATCACGCGAGAAGTGAAAGGTGTGCCCTGATCAGTTAAGATTTCTCTAGGGATACCAATACGAGTAAAAGTTTCACATAGTGCTTTGGCTACAGCCGAAGAGTTGGCCTTTTCAGCGATCATTTCTGGATATCGTGTCGCATAATCAACCAACACCAGCAAATATTGGTACCCATCCTTAGTCTTAGGTAATGGTCCCACAATATCTAATCCCACACGCTGAAAGGGAACTTCCAATATGGGCATAGGACAAAGGGGAGCCGAGGAGGCTTATAAGCAGAGACGATCTGGCAGTCTGGACATGAAGTACAAAATCGTTCAACATCTTTTCCCATATTAAGCCAATAAAATCGTTTTGATAACCGGTCTCTAGTTTTGTCGGCACCGAGGTGCCCAAGATGTGTGAATGTGCCAGATGCAAAACAGTTTCCCTATGTGCTTCAGGTACCACCAGTTGTTCAATAAATTCCCCCTCCAAATGATCTGAGATCACTCTGAAAAGGCAACCGTCCTTTTCTATAAAGTGTGGGGTTTTCACACCCCCGGAATTACGCTCTTGGTAATAAGAGTCATAGCAGGGCGAGCCTGTTTAAATGCATATTCTAATGAGCTATCAGTATGCTGCAAACGCACAAAATCTGATTGTTCGTTAACACTCGGTTTGTGTTGGGCGTTTGCAATCTGGGAAGATGTAGAAGGAGCAGCCCATTCTGGAAGATTGTCGGGGGTGACCTCCTCCGTCTCGCTGGAGAGATCGGGTTCAATATCTAAGTTGGGCTCTAGATTTTCCCGGCCGCTACCAGTTCTTCGTCTTGGATTTCTTCTTCTTCTCCCCCCCCACCAAGTTCATTAGTGGACTGGACTACTGGTCCCTTACATTTATTAATCAGTTTCGGAAAAAGGGCATTTCTCCGTCCTATGAGTAATGGCCAAGGGCACGAGTCCGAAACGGCAGACCAAACCTTAAAGTGGCGCCCCCTATAAGTTAAAGGAAGAAGTAAAGTCTGATAATCTTTAACATCACCATGTACACAGCGTATTTTTACAGTCTCACAGTCTCTAAGGCATTGTTCATTAAGACAGTCTCGTCTCACAATACAAAGGTCACTTCCGAATCTAACAATGCTGAGATTTCTTTGTGTCCCAATTTCACCGGGATCAACAAGCCATCTTTTCCATCTGGATATGTAATAGTTGAGCAACAAATCTCGGCAGTCCAATCCCATTGAATGAGCTGGAGACAAGCGACAATCTCTTGCCAAATGGCCGAGCTGATCACATCGGAAACATCTACGGTCGGCTCCGTTTCGAAATATCCTCTGCGGCGTCCGTCGGCGTGCTCTGTAGCCTCCACGGTCTTGTCGACCGCTGTTGCCGCTGTCTCCCCAGAAACAGGCGTCCCATCTACGACTGGATTTCCCGGGGTCCTACCTGACCCCATTAGATTTTCAGGTCCCTGCAGCTTGTCGATCGAGCGGCGAGAATGTCCTGGGCGTTCGTTCACAGGTTGCGAAGCAGCACGAAATCCACCGCTCTTTCTCCAAGTGGACTGTGAACCCTCTAATCGTCTGGACATAATCGTTAATGATTTAATATCATGGCGTAGAAATTCATCTCGAAGAACTTCAGGTATGCCGCCAGTAATATATTCACGACAACTGTTTCCATCGTCTCCTTCAAACCAACAGTGCACTTTATGTATCAAATCTTGAATTTGCGCACGGATTGGGTCATCCATGTTTAGTTTCCAGTCTTTAAGTGCAAATGTTTTAGACTTCTGAAATAAGTCTTGGCGGCATCCATCTGTGCAACCACTCTGGTACCACTTGTCACGCTTGGGTCACAGATTTGCACAGAGACACAGAAGGTCGTAGAAAAAGAAGGATTTTTATTCAGACACCGCAAACACATGAGCTTAAACGTGCTCCATGACAAGTCAGATATAACAGTTCCGCTAGGAGCAGAGAGATAAAAGCAAACAATCAATTCCCAAACTGACAGGCTGCGCAAGGCTTATAAGTCGCGGAGTACGCGCGAGGCTTGTATTACGCGTATAGTGCAAGGATAAGGAGCAATGTGTAGTCAGTGTTTCAGGGTTTGTGGTTTTCCCAGGGCGTCTGTCTCTATTTGGGGTGCGATCAGCCCTCCAGCTCACAATATATATATATATATATATATAGATAGTAACGAGTGGCTGGGAGGACCGGATGAGGGCTTGCACCTCCTCCAGACCACGGGAGGGCGACCGCCCTGGTGGCTTTGGGGACCGCGAGAACAGAGCTTGGAAGCTCATCCCTATAGGGGCCCGTGGTCAATGCCAGGGGGCGCCCCAATACCTGAGGAGCCCTAGCCCTCAGCACTTCCGCCACACCCGGAAGTGCTGGGGAAGAAGACCAGGGAGACCCGGAGTGCTTCCGGGTGTGCAGTCGGTACTTCAGCCACACTGGGAAGTGAAGGCGGAAGATTATCGGGAGGCACCTGGAGCACGTCCATTTAGGGATAATTCGATGGCTGGAGTCTGGAGAGGAGAAGGGCAGAGCTCAGGAGGAGAGGAGAGGAGGCGGCCTGAAGAGAGTGAGGCATTGTGTTAAAACCTGGATTTAGGGGGTGTTTGGGGGTTGTGTTGCGCTTTTGTAAATATTAGGACTTGTATATAAATGTATGTGGGTGAATCAAACATGTCTACCTGTTTGTGTTCGGGCCATGCACCACAATATATATATATACACATTGTGACAGATAGGGGGCGCTATCGCTCCCTTGAACTCCTGTCCACGACTCCAGACACCAGGTAAAAGTCCAATAAGTGCCTTTATTAATCTTCCACAGTGCATAACAACAACAACAACATTTATTTATATAGCACATTTTCATACAAACAGTAGCTCAAAGTGCTTTACATAATAAAGAATAGAAAAATAAAAGACAATAAGAAAAACAAAATAAATCAACAATAATTAACATCGAATAAGAGTAAGGTCCAATGGACAGGGGGGACAGAAAAAACAAAAAAAAACTCCAGACGGCTTGAGAAAAAAATAAAATCTGTAGGGATTCCAGACCATGAGACCGCCCAGTCTCCTCTGGGCACCCTCTCCTCCACTATACTCATATACAAACACAATAATAATTACAATACAATTCTCCACACTCCCAGACACGTTGCCACCCTTCCACCCAGCTCAGCTTGCCATCTGGGAGCTCTCACAGCCCTTTTATTCTCCCTGACCCGGAAGTGTTTCCAATCACCATTCCATGTGATCTTTTATCACTTCCTGGTCCGGCACCAGTCGTTTTCCTTCACCCCGGAAGCACGTCGCTCTTCCTCTGACGCACTTCCGGGTTATAGGGCACAAAGGAATCGTCGGTCCTCCCTGCAGCCCCCTTTTGCGGCCCCTGTGGTATCCAGCAGGGCTGAGGATAAAAACTGCAAAGTCCATGACTCCCTGCTGGTCTTCGGGGCACCTCCATACTGCAGGGAGGGCTCCATCTGGCGGCCTGGGGGTATTGACCGGGGTGACAAACCGGCCAGATACCACAACATATATATATATATATATATATATACAGTGTATATATTGTGATAGACGGCCAGTAATCCTGCCCCGCCAGGATGCCTGGAGGAAGGAGAAACCAGGAGTGCGGTACTTCTTTTCCCTGGGTACCCGACCGGTCCTTGATCCCTGGGGGACAGCATTTCTTGCGGGGCAGGGTTCCTGGCCGTCTATCACAATATATATATATATATATATATATATACTGTACATATATATATATATACTGTACATATATATATATAGTACATATATATGCAGTGGTGTGAAAAACTATTTGCCCCCTTCCTGATTTCTTATTCTTTTGCATGTTTGTCACACAAAATGTTTCTGTTCATCAAAAACATTTAACCATTAGTCAAATATGACACAAGTAAACACAAAATGCAGTTTTAAATGATGGTTTTATTATTTAGGGAGAAAAAAATCCAAACCTACATGGCCCTGTGTGAAAATGTAATTGCCCCTTGTTAAAAATAACCTAACTGTGGTGTATCACACCTGAGTTCAATTTCCGTAGCCACCCCAGGCCTGATTACTGCCACACCTGTTTCAATCAAGAAATCACTTAAATAGGAGCTGCCTGACGCAGAGAAGTAGACCAAAAGCACCTCAAAAGCTAGACATCATGCCAAGATCCAAAGAAATTCAGGAACAAATGAGAACAGAAGTAATTGAGATCTATCAGTCTGGTAAAGGTTATAAAGCCATTTCTAAAGCTTTGGGACTCCAGCGAACCACAGTGAGAGCCATTATCCACAAATGGCAAAAACATGGAACAGTGGTGCACCTTCCCAGGAGTGGCCGGCCGACCAAAATTACCCCAAGGCGCAGAGCGACTCATCCGAGAGGTCACAAAGACCCCAGGACAACGTCTAAGAACTGCAGGCCTCATTTGCCTCAATTAAGGTCAGTGTTCACGACTCCACCATAAGAAAGAGACTGGGCAAAAACGGCCTGCATGGCAGATTTCCAAGACGCAAATCACTGTTAAGCAAAAAGAACATTAGGGCTCATCTCAATTTTGCTAAGAAACATCTCAATGATTGCCAAGACTTTTGGGAAAATACCTTGTGGACTGATGAGACAAAAGTTAAACTTTTTGGAAGGCAAATGTCCCGTTACATCTGGCGTAAAAGGAACACAGCATTTCAGAAAAGAACATCATACCAACAGTAAAATATGGTGCTGGTAGTGTGATGGTCTGGAGTTGTTTTGCTGCTTCAGGACCTGGAAGGCTTGCTGTGATAGATGGAACCATGAATTCTACTGTCTACCAAAAAATCCTGAAGGAGAATGTCCGGCCATCTGTTCGTCAATTCAAGCTGAAGCGATCTTGGGTGCTGCAACAGGACAATGACCCAAAACACACCAGCAAATCCACCTCTGAATGGCTGAAGAATAACAAAATGAAGACTTTGGGTGGCCTAGTCAAAGTCCTGACCTGAATCCAATTGAGATGCTATGGCATGACCTTAAAAAGGCTGTTCACGCTAGAAAACCCTCAAATAAAGCTGAATTACAACAATTCTTCAAAGATGAGTGGGCCAAAATTCCTCCAGAGCAATTTTAGTCTGTAAAGACTAATTGCAAGTTATCGCAGCGCTTGATTGCAGTTATTGCTGCTAAGGGTGGCCCAACCAGTTATTAGGTTCAGGTGGCAATTACTTTTTCACACAGGGCCATGTAGGTTTGGATTTTTCTCCTAAATAATAAAAACCATCATTTAAAAACTGCATTTTGTGTTTACTTGTGTTATATTTGACTAATGGTTAAATGTGTTTGATGATCAGAAACATTTTGTGTGACAAACATGCTAAAGAATAAGAAATCAGGAAAGGGGCAAATAGTTTTCACACCACTGTATATATATATATATATATATATATATATATATATATATATATATATATACTAGCCATCCCTGGGGGCTTTGTCCACCTTCCCCGCTCCCCTTGGCCCACAGCTTCTGTTTCGGATTAGCACGAATATATCGCTTCTGCAAGCAAACTGTGCAATGAGAGAAGTCGCAAAATCAACCGGAATCTCCAGAAATTCAAGAAAAATACCTGATCTAAATCTTCTAAGTAGTTTTCTCATTTAATAGCTAAGTGGATGTAAGATACCCCCTCCCCTTGGCCTGCTGCACGTCTCTTGGATTCATCAAAATAAATCAGTACCACAAGCAAACTATGATGCTTAGAGCAATGAAAGAAGTTGCATATTCAACCAAAATGTTAAAACAAATTATAGAAAAAACACCCAATCTAAATCCATTAAGTAGTTCTATCATGAAAAAAGGACAGACATACAGACAGACGTTGGATTTTATATATATAGTGATATATATGTATTATGGCCTGCAGGTGGCACACCACCTTCAAAACCCAACACAGACAGATGCAATGCACAAGTTCCAGCACAACACAAGCTTCTATTTTGCTGTAGGAAACGCTTCTCAGGATTCCCACACAGTAAGCACAGTACAATAAAGCGCCAGACGCAGTAATAAAGCACACAGAAATTTCTCTTTCTTCTTTCTTTCTTTGTCTTTCCTTCTGCCTCCATTCCTCCTCCAGCAAGCTTTGTCCTCTACCTTCCAACTCTGGCTCACAGAGCAGTGGCACTGAGTTTATTTTAACCTGCACTCAGGAGTACTTCCAGTGGCCCATTAGTGTAGTCTGGGAACACTTCCGAGTGAGGCAGAAACCCATTAAAGTATGGCTTCGCTATCCCTGCAGCACCCCATGGCAGAATTGCTGGATCCTAACAGGGCTGAGTTATCACACTCCAACTCGTAGCGTGCCCTGTAGTAATCAGTGGTGCTGCTGCAACCCAGGGGTGATGTCATCTAGCCATCCAGGGGAGGTAATACCCTATGTCTGCTCTCTCCCTTGGTCCTTCCAGTTAATTGGCATCCCGGCCAGGTAAGGACCCTGGCCATCCACCATAGTATATACACACATATTTATATATCCATCCATCCATCCATCCTCTTCCACTAATCCGAGATCGGGTCGCGGGACAGCAGTTTGAGCAGGGAGGCCCAGACTTCCCTCTCCCGGCCACTTCTTCTAGCTCTTCCGGGAGAATCCCAAGGCGTTCCCAGGCCAGCCGGGAGACATAGTCCCTGCAGCATGTCCTGGGTCTTCCCTGGGGCCTCCTCCCGGTTGGACATGCCCGGAACACCTCACCAGGGAGGCGTCCAGGAGGCATCCTGATCAGATGCCCGAGCCACCTCATCTGATTCCTCTCGATGTGGAGGAGCAGCGGCTCAACTCTGAGCCCCTCCCGGATGACTGAGCTTCTCACCCTATCTTTAAGGGAAAGCCCAGACACCCTTCGGAGGAAACTCATTTCAGCCGCTTGTATTCGCGATCTTGTTCTTTCGGTCACTACCCATAGCTCATGACCATAGGTGAGGGTAGGAACGTAGATTGACTGGTAAATTGAGAGCTTTGCCTTACGGCTCAGCTCCTTTTTCACCATGACAGACCAATGCAGAGCCCGCATCACTGCAGACACCGCAGTGATCCGCCTGTCAATCTCACTCTTCATTCTTCCCTCACTCGTGAACAAAACCCTGAGATGCTTGAACTCCTCCACTTGGGGCAGGATCTCTCCCCAACCCTGAGAGGGCACTCCACCCTTTTCTGGCTGAGGACCATGGTCTTGGATTTGGAGGTGCTGATTCCCATCCTAGCCTCTTCACACTCAGCTGCGAACCGATTCAGGGAGAGTTGAAGATGACAACATCATCTGCAAAAAGCAGTGACCCAATCCTGAGTCCACCAAACCAGACCCCCTCAACACCCTGGCTGCACCTAGAAATTCTGTCCATAAAAGCTATGAACAGAATCGGTGACAAAAGGGCAGCCCTGGCGGAGTCCAACTCTTACTGGAAACGGGTTCGACTTACTGCAGGCAATGCGGACCAAGCTCTGACACCGGTTGTACAGGGACCGAACAGCTCTTATCAGGGGGTCCGGTACCCCATACTCCCGGAGCACCCCCCCACAGGATTCCCTGAGGGACACGGTCAAACGCCTTTTCCAAGTCCACAAAACACATGTAGACTGGTTGAGCAAACTCCCATGTACACTCCAGGATTCTGCTAAGGGTGAAGAGCTGGTCCATTGTTCCACGACCAGGACGAAAACCACACTGTTCCTCCTGAATCCAAGGTTCAACTATTCAACGGACCCTCCTCTCCAGAACCCCCTCCTCTCCAGAGTCCACCTTTTTAAAGAGGGGGACCACCACCCCGGTCTGCCAATCCAGAGGCTTTGTCCCCGATGTCCATGCGATGTTGCAACATCCAGTGCCTTGAGGAACTCTGGGCGTATCTCATCCACCAACAGGGCCCTGCCACCAAGTAGTTTTTTGACCACCTCGGTGACCTCAGCCCCAGAGATGGGGGAGCCCACCTCAGAGTCCCCAGGCTCTGCTTCCTCATTGGAAGGCATGTTAGTGAGATTGAGGAGGTCTTTGAAGTACTCCCCCCACCAAACCACAACGTCCTGAGTCGAGGTCAGCAGCGCACCATCCCCACCATATACGATTTTGACACTGCACTGCTGAGAAGCCGTACGGTGGACCAGAATCTCCTCGAAGCTGTCCGAAAGTCGTTCTCCATGGCCTCCCCAAACTCCTCCCATGCCCGAGTTTTTCCTCAGCAACCACCGAAGCTGCATTCCGCTTGGCCTGTTGGTACCTATTAGCTGCCTCCAGAGTCCCACAGGACAAAAGGGTCTGGTAGGACTCCTTCTTCAGCTTGACGGCATCCCTCACCGCCGGTTCGGTGATTACTGCCACGACAGGCACCAACCATCTTACGGCCACAGCTCCAGTCAGCCGCCTCAACAATAGAGGCACGGAACATGGCCCATTCGAACTCAATGTCCCCCACCTCCCTTGGGACATGGTAGAAGTTCTGCCGGATGTGGAAGTTGAAGCTACTTCTGACAGAGGACTGTGCCAGACGTTCCCAGCAGACCATCACAACACGTTTAGGCCTACCAGGCCTAACCGGCATCCTCCCCCACCATCAAAGCCAACTCACCACCACGTTGTGATCAGTTGACAGCTCCTTCCCTCTCTTCACCTGAGTGTCCAAGACATGTGGCCGCAAGTCCGACGACATGACCACAAAGTCGATCATCGAACTGAGGCCTAGGGTGTCCTGGTGTCAAGTGCACATATGAACACCCCTATGCTTGAACATGGTGTTCGTTATTGACAATCCGTGGAGGAAAAATAAAAGAAAACAAAATAAAATGGTGTGATTGTGCACTGCTTAGTGAGAAGAAGCCTGTCAAAAGTACTTTTGTGAAAATAAAGTTTATTTGAACTTTGGAATGTCTTTGACACCCCCTAATGGCCACTATACAGACACACACACACATACGTAGTAAACATTATTTAAGTCCCTTATAATTACTTCTTTTCTTCTTGATTGCTTCTTAACTCCTTTGCAGTTGGTTTGAATGACCTACGTTTATATGTGTTAATGCATGATTAAATGTCCTGTGCCTCGTACTCTAAGAAGAGCGACTATGCTAGAAAAGTGATTACTGTGTAAATGCTACAGAGGAATGCTGTGAGCAGCTATGCCATTCACCTAGAGAAAAGTTAAATACTCGACTTATACAAAATACATGGTAGATGGTCAGCGTCAGTGCCCAGTTGAGATCCTGTATGTTTAGCACAGAGTCAGTTGCTGCTTTGTTTGGATGCCTCCCTTAACTGCCATCCTTTGTAATAGCCTGATGGAAGCTGTGGCTAAAAAACACATTGGTTACTAGTTAACTTAACACACATGTCTTTGAAATGTCAGGGAGAGTTCACATGTACACACCTAAATCTTGTGCAGTAGCGCCCATAATTTAGGTAATTTATTCATCAAAACAGTAGATAAACAATCTGGAAGAAAGAATTATTGTTTTAATCAACCATACAATTAAAAGGCAATTAAAAGTTTAATTAAAAACTTTAAATCTACCCAATGTGAATGTGTTTGTATGCATTTGAACATCTTGCGATTTACTGATGGCTTGTTCAAGGTTGGTTCCAGCCTTGCATCTTGCACTGTTGGGGTTTCATGAACACTGAACTGTATAAGTAGTGTCGCAGGTGGCTGGGGTGGCGACCCGGCCGGGATGCCCTGGAGGACCGGAGGTGGACTTGCGCCTTCCCCAGATCATCTGGGGGCGACCGCTCTGGTTCCTTTGGGGGCCACGGATATAGAGCTTTGAAGCTCCACCCTGTAGGGGCCTGTGGTTATCGCCAGGGGGTGCCCCCATGCCTTTGGAGCCTTTGATCTCAACACTTCTGCCACATCCCTTGATCTCAACATTTCTGCCACATCAGGAAGTGCTGGGGGGAAGAAGAGCAGGGACACCCGGAGTGCTTCCGGGGATTCCGCCACACGGGGGCATGTCGGTGTGAGGTTGCAGGGGAGCACCTGGAGCACATCCGGGTGTGGATTAAAGGGGCCGCCTCCCTTCATTCGAGGCAAGAGTCAGGAGTGGAGTGGACTGAGCTTGCTGGAGGAGGCAAGGAAGAGGATGAAAGGCATTGTGTGGCCAGGACTTTGGGGACTTGTGGGGTTTGTGTGGCACTTATGGACCGTGTAAATAGTGTAAATAAACGTGTGTTGGGTAAAATGAACATGTCTGCCTGTCTGTGTCCAGGCCAACCTCCACAGTGGGTAAAAAAATAGATGAATGGATAACCCATTAAACATAAGAACATACAAAGTCTGAGAAATGAGACAAGAACTTCAGTCCATCAGTGTTCTTCGCTTGAGCTTGCCCAAATTTTTTTTAACTTAACAGTAGGTTTTAACTGTAACTCTCTTTCTCTCTCTTTAGGTTCTAAGGACAAATTTGGTTGCCTATTTGACCTCTTAACACCCCAAGATGCTCTTGAACTTCTTTGTTTAAACCTCTACATCTGTGAACGATTAGGAGAAATTTGAAGTCCAGATGTACTTCTTAACACCAACATCTTTCAGCTTCCTATATTAAGTTTATTTTAAATCTACTGTACAGTAGGCCACAGTGTTGAACTTTGGAGTGGTAGCACTGGTGTTGAGAAATGACTATGCAGTTATATGATTTACATCTGCTCACACAGCCTTGCGTTCCTTGAATTTAACACAGTTGGAGTTTTATTGATTATATTTTCTACCTATTAAGAAAAATTAGCACTTCTGCTACCCATTGTGATTTCATTCCAATTCACCTTTATTAACATTTATTCAGATTCCCTTATGGCCTTCTTTGAATGAGATTATGAAAATAAGCTCTTATCTGTTCAATATTTCTTTAGCTAACTGATATGCTTTATTGTTACAGTACAAAGAAACCAAATGGGAGTTTAAGAAAGGTGGGCTTTGGCTTCACAGGACTGATGCACTCTCGCACTGCTTTCAGAGAACTATAAGCATAAATCTCTGCAAATCTGTGCTCCAGTCATTCACTAAGTGGGCAATCTCCTGTGGTTTGTAGCCACCAAGATGAAGAATGTTTCAAGGATTGAAAGGGCGCTTTGTTAATTCAAACAAAATGAAAGTAACCTAGGTTATTCTTATTACCAGCTTCTCTGTCTTATTCGGATTTGAATGATTTTTATCATGTCTTTTCTCTAATAGCAGAAAAATGTGAAAATAAATGGAAAAGTAAGTTCAAATTACCATAAACGGGCCTTAGGGATTAGTACTCTATTAAGTCATTAGGAGTTAAAGGAAACATTTATAAAAAGAAAGAGAAAATAGAAACTTAATACTTCAGAATAGGAGCTACCTGGTTGTATCTTTTAGTTACTTGAACCAATGTAACAAGACCTTAAAAATAACTTTAATTTAGTTAAGAAGAACAATGCAACAAAGACACTTTAGAATATAAATTACCAATATTAGTCACTTTGCATTGCACAACAAAAGCTTAAGACTTTGGGTGTAGTAGGAATAACCAACTAATGCGGGTACTAATGAGGCCCCTGTTCTAAGGTGTCACCAAAAAATGTAGCAGCTTCATGTAAGACGAAAGCTTTCTGTTTACTTTCTTATGTTTTTTTTTCCCATTCCTTGATCAGTGAAAAATAATCAGAATTTCCTAACACTTTCAAAAGAGTAAATAGAAAAGGTGGTATATAAAAAATAAGAAAAAAAATTGTATGGTATGTCTTTGCATGAACAGCAAAGTTATAATGTTCTCTTATTTAATTAATTTCCTGAACATTCAAAATAGTTCACTGTCAAACAATCTAAGCAGCTTGTTTGTTGTTGTAAGTTTGGTAAATTATTTTCCTGGTTTTTAAAATCAAGCTATCGAATGGCTGTATTTTTCCATTGAAATGTGTGCTTTATGAGGTGCAAATGAGGGACAGGAGAACCAAAGAAAAGTTGGGATGTCAACCAGGCCACCCTGTTTACTGCCAGTGTCCAAAACAAAGAACAACATGAGTGTGCAGTGGCACAACAGAAATCAGGCTAGGGATCTCCATCATTTGGGACTGCGTTCCTCAGACTAAGACACAATTTTCTGTGAGCCTTCAAATTTATGTCATCCTGATTGAAAAAGGGGTGGTCTAGTTGAGTGGTGGCCTGGCTACAGTGTCCTTACTGGGTGGCTTCTTGGAGCTACAGAGGAGGAAAGAAGTGGTATTGTTAGCATGGGAGCCCTTTCTTAAATACCCTGATCCTGAAAGGTAGTCTTTAGGCACCCATACGTGACAGCTTCCTTACTGACCTAGTGTCTTTATTCCTTCCTCATAAAGTAGTTTTTATTTTTTTTCCTTCTTTTATTAATTTTATTGCATTCCATACAAATCAATCAAGTTTTACATAAAGAAAAATTGAGTTAAGAGCAAATCGATCCCCACCCCTGAGAGAGAGAGCAAACCAAACAGCATGAAATTTAAGACCTGTAAACATACCTAAATTAATAGATTCTCTGTGCTTTATGAGCTTATTTTAAAATATTACTGATTAGATCCTGCCATGTTTTGAAAAAAGTCTGTACGGATCCTCTAACTGAGTATTTGATTTTTCCAATTTCAAATAATATAACACATCAGTTTCCCACTGACTTAAAGAGGAGAGTTTGGGTTCTTCCAGTTTATCAGAATAAGTCTGCGTGCCAACAGTGTAGTGAATGCAATCACAATTTGTTTGTCTTCTCCACTTTAAGCCCTCTGGAAGAACCCCAAACACAGCTGTTAATGGGTTAGGAGGGATTGTGAGTCCAAGGCTGTCTGAAAGGTAATTAAAAATTTTTGTCCAGAATAATGTTAATTTGGTGCAGGCCCAGAACATGTGACCCAGTGAGGCTGGGGCTTGGTTGCAACGTTCGCAGGTTGGATCATGCCCTGGAAACATTTTGAGAGTTTTAGTGAGACAGATGTGCTCGATATATAATTTTGAGTTGTATAATTGTATGCTTTGCATATGGAGCTTGAGTGAATTCTCTGCATTGCTACTTTCCACTCCTTTTCTGATATATTAATTGAGAGATCTTTTTCCCAGTGTCCTCTTGGATCTTTGAAAGGAGGGATTGTAAAATGATTTTATATATTGTAGAGATGGAGTCTAAGTCCTTGAGATTGACCAATATTTTTCCAGCATGGATGAGGGTGCAAGATGAGGAAAATCTGGAAGGTTCTGTTTAACAAAGTTCCTGATTTGAAGATAGTGAAAGAAATGTGTAGTTGGAATGTTAAATTTGGAATGTAATTGTTCATAGGATGCAAAGACGTTGTCTATATAAAGATCTCTAAGCAAGTTAATTCCAAATTTTTCCAGATATTAAAACTGCATATGTTTGTGAAGGTTGAAAGAGGTGGTTCTCTTGCAGAGGTGCCACAGATAGAAGCTTCTCCGTCTTAAAATGCTTTCTACATTGGTTCCAGATTCTAAGTGAGTGGAGCACAATTGGGTTATTAGTGTATTGCCGATAACGTGTGTTTATTGGAGCACAGAGCAAGGAATACAAAGAAGTACTGCAGGATTTTACTTCTATTGCGGTCCAAGCCTGTGTATGTTCTTCTATTTGTGTCCAGGTTCTTATCGCCTGTATATTTGCTGCCCAGTAATAAAACTGGAAGTTAGGTAGAGCCATGCCGCCTTCTGCCTTTTGTCTTTGTAGGGTCGCTCTTTGATGCGTGGATGTTTTGAATTCCAAATAAATGAGGTTATTGTTGAATCTAATTGCTTAAAGAATGATTTATTAATGTATATTGGAATGTTTTGAAATAAAAAAGGAGCTTAGGAAGAATATTCATCTTAACAGTGTTAATTCTTCCAGCTAGTGTGAGATGAAGGGTTGACCATCTATGCAAGTCTTGTTTAATTTTTTCCATGCAGAGCAAAATTTTGTTGATAAAGAGCTTTATGTTTACTTGTGATGTTTACCCAGAGGTATTTAAACTGTTCTGCAATGATAAAAGGTAGGGTGTCTAATCTAATATTATATGCTTGAGAATTCACTGGAAAGAGTACACTTTTATTCAGATTAATTCTGAGACCAGAGATCTTTTGAAATTCTGTGAGTGCTGCTAAGACTGCAGGCACAGAATTTTCTGGGTCCATATATACAGTACCATATCATCTGCATATAATGAGATTTTCTGTTCCAGTCCTTCTCTGCTAATCCCCTTTATCTGATCAGTATTTCGACAATGTATTGCCAGTGGTTCAATGGCAATTGCAAACAACAGCGGTGACAAGGGCCATCCTTGTCTAGTACCACGCTCTAGTTTAAAGTAGTCTGAGCAAATGTTGTTGATGCAAACTGAAGCTTCTGGGTTAGTATACAGTAATTTAATCCATGCACAAATGTTCGGGCCAAACCCAAACTTCTCCAATGTAGTAAAAAGGTATTTCCATTCAATCATGTCGAATGCTTTTTCTGCATCCAATGATAATAATATTTCTGGGGTGTTTGATTTAGTTGGTGAGTATATTACATTAAACAGGCGTCGAAGATTTGAAGATAAGTGTCGGCCCCTAATAAATCCAGTTTGGTCTTGTGATATTACGAGGGAGCACTTTCTCCATCCTTCTAGCTATGATTTTAGAGAGTATTTTAACGTCGTTATTCAGAAGTGAAATTGGTCTGTATGATGCACATTGTAATAAGTCCTTATTTTGTTTTGGAAAAAGGTGATTAGTGCTTGGTGAAAGGTTTGAGGAAGAGATTGGTTATCTCTGGCTTCTGTAAATGTTGCTAATAGGAGAGGAGCTAGCTGAGCGGAGAATTTCTTGTAAAATTCTGCAGGGTAGCCATCAGGGCCTGCTGCTTTCCCCCTTGGAGTGACTTTATAGCATCTAGTAATTCTGATAACGCCAGAGGTTTATCAAGTTCCTCCACACTAAAAGTGTCTATTTGTGGTATCTGTAATGTATCCAGAAATGCATTAGATTTTGTATTGTCTTCTTTAAATTCAGTAGTATATAAGGATTTATAGTAGTCTCTGAAAGTGTGCATTATATTTTTGTGGTCGACGATTTTAATTCAGTTTGCGTTGGTGATTACTGAGATTGCGTTGCGCACTTCTTGTCTGTGAATTTGTTGAGCTAAAAGCTTATAAAGTAGTTTTTAGTAGGACAAAAATAATAATCAGAAACAATGTGATGGTTATATCTTTCCATCAGACCCAATATTGTTATTCTAATGACGCTCTTCATTAATTGTACAAGCAAGATAAAAGAGTGTATCAGTGATAACTACTCACCTTTGAACACAGAAAAGATATAAATGTTATTATTTGTGGGGAATAATAAAGATAAGTAGAAGATCCCCTCACTTTCAATGCAATATTACTATTTGCATGCAATTTAACGCCATGTCAAAGTACACGATTTTTCCAATGATTTTTAGTCACAGACTTTATAATAATACCGTACCAAATTCCAAGTGGTCCAAATAGTCAGTGCAACAATTAGATTTTCTCTTAATTTCTAGGGACATGCTCTGTGCACGTGAGAGCTGACAACCAATGAGCACTCATTAGGAAACACTGGGCATATGAGGCAGCAACGAAAAATAACGAACACAGGTGGTTTGGAACTCACTAAATGAAGAGTCTTATCTGTCTGATGTCTTGTATTTTGCATACAAAGGGTCAGAGATTGAGGTTGAATGCGCTGTATCTTTTATGCCCTAACATAAGCACCAGCCACTTTATTGGCTATCAATAAAAGGGACGAGCTTGGCAATGTAAAACTGTGCTGAAAAATCATCAAGCAGTCATTTAATTTGACATACCCAGTATAACTAGTCATGTAATATGATTCATTCAGGCAGTAAAGTCAACAACTGCAGTTGACATCCCCTCTGATTAGAAGTCATGTAATGTGACATCAGCTTCCGATGTTAATCCTTTGACACTAGTTTGCCTATTAAAACAGACAATACAACACTATCTAAATTCTACTCTTTCATAGGTGGAAATATACGAAAATTAAGACAGTTTCTAAATATGGAGCATACTAATAATGTAATTCATGCATTTATTTCCAGAAGAATTGACTACTGTTATGCATTATTCATACACTTTTCAAGTCATTCTATTGGCAGCTTTCAGTTAATTTCAAATTCTGCTACAATAATTATTTCTAGAATTAGATTATATGCCACAACACTGTTCTTAAATCTTTACACTGGCTTCATGTTAAGTTCAGGGCTAATTTAAACATATAAAGCTTTAAAAGGCCTTGGCCCTGCTTGTTTATCTGAACTCTCCAATACATATATGCTGGAGCACAAATTAAAATCTTAAGATGCTGGTCTATTAAGGATTCCAAGAACTAATAAAAGAACAGTGGAAGGTGAAGCTTTTAGCTAAAAAGCCCCAGAGCTGTGGAACAATCTGCTTGCTTGTGTAAGTGATGCCACATTGGTCTCAGAGTTGAAATTCGGGTTGAAGATTTACCACTTTAATCTATCACACTCTAATTGGAGCTGCTGATTAGCAGGTTCTAATGCAGCTCTGTTTATTAGCCATTTGAACAAAAATGTAAGCATGACAATAATTATGAACTGTTACTCACCCTCCTCCATTCTTTTTCTCTTCCCAGTGCCCTGCTTTGGCATTTATTTAACTGCTGCTTCTGCCCACGAGAAAGACAAGGGTAGTGATGTTAGACTGCCAACTGTAAATTTATGTGATATTATAGAATGCACAGGAGTGGGTGGGTTGCAAGTTGTCCAATGGAACAGAATGTATCTGACTTTCTCTGTTACAGTAGGACTGTGGACCACTGCTGTACACTTTCTCTAGAAATGATATTGACTGTAGTTTTTGTTTTCCTGTCCTCCATTGTCTACTGGCCACTTCACAGTTATAATGTTAATTAACCTATATTGTCAAGATTGCTATTTTAAACAAATTTCATTTTATACAGTGTGCTTAATAAAATGTTCTGTTTTTATGCATTTAAATAATGCAATTTACATTCCAGCTGTTAACTTGTCACAGCAGTTTGAACATTTACTCAGTGATGAGCACTATACAAAATAAATTAAAATTAATTTAACTGAATAGAATAAATGGGCCAGGGAGTAAAAATTGCAATATACCATAGGGACAACAAAAGGAAATTCTTGCTTTTGTAGCGGGCATCCCAAGCCAAAACATATCCCTTAACATTATCTTTTATGATAGATAGATAGATAGATAGATAGATAGATAGATAGATAGATAGATAGATAGATAGATAGATACTTTATTAATCCCAAGGGGAAATTCATATAGTTTGATTTATAATTTATAATTTTTATGATTTATAATTTGATAATATGGTTGACCACCAAACATATCTTCATACATCTTTCATGTATAATTCTTATAAATATCATGATGAACTACAGAACTGGAATTTTGAACTCATTCTAATATCATAGATCTTAATTCCTGATTTTGCAGACAACTCTAATTCTAATTTTCAAAATAGTGCATAAATTACATAATTAGAATAATAATAAAATAAACAAACATTTCAAAAATCAAATAACAAATACAAAGGAATGCAGAGAATAAATAAGAAGAATGAAGGCAGATTCAGAGTGGGCTGCATCCAGGGTTGTTTTTTGTTTGATGTTCAATATTGTAAGAAAAGGTTCCAGTTCCCCATGACCTACTGTCACACACAAGCATATGGGAGGCAGTCAATGGGCTTGGCTGAACGTGGTATGCTCGATCGGAGGTTAACGGGATGCACTAACAACTTTTCTCTCTCCCCTCCAGATCCTCTGAACAGAAGCCTGCCTAACTCCACCTCTTCTGAACCCACCCTATAACTGACCTCACTTCCAGGTTCCAACCCGTTGGACACTCCCCTTCCTCCTCAGCAGCTACAGAAGCAGCCACTTTTCCCTCACTCGTCAGTCCTGTTTTGGACTCAGTCTGAAGTGATTACTCAGCTATATTGAACCTTATTGATCTCTTGCCTTATTTTTTTCTTCCCAGGATTTGAAAATACGGGATGGAACCAAAAACCTTTTTTCGTTTCTCTCTCATTTCTTCACACTACACAGAAATTTGTGAGTTTGGAAAATTAATGAACAAACTTTTGCCTCTAGTTCAAGATCTTCAGTAACATTACTACTCTGGCCAATCACCAGCAACCACAGGGCCCATTTTCACCAATATACTTTCATGTAGAAACTTAGTTGAAATCTATGAAAATTAATTAAAAAAGATATGTAAATATCTGAATTGTTATATGAAGGTGAGTATTGCTTAATTTAAATGATAAGAGTTCCTACCAGCTGAAAAAACAGATAAGGTTATTTCCATATTTAAAATAAAATGGAGAGGCGCTTTATTTAATCTGTATATTCTCCATCGAGTGATTACATTGTGTATAACTGCTTGTGAAAATGGGAGAAGAGAAGATTTCATTGGAATCATCATCTAGTAGATGAGCTATGAATAATGACAACTCATAGGATTAAGGCTTTTGAATATACTTTATACATTCACCTTATTCTGTTCTTCGTAATCTAATTCAGGGGACAGGGGTCAAAACCTATTTCAGCAGCATTAGGTACAGGCTGGAAACCAACCCTGAATATGGCATTAACAAATTCACAATTTTGAAAAGTAACATACATCAAAACTCGCTTTTTACTGATAACAGAGCATCTAAAAGGCAGCACACCATCTAAAGGTACAATATGCATCTGCCATAAATTAGTTACTTGGCTTTAAATGGACTGCAGCTTTAGTATAGCTTTAGTATAACTTACTCAGTGGTTGTATTTTTATAGGGCTTTCTGTCCAGTCTTACGTGGATTGTGGACTTGTCCCATACCACCTAAACCACCTAAATTAAGCACAAAACATATACAGTATATATATATATATATATATATATATATATATATATATATATATATATATATATATATTTACAATATAAGCATCTCTTGGTTTTTCATCAAATATCTTCTCAGTTTGGAGTAGAAAAGCTTCAGAACAGGTTGACAGAATACATTTTGTAAGGTAAGACTATAATACAAGATTTATGAGCAGAAACTGAAATGCAGTAACACATAAACTAATCGTGAGAATGCTGTATAAATTAGGACAATCTAGTCTATAATGTCTGGCCATACAGGACAGAAGCAATTGTCTTCAATAATATCATTACAATAACTACATGCTCTATCTTTTTCATTTGCATTATCCATATCATTTACAGGTCAACTGCATTCTATTGTGAAAAAATATTAGTGCAGCCGTTAGAAAAACTGGAAGAAACATTAATGTGTAATCTTTACTGCAGGTTTGAAAGCAGCCAAGATATAACTGATCCATTACAAAAACAAATGAACTCATTTGACATTTGTTCTTAATGTAGGTATAAAATGTCAGACTCATTTGGCACCAAATACAATTCTCTAGTGCTACTTATAGGAGACATTGATCATTAAAATTACTTGCATACATCTGAAGACAGGATACTTTTTCATATATTATATCACTTTATCGAAAGGGCAATTCAAACTTAAATTAAGTTTTTTTTTTTAGTTTTTTTTTAACACCCCACATTAATACATCTGTGCTTAGCGGAGTCTTACTTCTGTACTTGGGGCCTTAATGTGGAGACAATTTAAAATGCCTGATAGCTTTTCTTTGTGGCAGTATAAATAAGGAAACCAATGTCTGGTTTATCTGAAATAAAGGCTATGCCAAGGTTAATGAAATGTAACTCACAAAACAAAATAATTTAAAATATTGGTCATAAAACATACGCTTTCTAACCTTGTGGGGATGCACCAGCTGCCAGCAAGAGTATTGATATCCCAACAAAGCCATCCTTAAAGATAAAAAAACAAGGCTTTTTAAGCTTAAAATAGTGAGCAATATCCAATAAGACTTTTTGCAAAATATGTAATGTTCCACAAAGTAAGTTATAAGGATCTAGTAGAGCTTTTGAAAGGCTTTGAGAAAGGTGGTATATTATTCTTCTGCCCTCAGTCTGCTAGATTCCACTAGATGTAGTTTTTACACACACATGCACACACACAGAGACTCACATACACACACACGGAGTAGAACTCAATCTGTAGCCATAGCTAGACTTTAACTTACTCCATTACTTCTGGTCACATGGCTAGAAGATATGGTCTCGGAAGATCCAGAATGTGGTCTTCAGCCTGATGTCTCCTCAACCCTCCTGGGCATGGACTCTTTAGACTGAGTTCTGGTCCCCAGCTGAGAAAGACAGAGAGTACACTTTAAGGCATCTTGAGCTTCTCTACTTGTGCTCTGGGTTTTCCCTGTATTCCAAACTTGGATAACACAAAGGGATGGAAAGGACAGTGACAATAGTAAAGATTTTTAATATCACTCATCTTTATGTAAAACACTATATTCAACAGTTTGAAAGTAAAGTGCTATGATTGCCACTTTGTTTCTCAGTATTTTACATTTCTTGTAAATTCTGTAACTTTCTCTGTTTAGTTGTCTGATCTTTGTTCACATTGTTTGTATTACTTGTAGATTTGCCCCAGTCCCTTTCCCTATCATTATGTTTTAAAAAACTTCAGGTGTGACCTGGCCTACTGTATATATACAATCTGGTGGCCTCAGTTCTTTGCTAAGACATTAGCTTTCCTGTTCAAGTTCTTCAACTACTGTTCCAGGATTCCCATTGTCTTTTTTTGTATATTTTAATTTCTAGTTTTGATTTTCTGGTTTTGGAATTGCTACTCTCATTTATTTATGTTTAGTAGTGGAGAAGAGGATGATGACAAAATTATGTTTATTTATTTATTCATTTACCAATTGATAGATTGGATGTATTATCAGTCTTATGAGTCTGTTTTATTGTTTTTTTATGTTTCTGCTTCTGTATGCATTTCAATTTCTCCACGGGATTAATAAAGTTGGTCTAATCTATTCTATTTAAAAAAGTATTCATTTTTGTTCTTTTGCGTCATTGAATGCATGATTTAAGAATGTAGGTTGCAAGCTTTCATAGGGTTAGGCCTACTTTTTTGAGTTAATTTCCTCTTTTTAGTTTTGCATACTGGGATCCACAATATAAAGAGGTTAAGTCCTCTTTATTCACACAATGAAGCAGTAGTGGAAGTAGATTAGATTAGATATATTTTATTATTCACCAAGGGGATATTTAAATGCTGCATCAAAACAGAACACTTGAAATGTGCAGATATCCACTCAAAGTGCAATATTAGATAGAATAAAACATGCAATAAAACAACAAGGGTGTTGTACAGTGTTAGCCATTATGGATGCAATGAGAAATCAAACAAAATGATACCTTCCTAACTAAAAATATTACAGTATGCAAACTTTTAAGGCAGCTCAGACCCCTTCTTCAGGAAAGATGTAAATAATTGCTTGACTTTTCATTACATATAATACAATAAATGTTATGCTAACAATTACTTTATTCTAACTAGTAAAGTGTAGTAAGTTTGTATTATTTCTCTGTGGTTTCTGGCTGGAGTGAAGGAAGGGACATCAGGAGGAAGCATTAAAGTGCCTAATGGCAACAAGCAGAAAAGATCCCCAAAGGTACTTCTTATTACACTGTGGAGGTATGAGCCTGTGGCTGAAATTACTTCAAGAATGTCACTTAGCCATTAAACCATACTGTCAGAAAAAAATAAATAGGTGAGCCCTTAAGTTTACATAAAGCTTAGCTAAAAACTTTCAAACTCTAAATTTCCCATTTTCATACATATTGCATCACTAAACAATTCATGTGTAAAGTCAGTTAGTGTATCTACTTATTTTCCATAAGCGTTTTTCTCCATAATAATGATTAAGAGACATATTTACTTCAGCCTTTAATCACTATGTCAGCTTTTCTGTGGGTCAAAAGTTTACATACACCAAGTTGACCGTCTCTTTCAACAGCATGGATGACTCCAGGAATTGATGTAATTACTTTTTGTAGCTTCTGAGTTTCTAATTGTCATAATTTGTGGTTATTTGGAATGCATGTGCCTGCATATAAGGATTTACCTGTAGAGCCAGTGCCTGCATCAGACACTTAAGATATCCTTCCATGGAAGGGTGGAGAAAGTGCTCCCTTCGGTAATATCACAAGATCAAACAGGATTTATCAAGGGCCGACACTTATCTTCAAATCTTCAATGCCTGTTTAATGTAATATACTCACCAACTAACTCAAACACCCCAGAAATATTATTATCATTGGATGCAGAAAAAGCATTTGACTTGATTGAATGGTGTGATCTTTGACCGGCTTGTCATCCCGGCCAATACCCCCAGGCCACCAGATGGAGCCCTCCCTGCAGTATGGAGGTACCCTGAAGACCAGCAGGGAGTCATGGACTGTGTAGTTTTTATCCTCAGCCCTGCTGGATACCACAGGGGCCGCAAGAGGGAGCTGTAGGGAGGACCGAAGATTCCTTTGTGCCCTATAACCTGGAAGTGCGTCAAAAGAAGAGCGACGTGCTTCCGAGGTGAGAAGAAAACTTGACTTGTACCTGACCCGGAAGTGATTGAGAGTCACATGGACTGGGGATTGGAACACTTCCGGGTCAGGATATATAAAAGGACTGTGAGAGCTCCAAAGATGACGAGCTGAGCTGGGTGGAAGGGTGGCAACGCGTCTGGGAGTTGGAGGATTGTTTATTGTGTTTGATTGTTATAATTGTATGAGTATAGTGGAGGAGAGGGTGCTTTGTGCACTATGGCGATTTAATAAAGTCAAAGTTTGGACTTTTACCTGGTGTCTGGAGTCGTGGACAGGGGTTCAAGGGAGCGATAGCGCCCCCTATCTGTCACAGTGGCGTAGCCGGCAGGATACTCTCGCGTCATTTGCAGAGGACCTGTTTTCAAATTTTCTGTGGACTTAGAACCCCGAGAAGACAATGGCATCAGGACTCACCACAACATCGCCTCAACCCAAATTTTCCTTGTCCGAAATGAGGAAGAGGAAGGGCAAGCAGAGTGACAACGCCAGCGGGAGAGCCTTGTGTGCAATGGCCAACGTTCACGAAGAGTCACGGAGCGGCCTTACAAGTCCGGAGAAACCTCTGAGGTACGTGCCGGGAACGTTACTGAAAATCTCTTTGTAATAACTCATTTTGTCCCGTGCATGTACCTCGGAGAAGATCACCTGGAGGCTCTGCGGGAAAAAGAAGACTGCCCCAAAGACGATGCCGCACTCCTGTCGGAACCTGAGCACATTGAAAAAGACTTCCGCATGACGGTAGCCGACGAGGGACAAGGCAGCAAACCCGGCGCTTTCTGGGAAGGAGGAGGTCCGATCCCGAAGGAATGGACTTAAACTTCCCGAAGGGGAAGGGGGAGGCGAGCGAAGTACCGCTCACCACGGGAAAAGGTAAGGAGGGTCAGGAAATGGCTGTTCGGGATGTCGATAAATTAAATAAGACAGACCGCAGTCCGTTGAAAGAAGCGACCCGACCCTTGACCGCAGCCAAGAAAAACTCCAAATCCCAGCAGCCTCTGTGAGACCCGTCAGAGCATGTGCCAGCAGAGGGCATGCTCATTGGCTCCCGGCCGGCAGGTAGGACAAACGAGGAAGTGAGTCTTCTGCCGGCCGAAGTAAATAATGTAATTAATTTACGGGAACTGGAGAGGCTAATCGAGCCCGTAGTAAGTTTTTTACAGGTCCTGACGAGCATTGAGAAGATCGTCGGGGAGTTGGGAGGTGCAGCCAAAGAGCCGTTGGAGAAGGTGAGGAGTTACATGTGGCGATTTGGAGAAGAGCGCCCCGTAAGTCATGATGCGGCGGTACAGGTGAGTCAAGCCAGTACCGTAAAGAAAGTAATAGGGATGCAGTGTAATCCGGGCCCGCTTCTATTGAATAGCGGGTGCCAATACACGGCGTGCCCTACAAGAGAGGCCGGTTCATTAACCGAGTGGTCGGGGGAAGGGCTGATCGATCTGGGGTAGCTAGACAGTACTGACTCCGGGAGCAAGGCAACCCTAAAGACGCCGCCACCGGTCAATTATAAAAATAAAGCGGTGCAGACAGTAAAAGGGCTTTCTTTGTTTAATAGAGAGACCCAGACTGTGGACAAGCCCCAGGTAAAACAGGAGAGCTCTAAGTTAAAGCAGGGATCTCCTGACAAGACAGCAAAGGGCAAGCGGAGAAAGGGGCAGAGCTAGAAGTACCTAGGTGCTACAAGTTCCGCCGAGAGAGACTACCAAGGGGACCACGGCTGTGTTATGAATGCCGCAGACCGGGCCACGAGTGGAGAGGTTGTCCTAGGAGGGCAGGGAGCTGAAATATTTATTCTTATACTGTTCCTCCTAGGTTTGCACGGGAGTGTCGACTGTATCGCCGGGACCCTGTCTTTGGATCATCTTGGGGGGAGATGTCCCTCGGGGGACAAAATGCGAAAAACCCTGGTTTTCTGCTGGGGGAGGAGTACTGTGATCTTTGGCCGGCTTGTCATCCCGGCAAATACCCCCAGGCTGCCAGATGGAGCCCTCCCTGCAGTATGGAGGTGCCCCAAAGACCAGCAGGGAGTCATGAACTGTGTAGTTTTTATCCTCAGCCCTGCTGGATACCACAGGGACAGCAAGAGGGGGCTGCAGGGAGGACCAAAGATTCCTTTGTGCCCTTTAACCCGGAAGTGCATCAAAGGAAGAGCGACGTGCTTCCGGGGTGAGAAGAAAAGGACTTGACTTGACCGGAAGTGATTGAGGGTCACATGGACTGGGGATTGGAACACTTCCGGGTCAGGATATATAAAAGGACTGTGAGAGCTCCCAGACGGCTAGCTGAGCTGGGTGGAAGGGTGGCAACGCGTCTGGGAGTCAGAGGATTGGTTTATTGTGTTTGATTATTATAATTGTATGAGTATAGTGGAGGAGAGGGTGCTTTGTGCACTGTGGCGATTTAATAAAGTCAAAGTTTGGACTTTTACCTGGTGTCTGGAGTCGTGAACAGGGGTTCAAGGGAGCGATAGCGCCCCCTATCTGTCACAATGGAAATACCTTTTTACTACATTGGAGAAATTTGGGTTTGGCCCGAAGATTTGTGCATGGATCAAATTACTGTATACCAATCCAGAAGCTGCAGTTTGTATCAACAACATTTGTTCAGACTACTTTAAACTAGAACGTGGTACCAGACAAGGATGCCCCTTGTCACCGCTACTGTTTGCAATCGCCATTGAACCACTGGCAATACACTGTCGAAATGCTGATCAGATAAAGGGGATTATCAGAGAAGGACTGGAACAGAAAATTTCTCTATATGCGGATGATACGGTACTGTATATATTGGACCCACAAAATTCTGTGCCTGCAGTCCTAACAGCACACACAGAATTTCAAAAGATCTCTGGTCTCAGAATTAATCTGAATAAAAGTGTACTCTTTCCAGTGAATTCTCAAGCATATAATATTAGATTAGATGCCCTACCTTTTATCATTGCAGAACAGTTTACATACCTAGGGGTAAACATCACAAGTAAACATAAAGCTGTTTATCAACAAGATTACGCCGTCTGCATGGAAAAAATTAAACAAGACTTGCATAGATGGTCGACCCTTCATCTCATTTTAGCTGGAAGAATTAACACTGTTAAGATGAATATTCTTCCTAAGCTCCTTTTTTATTTCAAAACATCCCAATATACATCAATAAATCATTTTTTAAGCAATTAAATTCAACAATAACTTCATTTATTTGGAACTCAAAACACCCACATATCCAAAGAGTGATCCTAAAAAGACAAAAGGCAGAAGGTGGCATGGCTCTACCTAACTCAGTTTTATTATTAAGTCAGTGGGAAACCGATTTTTTATACTATTTGAAATTGGAAAAAATCAAATACTCAGTTAGAGGATCTGTACAGAATTTTTTCAAAACATGGCAGGATCTAATCAGTAATATTTTAAAATAAGCTCTTAAAGCACAGAGGAAGCAATTATTTCTGTATTTCTTTTTCTTCTCCATTCATATATATATTGGCTTATCAAACTTTCAATTTAGGTATGTTTACAAGCCTTACGTTTACTCTGTTGCCCTTTCTCTCTCTCTCTCTCTCTCTCTCTCTCAGGGGTGGGGGATTGCAATAAAATTAATAAAATCTCAAGAAAAATAAAGATAGCCTTCCACAAGTTTCTCACAACATTTTGCCCATATTTTGGTCAATTCCTCCTCACATAACTGGTATAATTGAATCAAGTTCATGGTTCTCCTCACTCAGTCTGCACATTTCATTACCACTTTGGAAATATTGTTAGGATCATTGTTTTATTGGAAGACCCATTTGTAACCAAGCTGTAGTTTTCTGGCTAATGTCTCTTTCTTCATGACCCTATTGATTTTTATAAAGTGCATCTGTCCCTTTCCTAACTAAACATCCCACAACATAATGCTGCCTCCCCATATTTCACATTTAGGATGGTGTTCTTTAGATTAAGAGCCTCACCCTTCAGTCTCCATACATATCACTAATCATTATAGTCAAACAGTTCAAAATTTCTTTCGTATGACCAGAGAACACTCCTCCAAAAGCCCATGTACGTGTCCTGGTGAGCAATTGCAAACTACACTCTAGATTTTTTATGTTGATTACGGAGTAATGGTTTCTTCTATTGTTAACAACTTGAGCCCATGATGATGAAGTGCTTTTTTAATGATGGATGATGACAGTTTTGTTCCTGATACCTCCAACTCCTTCGCCAGTTCCTTAGATGTTACATTGGGGTTCTATTGAACCTTTCAAAACAAAGTTTTTTTCACCATGAAACTCTATTTTCGTCACCTTCCTGAACGACATAAAGTGCGTATGGCCTCAAATTTTTCATATTTTCATTGACTTGATTGTACAGTTCCTCATGGAACCTTACACTTATTGGAGTAACCTGACTTGTGAAGATGCACAATTGTCTTCCTAACTTCTAGGCTCAGGTCTTTTGATTTCCCAATTGCTTTAACCACAAGAAGGCACTGGTTCTACTGGTACTCTTACCTTTCATCAATGCCCTTCCAGCCTCAGAAGCAACCAATTCCAGAACCACAGATCCCGTCCTCTGTTTCAAAAGGTACACCAACACCTTATTACAGGTAAAATTCCATTACAATGAATATCTTTACAACGAAATTTTCATTACAATGAAGTATTTTTATGGTCCCAACAGCTTCCCCATATGACACGAGTCTATAGAAATCTTGTTACTATGAAGTACATTCAGCAGATACTTTCATTACAACGAAGTGCACAAAAGACCTTGAAATGCCTGAATGAATCATCCACAGAGCAGTTAGTTCTGTGGCTGCAACTCAGTTGTCCACAACAATCCCCAAACAGAAACACTGTCATTTTTTTTTCTTCAAACTTTCCTCGTAGTGTTTTTTTTTGCCTTTTTTATTTCCTGCGGTTTTCAGTGATACCTTTTGCTTACTGCTCGTCAACATTTGAAAAACATCCATTGGAATTTAACTCATTGTCACCCTCCTATAAAAATGGCAGACACGAAAAAACGATAACAGTTCATATTAGAAAAAACCTAATTTTTGCAGCTCTCAATTGCAGCAAAAAGAAAAAAGGCGTTTCCAGGTAAATTCGGAATTTCGCCATCGACACTGCCAACTTTTTTGAAAGACAAAGCAAAAAATTAAGAAAAATCTCGGGTTGCAAACGTATGTGAACTGCTGCATTTGAAGACGTAAAAAAAGCCATTTTTATGTGGTTCAGTAATGCTTGTTCAAGAAAAATTCCTATTAATGTGGCACTCATTCAAGAAAATGTGAGGTTTGTAAACTCTCTTGGGACCTCCGCCAACTAGACAGCAAGCTGAAGAGAATCCCGAAGTGCGATCTCCACGTCTGTACGGGGCAAAAGCAGGCTCAGAGCTATACTGCGTCTCTCCGCCAAAGAAAACAGAAAAGATCTCGATGGGTAATGCAAGGTTAGGAGCACGTAAATTGTAAAAATGCAGATATAACAGGATTACTTGATCACTGACCTGCATGACCCTGCCTTACTGCTGTGTCTGTGCATAGCAGAGTGGCAGATCACGCTACAATAAATAACTGTGCCGTTCCTGTTTCAAGCTGAATAAAGCTGGTTTTGCTAAAGTACTGAGATTAAGCCTCTTGTTTTTGGGTGCGAGACAGGGACTTATAGTGCAACCCCAATCTTTTATGATTTGCTTCTATTGCACTTCACTGCAGCGTTGTGAGCCTCCTATTTCCCTGCCCCAGAAATGGACAAACAATCTTCAAAGGACGCTGAAATCGCGCTTCAGGATGCACTTTAGTGTGTTGTTCCCGTTGGGTGGGGAGTGGGGGGTCTCAAAAGAGTTCAGAAACCTCATAATATGAAGAAAAAATAATGATTCCACTCCTAATAGATAACTGTGCTGCCCACAACATGCTTCCACATTTAGATAATTATCGCATTGAATTCCTCCCACTGAATTGCACGGCAGCATTTCAGCCATTGGATTTGGGCATCATTGGCACCCTGAAAGTGTATTATCAGAAGGAAATGCTGAGAGAAAACTTGTAGGCAGGAGGAGATTAAAATTAATGCGAAAGAAGCTATTGAAATGATTGCAAATGTCTTGATACAAGTTAATGAAAGCACTATACTAACAAATACAGAATCTCATTACAACAAAATTTTTGTTACAACGAAATATTTTTTAGGTTCCTGGAAGTTCGTTGTAATATAATTTTACCTGTATATATGTAATAAGAAGTCACTAATTACATGTTGGTTGTGGGTGTGTGTTAATGTACAGTATATCATTTGTAGTTAAGACACTGCTCACAATCTACTATTTTTGACACCAGTAGGTATGACTATTGCAATACAGATCTAAGGAAATTCCCACAAAGACAGCAGAATTGTGATACTTCCTAGTAAATTCTGCAGGTACTGCAACTTGGTTGAAATCTTTATTACTGCTTGTAAAAAATTAAATTCAGAATTTTTCTATTGACTTTTATGGGTCATAATGATTTGTTCGTTTTTATATCTAATGTTAAGTAGTCAGTGTCTGTATTCTGACCTTAAGTTGAAGCCAGTAGTTTTCTCTTTGCTACTTATTTACTGTAACTCTTTACCGTGGATGCCTTGAAAAACTGAACCCATATACTTTTTGTAAAATCCTTACTAAAATTTTAATTACTTAATCCAGATTATTTAAATACATTATTCTTTATTTTATTGTATTTTGTTATTTGTTGTTGCTGTTATTTATTTTTTTTTTTTTCATATTTCATATAGGATACAGTTACAGAACAATGTGAATGAATTTTGATTTAATGTTTCATGTCAGAAAAATTGAATAATTAAGCTATGCTGGGTAATCCCTTTATTTGAATGTTTTTTCTTTTTACAATTTTATCTTTCCAATATCAGAAATAACTATTGTATGTCAGATTGTAAAAATGCCAGGCAGCAGCATAATAGAGCCAGTGGTAAAACAAATATCTGCGATACAAAACAAGGAACACTCTGAAATCAGCAGCATACATTTTTTTTTGGTTTTAAAAGAAAACTAAAATCAGTAGTACACAGTGACGTGCAAAATGAAGTAGCAGAATCAGAAATGAAATCTATACAAGTTTATATTTCATGTTGAAAGTTTCATTAAATGATGGCAAGCAAAAACAAAGACAAAAGTCAGAATTGTTGGAAAGAACCAGTCACTTCCAGAGGGTCCGTGGGTGGAAGAGGAAGGTAGAGAAAAATCTATTCATTAGAGTTAAAGGGGCAGTTGGAATAGGAAGTGACAACAGGAGTAAAGCAATTGTGAAAAGAAATAAAAAATTGCTTAAAACAATTTTGGTTTTGAAGAAATAATATACCAGAGGTGGGGAAAAGGAGGGAAAGTCCTGGGCTTGAATCCTTGTTTTGGCTCCATCTAGCTGTACTAAGGGAATAACATAAAAATTGGTATGTAATGTTAGGGCTCAGGAGTCACCTAGCTTTGAACAGCCACTACAAAAGAACAAGTGAGATTACGCAATAGGAGTCTGGATAGACACAAAGTCCGCAGATACAACATCTGTGATTATGAACAGTAGAGAGAGAGGCACAGTATGCAGTGCCAGTGTTTTAAATTATACTTGGTAGCCATCAGAGCAAAACACAAGAACAAATGATCTCTCAGATGAGATGGGATCACTCAAATGTAAAAAACAAAAAGAATATGAGAAACAATGAAGGGGGAAATATTTTAAATAATTATTCTGACACCATTTTTTACAATGTCAGGAATTTTCAGCTGTGAAGGTTAAACCTAAAGCAAAAATGAAAATAAAATACAGATAATATTTAGAATAAAATAAAACACATCAGCAGGATTTCCACGTCCCAAGAGCCAGTTTCTGTAGCCGAGGATCAGAGCGCCAAGGTCCTTCAGCCACCACCCAACTCACACTGCACCCAACGTCCTTGGCCCCTCCCATAGGTGGTGAGCCCATGGGAAGGAGGACCCACGTTACCTCTTCGGGCTGTGCCCGGCCGAGCCCCATGGGTGCAGGCCCAGTCACCAGGTGCTCACCATCGAGCCCCACCTCCAGGCCTGGCTCTAGCCGGGCAAGGGAAAATGTTGTCCAATGTTTTTGCTCTTCATTGGAGGTTTGTTGAACCGCTCTTTGTCTCATCCCTCACCTAGGACCAGTTTGCCTTGGGTGACCTTACCAGAGGCATAAAGCCCCGAACAACATAGCTCCTAGGATCATTAGGACACGCAAACCCCTCCACCACGATAAGGTGACGGTTCAAGGAGGGGCTCAGAGTAGAGCCGCTACTCCTCCGCATTGAGAGGAGTCAGATGAGGTGGCTTGGGCATCTGATCAGGATGCCTCCTGTATGCCTCCCTGGTTTGGTGTTCCGGGCACGTCCAACCGGGAGGAGGCCCCGGGGAAGACCCAGGACACGCTGGAGGGACTATGTCACCTGGCTTGCCTGGGAACGCCTTGGGATTCTCCCGGAAGGGTTGGAAGAAGTGGCCGGGGAGAGGGAAGTCTGGGCCTCTCTGCTTAAGCTGCTGCCCCCGCGATCCGACCCCGGATAAGCTGAAGAGGATGGATGGATGGACATCAGTAGGATTAGTTGCTCACCACTTTGTAGACTCTCAGTACTTTTGTCAAGCTACCAAAAGCTTTACTTTTTCAATAGAAACACTTCATTGCCAATTGACCTTCCCAAAGTGATTTGTCAAAAACAGCATTCTATTCACATGTGCAGGGAATTTCATACCCGTAATGGGAAAATAAATCAGATCCCTTCTCTTTCTAAACAATTTTGTGACAGTGCAAGCTTAACTCCACAGACTAACATGTATTGTAGATAGGGCCTGGGTCTAACTGTAATACACTCCAGTTGCTGAAAACTTAATAAATTCAAGCTAAAAGTTTACTTATATTATTGGCTAAAAGATGAGAAATCATACATTATCTATTGAACAATATTTGTTTTAGGTTCACTGGTCTGTTCCATGTTGCGTTTCAGTTTTATCTTCTACTTCTTCTTCTTCTTTCGGCTGTTCCTGTTAGGGGTTGCCACAGTGGATCATTCTTGTTCCCTATCTTTCTGTCCTCTGTATCTTGTTCTATGACACCCAGCACCTGCATGTCCTCTCTCACCACATCCATAAACATTCTCTTAGGCCTTCCTCTTTTCCTCTAACCTGGCAGCTCTATCTTCAACATCCTTCTCCCAATATACTCAGCATCTCTCCTCTGCACATGTCCAAACCAACGCAATCTCGCCTCTCGTACTTTGTCTCACAACCATCCAACTTGAGCTGACGTTCTAATGTACTCATTTGTAATCCTAACCATCCTCGTCACACCCAGTGCAAACCTTAGCATCTTTAACTCTGTCACCTCCAGTTCTGTCTCCTGCTTTCTGGTCAGTGCCACCGTCTCCAACCCATATAACATAGCTGGTCTCACTACCGTCCTGTAGACCTTCTCTTTCTGCATTTCAGATTTATCTTCTGTTTTATTTTTATTATTCCTATTGTTGTTCCAGTCTCCCATCTTCTAAAGTCCCACATTAGTTGCACTTTGACATTCATCATACTTGTGTTTGTTTCATACCACATATATGTATGCACTTAATGGGATTGTGATTGCATTTGTTTTTACATCTAATGATGCAGTGGCCACTTTTTCCTGTAGACGAACTCAGAAACACAGACCTAGATATTATTTTTAAGAATGTTTTCCTACTTGTATTGGCATTTTTCTTTTCTTGTTTGTTCATGTTGTGCATTTTTTAAGCACTAGTTCTTTTTGCATGTCTGTATGACATTCATGTGTGTTTTAGTTATTTCATTATCAATGTGTAATTTTGCATTAATTAGGACCTATTTTTTACATCTGCTGTCTCACTACATGGGATCAAGGGAATGAATTTAGTCTGTTTGTGGTCTTCAAAAAAGCCTACAAAGTAGCTTAGCACTGCAGTCCATTAGGGATTAACTAGTAACTGTAGGTTTAGTAGCACCTTCCATCCATCCATTTTCTAACCCGCTGAATCCAAATACAGGGTCACGGGGGTCTGCTGGAGCCAACCCAGCCAACGCAGGGCACAAGCAGGAACCAATCCTGGGCAGGGTGCCAACCCACCGCAGAATACACACAAACTAGGGCCAATTTAGAATCTCCAATCCACCTAACTTGCATGTCCTAGGATTGTGGGAGGAAACCAGAGCACCCGGAGGAAACCCACGCAGACACGGGGAGAACATGCAAGCTCCACGCAGGGAGGACCCGGGAAGCGAACCCGGGCCCCCTAACTGCGAGGCAGCAGCGCTACCACTGTGCCACGGTGCCGCCCATTAGTAGCACCTTTGTTTTGTTTATTGAATTTAGAGTTCATATCTATCTATCTATCTATCTATCTATCTATCTATCTATCTATCTATCTATCTATTATTTAAGGAGTAGTCTAAAGACCTGCCAGTAAATGATTGTGACAAAGAAAATAAGAGTGATTTCAGATTAGAGATTAGACTGCATATGTGTATTGTCACACTAGCAATATTAACTGTCAAAGACAATAAGTAATAAAATAATGTAAAAATATTTGCTATCTCTTGCCCTACGTGTATTTTCATTGCCTTTCCTTGGTATCTACATGTATCTGCAGCCAGCCTCATTTCCTCTTGACCGATGTTCCCTCTCTTGAACGTGTTCCTGTAATGCCTACTCCTCAGATAGTGTCATTATTTTTGAGGTGGCTTTCTCACCTTGTATCTTGTTTTATACTTCTCATCCTTGTGTCTCTGAAGTTCACACTTCCTCTTTCAATCAGGTAACCAAAATGAAACTGACCAATCAGATTTCTCTGAGGAACTACAACAATAACAACAATATTTATTTATATAGCACATTTTCATACAAAAAGTAGCTCAAAGTGCTTTACATAATGAAGAAAAGAAAAATAAAAGACAAAATAAGAAATTAAAATAAGACAACATTAGTTAACATACAAAAGGAGTAAGATTCGATGGCCAGGGTGGACTGAAAAAACAAAAAGAAAAACTCCAGACAGAGAATTTTCTCCCTGCCAGGTAGGATTCAAACCAATTTAAGACACTGCCAGAGAGGCCCACCCATTGACTAAGGCGATTTCTAAGAATATTATGATCAATGGTGACAAATGTGGCACTCAGATCTAAGAGGATGAGAACAGATAAATGGCCTCTGTCTGCATTTATCCATAAATCATTTACTACTTTAACGAGTGCAGTTTCTGTGCTGTGATTTGTTCTAAAACCCGACTGAAATTTATCAAGAATAGCATGTTTATTGAGGTGGTCATTTAACTGCATAATGACTGCCTTCTCCAGAATTTTACTTAAGAAAGGTAGGTTAGAAATGGGTCTAAAATTTTCAAGAGCCGAGGGGTCGAGATTATGTTTCTTAAGTAACTAAGCATACACACAGACCTTAGTCATTCCATATCACTTTCTAACCTGCTTAGACCAGACTATGGTAGCAGAGTGTGCCGGAACCTATTCCAGCTAGCACAGGATGCAAGGCAGAATCAAACCCTGGACAGGCTACTAGTCAATCACAGGACAAACACAAACTCACACACTAAGGCCAATTTAGCATCGCCAATCCACCTAACCTACATGTCTTTGAACTGTGGGAGGAAACCCACACAAGTACGGAAATAACAAGCAAACTCTACACAGTGAGGACCCAGAACACGAACCCTGGTCTCTTTACTGTGAGGTAGCAGTACAACTGGTACGTCGACATGCCACCCTCAGATACTGTAATTGAATAAGTGCAGCAGAAAATAAATAAAATAAGTAAAAAATAAAACTCTGTCAGTAGTATTTTGTATCAATTGCAAGCACAAGCACAGAGGAAACTTATCAACACACCCCCTTACATGCAGAATCATCTGAGAATTTCTTCAAATGACATAAACCAGTGTTGTATTTATAGTCAGAAATGCACAATGTCAAGAGAAAAAGAGAGAGGACTGTACCTTATGGTGTTCACACCAAATCAGAAATACAGTCCTTCATTGTCACAAACTGTGATCAGTCCAACTAAGATAGTCAAATATCTAGGGTAGCATAGGCTCATCCACCTGCATATCTCTGAGTTTACCCCTTAGCAGGAAAGGCTGGATGGTAGTGAAGGTACTGGAGAAATCAAAAGACATAATCCTCATAGTGCTGCTAGCCAGGTGAAAATATGCGTTTAGGACCGGATAGATATAAGCAAACTGTAATGAGTCCAGGTGGTGTAGCACAAGAGGACTCATAAAGTCCACGACCAGTTTCTCAAAGGTCTTCATGAAGTAAGATGTGGCACTGGTCTTTAGTCATTAGGTGAAAAGATGCCTGCCTTCTTTGGAACAGGTACAATGCAGGATGTTTTCTACAGCAGTGGCACTTTCTGGAGCCTTAGGGATAGACTGAACAAGTGACAGAGGAGACCAGAAAGTTGTTCAGCAAAGACCTTAAGAACTCGAGGACTGACTCCATCTGGTACTGCAGCTTTTCCTGTGTGTAGTTTCGTTAGTTGTCTCCTTACTTGGTCTTCTATTAAGAGCAGCCCACACTGATGGTCAGAGGTGGACTAGTCACTGTACATTCTGTTTGATGTGTTAGGAGTTGTTGATGTAATAGGGATGGTGTGGGGAGACTGGTCATTGGAAAAAGCTAATAATAATTTAGTTCAGGGTGTTAGCTTTGTCTACATCTCCTTCTACCACTTGAGCACAGTATATGTGATAGGTGAGTACAGTATAGGTGAGATAAAATAAAAGCATGAACAAGGTTTTCTAAATTGCAATATATAATGTTGACGTGATTTGCTATGACTCACGTGTAAATTATTTAAATAGGATAACAGAGTGGTTTGGCATATACAAAAAAAGTATCTGTAATTAAATGTGGTTGACTCCCAAAGATCTGGCTAATTAAGTCACCACTTTTGCAGGGAATCGTGTCTGCTTTTCCCTTAATTGTTTCACAGCCGCCATACTGTATATATGTATTGCCAAAAGCCTTGCTCTTATTTAGCTTCAATGACATCAGTAAATGACAAAGCGCTTGATGGGTAAACTGTTACCAGAATGCGTAAAATGCTATGAAGTCAGCAATTTCACCTTTTCTCAATTCTGCTTCAACATATGAAGTCAGTCATCAGGAAGTTAAACAGTAATATGTCAGCTTTTTAAAAGTAATGGTTATCAGAATATTCATAACAAACACTTTTAAATTATCAACCTTTAGATTGATGACTGAAAAATTTTCTCAAAAGGTAACAAATGCTGTATATTTTATCTGGACAACACTTAATTATTGCCCCAAATACTGTATATGTGAACAGTTAGCAACTCTCAATTTAAACAGAAACATTACTGTATACCTGTTACTGTTATTCTATGTTTCTTTATATTGTTTAATCAAAAAGATCTAGGATGTGTGCATTGATACTGTCATATAGAGTATATTCATCTAGAGTGAATACTAGCTATTATTTTAATGTGAGTTCTTCAAATAGAATACAAAGGGAAAACGGTTAACATTAAATTTCACAGTAATGTTAGAAAGTGTATTTTGCACAAAAAAAAAAAACATTGATATGTTGAATAAGGTACTAAATGTTATGATTATAAGGTTTTGGAAGGTGCCGACTGCATTTTGTATATATTTTGTACATTTAGGTTTTATGCTATTTGTCTTATTTATATTGTTATTCTAACAATGTCATTTTGTAACCTTCTTTGACAAAAGTTAGCAAAGAGTAGTGTACTAGCCGCAAAATCAGATGAGAAGTGCTCTGCTAGCTGACCCCTTAACCCATTGCATGATTAAGATCAGGGTCATGACCTCTGTGACTCCACTCCCAACAGCCAACAAAGCCTAGAAATAAGTGGACAAAAACGGCAACATATGTTATAAGAAAATGGCATCAAAGATGTTTCAAACTAACTAAACTATAACTATAACTAAAATAAAACAATCAATCAAAATGGCGAAGTAAAAATCAAAATCCTGGTCTTAAAATTCCTCAGTATAGCTTTAAGTAGGTGAAAACCCCAAAGAAAAAAAAAATAAACAGGCAAATCACAATATTAGTATGATTTTTGGGCTTGGATTTTCAGTATTTTTGATCACTGCTCATTTGTTACCACTGATTTTCTTTTTCATTTCTTGGCCCTGCTTTCTTCCTCACCAGATCCAAGGTCTGGCAGTGCATCATACCATAAGAAATATAATAGATAGCATTACTGGTGGTCATTTTAGCTCAGCTCACTGATATTTTGAAAAGTTTTTCTGAATGGGGATTGACAAAGTATTGTAAGGGGTGAAGCAACCAAATTTACACATTCTCTGTTCAAATTCTATAGCCAATAGGGTGTCGTGGTACAGAATGGCTTCTGATTCAAGCCCAAACAGCCAACTTTAGACCAATAGAATTCTGGTGCAATACACCCCGTAGTTACTGGCTTATGTTCACACCTGCCCCTAAAAACTATTGTTTGAGTGAAGCTTGACAGCTAGGTAGTTTGACTTTCCTGTGGGGGTTGATTGAAAGAGTCCTTCAAAGAATCACTTGCCAAACTGGTTTTAGGCATTTCCCCAAACCCTGTCATAAAATTCACTTCTGACTCAGTCCTAAAGACTCTTGGTTTAGACATGAAAGGATATCAATGAAATAAAACACCAATATTACATGTGTTTTGTCTGACTCACAAATAAAGACATACAAAATATTTATCAACATATATATGCAAAATTTCACACCACAACACTGTATGTTTTTTTCAATATCAAATTATTTTGATATAAATATAGCATTTTAAACAAACAGGGACTGTTCATGGTGTTTGTTAAACGCAGAGCTTCCGACCCTTCCTATACAAAGATCATACACTATGTGTGGGGCCCGTGATCAGATGACCATTGATAGTGCCTTGGGGATTTGCAGACCTCCACGATTCAGGAGCTCCCCTGGATAGCAAATAGGGCTGCGTGTTTTCGCCTGCTGACTTAATTGACTTGAGTCAGATGGCCCCTCCTACAGTCTTAATTTTAACCTTAGTGTAATCAGGTGTATTGCATAGCATCACTGAAGTATAATGTAAAGTGACAACTTCCTTAACCCTTAACGCGCACACGTGCCAGTCCCGGGACATAACAGCGTTTTGACGCCGTTACAGTAATGTGTGCATGCCCATCTGCCCTGCATCTCGACATACTACCCATCAAATGAAACTTCAAAGTCTCGTCTTACCGATGATATAAACCATTTTGACACACAACAACCACAGCACTGACACTAAAGCCTTTTTTACAGAGAAGTACATACTTTTAAGAGTTGACTTTCCCTACCTTTGAAGACCCCCTGCAAGTCAAACATCAATATTTCCGAGCAGTATTGATCCCATTCTGTCCGTAAGGCTCCAGATAATATTAAACAGTAAAACGATTAGGTCCAAAACACACAATATATCCTCAAAGGGACAAAAACTCCAGAAAACGTTTCATAACTTGAGACCACCTACGTAATTTTTTTTCATTTATATTGATCATATCAGACGTAATTTGTTTCTGTCGACGATAACCATGCTATAGCATGTAACACGGAAGTGTTAGCTTCTGATTGACACCTAAGTTGGCCAATTACGACGGGTCTGGGGTTGACTGGCACCTCGTATAGCCAACGAGTGTCACAGACAGCTGAACGATGACGTACAACTCCAAACCCTGGTAGAATCTACCAGTTTGATTGGACACTGTGAGTGACACTCAAAACTTACAGCCAATGAGCATTTTGATATGTAACTTGCCATACTAGCTTGTAAACAAAACGATCGGAGCTGCGCGAAGGTGGCATTTGTGCCAGTCTGCAGACTTGGTACGTGGTTGTTTATTGTGATTTCGCCAAGTTTTTTCGCATTTTAAATATGAATAAACGTACCGATAAACGTAAATACACTCGATTAAATAATAGATGCATGTACGCGGCGTGAAAGTAATCAATCGGCCTAGGAGACGTCTAATGGCAGAGAGCGACATGTTCCACGCCCTTGTGCTTTCTGCTTGCTAGTGATTGCTGCCATCATGTGGCACATGGAAAAACGCTGAGCTGTGTTGTAACAGTTTGTAAAAGAAATGTATATAGTTTGTGTGCATTTTATAAAAAAAAAAGTAAAAAATAAAAAAAATATATATATTTTTGGCCCATAAGACTTGTATTGACTATTTTTACATATAAATGTGTATTTTTTATTGTTTTTATTATTTTTATAACTAATAGAGTGACACTGTGTGTAGATATAGATTCCTTTAGGTGTAAGCTTTCAGTAGAGCCCTCATTGATATATGTGGGTTGAAGCATTCAAAAGTTATTACACTTTTTCCATATGTTCGTAAATGTGGATAATGGTCCCTCTAAAAAGCACCTGGACATGCCCACATAAAAACTGGTGTAAAAAATGTCATTTTTACAGGTATTCTTTTCAAATTTGAAATGTGAGTAGTTAACAAGTTATTCTGTTGGTACATAGTGTGTTTCTGTCCCCACCTACCTACTGCAGCTTTATTTTCCTTTATTTTCACAAAAAAGCTTGTTTTTTTTGTGAGTTCTAATGTGCATAACTTTTGATCAGTCACACCTACAGTGATTCTGACTACTGTGGCAGTAGGGGGCAGTAGTGCACCCTCGAACCCTCAGGCACACTCCGGAGACCAGGTAATAGTCCAAGAATCTTTTTATTCTTTTCCACAGTGCACCAAGCACCTTCCACACTCTTCACAAATCTCTTTATCACACTAATAATAAACACAATGACCTCTCCTCCTCGCCCAGACACTTTGCTCCTCTCCCACCCAGCACAGCTCAGTGTCTGGACTGAGGCAGCGTCCTTTTATAGCCCCTGACCGGAGGTGTTCCTGTCCCAGCAGTCCACAGTTCCTTATTCCTTCCGGGTCAGGGCAATCAGTCCATTACTTCAACCCGGAGCACGCCATACCTTCCTGTCACGTGACCGTGACGTACTCCCGGGTCATAAGGCACAACAGAGCCCATAAGTCCCCCCACAGCGACTCCTGGTGGCGCCCAAGGTATCCAGCAGGGCTGTGTATAAACACCACAGAGTCCATAAGGCCCTGCTGGACCTCGGGGCATGATCCCGCTGTCGGGAGAGCTCCTCCTGTCGGCCTGGGGGTGCGGACCGGCCTCGAAGCCGCAGTCTTCCACACTACTAAGGGTGAAACTAGAGAATGTTACCTTTACAAAGAGACCAAACATGTGTTTATACTCCAGATAGTTCAATAACAGCAATGATTCTAATTTGGAGAGGTCGAATTACAAGCGATTTAGCAAAAATGACCCCGCTTGATAAGGGGTTCTGAGCAGAGTGTAGGAGATCCTCAATCCTATTTGGGTTACTGCTGTTTCTTAAATCATTAATCATTGTTGACAGTTGTTAACTGTTGCCTGTCATTTGTGATAACTTTCCTTTAATAAGTAGAGCAATGGCTTTAAGTCAACAACAGTCAGGAGCACAGAAAAGAAAACAAAAACAACAACATACATTTGTCTATATAGCACATTTTCATACAGACAAAGTAGATCAAAGGACTGCCTTCAGTCCTTTGCGGCTGCATGGAGCGTTGATCAAGTGGTGGTAGTGATGCAGATCGCCACCACAGAAGAAGCAGAAAAGACAGCAGAGAATAATAGAGATTAGTAAAGATTGCAGCTCCCTGAATAATATGGTCATTCTATGCCCATACAGTTTATTAGGAATACAACGAAAATGTAGCTATGAAAAAGCCAAATTAAAATAATGGGTTTTAAGCATTTTTTTTTTTAATTTTCCACAGTATTAACTTGGCGAATTTCTACTGGTAAAGTATTCCAGATATTAGGTGCATAACAGCAAAAGGCCACCATGCCACTTCTTTTAAGCTTGGCTCGCAGAACTATAAGCAGACTTCCATTTGAAAATTTAATGCTATGACTTGGAGTGAAGGGGGACAGGCATTCCAAAATATAGGATGAAGCAAGATTATTTAAAGTTTATAAACTATTAGAAGTATTTAAAAGTCAGTTCTGAACAACACGGGTAACCAATGTAACAACGCTAAAACTGGTGAGATGTACTTAAATTTTCTTTTCCTAGGTTAAGATTCTGGCTGCTGCATTTTGCATAATTGGAACCAATTTATATCTTTCCTAAGTAGCCCTATTAGGAGTGCATTACAGTTGACTAAAAACAAAAGTGTAAACTAATTTTTCAGCATCTTGCCAAGTCTAACTTTTGCTATCCTCCTTAAGTAAAAATGCAGTCCTATTAACCTGGTTAAAATGCAATTTAAAATCAGAATGAATAGGTACCAATAAATTCATTATATCCACCTTGACTTGGCTAAGGTTGGCTAAGCAGGCTCCTGTCAATCATAGAGAATCCACTGCATCCACTGAACAGTGTCATCTCCAGGCAGAGGAGTAGCTTCAGTGACAGACTTTTGTCACTGTCTTGCTTCACTGACAGACTGAAGAGATCGTTCCTCCCCCACACTATGAGACTCTTCAATTCCACCCGGGGAGTTAAACGCTAACATTACTCAAAGTTATTGTCTGTTTTTACATGCATTTTTTATTACTCTTCAATTTAATATTGTTTTTTTGTATCAGTATACTGCTGATGGATTATGTGAATTTCCCCTTGGGATTAATAAAGTATCTATCTATCTATCTTGACTTTTACACATAAGGAATCAAGTTTATTTTTAATACCCTCACTATTTCCATGTTTGTCAATCACTAAGATTTCTGTTTTTTGCTTATTAAGTTTGAGAAAGTTACTATTCTTCCAATTGAAAATACTGCTAAGACATTGGATCAGAGAGCCAAGAGCGTTAGGGTCATCTGGTGCTATCGATAAATAAAGCTGTGTGTCATCTGCTCAGCTTTGGTAGCTCACCTTGTGTTTTGAGATAATCTGACCTAATGGAAGCATGAAAGCAAGAAGAAACAGCTTGTACTGCACTTGCAGTTGTCTTTAGTAATTTAAATTTGCCCAACTTCCAGAAAGTTAGCTATCGTTACATCAATTTCTACTACACAAAATCTAGTTGTTTATTGGACTAATGGAGTAGAACATGACGTGACATTACCTACAGTAACACATGGTTGACAGTTATTTATTTCAGCCATATAGACCTCAGAACCTTTACTTGTTGGAAAAGGCTACTGACGTTAGTCAGCATATGAAGTGGCCTGAGTTTTGTTGAATTGGAGACATGTTCATAAATTTCACCAACACAAGTTATCAACAAGTTATTAATTGGCTGAATTGTGGTAAAGCACCACACAAGCACCCTCGGCATACAAAAAAGCAATTAACCCAGATGAATTTCAACTGTTTGCTAATTTTCTTTTCTGTTAGATTTTTATTACTGATTTAGTTAGTGCCTTATTGTTATCTGCTGTCATTGAAAGGGCAAAATGAAGTTTAAATAAACTCATAAGTGTAGGAAATACATTCACTTGTTAATTTTTTAAATATCTAAATTTTCAGCTTAATTTTCATTATGTATTTACTGCACTAATTACATTTATTAAGCACATGCATACTAGTAGTATTATTGGTAGGTAGAGGTAGTAGAAGTATTAAAATTGTTTTTGTTGTATTGCACGTCACAAGTGATACTGTTGACTATATCGAGTAACAAAGAGTAACAGCACATTGATACCCTAGACTATAATAATAATAATAATAATAAGTTATTATTTTTATTATTATTATACCCTGGGCTATTATTATTATTATTATTATTATTATTATTATTATTATAACTAATTATGCCTTTATTTATACAGGTTCTAAATCAATTTGTAAATCATTGCCATTAAATAGTAGTAGCAGTTATTGTATTTATATTATTATCTACTGTATATTATTATTATTATTAGCAGTAGTAGTGGTAGCATTAAAAAAATTTTTATTGTTGTATCACATATCACAATTGATGCTGCTGGTTCTATCAAGTAACAAAGAGTAACAGCACATTGATACACTGGATCATTATTATTATTATTACTAATCAGGCCTTCATTTATAAAGGGACCAAATCAATTGGTAAATCATTGCCATTAAATACCATTAAACGTCCAAATCCATAGGTTGCCCTCTGGATCGCAGCAACCCTTCCTGTTACAAGTTTTTCAAAACTTGAGCTCATCACAGCATATTTGAGGTCATCCATGGCATAACAATGTATGAGCAACTTGGCTATCATCAGCATCAACTCAGACCTCACACAGAAGCTGTCATGTGATGACCTCATAGATGACTTCAGAAAATGTAGACGTGTGCTTTTGTGATATGCAACAAAAAGACTGAAGGAACGCCTAAACATTTTATTTCAGGTTTAATTTTTAAGAAAGTATTTTTATTTGATGGTAAAAGTTATAGTTAGGTTTGTGATGTGTGCTTCTTTATTTATTATTTATTTATATATTTATTGATCAAATAATAAGAAATACTAATATAGTAAATTAAGGGAGGGGCAAGGTAGGGGTCCCCCAAGAAAATTGTTGTTAGGACTACAGTTTGGCTAGGGGTGGCACATTAACATCCTAAAGATTAATGGCAAAATCAATATAAAACCAATGGAAGGGAAACTGGTGGATGCTAAATGAGATATAAAGTCTTGCAAATGAAAAGAAAAAAGGCACACTCTACACTAGTAGAGCCAAAGTGAAAATTTAAACTCTGGACCCTGGAGCTGTAAGACAGCAATGCTAACCACTGCACCACAGTTCTTCTTCACTGGCAACATCATCAGTCATTAAATAAAGGGCAAAAGGAAAACCTCCAGAAAGTATAGCTTTAATGCAGTGCTTGGGTCTGTCCATTCTTTTTCAACAGAATGCATCAAAATCAAATTTAAGAATGCCCTCATTACTGGTGAATGCAAACATAAACCCACATATTGAAACTCGTGATGCCACCTTCTGGGGATATCTGTTCTTATACCGTCTGAACGAGAAGTTCTCTGGCATAGTTGCCACAATTCTGTGTGTGGAAAAAGGAGACAAGACCATTCCTGACATCACTGTTGTATCTACTATGTACACAGTTTCTCACTTGCTAGAATGTTCTTTATTTTTCAGTCTCGAAATTACAACAACCAAAAGTGTGCACAATTCTCACACATGCACAAACTCATATGCTCTCACTTACCTTGCGTTCATGCAATTTTTACTGCAAACATTATGTTATCTAACATTTTGCCCCTTCCCAAAACTCAAGTATTAAATGGTGTGACAAAATTCTGTATGGACCCGCTGGGGTCTTTACTGCTGAGCAACTGATGGATGAGAGATCTGTCATGCAACTTCAGATGCATTGCTAAATCTATCATCTGGTAGAGGTACTGACCTAAAATGGGTACTATGAAACTGAAACCCTGGCTTTATAAGGTCAGATGCTGATACTTTATGCAGACAACAAGCATGCCAAATGTGACTGAGCTCATTTGCCTGGTAATTTGAAGAGGTGAAGAAAGAAAAGAGTGCAGCTAATTATCATAATGTACCTTCCATACTCTCACATAGTCAATAGCACTGATATTAGACAACCTCACTCTGTAGAGATGATCAAATTGCTGTTTGATTTTCTTTTCTCCTTGTCTGACAATTGCTGAGGGTGCATAATGGCTTAAAGCCATTTGGCAAAGATGATCCAGAGGAAGTGGGAGTTCCCAACCAATCATTAACTTAGCTGGTGATTTACCAGAGGTTGACTGTTCAGTTGTCCTGTAGTGAAGTAGGGTTTGGTTGAGGGCAGTATAAGAATTGCAACCTTGAGCAAGATGTGGCCAGATACCATTTTTAAGTGACTGGTTAAATCTCTCTCGCCCTCCATTTGCTTGTAGGTTATAATAAGTTGTCTTGCAGTGTTCAATACCAAGTATTGTGGCATGACATTTTGCATGTAAATTGGTAAATATTTTGTTTGTCTTTATTTGTATGGTTAAGAAGCCATTCCTCCACTTTTAGGACTGAGTCACTTTGTAATTTTATGACAGGTTTGATGGAAGTGCCTGAAATCAGTTTGGCAAGTGATTCTCTGCTGAACTCTCTCAATCAACCCCCACAGGAAATCCAAAGTACATAGCTGGCAAATATCAGCTCAACAAATGGTTTTGGGGGCAGGTGTGAAGGTATTCTGTGCCCCATTGATCTGAAGTATGACTGTTTGGAATAGGCTTGTATGAGAAGCCTTGAAGTACCATGATGCCCTATTGGCAGTAGGGTTTGGGTGGAGAATCTATAAATTGGCTTGCTTTACCCCTCCCTCTCTCTCTTACTAACATCACAATGAAGAAGCATCTCTCTGTCACACCATTGCCATGAGGAGCACAATTCAACAGCCATATTGAGACAGGCATGTGGCCTGTTCTGAAGAAAGCTGACCAAAAATGATGCCTTAACTAGAGATATTTAAAGTAACTATAAGTCTGTGTGCTGCCTGAAACTACACATCACCATTTATCAGGTTGTATGGTTGCCAGTATTCACTTGAACTTTGCATATTGTTATGATTTATGAATATTATCAATAATACATTATTTAAATTGTAACTTAATTCCTGCTTGTCTTTTACTACACCTAATTACCTGAGGTTATAAATGTAGAAGGGAAGGTGGGGAGAAGTTATATGGTACAATACCTTATAAACAGTGGTAAGTCTGTGAGATTTGAGGCATTCTGACAAAGGCTACATATTAATAATACAAAAGGGGAAAGTAGAGTAATATATTACTATACCAAGACAAAACACCATGATTCTTTAGGAATGATGAGAGATGAGATGAATTGAGACCCATTGTCAGTTGTGATTACAAGTCAGAAATGGGCTATCATAGCCTCCAGTATATTGATTACAGGTTTTGAAGTGACTGTGCTCACCAGAACAACTTCAGGCCACTTAGATTGCAGATCATATATGACCACAAGAAAACGATGATGGTGAGGAGCACTGTGAAGTTCACCACAAATGTTCAGCTGCAGGTGCTCCCATGGGTGTGCTGGCCACTAAAGGGTTGAAGTGGTAGAAGAGTAGGTAACACTGTCTTTCCACTAACCAGATAAGCAGGTCGATCCTTAACAAGGACTTCTATATTGTTGCCACCATACCTGCACCATCAGCACCTCTCTTTTCATCTACATCTTTCATCTTTTTCTTTTCATCTAGGTAAATATCATGAGCCTGTGCCAAAATATGAGACTGCAAACTTTGTGGCACCACAGAAGAAAAACCCTGAGCAATGCAGGTGTTATTCCAATGTGACAGCTCCTCTTTTACACGTGCAAATGTTATCAGCTCAACAGATACACGTTTGGGCCAGCCCTCTCTATTATAAGTGCGTAATAATTCGAAAACAGTATTCTCTTCTGAAGCTCTTTGGAGCTCTGTAAGTGATACGATATCCTGGAAAAGCCCATGCAGCAACTGATAAGGTAATTTTCGGTGTCAGCAGCTTGGTTGTGAAGTGGCCCCAGTATTGTTGTAAAGTGTGACAGTAGGTCAGCCACTACATTTTCCCATCTTGGATTAAGCTCTAGCAGAAAATTACATTATTGTAAATTACAGGACCACCTATGCAACCGGTGGGGTTTGTGTGGTGTTCCAGATGTTAACAGCAAAGAACTGAGAGCCTGATGGTCTGTTCTCAGTGTTAATGGTCTGCCATACAAATAAATATGACATTGCTCACAAACCCAGATGCATGCCAACGCTTAATTTTCCCCTGTAGAGTATTTTTGTTCAGTCAGGCTCAGTGCTCTGATGGCAAATGCAACTGGCTTTTCCACCGCTTCTTCTGTCTGTGACAGAACAGCTCCCAAGGCCAAGACAGGGGCATTGCAAATAACAATGGCAGTGCCCTGTGGGTTAAAATGAGAGAAAACTGGTGCTGTCATGAGTTGTTTCTTCAAAAGATGGAATGCTTCAGCACATGCAGAGGTCCAAGCCCAGGCTACATCCTTTTTTAGGAGCTTGCGTAGTCGTGATAGATGAATATTGTGTCAGGAAGTGTAAGTAATAGGATGTCATGCCTAAAAATGAAGCAACTTGTGCATGTGAAGTAGGTTCAGGAAGACTGCAAACAACATCCATATTGGGCTGCAAGAGTTTAATACCTTCCATTGATAAATGGAACCCAACCAAATCAATTTCGAATGCTGCAAAGATGCACATCTCTACCCATTTACGGTGAGGTTGTGCTTTGTGAGCTGATCTAATACATGCTGCAGCCATTCATTATGTACAGTGAGTGTTGGCCCATGCATTACAATGTAATCGAGATACACACATACTCCTGGCATGTCAGCCAAGAGTGATGACATTATTTTTTGAAAACAGCTGGGTGCTGAGCAAAACCCAAATGGCATACCCGTATAACGGAACACCCCAAAGTGTGTGACGAGTGAGATCCCTACTATTTATATGTAATGGTATCTGCAGGTAGCCGTGTCTAAATTCCAGTTTAGTGAAAACTGTGGAACCATGAAATTGAGATTTAATCTCCCCAGCTGTTGATAGTGCGTATCAACCCGCCTGACTTTTTATGTGCAATTACCAGATTGGCTATCCAGGGTGATGCATTAACTGGTTCTATAACCTCTTCATCCAGAAGCTGTTTTCAACTGTGTGATCACATCTTCTCTCAGTGCTAGTGGGGTTTGGTGCAGTGGCTGAATGACAGGAGGTAGAGCCGCTAAGCAGAGCAGGCCATTTCTGCACCCACAGAGAAGTGACCTGAAGGATTTCAACACCATTGTAATCAAGAACAGTAAATCCAAGTCTGATGAAAACGTCAATACCCAGAATACCCAAAGCTCCTTGCTTTGCAACATGAAAGCAAAATTCAGAAAGAGATCTTGTTCCATACCGAACATGTAACAACAAAGTTCTCAGAACATCATTCTTAGTGTGTCCATAACCGGCCAGAGCTATAGATGGCCTCTGCAAAGGTAAGTGAAAATAAAATTGCTTGAATGTAGCATAATTAAGAAGAGACACTTTAGTGCCCATATCTAAAAGCTAAGGAATGTACACATCCTATATATATACTGCACAAGTCTTCAAGTTAGGAGAATAAGACTTCACTGCATGGATGGATGCTGGTGCTGAATGTGAATTTGAGGGCTTCCCAGATGCAGACAACAGGGATGAATGACAGCATCTTGCAAAATAGTTTCATTTGTTGCATTTTCTACATCTCTGCCCTCTTTCTGGACAACTTTGGTCCCTGTGCTGGTTAAAGTTAGATTCACAATTCCCTGGAATAGTGAGGTTTGTCTGTGCTTGCAGGACTAGGGCAGCTGTCTCAGCATCATTATTAGTGAAAGCGGGCTGTAACATCATACGCTGATAAAGCAGGAGCTGCTGTTTGCTGCGCCACACTCTGCACTGCTGATTCAACCTGGCATGGAATCACTGGCACTTTCTCTAGTGTGAGTTCATCAGATTCCATTAACAGTCTCTGCCTAACAGGTGCACTATGCATTTTCTCTATCAGCTGATCTCTTATCATCTCATTCTGAAGCAGACCAAAATGGAAGTGTCCTGCTAATTCCCGTAGCACAGCTGTATATTGTCGGATTGACTCACTCGTAAGCTGACTGCACTGACAAAAGTGACACCACCGTAAAAGAATGCTCTGCGTTCCAGAAAAGTGCTTCCTGAGAGCCACAACTGCCACGTTGCATAAGTCAGTTGAACCCAATGTGTGAAAAACGCTGCCCTTCTGTGCCCAGACAGTGGAGCAAGATGGTGTGCTTGCATGTGTCAGGTACAGAGTCTAAGAAAGTGTGATCAGATAAGTTTTAAAAGACTCAAAACAGTGAGTCCAGGGCACAGAAGGATCACCAGGCAAAATGTAAGAAAGCAGGTGGTGGCAGCAAAAGCTCAGCCATTCTCGTCGCCAAATGTTCTATCCTCGAAGTACACAGTTTCTCACTTGTCTTGGAAAATAAAGTCTCCGCACCAATTATTATTGCAATCATTATGTTATCCAACAAGCACCCCTCTCATTCTGGAGTGGTACTGCATATCTTCAGTAAGCCTAGAAGGCGATTCTCTGGCATGTAGGGGTGACAGTAGAAATTAAAACCCAACAAAGCCAACAATCAAGCCAGGATTTAAAAGTAGAAAATGGGAGGCAAAAATACTATGTATTGTGCCCCTGTGCCTCCCAAAAGTAGATTCTTTTATTTAAAAAATAATGTTTTACAATGAAAAGTAAAATTTCAATAAAAATACATTATACTTGTTTCTGTTTATTCTGGTTATCACTAAGCATGTCTTTTTAGGGCTTCTACAACACTCCAAAAAGTGTCAGACTTGCCTAATTGACAGTCTGCTAGGACAGAATTGAATCAGAGCACAACATCATGACTATCACATTCTTGGCGGATGTGCATAATCCTCTTATTTTTCCTTCCTAGCCACCTCAAAACTGAACTGAACTGAAAATATCATAACTTATCTTGAGGTGGAATTTATATTGAATGAGCAATGCCATTGTCAAAATAGCAATAATAGCAAAACATTTGTTATGGCAGTTGGGAATTTCTCTGTTACAGTGTTTTTCCAGCTCAGGGTGATGTTTGTTTTCCCTTTTTAATCTGTGTCAACCCTGTATGAGCCTTTTTCTGAAAGGTACAAACAAGGTTTTAAACCTTTCTCCAATCAAACATTTTTAAGTGATACACTTAATTTATTAAAATCTTTACTGTACTGAAATATTCCTATAGCTTGTACTACCATTCCATTAGCCGAGAAATGGCCCAGTCTGTCTACTACTCAAAAACACATTTAAAGGCAATCTCTGACTTTTATGTACCACAATAGCTAACCTGATAAATCAAAAACTGAAAATGTCTGGCACAGCACCACATAATAACAATAGAATGGGTTTATGTTTTTTTTTATTAGTAAAATGACTGAATCAGCAGTACTAGATTACAACATGTGATCTCTGGCATGTTACGGTACCACCGTAGTAAATTTGACAACGCAACTGGAAACTGAACGATTAGATCTTTATTGAATAAATCAGATTTGAGCTAAGTGGCACAGTGGTTACCAATGCTAACAGCTACTGAGTCCTTGGTACAGAACCAGGCCCAACTAAGGTCTTGTGTTGGGTCTGCACAATCTGTTTTTGTGCATTATTTCTATGGGCATGCCAGTTTTACTCCTAAATACATTCTTATTAGGTTATTTGATGAGCCAGGATTTGAAAAAGACCTGGGTGGCTCAGTGCAGGTATGTATAAATGTGCCAAGTGGTGACAGTTCAGTTCTCTCTTGTGCCTAATACAACTCAAACTCAATTAAGCAGTTTTGATTATGTGTTGAAGTGGTATGGTGGCGCAGTGGGTAGTGCTGCTGCCTCACATTTAGGAGACCTGGGTCCACCCTGTGTGGAGTTTGCATGTTCTCCCTGTGTCTGTGTGGCTTTCCTCTGGGTGCTCTGGTTTCCTCCCACAGTCCAAAGACATGCAGGTTAGGTGCATTGGCGATTCTAAATTGTCCCTAGTGGGTGCTTGGTGTGTGTTTGCCCTGCAGTGGGCTGGCACCCTGCCTGGGGTTTGTTTCCTGCCTAGAGCCCTGGGATTGGCTCCAGCAGACCCCTGTGACCCTGTAGTTAGGATATAGTGGGCTGATAATGGATGGATGGATTATGTGTTGATGAATAGGCATATTTCGATTGAAATTATAAAAATTTCAAATGTATCATTTTCTTAGTGTTACGATAAATTATACACTTACAACATATGTTAAAAAGAATGGCCCAGGGAGGTGCAACATATCTACTTCATAGGTCCAGCATCATGGGTTTTAATCCCACACCAGTTATATGGTGTCAGCATGTTCTCCTTGTGTCTTTATGCATGTTAGGGTAATCAGTGACTCTTAGTGGGCTGCAGTGTGCATGGTTCTACCTTGCAGTGGATTTTCTCCTTGTGCAAGGTTGTTTCTTTCCTTGAACTCTGTGCTGCTAACATTGGATCTGGCCCCCCGTATCCCTGAATTGGATTGAGGAGTTTGAGAATGTACTTAATATCCTCCAACGTATGAAATAATAAAATAATTATCTTGAAAATGTAAGCATAAGATGTCATTTTAAAATTGAAGAATTTAGTTGACTTGCCAGAATCAGTGTTGTTTACTCCATGCTTACCAAATAATTTTAATACATACTTACTCATTCTTGAGTACAATTAGTTATTATGTCCCTCAAATATTTGGACCAATGTGTTTTTTTTAATACAGTGTGGGTGAAAGAAGAACAGGAAGTTCCACAGAGAAATGTTGGGACGCCAACCTGGTCATCCCAATGAAACAAAAGTAGGCGCTCTGGGCATAAAATGAAATACAATACAACATTCCAAAAATCAAACAAAAGAGTCGTTAGGCTTTATAATACATATGTCAACCACCAGGTTTTGCTCAATTCACAGAGTGACCCCTCTTTCTGGTGGCCTCAGGATTTATAGGTGGGGGACCGGAAGGTAGAGAATCAAATGCTCTCACTGGGTGACTTTTCAGTGCTGTGGAAGGAACAGAAGAGGACATAGTTAGCGCCAGTGCTCTCTCTTGACCTGGGGTGGTAGTACATACCTCAGATGAGCCCTGAGAGTGATCCACTGATGCACATGCGTGACAACAGGTATTTGAATAAAGGAAGCACTTTAAAAAAAAAAAAGGAAAGGACCTCAACTTATACTGAAAATCATGCTTAGGGTGATATACTGCAGTTCTGGGCATAATTAGTCATAGTTTGAAGAAGACATCTCCATGACTTCGAGAGAAAGATGGAGAATTGCTGTAGCACATTTTGTAAGAGCTTCAGTGACATGGATTGGTTAACTTTGTGTCATTTCATTCTCATCATTAGCCTCGCCAGTGATTCAGCACCAGACCCTCAACAAATGAATGAGGGCGTGCATTTGTGTGGCATACGGTGAACTGGCTGTCTGTCCATGCCTGGGGACTGCCTTATGTCTGATGTTGGTGGAAGCCCATGACATTCATAAGTGGGGTCAAAAAAGGGATTAATGAATGAATGAATGAATGAATGTTCATTGAAGCCCATGACAGTCATAAGTGGGGTTAAGAAAGGGGTGAATGAATGAATGAATAAATGTTAATGGAAGCAGTGTTTTCATTGAAACATATTGGGCAGGTTCCTGCAAATGTACATATCTACTAAATAATGCACATTAGTGTATAATGGCTATCACTATTATTTTTTGGTTCTTATTAACCTTTTGAAGAACAAATGTGAAAACACATTAATAATAAGCAAACAATAAAAACACACTTTTTAAATAATAACTCATTTAATGAAAAATAGTAATATGTTGTTGTTTAGTAGTTGTTTCTAATTACGAGACAGCCAAAGCAATGTAAAATATTTATGTAAAAAATGACAAATAATAATACAAACATGCATCAATGACATTCAAATAAAGCACAATATTATAATTTGACCCTTGTTCAGTGTTTAGTATAAAAAATAGTTTCATAAAAGTTTTTTAATTGAACCATCCACCTCTACATTTTTCCATTATTATGTTGCAGCAAGCGAGGGTCTATTATGGCAGCCTCAGGTTTGCAGATTTTCTCAATAGTGGATCATTAATTCTTTCTCTGTTCTTTTATTTTGGCATTCTATTAACTTTCTGATTTGGTGTATACTGTATCTGCTTCCAGGCTAATGTTTTGAGAGAATCTGATAAGTGAGGCAATGCCTTCTGAAAAGAGATGAGAACAGTTTGATCTAGGGGTTTGCAAAAGTGAGTTTAATCCAAATAACCTATGTTGTTTATAGGCTTTATTTGTTATGATCTGAAAAAATAATACATATTTGTGAATGGCAAAGTTTTGAGGATGTTTCAGTACTGTAGATTTCAGATAGATTAATGTTCTTTGAAAGCAATGCAGTTCTCTGAGTGGGCACTTGCTTCATTCCTGTGTATGAATATCATTAGAATATAAGCTTATTCCAGTGCATATATTAAATTTTATTAAAACATAATTAAGGGGTTTAATATTCTAAACTACTTTGTGTCTTGTATTATGGATAACAGATATTACATCTTGTATTCTGTATTTCAAATTTGGGGGTGATGTTACATGTATTTTTATTTAATTATTTGCTCAAAAACCTTAGATATACTATTCAGGAGTCACCAGAACTGAAGAGAAGAGAAGGGGTCAGGGGTCGCTGTTGCCCCTTAAAAGCACTAAGAAGTATTTTAATGTTTCTAGTTGAACAAAAAAAGCCTCCAAAGCACCCCAGCCACAATAAACAGGCAATTAAATTAACATAATATTCTCAATAATAATAATAATAATAATAATTCTCTCCTCCACACATTCCAGCAAGCTCTGTCCTACACCTCCCGACTCTGGCTCACTTGCTGGCTCTTCAGCAGTCCCTTATAAAGTCCTTCACCCGGACGTGTTTCTGTCCTTCCGACCACGTGACTGGCTAGCACTTCCAGGTCAAATGAAGAATTGGCTATTCTTCAGCCCAGAATTACTTCAGGGCTCCAGTCCTTGTGACTATCTTGTACATCAAGGCTATAAGGAAAGGATGAGTCCCCAGGTCCTCTGACAGCTCCCCCTGGCGGCACCCTCGGCACCCAACAGGGCTGAGAAGCCGAACTCCAACTCCCAGGATGTCCTGTGGGAATCTGAGACACTGCTACACTCCAGGGGAGCTGCCATTTATTGTTTTGGGAGAGGCAGTGTCCCAAAATATCTGCATCCCCCATCTTTCCCTCCTTTGGGCATCCCGGCTGGGTTGAGCTGCTGGCCATCCCTCACAACACATACACACTATAGTCTCAATACACACCAGAAATACTAAGGGGTGAGAAAATTGAAAAAGAAAGAAGATTTCTAACTTGGTTATCACAGTCACTGTGAGGCATTATGCTGGTGTATTGCTTTTGGTATAAAGGAGCCCCAGTAGCATTTCTTGACACACTTCTGCTGAATGATTTGTTCACTGAAAGTATGAGTGTGTGTCAGTGAGAAGATGTGCACATTGACCATCACAGAGTTGTGGAAGATGTGAAGGATGTTGCTTCCCACATTAAAAGAATGCACTCTCCTAAGGAAGAAGAGCCTGCTCTGGCCTTTCTTTCTTATATAGTTCCTCTGTGTTATGAGACCAGCCCAACTGGTCATTATTGGTGACTCCCAAGTGTTTGAAGGAGTGGACCACCTCTTCATCCACCCTTGAAAAGTGACCGGACATAGAGGCTCTTTGTTGCAGCTAAAATCAATATCCAGTTCCTTGGTTTTGCTGATGCTAAGATGCAGACAATTCTGTTTGAACAAAAAGCAATGTTCTCCATCTGACCCCTATATTCTGTTTCATTCCCTTTATCAATACAACCCATAAGTGCAGAATCATCAGAGAATTTCCACAAGTGATATGACCTGTTGATATATTTATAGTAATTGAATTTTCCCCTGGGATTAATAATCTATCTATCTATCTATCTATCTATCTATCTATCTATCTATCTATCTATCTATCTATCTATCTATCTATCTATCTATCTATCAGTCCATCTATTGTGGCAGATTGCCGGGGTCATTACCTGGCCAGGATGCCTGGAGGGACTGGAAAAGGACAATAATAGCCTTCGAGTCACGAGAGAGCAACCGCCCTGGACTAGGAGAGGACCATGGGAAAGGAGAAAAAGGGTTCTGGCCTGTTTGGACTCATGGCCACTGCCAGGGGGCGCCTCCTGCCTCATAGGACCTGGAGACTTGTCACTTCCGCCACACCAGGCAAGATGGCGGATGAACCTGCCAGGGACGCCCGGAGTGCTTCCAGTGCAAAGGGCAGCACTTCCGCCACACCGGGAAGTGCTGCCTTGAAGTGCGTCATCAGCCACCTGGAACACATCTGGGCAGGAATAAAAGGCGCCGCCTCCTTACAGTCCGAGAGCCAGAGTCAGGAGTGGGAGTAGGACGAAGCTCCCAGGAGGAGAATAGAGGCAGCCAAGGACAGAGAGAGAGAGAGAGATGTTCATTGTGGGGGATTATTGCTAAGTGCTTTGTGTGTTTTCTGGACTGAAACCTGTGTTTATTTGTGGAGAAATAAACGTGTGTTTTTATAAAGATGTGGTCTCCGACTGGTTGTCTCCAGACAAATATCACAGTATCTATCTAGTCGGTGTACAGATTGAAGAGAAAAAGAGACAGAACTGTTGCTCACATCCATATCAGAAACACAACCCTTGAGTCTCACAAACTGCTGTATGCCTGACAGATAGTTCATCATCCAGGACACCATAGGCTCATCCATCTGCATATCTATGAGTTTAACCTTTAACAGGGATGGTTAGATGATATTGAAGGCACTGAAAAAATCAATAAACATAATCCTCACAGTGCTGCCAACTTTATTCAGGTGACAATAAACTTTGTGGAGCGGATAGATAATTGTATCTTCCACTTCAATCTTTGTCTGATAGACAAACTGCAGTAGGTCCAGGTGTTCTACTACAAGATGACTCATATAATCTAGTCTCTCAAGGGTCTTCATGATGCAAGATGTAAGTGCGACTGATAGGACGCCATGAGGTGAAGAGGTGACTGCCTTCTTTGAAACAGGAACAATGCAGGATGTTTTCCACAGCAGTGGCACTTTCTGAATCTTTAGAGACTGAACAGGTGACAGACGACACAACAAAGTTGGTCAGCACTGGCATAAAAAAATTGAGGACTGACTCCATCTGGTCCTGCAGCTTTTCCTGTGTGTAGCTTCCTCAGTGGTCTCCTTACTTGGTCTTCAGTTATGGGCAGGTTTGACTAATAGTCAGAGATGGACTTGTCACTTTCCATTCCAGGTGACGTAGGAGGAATTGTTGATGTAGTTGGGATGGTGTGGTCATTGGAAGATGGTGGCAGTAAGAAAATCTATTAAAAATCGGTTCAGGGTGTTAGCTTTGTCCACATCCTCTTCAAGCACCTTAATTTATTGAGTCAAGCAATAACCTGTATTTCCTGTCCATTCCAGACATTCTTCAGGGCACTGTGAGTGAGTTTGTTTTCAAGTTCAGCTTTGTAAGCCTTCACTCGGCTTATTCCTTAGCACATGTTGTACATCCTTCAGAGCCTCTGTGTTACCAGATTGATTGTTCTCTTTTTCACATTCAGGGGACCTTTTAGCTCCTTAGTAATCCAGCGCTTTGCACTGTCTTGGTGGGTACCACTGTGTCGACACAATAATTAATATAGTCTGTGATGCAGTGACTGAGTCCCTCAATATTGTCAAAACGTGACGTTCTATTCATTAGTAATGAAAACATAAAAAGCAGATTCATGAAAATATTTTTAAAAAGGCAGATTTCATTCATAACAATGAAAAAAATGTAACTGTTCAAGAAACAAAATAGGCTCCAGTATCTAAACTAATTTTAGATACTTAAATGCTTCTAGTAACATACTGTTTTGTACAAAAGCTGGCCTTCTGTTTTAATTCTCATTGGCATATTGTCAACTTTAGGCCTAGAGACAGATCTGACAACATCGACAATTTATTGGTATGTATTCATTCAGAGAAATAGCTAAATCGTTTAAGTTGATTGTGCAATCTATATATCTATCTATCTGTCCTGATAGGTCGTCCTTGTGTACCTTGGATACAAACACAGTAAAGCAATCATTTCAGCCAATCAAGGACTTATTTAGGTCATTTGACAAACTGGGCTTCTAACTGTGATAGGGTGTCTTTTCTTCATATGGACTATGTCTGAGCACAGGCGTCAAATCCAGCATGTTCTGTCTGTGATAGTCCAAATTACTCTTACACCCTGCTTGCTGCCCTTATAACACAGCTACTAAATGAGAATTGGCTTACTTGAAGTGTATATTGGGCACCTCACCATTTGCAAAGTAGAAATTGCTTCAGTTCATTCAAATACTGGTAGTCTCCAAGTACATCTGAGTTCCAGGTTGAAGAGGTTAGGGATAGGGCCAGTAGCACAAAATTATATCAAAGCCATACTAAATAGTACATCAATGACAGACTGCTACCAACCCATTCCCCCCACCACACAATAATTAAATTAACAAAAATTCTGAATAAAAGGGTACATACAAACAGTTCTCCAAAAGAATAATGTAAATTACAGTACTTAACCCATCCACAAATAGAAGGAATTGTTTTGTGGGAAAAACTGAGCAGGTATAGTAAACTATAAGAAAATGTATATTAAAAAAAAGTTATTTCTTCCAAATGTTTAAGATGGAAATGATAGATAGATAGATAGATAGATAGATAGATAGATAGATAGATAGATAGATAGATAGATAGATAGATAGATAGATAGATAGATACTTTATTAATCCCAAGGGGAAATTCACATAATCCAGCAGCAGTATACTGATACAAAGAAACAATATTAAATTAAATAGTAATAAAAATGAAAAAAATTAAAATAAAATTAATGTTAGCATTTACTCCCCCGGGTGGAATTGAAGAGTCTCATAGTGTGGGGGAGGAACGATCTCCTCAGTCTGTCAGTGGAACAGGACAGTGACAAAAGTCTGTCACTGAAGCTACTCCTCTGCCTGGAGATGACACTGTTAAGTGGATGCAGTGGATTATTCATGATTGACAGGAGTTTGCTTAGTGCCCGTCGCTCTGCCACAGATGTTAAACTGTCCAACTTTAATCCTACAATAGAGCCTGCCTTCTTAACAAGTTTGTCCAGGCGTGAGGCGTCTTTCATCTTTATGCTGCCACCCCAGCACACCACGCGTAGAAGAGGGCACTCGCCACAACCGTCTGGTAGAACATCTGCAGCATCTTACTGCAGATGTTGAAGGATGCCAACCTTCTCAGAAAATATAGTCTGCTCTGACCTTTCTTACATAGAGCATCAGTATTGGCAGTCCAGTCCAATTTGTCATCCAGCTGCACTCCCAGATATTTAAAGGTCTGCACCCTCTGCACACAGTCACCTCTGATGATCACAGGGTCTATGAGGGGCCTGGGCCTCCTAAAATCCACCACCAGCTCCTTGGTCTTGCTGGTGTTAAGGTGTAAGTGGTTTGAGTTGCACCATTTAACAAAGTCTTTGATTAACTTTCTGTACTCCTCCTCCTGCCCACTCCTGATGCAGCCCACAATAGCAGTGTCATCAGCGAACTTTTGCACGTGGCAGGACTCCGAGTCATATTGGAAGTCTGATGTATATAGATTGAACAGGACCGGAGAAAGTACAGTTCCCTGCGGCGCCCCTGTATTGCTGCACACAATGTCAGACCTGCAGTTCCCAAGACGCACATATTGAGGTCGGTCTGTAAGATAGTCCACAATCCATGCCACCAGGTGTGAGTCTACTCCCATCTCAGTCAGCTTGTCTCTAAGGAGCAGAGGTTGGATGGTGTTGAAGGCGCTAGAGAAGTCCAAAAACATAATTCTTACAGCACCACTGCCTCTGTCCAGGTGGGAGAGGGATCGGTGAAGCATATAGATGATGGCATCCTCCGCTCCCACCTTCTCCTGGTATGCGAACTGCAGAGGGTCGAGGGCGTGGCGGACCTGTGGCCTCAGGTGGTGAAGCAGCAGCCGCTCCATGGTCTTCACCAGATGTGACGTCAGAGCAACAGGGCGGAAGTCATTCAGCTCACTAGGACGTGATACCTTTGGGACAGGAGTGATACAAGATGTTTTCCAAAGCCTTGAGGCTTTCCCCTGTTCCAGGCTCAGGTTGAAGATGCGCTGTAGAGGACTCCCCAGTTCCAACGCACAGGCCTTCAGCAATCGTGGCGATACACCATCAGGACCCGCTGCTTTGCTGGCACAAAGTCTTTTCAGATCTCTGCTCACCTGGGCTGCTGTAATTGTGGGTGGAGATGTCTCACCTATGCTGGTATCAGCAGAAGGATGGTTGGAGGATGCAGTACTCCGAGGTGAGAGTTGTTTACTGTGATCAAACCTATTAAAGAAGTTAATGATAACACACTTTAATAAGTAACCATCTAAAATACTTTAAGAACAATTTGTATTGTTTGTAGGCATGACAGCTTAAATATTTGATATTAGTGGACTTCATTAAGAAAGGAAATGAAAGAGTTTTAGAGCATTAGTAAAAATAAATTTGATATGACATTCTTATGGCTGTAGTCACAACATTCTATGGTTTTCAATAGAACAGCGGCTAGAAATGCTTATGCAAAATATGTAAAATTGCTGTGTAAAAAACATATTGTACTCTACAACAGTTTCAGATGAATAGTAAGTTCATGATGAACTTTTTAAGGGGTAAGTATATGTAACTGGGCAAAGGAAAGGGCATATTACTTCAAATTGCCCTATTTTCCCAAATGGATTCCTATTGATTTTGAGCATGCATCCTTTCCAAACAAATAATCCGTTCCTACCATTTAGCTCTGCCAGCTGCCACTTAAAGATAATTGCTACACAGTCAATATTGTGTCAGCTTGAACACAAACATTAACTGTGTTGCTGCTGACTAACATTTATAGCAGTGAATTATTTTCAAGAAAAGGTTATTTTTCCAAACCCCAATGCTGTGGGATGAAATCTGCTGTGATATTGGGCAGTAATAGAAGTTAACTTTGTCAGTATAAAAGTGTTCAAGGTCTGGAATCATTAGGAGCCTGCTGTGACTATGTAGTCCAGTGTTTGGTACTTTGAGTTTCGTTTTTTCTTTATCATCCTGTAAACTCTTCAGTGAGTTTTACATCTCAAATCACAATTGCTTCTCTCTTAACGGGTGTCATTCAAAAGAAAGGTAGCTGTTGAAGATGTTAGACAGTCTTGCTATATGAAGAGTCAAGGTATTTGAGTGACACTTCATCTCCATTTTCTCTTTTCGTACTGTACTTTCTTTGAATGGAAACTCTTACTTCTTGAGAAATAACCATCTACTTAGCATTAAAGACCAGCTTGTAAAATACTGCAAAAAAGAAAAGGAGGCAAGGAAATTTGTACAATCCGAGTAAAAATCATTGGGGATGATTTCAAGAATAATGAAGTAAATGCAAAGTGAAAGTAATAATAAACCAAGATGAACGATCTCAAAAACAATATGAAACTGTAGCACTGAACCAGCATAAGGAAAGCAAAAAAGTAAAACACTGTATATACAATAGTAACATCCAAAAGAGAAGGACAAAATACAAAAGACAAATGATAGATTTAACAAAGTACAGAAACTATTTTATTGTCGTTTGAAAATGTCTGATATTTTTAGACAGCCTATTCTGTTAAGTTATTAGCAGAGAGTTAATAGATTTTAAGAAAAAAAAATTGAAGTTAAGGTTTAAAAGAACTTAAAAAATACAGTTATTAATTATATAATTCCAAAATATCACCAGAAAGTTCAGATGATAACTCAAACAATAAAAGAGTCAATGAATGTAAAACAGAAAAAAAAATATTACTAAGAAAAAACTACTAAAATTTTACTTTAATGAACTGCCTTTAAGAAATGTAATTAGACCTTCAGCTGCCAATATCTGTATCCCCCAGTAATGTGGCCCACGATGTTTTAGAATGGCAGTGTGTGCATAAAATAAGGCAAATATTACTGTATCTCTCTATCGCCTTTACTTCATCAACACCAAATCAACCAATCTGGAGTTCCAGTCCTTTAATATGCCACAAACCATGAAGGGAAAAAATATAGATTGCCTTCAATAACAGTGAGCTGGTAAGTTGTGGAGATACAATGTGAGCACTTAATAATTATCATGAGCACACCTAGTGAAACAGATACTTGTATCTGGAGCAATATTTAACCTTAGAGCCTTAGTTTTTTTTTCATACACTGTGATTTTATTATTTTTGCAAACTGCTTTGTTACAGTATGCACTGATAAATGTAATATATTGAATAAAGACCAGTGGAACATCAAATTAGCACAATCAACCTGAGCCTCTAAACTAGGATGTATAGTACAAAGTCGGATATATGAGAAAACCTCCATAGTTTTTTTTTTTCCAAGACAAGAGTGCCATGCCATTTTAGGCATAATACAAAATAATATGAATAAAGGCCATGTCCCATTCGACCACTTTTTCAGGGATGAAAATTGCAAGCTTTCATTTACAGAATCTTAAACTAATAAATAAACGACATTGGAGGCAGTTACCAGAACACTCCTATGAGAGTTAATCACTTAGTGTGACATACCCAGTGGTTTATTCTAACTAGTACCCAGCTCACCATATCTTTAGTCTTAGGCTCCATGTGGGTGAGAGCTGATAACCAAATGAATGCTCATCCAGAAGTATTATGCTTATAATGCAGCAACAAGAAGTAATGAATGCCTGTGCTTTGGACCTCACAAACAAAAGAGCAGAGCATCTGACTGGTGTCTTGTTTTTTATGTACAATGATAGAATGGAAAAAATTCCATAAAGTGCAGGGAATTTAGCTGAATTCGTCATGCCTGTTTACCCTTCATACAGCGCTGGCTCCATCAAGCATCACCTTATTGGCTATCACAAAGAGGGATGAGCATGACTGTACCATACTTCCCCGGATCTAAATTAGACATACCTAATATAAACTGATATACTGTAGTTTGGTGCCTCAGTCAGTGTGCTGCGCATATTTCTGTAGTCAGAGCATGAGGCAAGCTAAGGGTCAAGTTGTGAGGTTTGTGACTGAGATAAGACCGGCAAGGCTGTGAGTTTTGTAATTCACCTACTGCAAATGGGTCAAACTGCTTGTCTGAAATGTGCCTTGCCCATGAGTGAAGAATTGTACTGGCAGGTAATTTAAAATCGGGTGAAGTTTTCATATGCATATTGCTATACTGAAGTACTTAAGTGAAACAACATAATAAAACTGAGGAACATGGCAATACATTTACCCAATTTAAAATAAATTATCTTCTTCAAAACTTTTTTAAAACCTGGCAGGAACTAATCAATAACATTTTAGAATAAGCATTTATATTGGGGGAAAAACTCTTCTCTCTCTTTACTACTCTCGACAGTTTTTGTTCTTTGCTGTTGGCCTTTCACTCATTCTCATGGGTGGGAGTGGATTTGAATTTAGTTTGACTTGATTGTATGGAATGGTATATGCTTTTAATAAATTCAATAAAAGATCCAAAAGAAAAAAAAGAAATACAGTATCTACTGAAATGAAATGCTGGACTCCACAGGCAAAAATAGCCAGTGATGCCTCTCTACATTATTTAAGATCCATTATTTAAGTTTAATTGGTAATGCAATTTCTAAATGTTCCTTCTTGGTCTTTATTATAAAGCTGAGTAAGTGAGATATTTTGATGTGCTTTCTTAACACAGTTGCAAAAAGCCAGAACAAACTTGAATGTAGCCAAGCCTGTTAATTTATTAATGTCTGTGGATTTTGTGTTTTTGTTTTCTTCTCTCTTTTTAATTTCTTATTTCAGTTTTATTTTGCTTAATCACTTCTGTTTGGTGCTTTCAATTAGTTCATTGCATTCAGTTAATCACTTATGTAATTAAGCTTTTGCCCCTCTGTGCTTATAATACGTCATGTTATAGCACCCGAGGGTTTTGAATACATGTTTGCATGGGTGGCATTAGTTGGGTCTCCATTTACTTTGGCTTTATTTGCCTCTGAAATGTTGTTGCCTTTGATTTTATTTGGTGTTTGAAGGTCTTTTGACAAATATTTGCTTTCTGGTCTTTGACTTGTGGCTTGGTTATGTAGGTTTTGATCTTGGATTTTAGACAGGCTTGGTTTTGGTTTTCTTTGTAATCATTGCCACGAGTTTTGTATTTTGTCAATTTTATAATTAATTTAAAACATTTCATCCTATTTTACTGCACAGGCTAGAAAACGAAAACGATGTTGGGCTTACAGGTCCCGTGCTCGCTTGGTTCAGTTCTTATTTATCAAATCGATTCCAGTATGTACAGAAATGTGCTGACAGTACTCCATCATTATACACAGAAGTTCAATATGGTGTCCTGCAGGGCTCAGTACTGGGACCTTTACTGTTTTCACTTTACATGCTTCCACTGGGATCTCTCATTAGGAAACATAATGTTAATTTTCACTCGTATGCAGATGACACCCAGTTATACCTTTCATTTAAATCAAATGAAGTTTCTCCGATGTTGTCTTTAATTAGTTGTGTTAGTGAATTAAAGGAGTGGATGAATGAGAACTACTTGTCTTTAAATACAGATAAAACAGAGATGTTAATTGTTGGAGGGAATGACGCCGATCATAACAATATTTTGTCATCATTTAACTCAGTTGGAATCCCAATTAATTTTACTGAATCAGCCCGCAATCTAGGAGTTATCTTTGATTCTAGCATGTCATTTAAAGCACATATTACAAAGTTGTCCAAAACATGTTTCTTCCATCTTAAAAATGTTAGGAAATTAAGGCGCTTTCTAAATAAACAGGATTCTGAGAAATTAATTCATGCATTTATCTCTAGTAGGATTGACTACTGCAATGCGGTGTTCACTGGCTGTTCAAACTGTTCTTTATACAGCCTCCAGTTAATCCAAAATGCGGCTGCAAGAATTATTACAAGAACAAGAAAATATGAACACATAAATCCAGTTCTTAAATCCTTACACTGGCTCCCAGTTAAGTTTAGGGCAGATTTCAAAATCCTCCTTTTAACATATAAAGCATTAAATGGCCAAGGTCCGGCTTACTTGTCTGAACTTATCATGACTTACAAACCTGAGCGCACATTAAGATCTCAAGATGCCAGTCTGCTTATGATTCCAAGGATTAATAAAATAACAGCGGGAGGTCGAGCTTTTAGTTACAGAGCCCCTAAACTTTGGAATGGTCTTACTGCTTCTTTAAATCCCGGCTGAAGACTCACTACTTCAGTTTAGCATATTCTGACTAGAGCTGCTGATTAACTGTACAACTCTGTTGTTAGTCATTAACACTAAAACATAAGTAACATGATGGTTATAATTGAATACTAACCCTCACCTATTCTGTTTCTGTTCTCAGTACTCAAATGTGGCAATTGGTGCCACGGCCCACCTGACAAGTTGTTTGCCTGCCTGTGGTAAAGTCATTCCTGATGGAGGATCACAGGAATCATGGGAAAAAGGGGTCCTTTCATCGGATTGGCTGGCCGAGCAATGTTTCAGCCGTGGAATGGCCAAATGGGGAGGCAGCTTGATGGATGAGGTCTCCAGGACTCTAAAAATATCCAAATCTTATTATGTGATATCATCTACTGTTAAATTCTCCTGCGTACTTCTAAAATCTTTATTATTATGCTGTATTAAGGATTTGTTCTGTTCTGTGTATTGTATTGTATTGACCCCCTTCTTTTGACACCAACTGCATGCCCAACCTACCTGGAAAGGGGTCTCTCTTTGTACTGCCTTTCCCAAGGTTTCTTCCATTTTCCCTACAAGGTTTTTTGGGAGTTTTTCCTTGTCTTCTTAGAGAGTCAAGGCTGGGGGGCTGTCAAGAGGCAGGGCCTGTTAAAGCCCATTGTGGCACTTCCTGTGTGATTTTGGGCTATACAAAAATAAACTGTATTGTATTGTATGTATCCTTTTTCCCTATTTGATTTTTTTTTGTTTGAATTATTAGGAATTTGTTTTTTAGATTATTCAGATTATTATTATTATTTATTCTTTAACTTTTTGTATTTTCTGGGTTAATTTATAACATAGTTTAGGTCAGGTTTCTGTTCACAACAACTTCTTAATCCATCCATGTGTTATAATTAGATTGGAGTTATGTACTCAACTTCAATTTTTGCTCAACATTGTTTTTGTGGCCACAAGTTTTTTTGATATTTTGGCTCTTACCCTTATATATTTGAAGAACTGCTCTTTTGGTTTCCCTCTTGTTTCTTGTCTTCTGCTCATGTTGCTTTTGCCCTTACAGACCAGTCATTTTTCGCTCCTATTTAGCCATTATATTGTGTGCCCACAGATCAGGGTCAGGGCTTGCAGAATCTCTATGACTAAATAATATGACCTGTGATGTTCCAGGGATATAAATCTTAATCAAAATAACAAATAGCTGTAACATTGCTTATTATATTGTGGTGTCCTTTAGTGTGTGAAACAGGGGTTCTTTAGATTAAAAGAAACAATGTGGGGTTTAATTAGGGTTTCAAAATTTATTACATACAAAGAACAAATGAAATGTTGCCTTATCTTTGAGAGGCTTGTGTTTTTTTGCCTGTGCACTACAAATGAATTGAATGAAAAACTTTAGGCATTATTACCTTCTGTACATTGACAAATCAAACCAAATACCATTCAGGTAAGACTAAGATTATTTTCTGTCAGGGTAACTTCTGGACATTTCCAGAAATGTAATCACTCCTGTTACTAAGAAAGACACCCAGGTTAGGACTGATTTTTTCTGTAAAGTGAAAAATGGATTTTCAGAATGATTTTAAGGAACTGCACATAGTGAAAAAAACAGTTTAGTAGTAAATAGGAAATAAATATCATGCCTAATGCAAAAAGGTTTTACCAGAGATTGAAGAAAAAAAAACACATGCCTCTAAATTTGGACAGATACAATTCTTTTGTGCATGCATTGAACACGTCCACTCGGAACATACCAACAAAGCCAGCCTGTTGAACCTGAAACAGTTAAGGGCAGCTGCATTTCACTCAGTAAAGAAAGACTTTACAATTGCCTTGGATCACGGCCACATTGCATTTCATCTTCTAGCCATGCTCTCCAGTTTGTTTTTCTTAGCATTCAGATAAATATACCATAGAAAAACACATTTAACTTCCTAAAATAAACATATATTACTTCCTTAACATCAAAGTATATTACCAGCATAATTTCACCACCATGAAGAGAATAGAAAGAATAAAGAAAAAACACTTAACAGTAAGAGTTGAAGTTGGCCTTTTGTATCTAATTTGTTGTGATTGCTAGCTGCTCAATTTTGAAACTCATTTAGCAACATAAATTTGCCATTGCACTGTAAATCAATTATGTGACAATTACAAAGTGATTTATTTTCTAGCAACTAATCCAAATTCTACTTTATGAAATGCTGCAGTTTTAAGCAGAGATGTGTGTTAGAAAACACAAGCTGTGATTAAAAAATAATAACAAGTTTAGACATTAATATGCATGCATTTTCATTACTTTCATCATAAATTTATTCCAGATATTAAAATGTGCAAAAATGAATGAAAAATGGCATTGACAAATGTTTTTAATGTTACTGTTAATATATATTGTAGTCTTTCATTGCGGAATTGGAATATATGTGAAAATATTTAGTAGTTAGAAGCTTTCATTCCCATTTGGTCACTCTTGCAGTCTTTATCTGTCATGTCTCCAGTAGCATATTCCCCTCTCCATCCTTTATTGAACCTGCATAATCCAGCTTAGTGTAGTGAAAGCTGGAGCATATTTTGGCAGCATTGGGAGCAAGGCAGGAGCCAATCTTGGATAGACAGCAGTCTGTTGGGGGGCATGCATGCATAAAGGGTGTGACAGGCGGCAGGGTCCCATGCCCGGCCGGGACGCCCCTTCTGTATATGTTCCGGGGGAGCATCTATGGACATCTCAGTACCTCCCCCGGGACACTTGGTGGCAGCCTCCCTGGCTGACAATGGTGCCTCAGTTTCCCGCAGGGTTTCATGGGAGATGGAGTTCTCCACAGCCCTGTGGGGAGCTGGGGTGGCCGCCAGGGAGTGCTGCATGGAGCCAGGAACCCACCTGGACATCTCTGCAGCCCCACCCGGAGGTGCAATTAGCCAAAGGGCCAGCATTCACCAATCAGGAGCCAGAATCGGGAGGAAGAGGACGAGGTTGCCTGGGAGGAGTGGTGGTGCCAAGGTGGAGAGAAAAGAGTGTTTGTGCTGTATAAAGTGCTTATGGGACTGTGTTGTGGCTGGAGGGATTATGGGGAAGATGTGCCCTCCACCTGAAGAAAAATAAAAAGTGGTACATTTGTGATTTTTACCAGTTTACTAAATGGTTTACTGATTTGAATAAATGAAAACTTTATTGCATGTCCTTAGGTGTCTATAAACTGCTTGAAATATTCATCCTTGATAGAAACTATAACGTCTCAAATAGGCCATCTGCTGACTTGGAAGTCCAATTATCAGACTTAAGTCACTACATTGTAAGACAAAGAACAGTAATATGGTCATTGCTATAAATGTCCTGTCTGATCGGAACCCAGCCATGAATTGTTAGCACATTTCTTCAGTGCTGCTGTCGAACTAAAAAAATTGTTAATTCTGAAATAACAGAATGTGCCCACTTTTAAAACAGACTGTTAGAAGGATGATCAAACTACAAAGAGATTACAATCATTATTTTCCCTGTACCTCTAAACTAACCATTTCCAAAATAAAGAATTCCAGCGAAAAAGGTTAATTTACCTTGGTGTTATAGTCTTCAGTCTTCCTGCTATAATGCATAAACCGCTAACTCAGATGGACCAATGGACATTGTGTTCCAGACATATCATATTGGACCATCTTGTCATACTTGCATCATGTAAAATATACGAGTGTTTGTGGCATCTGGCGAGTTCTGCCTACATATGTGGTGTAGACCTGGAGATGACTTATGACCACATATGGCAATTGTGTGACAATACTACATTGTCTTTATTTTTCTGTATTTGCAGAACAATAGTTGTAGTGTGGTTCTTGGCATTAAGTTGAATCCATTTAAAATGGGAGTGGGACTCCATAAAGTTGGGCCTTATCTTCCCAAATGCTTGCATATTTCATGGAAATGATATTAAACCAAATCCAAAAGTTTCATTGTTTGAAGTCTGGGAATAGAGAATTACATGACAGTGTCCTTTAAAGCTTATTTGCACCCACTGGGAAACAAGATTGAGTCAGGCCTGGGAACTATCAGAAGCATTATCTATTAGTTAACATGGGAGAAATCTAGGAATCCCTCAGTAAATAAAATCACCTGCTGATGAGGGCATGAAACTAATCAGACATGTACATGCCGTTTTACCATAGCTTTCACAAGGACATATGTTTCTTAAGTCTAGGAATACAGTATATGCAATGGATTCCTTGCAAAGAACTTTCAGCTATGAAAGCATGCTAAAGAAATAAAAATGTTGATGTTGCTCTGCACATTTTTATTGTGTTGTTAGTTTAATTTTAAGTGAACAAATTAGCTATTAATGCACATCAATCTTAAATTCAAAAGCCCATAATGACAAAGAGAAAACATGTTTTCAGAAAGGTGTGTAAATAAATTAAAATTCCAAAACTGAAATCTTGAATTCAAATGAATATGACCTTATCAGGCCTTATCAGATTCTAATTCAGTACTTTGTAGCGGCCCCTTTGGCAGCAATTACGGTCTTCTTGGTTCCCAAGTCCCAAACAAGCTTTGCACACCTGGATTTGTGTCATTTATCTCATTCTTCCTGGCACATACTATCAAGCATCTGTAAACTGCCAGCGTCAGGTCCCTCCAGAGATGCTCTGTGGGGTTTAAGTCTCAGCTTTGCCTGGGCCACTCAAGGACAGTTAGAGAATTGTCCCAAAGCAACTGATGCATTGTCTCATTGGTATGCGTCAGGTCATTGTTGTATTAACAGGTGAACCATCCATCGTCCCAGTCTTAGGTCATATGCACCACTGAGCAGGTTTTCCTCAAAGAACCTGTTTGTATTTGGCTGGATTCATCCTTTCCCTCAATTTTGACCAGCCTCCTTGTCGCTGCCACTGAGAAGCACCACCATCATGAAGCTGCCACCATCATTCTACACTATATGGATGATATTAAGCATTTGATTAGCAATGCTTGGTTTTCACTAGACATAGTACTTGAAATTCTGCTCAAACTGTTCAATTTTTGTCTCATCAGACAAGAGCAACCTTTTGCTCATGCTCTTTGAGTAAATGTTGTTTGGCAAACTCCAAGAGGGCTGTCATATACCTTTTATTTGATAAGAGTTGCTGAGAAGGTTGTCATTCCAACAGGTTCTCCCATCTTAGCAAAGGACTTCTGAAACTCTGTTATGGTGACCATTGGGTTCTTGGTTACCTCCTTAATCAAGGCCCTTCTAGGCCAGTTACTCAGTTGGGCTGGGTGGGTAACTCTAGGAAGAGTACTGATGGTTTTAAAAATTTTCCATTTCAAAATTATTGAGGCCAATCTGCTCTTGAGAACACTCAAAGTTGTAGATATGGTATTATACCTTTGCATAGATCTATGCCTCACCACAATCTGTATGCAGTGGTCTACAGAGACTTCCTTAGACTTACAGTAAATACACTGCTCTGTGCCTTTTTAAACTATGTCCCATCATTTCAATTTGTCACAATTGGACTCCCTAGGATAATTAAAGCAAACAGGATGCACAGGATGATCACAATATGTAGTGCCACAGCAAAGGGTCTGAATATTTATATGAATGATTTTGATTTTGTCATGAATTATTGAGTGTCAAAAAATTTCAAAAATGACAAGATTTATCCATTTAAAATTAAATCTATAAAAGAATAAACTGTGCAGAAAGTGAAGGGGTATGAATGTTTTCTGAAACCACTGTAAGGATTAATCTGAAGTCACACATTTTGGAAATTGAAACATAAAAGTATTGATGATTACAAACAGTCCAACGTACACACTTTACTAGTAATTTTTATGATCATACAATACAACATCTCTGAAATAAAAGATTCAAAATTTTATAACAAATTTACAATCTTGTACTTTACTAGTTTGGATACTCTCAAATTATTCTGCCTGTTTCCTTTTACTCTGTTCTTTTGCACTTTAGTAATACATATATTAGTGTCCATTGAAGCAATGTCTAACATGATGATAGTTGTAAGCTTTCATTAGATTTGCTTTGTGTTTTCCCTTCCTCTAAATCATAGAAGTGTTCTCCTTTTACTTTTCATTATGTGCTATGTTTGGGGTAAATTGGGAATCCATTACAAAATCTTTTAATACCATATATACTTGCGTTTAAATTTTCCCATGGATAAGTCGGGACTTGATTTTACCCTATAATTTCTGATATTTTGTAATTTTGGTCGTATAAGTTGAATGCGAAAAAACATACGCTATTGTTCCAAGAGATTATGAGATGCTAAAACCCACCTGAGAGAGTAACCACAGAACACACTGCCTTTATTTTCTATGTATTGTGTCTACGTGACCACACGGTAATACCCAAACTATAAGAGACGTTTGCACTGATTTGTGTTTTTTGTATCTCACACCCTTATACACCTGTATCATAGGAGCATCCCTTATCTACGATGGAGCGTTCGATCAGAGGAAAATATGAAGCTGGTTTTAATTAAAAGTTGTTGAAGTAGCCGAAAGAAAGTGGTAACTGCGCTGCTGCAGCAAAATTCGATGTGTCTGAGAAATTGGTGCGAGACTGGAGGAAGCAAGAAGATGTAAAAAGAAAAAAATTCAACTGTTGCAAGTTGGGGTTTGATTTTATGATCAGTTTTTCTGGTTTCAAGACTCGACTTATACATGAGTATATACAGTAGTTTTAGAAGGCTTTTTGAAGGAAGAAGAGCATAATAACCTTAATGTGTCATGCATGCGCTTTGGTATCTCCTTGCTGGCTCACTCAAGGTAGGTGGTAACCCGCTGGGGTGAGAAGGGAGCACTGTCACTAAGTGTGTCGTCTCTTTTTCTCTCTGCAGCTCCGAGAAGCCACCCATTGAGGGAAATTAACCCCGCCCCTTCAGGTCCTCCCACTATAAGAACCCCAGCCTGTCTTCACTGACATGTCATTTGTGATTTATACCTGATGGCTTCAGAGCTCCATGGGAGACCTTCTATTTTGTTGAAGAGACTAACCAGAGCCCAGCCCTAATTTTCATTTGTATTTTGCCCTACTGGGTTATGCCAATTGTTGCCAGAAGGCTCTTGTTTAAGTTTAAAGAAAATGAGTCAGAAATTAAAAGGCATCACAACTATTCTTGGCTTGTCAAGGCTCTGTTACTACCTGTGCTTGGCCACACCACAATTGACATACATCATTCCTTTCACTGGATATGTACTGTTTTGTCTCGAAATTTGACATGCTGATTCTGTTTTACATTATGGGCTCTTCATACCCACCCCCACATGTAACAGCACTTTCTCAATCCACAGAATTCAGACTGTTGCCAATATATGCCACACGGTTCTTGGCAGAAGAGTTCCTCTCTTTCATTAAATTAAAATAATTAAAAAAAAAAAAATCTTTGGCTAGGCTTTGTTTTAATAGTGAAATAAATGGTTGCACATTTAGCTTCTTTGGGCATCCAGTTCCAAGGTAATTACTTTTTGGCACAATAGATGGCAGAAAACAATAAATAAATAAATAAATAAATAAATAAATAAATAAATAAATGTACTTTTGCATGGCTGGCAGATAGCACAGGGCCAATGATGCTGAGTCTTAAAAGATATTCTCTGGGAATGATCATTGGTTCCAAAGTTATATCCAGCCAAAATTATACAATAAAATATTCCCAGAAAGTGAAATGCAAATCCTTTAAACTGAACAGTTTCTGTACTTACTTCATGTTACACATTTTTCATTGAGAACAATAAACATTTCTATCAAAATTCTACAAAGATTTTGGGTGTATTATAGTGTCATATGTGCTAAGGGCTTATCCAATTTTCAGACTTGTACTTTGGTTAAAAATAAAAAAAAAGTTCCCAATTACTGGCAAAAAATAGTCATTCATGCAGATGGTCACTTTTTTGGCCTGCCAGGCGCAAAACCCACACACACACGCACACACTCACACACACACACACACACACGCACACACGCATGTTTCTCGTGGATGTGAATTGCTGTATGTAGCGTGTAAAACAGTTTGCTATGGTGCATGCAGTCGTGCGTCGTAACCGAAAACTCGGTTTTTAAAGACTGCTTACTTCATTATGTTTTAACCTCAGTTGTAAAGGATTGTTTTAAGGATCCCATGGGATACCCCATGCTGCATATGGCGATTCACCTCCGGCGTGGCTCCTTCCTGTGTGCACCATAGGTGTCTTACTTGTCAGTGGCTTAGTGAATCCATGCCCCTTCCTGCGTGCTTTCCATGGGTGTCTTGCCTTAGTGAATTATATATATAGATAGTAAGGTGGAAAAATGAAATTCTAAAGTGAGAGCTGCTGTTGACATAGTGGCACCTGAAAAGACAGTTAAAAAATCACAGTCCGTCTTGAGAGGCGCTGCTATTTCTCTAAGGTTATAAATAACAATGCTAGTAATCCCAGAGTCTTATTTTCTACGATTGATGATCTGATAAACCCAGGTAACACAAAGGAATGCCTCCAAAATACTTCCAGCGAAACATGTGAGGCTATTGCTGTATTTTTCAATAAAAAATTAATGATATTAGAAATAACATAGTACATCTCCCCAACACTGCAGAACCTCCTAAGCCCCAGTACTCCGTTATAAACAAATCCAATTCTTTCACCAGGATAGATTTACCTGATTTACATAGAATAATCTCTTAACTAAAACCCTCCACCTGCATCTTTGACCCAATACCAACAAATTTTTTCAAAGAAATATCGGGCGTGCTAATTAATAATATTCTTGACATTGTAAACTCTTCCCAGACTGTCTTAAGACTGCTGTAGTTAAACCCCTACTCAAGAAAAATAATCTTGACCCCTCTGCTTTTGAAAATTTTAGACCCATCTCTAACCTGCCCTTCTTAAGTAAAATTCTAGAGAATGCAGTCATTTTGCAATTAAATGACCACCTCAAAAACATGCTTTTCTTGATAAATTTCAGTCAGGCTTCAGAACAAATCACAGCACAGAAACTGCACTCGTTAAAGTAGTAAATGACTTGCGGGTAAATGCAGACAGAGGCCATTTATCTGTTCTCATCCTCCTAGATCTGAGTGCTGCATTTGACACCATTGATCACAATATTCTTAGAAATCGCCTTAGTCAATGGGTGGGCCTCTCTGGCAGTGTCTTAAATTGGTTTGAATCCTACCTGGCAGGGAGAAAATTCTTTGTGAGTTGTGGTAATTACAACTCGAAGACACATGATATCCAATATGGTGTTCCACAAGGCTCTATCCTGGGTTCGCTGCTCTTCTCAATCTACATGCTTCCGTTAGGTCAGATTATCTCAGGTTACAACGTGAGTTACCACAGCTATGCTGATGACACACAGCTGTATTTATCAATAGCACCCGATGACACCGACTCTCTCAATTCACTAACACAACGTTTTACTGGTATTTCTGAATGGATGAATAGTAATTTTCTCAAACTAAATAAAGAGAAAACTGAAATTTTAGTGATCGGCAATAAAGGATTCAATGAGGTTATCAGAAATAAACTTGATACATTAGGATTAAAAGTCAAGACGGAAGTAAAAAACTTAGGGGTAACTTTTGACTGTAACCTGAATTTTAAATCGCATATTCATCAGACCACTAGGACAGCATTTTTTCACTTAAGAAACATAGCAAAAGTTAGACCTCTTATATCATTGAAAGATGATGAGAAATTAATTCACGCTTTTGTTTTCAGTAGACTAGATTACTGTAACACACTCCTCTCAGGACTACCCAAAAAAGACATAAATCATTTGCAACGAGTGCAGAATGCAGCTGCTAGAATCCTAACTAGGAAAAGAAAATACGAGCACATTTCTCCAGTTTTGATGTCACTACACTGGTTGCCTGTGTCATTCAGAATTGACTTTAAAATTCTGCTTATGGTTTATAAAGCCTTAAATAATCTCGCTCCATCTTATATATCGGAATGTCTGACACCCTATATTCCAAATCGTAACCTTAGATCCTCAAATGAGTGTCTCCTTAGAATTCCAAAAGCAAAACTTAAAAGAAGTGGTGAGGCGGCCTTCTGCTGTTATGCACCTAAAATCTGGAATAGCCTGCCAATAGGAATTTGCCACGCCAATACAGTGGTGCACTTTAAAACACTGCTGAAAACCCATTACTTTAACATGGCCTTCTCATAACCTCACTTTAATTTAATCCTGATATTCTGTATGTTCAATTCATTAGTTAAGTCAAGTCAAGTCAACTTTATTTATAAAGCACTTTACCTACAACAGCTGCTGACCAAAGTGCTGAACATCGACTAAAATAAATTTTAAACAAAACAAACCAATAAATAAGTAGATAAAATACAATAAATAAAATAAATTAAAACATAGTAAAAACAACTAAAAAGAGTAAAATCAACTGCTCACACAGGATCAAATGCCAAACCAAAAAGGTAAGTCTTAAGAGCAGACTTAAAAATGGGCAGTGAGGAGGCCTGTCTAATGTGGATCGGCAGTGAATTCCAGAGCCTTGGAGCCACAACGGAAAAAGCCCTAAGAGCTTTCCCTGAGTCCTAGGCACATCCAGAAGCAGCTGACCAGCTGATCTGAGTGAGCGGGTAGGAGGGTGCATATGCAGCAGCACAGTGAGGTAGGGTGGAGCACGCCCATTTAAGGACTTAAAACAAATAAAAGAATCTTAAAATGAATTCTAAACTGAACAGGTAGCCAGTGCAGTGAGGATAATAAAGGAGTAATGTAATGTAGTAGTATAATAACTATTCATGGTGGCTGTAAAATACGTACTAACCTGTACTCTCTTTTCTGTTTCTTTTTCTGGTTTCTTTGTGGTGGTGGCGCAGGCCACCTACTCAAAGAATCATGATGCTCCAACATTGATGGACTAAAAGTCGGAAGTCTGCATGATCATCATCATCAAGTCCTTCTGTAAAAACCCAAAATACAAAGAGAACTGTTTCATTTATGTGAGGTAGAATGCCCAGAGGGGACTGGGGGGTCTCATGGTCTGGAATCCCTGCAGATTTTATTTTTTTCTCCAGCCGTCTGGAGTTTTCTTTTGTGTTTTCTGTTTGGGTCCGCTGGAGCCAATCCCAGCCAACATAGGGCACAAGGCAGGAAACAAACCCCAGGCAGGGTGCCAGCCCACCACAGGGCACACACACACACACACACCAAGCACACACTAGGGACAATTTAGGATCGCCAATGTACCTAACCTGTATGTCTTTGGATTGTGGGAGAAAACTGGAGTACCCAGAGGAAACCCACACAGACGCGGGGAGAACATGCAAACTCCACGCAGCGAGGACCCGGGAAGTGAACCTCCTAACTGTGAGGCAGCAGTGCTATCCACTGAGCAACTGTGCCGCCAACTATATATATATAATACATATATTACTACTATATATACTTTAAAAAGTCACTTAAAACCATCATATAATTAGTGGTCATAATTGCAAGCAAATAAATATTGAGTCCATCAGGAAACACATAGGAAACAAAGTAAAATTTCCATTTTTGGCAAGATTGACTTACCTGAATTAAAGAACATAAGGTTCTTAGGTTTAGTGCTGGGTCTTGGCTTTCCTAATTCCTTGCCCTCTTCTCCTTGGGAAAATTTAGGTGTACCAGCCTTTTGTATTTTGCTTTTTTAAAACAGGCTATTAACTGTGATGCCAATGTCATGCTGGGCTAACCTTGGGGGATGTAGTCCAAAGGTGCCCTGGGGTTCTGTTTCAAAGTAAGACCTGCTGGTCCTTCCGTAACATTTCTTTAGGAATGAGATTATAGGTGAGGGGTGGAATAAAAGCAGTCTAAACTATCTCTGAGTATATCTTTACATTTATATTATGACCTTACAGAATATGGGCACTTCAACTACCAAGACGAATGAGCTCTATTAAGGTAATTGTACTCAATTTAAGATGGCAAGGCTCTGTATGTAATATAAATACCTCTTGAATGACATATAAAGACATAATAAAGCACCACAAATTCTTTCAAATGAATCTGTCATAGTCCTTGTTCTTTATAGGTTTAACCCCTTAAAATGCAAATTTTACACCTAGCAAAGAGTGGAGTTCCTAATCTGAGTGCTGCCAATTGTGAACTGTTAGTGTTTCATCTGGTCCCTGTTTATGCCAGTTGTTATGATCAGTTGCCTGTAGAAAGAATTGAAAAATGTCTCTTTTTACACTCACTGACAGTGGTTTCATTACAGATGCCTCCTCAACCTTCTGAGATTTGGTCCTCTTATGCTGAGTTTCAGTCTTCATCTGAGAAAGACAGAGAACATTCTTTGATGCATCAAGAGCTTCTCTACTTATTTCCTGGGTTTTCCCTATGCTCCTGATCCAGAGCAAACAGTGACAATATATAACATAATTTGGGTAATATTTTCAATTGTATACAAGAAAACTGATACTTTCAAACACAAAACAATAGGCTAACATAAATAATTATTATTAAACAGGACAAAATATATATCAGTATCACATTTACTTATACCATCTTATATCTTAAATTTTGTATAGGCTCAATTTTAAAAATAATGTCTTTGAAATGGTACTTTACTGGGGTTGTATGAGTCCTCAAACAACCATTGCTTTGCAAATAACCATTCTATTATGAGAAGGGTTCTTTGAATAAGAAATAATTTCTTTGACCTTTGAAAAATATAAATCTTTAATGTATAGTGGGCTTCCTAGCCAGATACTAACATTAAGAAAGCCTGAACTCTGCCTGTATTATTGTATGCAGTTAGTATTTTTAAAATTGTGAACCCATAGGTATTTCACAAATCTTTCACCATTCATTTCTGGCATTATGGAGACTGTCACGGATCTAAATAAATCCAAATGTGGTTCCTCTATGGCATGAGTCTGATTAACCTGATTCACTTTGACACATTTATTTTTAAGAGTGCTGATTGCTCCTAAATTTGTAAATCACTTAACTGTGAAATCTCAATAAGATCATCTCCTGTCCAGACAAAAGGATCTGTGCTGGTATCTGGAAGGATGCTAGTTCAAATCCCTGTTACTGCCAAAAGAGATCCTACTCTGCTGGGTCTTTGAGTAAAGCCTGTGGTCTATGGCCAGCTTGTCATCCCGGCCAATAACCCCAGGCCGCCAGGTGGAGCTCTCCCTGTAAGCATGGAGATGCCCCGAATACCAGCAGGGAATCATGGATGATGGAGTTTTCCTCTACAGCCCTGCGGGATACCACAGGGGCCAACAGAGGACACTGCAGGGAGGCCCAGATAGTCGTATGCTCTTTGCCTATGACATACTTCCGGGATGAAGAAGAGAACTTTTTATCTGACCCAGAATTGATAGGAAGTCACATGGACTCAAGGATTAGAAACACTTCCGGGTCAGGGACTATAAAAGGACGATGGGAAATCCCAGACGTTGAGCTGAGCTGGGTGGCAACGTGTCTGGGAGTAGGAGGATTGGTTTATTGAGAATTGTATTGTGTAATTGTATGAGTATTATGGAGAGGAGGGTGCTTTGTGCACTGTTTATTAATAAAAAGTCAACATATTGGACTTTTACCTGGTGTCTGGCATATAGTCTGAGGGTTCAAGAGGACGATAGCGTCCTCTATCTGTCACAGGCCCTTAACCTGCACTTGCTACAGGGGCACTGTACAATGGCTGACCCTGCGCTCTGACTCCAACGGGTATGCAAAAATACATTCTTAATACAAGAAATTGTATCTTCTTCTTCTTCTTTTGGCTGCTCCCATTAGGGGTTTCCACAGAGGATCACCTTTTTCCATATCTTCTTGCCCTCTACATCTTGCTCTGTCACACCTGCATGTCCTCTCTCACCACATCCATAAACCTTCCCTTAAGCCTTTCTCTTTACCTCTTGCCTGGAAGCTCTATCCTTAACATCCCTTTCCGAATATACCCAGCATCTCTCTTCTACATATGTCCAAACCATATATATAAGGCGAAAAAAAAAAAAAAATGATAATAGAATCAATTTAAATGCACATTTCACACAAAAGTAACCCAAAAGATATGCAGTATGCATTTGTTTTTTTTACCAGGAAGTTTTTAATTGAATAGCCTTTCATGAATGTAACCATTGTGCCATGTTTATGGGGAACAAATTAAAGGAAAAACACAAAGCATTGAAGCTTCAAGCTGGAAAGTTAAAACCTTTGGTGATTTCCTTCTCAGTGTCTGCACTGTTGACCAGGACAAGGAAGCCAAATTTACAGCCTGACACTTCTGTTCATTGTTGTAGATAACCTGCTGACAGTTTGGTATTTTGTCCTAATCTGCTTGCCGTACTTCCGTGTAGGTCTGTATACGTTTGAGTGGTGTATGGCCTCTCGATTATTGAATCTGAGCATGTAAGTTCTCTGCTGGCTAATAAAGTCACGTTAACTGAATCTACTGCTTCATCATTATCATACTGGTAAACATGCAACATGGTGTCAGAAGCGACGGAACACGTACTTCGTAGTTAACAGTATATATATATATATATATTTTTTCCACTTTTCGTCTCAAGTCTATTTTGTGGGTGCAGTTTTGTCTCCAGACTACAGCCGACATGGTGGAAGGATTCAGGAGGCCTGACCCACTTGTTTTCGATGGTAATGTTGCTGAAAATTGGCGCATTTTTGAGCAAGAATATGACATTTTTATAGTGGCGGCACACTCTGACAAGCCAGCCGCACACAAGCCTACATATCGCTCAACTTAGCAGGCCCCAAAGCTATAGAACGGGAGCGGTCTTTTGTTTATGCGCCAGAAGTGAGAGAGCCCGGAGATGGAGGACGAGTCCTTATTCCAGCAGAATTGAAGGGGGATCCTGAGTGCCTCAAAAGGAAATTCAGAGAAATGTGCAGCCCACAAACCAACGTCACGATGGAAAGACACAAGTTCAACACACGGAATCAGAGGACTGGTGAGACTGTTGAATCCTATGTAAGTGATTTACGGATTAAAGCAAAAAGCTGCAGATTTGGTGATCTGAGTGAAGAACTAATAAGAGACAGACTAGTTCGTGGCATCAACAATTACAATTTAAGGAAAGTGCTACTGCATGACAGTGATTTAACGTTAGCAAAAGCCATATCTGTCTGCCAGATTCATGAGATGACCGAAGAGCATAATAAAACGCTTGCTTTTCCTCAACAATCTGCGACAAATGTTGATGTGCTCCAGCCCACATTTACAAGAAAGCACAGAGGAGATAAGATGAAAATACAAGGAGACAGGTCTGAAACACAGCACATCACTAACTGTACTAACTGTGGGGGTGCTCATGCTGCAAAAAAGAGTAAATGTCCAGCTTTTGGGCAGCAGTGTCATGCATGCAAAAAGTGGAATCATTTTAAAAAACGGTGCAGAGCCATTCAGCCTACTCAAAACGCAAGACACAGAAAGTCAGTTCATCATGTGGAACCAGACCAAGCTGATGACAGCGGAGATGACACATTCTACGTTGATGGAATAAATCTGCAATATGCAATCCATGCGACTGATGTGCATGTGGAACACAGAGGAAGTTTTTGTCACCGTGCAGATTAATGGGATTCCTGTTGAGATGAAAGTGGACACTGGTGCTAAATGTAATGTGCTTCCCAAGAAAACAGTTAACATTATAAGTGCAGATAAACAAATAAAAGCGCACCCCAAGTCCATTAACTTAGTAGCATGTGGAGGCAGCAAGATTCAAACCTCAGGTGTAATTAAGCTGCGGTGTTTTCTGCATGGACAGTCACATGTGATATCATTCTTTGTTATTAATGAAGATGCTCAGCCAATACTGGGACTAAGTGCGTGCAGAGAAATGTGACTTGTATCATTCAGCAATGACGTCCACCAATTGAGCACGTCTGCAGATGTCCTGTCACAACAGCTTATCACAGAATACAGCGACTTATTTTCTGATGAGCTTGGAAAGTTGCCAGTCACCTATCGCATGACACTGAACCCAAATGTGAAACCAGTTGTTCGCCCAGCACATCGCATCCCTTTGGCCATGAAAGACAGAGTCAAGGCAGAGCTGGACAGGATGGAGAAATTAGGCGTCATTACTCCCGTCTCAGAGCCGACAGACTGGGTGTCTTCTATGGTAGCCACCAACAAGAAAGGCAAAGATGAAATCAGGATATGCATAAATCCTCGAGATTTAAACACAGCTCTGAAAAGACCACACCATCCCATGCGCACAGTAGAAGAAGTGGCTGCATTAATGTCACATGCTACTGTGTTCTCTGTTTTGGATGCTAAGAACTCCTTTTGGCAGGTATCATTGGATCAGAAATCATCCATGCTAACCACCTTCAGCACTTGTTTTGGTCGTTACAGGTTCCTCAGAATGCCTTTTGGTTTTAACGCTGCCAGTGAGGTGTTTCAGCGAGCCATGGAGCAGATATTTGCTGGGTATCCATGTGCCATCATTGTTGATGATATACCCATTGGCGGAAGAACCATGAAAGAACACGACGACAACTTGAGAAAAGTCCTTGACCGTGCCAGAGAAGTAAACCTGCGACTAAACCCACTAAAGTGCAAATTCCGGCTGAATCAGGTCAGTTATGTCGGACACATTTTCACAAGCGAGGGACTTAAAGCAGACCCTTCCAAAACAGCCGCAATCAAAGAGATGCCAGTTCCAACGGATGTCCAAGCCCTGCAGAGGTTCCTGGGGATGGTCAATTATCTTGGAAAATTCATTTCAAACTTCAGCCATCTGACAGCTCCTCTGCGACAGCCCACACACAAGGACACTGAGTGGATGTGGGACACACAGCATCAGACTGCGTTCGAAGCACTTAAAGAGCACATGTCTAATCCACCTGTTCTGTCATATTACGATGTCAGCAAACTTGTGACACTAACATGCGATGCATCACAGTATGGTCCTGGTGCAGCTTGCTTACAGGAAGAGCAACCTGTAGCATATGCTTCACGTACTCTGACAGACACTGAAACCAGATATGCTCAGATAGAAAAAGAGCTACTGGCTGTTGTTTTCGCATGTACAAAGTTTCATGACTACATTTATGGCAAGCCTGTGGTCGTAGAAACAGACCATCAGCCACTGATCACCATACTAAAGAAACCTATCCACGCCGCACCAGCCAGATTACAGAGGATGTTGTTAAGGCTCCAAAAATACAACATCACACTCACATATAAATGTGGAAAACAAATGTATCTGGCTGACACGCTGCCTCGTGCTCCCAGCACTTTCCAGCAGTCTGAAGAAGAGGACAACTTTGATGTCATGACGGTGAGCTGCATCTCTTCTTCACACCTGGAGGAACTTAAAGGACACACAGCTGAGGATGAGACACTGCAAGCGCTCAGCTCATTCATCAAACATGGTTGGCCACAACGACTCCACAACCTTCCCACGGCAGTTCATCCATATTTTCCTTTCAGGGATAAGCTGACTGTGGATGATGGCATAATTCTTAAAGGTTCCAAAGCTGTGATCCCAAAATCATTGCAAGGAGATTACATCACCATCATGCACAGAGGACATTCCAACGTAGAAGCTACCAAGCGGAGAGCACAGGGGATCGTCTTCTGGCCGTTTATGTCAAGAGATATTGAACAAACAGTTACTTCCTGCTCGGTGTGTAACAGCACTAAACCTCACCAACAAAAAGAGCCCCATCATCTGCATGAAGTTCCAGATCTTCCTTGGTCAACTGTGGCTACAGATATCTTTGAGTGGCACTGTCAGCACTATTTAGTAGTAGTCGACTCATACTCAGGCTGGTTTGAGATTGACCTGCTAAAGGATTTGACATCAGCAACAGTCATCAAGAAGCTGAAAAGACACTTCTCTGTTCATGGTGCTCCACACACTCTGATCTCAGACAATAGAAGGCAGTTGATGAGCCAGCGTTTCAAAGACTTCACTTCACAGTGGGACTTTCACCATGTCACCAGCAATCCAGAGTATCCTCAATCCAATGGACTTGCTGAGAGAGCAGTGCGCAGTGCTAAACAGCTAATGGAGAAGTCACACAGAGATGGCACTGATGTATTTCTCAACCTGCTGAATCTCAGGAATGTTCCCCGTGATGTGAACCTGGGTTCCCCTGCAGAACGACTTCTATCCAGACAGACTCGAACTACGCTCCCAATCACAACCAAACTGCTCGAACCACAACACCGTGAATCTGAGAGAGTGAAAGCCCAACTTCTCAACAAGAGACTGACTCAGAAGGTCTGTTATGACAGATCCAGCCGACCACTTCCACCTCTTGAAGAAGGACAAGTAGTGAGGTTACAGACCCCACAGGGTTATGACCGCATAGGTGTGGTGAAGGAGCTCTGTAAAGAACCTAGATCCTACCTGGTACAGTCAGATGGGAACATTTACAGGAGAAATCACAGACATATATTGCCTGTATCTGAGCCTGTTACTGTTCAGAAAGACACTGATCATCATCATTATGATGGACTGCAGGTTGTGGGTCAAAACAATAATGTAAAACAGTTTAAAGATTACACTCATGTTGAGGGCTCTTCTGATGTTTTGCATTCTCCAAAACCTTCCAAGATGATGGTGTTTACAGGACACGCTTTGGTCGTGTATGCAAACCAAATCCAAGATATAGGGATTAATTGGGTACTAGTTAAAACACAGAACTTGTTCAGGTTTGATCCAACAGTAACTGATGTCCACGTTTCCAGTTAAATTCTGTTTGAGGTAATTTTCAGTAGTAATCATATTTCACTTTATACAGCAAAAGGATGTTTTGTCATGTTTATTTCTTCCATCTGATTGCAAATTTAAATGCTCCTAAGGACCAGCATATGTCACCTTTAATGCTGTGATTATTATTATTTAGCATGCATTAAACTTCATATCCAGTTAGGGATGTACTAAAGAAGGGGGATGTAGATAACCTGCTGACAGTTTGGTAATTTGTCCTAATCCGCTTGCCGTACCTCCGTGTAGGTCTGTATACGTTTGAGTGGTATATGGCCTCTCGATTATTGAATCTGAGCATGTAAGTTCTCTGCTGGCTAATAAAACCACGTTAACTGAATCTACTGCTTCATCATTATCATACTGGTGAACTTGCAACAATTGTGTCTGTTAAAATGACTTATCCAGATGCAAATTTCATTCAACACAACTTTGGTGAATTAGATGGATTATTTTATACAGCATATGCTTTCTGCTACTGGCAGGCCAGAGATGCAAAGGATAAAATAGGATAAAATGAGATGAAAACAGAGTCAAAAGACAAGCAAAAGGTCAAAACCAGGGAGATCTTTAATTTTGACCTAATCCTAAACACTAAACAAAACTAAAATTCATAGTGAAGATTTAGTCTTACTGAGAGAGTAATTTAGCAACTAAACTAAATACAGAAGAAACAAAACTTAAAGCCAAAGAAACGCCTTGATCAGAAAATAAGTGAAACATAAAGAATAGTAATTTAATCATTATTCCTGATCTTGGATAATCGGGAAGTATATGAAGCTAAACTTTATAATAATAATGCCACAAATAACACATGAGAGTACAAAAAGTCACAGTTTATTTTTAAACTGCAAATTAAACAAAATGAGATGTGAAATATTTTCAGCTATGACAAAACAAGGCCGAAAGAGAAAAATAGTAAAAAATAGTAAATGGAGTGGATTCACTATACCCCAAAACCCAAGAATATATAATTGTTCTGTTCCTAATCATAACATTAAACCAAAAATAAATTAGAATATCACAGAGTCACAGCCATAGAGTACAGAAATCCAGTGACTGCCAGTAATAGGGCTGTGCACCTTCCACCTCTAATCAACGTGCATCATTAATTAATAAACTGCACTTCTGAAGCTTACCTCCCTGCAGTTAATTATTTTATGGATCCAATTTCAGTCATATGCAAATACATAATGCATGCACCTTAGTATACAGTACTCCAACATTTCAATATCCTTCTGACACTGTAAGCATTCACTGTTAATTTTCTTGGGTATCAACTACAGACAAGCAAAATTAACCATTTCAACACTTTTATGATACCTCTAACATTATTTTGTGCTATCTACAATAACCTTCACTGCCATGTGCTTTAAAATGTACTCCATGGACGAAAATAATCATAGTAGTTACATAGCTAATATAAGATTTAACTATATTTAATTCAAATGTTTATTTTATGTTAGAAACTTTTTGTTGACAGTTATGCCCATTTTAATATTGATGTATAAAGTACATATTAGAGTAAAAAAAGTCAGCAACCAGCTGCAACATACAGTCAAATATAAATAAGTACATATTGCAAAAAGACTACCATTCCTTAACAGTAAATTCAACTTCCAACTGATCTAAGAATCTGAGTTTAATAGAAGGTGGCACAAAACAACATATGGTTCTTGTGGCCTGAATGCAAAGGAACTCTAACTGCTCCCAGAGTGTAGGACAGAACACTGTTTGTCTAATATATGTAAAGGGTTAGAAGTAATCACAGGACCCTTTACTGTTGTCTATACTACTGGGGGATTGCTGATATATTTACTTGATTTTTCTGCTGATCCGAGCATCTTTTGTTGGTAGGTTTTTGTGTACAAAGTACCCCAGAATAAGGGTTTAGACAAAGCTATAATGTTGACTGTCAAAACTGATTAAATGCAATACTTCAAAAAGACCTTAACATCTAAATGATACATCAGGATTTTTCTCACTTTCCAAAAGAGAAGATACTGCTGGGATTGAGATAATATTAACTTATTAAGACTGAAGTTAGCAGTCAAGAGCAATATCTACAAGAGATAGTTATCTCTTTGTAAGTGAGACAGATGACCATGTAATTTATTTTTGGAAATTTAGTGATCAATATAGCATCTCACTAACGATTCATCATTCTAAAGATCCAAGGATGATTATTTGGAGCACACAATTTTTTTTTTTTTAATTTCGTCACCTTCATTCAAGTCCTTATTTATTTATTTGTTAGTTTTATTAACTTTTTTACTTTGTGGTTCAAAAATCCATTGTAATTTTTAGTTTTAAGAAGATGCTGTCTGTACTGAGCTATGTAAGTATTAGCTGTGCTACCCATTTAAGACAGGTTGAAATCTAAGTAATCAACATAGACCTCAGTGTTAACGTTTGAAGTGCACATCTTCTCTATGTCATCCATCCATCCATCCATTATCCAACCCGCTGAATCCGAACACAGGGTCACGGGGGTCTGCTGTAGCCAATCCCAGCCAACACAGGGCACAAGGCAGGAACTAATCCTGGGCAGGGTGCCAACCCACCGCAGGTTCTCTATGTCATAATACCACTAAAAATGTTCAGACAATGAATTATTCAGCAGTAGTGTCAAGAAATGCTATTGGGCCTCCTCTGTACTATTGGCAATACCCCTTCATAATGTTCACTGTGTGACTGTTCTTGTTATCTTTGGCCAAGTCAGAAATTTTCTTTTCATTTTAGTAGTTCTGGTGTGTATTTGGGGAGTTTGTTATGGTCAGCTATAATACTTTTTATATATTCATTGAGCTTCTGTCAAATGATAAATGTCTCCTTTGCGACAGATAATGTGTTATCTATAAAGTACACCGTTATATGCCATTTGGTATGGGATTCATAAAAGCAGTGTTAATGTTTGTGATGCTCCATCTATTGGCAAGACAAATGCAATGCATTTTATAAATAAAAACATTTGTGATACAGTATGTCATCTTTTGGAAGGACTGTAGCAACACATGTAGATTTAAAATATTCAGATAAGAATACAATCAAAACATGGAAAAGATATGAAAATAAACAACCATTGCTTATTAAGCATCATTTGGACATGATAGTGTTGAGGTATAATTCTTGAAACCACCAAATGCATACAATTTACTCTTTGTAAGGTGTTCCAATTTTGTAACTAAATGAAGCAGATTTCAAAACAGTGAATGAAAGGCAGATGGTAAGCAGAAATTAGTTTGTGATTTCACTGAGATAAAAATGATGACTTTGTCCATATGATGTCTTCTTGTTTTATACAGTGAAGGAGTACATAAGACTAGCTTAGATACCTTTATTTTTTAACAATGCATTCTATTAAAATCAGGCATTAATGCAAACTATTTACTGTATACAGGGTGTGGTAATGTAAAACAGCTTTTTTTATTTTATTCATCTATTAGCTATGTATAGGGTGGTCCAGATCTAATTTTATAATTTTCATTACGCTATAACTTATTAAGTTTATTACGTAGAAAATCACCTGAAAAATCCCAGACCATCGAGAAGTATGCGGACTGACGACATGAAGAATCGTCCTCACGCCGAACTGGAATCGTCCCTGTATAAATAAAATTAGGGTTAGGGTTAGGGTTATCCAGTCGATCTGGATCTGCATAATTAGATCTGGACCACCCTGTATGCTGTTAGTTGTATGAGAAACTACTTATTCCAAGAGGCACACTCCTAAATGAACCAATGTAATTAATTAGAAGGTAGCTAATACTGAATTGCCTTGTACTGTATATAGAACATGATACAATCTAGTTGTTTATCCACCCCTCCATCCAATCTATCCATCCATTGATCCATAAATGAATTTTTTACCTACAAACTGCCAATGTCTTGATATTGATTTACAGTGACTACAGTGCTATCATTTGTGACTTAAGTCGTGTCAGGATTACATAGCAACTTTTTGGGTCAAGCTCTGGATTGCAAAATGGTTATGGACAAATAACAATGAGCCACCAGAGCAGAGTGGAAAGTGAAAAGAATTCATTATTCAAACAAATACAACAGTCTGACATGTATTCTTCTCCATGTTTGAGTTTTACTGTGTTCCCCTTTGTTAATACCAAAAATAAATATTAAAAAGAAATATATAATGACTACAAAAAGAAAAAGAGGTTTAGATTTTGTATTACATGGTTCTAAAATATCTTAATATTGTTGTTGAGAAGGACCTGACTGGAAGCAGGCTACAAATAGTTTGACATAATTTAGGATAGAAACTGAGGCATAAGTTGTCCTGGGAGGGAGCACATTGGTACAACTACACCAGTGGTGATATACAACATAATAATGTAGGGAGCCTTAGAAAAGGATACTCATATGTGGTACAAAGGCAGCATAGAAGATGCACACGGGATAAAAAGAAATGATAAATTTGTGTAGACAAACTCATCCTGTGAACAAATGTGCACAAGATAAATATGTGCAGCTTCATATGCACACAGTCAGTAAACGATCCATTTATAATGCCACAAACAAAATTTGAAAAGCAAAACACATAATGTGACTGTTTATGCCATGATACACATTTTTTGCACTGAAGAGTTCCAAAGCATGTAGTCCCTAACACTTTCAGTAATGGCCACTAGAAGCAGATATAATTCCCAAACCCTGGTTACTAATACGAGCAAGCACCTGATTTTTATTAAATTAAAAAGGTTTATTTCACAAAAGGCTCTGTACATGCATGATGCTTCATAGAGCACACTAGGCAAAAATGATTTGCCAGCAATGGCAATGCAAAGCAAACAATGAAATGTTTATAATGTTGTATGAAATCCCAAGAACAGTCAAAATACAGAACAAATAATCAAAATAATGAGAATTCCAATGAATCCCAAAAAAAGCACAAAACTAAACTACAAAACACTTACCAAACTCCAAAGCAAATTTGAAATGAACTACCAGGAACTGTGGGAGATCCTCCAGATTTGTAGGAGGAGGAGGAGTAGGCAGGGAGCATTCGCTGAGAGCACATTGCCACATCCACCACACGCTGAGCCACCTGGATTAGGACCCGAGCGGATTATAGGGCTGAGGGCAATGCCTGGCAGTGATTGTCAGATGGCCCCAACTCTTTTTGAACCACACACAAAACACATGGAACATAACACATGGGATTTACTGTAAATGCATAAAAGTATCCAAAATAAAGAACTATGCACGTAATCAACAAAAATAGCTTTAACCTAAATGACAAAATCAAAAAAAGACAAGAAACATGAATTTGAACCCCAGCCAGGGGAGGAACCCTGAGTGAGACATGTCATTATTGTTTATTATTTATGTGCCATGGTAGATTGGTCACAAAACTGAAATTTGTTGCAGTGACTCACTGGATATTCTGGTATAAAAATGGGCGTTGCACACATGGGAAGTACACTTCAGTTAGATAAACAACACATCTCTAACTGTTAGTTAGCTTTGTTTTCAAGCAGGCCAAAATGCTAGGCTTGTTTCCATTACTTGATCTTCTTTGTGACATTCACTTAATTTTTGGTTTTGCCTTAGTGCTTTGTTGACTTTATTGTGACTTTCTAGTTTTGATCTTTTTTGCTTTGCTCTGACCACTTTTCTGGTTGACATTATATAATATTATATCCTTGTTGCAGTCACCCACAATAATTCCTTATCCTCTGTCTCACAACAGTTTAATGTATGGTAACACATAGTATGTAATCACAAAGAGTCTAAATGCATTAGCTATCTATATGTTGCTATTAACAGTTGCAGGCAACACTTAAACTGGACTTGTCCTGAATGTGAATGTCTCTGGAACAAAATTATTCCAACAAGAACCAAGACAGGAGAAACATGGACATATACCACACAGAGTGAGGAGCTTAAGCCCACAAATAAACAGGCTGTTTTCTTTTATAACAGAACAGGCAATCGCTGTGTGAAACACCACCAAAACAATAAATACACACACACATACATACTGTGCTCACCTCACCATGTCACCTCTCCATGTGCACATCCAGTCTCCTGCCTCTAAGACCACTTGACTTCCCATAGCCTTTCATAATTGCTGCAAGCAGCACAGCTGCTCTTAGATCCTTATGCTAGTACTTCAACTCCTCCTTCCAACTACTGGAGGTCCTCCTCATGGAGGCTACTACACAGAGGTCACTTCCTAAATGCCAACAGAAACACCAGACTGTCAGATAATCTCAGTGCTCCTACTTAAACAACCAGCACCACATATTGCCCAACTCCTAGACAGTGCCATCTGAAAAGCTGTGGAACAAAGGGAATGCTACCAGTTCATTTTCTGTTAGATAGATAGATAGATAGATAGATAGATAGATAGATAGATAGATAGATAGATAGATAGATAGATAGATAGATAGATAGATAGATAGATAGATAGATAGATAGATAGATAGACAGCACTTTATTACCCAAAAGGAGACATTTAGCATTTCTGACTTGGCCAAAGATAGAATAGTCACAGACATAGTGAGACCTTATGAAGGTGTATTGCAGATTTATAAAGTAGTCCTAGTAGCATTCCTTTACATTTCTGTGGAATAATTAGTTTGAAAACTTTTATTAGTATTGTGCCATGGAGAAGCTGTGCAGAACTGTTCATAATGGTCATCAGTTTTGTTTTCATTCTTTTATTTACATTCACTGGGTGCAGAGTGCTTCCATAACTGAGCCTTGTAATTAGCATGTTGATTTGGTACGGCTTCTCTTGAAAGTATGTTACTGCCCCAGCACACCATAGGATAGAAAATCTCACTGGCCATCATAGAGTTATAGAACACGTAATGGATTTAACTACTCACATGGAAGGAATACAGTCTCCCAAGAAAAGTTTGCCTGCTCTACCCTTTCTTATTTTGTTCCTCTGTGTTTCAAGACCAGTCCAACCTGTCATTAATGTGGACTCCCAAGTACTTGTAGGAGTGTGCCACCTCAATATCCACTCCCAGTCCAAAGTGTACACAACGCTCAAGACTTAAAGCTAAAAACATTAACAATTTTTGCAAAAGATTGCACGCAGTGAGGCACACTAAACTGCACAGTTTAGTTACCCTTATTTACATGTTTTTGTGTGTTTTTATATATTTATTTTCTTAGTGGGTGGCACGGTGGCACAGTGGGTAGCACTGCTGCCTTGCAGTTAGGAGACCCAGGTTCACTTCCTGGGTCCTTCCTGCGTGGAGTTTGCATGTTCTCCCCGTGTCTGCGTGGGTTTCCTCAGGGTAATCTGGTTTCTCCCACAGACATGCAGGTTAGGTGCATTACCTAAATTGTGTGTGCGTGTGTGCTCTGCGGTGGGCTGGCGCCCTACCCGGAGTTTGTTTCCTGTGTTGGCTGGGATTAGCTCCAGGGGACCCCCGTGACCCTGTAGTTAGGATATAGTGGGTTGGATAATGGATGGATGGATTTTCTTAGTTGAGTGTGCCATTTAGCACAATTTATTAACTTCTGAATTCACTTAGATCTTTGTGGTTATATTTAAAAGTCATGTTTCAGAGAATTAAGAGAAATTGTTAGTAGGTCACTGTTAAAGACCTTTAATATACTGTGAGGCTTATAATTTATGACTCTAATTTAAAAAATGTTTTGGATTCTGGAAACATACCAGGAACTCAGACAGGAAAAAAAAGAAATTAGGAATCAGCCTGGTCACTATGTATTGTTTATCCTATCAAGGAGTCTGTTCTAATTGTGTAACAGTAGTAAATTGTGGTTTTGAAAATCTAGTATATTTGAAATAGGAATAAAGAATAGCAAATATCTGCTTAAGTATAAGGAATGTTCCCTTTCAGACTCTGGTTGCACATACTTTTCCTTGAGTGAATTCAGGGTTGCTGTAGCACTTGTGGAGGCTGTCCCGGACACAGACAGGCAGACACGTTCATGTCACCCACAACACGTTTATTTACAATAACATATACAAAGTGCACCACAAACCCCAAAAGACCTGGCCACAACAATGCCTTTCTTCCACTTCAGGCCGCCTCCTTACCTCCTCCAGCAAGCTCAGTCTTCTCCGCTCCCGACTCTCACCCTGAATGAAGGGAGGCGGCCCCTTTTATTATCATGAGGATGTGCTCCAGGTGGGTTCCGGCAATCACCAGCCGATACGCCCCTGTGTGGCGGAAGTGCTGGCTGCATCCCCGGAAGCACTCCGGGTGTCCCTGCTCTTTTTCCCCCCAGCACTTCCTAGTGTGGCGGAAGTGCTGAGGTCCAGGGCTCCCAAGGCACGGGAACGCCCCCTGGCGGCAACCACGGGCCCCTACAGGGTGGAGCTTCAAAGCTCTGTGCCCGTGGCCCCAAAGCAGCCAGGATGGCGGCCCCCACGTGATCCAGGGCGCACGTAGACCCTCCTCCAGTCCCTCAAGGCGTCCCGGCCGGGTCGTTGCCCCTGGCATCCCTGACACACTATTTATCTCTTCTCGGGAGTTTGTTCAAGAGTGTCTTCCACCCTCAGCCTCAATGCTCCCAGAGTCAGCAGTTGTGGTAATTATTAAACATAGGTTACTGGAATTACAAGCTGCAAGTCGTACTGCTCAGTTAAACAGAAATCTCCAGTCAGAGATTATGAATTAGTAGTTTGGGAGCCTGGCTGAACCACTGTTCTTATAGATTAACAAGGAAACAGACAGAAACATTGCACTTCGTGGTCTCCTTTAATTTTGTCCTTATAATGTACTACGGGGCTTAGCCCCCTGCTCGCTAACCCCCAGGTTTGGTTAACCGGATATATAATTTAAACAGATTTTTATTTTCATTTCATTCATTTTTTTATTTCTTGATATTTGCCAGTAATTAAGCTGTAGTGAATGAGTTATCCCCCTCCCCCACGCTGCTAGTGCCGTGCTGCATGATCTGCATGTCGCACTGCGCGACGATCATTTAAAAGCCTGTACAACAGCTGTCCTTTTGTCTCACTGCCTTGTCTCATGTGACATCAAAGTGTCTTCCGAGAAGATCACATCTTGTCTCCCTCCCAAGATTTTTTTTATAATAGAGAGATATGTAAAAATACTGATTATTTACATATTGTCACACATGTGCGCTTAGGAGGCAGCCAACAAGCAATAAGGTGAGTGATATTACAAGGGATAATGGGTTGATTGCATGCACTAATGCCTCTCTGTCTTCATCAACAGAATCAAAGAATACTAACCATAACTCACCCGCAATATTTAAGGTACCCCAAAATGGCTACTATCCAACAATCCCATCTCCGAATTTCATTGATGACTTCACTTCCGGCTCCCACTTACTGTATGATGCCACTTCCGGTTCCTGAGGTAACATCACTTCCGGCACTCCTGAGATGAAGTTACTTCCAGCTCCCACTTACGATCTCACTTCTAGCCCTCCATGATGACGTGACTTCCGGCCCTCAATGATGACATCATTTCCATCTGTCTGCATTTGATGTAATTTCCTTTATAGATCATTTCCTGCCACCCTTTTCTATAAAAACTCCTTTTATTCATTACTCAATTGTCAAATGCTCTAGTTTTGATCACTTTTTGCTCTATTTTTTCATTGTGTCCGATGAACATTATACAGCATCATTCCCCACCTCTTCTTGGAAATTTCCAGAGTCTTTTACAATATACTATATATATATATATATATATATATATATTTATATATATATATATATATATATATATATATATATATATATATATATATATATATATATATATATATATATATATTTTTTTTTTTTTTCACTGCCAACTTTAATTAGGTAACTACTTATTAACGCAAATATCTAATAAGCCAATCACATGGCAGCCACTCAACGCATTTAGGCATGTACATGTAGACACTGTCAAGACAACCTGCTGAAGTTCAAACTGAGCATCAGAATGGGGAGAAAAGGTGATTTAAATGACTTTGAACGTGGCATGGTTGTTGGTACCAGACAGGTTGGTCTGAATATTTCAGAAACTACTGGGATTTTCACACACAACCATTTCTAGGGTTTACAGAGAATGGTCCAAAAAAGGGAAAATATCTAGTGAGGGGCAGCTCTCTATGTGAAAATGGAGAAAGGCAACAGTAACTCAAATAACCACTCATTACAACTGAGGTAAGCAGGAGAGCATCTCTGAACACACAGCACGTCAAACCTTGAAGCAGATGGGCTACAGCAGCAGGAGACCACACTGGGTGACACTCCTGTCAGCTAACAATAGGCAATGAGGCTACAGTTCACATGGGCTCATCAAAATTGGATAGAAGATTGGAAAAATGTTGCCTGGTCTGATGAGTCTTGATTACTGTTGTGAAATTTGGATGGTAGGGTCAGAATTTGGCATCAATAACAAGAAAATATGGATCTACCATGCCTTGTATGAACAGTTCCGGCTATTGGTGGTCATATAATGGTGTGGGGATATTTTATTGGCACATTTTGGACCTCATAGTACCAACTGATCATCATTTAAATGCAATGTTTGAATGGACATGTTGCTGACCATATCCATCCCCTTAAAACCAAAGGTCTTCTGATGGCTAATTCCAGCAAGATAATGAGCCAATTCACCAAGCTCACATCATCTTAAACTGGTTTCTTGATCATGACAATGAGAGCACTGTACTCAAATGGCCTCCACAGTCGCCGGATCTCAATCTCAGTGAGCGCCTTTGGGATGTGGTAGAATGGGAGACTCACAATGTGGATATGTGTATAGTGTAACTAATAAAGAGGCAGGTGAGTGTATATTGTCAAATACTACAGTATGGTGTGTTATATATTGAGACTGATTTAAATGAATACACTCGGGGAAGGAAATGAAATGAGGGGAAAGGGAGAGGGAGAGAAGGGTGGTCTCCACTAATCTCCCTAGAATGGAAGAAGACAGCCGAGGAGCAGAGGACTGACACCATTATCACTCCACAACTAGCTCTTATCCTTCTGACCTGAAAGAATAAAACAGGTCTGTTAGAAAAAGTGAGAATTATTTGACCAACAACTCAATTACAATAAGGATCATTCATCTTCTGTTTTTATTTTGAATATGGCAAATATCCATGACTTTCATTTTCGCTTTTTTTGCACTACACTGCTTACAAACACAGTAAACTGGGATTTCTTCCCAGAACCATAGACTTATTCATAGTGTCTGTCTAATTCACAGTATATATATTTAGTTAATATAAATTTCACATTTTAAGAAATGGGAGTAAAACCAGAGCACCCAGAGGAAAACCCACACATGGGGAGAAAATACAAACTTCACATAAATAATGAAGAAGCTGTTATTTGAATCCACCACTCCAGAGCTGAAAGTCAGCCGGAGTACCATATACAGTATACTGCATGTATATAAAAATATTTGTAAATCTGTGACAATTTCTTGCTTATATTTAATAATAAAAAAATCCAAGTAAGTATACTTTCTTTAATTTAATAAACTCTAATAATGTATGATCTTATTTCATATAATTTTTTTCCTAGCTGTTCAAAGCATTATGGTGCTATAGAAAGTTTGCTTGCAGTTCTAGGAAATGAAAACTTTTTTATAGAACATAAGCACTAGTTTTATCTTATATATCTTATTCATTATCTTATATTACATTTTCAGCTTAGTATTGTTTTGCTGTGTCACAGTTACTAAAGAATGATAAAATATTAAGATAAAACAAATAGTTCATTGTTCAATGACACTCTCTTGTGCCAAAAATGCTTTCGTTGTAATTAATTCAGTCCTCCATGGCCACCCAGCATTTTTACGTTTTTTTAACCTTAATTATCTCTTCTTTAAAATAGCTATGCCACTAATGTCTTGATGGCATATGACAGTTTTGAAAGTTAATTATTGATTGAACTCAGAATCAGAGAGGAAAAATTTTGCTGAGTATAACCTGATTGAAAACCACTTAATTATCACACAAGTTTAATGTGTTGGATAATTAAAGATGAATTAATTTCTTTGGCTTGAGGAAATTTAATGTGAACAGCCTGCATTCATAAAATTAATTAATCTATTGTCATAACGTGAAATGGAAACAGCTAGGGAGAATTTAAAAAGCTTTAACCTCAATAAGGAATAAAACAGTTTTTTAATTTAATGCTGAAATCTGCATCTTATCTTACCAGGTAATTTGCACGTGTGTGTGTTTCCATGAACAATGTGTAAATTTTGTGGCGAAAGTCTCTGTAATGGAAGGATATGGGAAAAGAGTGTGCTCAGGGCATTATCTCCCCTGGAATGCTAGAGGGTAACCCCCCTGAGTTGCTGCAGCACCACGGATTCCCACAGGGCTTCATGGGAGTTTGATACAGCCCTGTTGGGTCCCGTGGGTGCCACCAAGGGGAGCTGTACGATATGTGAAGCCTTTTATTTCAACACTTCCGCCACACCTGGAAGTGCTGCCAGAAAGAGAATACGGGAGACCTGGAGCCCTTTCAGAACTGCCTCACTCCATTCAGGGAGTCAGAATCCGGAGGATGTGGACAACGCTTGCTGGAGGAGGAGTTGAGGTGGATGAAGAAGAGAGAGAGAGAGAGAGAGAGAGAAAGAAAGAAAGAGAAAAAGACAAAGGGCTTTATTGTCAGCATTGGACTGTGCACTGTGCTGAGCAGGTGGGAAATAGTGCAAAAAGCGTTTGCCACAAGTAAAGTTAAAAACATGTGCTGCTGAACTTGTGTCATGTGTCTGTCTGTGTTGGATTTGGGGGGCTAAGCGCTCCCTGCAGGCCATAATATCTAAAGTCAGCATCTAAAAATATAAAGTCAAATCTGAATGTTTCATAGCATTCTAAGCCCCTCTTAATCCTGAGTATGGTCACAGAGGTCTGGAGCCTATCCCAGTAAACAAAGGCCCCAAGGCAGGAAACAACTCACAGGGTGAACACTCAAACACACTATGGCTAATTTAACATTGCCAATTCACCTAATCTGCATGTCTTTGGACTATGGAAAAGCCAGAGTACCTGAAGGAATCTAATGTAGACACAAGGAGAACATGTAAACTCCACACAGAGAGGAACTGGGATGTGAACCTTCATCTCCATACTGCAAGGCAGCAGTGCTACCACTACACCACAGTGCCATCCTAAATTCTGAAAATATAAAGTCAAAATTGGTACATACTGTATAAAGTCAGTCTAAATATATAAGGCCATGCCTGTAAACAAAGTGAAAGCTGATATAACATATTATATATATTGCTTATATACATTATATATAATGTTGCAAATGTGCATTTGGTGCTCATTAACTGGTAATTCCACCCCTGGATCCCATATGACTGGAAGGTCGACCATGTTTGAGTCACTTCTGCACTGGATATTATTGCTATCTTTATAAAATGATCATTTCTTTTTTGATTTATTCTCATTATACAGAGTCACAGACATGCCCCAAACCTTTTTTGTGTCTACTTTTTGTCTTACAAGGGCAATACAGATGAGCATCAGTATGAAAGAGACAGAAGAAGCATGGAGAGAAACATTTAATGTTCTACCAGGACACTATAAAGGAGGTGAACCAACATAGTTTAAAACTGCATGACTTAATTTCATTAAGGGAGGGTGGGGAGTTGAGCTGGCAGAAGGAGGATCAAATCAGGGAGGGTTGAAGGGCACATGGCTTCAGAAGAGGTTGTACAGGATTGTGCTGCCCATCATATGGTATGAGCAGCTATGGTGCTGACATAGAAACCTTTGTTTTTAAAGGCAAATAAACACTTAATGGTGTTAAGGACACCACAGTCTCCAAAAGGGGCTCCAAGACAAGATATACAGAATGACCAACCCCAGGCACAATTTGCGTACAGTGACGGGAATTGAGTAGAGCAAGCACTAATCTAGCAAGAGGAAGAGTTGACCAGGGTATGAGAAAACGATTGAAAGATAAAATGAGAAAGAAAGTGCATTGGAATTGAGAAGTGATGGGCAAGTTGGTGAACCATATAATCAGACACACAATGGTTCAAAAAAAAGTTTAGTGTAGCCTAGGTTATTAGAGTAGATTTTATTGTGTTATGTTTGTTTATTTTTACTTTGTGTGTCCCTCCCTGTCAAGTGTCATATGGACTGGCACTTCTTATCTCATATATGGTATTCAGAAAGCAGTTATCACAATTTACCTTTATAATCAACTACAAGGAATGAGCTGAAACATAATACACCAACTGAGTCCTAATAATAATTAATCTTAACTGTATTCTTAAACAGCTACATAATCTAAAGTAAATAAAATATATATTCACCCACATAAATACATTAATAGAAAAAAAGACATTATTGTTAAGCTATACATTTCTGTTTTAATCAGTTTTAGTTAAAACGGCAGGCAGTGGGGGTGTAAAAGGGTATATATCAGTCACTTTGGAAGATCTACATAAATACAACCCAAATCAGAAAAAGTTGGGAGGTACAGAAAATGCAAATAATAAAAAAACAGTGATTCTTTTATTTCATTGCATTACTCCATTCAGTGATTTGGAGATATTTGGAACCATATATGCAATGGTAGTCCCTTGGGAGCCATATGACCTGACTGAGTACATGATGACTGGATTCAAATTCAGTCCTCCACTTTACTTTTATTTGAAAAAGATATATAACAGAAAAGGAGGGTGAGGCGTGGTTGGGTTGTAATGATATGTACATATTACATAGTTACGTTTTAAATGTTTCCTTAGCCGTTATCAGAATTACTAGATGCTATAAAGTCACTCCAAGGCAGGAAAGCAGCAGGCCCTGATGGCTATCCTGCAGAACTTTACAAGAAATTCTCCACTCAGCTAGCTCCCCTCCTATTAGCAACATTTACAGAAGCCAGAGATAACCAATCTCTTCCTCTAACCTTTCGCCAAGCACTAATCACCGTTTTTCCAAAACAAAATACGGACTTATTACAATGTGCATCATACAGACCAATTTCACTTCTGAATAACGACCTTAAAATACTCTCTAAAATCATAGCTAGAAGAATGGAGAAAGTGCTCCCCTTGGTAATATCACAAGACCAAACTGGATTTATTAGGGGCTGACACTTATCTTCAAATCTTCGATGCCTGTTTAATGTAATATACTCACCAATTAAATCAAACACCCCAGAAATATTATTATCATTGGATGCAGAAAGAGCATTCGACATGATTGAATGGAAATACCTTTTTATTATATTGGAGAGGTTTGGGTTTGGCCCGAACATTTGTGCATGGATTAAATTACTGTATACTAACTCAGAAGCTTCAGTTTGCATCAACAACATTTGCTCATACTACTTTAAACTAGAACGTGGTACTAGACAAGGATGCCTCTTGTCACCGATGCTGTTTGAGATTGCCATTGAACCACTGGCAATACATTGTCGAAATACTGATCAGATAAAGGGGATTAGCAGAGAAGGACTGGAACAGAAAATTTCATTATATGCAGATGATATGGTACTGTATATATCGGACCCAGAAAATTCTGTGCCTGCAGTCTTAACAGCACTCACAGAATTTCAAAAGATCTCTGCTCTCAGAATTAATCTGAATAAAAGTGTACTCTTTCCAGTGAATTCTCAAGCATATAATATTAGATTAGACACCCTTCCTTTTATCATTGCAGAACAGTTTAAATACCTAGGGGTAAACATCACAAGTAAACATAAAGCTCTATATCAACAAAATTTTGCCGTCTGCATGGAAAAAATTAAACAAGACTTGCATAGATGGTCAACCCTTCATCTCACACTAGCTGGAAGAATTAACACTGTTAAGATGAATATTCTTCCTAAGCTCCTTTTTTATTTCAAAACATTCCAATATACATTAATAAATCATTCTTTATGCAATTAGATTCAACAATAACCTAATTTATTTGGAATTCAAACCATCCACGCATCAAAAGAGCGACCCTACAAAGACAAAAGGCAGAAGGCGGCATGACTCTGCCTAACTTCCAGTTTTATTACTGGGCAGCAAATATACAGGCGATAAGAACTTGGACACAAATAGAAGAACCTGGACACAAATAGAAGAACATACACAGGCTTGGACCGCAATAGAAGTAAAATCCTGCAGTACGGGACACGGACCTTCAAGGAACCAGGTGGGTGAGTACCGGGGCCGAGTTTCGGGGCAGGGAGTGCGCCGGAGGGTCAGGAAGGACGCGGTGCAGGCTCTGCTTTGTATTCCCCAGGCCGGCAGGTAAAGAATATAATAGACTGGGAGTTTAACCCAACAAAGGGCTGTCAGAGCAGGCTATGGCTCTCTGGCAACAGGTGGGTGAGTGGCTGCCATTTGATTTGACCCCTTGCAAATAGTGCCAATAAACACACGCTATCGGCAATAGCCGCTCTGTGGACTACCCGGAATAACCCAATTGTGCTCCACTCACTTAGAATCTGGAACCAATGTAGAAAGCATTTTAAGATACGGAGAAGCTTCTATCTGTGGCACCTCTGCAAGAGAACCACCTCTTTCAACCATGAGGGGAAGGTCCGGAAGTTGTTGCTAGTCCCGCGGACCTACCGGCGGCAGGTTTGCGAAGTTAGCCCACTCTCACAAACATATGCAGTTAGTTAATATCTGGAAAAATTTGGAATTAACTTGCTTAGAGATCTACACTTGACATGACAAAGGGGTACTGGCAGGTTCCTTTAACGGAGTCGCGAAGGAAAAACGCGCTTAGCACTCCTAGCGGACACTGGCAGTATCGTGTCCTTCCATTCGGGTTACACGGGCTGCGACTTTTCAGCGCCTGGTGGACAAAGTGCTCCGCCCCATATTCCAGCACCTGGAAGGAGCACATACAGCAGGTCACAGCAGTATTACGGACATTGGGAGAGGCGGGCTCGCATAGTCCAATCCTTTCTCAAGCCGGAAACTGTTGGACGGGAGACCAGGTACGCGGCGATCAAATGGGCGGTGACGCTGCGGTACTACCTCTTGGGTCGCGTGTTCACTCTGGTGACGGATCATGCGCCTTTAAAGTGGATGGCCCTTTGCATCCTATGAACAATTAGGCACATTCCAAATTTAACATTCCAGCTACACATTTCTTTCACTATCTTCAAATCAGGAACTTTGTTAAACAGAACCTTCCAGATCTTCCTCATCTTGCACCCTCATCCATGCTGGAAAAAATATTGCTCAATCTCAAGGACTTAGACTCCATCTCTACAATATATAAAATCATTTTACAATCCCTCCCCTTTCAAAGATCCAAGAGGTCATTGGGAAAAAGATCTCTCAATTAATATATCAGAAAAGGAGTGGAAAGTAGCAATGCAGAGAATTCACTCGAGCTCCATATGCGCAAAGCATTGAATTAAACAACTTAAAATTATATATTGAGCACATCTGTCTCGACTAAATCTCTCCAAAATGTTTCCAGGGCATGATCCAACCTGCGAACGTTGCAACCAAGTCCCAGCCTTACTGGGTCACATGTTCTGGGCCTGCACCAAATTAACATTATTCTGGACAAAAAAATTTAATTACCTTTCAGACAGCCTTGGACTCACAATCCTTTCTAACCCATTAACAGCTGTGTTTGGGGTTTTTCCAGAGGGGCTTAAAGTGGAGAAAGACAAACAAATTGTGATTGCATTCACTACACTTTTGGCACGTAGACTTATTCTGATAAACTGGAAGAACCCAAACTCTCCTCTTTTAAGTCAGTGGGAAACCAATGTGTTATACTATTTGAAATTGGAAAAAATCAAATACTCAGTTAGAGGATCCGTACAGACTTTTTTCAAAACATGGCAGGATATAATCAGTAATATTTTAAAATAAGCTTAGAAAGCACAGAGAATTTATTAATTTAGGTATGTTTACAAGCCTTAAATTTCATGACGTTTGTTTTAAGCTTAGTTCACTCACGGTAATCAATTATCCCTCTTAAAACAAGGAGTCTCAGAGACGCGTGTTTTCTCGTGCTTATTTCTTTACTTCACTCGCGCATCTCGATGATGTCACACACTCAAATTACAATTCAACCATATATGGTCTGTCACATCCTGCTGACCATATATAACATATTGTAAAATCTTTCCTTTTTTTTTTTTTTTTATATTGTATACAAGAAACAACATAACATTACAACTTGTGTATCACAACATAACAGTGTATACTCAAAATTATACTTCAGTGTCTTAAGATCAGTCAAACATATTTAAACAAAATCTCTCAAGTGTGTTGGTCTCTTAACTATTCTGCCACTTCTAGTTATCACAACACTGTTGTTGGTGTCTGAATGGTTTGTGCGTGTTATGCATGACTCTGGTACTGCCTTTGAATGTCCGTCATTTGCATGATTAGTCTGCTCCTGCTTGACAGTTGTGTTCCGTGTGTCTGCTCTCTGCGGTCCTCCCGGCACAGTCCTGAGATGTTTCCGATTTCTCTGTACAACAGTTCCATTTTCCGACTTGACAGTATATGATCGGTTATTGGTCATTCTTTCCACCTTTGCCGGTGTCCAGTGTGCTCTACGCTTCGTGTCCAACTGAACTCTTACTTGTTCTCCCTCCTTCAGAGGTCTAAGATCTTTCGCTCCTCTGTCGTAGTAGTAGGCTTGTTTGCGTTGGTTGACTTCTACCGCATGCTCTGTGTTCACAACACCTGGCTGCAGGAGGCTGTCCCGTGTCGGCAGTAATGTCTTAGTTCTTCTGCTCATTAGTCTTTGGGCAGGACTGGCATTGAATCCCTGAGATGGAGTGTTCCTGTGCTCTAGTATAGCCAGGTATGGATCCGCTTTTGCTCTCTTAGCTTTTCCCATGAGCTGTTTGGCCGTCTTAACCGCAGACTCGGCTTTGCCATTGCTTTGCGGATATGCAGGAGACGATGTCACATGCCTGAATTCCCAAGCTATGCGAAACTGTTTGAATTCCTGAGAGCTGTATTGTGACCTGTTATCAGAGATTACTGTATCTGGGATCCCGTGTTGTGCAAAATGGGCCTTCAGCTTGTGTATCACTGTGCTTGAGCTGGTATCAGGGAGATAATCAATTTCCCAAAAGTTGGAGAAATAGTCAACTGTGATGAGATATGCTCTGTTGTGGAATGAAAATAAATCTGTCCCGACTTTTGCCCATGGCCTTATCGGAATGTCATGTGCGCACATTGTCTCTTTCTGCTGTCGGACATCCACAGTTCTGCAAACAGCACACTTCCCTATGTATTCTCTAATAGCAGCACTCATCCCAGGCCAGAATACACAGTCTCTTGCTCTTCGTAAGCAGCTTTCCATGCCTAGATGTGACGCATGAATTCTCTCCATGATCTCTGTTCTCAGCTTCGCTGGTATTAGAGCTCTCTCTCCTCTAAAAATCACTCCATCTTGTTCACTAAGCTCTTCTCTTATGGAAAAGAATTGTCTTACCTCTTCTTTCAGCTGAGTTTTCTCCTCTGGCCATCCCTGAGCTATCACTTGCTGCAACATTTGAAATGTCTCATCCTTAGCAGTTTCTCTCTGTATCCTTTGTAGAATCCCCTCTGATATGGGTAGGTACTGCAACATGCTGATTGTCTCAATTTCTGTCTCTACTGATCCTTCTGCAGCACACTCTGGTAGGTACGCTCTGCTGAGAGTATCTGCTAGGTGCATCAGTCGACCTGGCACATAGACAACATTAATGTCATATCGTTGCAGTCTCAAAAGCATTCTTTGTAATCTCTTGGTGCATTAAGCAATGGCTTTCTTATGATGGTTTCCAAGGGTTTGTGGTCTGATTGTACTTCTACTTTCCTGCCATAGGTGTACTGGTGAAATTTCTCCATTCCAAAAAGAATTGCTAGGCATTCTTTTTCAATTTGTGCATATCCTTTTTCTGTGGCTAAAAGGGCTCTGCTGCTATATGCGACTGGTTGTCCTCCCTGCAAAAGTGCTGCACCCAGGCCTGTCTCAGAGGAGTCACATTGAAGAACCAGGTTATCTTATGGATTGTAGTACTTCAAAACAGGTGCTGAGGCAATCATTTGTTTCAATTTGTTGAATGCATCCTCCTGTACATCAGTCCACTCCCAAATCACGTCTTTGTGTGTCAGTTGCCTCAATGTGTCACAGCTGTCTGATAAGTGTGCGCAAAATTTGGACAAATAGTTCACCATACCTAATAATCTCTGGAGTCCCTTCACATCTGATGGCCTGGGCATCTCCAATATGGCTCTCACCTTCTCTGGGTCAATCTTTAGTCCTTCGGAAGTCAGTCTGTGTCCAATGTATGGCACCTCTTTCTGTCTTAGCTTGAGTTTGTTAAAGTTTAGTTTGATGTTTCTGTCTCTACAACGTTCCAGAAGTAGTCTTAGTTTTGTGTCATGGTCTATCTCAGCTGCCTCATTGTTGTCGCCTTCCCCACAGACAAGGATGTCATCTGCTATTATCCAAATTCCTCGAAGCCCCTCCAATGCCTGAGTCAACCTGTGCTGGAACACTTCTGGAGCCGGGCTGATTCCCATGGGCATTCTAATCCATCTATACCTGCCACATGGCGTCGCGAAGGTAGTGAGGTAGCTTGACTCTTCTGAAAGCCTTATGTGCCAGAACCCGTCCTTCACGTCACACACTGTAAAAACTCTCGATTTGGTCAGATCGGGGAGAACATCATCTATGGTGGGCAAGGGAAAATGTTGACGTCTCAGAGCTTTGTTTAGTGGTCTTGGGTCAATACAAATTCTGAGTTTTCCAGATGATTTCTTCACCACCACCATGCTGCTAATCCAGTCCGTGCTCTTTTCCACCTGAGCTATAATGCCTCTCTCTACAAGACTTCCTAGCTCATCTTTTAGATGTTTCATTAGTGCCACAGGAACTCTTCGCTTTGGAAGCCTCACCGATTTCACTGCAGGATCCACCTCTAGGTTATATTCTCCTTCCAAGCATCCATCCCCTTCAAATACATCCGCATACTCCCTATGCACGTCGCTCTTGTCCCATGGTTCCTTTTCTCTGTGTCTTTCTGTGATAACAATATCATCAATTGCCATAATATTTTCATGCTGTATTCTTACCAGATCCATTGATTGCACGGCCTTGTTTCCCAGCAGGGGCACTGACGAGGTTTCCTCCACTACAATAAACTCCAGCCGGTACAGTTTTCTATTTCTTGGGTTTCTTATTTTTATTCTGCATTTTCCGACTGGTTTCAGGGTGCTCTTATTATACATGACCAGAATCTGTTCAGTCTTTTCCATCACTGTGTCAGGGTTTAGCAGCTGAATGGGGATTACGTTACAACTGGCTCCGCAATCTAGTTGAAATTTTACTAGTCTTTCTCCTATCAACATGGTTGCAAACAGTTGTTTTTCCTGTTTGTCCTCCCTCATTTGCGAACTAAGGCTTAGGATTTCCTGAAACGGTTCCTCTTCTATTTCTGCTACACTGTGTATTCCTTTTCTCTTAATCTCTTTTGTTTTGCATGTGGCAGCAAAATGGTTCAGTTTGCCACATTTTCTGCATTGCTTTCCATAAGCTGGGCAACTCAGTTTTTTCCACTCATGCTGTTTTCCACAGAATTTACACTTAGATGTTGGTGTTTGTTTGGCACCCTGACCTTGTTGGATTCTCTGTACTGTGTTCACTTCTTCAACTTTCTGTCCCTCGATGGTCATCATATTCTCTTTTGACAGTTCTGATGCTCTACAAATCCTTACGCATTTCTCAAGTGTCAGGTCTGTCTATTTACTGTTTCTTGCTTCATTTCTTTCTTTATTTATCATTACTTTTTTTTTTTTTTTCGTAATTTCGTTTATATTGTATATGTGTATCTTTCTTAATATGTTTTATTTTTTATTTTTTTCTTACCCCCTCCCCCATTAAGGCTTTGCCCTTTCCAGGCCACAGTTGTAAATAAGAAACATGTCCTTAATCTGTTTTGCCTGGTTAAATAAAGGTAAATAAAAAAAAATAAAATAAAGGTCTGACTCTCTTAATAGACGCTTTCTCACTTGTGAGTTCAGTATGCGGGGATTTATGTAGCGGAACAACATGAAAGTTTACGTACGCACATAATCCTGCATCTGGATTTTTCTGTGCGTACATACATTCCCGCTTTTGTGCTTATGCCATGTTATAATGTGAGTTCTATGTACTGCATTATACATGAGGCCCCTGGTCTTTTTACTTTTAGTTTGTTAACTTTTCTCTCTTTACCTGATAACTCAAGACAGAGCGTGTTTTAGTCCTTCCTTGAAAACCATCTCACTATCTTTGGAAACAGGATACATAAAAAAGTATTTATACTTCCAGTTTTATTTAAACCAGTGATTTTTAGTGTTCAATCTTCTATCTAGTTCCATTTTCTACACTTCTGACGTGTTTCATTTGAAATATTTGGAGAAGCCTATCATGAAATTTTAACTCCCAATGGATTTTACAGGTATTGTAGAAAACGTGGCATATATTCTTTGCATAAAACAATGTATAACATGTATCAATTTTAGAAGATTCTAACAGGCCAATCTTCAGTTTTGTAAATTTTGTACTAGAAGGTGTTAGATCTTGTCACAAATTGTTCACTGTCCCAGAGAACAATAGTGAACATAAGACCTAGCAGGCTTCAAGGATGTCCAACCCCCTATTTAAGGAAAGAGAGACATCCATAGGAGAGCTGTCAAGAAAGGTGCAGAGAAGTGAACTCTGTCCTAGACTTTGTAGCCAAAGAGGAGCCATTCCTGTTCTGAGATTTCTGAGACTGAGAGGAAATCACCTAAATGGGAGACTAAACTATCTTATTGCTGAGGTTTAATTTAATCTTGAGATAAGTGTTTTGACAAAGACTCACAGGCAAGAGGAATGAGGGTCAAACGTTTGAGAGACACAGAAGGGGAGTGCTACTTCACGAGTAAACATTTGGTGGAGTCACCAACCCGACAAATAAGGGTTCAATACATTTTCAGGTGGGCTCAGAGAATCAACAAACACCTTTAAGGTGGACCCGGAGAGGCAACAGCTTTTGTGTTCTGTCAGTGCATTGTATTTGGTGTTCTTATTTTGTTTATTCTTCCCATGTATAATTTATTTAGGAAAACTCTCTGTTTTTGACACAGCTATGATGAGTGTTTGAAACAATAACTGGCAGAACTTGAAACTAAAAATGTCCTGATGGTCAATTATAAATATTTTAAAAATAATGTACCTGGACAAGGGAAAAAATTTGTGTAAAGAATAAGGTGACTGTACACTGTAAGACAAAATGGAAGCAAACAAGATTTCCCTTGTTTAAACATTTTCCAGTACAATTGAGAAAGTACTGAATGTTTGGACTATTTAAGGACTTAAAGAATGGGGCTTTAATAACCACAAACAGCAAAGATGTGGTCTACTATAAATGTATCAAATGCACTGTGTTGCTGACACAGCTAATTTGTCCACTTTTTATAATTTGCTCTGATTGATCAATGAAAAGCAATAACTGTCCATCGCATTAACAAGTTCTTCCAGTGGCTTTTAGGAACTCTAAAATCAATAGGATTAAAGGAAATCTGTAAATAAAGCTAACACAGGTCAATGAATTTCCATAAATTCTAATTGATAGTGGAATGTACATTTTTTTTATTTCAGCAACTCATGGTAGGACTGTGCATTGAGTTAATAATTAAAACATATATTTACATATCATATTACTTACGTTAACAAGCAATTGTCCTAGTTGTTTTCTTAACCAAAAATAAAAGAAGTACTGTAGCAAACAATTATGAAATAATCAAGCCTGTCAATCCAGATGGCTACACTGTGATTGAAACAGATTGATTCTAGCTGGTCAAAATTGAGGATTGGTGATGTCATAGGATTAATGCTTCAGTTGAACAAAACCCTAGGTTACAGGAAAATGAATAATTAAAGAAATTAGTATTATGTTACGTAACTGACACGTATTTGATAAGCACATTCCAGAAGAGTAAGCTCAGATGTTATTCTTTATTTAGCATACACCATTACCCATAATAAGTTTGTCAGCAGTTTATAAAACATAAAAAATGATTGATTAGAAAACATATAGTACATAGTACAGAGCAGAGACATGTTTGTTATTGTTATTGTTCATACCTTTTAACCAGCAGCTCCCATAGATCATGGACAATATATTTAATGCATTGTCTCCTATTTTTGGACTTTGGGAATGTTTGAAGCATGTTTTTAAAATCCAGATTTACACATATCACTTTTTATTTATTTATAAGTTTAATCTTCTTTTTTGGTTTTATTTAAATAATAATTTTCTTTTTGGTCAGTCTTAGTAGCGTCTTCTAAAAGTAGTTTGATTGAATCATTTTGTATTTTAAATACCTGCGATGGACTAGCACACTGTCCAGTGTTTGTTTCTGCCTTGTATTTTGTGCTAGCTGGGATAGGCTCCAGCACACTCCAGCAACCCTGTTTAGGATTAGTTGGGTTAGAAAATGATTGACTGTATGCTAAATACTGTACAATTCAGAAGCTGTAAAATTATTTTACATGGTTCCTTTAATGGTGAACATCACAAACAGTACATAGTTTGCAAATGTTCTGTTTATTAGTTCTTCATTATGATTCTTTATTTCCTCCAAAATATCAAAGACATGCAGTCAGGTTGATTGATGTGTCAATATTAGCTTGTTATACAGTAAGATTAATGCATCTTCTAAGTATCTAATAACCAAAATGATTGGGCTAATGAACAAAAAAAAAGCTGCTTAGAATTGTTTGTGCTTCTTGCAACCTACAACTGGAAAAGAAAAGTCATAAAAAGGATATAATAATTAAATCTATGCTTAGTGGACTTAGGTGAAATTTTATTATTTGTATATTATTATTATTTATATATTTTTATTTTATGTAAATATTTATTTTTTATTATTATTTACAAATATACCTTATATAGTTAAGGGTGTTTATCTATGTACTCCAAGTTTAAAAACAATTTTTTTTCAGGTATTTTAAATAGACTCTTAGGAATGTAAAGCAGAGATCAGTCTGAAATGTTCATATATTAGCATAGCTTCTTTTACGATTTGTGCCCATATTTATCATGCATCTCAGAATTCCTCAAAGTAATTGCACTAAAACTCTGAGTAGAAAAAGAATTTAGAATTTGTCCTACCTCAGAGTAGAATATGATAGATAGATAGATAGATAGATAGATAGATAGATAGATAGATAGATAGATAGATAGATAGATAGATAGATAGATAGATAGATAGATAGATAGATAATTTATTAATCCCAAGGGGAAATTCACATCCAGCAGCAGTATACTGATACAAAAAACAATATTAAAGAGTAATAAAAATGCATTTAAAAACAGACAATAAATTTGAATAATGTTAGCATTTACACCCCCAGGTGGAACTGAAGAGTCGCATAATGTGGGGGATGAACAATCTCCTCAGTCTGTCAGTGGAGCAAGACAGTGACAAAAGTCTGTCACTGAAGCTACTCCTCTGCCTGGAGATGACACTGTTCAGTGGATGCAGTGGATTCTTCATGATTGACAGGAGTTTGCTTAGTGCCTGTCGCTCTGCTACAGATGTTAAACTGTCCAGCTTTATTCCTACAATAGAGCCTGCCTTCTTAACAAGTTTGTCCAGGCGTGAGACATCCTTCTTCTTTATGCTGCCTCCCCAGCACACCAATGCATAGAAGAGGGCACTTGCCACAACCGTCTGGTAGAACATCTGCAGCATCTTATTGCAGATGTTGAAGGACGCCAACCTTCTAAGAAAGTATAGTCGGCTCTGACCTTTCTTACACAGAGCATCAGTATTGGCAGTCCAGTCCAATTCGTCATCTAGCTGCACTCCCAGGTATTTATAGGTCTGTACCCTCTGCACACAGTCTCCTCTGATGATCACGGGGTCCATGAGAGGTATGGGCCTCTTAAAATCCACCACCAATTCCTTGGTCTTGCTGGTGTACAGGTGTAAGTGGTTTGAGTCACACCATTTAACAAAGTCTTTGATTAGCTTCCTGCACTTCTCCTCCTGCCTACTCCTGATGTAGACCACGATAGCAGTGTCATCAGCGAAATTTTGCATGTGGCAGGACTTTGAATCGTATTGGAAGTCTGATGTATATAGGCTGAACAGGACCGGAGAAAGTACAGTCCCCTGCAGCGCTCCTGTGTTGCTGACCACAATGTCAGACCTGCAGTTCCCAAGACACACATACTGAGGTCTGTCTGTAAGATAGTCCACAATCCATGCCACCAGGTGTGAGTCTACTCCCATCTCAGTCAGCTTGTCCCTAAGGAGCAGAGGTTGGATGGTGCTGAAGGTGCTAGAGAAGTCCAAAAACATAATTCTTACAGCACCACTGCCTCTGTCCAGGTGGGAGAGGGATTGGTGTAGCATACAGATGATGGCATCCTCTACTCCCACCTTCTCCTGGTATGCGAACTGCAGAGGGTCGAGGGCGTGGCAGACCTGTGGCCTCAGGTGATGAAGCAGCAGCCGCTCCATGGTCTTCATCACATGTGACGTCAGAGCAACAGGCCGGAAGTCATTCAGCTCACGAGGACGTGAAACCTTTGGGACTGGGGTGATACAAGATGTTTTCCAAAGCCTCGGGACTCTCCCCTGTTCCAGGCTCAGGCTGAAGATGCGCTGTAGAGGACTCCCCAGTTCCAACGCACAGGCCTTCAGCAGTCGTGGCGATACACCATCTGGACCTGCTGCTTTGCTGGCACAAAGTCTCCTCAGCTCTCTGCTCACCTGTGCTGTTGTAATTGTGGGAGGGGATGTCTCACCTATGCTGGTATCAGCAGAAAGATGGTTGGAGGATGAAGTACTCCGAGGTGAAAGTGGGTTAGGGTGGTCAAACCTGTTAAAGAAGTTGTTCATTTGGTTTGCTCTCTCCACGTCTCTCTCGATGGTGGCACCCCACTTTGAGCTGCAGCCAGTGATGATCTTCATCCCATCCCACACTTCCTTCATGCTGTTATTCTGCAATTTCTGCTCCAGCTTTCTCCTGTACTGCTCCTTCGCCGCACTGAGCTGGACTCAGAGTTCCTTCTGCATGCGCTTGAGCTCATGCTGATCACCGCCTTTAAAAGCCCTTTTCTTCTGGTTCAAAAGGCCCTTGATGTCATTTGTAATCCATGGCTTGTTGTTAGCATAGCAGTTTACTGTTCTTACTGGAACTACAATGTCCATACAGAAGATTGTAATCAGTTGTACAGTCAACAACCTTTTCAATGTTCTCACTATGTGACCCCAGCAGTATATCCTAGTCTGTAGTTCCAAAGCAGTCTCTCAGAGCCTGCTCTGCCTCAGGGGACCACTTCCTGAATGAGCGTGTGGTTGTAGGTAGCACCTTCACTCTTGGTTTGTAGTGAGGCTGAAGCAGAACCAGGTTATGATCTGCTTTCTCAAGCGCAGGCAGCGGGGTGGCGCTGTATGCATCTTTAACATTTGCATACAGCAGGTCAGTCCACATACTGGGAGAAGGCAGGTAATGTTTTATCCAGCGTTACATGGTTAAAGTCTCCAGAGATTAGCACAAGCACAAGACTGTAACTTAGCAACTGCGGAATGGATGATGTCACTCGCTATCTCCACGTTTGCTCTAGGGGGGATGTAAACAATAACAACAATCACGTGTCCAAACTCTCTTGGCAAGTAATAGGGACGCAGACTTATGGCCAACAGTTCGATGTCCCTGCAGCAAGTGGAGATTTTAACGTTTACATGTCCTGAGTTGCACCACCTTGTATTCACATAGAGAGCGAATCCTCCTCCTTTCCGCTTCCCACAGGTATTTGCGTCTCTTTCTACTCTAACTGTGCTAAACCCGGGTAGCTCCACGTTAGTTAGTTATGAGAAGTAGTTATAAAGTGTCCTACAGCTAGGAGTGAGAGTTCATGTCTGAAAATGAATCCTATCACAATACCCAGAGCAGCAATTTGGAATTTTCGATGATATTTTTTCTTTTTTTCTGATACTAGCAATAAGGCTGCAGCACAAAGATATTAAAAATAAAACAATAATAATCAAAGTAGCGAGTACATTATAAGTTAAGATATTGTGCTAATCTGCATGTAATTATTGCCACTTTGCAACAATATAAATAATAATACTGTGACAAGTATCAAGATTGGAAAGACTGAGACACACATACTGAATGAGAGTTATGACTGAAATTAGACACATTTATTCAACAATAAATTGCTCAAGGATTGGTTCTGCCTTGTGTTCAATGCCTGCTGTGATAGGCTCCAGCTTCCCATGGACCTTGCTTAGAAAGTGGATGAATACCTCATAAACTAATAGTTATTGAAACTAGCCACAGCTTTTCTTGTACTGTTTCTGAATTCACTCTTCCAGTGTTCTGTTTGTCATCCATGCTGGTTTCCTATGTCTCTTTCTGTGATCCTCTCCTATCTTCTGTGGGGCTATATTTAGCTAATGCCACAGCAGTCTCTGTCTGACTTCTTGAATCTAACTGGACTTGTAAAATACAATGGGAATGAACCATTGTTTCATGGAATGTAGACCTCAGGTTAACTGTGTGAAATTTTGCTGTCAATCAACCATCTTGCCCCATTTATCTTCAGGGTAATATGCTGGCTACTACAATACAGTTTATATCATGCATCACTGAGCAAATGTGTGTTGATATAATGATATCGGTTGTGATTCATATACAGTATATACAGAACAGGCAAACTCCACAAAGGGAGGACCTGGAACGCAAACCCTGGTCTCCTTGCTGTGAGGCAGCAGCACTATCACTCTGGCAATATGCTGCCTTCATGGGAAAGGTGCTGTATAAATAAAATCTATTATTATTATTATTATTATTATTATTATTATTATTATTATAACTTACAAGATTTGTTATAAATATTATTCCATCTCAGTCAAATCAATTTCTTTTTATGAGTTCGTTGTTGTACAGCATTTGCAAAAACATTTCACCCTTTTTCAGAATGTGTGCTGATCTCTGCTTGAACACCATCCTCTGGTGACTCCTATAGGACAGCACACAAGCTCTTCTAAATCCTGGTAAGATCAGGAATAGTTTCCTAAATTAGGAAAACTGATAAAATTCTTTCATTCCTACTCCTAACGGTAGGACCAAATTTGCATCACTCTGAGGTTTTTGAGCCAATTAGGACTGTTTTCCTTCTCTGAGACACTTGATAAATATGAGTACTGATGTCATAAATGTTCAGAACATTGCTGTTTACATATATAACCAAAATATATGGGGACCTAGAAGTGTAAGCAATAAAAAATACAAGGTGTGATAACATTAATAGGTGAGGCATCTAAAACTGGTGGTTATGCTGGCGATATTAACATACTTTAGTACTTTTTTTCATGTCCATTGATATTTTAAAGATAAACAGTCATTATTATACTGTTTGTTTCATATTTGTCATGTATATGTAATTTGTGCTCTGCTTATATGATGTAATGATCTATGATTTACAGTAGGTTTATGTACTATTTTACTTTTGCTTCCCAAATTACCCAAACAAATCACTCACAGACTTATAAAACATTCTGCTACTTTTTCATTCTCATATGAAGTGTGTGAATTAACTTAAACTATTGAAAACTATAGCACAGATTTTTAATGTTTCTATTAGCATAAATGAATTGTTTAAAGCAATCAATCAAAGCTCCTTTCCAGGGGCAGGAAAATTGCTGTTGAATGTTACAGAAAGTACAAAAGCATGAATGATAATTGAAGAGTGTTGTACTATTGATTACTGTGGTAATAAGTAATAAAACGGAATTATGAATTGTAGCAGCATTCATCAGACTAATTTATTATAGGCAATAATGCAAGGGGCAATGTAATTTAATGTACTTTATTTCCAAACCCCATTTTAAATGTATATTTGTATCTACGGATCCATTCTACAATTTCTTTAATCTTTAAAATGTAACTGAGATTTGTTTCCGTAAGATTACTAACTTTAAAAATACAAGTGGTGTTGCTGTTCAAGCTTCAATTACAGCAATAAAGTGTAATATTCCATCATTTCTGTCCCAAGCCTGCAGTCATAGGTAGCCACAGCTAATCTTGGCTAAACTGAACACACAGTGCAAAGAAACCTTAGACAGGATGTGATATGATATTACACAATGTTATCTAGAACCCCATTAGACAGTTTTTGATTAGAAATACATTCCTGAACATATCTCTTATATACTGTATCTTTCTTTTCTGCTTTGTCCTGCTTCCACCTCAAAACCGGCCCCGCTCACACGCAGCCGACACGGCATTTCTCGATTCCTATTCGTCCCCTTCCAAACCCCTCCCCATGCTGCCAGCGGCTCCTCTTCAAAACTGGTCCCGCCCACACACAGCCGACACGGCATTTCTGCAAACTTCTGAAGTACGCTTACAAAATAAAGCAAACTCTGCATGCAGTGAAAATTTACTTCTCCAGCTAGATTCCATGCTCAGAACCATCAAACCCTTCGCTAAGTCAAACAAACACATGCATGAAATCGCTCAGTCCAATCCAACAGCATCTGTACGAATGCTTTTCGAGGAAAACCCTAGGCAGGATTTACGACAATACAATGCCCTGACATGTCACACCAATGTTTCAGCGATTTTTGTAGGAGAAGATGGCGAACCGCCTGCCGAAAGGGACATTTACATCTGTTCCGTTGGCAACTCTTGTAAACAGATTTCCATACTCAATATGAATTGCAATCCTATGGTTTACCCACTTTTATTCCCTTACGGAGACATTGGCTGGCACAAAGATTTACAACATGTTCCCAGTAAAAGATCCGCCAAGTGAATAAAGCTTACTCAATGCCAATTTTACGTGTACAGATTAGCAATAGCAAAGGAATACATTTAATATTTTGCACTCCAGCGGTGAAATATTCCAACAGTACGTCGTAGATGCGTATATTAAAACAGAGGGCGCGCGTCTCAACTATCTCAGATTAGATCAACAAGATTTGCGTGTGGAACAATACAAAGGACTGTCAGACGCACTACAAGCAAATGCTGAAAATAACAACATACGTATAGGCAAAATTATCATATTATCGTCCACATTTCCAGGAAGTCCAAGATGCATGGAACAAAACTAACAGGATGCCATGGGCATAGTACGTAAATTAGGACAGCCTCATTTATTTATCACTTTCACATGTAATCCTGCTTGTCCGGAAATTCTACATGCACTGTCAGATACCCAAAGACCGGAGCACAGACCTGATATTGTAGTACAAGTCTTTTGGATTAAGCTGCAGGAATTACTTAGAGACATTCTACAACAACATCTTTTTGAGGTTGTTATCTATACTAATAACAGGCAAAGCCCTCACTGACTGACTGACTGACTGACTGACTGACTGACTCACTCACTCACTCACTCACTCACTCACTCACTTACTCACTCATCACTAATTCTCCAACTTCCCATGTAGGTAGAAGGCTGAAATTTGGCAAGCTCATTCCTTACAGCTTACTTACAAAAGTTAAGCAGGTTTCATTTCGAAATTCTATGCTTAACGGTCATAACTGAATCCTACTTACATACATATATACGGCCATAGCCTGCAGCTCGGTCGCTGTGTGAGGCGGAGTTGCGTCCCTCATCACCACGCCTCCCACGTAGTTGGCTGCCTGCCTATATTGCGTCCCCCATACCCACGCCTCCCACGTAATTGAGTGCCTGCCCATATAAGGCCGTCCGTCAGCAGCAATCCAATAGACACACTGCCGCTAAATATCCGCAGGCAAATCAAAAAGTTAATACCGTGAATGCCTGTTGAACATCTTAGATTCACGGGTAGCGATTTGGGTGGTGAGATATGAGAAGACACAGGGTATAAACGAGACTTTTGATTACTTTGTAACAGAGTTAAAATTGCTGGTGAAGGACTGTGCTTATGCAAACGAAGATGAGATGGTCAGGGATAGACTAGTGTTTGGCACAAACTCAGCGAATGTGCAAGAGAAACTTTTAAGTGCCGGGTCTTAGCTAACATTAAATAAACCCATGGACATCGCAAGATCGCATGAGATAGCACAAGCGCAGCTGAGAACCTTCCATGCATTTACTCCGAGCGGTTCACGTGAACTGACTGTGAACACAGTACGCAGACAACAAGCAAGAGCTCCAAAGAGTGCTGAACAAAAAACGCATTACACAATTGAGAAGGCAGCAAAAGAATATGAAGCAAGTTACGCATACAAGCATATTCATAAGTGCAGCTACTGCGGAAACAAAGCACACGGTAGAAAAAGTCATGTCCAGCTAAAGGAAGACAGTGTAAAAAATGTGGTAAATTGAACCACTTCGCTAAAGTTTGCAGGACTGGGAAAGGTAAACCCGTGCATGCAGTGTGTGATGCCTCAGATAAAGAGGAAGACGAGCTGTTTATTGATGCAGTAAGAAAGGAACAACCCTCTGAAGCTGAACAAGCCTTTGTAGACATATCAATAGGAAAGCAAGGTGTAAAGCTTAAGTTTAAATTAAGGTCATAGACACGCTGCCGCTGGCGTTTGTCATGCCTAAGACGAATACGATATTCGCGAGATACAAGTTTAATGAGAAGACGCAGGGTATAAACGAGACTTTTGATCACTTTGTAACGGAGTTAAAATTGCTGGTGAAGGACTGTGCTTATGCAAAAAGATGAGATGGTCATCAAACTCAGCGAAAGTGCGAGAGAAACTTTTAAGTGCCGTGTCTGAGCTAACATTAAATAAAGCCATGGACATCGCAAGATCGCACGAGATAGCACAAGCACAGCTGAGAACCTTCGATGCATGTAGTCCGAGTGGCTCACGTGAACTGACTGTGAACGCAATACGCAGACAACAAGCAAGAGAACAAAAAAGCCTTTGTAGACATATCAATAGGAAAGCAAGGTGTAAAGCTTAAGTTTAAATTAAGTTCATAGACACGCTGCCACTAAATATTTGCAGGCAAATCCACAACTTAATACCGGGAATGCCTGTTAAACATCTTAGATTCACGAGTACCGATTTGGGTAGTGAACACTTCAATGAATGAAACCTGTTATCTTTACAACGGTTGACAAACACGGAATATAACTTGAACACAACACATCCTCCAAATACGAACCTGATTGAAAGAAATAATGATAATCAAATCCTTGATGACAGCAACACTCATAACAGTCACAAAACAATTACATTGGCAATCATGTTACGTTATTTTTAAAATGTTTCCGTTTCTTTTTCATAACTTCTTTAACAAACTACTTCTCCGCTGCGAAGCACGGGTATTTTGCTAGTTGATTATATTTACATAATCGAATTTCTGAAGCGCGGCCTTCCTCATACCCACATTCTGTTTACTCTTCACAATAATTCTAACAACCAGTCTTCAGCCACGGTCAGTTGTACGTGGGTTTTTCTAGGGTTAGATCTTTTGATTCATTATCTGTCATCACCACCAAAACACCTATTCATAACTGCATCTTTCAAGAAGTATTTATTTCTTCTTGATTTCTGAATTCCTTTCCCACCGTTTTCTGTTCCTATTCTTACATGTATGCTACGGCGGGCTTCGGCTAGCTTCTTGTTTTTGTTTTTATTCTTTGTAAATTTTAAAATTACAAATTGTAAAATATTTTAAATGTATCATCACATCTTTAGTTAAAATGTATATTTATTTCAATTCTGTTTTTTGTTTTGTATTATATTTAATGTTCTAACTACAGAACACATCTTACCTTGAGCTGGGCTATTCTTAGAATTGAAGTACTGGGTTTCCCTATGTCTGCAGAGTGTAAATGCCAAAGGCCTGTATAAATTAGTTCAACTATAAATAAATACGTATGGATCAATCCACTTGTTTTTGTATTTTATTTTGTTCATTACAAGTTATAGTAGCAGTGCGCCCAGAGCAGAACCAGCCTCTGATGGGATGTTAATCCGGTAGAGAATATATTATTATATTTAGAGTATAGGTACTAGCATTTTTTATTATTTATGTTTTTATTCATTTTTACTCTGTGCAGCAAATATTTAATTAATGAAACTGCCTGGTGATGAACAAGCTCATGCAAACATAAATGCGTTTTTCTTGTGGCTTGTAAAGAAAATAAAAGTCATATTTCTAAGTCCTTTGCCAAACATAATCATAATCACACATGTAGATGCATTTAAAGGTAAATGTGGGAGGAATGAAAAGTACTGGCCACAAGTTTTCTTCAAGACTGTGTTATTGATCCTTTTTTTGAGTAAAGTATAAAATTTTTATGAAACCATTATCAATATTTCCAGTTTAAAAAGAGACAGTTTTCTATTTAGTATATACTACTATGGAGTATATAGTGCCTTTCAAATGCACATCATCCCAGAGGTTCATTCATTAATTCTCCTTATCAGTTTATTCAAATCATGGTGGCACAGGGCTCTTTAGCATGCAAGGCAGGAAACAATGATCCAGTAGGCATCAGCTCATTGCAGGGCATCTCCACACATATGCCTGAACCATGCTTGTCTGTATTCTTATTACATACACTTCCATTTGTGAGCCGAACACACTATACAGTCACTACTAGTGTTAAAGAAAGCAACAAAGATACACAACATAAACAGAAAAATCATACACTATATACAAATATATATCTAGGTACAGTATTTATAAACATAATTTAGACAGACAGACAGACAGACAGACAGACAGACAGACAGATAGATAGATAGATAGATAGATAGATAGATAGATAGATAGATAGATAGATAGATAGAGTGTTGTACAAACTACTCAACAGCCATACCTGAATAAAAATAGAGAGATCTTTCCAAAAAGTTACACAAATAAAAGTATCCATTTCAAAAACTACTCAAGTATAAGACTGACTGACTCCACCAAACCTCTCCTCGACTGCCTATCTGACATTAAGGACTGGCTGGCTGTAAACTTCCTTCACCTGAACGATTCAAAAACCGAGGTCATTGTTTTTAGTCCCGACTGCAAACAGGCTCCACCCCTTGGCCTCGTTTCTCTTCCCATTCCAGTAACTTCGTCTGTCTCCAATCTTGGAATCAAAATGGATACGTTCCTGAAAATGGATGCTCAAGTCAACAGCACAGTAAAATCCTGCTTTTTCCATCTAAGGCGAATCGCCAAACTCAAGCCTATTCTTTCTAACCACCTCCTGGAATCAGTAATTCATGCATTCATTACGTCCCGGCTTGACTACTCTAATTCCTGCCTTTTTGGTATCAGTAAAGCCACACTTTCTAGACTCCAACTGGCTCAAAATGCGGCTGCAAGGCTTCTAACTGGAAGTAGCAGAATCCAACACATTTCACCAATTTTGAAAACCCTTCACTGGCTGCCGGTTAGATTCAGAATCGATTTTAAGATTCTCCTCCTAACCTATAAGGCATTAAACGGTCTAGCCCCCGCCTATTTGAGTGTCTTGCTCCATTGTCACAATCCCCTCGTGTTCTTAGATCCACAGATCAGCTGCTCCTAACCGTTCCCAAGGCACGTTTTAAAGCTCGTGGTGAAAGGGCTTTCTCCGTCTGTGCACCCAGGCTCTGGAACTCCCTGCCCTTAGTGGTTAGGCAAGCCGCTTCAGTCGCCACATTTAAATCTCGCCTAAAAACGCACTTCTTCACATTGGCTTTTAATTCTTAACCTGTTTCATTTTCCACTTGTCTTTTGCTATTTTCTCTATTTTATTTGGTCCCTTGACCTGTTTTTAGTATCTCTGTTTTAATTCTCTCTTAATGTTTATTTTTAATATTTTGCTTTTAGTCCTGCTTGTTGTAACTGTACAGCACTTTGGTCAGTTGTAATGCTGTGTTTTTAAGCGCTCAACAAATAAATATGGTATGGTATGGTATGGTAAGATGAAAGTATATGATATTAATTGTAATTAAGTATAAGTAGATATAAGATCTCTCCCTGTTTTATATCCATCCATTTTCAAGACCTGTTTATCAAGAGAAGGGTTATGGAAAACATGGAGCCTGTTCCAGCAAGCATTGGGGCAATACAAGAACACACACACACACTACCAAACCTGCAGGTCTCTAGAGGAAACCCACATGGATATGAGAACATCCAAACTCCACACAGCGAGTGGCTGGGATTTGAACCCCTGTCTCCTTGTTACAAGGCTGCAGTGTTACCACTGCATCAAGATACCTGACATTTTGTATATAGTGACAAAAATTCATACAACCTTAAATAATTCAGACTAGTTTCTTATTGCATGTGATTTGTATTGCAATTGCTAAAGTATGAGCCTAGTAAATGCAACTTGCAGCAGTTGACATTCAGTGTTGGCAAACATCTTAATGACTGTATCTTAATTCAGTGAGGTAGGTGGTAATAAGAGACGTTTACAGGCTTTCTTCACTTAAGGAGATAATCTGTCCCTAAAAATCCACTCTGTAAAGTGGGTTCTAACAATGCAAACACCAATTGCAATTAATTTGAACAGAAAACAATTTAAACCTTCCCTAAACCTAAATATTACCCTCATGTTCACCTTGCTGCAGCTAGCAGATCAACCCTGCCTCATTACATTACAGCACTTAGTAAAAGTAAAACTAGACAGAAAAATCATACATTCAAGTAAAGTAAAAATGTTCTCAAATTATACTCAAATACAGTAACAAAGCTATTTCTACTTTTTACAACAGTAGTAGGGTGTTTTACCATTATGGATGCAATGACGCAAAAATAAAATTACCTTTTGGATGGATAACTGAATATATTACAATATGCAAGCTTTCAAGGCAGCTCAGGCCCATTCTTCAGGCAAGATGTAATCAAGTTTGAAGAAGAAGCCTGTGTTGCTGAGTTGATGTCATTTTGACTTCTCATTGAAGAATTTTTACTACAAAACACTGGTGATGAGACATTCATTGCAAGACATTCCATATATCTGAGAAAATAAAGAAAATTAATTAAATAAAGAATCACTTTAATTAAATCAAAATTAATATTTTAAACTCATATGAAATAACCTCAACAGCAACTGAGTAAACTAAAATAGTAGTCTTCACCATTATTTAAATGTCGAGACTGAAGGGAAAACTTTGATATTGATCATTCCAAAGTCTGGGTTCCCTAAACCTACTGTAAATGCCCTGTCTTCTACACTTGTTTTTATTTATTTAATAAATTTAAAGGAGGCATGAACTGTGAATATTTGCATATAACTGAACCAACATTAGCACAGACAAGATAAAAGGCTCTGTAAAGGCTACCTACAATAGTGACAAAGTTTTCATGACCCTGACTATAAAATCAACTTTACCCTGCATGAGAGGGAAAATTGGAATATGTACCTTCCATTTGTGCAAGTGTGATTATCCATACACAATACCTTTGTTCAGAAGAATACTAAAGTTTTTGCAATGCACTGTTGTCCAGCAGGCGCTTTTCTGAAGTGGCACATTCCATTCTCCCCCTAATTCCTGAACTACTGACTTTAACTGAACCCCCATTTTACTTTTTCATGACCTTTACGAGAAATATCTACCCATTGAGCTTTTAAAATGTGCCCAATTTGTAATTGTTGTCATTGTTTTTAGTTTACTACATCTTCATTCTCTGTGTTAACATTTTTTTTCTTAATTATTTCTAAATGTCATCTTTTTAAGAAATCAATTAACAATAAGTGGAGACAGGTGAAAGTCGTGATTGTGTTTTTCATCAAGTGGCCTCTTTAAATCTAATTAGAAAAAGTAAAAGAAAAAAAATACTAACAAGCATATCAGGATGATCTAAATTGGCCCTGGTGTGTGGGTGTGTTTGTGTGTGTCCTGCGGTCCTGCGGTGGGTTGGCACCCTGCCCAGGATTGGTTCCTGCCTTGTGCCCTGTGTTGGCTGGGATTGGCTCCAGCAGACCCCCGTGACCCTGTATTCGGATTCAGCGGGTTAGATAATGGATGGATGGATGGATATCAGGATGAAATAATATGGATTTACAAATAAGAAAGGCTCTGTTACCCAAAAAAGAATTAAGAGTGATGTAAATGAATAAAGGGGGATTATTTAAAATGTGAAACATATTGTATGTGAGGCTGGCTAGCATAAAGGTCTGTAGAGGCCAAGACCTTTCTTACTTTTGACTAACATATGAAACTGTGAAACACACCTTACAGCTGCTGTCATTTTTAATTCTTTTTATCATTCATTAAAGAGCCCTCTACCTTGTCTACTTGGTTGTACTGGGACTATTTTTTTAGCCCTGTATTACTGTGTAGTGTGTAGAATTACCAGGAACATTTATTGGGTTGATCTACTCTTGTCCTTGAAGATTAACACAAACAGAGATACACATACACATAGTGATTTATGAATTAGTATACTAAATGCAGAAACTGGAAAACAACATTGTTTCCTTATTTTCCTTTTTGACATGATTGAATTCATTACTCCATGACAGTATTCCTAGCATTGTAAAGAACCTAAAAAAGTGTCTGAGGTACCAAATACAAAAATAAGTGTTTATTTTAACACCTGACAGCGAGGTACAGTTGAAAAACAAATTAAATCCTACCACACTTGCTACACTTAGCACCTGAACATCATGAATATTACATACTGGAATGACCTCCATTTATTGCTTTCCATCTAAAGCCAGATTGAGGGGGTACCCTCTTGTTAAAAGGAACTAGATCACCCCAGGATGGCACAGGCCAGGGCTGGTTCTCAAGGAAACCTTCAGAAGAACCTTCAAACTATAAGGTTAATGACTGTTCATTTTCTTCTCTGTGTCTTTCAGAATGTTTACAAAGAAACTTCCCCATGTTAATTTGGGGCATCCAGTCAAAACTATTACAATATCTCAAGTTTTCCAGTATTTCTTCTAAATTAATCAGTTAAAATGCAATAAATGACCCGAACTTAAGATTAAATCTAAAGTTTAGGTTAGCGAAAATTAGGAAAGGAAATTTCAAAATACTGTATTACAAATGGGCCTTATTCAGGGAACAACTAATAGATTAAACCCATTGAAGCACTACTTGGGCAATATTACACTGTAGAAAAGTTGTAAATTCCAGTGATAATGGCAAGAAAATGGCAAATAACAAATGAAGTGATACAGAGCAGTATTACTCCTCATTTAGCGAAATTACAAAAAAATCAAAGTGTTGGCTAGTATGGTGTCCTACACAATCCAAAAGCAATACGAAACTGGAAGAAACTCTGATAGGAAGAGATCTGGCAGACCCAAAGTCACAACCCAATCAGAAGACAAGTTTCTTAGGGTCACCAGCTTGCGTGATAGGTACCTCACAGCGCAACAGCTTCAAACAAAGCTTAACAATGGTCAAAAAAAGCAAACCTCCATTTCTTCTGTGAAGAGGAGACTTTGTGCTTCAGATTTGACAGGGTGAGTGTCAGTAAGAAAGCCATTCCTTAAAGAAAAATAGGGCCTTGAAATACTAGCTGTGGAATACTGCAGACTGAAAGAAAGTCTTAGGGACTGATGAATCAAAATTTTAAATTTTTGTTTCATTACATGTGGTGTTTGCACGCTGTTGAGTTGGTGAAAGGATGGTTCCTCAGAGTGTGACACTAATTGTGAAACAAGGAGAATGAAGTGTGATGGTCTGGAGTACTTTTTCGGGATGTAGAGTTGTTGACTTGCACAGAGTGACTGGCATTCTGAATCAAAAGGGTTAAAACAGTTTGGCTTTTAAACTGTATCAGCTATAGATGCATATATATACTGTATATATAAATATATATTGTGGACGCTGGCCCGGACACACACAGACGGACATCATATTTCACCCAACACACGTTTATTTTCAACAATATTTACAGTGCACAAACCCCAGTGCCTCCAGCACCAATCCCCCAATGTCCAGGCCACACAGTCCTACTACCTTTCTCTCTTGGCCGCCTCTAGTCCTCACTCCAGCTCCGTCCTCTTCCAACAGACATCCGCCGATGACTGGAGGGAGGCGGCCCCTTAAATAGGAACCCGGATGGGCTCCAGCTGCTTCCTGGCATTCCTCTGTAGCCACGCCCCAGTGTGGCGGAAGTGGCGGCTGCGCACCCGGAAGCCGCCTGGGTGTCCCCTGTCAACTTCCCCCACACTTCCTGGTGTGGCGGAAGTGCTGGGCTCCCGGATATTCAGGCACTGGGCGCCGCCTGGCGGTGGCCACGTGTCCATACAGGGCTGGGCTTCAAGCCCTTTACCTGAGCCCCCAACATAACCAGGACGGACGCCCCCTCGCGGTCTGGAGGAGGCACAAGCCCTCCTCCGGACCTCCTGGGCATCCGGCCGGGGACCACAATATATATATATATATATATATATATATATATATATATATATATATATATATATATATATATATATACTATATATATATATATATATATATATATTAATCAGTTTTAATGCTTACAGATGAAAACGGAAGAAGAGAAGAAGTGGGCCGCAACAGTGGAGAAAATGAGCTGCTCACGAAGCAGTAAGTGCATCAACCTCTGAGCAAATGAATGCTAAACATACAGAGAAACAGTATAAAAACTGTAAGTCAAGTGTATTCAGTGCACGTTATCGTGCAGTCCACCATTACTGGTATATATCTAATTTTTGAGCGCTGTTCTGAAACTGTTCCCAGCTGTAATTCCTTAACGAGATATTCCATAAGCAAGTATGTTACTGAAGCAAAGGGATGAATTAATGGATAATATGGTGAAGTTGGTGCCTTCTGGGCAGTTCCACTCCCCAGTCTAAAAGATGGCATTGCTCCACTGGCATCGATTGAGAAGGGATGCCCTCAGGAATATATGGGATTTGTAGTCCTGAGGGACAATCCTGTTGAGATCTTTGGGTGCCGGCAGGGGATGCTTCAGGGAGATGGACTCCCTGTTTCAGGAGCCTCCTGTCTGACGTGGAAGGCTATGCCCCATTACCGGAAGTACTCCCAGGTCTGACATAAAAGCAGTCCGTCCAGCCTTCTCCAATGGGTCAGAGTCAGGAGGGAGGGAGACAAAGCTGGAGGTGTGGATGAGAATAAAGAAAAGAGAGAAGAGGTATTGTGGTTATTGTAACCCATTTTGAAAGAATTTGCTAATAAATAATTCATTTTTTTGAATTTGAGATTGGGGAGGCTGCAGCGCCCCCTACTGGTCATGTCAAATATATACAGTATACAGTCACACACAAGTGCTAGGGTACCAATTTCAACACTCTAAAAAGGTAACCAATACCACCCCAAACCAAGGAAACACTTTCATCGTTTATTTTTTATTTTTTTCTCCTTCCTCATCCACGGTTCCCTGCTTTTATACAAGTGGACGACTGAATTTACTTCCACTTCCACCACAACCAGAACACGCCTCTTTCTGTCAACCAAAATAAAAGGAGCCAAGCCAGTGGAAGTCCCTATTCATTCTGGAAATGAAGACTGTGCTGACCATTAGGACTGATCATCATTTTCTACAGCTGTGACTGTGATTTTTGCACCCATTGTGCAATTTATTTTACCCATTTTTTCATTAAACCTGCATTAAATGTGGTATTCACCTGATTCCCCACCTCTTTCTGGTCTTGAACCCATGCCTTTATCTTATTATATATATATATATATAGCTTACAGATAATCCAGTTATCAAGACAATACATGTAGCAAAAGAGGAATTTATAGAATACTAATGACATATTGTACTTATGAACATGAGTAAACAAACTGTCACCTTTGACCATTTTGGCTGCAGGTTCAGCTGCTGCACTTTAACTGTGCACACGTTTAAGCCTTATACTTGTGATTGAATCCCAAAAATAAGAGAACAATGGGAATAGAACATAGACCACAGAACTGGGGGCAAAAAAGTCCTCCTGTAATGTCTCTTGCAGTACCACATTACAGTCTCCATGCATTGTGCTAACCATCGCTGCATATGCTTCCTATGGTTAATGAAATGGGTGAAGCTGTTTACTATTTTTTGTCTTACGTGTGCAGATTAGTTTATATGCATATACAAAACAAAAATAACATCAACATTAAATAAAAAGGATACCCGATTCCACCCTGGCTCAGTCACTTCCTGAAGTTTAAATGTTCTCTTTTTTCTCTCAGGGCATTCTGGTTTTGTTCTTAATTATAAACACATATTATATAGACTGGTGACTTTGAATTAGCTGTGTGGGTGGATGAGTGTACCCTATAGTGGGCCAGTGTCCTGTCAGGGGTTGGAACCTCCCTTGTATCCAAGGCTACACCTGAATTCAAATAAAGTGGTTTACTAAATGAAAGAATAGATGAGAGACTGAGCTTTTAATGAAGAAATGTCTGTAACAAAATTAGTAGCAGAGATTTACTTCTTCTAGAAAGTAAACCTATTCCAAGAGATGAATAGATTTATGACATTATTAAAATTGTTAAAAGAATAATTTGTGTTCTTTCCTTTCTTTATGCCTCTTCATTTTTGTGATAATTGACATCACTACAAACATGCACATTAATGACCTGCATTTAATAATATTCAAACAAATATTTAAAGAGTTAATAATATTTAATAATATGTGTAATTCTAAAATGGCACATTATAAGTAGTAAAAAAGTAGTTTATTTAAAAAAAAAAATAACATTCTTGACCTGCACAGCATTTTTTATTTATATGTTTAAGGGTTTCTTGTTAAAAAGCCCCAAGACCATCTTAATTACTCTCTCTTCAGTAAATGGCAGCAAAGTGCTGATACAGACCTGCTATCAGCAGATCGGTTATATTTTCTATGTGTGATGCAAGTAATTCATGGTCTACTGCATTTCAACGAAAATTAATTAGCATTCCTTTTCAATAAATCTCCATAGTATTCGCTAAAATGCCGATCCCATAATCACTTTTCATGAAAGCACAAAAATCCTAATTAAAATTGATTTTCTCTCTTGCTTTAGTAAAACAGCAATTCATGATGTGGTCTACAATAAGCAGCAGAAGCCATTAGGAAATCATCCATTCCTCTTCTCTGCTTCCAACAGGCAGATAAGTAGTGTGAAATAAAATACAATAATGTACATTTGGGACTCAGAAAGAAACTGATGGCTTCCTTCTACAGTCTACATGAAACATAGTAGAATAAATCTGGTATCAGTTCCCTAAAGAATCCATGTTATCAAAGCTGTCTATTGTTTTCCTTGCTTGGAGCATTTCTTAGAAATTGACAAAAGAATAACATTTAAAGAATCATCTAACTATTCATCGATTTTCTGTACTAGGCAGGGTCTCAGTTCATTGCAGGGTGCACTTATGCATACAGCCACAGTCAAGACACATTGGGCCAGCCTACCAGTTGTTCACAGTTAACCAAATGGGCACATCTTTAACGAATAGCTGGGTAACCTCAAAGAAACAAGTAGGCACAGGGAAATATGCAAACTCCACAAAAAAGTAGCTAGGCTATATCTATGAAGCAGAAATGTCATACCCTTCAGTATTTGCCATTTACTATCCACGTAGACTTACTTTCTAATCATTTTTCTAGTAACTCATTTCATATTATGATTTTTTAATACTGCTTTCCTAGAGTTCAGCAACTGGCAGAGTGGTCAGTGCTGTAGCTTCAGTGATCCAGTATGATGGGTTCCAATTCAATGCCTAAATGTTGTCCTTGTGGAGTCACATGGTCCACATTCCCAAAGATATGTGCATTAGGTCATCTGGTGAATCTAGATTTGCCCCTGTGTGATTGTGGATATGTTTGTGAGTATGATGGACTTGTGCCCCATCTAGGTTCGTATTTTGCCTTGTATCCAGTGCTGCTGGGAAAGGCTGTAGTCCCCTAACCCTAGGAATGTTTGAAAATATTATGTATGTTACACTAACTTTATTGGGTTTGTCACACACGTGCGAGTAGGAGGCAGCTAAAGGACCTGAGTAAGTGTAATGAAACATCTGACCGGGGAAGGCAGAGTGCGCTGACTGTCATTCTCGGTTCCCTACAGACCTTTCCTGGGAAATCCTGCAAGGTTCCGGTGCCTCAGAAGACGTCACTTCCGAAACCGGCCCCTTTGCTGACGTCACTTCCGAAGCTGGCCCCTTTGCTGACGTCACTTCCGAAGTCAGCCCCTTTGCTGACATCACTTCTGGTTCCGGCCATTTTGATGAGATCAGTTCCTCTCCAGGCCTTTAAAGCCTCCATCTTGGGCTACTATAGCCAGTTCTAGTTTGGACTCTGTGAAATGCACTTGATATTTCTGATACAACAAACCCTTTTGCAGCTGGGAAAAACAATATATGGGTGGCTGCCCCAAACCTTTATGATGTCTTTGGCGTATTATTATCACAGGTTCAATAAATCATACACGTAATCATTTTAAAGAATTATTTTTTACTGCTTTATATATGTTCTATGTTTCAATGAAAATGCAGTATTTAATTTTTTTTTATATATACTTGTAAATGTAATCTTTCTACATGCAGGTTAGGTGGATTGTCAATGCTAAATTCTTCTTAGGGGTATGTAGTGTGTGCATGTGTGAGTGTGTTCCCATATGATGGACTGGCGACCCTGTCCAGGGAATTGTTCCTGCCTTGCACCCTATGCTTGCTGGGATAGGCTCATTCCCCCCTCAACTCTACTTAGAAAATGTGGTTGGGATGTATTACATTAGAAATATTCATTGTTATTTAAATATAGCTTATGCCCAATAAAAGGAAAAAGGCACTCAAAATAAGGAAATAGTTTAGACAAGACAAGGCAAGATCAGATAAGTTATGGAAAGATAAGACAAGACAAGATAAGCTAAGGAAAGATAAGATAAGATAGATCTTTATTAGTTCCCAAAGGGAAATATAGGTCCAGCAGCTCAAAGAAAAAAAAAATACTAAATAAGTGTTATACATATATCCCCTTAGGATTAATAAAGTATCTATCTATCTATCTATCTATCTATCTATCTATCTATCTATCTATCTATCTATCTATCTATCTATCTATCTATCTATCAGAAATCACTCATGCATACACAGACACATTGCCTACTTTGAGCTGCCCATGAATAGGTCCAAAGCAGGTCTTGAAAATAACTAGAATGCCAAAATGTAAAATATTAACAGAAACACCAGAAAAATTAAACTGAAACATCACTCAGAAGAAACCACAACTAAGAAATGAGCTTTGGCTGCAGATTCATTAGCTACCCAATTTAATGTAACACATATTTCAAATAAACTATTTAACAGTTAATCTACAACAATCTAATTGTTATAATTTTTATGAGAATAAATTATCTTAAAGAGCATGCTAACATTAATGATTACATTTATGTCTGCTCCATTGGTATGAATCTCCAACTAGTAATTCACATTTTCCTAAGTACTATGTGAAATATTAAGGTCTTCATCAGATATTTTTAAGATATAATACTTTTACATAAATACACTTTGAATTTTATTTCTAATTTATTAATATTTAATAGATTCCCCATATGCAGTTCTTGCCTTGTCAATGATGGACCTGCTATATTTAAGCAAAAGTTAAAGTAAGCAGAACCCATACTGTATATATATATACTCGTACAGTACATGCATTTTAAATGTATAAAAGAAAAATCTTTGTTACAGTATATAATTCTACTCAATATATTTTAAATAAAATAATGGCAGATATTATCGATTGGAGTAATGCACATAAAACAAAAACTATTACACAAAAGTAAACATATGGAAAATTAGAATGTTCCCACAAAAAAATAATATAGACCCAAATTTAATATCTCACATGGTAATACAACAAAGTATGTACACACGGCCTGTCACCCTGTGGGGTAGTAATTAGACTACCTTTTAAAACATTTGCATAATAGCTACAATTTAAACAGGGGTAATGTCCCGGAGTAATAAGCGTGGAAGTTGTATGTGGAAGGACTAGTGATCACCACACGTAAATAATTCATAAGGTAATTACGAAGATTAAATTTTTTTTTTATTTTTGTTTTCTATTGTTTGCTGTATATTTACTGTATATTATTATTTGGTTGTTTATAAAATATTTACAATATATACATCCATCCATTATCCAACCCACTATATCCTAACTATAGGGTCATGGGGGTCTGCTGGAGCCAATCACAGGGCGCAATGCAGGAAGCAAACCCCAGGCAGGTTGCCAGCCCACCGCAGGGACACACACATACACACGCAACACACACCAAGCACACACTAGGGACAATTTAGAATCACAAATGCACCTAACCTGCATCTGTTTAGAATGTGGGAGGAAACCGGAGCACCCGGAGGAAACCCACGCAGACACGGGGAGAACATGCAAGCTCCACGCATGGAGGACCCGGGAAGCAAACCCAGGTCTCCTAACTGCACGGCAGCAGCACTACCACTGCACCACCGTGCCACCCCTATTTACAATATATGTACTTCATAATTTTTTGTATCATTCATTGACATGTGTTGATCAATTATCTTTGAGTTTTGTTTTACTGTGTGTACATGCTTTGGTAATTATCGCAGTTTTCGTAGTTTTAAGGTAGTGGTTGTTTCCTACTATATTTTTAATCATTTAACATCCTGCTGCACTGGTGGTGGAGTACTCTGGAAAAATTTCTGTTTCTTTAAAATTTTAACTTTCTTTAAACTTCTTTAAGCAACCTCACAAAGTAGTGAAATCCCATCCTGCTTTGCACCTGATGATGCTTGAATGGTTCTGCATTGTACAGAGTGGGTTAAGAAAATAAAGAAGCATTTTTTCATTTGTGATGCTACCTCAAAAAGGCAAATGTTTCCATTAGGAATGTTTCTTTATTATGCACATATTATCTACACAAACAAAAACTGCTGTAAAATTAAATCACTGGAACTCTAACAAAGGTAAATAGGTTCACACAAGAAATCAGAATAAAAGAGGTTTTACTTATCTACTCTCATATTCCTTATATGTGTTTACCTGATTACTATTTATTTAACTTCTTTGCAAGCACATTTTCTGCATGTTGCATATGCTAGTTGAAAAAAAGTTTAAAATTAAGCAATACTGCCATCTAGTTGTGAACTTAGGTTCCACTGTTGAGCAAGAAAAGTTTTGATCATCATACTGTATAATCAATGTGTATTGCGTTGTGTCCTTATTTATGTAAAGTGCCAAGAGTTTACTCAAACCTCTGAGTTTACAAAAGATGCTTGCAGAATTTTTCTCAGTTTAACATTTCACAGTAATACATTTTGTCTCATATCTTTAAATCCACAGGCATTTTTATTTTACTTATTGTAGACTTGTAAAGCATTAGTTATAACCTAAATGAGGTTTCAGACCAAGGTGAAACAAGCTTCAGTTTAAAAATGCAAGATTGAATATTTTCCCAAGGTACATTTTATAAAATATTGTATAAGGTGTTCTGTTTAGGTAAGTTATTTTTACCTCTTTATTTGATACTAGCGATCTCCCGTGGCTCCACCCACATAGTAGTGAAACTGGACAGTGAGGAGGGTCCCACCTGGCTTACTACTCCTGACGTCAAGCTTCCCCCTCCTCTTGGCTCATAGCCTCTGTCTCGTATTAGCGTGAATATATCGTTAATGCAAGCAAACAATGATTTATAGCGCAATAAGAGAAAAAGGAAAATCAACCAGAATGTTCATGCAAATTATAGGAAAAAACCTGATCTAAATCCATTAAGTAGTTTTCTATGGCTAACTAAGTACACACCCCGATGCTGGTGCATGAATGAGGAGGTTACCCCCCTCCATGCCCTCACTGCATGTCTTTCGGATTCGCGCAAATAAATTGGTACCACAAGCAAACTATGATGCATAACTCAATGAGAGAAGTTGCAAAATCAACTGGAATGTTCAAACAAATTATAGGAAAAACCTGATTTAGTAGTACTCCCGTGAAAAGTGGACAGATAGGCAGTCAGACAGGCAGGCAGGCAGACAGACAGACGTTGGATTTTCTATACATAGAGAAATTGCGATATATTTTAATTCATCTGTAGTGAATGTGATTCTTTTGTAATATTACTTCAAGCTCATTTGATTTTATATATGTTTTCACAGTTTCCCAATATTGGTAATTTTAATATAGAGCAAGACTTTCAAGTAAAATTTGTTTCTTTTTGCTTCAGCACTTGACTTTTCATTTGTAACCTTTAGCTATCTGTCAAGCTTTGCAAGTCACACAATAGTAGGGGAAGAATGCACATTGTCCTCTTAATGATGTTTATCATTCCTGTCTTTTTTCTATTTTTTTTTTTTTATTTTGTGCAGCAATACAATTTCAACTGTTCCTCTTACCCACCCTTCATGTTGTTTGGCATTTGACACTTTTTGTCATCCAAATTCCCCACTGAGTTATTTAATTTTATTGACTTTAAAAGCGATGTTGTAACTCATGCAATAACTTACCAGAAAAACACCCTCATTTTTGTATCCAGTGTCTCTGTTGTTGCTCTTTAGTTATTGTCATCTGCTGGTTCGATGCTGTTGTTATTATATCTGGCTGTGCAGTCATGGATAACAGGCGAGTACAATCCTGGCATGTTGTGGCTCTATTCTGAAATAATCAGTGTTGATGAAGTTATATTACATATGGCTGGAATGTTTTTAAAATTAGAATGATCAGGCTTACATCTCTAAGTGTTTGGAGGGCTTATAATGATCAATTGTATTCAAGGCTGAGCTGCTGCCAGTGCATAACACACAAATAAACTGTAGATGTCTCTCCTGTCAAGAGTAAGCACCAGATGTTATCCAATAAACTGAGCAGTGTATGGTAACAAGATTCTACACTAGACTTGCGTAGCCTACACACACACACACCTGTGCTACATGAGTATTATAAGACCTGGCCTGTAACAAATACTACATTATTCCTTTCCCCACCCCACTAACCATACAAGAAAAACAGTTAAAAAATTAAAACAGAGCAAACAAATAATACAAGACATAAAACACCAGTAACATTAATGTTATATGCACAACAATCAACCACAATGATGTACACAAAATATAATATAATCTAGATAATACTATATTCCAATATTCCAATAAAATGAAATCTGTTGAATTATCAAGAAAAGAAAGTTGTTAGAATCAGTCTGATGAACAGCATCCAACAACAGAAACAGTATATCCCTACCTGTAACATAACTGTCTCGAGAAGTGCACCCCCCTTTCTCTTCAAAGACAGATGTAACCAATTGCTTTTTCCTCCCAATGTTTGCTTCCTGCAGCATCAGTTTTAAATTCATTTGGCTTTGCATTTAGCACTTTATATTGTTTTTAGCACTTTTCTACATTACAATCCATTCTGGTTGAATTGGCTAATGCAAATAAACATCTGTGGGAAAAAGAAACTTCTTAAAAAAACCCAAACAGACACTATACTAGCAAACCAGGTTAGAGTCACTTTACTTCTTTCTTGTAGTATATGGAAAATGTGGACAGACGCTGACTAAGCATTACATACATTAAATAGACAATACCAGATTAAAACCCCATCTACATGACATTACAAACTGTATAGGCTAATTGACATAAAATTGCACTGTCAGTGTGAGCCATGATTTATTTTTTCTGTGAATTCATAGACACAGTAGGTGTTTGGAGATAGACATTCATGTATATTATTTTGTTTGTTATGCACTATAGTGGTACAAGGGCATGCGATACAGAGACAGTGAGAGGTTGAAAATATCTGTGAAAGCATGAATTACAGTAGCTGATACTGTGTGTTTTGAAGAACAACAGATAAAACCTCATCAACGCCAGGCACGTCATAGCTTTTCACCAATCTAAGGGGTTTTGCGGTACTGTATGATTTTGCCTTTAAATACCTAGCCATGATACTTCTCTCTTGTTATTTGCTTACACAAAATGATAAATACAATTTGATTGATGTATGCCTGAGCACCTAATGACATGAAATGTCTTCCATCACATTTTTTCATACACAAACACAAATATCAAGCACATTCTAAAAAAGAACCATTGCAGCTGTGGTTACAACTTCATAACAGCAAAAAAATATTTTTAGGGATCTCTTTCATAATTTGTATAAAGATGACTTAAAATAGCCTGGAGGGGCACTGTCATAGTGTCTCTAAAATCATGATGACTCAAATAGAGGGTGCTTATTAGGCAAATAATAAGTATTGGGTAAACAAAAGAACAAACTATTTTTCCCTGCATCTCTTTAAACTTTAAGAGAGTTGCAAAGAACACAGGAAACACTTGCCTTGAAGAAGTAGCAGTATGGGGCAGAGAACTGAAAAAACAAATATGCCTAATTATCATGCAAAGGAGTGGCTTAGAAATAAATCCCTTTGTTTTGAACTCGGGACTTATTTATGTATTCGTGTTTGGGGCTCTGTGGAGCCCCCTGTTGGTCACATGGGAGATGAAAGAACAGAGTAGGAACAGGTTAAATCTTAGCTGAGGGACAGATAGGAGGTCACAGGGTGGTGAGATTGATAAAAAAAAATAAAATTACAATACCAAAAATGCAAAAAATAAGAATCCACTCAAAATATAAAGAAAAAGTCCTAACACTAAAGTCTTCTGGGAGGTATCTTAGCTTCCAAGTATTCAAAAATACAGTAAGGCATTCAAAGCAAGGCAGCCTGGGTGCCATGATTTTTCTGTGTCATCAAGCAGAAAAACGCACCAGAGCATTGAATATGAGGCAAAATCTCCAAAGTAGAGCCTCAAGCTTTCCAAGTCAAAAAGACGCATTGTCTCTTAAATATATCCCAGGGCTAAAATATAAAACTGGACAGAAGGCGAGAAGCAGGCTTCATGGGAATGCAGTCAAGAGAGGGAGTGCCGGTTAAGAGATGTTTACACACGCAAATACAGAGGAAAGGTACTGGTACACTTAGGGGAAGAAATATCAAATATTTTTTTATTTATTCTACTAGCAGAATACCCGCGCTTCGCAGCGGAGAAGTAGTGTGTTAAAGAAGGTACGAAAAAGAAAAGGAAAAATTTTAAAAATAACGTAACATGATTGTTAATGTAATTGTTTTGTCATTGATATGAGTGTTGTTCTCATATCTATCTATCTATATATATATATATCTATCTATCTATCTATCTATCTATCTATCTATATATCTATCTATATATATATATATATGTTGTTCTCATATCTATCTATATATATATATATCTCTATCAATCTATCTATTGTGATAGAATAAGATGCTTGCTCGCACCCTTGTACCCTCAGACACCACGTCAGACACCAGGTAAAAGTCCAATAATTATTTATTATAATAATAAGTGCACAAAGCACTCCTCTCCACAATTCTCCAATAACAATGAACAATCCTCCACTCCCAGACGCTTAGCCACCCTGCCTCCCAACTCAGCTCATCGTCTGGGAGCCCCACAGTCCTTTTATATTCCCTGACCCGGAGGTGTTCCTTCCCAACAGTCCACAAGTCCTTATTCCTTCCGGGTCAGGGTAAATAATGTTTCTCACCCCGAAGCCGCCGCTCTTCCTATGACGAACTTCCGGGTCATAGGGCATGAAGAATTCTTCGGTCCTCCCTGCAGCTCCCTCTCGTGGCCCCATGGCATCCAGCAGGGCGGTGCACAAAACTACATGGTCCATAATGCCCTGCTGGTCTTCTGGGGACCTCCATGCTGCAAGGAGGGCTCCACCTGGCGGCTTGGGGGTATTGGCCGGGTACATGGCCGGCCATATCTTACAGTACTCCCCCAGCTTAATTTAATTATAAAGATTCGGAGCGGCCTGCCCCGAGAGGGAAGTCTTCCTCCAAGAGGACGCGCCATCCGGGCTCTGACTGCGCTTGTCCCTGTCCTCGAGCAAACCTTGGGGACGGTGTACCTCCTGTCTCCCCGGGACATTGCGCCACTCGTGACCCGTCGCTGGCAATTGTAGCACCACGAAGTCCTCCTGGTTGGCTCTTTTCCCGAGACCTGAAACATCTCGGGAACTCGGTCAGCTCCACCCTTTCCCCGCCAAGGAGGGTTTTCTGGCCGCTGCTCTCCGCCCTTTTTCCCACCTTGTCAGGAGACCCACGGTGTATTTCGGGATCTCCTGCTTACTTGTCGGCGCACAGCTTGAGTCTCTATTAGAGAAAGAGAGCCTCTTTGCTGTTTGCATGCCCGCTGACTTTAAAGAAACCAGAGGCGGCGTCTTCAGCACCGCATCGCTCCGAGAGACAGCACTTTTCAGCTGCTCTGGTACGATCAGTGCTTCCACCGCCCTTCTGTCATCACACCACACTCGTTTGTAGGGCTCGTAGTGACTTGGCACCCGCTACTAATTAACCCGGGCCCGCCACTCTGTGTCCCTTATTCTGTACGGTACCGTAAAACTCACCTGTACCGCCAAATCAATCATAATGGGAGACTCCTGACCAAATCGCCGTAGGAATTCATCCACCCTCCTTAAAGGCGCCGCCGCTGCTCCCAGATCCCCAGTGATCTTCTTTATTGTCTCCACCACCTGTAAAATTTGTGCACGGGCTGAAGCAACTTTTCCAGCTCGTGCACGCCCAAAAGTTACTTAATTCACCCGGAGGCATGCTCGAGCCATCATTAGCCTTACCCGGTGGGAGCCAATAAACACGCCGCTCCTGGCACGCGTGCTCAGACAGGTCCCGCAAGGGAGCCTGGGATTTGGAGTTCTTTTCGAGGACCGGTGCCGCTTTTGGCTGACTGTGATCCGTCTGTATCAATTTATCGACGGACCGATCAATCATTTCCGGACCTCCTTACCTTTTGTAGGGAGAGCGGTACTTGATCGCCTCCCTTTCCCCTTCAAAAACTCAAGTCCGTCTTTTCTTGGGCGAAGCCACAAACAGCTGGATACGGAACGCCACCTTCCTGGAATCCCTTGTGGTAGGTCACGTGTCCTCGCCGCACCCGTAATGCGGAAGTGCTTCGGGTTACTCGCTTGCCTGAATGAGAGCGCGCCATCGCTTCGGTCTGTCTTCTGCCTCCGCAGAGCCTTCGGATGGACATCTGGGAGGTATGTACATGGGACATCATGTGTTAATTTAAAAGATTATTCAGTACATTCCCGTACATACCTCGTCGGTGACGCCCTCCTCCGAAATCTCTCCGAAATGCGTAGCCGCTCCATAGCTCCTCTTGAGCGCAGGCAATGCCGAGCTAGACCTCCGCTGTTGCTGGCGCCTGCTTTGTCTTCTTCTTCCCCATGACGGACTTGATAAAGATGAGGTTTCTGGCGATTTTTCTGTGTGTGTGTGACGCTGTCTTCCCGGGGTATTCTGTCCACAATAAAATTTTTTAAATACAGGTCCTCTGCCAAACTGACGGCCAGAGAATCCTGCCGACTACGCCAATTGTAACAGAATAAGATGCTTCTCGCACCCTTGTACCCTCAGACACCACGTCAGACACCAGATAAAAGTCCAATAATTATTTATTATAATAATAAGTGCACAAAGCACGCTCCTCTCCACAATTCTCCAATAACAATAACAATCCTCCACTCCCAGACGCTTAGCCACCCTGCCTCCCAACTCAGCTCATCGCCTGGGAGCCCCACAGTCCTTTTATATTCCCTGACCCGGAGGTGTTCCTTCCCAACAGTCCACAAGTCCTTATTCCTTCCGGGTCAGGGTAAATAATGTTTCTCACCCGAAGCGCCGCTCTTCCTATGACGAACTTCCGGGTCATAGGGCATGAAGAATTCTTCGGTCCTCCCTGCAGCTCCCTCTCGTGGCCCCCATGGCATCCAGCAGGGCGGTGCACAAAAACTACATGGTCCATAATGCCCTGCTGGTCTTCTGGGGACCTCCATGCTGCAAGGAGGGCTCCACCTGGCGGCTTGGGGGTATTGGCGGGGTACATGGCGGCCATATCTTACATATATATATATATATATATATACCCGCTTAGCAGCAGAGAAGTAGTGTGTTAAAGAAGGAAAGAGAAAGAAAAGGAAACATTTTGAAAATAACGTAACATGATTGTCAAAGTAATTGTTTTGTGTATTTGGCGGCAGCGTCACAAAGTTATTTTCGTCTAGCTGCATCAGAAAATGTACCACGACGTCTGACACGCCTCCTTTTTACTGTTTTCTCACAGCTTGGATTGCTGCTGTCATATATATACACACACACACACACACACACACATACACATACACATACACACACACACATAAATACATATATATACACATACATATCTTCATATCTACATATATATATACATACCTATCTACATCATATATACACACATACATACATACACACACACAAATTATATATATTTGTGTATGTATATGTATGTATGTATGTATGTATGTGTGTGTGTGTATATATATATATATATATATAATGTAGATAGGTGTGTGTGTATATATATATATATATATACATACATATATACACATACATATACTTGTGTGTATGTTTGTATGTGTCTATATGTGTGTGTATAGCTTTGGTCACTGAGTGCAAGGGAAAAATAATAAAATATAGTCTATAAGTTATTAAACAGTAAAACATTAACGTTTTAAGAAGTACAGGTACATTGAGCACTACTGGAGTGGTTAGGTAAACTACATTTTAAAGACTGTGTAACACAACAGGTAAGTAACTAACAGCAGCTAAAATATATGTGGATCATCTCTCGGTAGTAGATCCCTTTTGAAAGGCGCTACACGACGGCTGTGGTATAGAAATTACATTTTCTATGTGAACGTTCAAATTTGTGCCTCTGGTAATGTGCCTTACCAGCATTTAAAGAAAATTAGTTTTGTGTCCTCTGCAGTGTTAAGAGAGAAAGGCTTTGGTTTGGGATAAAAGGAAAAAAGGTGTAAAGAAAGGAAAGTTGCCGTTTTCTTTTATATAGTATAGAGAGATGTGTTCGCTGACGCTATGATCGCCTTTTGGGGACAGTCGCGTGGGTCTTGTGTAGACTGGTGAGACGTCCCTGCCATTAATCGGCTGTGATGGCACTGTCAGTCCTCACTCCTGTGCGTGTCTTCATAATCCGAGGTGAGGACCTCATAATCGTATACGTGCAAAAGAAAGTATGAATCGCCTTAATATTATTTTGCCGTGGTGTAGAAAAGGGGTCCCGTGTTTGCACTTGTCTGGGCTATAGCGCAGGGGAGGATGAAAAAATTAAAAGTGCTCACTTTGACTTAAGGCAGAAGCGCAGTCAGCGCCTCAAAGGCCGGCACAGCTATGCACGCGCTGGCTGCTCGACTTTTGCTGGGCAGGAGACCCCAGTTTTGCAGACACGTTCATGATATCAAAAGTCTCAGCGCTCTTTGGAGGTCATTCATATATATATATATATAGCAAAATACCCGCCTCGCAGCGGAGAAGTAGTGTGTTAAAGAAGTAATGAAAAGAAAAGGAAACATTTTAATAATAACGTAACATGATTGACATTGTCATGAGTGTTGCTGTCATATATATGCCTGCCTAAATAAGTCACCCTCGCGCTCTTACTTTTTACCGCTCATTTAATCATGGCTAGTGGCGGAAAAATTATAAAATGGAAGGAGGAGGATGGCTTTACCAAAACAATTATTGATGGCGAATCGATTATTCATAAAGCTTGAATTGGTGATCTGTTTTTCTGTGTTAACCTCATATTTTTCATACTTCTTCTCAAACTAAGGTGGTGCGAGGGTAAAATGAATCGGGATGCACTGATCAATGTAATCGGTGTACCAGGAAATCATGCATTGACAAAGCTCCCCTTTGCTTGTAATGCAAAGTGTGATTAAATGCATTATTTTTAACGTTATGGAGCACATGCATCGAAGCTTCTCAGCTGTGCTTGTGCTAAGAAAAGGAAAGATTTTAAAAATAACGTAACACGATTGTCAATGTGACCTTTTGAAAGTAGTCCCTGGAGGATTCAGTGTGTAGAAACTCTAGAGACAGTGTGTGTATTAACTTGTGGATTTTTCTGTGAGTATTTGGTGGCAGTGTGACGAAGTTGCTTCGAAAGACGGCGGAGCTCAGCTCAGACCGAAATGAGATGAATGGGAGGGGAGATGATGACGTGACTCCCCCACCCGCCTTAACTGTCAATCCCCCACAAACACAGTCTCTCAGAATTTGCATAAGCACACCCCTTCACCTACAATTTTAACTTAGTTACAAAGTGATCAAAACTCTCGTTTATATCCCTGCGTCCTCTCATTAAACTTGTATCCCGCATTACCTGTGGGCATGTGAAACGCCAGCGCAGCCTGTCTATGAACTTAATTTAAAGTTTAGGTTTACACCTTGCTTTCTTTCCTAGGTAGCAGCACTCATGAATATGGTAGTATATGTCACTCGCTCGCTTCTTATTGTTTCGCTGCCTCTCAATTATATAATGCATGTTTTCTTAAGCGCTTTTTGGAGGTCTTCCTGGTTTTCTACGCACTGCGTTGACAGTCAGTTCACGTGATTACGTGGGAGGCGTGATGATGTCACACGAAACTCCGCCCCCCCACGTAATTCCAGCTCAACTCCATTACAGTTAATGGAGAAAAATACCTTCCAGTTATGACCATTAGGCGTAGAATTTCGAAATGAAACCTGCCCAACTTTTGTAAGTAAGCTGTAAGGAATGAGCCTGCCAAATTTCAGCCTTCTACCTACACGGGAAGTTGGAGAATTAGTGATGAGTGAGTGAGTGAGTGAGTGAGTGAGTGAGTGAGTGAGTGAGTGAGTGAGGGCTTTGCCTTTTATTAGTATAGATTACCTATCCTACCATGTCTAGTCCTTAATTGTCTTTATGGAATATTTCTGAAGCGAAAGAGGAAACTGGAAACTCTGTTTTAAAAAAAATTTACTTTGTTAATATTGAGATGTTTATTTAACAAAAAAAAAATACAAAAAATGTAGAGCAAAAAGGAATGTCTACAGCAGCAAGCCAAATCCAACATAATATATTATATAAAAGATTCAAAATTGGTAGATCATACGTAAAACGTGTTGTTATTTCTACATTGTGCAACCAATATGTATGCAAATACCCTTAAACTAAAGTCTGCAATGTGCACTTTACTTTCATGTGAATTGTTTGCTTTGTAATTTTAAACTGCAGAGCAGGGGGGTAAATCAAGGTAAAATGTGTCTTTGTCCCTAACATTAAGGAGGGTACTGTATGCTTTGCACTTGATTTTTAAAACAGTCACGTATTTCGTTGTTGAGTATTGTTTCAGGTCCTAGGCGAGCATAGGTGCTGATTCACCCTCAGAATATTTAATTTTGCAAAAATGTTACATTGTCATCAGTCTGATGTGTGTTAAATCTTTCTCAACATAAAGAATATGTTCTTGGTATTTTTGATGAGTGTTGATGTACTATCATCTTTTTCTCCTCTTCAAATTAACACTTTTTGTCAGAATTGAGCCTGACCTTTGCCCCGGTCTCTTCTTTTGTGTGCTGTTTGCTTTTGGCCTTGCCCATCTTAATCTGGTACTTGGCAACAATAATTATGATGCAGCCATGTAATGGAAGGGGGAAAGAAATCAAAGCAGCTTAAGCACTGATTGGTCAAATCTTTTGCAGGCAGAATGAAGGCTACACCACATAGATAGACGTCACCCCAATGAGGTGGTTTATTCATATGGAAGTTTTTTTCTCTTAGATGGTCTTTAAACCTAACCAGGACAAGAAAGACAGAAAATGAATGATATAATGACCCTTGATTTTAATTTTTTAATAGTAAACTTTAAACAATACCATTAAATGTACTAAAATTTCATGATTACATGAACTGCAACATTTCCTGAATTTGGAAAGCTGCTCAGTTTCAAATTAACTGCATGCAGTTGATGACTAAAAGTGCTGTTGTAATCATTGAAACAGTGCATCAAGTACATAAAGTATTGGACAAGCCAAAAAACAATTATTAACCATAAATATTTACTTGCCCACAGTCATTTCAGAGTAATTTTTATCTTGTTAACTGTCTGAGAATGAGAGAAACTGTCACTTTTTAATCTCACAATACCTTGGAGTCTTTTCTTTTGGTGTATCAATTCATTACACACTCCATCTTGCATAAAAGTAAAACATTTCATTCCAACTAGATGTAAATAAGTTAATAAAATATATTGTCCTTTCTGATATATACAGTAGTTCCCATAGTTGCAAATATGGCAATATGGCTCCTCTATAATTCATTATTTATTTCATAGATATAGTGTAGATAAAGTTACTTCATGTTTTCTGACTGGAGGTGAACTGCTGGCTGCCTACCTTGGTCTCTTTTATGGACCCTGTGAAAAGAATGACAAAAATATCCAAGCAGCATCTTCATGCCTAAGTTGAGCAGCAATGTCAACCTGTATTAATGTATGCAGGTCACTAAGTTAACAATACAATAATATGTATTCATGTTTAATAATATCTGAGTAGAATGGAGCTATTTTTTAATTTTTGTACACTGTCACAAGTTCTGCTGTGTGGGGAAGTGACAGTTATGGGCATGGATTTGACTTGCTGGCCTAGAACAAACATTGATTTGGGACAAATCTCAGGGAGATTATTTAATACACTGTATTAGCTCACTGCTCATGCTAAGCTGATTAATTCTTTTCATTTTATGTAGTGTAACTGCTTCTAAAAATTTGGATGCTCGTTTATTTCCTCGTTGAAGTACCCTCTGTGAAATGTTTGCATGTCTTCTTATTTTTCCAGTGAGTTCAGTGCACTCTTGTAGTCCATATGCAGGCAGTTATGTGGACTGACTACTCTAAATAAGCCAGTATATGCAAAAGTTTGGGTATGTGTATGACGATACCCAGTGATCAATGGAATCCTGTCCAGTGATATTACCAACTTATACACAGTGCTGCTAGGATAGGCTCAAGTGCCATATAACAATATATTAAAGAAATGTGTGGCAAATAATGGTTTTGATACTGAATGCCATGTTTTTATTCAGAGTTATTAAAACTACAAGGTGATTGTTGAATCTTTAAATGCATGCCGCCTAACTACTATTAAAGAAATCTATAAAATAAGAGTCTGTTCCTGGTGCAAAGAAGTGTCATGTAGTGACCAGTAATGCAAACAACAGAGGGCCAGAAAATTCAATTTTGTATTGTCAGGGGTCAGTAGGAAAATATGTTTAATGGGTGCCTTGGAAATGATTACTAAAGGAGCACAGAAGGAGGAATAGCGCAATAACGGGAATTTAATCATTTAATAGTCTGATAGGTGGCAGAAGGTCCATTATGGTATGCTTGGCCTACTGTTATATATTATGGTGGTTGAGCTACCTGAAGGTTGTCCACCCATTTAAGTATGTGCTGCAGTTGAAGACAACAGTGAATCCTTGTGTTATCAAGGACACTTCTAGGAGAACTACTCCAGGAGTTTCAGAGGATAGTTCTGATGACCAAGCTTAAAAGTGGCTTCTGGTCAATCCTCTAGTGGACCAGGAGTTATCAGATGAGTAGGTCAAAGGCCTCAATGACAAGTTAAAATGAGTGGAGAAAGATATGGAAAATGGGAACGAGGTAGTCAGACAAAGGTTTGAGACCTATTGAGGTATGCTCAGGCAGACAGCTAGATTTTGTTTATTTTGCAATTTGTTCAATCTGTTCATTCACTTTCCATGTCATTTTCTTTCTCGATAAAGTCACCCTTTTTTTATAACTGCAGCCTCTTTGGTATTCAAGAGCTCAAGAGTGCTCTTTTGTCAAAACCATTTAATAAGATGCTGCCCTTTTTAGCTATTTTAGCACTGACATTACTGGGCACTTGTAACTTCATCTTCTACCAAACATTCAGCTAAGTAATACAGAGAGTAAATTCTGAGTTTGAAAAAAAAAATTAAGAAACTAATATAAAAATAACAGGACCTCTTCAAATATTATAATTTTGGATGGCGTTATACTGCATACAGACAAACATGAATTTTAAGGTATGTCATAGAAATGATCTCATTGTACTTACAATGGCCCTCATCAAAACCTTGAAATAACAACGGCTTTGGACTTCAAAATGTAAAATGCAGAAAGAAATATATTGGATAAAAAATTGCTCCTGCGTATTTCTCAAAGTTAAAAAACAATTTAATTGGGTTGAACAACTGATGGATAGATGGGTAAACTATTCTGTTAATTCACGCAGCTTATACTTATACTTGACAATATTGTCTGTATTAGCTGTGAAATGCTATTTACAGAAGTATGACATTTTTCCCATTTATTAATTCTTACTTCTTATACTTCCTTCTACTCAAAATCATAACTTTAAGTATTAGGATCAATTTTATCATGCAACAGTTTTAAGATTAAATAGTCATTGTGTAAAGACTACCTTCAAAAGAAATCTACTTGTTAGAGTGTGTTTCTTTAATTTTGCACACAGTATTCCAGCAAAGGAAAAAGCATCTGTTTCAGATGGAAAATGAAGTTGTGCATTTGCCTCAGGTGACAAGTAACAGATCATCAGATTGCACCAGGGGTCGACGTTTGCTTTTCTAACATTTATGGTCCACTGGTTTGCAAGTCTGGTCTGCCGGTACATTCAGATACCCTGCTGTTTTGTTTTCTGTTACACTGTACAATATAACAAATCATTGTCTCAAAAAATAACCCAAGGAATATTATGGCAGCAGGTGGTTTTATTTTCTGAGATTGGAAAGAAAAATCTTTAAGGAACATGTTTTAGTTTTAGAAAATATATGTTTGTAGTTAGTCGAAGATCTGGTGGTTGGGGAGAAAACTCCATACAGTAATAAGGAAATAGAATAAATGCTTTTATAAGATTTGAACTGGCAAAGTTAGAAATAAGGCAGTAGACACAGATCTTATAAAACAAATGTGGAGAATGGTGAACTAAAAGAATGAAATACTTAAACAGTTATGATAGAGAGAAAGAAGTTATATTTACAACATTTTAGAATCTTAGTGTTTTCTATTTAAATTGAATCTTCTCCTACTTTGAAAAAGGCAATTGCCTTTATCATGAAATTCTATACTTCAATATAAATGAAGTCTTCAGGGAGTGAAGGAGTGGATTATGGGAAAAAGATTTACTACAAAAAGTCTGTCAAGTTTTGAGTTCAGAATAGCCATTAACCCTAACTTGGAATCTTACAACTGAGCTGATCTGAAAACGTCCTATATGAAATGTTTATCCTTCTTTTTTATTTCACAAGCAAAAATAATCTGTCACGCATTCTGCCACATGCAGTATGCTGCCTTCTTAAATACCATCCAGAAGGTAATATTAAAAGCCAAAACTTGCAGAAACAGAAGACTTCTGTGTCTTCTGTCATTGCCTTGTCTAATAATAGATGAAACAAAATATCAAAACCCAAAATAGCATTTAAAATATAAATAAACATCACACTGAATATTTATAATATTTAATAAATGGAACAAAACATGTTCAGAAGGTAAAAAAAAATGACAATACAGAAACATTCAAATTGTTACATAACCTTCCCTCTAAAGCATGGACAGTATCAAGCTGTTTGGCTTTCCTAGATGTTTATGTTCCAACCTACGTGGGTTAATGTCTTGAAACAATACCCATGAGCAATCTTTTCACGCAGCACATCACAAGCAGCAACAGCTGCTGTGCAGGCCTTTAAATGATCGGCGCACAGCGTCGCATGCAGATCACGAAGGACATCACAAGCAGCAGCAGCTGCTGTACAGGCTTTTAAATGATTGACGCACAGCGCAACATGCAGATCATGCAGCACGGCACTAGCAGCCCCAGGATGGGGGGCGATAACTCATTCACTGCAGCTTTATTACTGGCAAATATCAAGAAATAAAAAAGGAATGAAAATGAATGAAATGAAAATAACAGTCTCTTTAAATTGTATATCTAGATAACCAAACCCGGAAGTTGGCAAGCGAAGCGCTCAGGGGGCGGAGCCCCCTAGTAATATTTATATTATTTTCTTTGGAAATCCAATTCAAAGTTTCTATTTGCAGTTCAGCCCCAGATTATCTACAAGTGCACATGTTTGAAAACACTGGAATATTTTGGAGATTCTACTTGTGTCTTTCTTTCAGCTAGACAATATAATCTCTAAAGTTGGTAGTGAACTTCAGAAAATATAATCTCTAAAGTTGGTAGTGAATTTCAGTTTTCCCAGGAACATGATAATGATATTCTGAGTCAAAAATTTCCACAGAAATAAGAAAAGGAGTTGCTTTATGAATTAATGTTTCTTCTCCTCTTCCTTTACCACAGTAAAATAACTATACAACCCATAATTTGTTTAACAAAGGTTGATCTTAAATATTTAAATGTATAAATGTTAAGAATTCTTTATTTGACTTCAATGAACTATAAAATGATAACAAATTTCTTTTCAGTTTGTGGTTGAGATGATTGCAAATCAAACCAATGTTGATTAATTAACAATCATAGTGTTGTATTCTTTATTCCTAAAATTTAATAATATCTAAATACAGTACATACAACAACAACAACATTTATTTATATTGCACATTTTCATACAGATAATGCAGCTCAAAGTGCTTTATATGATGAAGAAAGAGAAAAAAGACAAAATAAATAAGTATTAGAATAAGGGAACACTAATTAACATAGAATAAAAGTGAGGTCCGATGGCCAGGGAAGACAGAAAACAAAAAAAAACTCCAGATGGCTGGAGAAAAAAATAAAATCTGCAGGGGTTCCAGGCCACGAGACTGACCAACCCCCTCTAGGCATTCTACCTAACATAAATGACCTCAATCAGTCCTCATGGTATTCAGGGTTTTCATGGAAGAACTTGATGATGATGGTCATGTGGACTTCTGGCCTTTAATCCATCAATGTAGGGACATCACGGTGCTTTGATCAAGTGCTGGTGGCGCAGGTCGCCACCCATTAAACAGGAAAAAGAACAGAAGAGAAAGTAAGAGTCGGTATGGATTTTGAATATGAATACCATGAATAATAATGATAATTAATTGAATATACAGAGCATCAGGATTAAACTAAGATGAAGCTATGAGAAAGCCATGTTAAAGTAATGTGTTTTCAGCAGTTTTATAAAGTGCTCCACTGTATTAGCCTGGCTAATTCCTATTAGCAAGCTATTCCAGATTTTAGGTGCATAACAGTAGAAGGCCGCCACACCACTTCTTTTAAGTTTAGCTCTTGGAATTCTAAGCAGACACTCATTTGAAGATCTAAGGTTATGATTTGGAGTGTAAGGTGTAAGACATATATATCCGAAATATAAGCAAGATTTTAAAGTCAATTCTAATTGACATGGGTAACCAATGTAGTGACATCAAAACTGGAGAGATGTGCTCGGATTTTCTTTTCCTTGTTAAGATTCTAGCAGCTGCATTCTTTTTTGGGTAGTCCTGAGAGGAGAGTGTTACAGTAATCTAGTCGACTGAAAACAAAAGTGTGGATTAATTTCTAAGCATCTTGCAATGTTATAAGGGGTCTAAACTTTTGCTATATTTCTTAAGTGGAAAAATGCTGTCCTAGTTATCTAAATAAATTGCGATTTAAAATTCAGGTCAGAGTCAATAGTTACCCCTAAATTCTTTACCTCCGTCTTGACTTTTAATTCTATGGCATCAAGTTTATTTCCAGTAACCTCATTATATCCATTATTGCCTATCACTAAAATTTCTGTTTTCTCTTTATTTAGTTTGAGAAAATTACTACTCATCCATTCAGAAACAAAAGTAAGACATTGTGTCAATAAATCAAGAAAGTCGGGGTCGTCAGGCACTATTAATAAGTACAGTTGTGTGTCATAAGCATAGCTATGGTAGCTCATGTTATGCCCTGAGATAATCTGACCTAACAGAAGCATGCAACTCGAAAAGAGCAGCGAAACCCAGGATAGACCCTTGTGGAACACCATATAGAATATCATGTGTCTTTGAAGTATAATTACTACAACTAACAAAGAATTTTCTACCTGCCAGGTAGGATTCAAACCAATTTAAGACACTGCCAGAGAGGCCTACCCATTGACTATGGCGATTTCTAAGAATATTGTGATCAATGGCATCGAATTAGGCACTCAGTTCTAGGAGGATGAGAACAGATAAATGGCCTCTGTCTGCATTTACCCGCAAGTCATTTACTACTTTAACGAGTGCAGTTTCTGTACTTTGATTTGTTCTGAAACCCGACTGAAACTTATACAGAATAGCATGTTTATTGAGGTGATCATTAAGCTGCATAATGACTGCCTTCTCTAGAATTTTAATTAAGAAAGGTAGGTTAGAAATAGGTCTAAAATTTTCAAAAGCAGAAGAGTCAAGATTATTTTTCTTGAGCAGGGGTTTAACTACAGCAGTCTTAAGACAGTTTGGGAAGACCCCAGTATTTAATGACAAGTTTACTATGTCAAGAATACTATCAATTAGCACGCCCGATACTTTTTTGAAAAAACTTTTGGGTCAAGGATGCAGGTGGAGGGTCTCAGTTGAGAAATTATTTTATATAAATCAGGTAAATCTATCCTGGTGAAAGAATTTAATTTGTTTAAAATGGAGTACCGGGGTTTAAGTGGTTCAGTATTGGGGAGATGTACTATATTATTTCTAATATCATTAATTTTTTTGATTAAAAAATACAGCAAAAGCCTCACAAGTTTCACTGGAAGTATTTTGGAGGCATTCCATTGAGTGACCTGGATTTAGCAGACAATCAATCATAAAGAATAAGACTCTGGGATTACTAGCATTGTTATTTATAATTCTAGAGAAATAGCAGCGCCTCTCAAGACGGACTATGTTGTTGTATTCTGTTATTTTGACCTTCAATATTTCATAATGGACGGTCAGTTTAGCTTTTCTCCATACACATGTGTTCCTGTCTCTGATGTAATAATTTATGCAGCTTATACAAATGTTTGTATGTTAAATAAAAACTAAATTTTATTTGAAAATTACCAACATTGCTCATATTACTAATATTACTAACATTGGTTATACTTTAACCAATCAATTCCCCTTTGGTTTTTGAATTTTTCTCCACTTAGTGATTATTTTACTTAACAAAATTCTAACTTTTAGAAGAGCTCTTATAAAGTGGTCAGCTTCTTTGTATATTAAATAAATCAGGCTTTCAATTTATGTTTTTTTAAACAAGTTACATATGGAAATCAGTACTGGATTGTTGTATTTCACAGTTATTGCTAAAAGACATGTCATTTAATGTCATTAATATCACTGCAGTTGGGAATGTTATACAATACAACTGATTACCTTTATACATCAAAATCCTTTTCTCATGGGCACAGAAAAGAGTTTTATTTTGATCCCGAAATCAAACCACTCTGAATGTAAATGGTTTGGGTTTACTGCCTGGCTAAGTTAGAAAATGATGGGCTGTTGATTTCTAGGTTGAAATCAGCAATTCCAACAATCTCCAAGTAACCAATTTTTAAACAAGGTTAGTAAATTTATTAGCCAAGCTCTTACCTTTCATTGACATGGGTTCAGTAAGTCTATTTGAAACATCCATAGAGGCATGTTTCAGTGTTTTAGAAATTGTGCCATTTTTGTTAATAATACTTTTTACCCCCACCACCTTGCATTTTCATTTTTATTTCTACTGTCATTGCAGCCATTTATTTACTTAGCAGATTTTCAGCACTTTTTTTGCTCTTCCAGTTGTCATTTAATAAACCCTCTTATTTGGTCATATTATAAGTCTTCAGGATGAGAAAAAAACTGAAATGGTGTGGCTTACTCTGACTGTGTTGTCCATTGTTCATCTAATGTCTTGGGCCGGAAAGGGTTAGCCATGGTGCATTAGACTGGTATACTTACTTAAGATGTGCATAGTAATGTTCTATGTTAATTAATGTTGACTTATTTTATCTTATTTTATTTTCTTACTGTGTCTTTTATTTTTCTATTCTTCATTATGTAAAGCACTTTGAGCTACTTTTTGTATGAAAACGTGCTATATAAATAAATGTTGTTGTTGTTGTTGTTACATAATACATTATACCCACTCTATGACAAAGTGGGCATTTTGCTAGGCTTTCTCTGCTAAAAGAATGGACATTTCAGAGATGGAAAAAGACAGTACCTCCCCACTTGCATTCCACAAAGACACTTATTTGAATGGCTGAGCTGTTCTGCAGCTCTAACATGAGCCAACATTTTTCTACTAGGTTTCTGAATTTCATCTGATAACCAGAGATTTTACAGTTCAACTACCTTATCTGAAGACATTCAAAGGCTGAGTGGTGCCTGAAAGACACCCATCTTAACCCGGCAACAGCAAGGTTGACTTCTTTGTTACTGTGACAGGCTCCTTCATATACCTAAGATCAGGTACTGACCTGTACTGAGAAGTAGACTCTGATCACGTCAGTAGAAGCAAGACATACCTTTAAAAACCTAGTTCGTGTATCTGTTTGCTATACTTGGGTCCAGAAAGAAAATATTTACTGCTGACTGAAAGCACCTTAATTCAGGGCCTGAAAAATAATCTCCTTTACAGCTCCTTAGACCTGGGCATTCTGGAATCAACCTGGACATGCTGAGGGAATACTAGCTCTAAGATCAGCTTTTCCAAGCTTTGGCTCTATGCTAATGACTGAATCAACTCAGGGAGGAGATGATTCACTTCAGTAATGAAATTTCAGCAACTATACTCTCGTGTCAGAGGATACAGGAAAAAGTGTAGCACCCACAATGAGGTAAAAAAGAAAATTCTACCACACAGATGTGAACAAAGCACCAAGTGGCAAAGCACTGAATTTACTCCATCGCAACCATGGCCTTCATTTGATCCAGTATTAATGACAGCACACATCCACATAGCATTAGATATCTCCTTAAAGCCTTGGTATTTCATAACTGTTGCGTCTGTACCAAGACAAATTTCCCATGTTTGTTATTGTGTAACAAGTTCATGGATAACTTTCAAGTGAACTTGTAAATTTTATGAGTTTTTGACTAAATGGGAAATAAAACAGCTTTGAGCCACAACACAATGCAAGCCTTCTGTGACTAATGGCTGTGCATTCGAGAAAGCAAGAGAAAGGTGACTGGAAAGGAAACACTAAATGCAAAAACTTATATAATCAACTTCAGAAAACCTCTAAATACTAAAACCAGTCTCTTCTGTGTTATAAGTTTGTCTGTGTTATCTGTCTTGCATTATATATTTTGTGAAGATATAAATGATAATCATATTGCTATAATCATCACACTTATCAATAAATTGAATTACTCTAAAATGAGTATTCTTCAATTAACCTGATATAAGTCTAATAGCTGGGAACCCCAATCTACAGAGAAAGGGAAGGATAATAAAACAGAAGCATTGCCAAAATGTCTGAATTAAGTATTAGCATTGCCACAAGTAAAGTAAGTCATGTAAGTAAATAATTGATAATTAATCAATATAATCCTCTTCATCACACCACCTTTTTCCATAGGTCTTTCTGATAATACCTGCCTATTTTTGGAGATTATTTTTTTTTTGTTTCCGTACAAGTATATTTTACATAATTATTACTAAAAGTGAAAAATGAAAAGCAAACAAACAATTAATAAAAATATACTGAGGAATATCACTACCAGTGTAAATGCTTATCATAACCTTTGGTAAAGTTAAGAGAAATACATTCTTTTTTATAACAAGTGTGGCATAAGAATATTTTATAAAGCACAAGAGACATAGTAATGGTCTTAGCACTCATCTACACAGCAACACAGATGGGAACTGGCCCTTAAAAAGACTTTTGGTTTCTTCTGTGGCAAAATCCGCTACCTCCTTAATCAACTGCTACTCACTGCAGATCATGTTTCTGCAGCTCCACACACTTCTGGCTGTTTTATTGCTGTGCCTGCACATACACACTGCCAGCTCTGCCTCACAGCACAAACAGGCTGCCTCTGATGCTGGGTGAGCAGTGTGTGGTGGAGTTGGCAACATTTGTATGTGTAGGCACAAAGATTAACTTTTCAATTAAATTCACTTTATTTTTGAATAGCAGTCTTCACTGAGTGCAGCTACAGAGTGTTGTGACAAATTCACTAGATACAAATACAAACTGTATCTGTAGTATAAAATACTACAGAAATTGCATAATGAATACACATAAAGACACAGAGTTGTTTAAACAAACAAGAAAACAAAGTAGTGTGAAACTGATCAACACAAATGGAGCTCAGTAATATCTGTCCATTAATTAATAGAACAATAGCGAATTAGTATATATTAGAATAGGAAGACAAAAACTACAGTCAGCAGCAATCCCTGATTAAACAAACCTATGGATGTTCCACAGTCAGTTATAACAGGGTTAGTAGCATTTCATAATTATTGCATTACATATGTATTTGTACAAATGTATAACAAACAGAGATGCAATATGCACAGCTAATCAACAACTCTAATCAGGGTATACTAGACAAATATACAGTAGTAAGTTTTCAGCCTAGATTTAAAAGCTGAGACTAAAGGAGCATCTCTTATATAAGCAAACAGATTGTAACTTAAAGCCCAATCTCCTACTGTTATTTCATTTATCCTTGGAATCTTTAGTAGGTCGGCATCTTGAGATCTTAATGCATAGTCCAGTTTGTCCATTTAAGGCTTTATATTTATGAAAGGATTTTAAAATCAGAACTAAGCATAACTGGAAGCCAGTGAAAAGACTTAAGGACAGGATTCATGTGGTCATGCTTTCAAGTATTTGTAATTATTACAGGGGAGGCATTTTGAATTAACTGAAAACTGCATACAGAATGATTTGAACAGCCCATGAATAATACATTAAAATAGTCAATCCAACTAAAATATATTCATTAATTTCACAGTATCCTCCATATTTAAATTTTTTTTTAATTTTCCAATATTTTTAAGATGGAAACAACAAGAATAACCATGGTGACCTGAGTGGTGTTAAGGGGCAGCCAAGGAAGGAGGTAGTAGGCCAGGCTGCAGAAATTTACCATCAGCGTTGCACAGAGTGCTAAGACCATTACACCATCGTTTGCACCCATGACTTGCTACAATATTACCATCTTTGTAAAGGATAATATCAATGGTCAGATAACTTATTCACTTATCTCATGGTGCCGGAGAGTGATGATGTGTCGTGTGTTTCTCCTACGTCTAGTTCGTACTGAGTTAAATAAGAAATTAAGGTAGTCAAAAAATGAATAAATGCACTTTATATACCTTGTGTTAAAGTACATTAAAATATGTTTTTCAAATTGTATGATGGATACTTTGAAGCAGATTTCAAGAATTAATAATGTGTTGAAGCCTGACTATCTTGTCATACTGGACAGAAGTGCAGTGTATTCTGGGAAAGCTGAAAGGCAAAGCTAGATTCTGAGAATTTAACATAGTAAGAAAGGGAAACAGGACCAATGTTTTGTATAGCCAGTCTGTCTGCAGCTTTGAGTAGCTTTTGATTCGTATGGGACAATGACCATGAGCTTATATGATTATGATTTAGAAGCATTCCTGTGTTTTGAGAAACTATAAACATGTTAGCCATTATGCTACCAGAAAGAAAGCCTGGTGCTCATTTTGAATAAAGAGTGTAACTACCTTTTATTAGACTGTTTCACAAAGAGGTCTCTCAGATCAATTCAGTTGCTGCTTTAAGGCAAAAATTGAGCTTTCAGTTAGGTTGCTAGGTTGCTGCATGGACACTTGGATGGAGCATGCTATCTGCTGTTTAACTGCTGGACACTTGAAAAGGAGCTCTGACTTTAGCAATAAATCTTTCTTTACATTTTTTGATTAAGGATATGTAATCTGTAACTAAGTAACTGGACCAATCAGGAGATGTCTTTTGGGACTGATATGAAGACTGCATTAATCCACCCAGGTTATATCATTTTTTGTATTGCTTGTCTTTGCTGCTGTTTGTTATTATGCAAATAAATATTTTTTAAGTAAAAGCTGGAAGCAAGTACTCCGATTAATTGCTAGCATTTCCAAATTTTATGAGTGACTATTTGTTGTCTGGCTGCTGTACTCTAAAGGCACAAAAGAATACTTTTGTGAAGCCCTCTATTACTGGCAAACTAGGTTGAAGTAAAGAATTGAAAGCAAAAGAACACTGCAGTTGGCAAAGCAGTCTGCTGATAGAGGTCCCTAGAACTGAATATGCAGATTACAATGGACATTGAGACAGGTAAGAGGTTACAGGTAATAGCTAGTTTTGCCACTTCTTTTTATGCCCCTTTAAGAAAAGAACCTAAGAGGTTAGCTAATACATTTTGTTTTAGATGAATATCACAGGTAATCTGACGCCACAAAAAAACACAAATAAGCTTTATCATTAAAATTCTTCTAAATAGTTGGCAAATTGTTCAGCATAACTTGGTTTACTTTGAAAAAACTAAGTTAAAAAGTTGAGTTGTACAGCTAAATCATTCCTAAAAATGTATTTGTCTGAAATGTTCACTCCAACCAATTGACATTGTGGTTAAAGCCAAAGGCTCTGGTCTACAGGCTTCTTCACCCATTCCTAAATTTTCTTCTGTTCTTACAGTTTTTAATGATTCAATAAATATGTTCTTCAAACTAACAGTGGGCTGAAATTTATTGAACCATTTTAAAATAACATTATGAATAAGAATTCTCACCAAGCTATATTAAACTATAGTATAAATTCTTCTTTGCATATTTGTTACAGATTTGGATTCAAAATATACCATACCAGCTAACATACAATGGCCTTTAATCTTTTGTCCATGGCTGCTTAAACTGTATTTAGTCTATAGCGCTGCCATGCCACTATATACTGACCATGTTTATTTACTCACTATCCACAACACAATAAAAATCATTACATCCTTGTAGGACACCCGTAATTTTCATTTTGATATTTAAAAACTGGCACCGCGGACCCTTCACCTCTTAAGTTTGCCTGTGTCTTTGCCTCTTCTCTTGCCCCTTTTCTTATGCATGCCTTTTCTGTTAGTAATCTCAGCTTTATTGTTTCATAGGTTGTGAGAGGAGTGGTGGTCAGAGTTGCAAAATATCACTTGGAAATATAGCCTAGAATCTCCAGGAAAATAGCCAAAAAGTGGTCCAGTTGAAACAGTAGCGTCAAGTCATTTGTATCATTAAGCAATATTCAATATTGCATTTCAAGAGGGGGAAGGTCTCTTTCCTACACTAAGGTTGCAGCTTTACAATAGATTTCCACTCACAGAGTGGTGATATGATTTATGTTTAGGAAGTAAGAGCTTCACTGTACCTTGTACAGGAGATGGACATAAGTCGATAAATCTATAAATATAAAAACATACTATTTACTGCTTACCTTTCCTGTAGTTTCAAGTTTCAATCAAAAGGGAGCTACTAATAAAACATTACTATAGTCCTGACGATTTTAAAATTCTCTTTTTTTTCAGTTAAAACATAAGATTTTTATGTATTTTTTCCCATTTCACAGTTTTTGCAGGACCTTTTTACATATATTGCCCATTGGTGACCAGCACTGGTATTAGCTAACAAGTAATTTTTCATTTTTTCTATACCTTGATGTTTCCCTTCTTTGTCAGTTATTCATGCAAATGAGAGGTTTGACTATTTTAATAGCCAATAGTTTTCTTTAATGTTTACTTCTGCTGAGTTCACTATACTGACCTGCAATACCACTTACACTGTGTAAGGTTTAGACATCTGTGACCTGCCTGATTAAGTTAAAAACCCAAGCCCCTAACACTATGTTCAGTGATCAAGTGGCAGTATTGACAGGATTGTGGCAGTATTGCCAGGTCTGTGGTTTTCCTGCCCAATTATGCTATTTTTTGTGAGTGTCATCAGGTTAAAAAATGGGCTTTTGCAGGTTGAGCTTTTTGGGGTTATTTTTCTAAATTCAATGCGTTTTTTTTTCAACAATCATCCTCTGCATTATTACCATTTTTTCATCCATCTGGCACCACCTTCACCAATATTAACACCTGTAATACATACCTCATTGTTGTAAAATCCAGTGTGCAATGGTAGTAAATACCCATTCTATCACTTTCAGATATCTCATGTGGGGATCTCAATGGTATGCAACTAATGCTTTAATATTGATGCCATCCCTCAGTTTCCAGTATGTCGCTTTGGCTATGTTAGGTATTGGGCTACTTTTATGGGCAATTATGGTATGGTTATGTTGTCCTTGGGCTATACATTGTTCAAGGACCTGGCAACTCTGGTCCACAGTTTCCAACAATTGATCTATTTTTTTAGTAGTTTTTACTGAGAATTTTTTTTTGCAGGATGTGGCTTTTTGAGCTTCTTTAAAAAACACTGTAATGTTTTGGGCTATTTTTCAGCAGCACCCTAACCCCTCCCCAAATGGGCTAGAAACACCAAGGCACTGATTTTCGCTGACACATAACGCTGCAATGTAAATCCAGTGTGGCACAGTAAATATTTATAAACCCTTTTTTCATCACTTGTAGTATTTCTTTTTAGAATGCAATGAAGGCACACACAAACATTCTGGTGAGAAAGACAAAGGAGTGCTTTATCATTAAATTATCTTCTTCTTGCAGCTACTCCATATCTTTCTGTCCTTTGCAACTTGTTCTGTTACACCCATCACCTGCATGTCCTCTCTTACTACATCCGTAAACCTTCTCTTAGGCCTTCCTCTTTTCCTCTTCCCTAGCAGCTCTATCCTTAGCATCCTTCTCCCGATATACTCAGCATCTCTCCTCTGCTCATGTCCAAACCAACACAATCTCGCCTCTCTGACTTTGTCTCCCAACCATCCAATTTTAGCATTTTAACTACCTCCATCTCTGTCTCCTGCTTTCTGGTCAGTGCCACCGTCTCCAACCCATATAACATAGCTGGTCTCAATACCATTCTGTAGACCTTCCCTTTCACTCTTACCAATACCTGTTACACCCATCACCTAGATGTCCTCTCTTACCACATCCATAAATCTCCTCTTAGGCCTTCCTCTTTTCCTCTAATCTGGCAGCTCTATCCTTAACATACAGTATACTCAGCATCTCTCCTCTGCACATGTCTAAACCAACGCAATCTCTCCTCTCTGACTTTGTCTCCAAACCGTCCAACTTGAGCTGACCCTCTAATGTACTCATTTCTAATCCTATCCATCCTCGTCACACCCAGTGCAAAGCATCTTTAGCATCTTTAACTCTGCTACTTCCAGCTCTGTGTCCTGCTTTCTGGTCAGTGACACCATCTCCAACCCATATAACTTAGCTGGTCTCACTACTGTGCTGTAGACCTTCCCTTTCACTCTTTCTGATACGTGTCTGTCATTTACTCCTGACACTCTTCTCCACCCATTCCACCTCCACCTTGAATGCATCTGTCATTCCTACCGCAGACCTTACCACTGGCACACTTCCCTCGTACATATCATGTACAACTAAACATACTTCTCTGCCACTCTCGACTTCTTCATACAATACCACAGCTCCTCTTGAGGCACCCTGTCATATGCTTTCTCCAAGTCTACAAAGACGCAATGCAACTCCTTCTCTATGCTTCTCCACCAACATCCTCAGAGCAAACATCGCACCTGTGGTGCTCTTTCTTGTTATGAAACCATACTGCTGCTCACTAATCATCACCTCACTTCCTTCTTAACCTAGCTTCCACTACTCTTCCACTACTCTTTCCCATAACTTCATGCTGTGGTTCATCAATTTTACCCCCCTGTAGTTATTACAGTCCTGCAAATCCCCCTTATTCTTAAATATCGGCACCAGTACACTTCTTCTCCACTCCTCAGGCATCCTCTCATTTTCCAAGATTCCATTAAACAATCTGGTTAAAAATTTCACTCATAAACACCTCCATGCTTCCACAGGTATGTCATCTGAACCAACGGCTTTTCCATTTTTCATCCTCTTCATAGCTGTCCTTACTTTCTCCTTGCTAATCTGTTGCACTTCCTGATTCACTATCTCCACATCATCCAACCTCTTCTCTCTCTTGTTCTCTTCATTCATCAGCCTCTCAAAGTACTCTTTCCATCTGCTAAACATACCCTTCTTGCTTGTGAGTATGTTTCCATCTTTATTGTTTATCACCCTAACCTGCCGCACATCTTTCCCAGTGTAGCCAATTGGAACAGGTCCTTTTCTTCCTCCTTAGTGTCCAACCTTTCATACAACTCATCACACGCCTTTTCTTTAGCCTTTGTCACCTCTCTCTTCACCTTGCGCCTTATCTCCTTGTATTCTTGTCTACTTTCTGCATCTCTCTGACTGTCCCACTTCTTTTTTCCCTTCCTCTTCCTCTGTACAATCTCCTGCACTTCCCTGTTCCACCACCATGTTTACTTTTTCTCCTTTCTCTGTCCAGATATCATGCCAAGCACCCTTCTTGCTGTCACCCTTACTATATCTGCTGTAGTTTCCCAACTGTCTGGTAACTCTTCACTACCACCCAGTGCCTGTCTCACCTTCTCCCTAAACTCAACCTTGCAGTCTTCCTTTTTCAAATTCCACCATTTGATCCTTGGCTCTGCCCTCCCTCTCTTCCTCTTCTTAATATCCGTCATTCTACAGACCTTTATCCTATGCTGCTTAACTACACTTTCCGCTGCCACCACTTTGCAGTCTTCAATCTCATTCAGATTGACTCTTCTGCATAGAATGTAATCTACCTGTGTGCATCTTCTTCCACTCTTGTACGTAACCCTATGTTCCTCCCTCTTCTTAAAATACATATTCACCACAGACATGTCCATCCTTTTGGCAAAATCCGCTATCATCTGACCTTCTTCATTACTCTCCTTGACACCATCACCTCCTCATCTCCTCTGTTCCCCTCAGCAATATGTCCATTGAAATCCGCTCCAATCACCACTTTCTGTCCCTTGGGTACACTGTTCATCACTTTATCCAACTCACTCCAAAAATCTTCTTTCTCCTCCATTGCACAGCCAACTTGCGGGGCATATGCACTAATAACATCCATCATCACACCTTCAATTTCCAGCTTCATAATCATTACTCTGTCTGACACTCTTTTCACCTCCAAAACACTCTGGACATACTGTTCATTCACAATAATCCCTACGCCATTTCTCCTTCCATCCACACCATGATAGAACAATTTGAATCCACCTGGCCTTACACCCCTTCCATTTAGTCTCTTGCACGCACAATATATCAACCTTCCTTCTCTCCATCATGTCTGCTAACTCTCTCCCCTTATCAGTCATACTGCCAGCATTCAAAGTTCCTACTCTCAGTTCCACTCTCTTCACCTTCCTCCTCTCCTCCTGCCTCCGAACACGTCTCCCCCCTCTTCTTCTTCTTTGGTCAACAGTAGCCCAATTTCCGCCAGTACCCTGTTGGCTAACAGTACTGGTGGCGGTCGCTGTTAACCCGGGGCTCGACAGATCTGGTATGGAAATTTGTATTGTTTTTCGCATATTGATTTGGCAAAATTTTACACTCGATGCCCTTCCTGACTTAACCTTCCCTATTTAACCGGGCTTGGGACCGACACGAAGAAACACACTGGTTTATGCATCCCCTGTGGCTGGGTTTTTATCATGAACTGATAACTGAGAAAATTCAGAATGTGAGAAAGAGTCCTGAAGTGTTTCTGTCACGTGGCAGAATACTGGTAGGATGCGTCACTTTCTAGCATGTGTGGAGCCGACCCGAACACAGACAGGCGGAAATGTTGTTCTTCACCACCACACGTTTTATTTACAATAATATTTACAATAAATCTAATCTAATAAAAGGCAAAGCCCTCACTGACTGACTCACTCACTGACTGACTCACTGACTCATCACTAATTCTACGCGTAATGGTCATAACTGGAAGCTATTTTTCTCCATTTACTGTAATGGAGTTGAGCTCGAAAGCCGTGGGGGGCGGAGTTTCATGTGTCATCATCACGCCTCCCACGTAATCACGTGAACTGACTGTCAACGCAGTACGTAGAAAACCAGGAAGAGCTCTAAAAAGCACTGAAGAAAACATGCATTATATAATTGAGAAGGCAGCGAAACAATAAGAAGCGAGTGAGTGACATATACAACCATATTCATGAGTGCTGCTACTTTGTAAACAAAGCACGGTGTAAACCTAAACTTTAAATTAAGTTCATAGACAGGCTGCCGCTGGCGTTTGTCATGTCCACGGGTAATGCGGGAAACAAGTTTAATGAGAGGACGCAGGATATAAACGAGAGTTTTGATCACTTTGTAACTAAGTTAAAATTGCAGGTGAAGGGCTGTGCTTATGCAAATTCCGAGAGACTGTGTTTGTGGGGGATTGACAGTTAAGGCGGGTGGGAGAGTCACGTCATCATCTCCCCTCCCATTCATGTCATTTTGCTCTGGGCTGAGCTCCGCAGCTAATGCAGTGTTACAGAAGCGAGTTTGTGACGCTGCCACCAAATACTCACAGAAAAATCCACAAGTTAATACACACGCTGTCTCTACAGTTTCTCCACACTGAATCCTCCAGGCACTACTTACAAAAGGTTACAGTGACAATCGTGTTACGTTATTTTTAAAATCTTTCCTTTTCTTAGCACAAGCACAGCTGAGAAGCTTCGATGCATGTGCTCCATAACGCGTTAAAAAATCATGCATTTAATCACACTTTGCATTACAAACAAAGGGGAACTTCTGTCAATGCATGATTTCCTGGTACACCAATTACATTGATCAGTGCTTCCCGATTCAGTTTACCCTCGCACCCCCTTGGTTTGAGAAGAAGTATGAAAAAATATGAGGTTAACACAGAAAAACAGATCACCAATTGAAGCTTTATGAATAATCGATTCGCCATCAATAAGTGTTTTGGTAAAGCCATACTCAGTGTAATCCTCCTTCCATTTTATAATTTTTCCACCACTAGCCATGATTAAATGAACGGTAAAAAAGTAAGAGCGAAGCGAGGGTGACTTATTCAGGCAGGCAGGCGACAGCTCAATAGCTCGAATTTGTATATAAGTAGCTTCTATTTAGTCGCCAGAAATATCTTTATAGGAATGGAAGTTGAATTTAGTCTTTAAATTTCTATGGTAAAGAAAAAGTTATGCAATGATGACTAAATTTAACTATATAAAGTCAAAACTTGTATATATAAAGTCATTCCCGAATATATAAAGTCAAAACTTGATTATATAAAGTCACTGTCGGAATAAATAAAGTCAAAACTTGAATATATAAAGTCATTCCCAAATATATAAAGTCAAAACCTGAGTATATAAAGACGGCATTGGAATATTTCGGAATATATAAAGTAAGCACTGGAATATATAAAGTCAAATATTGAATATATAAAGTCAGCGTATAAAGAATTTTTTTTGGTAAAGTTCATATTCACAAAATAAGCATTATCACTCTTCTGGCATCTCTGAGTTTGAGTTTAAGTATTATTTAAAATCTGGATATGTAAAATACTGAAGCAAAGTAAACTTTTGAATCACACTATACAAAATAAATCTTGCATGTATGAAAAATAATAATAAAAAATAGCTAACTATACGCAAAATAATCATTACTTTAATTAATAAAAATGGGTTTTACCCTTTTTATTGATTATTTAATTCTAATTAAAAAAATTAAGAATAATGTTAACTTATTATTTTTCTTAAAATTTAAACATTTTTTATAACTTATTCTAAGTAAAAAAACTATACTGTGAATTGAACACATTTAAGTTAAGTTAAATTTAATGACAGGGCACTTCCTTTCACATCGATTACTTGGTCTTTAAAACAGCGCATTCAGCTGTAACTTTTATCCATAATAAGAGCTATTTTACTATGAATGTGTAAGTATAAAGCATATTAATTCCGTAATGAATAACTAGTATTTCATTTCATATACAGTAGTTACAGACGTAAGCATTTGTTGTTTTCACGAAAACTTTCCCTTCATGTGGGAAACATGGCGGGCAAGTTAGTGTCTTTCTAACAACTTACCTTGTTGGTTTGCTTTAAAAAGCAAGCACATTTCTCGGTTAGTTACGTATGTTCATATGTTTTTTTATCGTTTAAAACTTTTATTTACACAGAAAAAGAAAAATGACATTTTGAGATAAGCTTGAGAATGATAGGCCTATAGCGTTTGTCCTAAACTATGACCTGTAAACAACATAAAAAGACATTTGCCTAACCGTCATGGTATTATCTGACCTCTTATTTAATTCGTATTCTACATAGGCCATGTATTTTCTTGTCAATTCTTAACACTGTGATTTATTTAGCGATGTTTGATTTCCTACGTCCTATTTTATTTCAGGATTTCCGCTATCTCATACTGAAAAGTAGTGAAAAGGCGGCCATTCATTTAAGAGGATATGTTGGCGTAAATGCAGGAAGTGTTTGAAGAGCGGCACCTGCTGCAGGATTTCACTCTTTGTTTCCTTCCCGTTTACCACTTATTCCTGGGACATTATTTGATTGAGATATACTTTTTGAAGAAAGTTTAAAAATAGAAAAGAAAATTTTCATTGACATTTGAATGTCAGTAATTCAGTAAAAATTATCCTCAGACATTTGATTTAATTTTCCTTTGAAAATATAACTCCGTTTTTGTGACTATCTGTGTATGTTCAAATAAATAAAGATATACGGATTTTTAGCAAGTATTTGTTATACAGTCATTACTGTCCAGCGTTGCATACTCACTTTTTTTGAGTACTGTAATTCAAATGAAAATCGGAGTAAAATGAAACCATTTTTGCCACTACTTATATTTAATCAAACTAATTTATTTTAGGTAAATTTGAGTTAATTAATAAATTAAGTTTACTCAATAGTGCAGTATATTAAATTTACTCAAAAATAGTGCTTGTAATTTGTTGCCTTATTTTTTTTTAATAATTTTAACACATTATTTTTTGCAGTGTATGTAAAAATATACTTTGTTAATAGTTTAATAGTTACTTTGTATGTAACTAATGCAGCTTCTTGACTTTAGTTAATTTTATTTATATTGGTTCACTTTTGTTTGTATGTTTATGTAAATCTTTATAAAATTCCTCATAATGAGTAAAAATTAAGAAAAATAACAATTACAACAACAACACGTTACAGTTATCAGTATTACTTACGTTTAATACCCTAACTGAACCAACCAATATAGACCAAACCTACTATATCACTAGGTCTAAAGTGAAGGAAAAATATATAATCTTAACTAATAGATCAGTTCTCCTACCTTACAGAGGTTTAGTGGCCTTTACGAGCTCCACAAATCTGGGTTCAGTTTTCATGACTTTCACTACAAGAGTTGCCAGGTCCACAGTTTTCTTGCCCAATTGGGCTGCTTTGAAAAGCGAGTTGCAGGCACTTTTTAGCAGTTGCGTGTTGTGGTTTTTTGGGCTGGTTTCTGATTTTTGTTGCTTTCATTTCGGCTAGAAGAAATATTTATTATATTTTCGGCTTTTAACTGAAAAGCAGCACTAGAAACGCATGCTGTGTTCAAGTAAAAAACCTAGTATATGTACAAAGGTGCTACAACGCTTACTTATTTTCCAATTTTGGAACTTGGAACTTGTTACTTACTTGAAGACATCTTGAGTGGCTGCTGTAGAGTGTAGATGCATGTGGCTTTTTGTTTTATTTTAAGCCTTGTGCGTTCTTCTTTGTTTTCACCCGTAGTTATCATGGGTAAGTGGTCAAAGTACAAAAAGCGATACAACAAAAATTGGAAAAAAGAAGCCACACTAATGGATTGGATACGCAGTGTACCTGATGATGATACTATGGCTTTCTGTCAGTATTGCAAATGTGACATTCGTGCCTATCAATGGGCGATTTAGTGAATCATGCTGAAACAACAAAGCACAAACAAAATGCCACACCTTTTTCAAATGCACAGACTTTACTTGATGTCGGTTGATGTAAAAAAATGTAGACAACACTGTCAAGATAGCAGAGTTGAAGCTGGCGGCTCATGTGGTGTGCCATTCCAGTATAGCAACAGAAGATCACATAGAAGAGCTTGTTAAAGACATCTCAGGTAAAAACACAGCACTCCACCGCACTCATCAAAAATTTTTCTTGGGCCTTCAATGCATGAAGAATTAATCTCAGACTTACTGCAGTTAGATGGTCAGAAGACTGTCTACTGTTTAATAATTGACGAAAGTACAGACAATAGCTTAGAAAAACAACTCTGTGTGATGGTCCGATACTACAGTTGTTCACTAAGTTCTATTGTCACAACATTTCTGGGAATAATATCACTTGAATTAAGTACAGCAGATGCAATATTCAGTGCAATTTCCAAATTTCTTGAGTCAAACAAGCTGCCTGTGAACAAATGCTTGGAATTAGCAACTGATGGCTATAATGCTATGTGTGGAAAAAACAATTCAGTCATAACACGATTTCGTGAACTTTGCCCTGAAATAGTACTCATCAAGTGTATATGTCATTCAGTTCAACTAAGTTCATCACATGCACTGAAGGTGATGCCAAGAAATGTTGATTTCATAATATCAGAGACCTATACCTGGTTTGCCAACAGTTCAATTCGCCAGCTGAAATACAAGCAATTATTCCAGTGCATTAATGTTGACAAAGAACCACTAAAGATTTTGTTATCAGATACTCATTGGCTATCTATCGCCTCTTGCGTTCAGCGTGTTCTTAATCAGTAAGACAAACTGAAGCTGCATTTTGATATTTTCAGAGACGAACTGCTTGATTACACTGCTGAGCTACTGTATCAGATGTTCAGTTCTCCAGAGAACAAACTTTACTTACTGTTTTTACGCCCACATATTACAGGAACTGAACAGAGTGAACACATTTTTTGAGTCAGACAAAGCAAGTCCTGTGAAGTTACTCACTGAACTGTTAACTTTGTATCAAAACATACTTCAACGAATTATGAGACCAACCACATTTTACATCTTGGGGATCAACAATGACTTTTGATCTGGAAAATTCTGTCTGTCCCTAGCAGCTATGAACTTTGGCATTGAATTCAACTTGCTTTTGCATGACTTAAAAATTGACGCCAATGTAACAGAGAAAATTAAAGAACGCTGTTGTGATTATCTACTGGAACTCCTAATTGAACTGTGTCAGAGACTGCCAACAAACGTACAACAGCTGGAGTTGCTGGCTGATCTGTCACCTTCTGTCGTCCTTGGACCACAGAAACCGCAACTGTCAAAGTTGTAATTTTTGCCTTTGTACACAGGCAATTTGGGCGATCTAGAGCTGCAGTGGATGTGAATCGGAACAGAGTCATGGCCACAATTCAGTGATAACAACGTTGAGGAATTTTGGATAACTGTTTCAAATCACAAGGATGCTTCAGGGGATTTTGACTTTTTACAGCTTGGACATTTTGACTTACGTTTGCTGGCAATGCCTTTCAGTAATGCAGCAGTGGAAAGTACTTTCTCTCAAATAAATAAATAATAAATATAAATAAAAAATATGGCACAAACTCCGCGAAACTGTGAGAGAATCTTTTAAGTGCCGGGTCTTAGCTAACATTAAATACAGCCGTGGACATCGCACGAGATGGCACCAGCACAACTGGGAACCTTCGATGCATGTACACCGAGCGGCTCACGTGAACTGACGGAGTACACAGACAAAAAGCAACAGTTCCAAAGAGTGCTGAACAAAAACTGAATTACACAATTGAGAAGGCAGCAAAAAAATATGAAGCGTGTGATACATACAAGCATATTCATAAGTGCAGCTACTGCGGAAACAAAGCACATGGTGGAATCCCACGTAATTTAGTGCCTGCCCATATAAGGCCGTCCATCAGCGGCAATCCAATAGAAACACTGCCGCTAAATATTCACGGGTGAAAGACTGTGTTTATGCAGAGGAAGATGAGATGGTCAGGGTGGTGTTTGGCACAAACTCGGTGAAACTGCGAGAGAAACTTTTAAGTGCCAGGTCTTAGCTAACATTAAATACAGCCGTGGACATTGCACGAGATGGCACCAGCACAGCTGGGAACCTTCGATGCATGTACACCGAGCGGCTCACGTGAACTGACGCAGTGCACAGACAAAAAGCAACAGTTCCAAAGAGTGCTGACTAAAAACCAAATTACACAATTGAGAAGGCAGCAAAAAAAATATGAAGCGTGTGATACATACAAGCATATTCATAAGTGCAGCTACTGCGGAAACAAAACGACACGGTGGAAAAAGTCAATGTCCCGCTAAAGGAAGACAGTGTAAAAAAAAAAACCTGCATGCAGTGTGTCACATCTCAGATAAAGAGGAAGACAAGCTGTTTATTGATGCAGTAAGAAACGAATCGATGAATGAAACCTGTCATCTTTACAATGATTGACAAACATGGAATGTAACTTGAACACAACACATCCTACAAATACGAACCTGATTGAAAGAAATAATGATAATCAAATCCTTGATGACAGCAACACTCATAACACTCACAAAACAATTACTGTATATTGACAATCATGTTACGTTATTTTTAAAATGTTCCCTTTTCTTTTTCATAACTTCTTTAACACACTACTTCTCCGCTGCGAAGAAGTATATATACCCGATCTACATACTCTCAAATAGACAAACCACACGCCGTGGCGCAAAATGGTAGAGGCTTCGCCTCTAGCACCGAGGTTTGATTCCTGAGAGGGGGTGCACTGAGTATGTATGCGCGCTTCCCAATTCATTTTACCCTCGCATCCCCTTGGTTTGAGACATATGAAAAAATATGCGGTTAACGCAGAAAGACAGATCACCAATTGAAGCTTTATGAATAATGGATACTTTATTCACCATCAATGATTGTTTTGGTAAAGCCATACTCAGTGTATTCATTAGATGAAAAGTGTAAGCGAGGGAAGGGTGACTTATTGAGGCACGCAGGCGAAACCACAATAGAACGCGGGCTCGATGCATCGGTGCGCATCAACTCGATCTGAATTGCGCGATCACATTCGAAAAAATATATCTTTTCAAGTTCTATTTAGTAGACACAAATATCTTTGGTTGGAATGTAAGGTGAATTTACTCTTTACATTTGTATGGTGAAGAAAAATTTATGCAATGATGCCTACATTTAACTTACATTCCTACCAAAGATATTTCTGTCGACTAAATAAAAAATTTCTTCTATTTAAAATTTAAATAGAACTTGAACAGATGAGATAGTTCATAATATCCACGCAGACTTCCACGTAAGAGCGGGAGTCATCCATTTTAACAAACAGCGTATTGCACTGATACGAAATAGCCTGCCCATTTAATTATTTAGGAATGGATAAATAAATTAAGATTTTGTACAAATAATGTTTTTCATTTTTCTTCCTTGATGGATTCTGGCACCCCCAGCAACAGTTGCTCACACCCCAAAGAATGTATATGTATATATATATATATACTTTGTATGTGTATGTGTGTGTGTGTATATGTATATATGTAGATATGTATGTATATGCATATATATGTTTATATATGTGTGTGTGTATGTATGTATGTATGTGTGTGTATATATATATGTGTATATGTATATATGTATATATGTATATATATATATATATATATGACAGCAACACTCATCGCTCACAACAGTGACAAAACAATTACATTGACAATCATGTTACGTTATTTTCAGAATGTTTCCTTTTCTTTTTCATTACTTCTTTAACACACTACTTCCGTTGCGAAGCGCGGGTATTTTGCTAGTGGTAAAATAAAACCCTTTCCATGCGCGTGCATACTTCGTTAGTAATGAAGTCGGACTAAATAAGCCTGCGTCTTTGTTTCCCTTCGTGCTGAAGACACTTTGAAAGTGAACGGACCGATTTCCTGCCTATTCTTGATAGTCATGGCTGCGCGCAGGGTTTGCATGTTAGCGTCCAGCATACTTAGGTAGTGTATACTAGTGCACCTTCTGAAGTTGTATTCTTTTTTATTTCTCCCAATAATTATAATTATTTCGTTAGGTTACACCAGTATACTGTTGATTTTGCAAGTTTAATTCTCGGTTTCATATCGTGCTGAATAGAAAAGGACACCGCAACTGCAGTATCTAATAACGCTTTAACACGGATTATACAGTATTCCAGTTTTTAGGAGTTCGGCACAATTTAAGCTTTGACAATCGATATATTTTATTTTTGGGGTTGGATATTGATTCATATAGGGCTGCAAGTGTTGTTTAAATTGCCTTAATTTTGTATTAATATGGAGCTAAATTTAAAATAAAAGAAATACTCCTTAGCTGTACTGCTTTCAGATACATGGTTTATGGCACCATGTGTTTAAAACTTGAGTAAAACGTAAAATTAAACTTTAATTGCTTACGGTTGATCAGGCGTAAGAATTGGCGCTTTTTATGTATAAATTGCGATCCTCTATTGAACCTTTCCCTTTCGTAAAAGTATCAAAAACCCAAACTTACCCTGTTAATTGGCTGTTACTTTGTTATATTGCTTCTGTTCATCTAGGCTTAGATTTTTCTGCACTGCATTAATTTTTTTGTCCCATTTTACCTCTTACTCTGGTGCCATAAGAACAAATATATCATTTACATATATTCATTTTAAAAGTTAACTATATCTAAATAAACAATAGTAATTGTTGTATTTTAAGAAAAAAATCTTTTTCTCCTGTAGGTATTCTGTTGGTGTACCACGCTGCAGCAGGCAAAGACTGTTGATTAGAATTCCTTGTTTCTTGCAAAGACATTGGCATTCTGTGTCACTTGGAGCTGGACTATGTGCAATTCCCTTTGTACCGGTATTGTGTTCAGTAGTTTATATTACACTTAAAAAAATGAAAATGATTGGTTTGAGAGTATATTATGTTAAAACGTTCATAACCCAGTTTTTAGATAACCAGTTCATAAAGTCTCATATACTGTCACAGGTTGTGTCTACCAAAAGACAATTAAACTTTACACCAAAAGAACAAACATTAAGGCAGTAACAAATGCAGTTAAGATTTCTAATAAATAATATTCACTTAAGTGTAGAATGCAAGTATGTTCAATTTGTTTTAATACAGTCATACAGATAAAAATACATAGCTTAACACAACAAAGTCTCTTGGGTCTGTTTTAAAGGTGATGAATGATGTTGAATACAAATAAACAATAGTACAGAAACTGTTTCATAGATTAAAAACAACTGTGCTTAGGTGTTGTTCTTAAATCTAAACTTTAGCTCTGTTTTTGCTGTTTTATGCACAGTTCTAAAATAAGTTCAGAACTGCATACAAACGTGCAGTTCTTCCATCCATATAAATTTTATCTTGGTATGCAAGACAGAAGCCAACTATGGACAGAATAACATCCCAGCGTAGGTCATGCAAACAATTATACACTAGGTTGCTCTTTATTTAACTAAATACAAAATGAACTCAAGTTCATCTCATTTAAACACATCCTCATTGGTCTGTAGTAAATATTAAGCTGCATTTCAGGCAACTGTCAAGGATAGTGATCTTCTTCAATGAAGTCTGCTGTTTGGTTTGTTCGGGCAGTATATGTACTGATCTCAATTAAGTTGTCTGTATGCACCCACTTCAAATCTCTCATACTTTTTAATATCTTCATTCAAATTATGTTTTAATTCTTTACCATAATCACATAACAGTGGCAAGTATTATGCTATTGAATAACATTAAAGTAATTTGAATGTACATTTGGAATTACAATGAACATTGTCATCAGCATACTGTGTTAGTGTTGGTTTTCCATCTAGTCTTCAATGATTGTAGACAAATGGTAGTTCAAAGGGGCTAGTTAATGGATGTAGAGTGGATGGTACACATATTGTATTTGCAGCCATTATTCTAAAGTCTCTTCAAACATAGGTGACTTGTATCGCAAAGTGTGTTGTGTTCCAAGTTAATTTTTGTCTTCCTCAAATATTTTTCATGCGATGCACTATTGACCATTTGGGGTGCCTGCAGGTAATGAGTAGCATTGATGGTTTTCCCTAGTCATAAAATTAAACCAGTATACACCCTTTAACTTCCCAAACTACACTTCACATTATCTGGGAAGCTGAGAGTACAATTTTTGGTCTCTGTATATTGGATAATATTGGTGTAATGTCATTAGTCGCTGTACTTGACTATCCAAATCAAAATGATGAAACCATTTCATCACCCATCAAAATAATCTTTGATAATTTGTGAGGAATTGTGTTGTGACACAAAGTTTCTAGTGTCCCAGGCTTTTTACCATATATTGGATAGCATGCTGCCCTTATCCAGTCCCTGCTGCCTTTATGGTCATTGCCACTTATTGATACCCTACAATGATTGCAATTTATAGTTCCAGGATTGATTGACATTAATTGTGTTTCAGTCTTTTTACACCAATGCCTGAATTTTGTTATTCCTGGACAAAGTGTTTCCCATCCCATATACAGTGCCTGTGAAAAGTATTCACATTTTATTATAGCACGACATTCAATTACAGTGGATTTAATTTGACATTTTTGCTATTAATCAACAGAAAAAATGAGTCGTTAAATGTCAAAGTAAAGATACATCTCTGAAAAGTGATCTAAATTAATTACAAAAAAATATAAAATAATTGATAAGTATGTACCCATTTCATGTCGGCAATTAGTAAATGCACCTTTGGCAGTAATTCCCTCCTTGAATGTGAGCGGATGGTTCTATATCTGCTATGCACATCTGGACACTGTAATTTTTCTCATTTATTCTTTTCAAAACTGCTGAAGCACTGTCAGGTTGTATGGGGGTCGTGAGTGAATAGCCTTTTTCAAATTAGACCTCAATTTCTCTTGTGGACTCTGATTTGACCACACCAGGGATTAACATATTGGAAAATCAGTTTTGGTTTAAATGTTTTTCTGTGTAGTTTTGGCTTTATACTTGAGATCAAAATCTTGCTGGAAGACAAATCTTCTCCCAAGTTGAAGGTTTCTTACAGACTACAGCAAGTTTTTCTCAAGGATTTCCCTATATCTCACCCTCTTACCCGAACAAGCCTTCCAGGGCCTTATTGCATACTGCCATCTCTACAGCATGAGAAGGCAGTACCACCATGGCAGGGATGATTTATTTTTAATAATGTGCAGTGTTTGGCTTATTCTAAATATGGTGTTCAGGCTAATGACAAATAAAGCTCAATTTTGGTCTCTTCAGACATAAAACCTTCTCCCAGCTGACTTCAGTGTCTCCCATGTGCTTTCTGTCAAATGTGTAGTCGATATGTCATGTGTATTTGTTTTTTTAACAGCGGCTTATACTTTTGCACTTTTTCATAAAACTGCAAGTGGAGATGCACCCAGGCAGCGATTGTATGCATAGTCACTGTGTAAAATGGTATGGCACTCCTGGTGGGGTTGACATTCTTTAAAAAAAAAAAAAAAATTCCCATTTTTAAAATTCTCTTTAAATTACTTCACATAGTTTTTAAATACACATAACTGTAAATTTTTGCAATTGTTGCACAAAGATAGTTCTCTAGCACTGTAGTTATAGGCTAGTGCTGCAATGCTTTGCTCAGATGGTGTGGTGTAAATGTTGGGTGATGTAAACACAAAAAAAGGGGCTGCGGGCTAATGGGCCATAAAATGGACCATTGGTTACACAGCAGCAAATCCCAAGTCTCCATGTTAGGCTACATTTCATTTATATTGCTCTGTGTCATGACTGCACTCTTGTCTTGCTCATCTGATATTGTTATCCTATGTTGTGTTCACTACACATGCCAGTCCTTGCCCATGAGGTCTGAGGTAGCAGCTTCCTTTCACTCCCACACCTCTTTGAGCTGTTCCATGCCAGGTTGGAGACTGCCTGGGACCAACATTTCAAGACTGACAGATTTTTGCAACCTGACACAAGCAATCTGCAAAGTCTTTTTCTTAGGTCCAGTCCAGTCTGCCAGTGTAACAGTATTTTTAGTTTTGGTAAACTTATTTGTTGTTTGGTAAACTGTTCATCATTTTCAGAACTGTTTACAATTTGGCAGATTAGTGCAGAAAGTTTTACAATGAGGAAGAAAGACAAATGTTAATAATAATAATAAATTGCACATACAGTGCATCCGGAAAGTATTCACAACTCATCACTTTTTCCACATTTTGTTATGTTACAGCCTTATTCCAAAATGGATTACATTTCATTTTTTTCCTCAGAATTCTATACACAAACACCCCATAATGACAACGTGAAAAAAGTTTACTTGAGGTTTCTGCAAATTTATAAAAAAACACTGAAATCACATGTACATAATTATTCATAGCCTTTGCTCAATACTTTGACTTGCGATTTTTGCAAATTTATTAAAAATAAAAAAATTGAGCGCATGTATATAAGTATCCACAGCCTTTGCCATGAAGCTCAGAATTGAGCTCAGGTGCATCCTGTTTCCCCTGATCATCCTTGAGATGTTTCTGCAGCTTAATTGGAGTCCACCTGTGGTAAATTCAGTTGATTGGGCATGATTTGGAAAGGCACACACCTGTCTATATAAGGTCCCACAGTTGACAGTTCATGTCAGAGCACAAACCAAGCATGAAGTCAAAGTATTGAGCAAAGGCTGTGAATACTTATGTATGTACATGTGATTTCTGTTTTTGGTGTTTTTTTATAAATTTGCAGAAACCTCAAGTAAACTTTTTTCACGTTGTCATTATGGGGTGTTGTGTGTAGAATTCTGAGGAAAAAAATGACTTAAATCCATTTTGGAATAAGGCTGTAACATAACAAAATGTGGAAAAAGTGATGCGCTGTGAATACTTTCCGGATGCACTGTATGTAGCATTTAATTGTAATGTTAATAATATCAATCCACAGTGGAAAGCTTTTGTTTCAGATAGAGTCTCCAGTGTTTGGTAACCTTTTTCCTTCCTTGGGAACAGGAATTGGCTGAACCTTGAAGCAGAATTGTATAGCCATTAAGCAGGCTCAGCCTTTAAGTTGATTTGACCATTTGTGAGTAGTTTTTTTTCATTTTATTTCCCCATTTGTTGTATATAACCTGTTTGTTACTTTTCTCCTGCTTCTAATCTGGATACATTTATAACTGCTGTAGCAGACAACTGGGGACTTTGCCTGGCCAGGATGCCCCTGTGATGTAAGGACCAGGGGAGAGAACATGTTAGGGGCAATACCTCCCCTGGAACACAAGAAGGCAAACCCCCTGGATTGCATCGGGGCCACAAGCTTGGAAGCGCAGCCCTTTTGATGCTCGTAGCCACCACCAGGGGGCGCTTGGACAGTTCCGGAGCCCTGGTCTGCATCACTTCCGCCATACCCGGAAGTGCTGTCAGAAGAAGATCCGGGTGCCCATGCAGCACTTCCGTCACACCTGAACAGCACCTGGAACACTTCCTGGTGCAGTGTGAAAGAGGCTGCCTCACTCCGTTCAAGGAGTCAGAGTCAGGAGGTTGAGGACAAAGCTTGCGTGGAGGACTGGAAGCAGCAGTGAAGAGAAATAAAGGAAGAGTAAAATAGAGAGAGAAGGGACTGTGCATATTGCTAAAGAGCATTGTTGTTGATGATTTGTGTGCTAGAAGTTTTAAAGTTTTAAAAAGCTTTTGTTATTTCATATCAGTTAATATAAAAAATAATTTGGCTTATACAGTACATATAGAATACAAAATCATAGACTCATACTAAAAAACTACTTTATCCTTGTTAACATTGTCACATGCAGTATTTTTTATAGAATTGTTATCATAAGTTGTGCCTAGTAACAGTTCAGTACTAATTCATTTAAGATAAAAAAAAATGGTGGTAATAAAAATACTTTAGTTCCTGGAGGTAGTATGCCAAGAAAAAAGTTTGAATATCCTGGCCTAAATCTATCGCATGATATTTGACCATATATTCAACAAAAGTCTGCTATACTTAAGCATTTGCTTTGAATAATAGGTCTGCTATTATTAAAGCCATGCTGTGTGACTGCTGTTAGTAGGAACTGAGATCTAAGGACATGTCCAGCTTTGCAGTATTGGGTTTGTATCAAGGTAACCAGGTGGTGCATCTCTTTGTGGGGTATTGGCTTAAAGAAGTTAGGAAACCACTGAGCTAAGCCACCGTACTGCCTCACCACCAGTAGGACCTTACAAATGCAGGTGCATTTAGACTACAATCAATTGAAACATCTTGACTACAGGCAGGAGATCTCCATTTAATTAAATATGACATATTTAATGGTGTACTGCACGATAATGTGCAGTGAATACACTTCACTTGAGCATTCCTAGTTTTCATAATCTTTCGCTGTCTCTGTTTAGCATTCATTTGCTCAGAGGTTGATGCGCTTGCTGCTTCCTGAGCAGCTCTTCTTTTCTCCACCCTAGCGGCCCGCTGCTTCTCTTCTTTCTTCTGCATCTTTTCACATTAAAATTGATTAAGTTAGTTTTTGTGTTGCAATTACTTAGGACATTTTCTTTAATTTTTCACTTAAGCTGGCACTTAAGTCTTCAACCTGCCTCAAGAATTTTTCTCAAAGGTGGTGGGGAATGAGAATGGCGCCCATATGCATGCGCTGCATGGCCGCCCTGCTGCGCGCTGCTAAGAGCTGATTCTACAATAAAATAAAAATAAAAAGAGTAATAAAAATCATCACCCCTATAGCGGATAGTAGACGTCACGTGGTATATGTGTACCAGATTTCAAGTAAATAGGTGAAACGGTTTGCGAGCTTCAGGTGATTTAAAATCCTGGACAGACAAACGAACAGCCACGGTAGCGTATTATATAAGAAGATAGGGTGAATACATGTTCTTCTTTTAGCTGCTCCCATTAGGGGATGCCACAGCGGATCATCTTTTTCCATATCTTTCTCTCCTCTGCATCTTGCTCTGTTAAACCCATCACCTAGATGTCCTCTCTTACCACATCCATAAATCTCCTCTTAGGCCTTCCTCTTTTCCACTAACCTGGCAGCTCTATCCTTAACATATACTCAGCATCTCTCCTCTGCACATGTCCAAACCAATGCAATCTCTCTTCTCTGACTTTGTCTCCAAACCGTCCAACTTGAGCTGACCCTCTAATGTACTCATTTCTAATCCTATCCATCCTCGTCACACCCAGTGCAAATCTTCGCATCTTTAACTCTGCTACCTCCAGCTCTGTGTCCTGTTTTCTGGTCATTGACACCTTCTCCAACCCATATAACTTAGCTGGTCTTACTACTGTGCTATAGACCTTCCCTTTCACTCTTTCTGATACGTGTCTGTCACAAATTACTCCTGACACTCTTCTCCACCCATTCCACCTTGCCTGCACTCTTTTTTTCACCTCTCTTCCACAATCCCCATTATTCTGTACTGTTGATCCCAAATATTTAAATACCTTCACCTTACACACATGTATTCTGTCTTGTTCCTACTAACCTTCATTTGTCTCCTCTGCAGAGCATATCTCCAGTTCTCCAGGGTCTCCTCAACCTGTTCCCTACTATCGCTACAGATCACAATGTCATCAGCAAACATCATAGTCTAACGGGGACTGCTGTCTAATCTTGTCTGTCAACCTGTCCATCACTATTGCAAATAAGAAAGGGCTCAGAGCTGATCCCTGATGTAATCCCACCTTTACCTTGAATGCATCAATCACTCCTACCGCAGACCTCACTACTGTCACACTTCCCTCGTACATTTCCTGTACAACTCTTACTTACTTTTCTGCCACTCCCGACTCCTTCATACAAAACCACAGCTCCTTTCAAGACACCCTGTCATATACTTTCTCCAGGTCCACAAAGACGCAATGCAACTCCTTCTTGCCTTCTGTATACTCCATCAACATCCTCACAGCAAGTATTGCATCTGTGATGCTATTTCTTGGCATGAAACCATACTGCTGCTCACTAATCATCACCTCACTTCTTAACCAAGCTTCCACTACTCTTTCCCATAATTTCATGCTGTGGCTCATCAGTTTTATCCCACTGTAGTTACTGCAGTCCTGCACATCCCCCTTATTCTTAAATATTGGCACCAGTACCTTTCTTCTCCACTCCTCAAGCATCCTGTCACTTTCCAAGATTCCATTAAACAATCTGGTTAAAAACTCCACTGCCATCTCTCCTAAACACCTCCATGCTTCCATAGGTATGTCATTTGGACCAATGGCCTTTCCATTTTTCATCCTCTTCCTAGCTGTCTTTACTTTCTCCTTGCTAATCCGTTGCACTTCCTGATTCATTATCTTCACATCATCCAACCTTCTCTCTCTCTCTTGTTCTCTTCATTCATCAGCTTCTCAAAGTACTTTTTCTGGTCAACACACTTCTCGCTTGTGAGTATGTTTCCATCGTTATCGTTTATCACTCTAACCGGCTGCACATCTTTACCTGCTCGGTCCTTCTGTCTAGCCAATCTGTACAGTTTCTTTTCTCCCTCCTTAGTGTCCGACCTCTCATACAACTCATCATACACCTTTTCTTTAGCCTTTGCCACCTCTCTCTTCACCTTGCGCCTTATCTCCTTGTATTCTTGTCTATTTTCTGCATCTCTCTGACTGTCCCACTTCTTCTTTGCCTTCCTCTTCCTCTGTACAATCTCCTGTACTTCCCCATTCGACCACCATGTTTCCTTTTCCTCCTTTCTCTGTCCAGATATCATGCCAAGCAACCTTTATTGCTGTCACCCTTACTACATCTGCTGTAGTTTCCCAACTGTCTGGTAACTCTTCACTATCACCCAGTGCCTGCTTCGCCTCCTTCCTAAAGTCAACCTTGCAGTCTTCCTTTTTCAACGTCCACCATTTGATCCTTAGCTACACTCTCACTCTGTTCCTCTTTTTGATCTGCAACGTCATCCTACAGACCACCATCCTATGCTGCTTAACTACACTTCCCCTGCCACCACTTTGCAGTCTTCAATCTCCTTCAGATTGACTCTTCTGCATAGGATCTAATTCCTCCACTCTTGTATGTAACCCTATGTTCCTCCCTCTTCTTAAAATACGTATTCACCACAGCCATGTCCATCCTTTTGGCAAAATCCACTATCATCTGACCTTCTTCATTCCTTTCCTTGACACCATACCTATCCATCACCTCCTCACTCCAAAAATCTTCTTTCTCATCCATCGCACACCCTACTTGTGGGGCATATGCACTAATAACATTCATCATCACACCTCCAATTTTCAGCTTCATAATCATTAATCTGTCTGACACTCTTTTCACCTTCAAAACACTCTTGACATACTGTTCCTTCAGAATAACACCTAACCCATTTCTCCTCCCATCCACACCATGATAGAACAGAATCCACCTCTAATCCACCTGGCCTTACATTTAGTCTCTTGCACGCACAATATATCAACCTTCCTTCTCTCCATTATATCTACTAACTCTTTCTGCTTACCAGTCATACTGCCAACATTCAAAGTTCCAACCCTCATGTTCCACTCTCTTTACCGTCCTCCTCTCCTGCCTCCGGACACATCTCCCTCCTCTTCTTCTCCTTCTTCGGCCAACAGTAGCCTAGTTTCCGCCAGCACACTGTTGGCAGTCGTCGTTAACCTGGGGCTCGACTGATCCGGTATGGAAATTTGTATTGTCCACATATTGCTTTGGCAAAATTTTACACCGGATGCCCTTCCTGACGTAACCCTCCCCGTTTATCTGGGCTTGGGACTAGCATGAAGAAACACACTGGTTTGTGCATCCCCTGTGGCTGGTTTCAGAGGGTGAATACATAGGGTTTGTTAATTTGTGGAGAGATATGTGTGGCGTTTTATTAGCCAGTGATCTGTGTTCTTATAATTTCCAGTAGCAGCTGCCACCCATAACTGATTGGTGACAACTTGCTCCTTACTAAAGTTTTTTAATTGAGTGATCAATTAAATGTTTCCTAAATTAAGTTAAAAAGTAATTGATTTTTTTAAATGGAAGGTTTGCTGGATCCAATGCAGGTGCTTTCATTTACATGTTAAAGTTATACATGATTGTCAACTGCAGGAAACGTCTTTCTTCAGATGAAAATCAGTTACTGCATACCGTTGGATACCCTGTTGCCAGAAATTTTTTTGTCACTGTGAACTAGTGCTGGGCAGTATACTGGGTCATACCAAAAACCGTTTTTTATTTTTGCTATGATATTGATTTTTTTTTTATATCGCAACACCGGTTTTAATAGCCTAAACAACGTTCGGAACGTGGCGCAGCAGGAAACTGTTTAAGGGGGGACCTTTTTCACTGCTGCACCCCTATACATGCATGCAACAAAGTACATGCATTAGTGGAGGTATTGAGCGGATGAAAAATGGACAGAGAACATTCTGAAACTGAAGCGGTAGCAGACGATAAAGTTGAATATAATGACACAGAAGAACTTTTGCCGAAAAAAGGAGCCGTGTCTGTTGTCGGGAGATACTTTGGTTTTAAAAGGTTGGATGTGGACCATTATGTTCAAATCTGTTTATACTGTTTCTATAGTACTGGATAATACTGCAAGCCAAGTTGTACTTGTTTTATTTTTTTTCAATACTGTGTAATGTACCTGGATACTGTGTAATAGTGTGACGACATGTTGACTTTATTCTCGACATTTCCACTTTAATGTCGACTCTTATGACAAGAATAAAATTGACATGCTGGCTTTATTCTCGTAATTTGTCATTAAAGTAGAACATCGTAAACTAAACTTAATCTTAAAATGAATATTTAATTTACTAGATTTTCTCAAACATCGTCATAAGTTATGTATCACATTAAATGCTTTGTGTTGTGTTCCCCGATCTATGTTAATTGCTATGTGCTTCTTAAACTGACTTCCTCTTGCACTAAGAGGAGGTACAGGCAGTGCTCGACATACACACAATGCATTCATTTCATGATATTCCTGCTCCCTGAACATTTAGAATGCTAAGATAAATACTTGATATAATTTTCATAATGAAATGCATTAAAGCATGTATTAATCATGTGCGGGCATGGTGGTATGGAGGTTGCACTGCTGTCTGAGTCCTGAGTGTTCCCTGCCTTGAATTTGCATGTTTTTCTGGTGGGTTTACTCGGCATGCTTCAGTTTCCTTTCAGAGTTACGTGGTTTTGTTATGCTTGACCCTGCTAGTGTTTGTGTTGCTCATATTCACCCTACGATTAGCTGGCTCCTCGTTCAGGATTTGCTCCTGCCTCGCACACAATGCTTGCTGGGATGGGCACAATCCTGAATGGATGGCATATTTAAACATGTATAACGAAGATTTTTTTAAAGTTCTGAACACTCCATGGTCCAAGTTTATAACTAATTTTAATTTCACAAAGATGTTTATCATGTGGTGATTGGGTATGTAGAGAAAGAAAAAGATAGAATAGGAACTCTGGGTTTGGTACGTCAGATAGAGACAGCATGCATGCAATATAGAAAGCCTGTTCAGAAGAACACCCATTGAATTCTGTGTTCGTGTCTCCGACCACCAGATCACAAAGCCAACATTTACACAATATTTAAGTTTAACCTGTGTGATACCCATTCATACATCCAGTTTTTTGAAGCCTCGTTGCACCTTCCATAAAGTTCTCTACACTGAATGTACACCCGCCTCACTACTGTGCATGTTTAATACCTGCTTTAAAGCATTTCATCATGAAAATATTAAGTATTTATCTTAGCATTCTAAATGTTATGAGAGAAGGAATATCATGAAGTGAGTGGATTCTGTGTGGCGATCCCTAACTGTGCCTCCTCTTAGTGCGGAGGAGGTCAGTCTTAAGAAGCGCACAGCGATTAACAACTGGGTCTGGGAACACTTAACACAAAGCATTTAATGTGCTACATTAACTTATGATGGGGTTTGAGAAAATCTATTAAGTTAAAGAAGAAGAAGTTTAGTTTACGACATTCTAGTTTAATGACAAAATAAACTGAGAATAAAGTGTAAATGGTGACTTTAATCTCAACATAAGCATCAAGACTAAAGTGGAAATGTTGAGAATAAAGTCAGCATGTCGACTTTATTCTCGACATATAGTTTTCTTTTTTTCTTCACCATGGCCATAATACGCTTCCATAGGGCTATACCACAAATAGCATTATAAATGCACGTTGCAGTTTTATTATTTATGTAAATAGCTTAGCTTGAAGCAAGGTCCATATTAATGCAATTTGCCTTAATGATAGTTCAGTTGGTAAAGATGTTTTACCAAGTTGCACTTGTATTGTTTTATTTTATTTTTATTTGGTGAATATTGTGTAATGCACCTGGACTTGAAGTCTTGAAGTAATAGTATTATTACTAGAAGTTGCACTATTATTTATTTTATTGTTATTATGTATTAGTTTAAATATTATGCAGTTTAATGATGGTAAAGTTGTTTAAAAAGTCACTTTAAAGTGTCAGTGCACAGAGATTGTTAACATTAACAGAAAGTGTAGTTGGTTTACAAAAAATATTCAGTATTTATTGCTTTTCTAAGACATGTTCAGTGCAATACAACTTTTGAAAAGCACCTCTGAATATTTTACTAAGTCTAAATGCCTCTTTGGATTGTTCAAAATATGTTGTCAAAATTTTACCTCAAGATGTTTGCACAATTTGTTCAAAAAAAAGGTACTATATTTTGACTGCAACTGTCATGCAGTGTGATTCCTGCTCTTCATTAAGTGCCACCTCTTGAAAACTATCACTTTATGGGGCTATGCAAACCTGTATTAATACTTGTGTGCACATTAAAATGTTTTTTGTACAATGCTCATGACAGTGAAAGAAGTTATTCGTAGCCAGTCTTCTGCAGTAATTGCAGTGGAAAATGTGGTTAACATCCACTCATACATGGGGAAAAAATACCGTCGATTACCATGAAACCAGTATAATTTTAAAAATACTGTGATATAGAATTTTGGTCGTACCGCCCAGCACTACTGTGAACATGTCATTTTAATCTGTGTTTAACTATGAATTCTTAGAGAAATCAGGTTAATCAAATTTTTTGTATTAGCTTTATTGCAGTTCTTTTATTTTAGAGTACTTTAAAATATACCATATAGATAAGTAAAAAAGTATGCTAAACTTTTTATATTACATATTCATTTGTAAAACCATTTTAACACTGCATGGTATTTATTAATGAGTAATCGTTCATTAATTGATTTTCCTGAAGTGATTTTGACCTTGTACAGAGCCATTTGAGGGTTTTTTTTATTCTTATTTTGGAAAAATTTTAACAGATGATGTTATGTCCCAACTGATTTATAAAATTAATGCTATGTTTAACTGCAAATAAAAGAGTCTTTGTACTTGGGTTTGGCAATAAAAAACACTTTTTGCTGTACAATTTAGTTCAATGAAATATGTAAAATCTGTAAAGTCTATTAAGTGTATGTAAAAGGTGTAATAGAAACCATTCACACAGAGCTCTTTGCATAACAAAATTCAGTGAAGTGGCATCAAATATGGGAACATGCAAATGGTTTATTTAGTAAATATTTTGAAATCACTGTGTTTTTGTGCATTAAGAATGTCCTGTACAAATCATATTTATACAGCACAAACTTTTTTTACTAGCTAATATGTATCATTTTAGTTTACAACAAGTGTTTTAGTATAAATTGTTTAATGTTTTTGTTTGTAATATCGTAATAAATATATTAATTACAATATTCTCTGGTATGTCAGTTTTTTTTCAGTGAAATGAAGTCAGTTTAATATATACACATTTAATTTTTATTATTGACATTTTTTTCTCTTTTAAGATAGTTTGACTCCAGCATGCTATTTCAAATTATTAGAACTCCCCTTTTAATGAGCAATCGAATACGCAGTTGGACCCTGTTCACTTCTTCTTCTTTCGGCAACTCCTGTTAGAGGTTGCTACAGCAGATCATCTTCTTCCATATCTTTTTGTCCTGCGCATCTTGTTCTGTTACACCCATCACCTGCATGTCCTCTCTCACCACATCCATAAACCTTCTCTTAGGCCTTCCTCTTATCATCTTCCCTGGCTGCTCTACCCTTAGCATTCTTCTCCCAATATACTCAGCATCTCTCCTTTGCACATGTCCACACCAACATAATCTCGTCTCTCTGACTTTGTCTCCCAACTGTCCACCATGAGCTGACCCTCTAATGTATTAATTTTTAATTCTATCCATCCTCGTCATGCCCAGTGCAAATCTTAGCATCTTTAACTCTGCTACCTCCAGCTCTGTCTCCTGCTTTTTGGTCACAACAAGGCTACCTACTAATCTTTGACTCTTAATTAAAATTCCCAGTCATAAACTTTTGAATGTTTTTATGAAATTGTTTTATATAAGGAAACAAATGAAGGTGAAAATAGGTGTGTGGACAGAAATTACCTAATATAAAAATTTAGTGGTATAAGCTAATGATTAGACAGAATATTAGTATAGATAGACCAATGGAAAAGGTGAAATATAAAAAGCTTTAAAATGGTAAAGTGCAGTGCCAAATGATGATGCCCTTAGCATACAAACAATATTACTGAACAACTTTCTAACCAGTGGAGGAAAAGAATAAGCAGGTTGCGAAAATGAATAGATGGAAGGGCATCACATAGCTTAAGGGCAAGTTTAAATGGTACAATTCCTCGTCCTCTAAAATATAAATTACATAGGATATGGGGCATTTCTAGAATTTTATATTTTTGAATTTTAAATGGCAGGACACTAGAGTAAAAGCAGCAATAACTTCATTATATGTCTTCTTGACTTTTTATTTTTTTTATTTTACTGTTTTGATTACAGTAATTATATGATATAAAATAAATGATGTTTGTTTTATTGGATGGCTTTAACTTAAGTTTTTGCTATTAAGTATTAATTATATTTATGTATGAAAAAGTGAATATAACTATTATGCCATTTTTTTTTTCTTTTCAATGGTAGATTTTTGTGCATTTATTTTCTTTGTTTCTTTTTTTAGAAATCAGATTCTCTCACACATGAGGCTTTGATTAAAAGAGCAGCATCTTTAGTAACCGACAGCAGCAACACATATTTGTCACAAACAAGCCTTGCTTTAATTGAAGCCCTCACAGAATACACAAAGGTAATATATTTTCTTTAGACACTTTGAAACAAAAAGAAACATAATAATTTGTTTGCTTTTGCAACAAGATAAAGAATAAGGACTGTTTTAATTAAAACTGTCTAGATTTTCCACATAGGTTAGAAATAAGCAACAGTATATTGGATGTCTAGACTTTTGGCTTGGGAGAATTACTCTATGTTGTAGTTTATTTTAAAATATTAAACTGTTTTTGTAGTTTCTGTTTACCTATTGAGTTTGTAACCTGAGATGACAACTTTTTGTTCTCTGAACAAGTCAATGTTTTATGTGGTGTAGACTTTTATTTATGCCAAAATTTTGTGCTTCAGACTTTAAAAGCTAACAACTGGTAAAGATTATGATTATTTTGGCATTTTTTAAAAATGTTTTCATCTTTTTTTTACATAGCTCATGGCCCTATTTAAATTTGTATGAGTATTGTAATGTAACTTCATAAATATAGAAAAATGTTGAGTATTTTTCTGTTGTTTTTAAGAACAGTAGCATGGGCACCTCTTTTTTTTCCCACTGAATGTTTAAAATTTAACAAATGTTTTAAGAATCATGCACAAACAGAAAAGAGAGAGTTGTATATTTCAGTATTTATATACTTTATATTACATTTTTTGTCATAAATGGTTAATTCTGAAAGTGCTTCCTCACATTCAATAAAAATAAGGAATTCTTTCCTGGAGGTGTAGAAATTAATGATATAACAGCTTACAAACAATGCAGATGCTATAAACACTTACTCTTGTCTCTTTTTCAATATGGAATAAGGAATTTATATATAGTTCTTGATTTTTTTTACGAATTTGTGCCTGACTCTGAACTTTATGTGTTTGAATGTTTACACTCAAAACAACATTGGAAAAAATCATTCTTATTTAGTGTCTAATACTAAGCAAAATGCTCATTCTTATACAAAACTTTTATATGTAGACCAGCTGATTACCCAGTGGCTTCGCTCACTGAGCGCAAGGGAAAAAAATAAAATGTAGTATATAAATTACTAAACAGTAAAACATTAACATTTAAGAAGTAAAGATACATTGAGCACTACTGGAGTGGTTTAGGGTAAAGTACATTTTAAAGGCGCTATAACACAACAGGTAAGTAGTGCTAACAGCAGCTTAAATGTATTTGAATCATCTCTCAGTAGAAGATCCCTTGTGAAAGGTGCTACACGACTGGTGTGGTATATAAATAACATTTTGTATGTGATCCTACAAATTTCTGCCTGACAACGGTGCACTATGTGCCTGTGATTTAAGAGAAAAATTATTCTAAGAAATGTGGACGCTGCCCTTCCGTGCTTAACAGGCAGAAGGTCCAAATAACTCCCAAGTTCAATATTTTACATGAAGAGGTCGGTACATCTTCTTAGATGTAAACCCTACATGTTGTTAAAAGAATTCATCATAAAATCAACCTTGAATGTTGCAGGGTTTTAGTGACCCAAACTCACCTTAAGGTATGTAAGTAGTAAGTAGTCGTGCAGTGCAAATTACTTACTTCGATGGCGGCGATTACACTTATTTGCAAAGATTTCCACCTTCCCAGGAGCCGACGGGGCACTTGAAGTGTCACAAACAGTGCAAGAAGAGAGGACGCTGCTCAAAACTGCGAAGCTCTCGACCCAGTGGAGGAGCCCGACATTCCACACCTTTCAGCGTCCAATTTGTTCTCATGACCCGTCGTCGCTGAAGGCGGTCTTGTCTTCACATTGTTTACAGCTCGGCGCAGTTAAAAAGTAGAGAGACGTACTGGCAATTAAAAAAAAGTTACAATGTGGCAGTTTCCGCGACAGTGACGTGGACGAATAAATAAAACTTCTCTGTCAGAAAGCGCCTGGCGGCGGACGGCTCAACGCTGGAGTCCAGATAGGAGGGCTGGGAGAGGGCAACGCGGGGCGCACTTCTATGGGGTAGATCAGTGTGTTTGTGTTTATTTCTTTTCAATATCAGTAAAATAACTCTCACACAAATAACAATTCGTAAAGACAATATAAAAATGGCGTCCACAAACGAAGTGATTAATTCCTGTATTATAATATGTTCTGTGGTCATACGTAATTTCCATTTCGCGTGGTCATACGTAATTTCCGTTTCAAAAACGAAAAGAGTTTATATATATATATATATATATATATATATATATACTAGTAGAATACCAAGCCGCAGCGGAGAAGTAGTGTGTTAAAGAAGGTACCAAAAGAAAAGGAAAAATTTTAAAAATAATGTAACATGGTTGTTAATGTAATTGTTTTGTCATTGATATGAGTGTTGTTCTCATATCTATCTATCTATCTATCTATCTATCTATCTCTATATATATATATATATATATATATATATATATATATATATATATATATACCCGCTTGGTAGCGGAGAAGTAGTGTGTTAAAGAAGGAAAGAGAAAGAAAAGGAAACATTTTAAAATAACGTAACATGATTGTCAATGTAATTGTTTTGTCACTGTTATGAGTGTCGCTGTGATATATATATATATATATATATACAGCAAAATAACCAGCTTTGCAGCGATGTCATGTGTTAAAGAAGTTATGAAAAGAAAAGGAAACATTTTAAAAATAATGTAACATGATTGTCAAAGTAATTGTTTTGTGTATTTGGCGGCAGCGTCACAAAGTTGTTTTGGTAGCTGCATCAGAAAATGTACCACTGACGCCTGACACGCCTCCTTTTACTGTTTTCTCACAGCTTGGATTGCTGCTGTCATATATATATACACACACACATACATACATACATACATACATACATATCTATATCATATCTACATATCTATATACATATCTACATATACACATATATATATATATATATATATATATATACATATCTACATCATATATACACACACATACATACATACACACACACAAATTATATATATGTGTGTATGTATGTGTGTGTGTGTGTATATATATACACATACATATACTTGTGTGTATGTTTGTATGTGTCTATATGTGTGTGTATAGGTTTGGTCACTGAGTGCAAGGGAAAAATAATAAATTATAGTCTATAAGTTATTAAACAGTAAAACATTAACGTTTTAAGAAGTACAGGTACATTGAAATTACATTTTCTATGTGAACGCTCAAATTTGTGCCTCTGGTAATGTGCCTTACCGGCATTTAAAGAAAATTAGTTTTGTGTCCTCTGCAGTGTTAAGAGAGAAAGGCTTTGGTTTGGGATAAAAGAAAAAAAGGTGTAAAGAAAGGAAAGTTGCCTTTTTCTTTTATATAGTATAGAGAGATGTGTTCGCTGACGTTATGATCGCCTTTTGGGGACAGTCGCGTGGGTCTTGTGTAGACTGGTGAGACGTCCCCGCCATTAATCGGCTGTGATGGCACTGTCAGTCCTCCACCCTGTGCGTGTCTTCATAATCCGAGCTGAGGACCTCATAATCGTATACGTGCAAAAGAAAGTGTGAATCGCCTTAATATTATTTTGCCGTGGTGTAGAAAAGGGGTCCCGTGTTTGCACTTGTCTGGGCTATAGCGCAGGGGGAGGATGAAAAAAATTAAAAGTGTTCACTTTGACTTAAGGCAGAAGCGCAGTCAGCGTCTCAAAGGCCGGCACAGCTATGCAGCGCTGGCTGCTCGACTTTTGCTGGGCAGGAGACCCCAGTTTTGCAGACACGCTCATGATATCAAAAGTCTCAGCGCTCTTTGGAGGTCATTCATATATATATATATAGCAAAATACCCGCCTCGAGCGGAGAAGTAGTGTGTTAAAGAAGTAATGAAAAGAAAAGGAAACATTTTAATAATAACGTAACATGATTGACATTGTCATGAGTGTTGCTGTCATATATATGCCTGCCTAAATAAGTCACCCTCGCTTTGCTCTTACTTTTTACCGCTCATTTAATCATGGCTAGTGGCGGAAAAATTATAAAATGGAAGGAGGATGGCTTTACCAAAACAATTATTGATGGCTTAATCGATTATTCATAAAGCTTGAATTGGTGATCTGTTTTTCTGTGTTAACCTCATATTTTTCATACTTCTTCTCAAACTAAGGTGGTGCGAGGGTAAAATGAATCGGGATGCGCTTGATCAATGTAATCGTGTACCAGGAAATCATGCATTGACAAAAGCTCCCTTTGCTTGTAATGCAAAGTGTGATTAAATGCATTATTTTTAACGTTATGGAGCACATGCATCAAGCTTCTCAGCTGTGCTTGTGCTAAGAAAAGGAAAGATTTTAAAAATAACGTAACACGATTGTCAATGTGACCTTTTGTAAGTAGTGCCTGGAGGATTCAGTGTGTAGAAACTCTAGAGACAGCGTGTGTATTAACTTGTGGATTTTTCTGTGAGTATTTGGTGGCAGTCTGACGAAGTTGCTTCGGAAGACGGCGTGAGCGGAGCTCAGCTCAGAGCGAAATAGATGAATGGGAGGGGAGATGATGACGTGACTCCCCCACCCGCCTTTAACTGTCAATCCCCCACAAACACAGTCTCTGAATTTGCATAAGCACACCCCTTCACCTACAATTTTAACTTAGTTACAAAGTGATCAAAACTCTCGTTTATATCCCGTCGCCCTCTCATTAAACTTGTATCCCGCATTACCTGTGGGCATGTGAAACGCCAGCGTAGCCTGTCTATGAACTTAATTTAAAGTTTAGGTTTACACCTTGCTTTCTTTCCGAGGTAGCAGCACTCATGAATATGGTAGTATATGTCACTCGCTCGCTTCTTATTGTTTCGCTGCCTTCTCAATTACTGTATATAATGCATGTTTTCTTAAGCGCTTTTTGGAGGTCTTCCTGGTTTTCTACGCACTGTGTTGACAGTCAGTTCACGTGATTACGTGGGAGGCGTGATGATGTCACACGAAACTCCGCCCCCCCCCCACGTCTTTCCAGCTCAACCCAATTACAGTTAATGGAGAAAAATACCTTCCAGTTATGACCATTAGGCGTAGAATTTCGAAATGAAACCTGCCCAACTTTTGTAAGTAAGCTGTAAGGAATGAGCCTGCCAAATTTCAGCCTTCTACCTACACGGGAAGTTGGAGAATTAGTGATGAGTGAGTGAGTGAGTGAGTGGCTTTGCCTTTTATTAGTATAGATATATATAGATTTAAATGCAAGGTGTATTTGCTTAAGTACAGGAAAAAAGAGCATAAACATAAAATCACAGTGGCTTTAATTATTACATATTATTGCAATATAAAAAGCCTTACAAGCAGCTGTACTAGGCTAAAATATTCATTATTGATTTATATGTTGTCACAACAATAACCAAGAGACATTGGGAAGGTTTGGGGCAGCCACCCGTATATTATTTCCTGGCTGCAAAATCTGTCAAAAGACAAAGACATGTTTACACAACTGAGTCCAAAACAGAACTGAGTATCATCTTTAAGATGGCGGCTTTTAAACCCTCACGGGGTAAGTGATGTCATCAGGACCAGAACCAGAAATGACGTCATTGACCATCCCAAAACGGGCCGGGATTTCCTGAGAATGGTCTGTAAGGAATTGAGGGAGAGAATTAGCGCACTTCGCCACCCCCTGGTCCGGCATGAAACTACATTTATTCAGGCCCTTTGGTTGTCCCCTAAACACGCATGTATGACAATGTCTATAGTAAAGTATATGCCTCCCGTTTTGTTTTTTTTTTTATATAATCCAAAAAATATTAAGACCATACTGTATTCTTCAAAGTATGTTTATATTTATAGTCTAAATTAAAAGTGGGAATGTAGTGGCTAAACTATTTACAATTTTATATGTAAATATATAATATTATGTATTATGTGTATGTATTTATAACTAAATCAACTGCACACTTAACAGGAAGTCAAGATATGTATTTACAACGTAAATCTTTCCTTTTAAACTTTCCTTTAAAACCTTTTACAATCTTTGCTACTAGTTAACTAATTTTATAATTGAATAAATTCTGTTCAGTGCTTTCGATAAATACATGTCTATGGCATATGAGTTAAATGTGCCTTTTTTTCCCAGATTATATCTCCTAAAGATTTGCCTCTGTCAGGTTTACAACTGATGAATCCTGAGAGAGTTAAATTAAAACTTATTTTGACTGTATGATTAGGTGCTTCCCTTTTTTTATTTTGAAGGATTGTTTTTTTCTCTTTTAGGCAGTATATACCTTGATTTCCCTTCAGAAACGTTACATAAATATGATTGGAAAAATGAATCCAAAGGAGGAGAATGAAATATGGCAAGTTATAATTAGTCTTCGTGTGGAAGTAGGTATTTAAGTGATTTTAAGTTAATTTTGTAATGCATGAATTAAGGATGCTCTGATCAGGTTTTATAAGGCTGATACCAATCACTGATTTTACTGAACTGGGCGATTCCGGTACCGATTCCATGTTACTCCAGTTAGTTTCAAGGAATCTGCTTGCATATTTCCCGTCCATTCAACACAGTAAATCTTTGTTTCTTGATGTTCCAAGAACTCTGTATGGAAGAAATAAAATTTGGAAAGAAAGAAATATTTGAGACAGGAACCAGGAAGGAGGAAACTTGTACATTGGGTCTTGTATTTTCTCTACATCAAATGCTGAAGAGGGAGCATTCATCACTGTATTATATTACAGAATAATCAAAAAATTGGCAGAGGTCCATTTTTATAAACAACTGAATTTACATAACGGTGCTAAATTAATCCTGACATTTATTCTGCTTGGTTTGTTGGCTTACAAACCCAAATAACTTATCTAAATAAAAGTCTATTTTACTACACTCTTGTTCTTCCCATATCTCTTAGGTTTCACTATCACCCTTGAAATATCTGTGTATATGACAACTGTCCAGTCTTGCTGTTTGAGACATCTAATGATCTCATAATCATCTACTAGTACATTTTGTATTACATCAACCATTCTTCTAGTACATTGTTGTATTTTATTTACTTAATCATTTTAGTGGTTCTCTTCATGACATTTCTAAAACAAATATTTGAATATGTACTGCAAACCAAAATACTTACCGGTAAGTATTGTTAACTCCAAATTATTCTCTCACAGTCCCTCCTTTGGGATTTCTTAAAGTCCTACTTTAACTTGAAGTTGACTAGTTCTTCTACTAACTCTGTTTCTAATTGTATCAATTGTGTGGATGATATTGGCATTACATGCTTTCCTTTATAAATCTCAGATTTGTGTCCCATAAATTCATAACTTCTAAGTATGATGATAAAACATTGTATTCAACTGTTTGCTTAATGTCATACTTTTTCCTTTGTTAAAGTAACTAGTTGCTGTGTTATCCAGTAAATGTTAGCTATGTTAGTTTACAAAAATTTACCTAGTCCTATATTTTGTATTTGTGATCAGACTATTTAATACTGTTGGTGATGACAAATACAGCACAACGAATAATTTTTAAACCTCAAAAGCTACTATCTTAGTCGCAAAGACTTATACAACAATGACCAGAGAGACTCCTCATATAAACAGTCTTGCTTGCATCCTCATGCTCACATCCAATAAGTTGCCCTGATTTATCTTCACTTGTGATCTATGCTATAGTAGGTTACCACCTTTGTTCCATTAACACTAGAATACCTGAAGCCTGTGAAAATTTTCATTGTCCCTGTCCACATTAATTTTCCTGACATACACAAGGAACCTCCAATGTCATTATCACATTTGCCTTTATTTTGCAAATGTGTCGATTAGCAGCACTGTGCCTTCACTCACCCATCCCCCACTCAGCCAACTGAATGACCTTCCTGACACAGTAGCAAACTGTATTTATCCTCCCCAGCCAGAATTCTAATTTAGAGCTCACAGCAACATCATTTGAACAGTTTATTTTTATTCAGTTTTATTCTTGAATAAAAGCACACTTGCTTCATTTTACTTTGTTTGAAAGTGTTTTATATTCAGGAAATGCTTCTTGTAGGAAGCGACAACGATTGCTATAGTACATATGAGACTTCTTAGGTGCATACACAGTCACCGTGGTGCTGCCAGTTCTAAACGCTAGTATGGAGCATCCCTTGCATCTTGAAATATCTTTAACTGGAGGTGGATGTTTCCATTGTACCTTGTTTCAGAATAGAAGACACTAAGAATATCAGTCTGTACAAAATAAAGACATTCGCAAGCATGTGTATGTTTGCGTATATCATCTTAAACTGGTGACATTTGATACAGTAAACATATACTCTTGATTTTAGTCTGTAACAGTCTGTATATTTATGTAATAATATTCCCAGTCTATATTCATACTCGTAATGGTGGAATCTTTTTCAAGGGCGGCACATGAGGGGTTTATATGCAAAGTCCTCTGTAATGATTCAACAGAATGTAGACTTGCCAAAACAATTGAAACGTTCATGTTCAATGCAACTCCTTATTCAGGAAAGGACCATAGTTGCCCCACGTGACAAAGACTTTCCAAAAATGTTGTCAAGAAGCTTATGGAGCAGTTTCTGGATAAGGGCGGAACTGTAACATCTATGAGCGATGGAATGCTATTATTATTTCCTTCTGTCAATGAGGCAGCAGCATATTCATTGTCCTTCCTGCATATCTGGTTGATGTGGTTGAAAATGAAACACACAAACACACACATGCATTCAAATGTCTTTGGTTTGTACGGGCTGATATTTGGGCATCAGTTTTTACACATTCACAGCAATATGTCACTTGAACAATTTGTTTTTCTTTGGTTTCATTCTTAAATAAAAGCACACCTTTTGTGAAAATGTTTATATGATATTTGGGCTACACGTCACATTCTTCTTTTTCTTCTTTTGGCTACTCCCATTAGGGGTTACCAAAGCAGATCATCTTCTTCCATATCTTTCTGTCCTCTGCATCTTGTTCTGTTACACCCATCACCTGCATGTCCTATCTCACTACATCCATAAACCTTCGATTAGGCCTTCCTCTTTTCCTCTTCCCTGGCAGCTCTATCCTTAGCATCCTTCTCCCAATATACCCATCTCTCCTCTGCACATGTCCAAACCAACGCAATCTCGCCTCTCTGACTTTGTCTCCCAACAGTCCAACTTGAGCTGACCCTCTAATGTACTCATTTCTAATCCTATCCATCCTCGTCACACCCAGTGCAAATCTTAGCATCTTTAACTCTGCTACCTGCAGCTCTGTCTCCTGCTTTCTGGTCAGTGCCACTGTCTCCAACCCATATAACATAGCTGGTCTCACTTCTGTCCTGTAGACCTTCCCTTTCATTCTTGCTGATACCAATCTGTCACAAATTACTCCTGACTCTCTTCTCCATCCGTTCCAACCTGCCTGCACTCTCTTTTTCACCTCTCTTCCACAATCCCCATTATTCTGTACTGTTGATCCAAAGTATTTAAACTCATCTACTTTCGCCAACTCTAGTCCCTGCATCCTCACCATTCCAATGACCTCCCTCTCATTTACACACATGTATTCGTTCTTGTTCCTACTGACCTTCATTCCTCTCCTCTCTAGAACATATCTCCACCTCTCCAGGGTCTCCTCAACCTGCTCCCTACTATCGCTACTAATCACAATGTCATCAGAAAACATCATAGTCCACGGGGACTCCTGTCTAATCTCGTCTGGCAACCTGTCCATCACCATTGCAAATAAGAAAGGGCTTAGAGCCGATCCCTGATGTAATCCCACCTCTAACATGAATGCATCCGTCACTCCTACCGCAGACTTCACCACTGTCACACTTCTCTCATACATATCCTGTACAAATCTTACATACTTCTCTGCCACTGCCAACTTCTTCATACAATACCATAGCTCCTCTCGAGGCACCCTGTCATATGCTTTCTCCAGGTCCACAAAGACACAATGCAGCTCATTCTGGCCTTCTCAAAACTTCTTCATTAACATCCTCAGAGCAAACATTGCATCTGTGGTGCACTTTCTTTCTCTTAAAAACTCCACTGCCATCTCTCCTAGACACCTCCATGCTTCCGTAGGTATGTCATCTGGACCAACGGCTTTTCCATTTTTCATCCTCTTCATAGCTGTCCTTACTTCCTCCTTGGTAATCCATTGCACTTCCTGATTCACTATCTCCACATCATCCAACCTCATCTCTCTCTCTCGTTCTCTTCATTCATCAGCCTCTCAGAGTACTCTTTCCATCTGCTCAACATACTCTCCTCGCTTGTGAGTAAGTTTCCATCTTTATCCTTTATAACCCTAACCTGCTTCACATCTTTCCCAGCTCGGTCCCTCTATCTAGACAATCGGTACAGGTCCTTTCCTCCCTCCTTAGTGTCCAACCTCTCATACAACTTATCATAAGCCTTTTCTTTAGCCTTCGCCACCTCTCTCTTCAGCTTGCGCCTTATCTCATTGTACTCTTTCTACTTTCTGCATTTCTCTGACTATCCCACTTCTTCTTTGCCATCCTCTTCCTCTGTATACTCTCCTGTATTTCCTCATTCCACCACCATGTTTCCTTTTCCTCCTTCCTCTTTCCAGATGTCACACCAAGCACCCTTCTTGCTGTCACCCTTACTACATCTGCTACACTGCCTAGTGCCTGTGTGACCTCCTCCCTAAACTCAACCTTGCAGTCTTCCTTTTTCAACTTCCACCATTTGATCCTTGGTTCTGCCCTCACTCTCTTCCTCTTCTTGATCTCCAGCATCATCCTACAGTCCACCATCCTATGCTGCTTAACTACACTTTCTCCTGCCGCCACTTTGCAGTCTACAGTCTCGTTCAGATCAACTCTCCTGAATAGGATTTAATCTACCTGTGTGCATCTTCCTCCACTCTTGTACGTAACCCTATGTTCCTCCCTCTTCTTAAAATACGTATTCACCATAGCCATGTCCATCCTTTCGGCAAAATCCACTATCCTCTGACCTTCTTCATTCCTCTCCTTGACACCATACCTACCCATCACCTCCTCGTCTCCACTGTTCCCTTCATCAACATACCCATTGAAATCCGCTCCAATCACCACTTTCTGTCCCTTGGGTACACTGTTCATCACTTCATCCAACTCACTCCAAAAATCTTCTTTCTCACCTATTGCACACCCAACTTGCTGTGCATATGCACTAACAACATTCATCATCAAACCTCCAATTTCCAGCTTCATAATCATTACTCTGCCGACACTCTTTTCACCTCCAAAACACTCTTGACATACTTTTCCTTCAGAATAACTCCTACCCCATTTCTCGTCCCATCCACACCATAATAGAACAATTTGAATGCACCTCCGATCCACCTGGCTTTACTCCCCTTCCATTTAGTCTCTTGCACGCACAATATTTCAACCTTGCTTTTCTCCATCATATCTGCTGTCTCCCGTTACCAGTCATACTGCCAACATTCAAAGTTCCTACCCTTAGTTCCACTCTGTTTACTTTCCCCCTGCCTCTTCACCCCTTCTTCTCCTTCTTCGGCCAACAGTAGCCCAATTTCTGCCAGCACCCTGTTGGCTAACAGTATTTAGTGGCGTTTGTTGTTAACCCGGGGCTCGACTGATCCGGTATGAATTGTACCAAATTGACAATTTGTATTGTTGTCTGCATATTTATTTGGCAAAATTTTACACAGAATGCCCTTCCTGACTTAACCCTCCCCATTTATCCGGGCTTGGGACTGGCACAAAGAAACACACTGGTTTGTCCATCCCCTGTGGCCGGGTTATAATACAGTATGTTGTTATTACTATAACATATGAAATATTTTGTATTTTATATATGTGTTCAGCAGTTCTTGCCTCACATTTCCTGTTTCATCCTACATTTGCATAGATTGTTGTAGACACCAAACACACATGAAATGTATTTATTTCAAATAAGAATATATCATTTACCTTGTTTCGTTATACCATGTTCTTTATTTGAAAACTAACAGTGTCAGATCGGGAGAAGTGTGGTAAAGATGTGGTACAGCAAAACAAGTGTGCGTTAATTCAAGAATAAAACTGAATTTAAAAAAAAATGTTCAATTGACAAGAAGATACCAAGAAGAAATGATTCACCTATGCTTGAGTGTGTGCTTTTATTCCTTCCTTTTACAAGTACTATAAATTTACACAGGCTGTTACAGACTCCGAACTAATGTATGTTTTTATTATATAATATAATAAATATGATAATAGCTGCTCACTAGTGAAAGAGCTAAATGCAGGGAGGACTTGGGATTCGAACCAAGAAACTGCAGCAACTCTAACTGTGCACCACCTGAGCATATCTGAAACACAGCTGTGTTTACACTGTGAAATACACACACATGCATTCAAATGTGTTTATCTCATACAAAAATTATATTTGGGCTCTTTTTTTTTCACATTGACAGGAACATGTAAATTGAAAAAAATATTTTTTTCAAGGTTTATTCTTGAATAATATCATAGTTGTTTTGTTTTACCCAGGGGTGCACATATGTTTTTTTTCAGGTTCTCAGTGTTGCATTAGAAGATGTTGTTTGGTACCCTTTAGAGGTCATTATCTGACTATGCATCCTCCTCATGTTCCTCTGCCGCCTCCTCTTTTTTTCTGCCTTCCCCACTGGCCTCTTCTGTGTTAGCAGAAAATGTACTCACTGCTTCCTGGTTGATCCTACAATGAGCTGTTTGCTTCCATAGTTCCATATTAGTATTTGGGTCAAATGTCTCTGTGGTCATCTTGGACACATGTATATTCATCAGAGATGAGAGGCAAGTATGTGACAGGTGGAATCTGTACTTGAGAGATTCATATTTAATTTCAAACTCATGATTTAAATCACTCAGCACATGAACCTTTTCCTGCCAGCATCAGCATTGGTCCCATTGGTGTCTTTCCTGTACTTGCCCTCACCATCAAGCAAAAGTGTGAACTGTCCAATGGCTGCCGTCAGTTCAGCTTTGCATTCACCAATGGTCAGCCTTTCCTGCTGAAATCTGAGAGACGTGAGCTGCAAAATGCTGCCAATGTCCAACATGTTGGCCAGAAAACAGTGAAAACCTGCTGTGCAGACTTCCTGTAGGCTAGTGTTATCAGTTGTAGCTAGCTGAATTTGAGTAGCAGGTAACTTAATATTTTAATAGTCTCATCTTTCACAAAGGCAATGCCATTCCCACCACTTAGTTTTTTTAGTACTTCTATTTTTTGCACCACTTTTATGTAAATAATATGTCAGCAGTTTCACAATGGAATGATTAAATGTCTCACAGAATGGAACCATTCAGTCAACTGACTTCGTGCAGTTTTCGAGGATGTGCGCACAGCCATCTGACGTTTTAGCACAGTTTCATTGTACATACTGACATTGGCAGCAGCCCCATCTGTGCAAACTGAAACCAATTTTGACTTACATTCATCCAATCCTAAGCCACAGAAAAGATTCACAAGACTGTCAAATATGTCCTGTGCAGTTTGATTCGCACCCAGTTCAATTAATCCAAGGAAATCAGACACTAGAATCCTTGAAGCTTGCGCAGATATTCATAATGCTGGGCCACCTTAATTTTACGCGCACCTCCTCATCACTGCATCAAATGCCCACCGATAACGCCTTTGTTTTGCAAATGTGTTAATCAGCCTCAGGCATGCAACCTGCTATCCTATGTTCCACTAAGGCATCTGAACTCAGACACAAAAGTCTCACAGCTGAAGTCTGTTTGTGTGGGAGTGAGGTGTCTGGAATTATATAGGAAAATAATATGTAGTTATTTGAAATACATCCATTTCATGTGTATTCCATGTCTACAACAATCTGTGTAAATGTCGAATGTCAGGAAATCAAGGCCAGAAATGTTGAACTCATAACTAAAACAGAAAATTTTTTCACATGTTATAGAAATAACGACAAAATGTTGGCTTGAAGTGTGTGATGGGCGAAGTCCAAATATCAAATAAACACTTTCACAAAAACTATAACCAAACAAGTGTGCTTGTATTCAAGAATAAAACCGAAGAAAAAGAAGTTGTTCAATTTACTTGTTGCTGTCAATGCATGAAAGCTGAGGCCGAAATATCAGTCGATACGTAAAGAAGTTTTGCATGCATGTGTATGTTTGTGTCTTTCACAATGGAAACACAGCAGTCTTATAGTTGTCTGCTTCGCTGGTCGTGGGGAAAGAGCTGCTGTTTCATAGTCAAGCTATTGCTGGTTCAATCCCAGGTCCTTCCTGCATTTAGCACTTTGAGCGGCGAGATATTATTATTATTATTAATATTATATGCTTAAAACATACATTTAATTTGAGTCTTTAACAAATCCACAAAATAAGTGTGCTTTTATTCAAGAATACAACTGAATAACAAACCAATAATATACAACTGAATATTTGAAAACTAGCAGTGTCAGATCGGGGGGAGCATGAACATGACAGAGAGAAAAAAACTAAATTAGTAACATATGAAAATTTTTTTTGTTTCTGTTTCTTCAAGCTACTTATTGAAGTTAAAATCTTCTGCCACCAGCTGGGATCTTTGGCTTGTATTGGGGTCTCCCAATTCACAACGTATAGTCTCTGCATAAAGCACTCCATCTCAACAACAACAATATTATTTATTTGTCCTGTATTGCCACCATAATGGTAGTTTAAACTATCTCTATCTATAATAATGGATCTAGACATTTTGTCCTAAGAATCCCTAGTCCCAACATACTTTTTATATACCATCCCATACATTTACTATCATTCTTTTCAATTAACAAATTTCACTTTATGTTAAATTCTGTGTTATTCATTCCATAGTTAAAAATCAATAACAAGTAATGGTCAAGTTAAACTGATTTTAACTGGTAATGCTGTTAGTGCTAATGGGACGATAATCACTAATGTAATAATATAGTAGTCATGTGTTAAATTCTGTTAAATACAGGAGGTGGGTAGTGAGGATGGATGCAGTCCATGTTACATTAAAACATGAATCCTTAAAGGTAACTTGTCACATTAAGTATCAATGGGGTGATGTTCTGACCAAGTTATGCTAATCACATTTTCTAAAATATTTAATTATATTATCCAATTGTGGTACTGGTTAAATCTTAAACAGTTTTAAATTCAGATTAATCATGCGTTATTTCCATTAATGAAACAGTATTTGCAAATATTCAGTAAATACATGTTGCTTGTGAAAAGAATTCATCTGCCCTGCCGTGCTTGCACATAGTGAGCTTTTCTTCTTATATCATCCATAACTCTGTGGTTCAAATAATTTTTGAAAGATGTTGCTTCAGAAAAATAGATATTAGGGTGTGATAAAATTCCTTCTATAATGGAGATTTATTATGATAGGTTTTGAATCCAATACCTCAAAGCAAAGGATATTACTATCTAAAACACTTGTTCCAATGCGGACAGATGCCATCTGCAATTTGGGACGTACGATAATCTTTCAGCATCAATGATCACCAGCACAATTAGTAGCAGGGACCCATGATTCTTTGGACTGGAACTTGGATATGTTGTCCAGTAGTCAATTAGTCAATAGCCTGGTCCACGGCTTGATACCCTCTCTGTTAAGACTTGTTTCTCCATGCATTCAAACAATCGTTTGTTTGCATACCTTTCTTACAGCCCAATCTGCAGGTTCAAATTCAAGTACTATAAATGTGTGATGGGCTAGGAAAAGCAACTTTTACCTACAGGTGTAAAGAACTTGAAATTTTTGCTCAATGTTAGTCAGCATTGCAATACTTCATCTTTAAGTGCTGAATGTTACTTATCGATCCCATATTAATATCTCCCGAGTTGTTAGACCTGTTTTGTTGGGGGTTCTAATTATCAGCAATAATGCTAGCAGTAAAACAGATGGTTGTTTTAATCCAGTCTGTGGTTGTATCTTGGCCAATTTGATTTTAAAGGTCAAAGTGAATTCTGCAGGTGGTAACCACAATGTTCAAGTTTCCATTTATTGTATATATTATACACAAAATAGATGCCTCAATAAAAATATTCCCTCCATAGTTGTATCTAGTTTGGCCACTGTTGTAGATTCCATCAATTTAAAACATATCCATCATAAAAAGTAATTCATCACAATATAAAATACTATCAGTCTTAATATATACCAAGGGAAAAGCATTCGGTTTGACTCACAATATTAAAAATATTGGCATATAACCCTTGCTGCCATGAAAATAACTTTTGCAAACTGAAAAGAATTTAAAATCAACCTTTCCTCCTTAGAGGGAATATTCTGGGGGTGGACTGCTATCTTGAATATTTAATCCTATAAAAGTATTAAAATATAAATATTCCTAACTAGCAAAATACCCGCGCTTCACATCGGCGAAGTAGCCCTTAAAATTTTTATTAAGAAGAAAACCTTTTTAAACTGAGGGAAAATATACCAATAATTATTTGTTGTTTGTGTACCACATTGTCAGTTCGGCCCTCCGGTTGTAATATGACCAAGCTGTGCGCTGAGTTTACTCTTGAGCATGCAACGTACAGTTGGCCATGTGAAAAGTAGTCTTGTCTGAAATCTCACAGCTTGGATTGCTGCTGTCATAATCGGTTTGAGTTTCATGGTTTGTTTCAATTACGACAGTATTTGCAGGACTTGTGTTGAAGTGACATTCGGCATCTGTCAAGCATTGTAAGCATACAACCGGCTTCATCGATAACTTCACATCCAGCTTTTGAGAGTTTAAACATTCATAAACATCAAAGTGTCCACTACTGAAATTGTCACCTGTGAATCTAAGATGTTTAAGAGGCATTGGTGGCTGTCGAAAGGTGCAGAATATTTGGCCATTTTGGTACACTTGAAAGCGACAACTGAACAATTCAGTGGCAGCCATCAACTCACATGCAGAACCATAGGTGAAGGGCTTAAGCATTTCACTCTTGTAGTGCTCCTGTGTAGTATAATTATCTCTTGTACCGTCATCAGTCCACACCTTGAACCTGTCACAGTCATTCAATACATAAGACACAATGTTCCTCCGGATATCAAGAGTGAGCCTGATATGGCCGTGCAATATGTAACAAAGAGAATGGAAAAGGCAGGTGCCATCTCCGGGCATGGAAACTACTTGGTAAGTGTCAGTTCTTTGATCGATGGTGATCACCTCGATAGACATGTTAATGGAGGTATGGTTGGAATGATAAAGGAAATGGGTACCTGAGCGATGTAAAGTAAGTCTAAAATACCTACACAATAACTATAATCATAATAAACGAACAATAAAACAGCGGAGAAGCCGTGGATTAAATAAAAAGGCTATAGTTATCAGCAGGGAGGCGTGAATCCCATGGCAAAGCAAGGAAGGGAATGTAGAGAGTGATGGACGGCCTTATATAGGCAGGCAGCCAACAACGTGGGAGGTGTTGGGATGGGGGACCCAATGCCGCCTCACACGGTGACCGAGCTGCAGGCGAAATGAAACCTGCTTAACTTTTGTAAGTAAGCTGTAAGGAATGAGCCTGCCAAATGTCAGCCTTCTACCTACACGGGAAGTTGGAAAATTACTGACGTTGGAAAGTTCAATATAACGGCCGACAGTGGCATCATACCACTGAAATAAGTACGTACATCGGTTTTGGTTAGCGCAGGGAAACCACCTACCAAATTTCGTGAAGATGGGGCCATAAATAAGAAAGTTCAACATGGCAAACGTTGTCGACCATTATGACCGTTACGTGTAGAATTTTGAAATGAAACCTGCTTAACTTTTGTAAGTAAGCTATAAGGAATAAGTATGTCAAAATTCAGCCTTCTACCTACATGGGAAGTTGGAGAATTAGTGATGAGTGAGTGATTGAGTCAGTCAGTGAGTGATGGCTTTGCCTTTTATTAGTATAGATTATTTACTATAAAAGCTCATAATTAGGTAATCCATTTCTGGACGGGTTTATCCATTCCCGGGAATTCAGGAGTCCCAGACTCCTGGAGTTGACACAGTGCACGGGCATATCACATGTGAACGGTTTTAGAATGACCGACACTTATTTTTAATAAAACTACCGCAATATGTTGACACCAATAAAAGACTAACCTTATCAACAAGCAGTTCATGCTGTCATATAAGTACATGTATCTAGTTCAGGGGTGCCCTGTGTAACAAAGGCGCCGACACGGAGACACGTATAAAAACACAAGGACTTTATTTCTTTCTTCACCCGTGGGCGCACATCTTCCCTGTGACCCACAGGCAATACACAGTCCCAAAAGCACAAACAACAACACCTCTTCACCTTGCACCACCAATCCTCTCAGGCAACCTTGTCCTCCTCCACCCTACTCTGGCTCCTCGAGTGGTGGTGGCTGGCCCTTTTTATAACCCACCCGGAAGTGTTCTAGGTGCTTGACCACCTGGTCCTAATTGCACCTCTGGGTGGGGCTGAAGATTCGTCCAGCCAGGCTGCCGAGTCCATGCAGCTCCAACTAGCGGCCATCCAAGCCACCAACCAAGCTGCCACTTGATTGACATACAGGGTGGCCAGTCTGAGATGTTGTTTCGTCTAACACACTGGTCATCCTGCACGCATGATCAAACGTGTGAGCTACTGTAAAACTCCGGCTATCTAAGTGATCTAGTTAGCCTTCCAATTTATATCGACTAAAGAAGGGATTTAAAACAAAAATAGTTTTTGGAGGGTATGGGCTGGATGTGGAATTGGAAGAGGATTTTTTTCTCACAATGTCACAATCGAAGTGCATTTGTCTGATCTGTCAATCTATCTTTGCTATTCCAAGGAAGGAAAATGTGGAAAGGAACTTTCAAACTGTTCGTAAAAACTACGAAGCTGACTTCCTTCCGAAAAGCGATCTGAGAAAGAGAAAGGAGAGCGAACTAAAATCGCAGTTAATCAAACAGCTGTCATTTTTGACTCGGCTGAATTCAAAAGCTCCTTGATTGCATTATTCGGCTCTACTTATTTGTGCGAGTCAGCCTTTTCCCACATGAAGATTATTAAATCCAAATACTATAGTGATCATAAATGTATTGAATTGTTATTGTGCCATAAAGGTTATTCAGTTATGCAAGGTACGACAACATATATTTTATGTATAAAGTATACTCAGTATATATATATTAATGTAGGTAGATCATTTCGACCTGGTCATTTTAAAAGTAGTTTGCAAGCCGAAAAACTGTGGGCACCCCTGATCTAGTTAGTTGCGGTAATAAGAGTGTAGAAAGCACAACGTGTCCAGTGTGCGGTTTATCCAGGCGAGAGCGTACTTCGTGCAGAGTATGCCAGCCACTGAGAAAGCAAACTCTGCCTCCACTGAAGTAGGCAGCACAGTCATCAGATACAGGTACACTTGTTCTAAACAACGCCCATGCTTGCCATTGCTCTGAATCACCGCCATTTCAGCTTTTACTGATGCATCCAGTTTCTTGTCATCATTCTGTGATGGCAAGTTTCTTGGCACAGATAGTGCGGATTCAACAGACTGACGCATTGCAATTTCAGGTTGCTGTTCAAAGCTGAGCCAGTTTCTCTAGCCGAGGATCAGACTGCTAATGTCCCCGTCTTCAGCCACCACCCAACTCAAACTGCACCCAACTTCCTTGGCCCCTCCCATAGGTGGTGAGCCCATGGGAAAGAGGACCCATGTTACCTCTTCGGGCTGTGCCCAGCCGAGCCCCATGGGTGCAGGCCCGGCCACCAGGCGCTCGCCATCGAGCCCCACCTCCAGGCCTGGCTCCAGAGGGGGGCCCCGGTGACCCGCGTCCGGGCAAGGGAAAACGTTGTCCAATGTTTTTCATCTTCATTGGAGGTTTGTTGATGGATGATGTTGATGTTTGTTGTTGGGTCCGTTGGATAGTAGAACCTCGGATTCAGGAGGAACAGTGTGGTTTTCGTCCTGGTCGCGGAACAGTGGACCAGCTCTACACCCTTAGCAGAATCCTGGAGGGTTCATGGGAGTTTGCCCAACCAGTCTACATGTGTTTTGTGGACTTGGAAAAGGCGTTCGACCGTGTCCCTCGGGAAATCCTGTGGGGGGTGCTCCGGGTGTATGGGGTACCGGACCCCCTGATAAGAGCTGTTTCGGTCCCTGTACAACTGGCGTCAGAGCTTGGTCCGCATTGCCGGCAGCAAGTCGAGCCCGTTTCCATGAGAGTTGGACTCCGCCAGGGCTGCCCTTTGTCACCGATTCTGTTCATAACTTTTATGGACAGAATTTCTAGGCGCAGCCAGGGTGTTAAAGGGGTCCGGTTTGGTGGACTCAGGATTGGGTCACTGCTTTTTGCAAATGATGATGTCCTGTTTGCTTCCGTGATCTTCAGCTCTCTTTGGAACAGTTCGCAGTTGAGTGTGAAGCGGCTGGGATGAGAATCAGCACCTCCAAGTCCGAGACCATGGTCCTCAGCTGGAAAAGGGTGGAGTGCCCTCTCAGGGTTGGGGAAGAGATCCTGCCCCAAGTGGAGGAGTTCAAGTATCTCAGGGTCTTGTTCACGAGTGAGAGAAGAATGGACCGTGAGATTGACAGGCTGATCGGTGCAGCATCCGCAGTGATGTGGGCTCTGCATCGGTCTGTCGTGGTGAAAAAAGAGCTGAGCCGTAAGGCAAAGCTCTCAATTTACCAGTCGATCTAGGTTCCTACTCTCACCTATGGTCATGAGCTATGGGTAGTGACCGAAAGAACGAGATTGCGAATACAAGAGGCTGAAATGAGTTTCCTCCGCAGGGTGTCTGGGCTTTCCATTAAAGATAGGGTGAGAAGCTCAGTCATCCGGGAGGGGCTCAGAGTAGAGCCGCTACTCCTCTGCATCGAGAGCGGTCAGATGAGGTGGCTTGAGCGTCTGATCAGGATGCCTCCTGGACGCCTACCCGGTGTGGTGTTCCGGGCACGTCCAACTGGGAGGAAGCCCCGGGGAAGACCCAGGACACACTGGAGGGACTATGTCTCCTGGCTGGCCTGGGAATTCTACCGGAAGAGCTGGAAGAAGTGGCCGGGGAGAGGGAAGTCTGGGCCTCTCTGCTTAAGCTGCTGCCCCCGCGACCCGACCCCGGATAAGCGGAAGAGGATGGATGGATGAATGGATGTTCAAAGCTGTTGTCTGACAGACTTCAGTGAAGTCTTCAGTTTTCAACTATAACTCTGTTATATCTTGATCGATTTTTACACGCTATATATGCAAGCTTGGCAGTTCCCGGTTTGCCGGGAATTACAGCAGTTTCATTCCTGGGAATGAAAAATGTCTGAAAGGGAGCCCGGGTAATGTGGTGTGTGTCCTGTTGCAGTTGCTCACAGTGTACAAATAACATTGATTTTCAAAGGGTTAAAAAAAAAATAACTCAAGGGGTAAAGAACAAATTTATATGCCGTGTTAAAACAAAACAATTTTCCACAAATACATCACAGCATGTTACTATTCTCTTTGTGTTTTCAATTGTATTGCAGTATATATCTCAAGTATGTTTAAAAAAAAAAAAAAGACTATAATAAAATACAGAGACAATACATTAAATTGAACTGAATTAAATGATAACATTTATTTATACACTGTGTGCACAATTATTAGGCAAGTGAGTATTTTGACCATATCATCATTTTTAATGTGTATATTCCAACTCCAAGCTGTATTAACTTGAATGCTTATTGGATTTAAGCACCTCAGGTGACGTGTATTTGTGTAATGAGGGAGGGTGTGGCCTAAGGAGATCAACACCTTATATCAAGATGTGCAGAATTATTAGGCAGCTAGTTTTCCTCAGGCAAAATGGGCCAAAAAAGAGATTTAACTGACTCTGAAAAGTCAAAATTGTAAAAAGTCTTTCAGAGGGATGCAGCACTTTTGGAATTGCTAAGATATTGGTGTGTGATCACAGAACCATCAAACATTTTGTTGCAAATAGTCAACAGGGTCGCAAGAAACGTGTTGAGAACAAAAGATGCAAATTAGCTGCCAAAGATTTGAGAAGAATCAAACGTGAAGCTACCAGGAACCCATTATCCTCCAGTACTTTCATATTCCAGAGCTGCAACCTACCTGGAGTGCCCAGAAGTACAAGGTGTTCAGTGCTCAAAGACATGGCCAAGGTAAGGAGGGCTGAAACCCAACCACCACTGAACAAGAAACATAAGTTGAAACGTCAAAACTGGGCCAAGAAATATCTGAAGACAGATTTTTTTCAAAGGTTTTATGGACCGATGAGATGAGAGTGACTCTTGATGGACCAGATGGATGGACCTGTGGATCAGTAATGGGCACAGAGCTCCACCCAACGTGGAGGTGGGGTACTGGTATGAGCTGGTATTTTTAAAGATGAGCTAGTTGGACCTTTTTGCATTGAAGATGAACTCAAAATCAACTCCCAAACCTACTGCCAGTTTTTCGAAGACACTTTCTTCAAACAGTGATACAGGAAGAAGACCATGATTTTTATGCAGGCCAATGCTCCATCACTTGCATCGAAGTTCTCCACTGCGTGGCCAGCCAGTAAAGGCCTTAAAGATGAAGGAATAATGACATGGCCCCCCTTCCTCATCTGACCTAAACCCTATCGAGAACTTGTGGGCACTTCTTAAACGCTAGATTTACGGGGGAGAAAAACAATACACCTCTGTGAAGAGTGTCTGGGAGGCTGTGGTCACTGCTCCACAAAAAGCTGATTGTCAACAGATCAAGAAACTGACAGACTCCATGAATGGAAAGGCTTATGACTGTTATTGGAAAGAAGGGTGGCTATATTGGTCATTGATTGATTGATTGATTTTTTTTGAAATGTCAGAGATGTTTATTTGTAAATTTTGAGGTGTTTGTTTATTATTCTCACTATAACAGATGAAAATAAACAAGTGAGATGGGAAAATTTTCATTTTTCCTTTAGTTGCATAATAAATCTGCACACTAATAGTTGCCTAATAATTGTGCGCACATATGTATTCCCCTGATGATGTTCACACTCACATTTCCGTTGTGAAACATTCAGGTCTCAGGTTTATTAACATTTTGGATTGACTGATAGCACTGTGTTTGTTCCATATTAAAATTAATCTTCAAAAATCCAACTTGCCTAATAATTGTGCACACAGTGTATAGCAAATTTTCATACAAATAATGTAGCTCAAAGTGCTTTACATGATGAAGAAAGAGAAAAAAAGACAAAGTAATAATTAAAGTAACAGAACACTAACATAGAATAAAAGTAAGGTCTGATGGCCCGGGAGGACAGAAAAAAAAAAAAAAACTCCAGACGACTGGAGAAAAAATAAAATCTGCAGGGGTTCCAGGCCATGAGACCACCCAGCCCCTTCTAGGCATTCTACCTAACATAAATGATCAGTCCTCATTGTATTCAGTGTTCTCATAGAAGGACTTGATGATGATGGTCACGTGGACTTCTGGCCTTTAATCCATTAATGTAGGGACATCACAGTGCTTTGATTAGGTGGTGGTGACACAGATCGCCACCACAGAAAAAAGGAAAAAGAACAGAAGAGAGAGTAGGGTTAGTATGGATTTTGGAGCCACCATTAATAGTAGATAATTAATTGAATATACAGAGCATCAGGATTAAACTAAAATGAAGTTATGAGAAAGCCATGTTAAAGTAATGTGTTTTTAGCAGTTTTTTTTTTAAGTGCTCCACTGTACAGTGGAACCTCGGTTCACGAACGTCCTGGTTCACGTACAACTCGGTTCACGACCAAAAAGCTTGCCAAACTTTTGCCTCGGTTTACAACCACGCACTCGGTATATGAACAAGCAAGTTTCCCTTGCCTGCCTGCCTGCCTGAGCTGTGCTGAGCTGAGAGAGAGAGCAAGAGCGAGCGAGCACGTGCCTGCTGGGGAGGGGGAGGAGGAGGAGGAGGAGATTGCTGCACTGTTTGCCTGCCTATCTGCAGCCAGTAAGTTCAAGCGGTCTGCTGGGGAGGGGAGGAGGAGATTGCTGCACGGTTTGCCTGCCTATTTGCAGGCTGTACGTGCTGAGAGAGAAAGCAAGCTAGCAAGCCGCGTGGCTGCAAGAGCTCTGTTCATTGTTCTCCTTCCATTGACTTCTAAGCAAGTGAAGAAAGTTTTGAAGAAAATTGAAATCGAAGTAAAGAAATTACAAGAGGTGGAAAAACTGTTTACCAGTTTACTCATTTACCAATCTGAGAACCCTCGTGCTTTCAAGCAGCACAATGTAAACAAAGCCAGACTGCCAGTAATGTGGGGAGCAAACACGAAGGATTGGGTCACAAGGAGTTTGTTTTTGGAATGGCTGCATGAGGCTTTCACTCCTACCAGCTAAAAGCTCCAGAAACCCAAGAAATCACAAGAGAGAAAACACCTGAAGGAAAACACTTCATGCCAGAACTCGACTCATGCAAGGTTAGTTTTCTTGGTGGTTTTTGTATTACGGATTTTTCAAAAGTAAATTTTTCAGTTCATAACGCGATTTGTTGCAGTGTTACTTTTATCTTTTTTCAAATGTTCCTTTTTTCCGCTGTGCTTAAAACTCATTTTAAAAACAGTGTTTACAGCGATTAGGCTTTAAGTTTAATAGCGTGATCTCCTGCAATCTTTCTTTCTGGTTGCTTACGAAGTTGGTTTTTGCATGCACTGCACTTCGGATTTGTTTTAATGTTCATTTTTTTCTGCTTTGCGTAAAACTCATTTTAAAAAAAAAATGCTGCGCGAGCAAGTGCTACAGAAAGATTAGAGAGCGTGAGCGAGCAAGCGCAGAGAGAGAGGGGGCAGCTGACAGGGAAGGGATGTGGGCGGAGGATAGGGTGTGTGTGTGTGTGTGTGTGTGCGCTACAGAGAGAGAGCGTCAGCCAGCCTGCTCCTGTAGCTGAGGGAGGGAGGGAGGGAGCGCGAGCGAGCCAGCTCCTATAGCTGAGCAGGGAGCCTGGGTGTTTTGTGTCAGTGTTATTCAATGTTTTTACATTAGTTTACTATTACACTGTGCATTCTATGGTGTAATTAACTATATTTGTGCTTAATCTTTACATATATTTACATATTTACATACAGTTTGTACTGTCTGGAACGGATTAATTGTATTTACATACAATCCTATGGGGGAAACTGCTTCGTTCACGACCAACTCGGTTTACGACCAAAGTTCTGGAACGAATTATGGTCGTGAACCGAGGTTCCACTGTATTAGCCTGACGAATTCCTATTGGCAGGCTATTCCAGATTTTAGGTGCATAACAGCAGAAAGCCTCACCACTTCTTTTAAGTTTAGCTCTTGGAATTCTAAGCAGACACTCATTTGAAGATCTAAGGTTACGATTTGGAATGTAAGGTGTCAGAAATTCCGAAATATGAGATGGAGCAAGATTATTTGAGGCTTTGTAAACCATAAGCAGTATTTTAAAGTCAATTCTGAATGACACAGGTAACCAATGTAGTGACATCAAAACTGGAGAAATGTGCTTGGATTTTCTTTTCCAAGTTTGGATTCTAGCAGCTGCATTCTATACTAGTTGCAATCGATTTATGTCTTTTTTGGTTAGTCCTGAGAGGAATGTGTTACAGTAATCTAGTCGACTGAAAACAAAACAAATTTCTCAGCATCTTTCAATGATATAAGAGGTCTAACTTGTGCTATATTTCTTAAGTGAAAAAATGCTGTCCTAGTGATCTGATTAATATGCAATTTAAATTTCCGGTCATATTCAACAGTTACCCCTAAATTCTTTACCTCCGACTTTTAATCCTAATGGATCAAGTTTATTTCTAATAACCTCATCATATCCATTATTGCCAATCATTAAAATTTAAGTTTTCTCTTTATTTGGCTTGAGAAAATTACTAGTCATCCATTGAGAAACACAAGTAAGTCATGTGTTAATGTGTTAAGTGTGTAAGTGTGTTAATGAATCAACAGAGTCGGGGAAATCGGGCGCTATTGATAAATGCAGCTGTGTGTCATCGGCATAGCAGTGGTAGCTCACATTATGCCCCGAGATAATCTGACCTAATGGAAGCAGGTAGATCAAAAAGAGCAGTGGACCCAGGAAATAGCCTTGTGGAACACCTTATGGAATATCATACGTCTTTGAAGTATGATTACCACAACTGACAAAGAATTTTTTACCTGCCAGGTAGGATTCAAACCAATCCTACCAGAGAGGCCCACCCATTGACTAAGGCGATTTCTAAGAATATTGTGATCAATGGTATCGATTGCGGCACTCAAGATCTAAGAGGATGAGAACAGAGAAACGACCTCTGTCTGCATTTACCCTCAAGTCATTTACTACTTTAACAAGTGCAGTTTCTGTACTGTGATTTGTTCTAAAAACCCGACTGAAACTTATCAAGAATAGCATGTTCATTGAGGTGGTCATTTAGCTGCGTAATGACTGTCTTCTCTAGAATTTTACTTAAGAAAGGCAGGTTAGAAATAGGTCTAAAATTTTCAAAATCAGAGGAGTCAAGATTATTTTTCTTGAGTAGGGGTTTAACTACAGCAGTTTTAAGACAGTCTGGGAAGACCCCCCATATCTAATGACGAGTTTACTATGTCAAGAATACTATCAATTAGCACGCCCGATATTTCTTTGAAAAATCTTGTTGGTATTGGGGCAAAGATGCAGGGTCTCAGTTGAGAAATTATTTTATTTAAATCAGGTAAATCTGTCCTGGTGAAAGAATTTTATTTTATAACGGAGTACTGGGGCTTAAGAGGATCAGTGTTGGGGAGATATACTATGTTATTTCTAATGTTAATTTTTTGATTGAAAAATACAGTAATAGCCTCACAAGTTTCACTGGAAGTATTCTTGAGTCATTCCATTGTGTTAACCTGGGTTTAGCAGACGATCAATCGTAGAGAATAATACTCTGGGATTACTAGCATTGTTATTTATAATTCTAGAGAAATAGCAGCGCCTCTCAAGATGGACTGTGTTATTGTATTCTTTTATTTTAACCTTCAGTATCTCATAGTGGATAGTTAGTTTAGTTTTTCTCCATTTACGCTCAGCTCTCCGGCATGTTCTCTTTAAATCGGACACTCTTTGGGCCTTACATGGTTTAACGGTGCTAAAAGATTTTTTAAGTGTCTTTTCAGATGCGACTATGCCAGCAGCAGCTCTCACCTTAGTATTAAATTTTCCACCTTACTATTTACATTATCCTCGCTATTGTAATTAGCGCTACAAACAGGACTGGTTGCTTAGAATGTTTGTAAATTTTGAAGCTGCTGAGAATCTTCCATCCATTCTCCAACCCGCTATGTCCTAACTACAGGGTCACGGAGTTCTGCTGGAGCCAATCCCAGCCAGCACAGGGTGCAAGGCAGGAACAAACCCCGGACAGGGCATGCTGATGAATCAAAGAAGCGTTTTTTAAAAATATGCTTTTCCTGAATATTTTCTGTTATTATTTCTGTATTAAATAGTAAAAGAAAATGGTCTGATAGACCGATATCAATGATCTGCTTCACATCAACTTTTAGTCCTTTAGTAATTACTAAGTCTAACGTATGACCTGCTTTATGTGTAGGCTGACTAACGAGCTGTCGCAAATCAAGAGTCCAGGAGGTTCATAAATTCTTTTACTTTCGGGTCACACTGATTATCGATATGAAAGTTAAAGTCGCCAACCGTTAGGAGCGTGTCATAGTTCATAATTATATTTGACACCAAGTCTGAGAATTCTTCAAAGAAAGACTCATTGTATTTAGGAGGTCTATAAACGGATGATACTAGAAACTGAGAAACTCCACGAATAACAAAGATAAGATACTCAAAGGACTTGAATTTACCAAAACTGACATCTTTACACTTAAACAGCTCGAGTAAATGGTTGATAATCCGCCACCTTTCTTACCTTGGCGATCTGCACGAGCTGTAATCCGGAGGCGCAGATTCGATTAAAACAGCTAAGTTTTACTTATTGCAATAAAATCAATTTTCCTATCACTAATACGATCGTTGATGGAAAAGGTCTTGTTGGTTAATTCTCTAACATTTAATAAAGCCTTATTTAATGTTTCGGAGGAGCAGAACTGAATTGTATGTGCGTTATCGGTATTCAAGATAGAAATTAAGTTATTTATTATATTGTATTAAGTTATTATATGCTCTGTGCATATTTTTTATTTAATCTATAATCTGTTTTCATAGATTTAATACATTGTTCATCTAAAGGTGTAATTGTAATTAAATTATTCATATTTTTGCCGCACTGCCTAGATTTTTTTACATGCATTGAGGTTAGTTATTAGAGTAGTAATGCAATGCACTTTTGAGGACGATTTTGTTAAAGAATTAACTTGTCCTAGCAAAGCATTACGGAAAGGGTTAGGAGAAATAGAGAGTCAGGATAGATGAATTACCTTAGCAATGTTTTCGGAGAGGCCCAGGTGCCGAATCTATTTGGGTGTAGACCATCGCGCTTGAAGAAACGCGGCCTCTCCCGGGTGAGGTCCCAGTTGTCTATGAACCCAATGTTTTGATTCTCACAGAAGCCTTTCAGCCAGATGTTTAATCCCAGCAGACGACTGTAACACTCATTCGATCTTCTAACGAGAGGTAGGGGACCCGAGATGAAGATTCTTGCAGACGGGGTCCTCTCCTTCGTGGCTTTGATTAGTGCTGTGAAGTCCGCCTTGAGAATCTCCGACTGTCGGTGTCTCGTGTCGTTTACCCCGGCATGTATTACAATGAATCCCACATCTCATCATATCTCGGACGCGAGCACCGGGAAAACAAGAGACAAAAGATTTCTGATTAGGGCATGAGATGTTTAGGTTTCGTACAATTGAATCTCCAATCACAAATATATCGCCCGGGGTTGAAGGCAAACTGGGGGCACGGAGAGGGTCGAACCGTTCCAGGTGGAGATGCTTGTCTGTGCCAATGGAGGTGTTCTAGCCTTAAACCCCTGCCTGCATAGCTGAAACAAGTTGAGGTCTTCATCGTTGATGTCGTCGGAATGACGACGAGGCACAGGGTTAAAGCTCACTTGGCCTTGGAGGTGAGCGGCACACTGTGGAGTCGAAGTTACTGAAACTTGATGTGTTGCGTCGATTTCAGATTTCGGGGATGATTTTTCCAGCAGCCGAGCCTTCAGATCCCTCAGGTACCTCTGTCTGGATAGGAGTTTCTGGATCTGGTTTCGAGAGCCTGGAGTTCTTCTTCAACGCGGTTCATCTCACTGTCAGCCATTGTATTCTTCTTCTACTGCTTCCTGCCCTAGGAAAGAATGAGAGAGAGAAGTTAGGAGAAACCTAACATCACTTTCTAAATACTAATATATTCCAGTAATTACTGATAGTATAGTGGGGAAAATAAGTATTGAACACGTCAACGTTTTTCTCAGTAAATACTGTATATTTCTATTGGGGCTATTGACATGAAATTTTCACCAGATGTCGGTAACAATCCAAGTAATCCACACATACAAAGAAATTAAAACAAATAAGTCCATAAATTATGTGTAATAAAGTGAAATGACACAGGGAATACGTTTTGAACACACTTACTGAAATTTATTTAATACTTGGTAGAAAAGTCTTGGTTGGTAATGACAACTTCAAGACAACTTCTGTATGGGGAAACTAGTCGCATGCATTGCTCAGGTGTGATTTTGGCCTATTCTTCTACACAAACTGTCTTCAAATCTTGAAAGTTCCGGAGGCTTCTCATATGAACTGTTATTTTCAGTTCTTTCCTAGATTTTCAATTGGATTCAAGTTGGGTGATTGACTGGGCCATTGTAGCAGCGTTATTTTCTTTCTCTTACACTAGTTGAGTTTCCTTGGCTATGTGTTTGGGATCATTGTTTTGTTGAAATGTCCACCCTTGTTTCAACTTCAACTAACATTTTTTTTTTTTTACTTTTTAATGCAGTATCTATTGTTCTCTTTTCTTTTGCTATACTTTGGGGGTATCAAAATCTTTATTATGTCCATAATAATTTCAAGGGAAAAAAACAACTAGATTTGAATTTTGAAAAATCTTTTATAATAATGGAAATTAGAGATGAAAATCTCCAGGTATATTTTCATAACAACTGCAGTTCATGAAATGTTGCCATAAACCTATTTAGTACATTTAAAAATAATTCATTGCATTTTGAAGCCTGTTATCTAAGAAATTTTCATCTTTTACTATTCATTAATCTTTTTTACTCTTTTGTAAAGGTGAAGGAAAAAAAGGAAACCTGCAGCCGTTTTGATTCAAACTGGATGACTGCAGTAAATCTTTCTGAGATTGCAGCAGAGGCAGCTTATGGTGCAGGTGTGTATATTTTGAAATTTATTCTTACATCAGAAAAACAGAGTGTTTTACGTATTACTTGTCCCCTCCAATACATGGTCTATCAAAGGTTGTAAATGTGCTGTCAGAAATGCTAACCCAGCTTGCAGTATTTAAGACGCTGAAAAAGCAGATGAAATGTTGAAAATGTCATGCTCCTTCCTGATTGAGTATTATATGTAGAAACACAACTTTTTCACTATGTTCTGTACAGAGAAATATAGTCAGACCCTGATTAGACAGAGAAGTGTTTAAATAATAATGTTATAATGGCTTGAATTGTTTTTTTGTTTTGTTAATGGCAGCTCTTAGCACAAAATTGGAGATGTAATGATGCAAAGCAATCACAAAAGTGTGTCTAACTTTAGAAGAGTGTCTGCGCACACAGACACACACACACATACACACACACAAAGTTTATCTATCCAAGTAAGAAAAAAATCACCACCACCAAAGAGGAATTCCACAGAGTCATAAGTAGGACAATCAGACCTAAACAACTGCTGCATTTCTCAGCAATAATAACTTATAACAGACTGGCTAGTGGAAAAAGCTGCTCACCTTCATTCGTTATATGGAGAAACTGACTTTTAGAGAAACACCAGTGAAAACTCTCTTCTTCCTCAAGTGCCTATACCTACATGCTTATTAATGCAGTTTTGATTTGGGTTTCTGTAAAGGAATAATGCAACAGTGTGACCTCTGTACACAGCAGTTATTTTCAGTGTTCATTCCTCAAGACCCCATGAAGGTACAATTTTTGTTTCAACCCATTTATTTTCTTAATTGGACCCCTACCTTAATTAAGCAAGCTGTTATCTCCCAGTTTCTCGTTTTTCACAACCACCTGAAAATTACAGGTTGGTTAGTGCTATACAGTAATCCCTCCTCGATGGCGGGGGTTGCGTTCCAGAACCCCCCGCGATAGATGAAAATCCGCGAAGTAGAAACCATATGTTTGTATGGTTATTTTTATATATTTTAAGCCCTTATAAACTCTCCCACACTGTTAACATTATTAGAGCCCTCTAGACATGAAATAACACCCTTTAGTCAAAAGTTTAAACTGTGCTCCATGACAAGACAGAGATCTTCTTTCTCACAATTAAAAGAATGCAAATATATCTTCTCTTCAAAGGAGTGCCCACATCAGGAGCAGAGAATTTCAGAGTGAGAGAGAGAGAGAGCGCTCGCAAAGAAAAGCAAACAATCAAAAAATCAATACGTGTGCTTTTAAGTATTCCGAAGCACCGCAATAAAGTGGCATTTTTAGAGGTGCGTCATTATCTTCTAAGCAAACAGCCCCTCTGCTCACATCTCATCCGTCAGGCACAGAGAACGTCAGAGAGAAGGAGAGAGAGAGCGCGAGATTAAAGCAAACAAACAAAAAATCAATACGTGTGCTTTTAAATATGCCGAAGCACAGCGATAAAACGGCATTTCTTAGAGGAGCGTCCGTATCCACTAGGCAAACCGCCTCTCTGCTCACACCCCCTCCGTCAGGCGCAGAGAATGTCAGAGAGGGTGAGATAGAGGCAGAGACAAGCAAACAATCAAGCACCGCATGGGATCTTATATCATTGAGGAGTTGTAGTTAATATGTAATACATGCTATGATTGGGTAGCTTCTAAGCCATCCGCCAATAGTGTCCCTTGTATGAAATCAACTGGGCAAACAAACTGAGGAAGCATGTACCATAAATTAAAGACCCATTGTCCCAAGAGAAATCCAGAACCAGCAAAAAATCCGATATATATTTAGATACAGTATGCTTACATTTAAAATCCGCGATAGAGTGAATCCGCGAAAGTTGAAGCACGATATAGCGAGGGATTACTGTATTTTTATTTAGTGAAGGAGAAATTTATATGTGTTAGATTAAGAATTTATTCTTTTTCCTTTTAAATAGTTATTTCATTTTTTACCATTGTGGTTATTTAGACAATTATTACTGTTAAACACACAAGTGGGTAACACTGAAGTAACTGCTCCTTTCAGAGTTTTTTGTGCTGGTGTCTGCTCTGCTCAACATGAAGTGTCCATATTCAAATACAATTCAGAAAGCAAACTTCACAGAAAAAGTAAATTATAAAGTAAGTATTTAAAGATATAGAAAAAATACAAACATCTTATTTTCCTACAAGTGTAAATCTGGCACTAAAGCACTTTTCTAAATGCTAAATAAAAGGATAGAATGGGCCAGCTAATTAAACAGTGTCAATTAAAGGTAACACTCACTGACTGACTGATTAAACAACTGGTTGGAGCACAAATCTGCAGCCATAGGTTGTCTTGAGCAGGCATGTCAAACACGCAGCCCGCGGGCCGCATGCGGTCCTCAACAGAAATCTGTGCGGCCCACATGACAGATCCTAGTTAGCACTAAACTTGTACAAAATGATTAATATCGTTTGTGATTGAATCATTCTGCATCTTTGGCATCTTCGTACTTCTTGACTGTACTTACTTCCGCCTTCTGACAAAAGCGCGTGTTCCCATGGCATTACATCATTTGCTAGTATAGTTGCAGCTGCGGCGTCAGCTCCTTGATACCCTAGGCATGACACTGCCCCAAACCAACATCCCCCTCCACCCCGACGAGCCTTTACCAAAGTTAATGTGCCTCAACGTCGCAACTGAAGTGCTAGGCTGGCAGGCTACACTACTGGCTGGGCTGTTGAGACTGGCCATTGAGCATAACTGACCATCACGAGTAGTAATAGCTTGCATATTTTCATGTAACGGAGCAGATCTACCGACAGGCGGATCGGTGAGGCATCTGCAATGATGTTGGCTCTGCATTGGTCTGTCGTGGTTAAAAAGGAGCTGAGCCGTAAGGCAAAGCTCTCAATTTACCGTTCGATTTACGTTCCTACCCTCACCCATGGTCATGAGCTGTGGGTAGTGACTGAAAGAATGAGATCGCGAATACAAGCGGCTGAAATGAGCTTCCACCACAGGGTGTCTGGGCTTTCCCTTAAAGATAGGATGAGAAGGTCAGTCATCCGGGAGGGGCGCACAGTAAAGCCGCTGCTCCTCCACATTGAGAGGAGTCAGATGAGGTGGTTTGGGCATCTGATCAAGATGACTCCTGGACGCCTACCTGGTGAGGTGTTCCGGGCATGTCTAACCGGGAGGAGTCCATGGGTAAGACCCAGGACACGCTGGAGGGACTATGTCACTTGGCTGACCTGGGAACGCCTCGGCATTCCCCCGGAAGAGCTAGAAGAAGTGGCTGGGGAGAGGGAAGTCTGGGCATCTCTGCTCAAGTTGCTGCCCCCACGACCCGATCTCGGCTTTTTGCATATCGCTTATTTTACAATATAAACTTTGAAGTAAAGTTAGTAAAGTAAAATTAGATTTTTGGAGGATTTGTTTTCCAACTTGAGTTGCTGAGCAATGAATTCAGTAAGCGTTTTTGTGATTTCAGTTCACACAAACATGACTTTGCGCTGTTTACGTCACATACTCTTACAACGTTGAGAATGCGCCTGAGAATATCCAAATGGAATCGATTGAACTGCAGTCAGATTCTATTCTGAAGTCAAAATACAATGAAGTTGGTGTGCCAGGCTTGTATGCTTACCTGCCACCCTTGTATGTGCATATCTGTAAGTTGGCATTGAGAGTACTGTCTATGTTCGGAAGCAGTTACCTTTGTGAGCAATTATTTTCGTTAATGAAAACTACCAAAACCCCACATTGCTCAAGACTTACTTTCGAGCACCTGCCATCCCTCATAAAAGTTGCAGCTGCACAAGATTTCAAGCCTGATATTGACGAACTGGTTACTAACAAGAGGTGCCAAGTGTCGGGACAAAAGAAATAGATCTCAGACTGTAAGACTCCTATATAAGGACCTAGCTAAGAGGCTAAGACTCTAATTGTATGGAGATTGTATGGAATTAAATTGCTTTTCTTTAAACTTTAAGTGTTACATTTTTTAAAGTTTTCAGTATTGAAAGAAAGCTACAGTAACTTTGTATAATAGTATAATACTGTTTGTTACAGTGCGGCACACTGACGCACATATGGCAGTCAAAGCGGCCCACCAATGGTAGTGAGTTTGACATGCCTGGTCTTGAGGACTGAATTTAGAGAACCACAGGTTTATAGCACTTTTGACTTCTGGCTTAGTTCCTGTTTACTCTCTTCCTTTTGCTTATTTAGATAGCTTGCTGTGTGGCACATGCAGCCATACTCATCCCAACAGACAGTTACTCAGCTAACTCCTTGTAAGTTGCTTTGGATAAAAGTATCTGCTAAATGAATAAACATATTAGAGGATTCCCCAGTGTAATTGACTGTGTGAATGGATCACACATCTTCATTAAAAGCACTGAGCATGAATGAAGAAGAAAATTATAGTGTACAAACATCAGAACTAGGATGAAACTGTCCATGTGGTCTTTATATGTTATGTTATTCTTTTCTTATTAATATTGGAAAATTGGAATACAATGTTTACTTGAGGGCATATAACGTTTCAAATAAGGTAATATCATCAGTGATATATTTTGCACAATGCAATAATTTACCACACAAAGCTTACATGAATTTCACAAATTAACTGCATTGCATATTCACTCTATCAGTGATATTCTTCCACACCATCCCACTTTCCTTAGCAGATTGTGCTGCTGTATTACTCCTCTTTCGGAGTATATTCTGATAATCTTTTTGCACTGCCACCATCAGCTGTTGCTGTCTAGGTATGAAGGTGGTTGCCTTTCTCAGACTTGTAGGATTGATTGACCGTTCAGTGGTTGACTAATAAGAGCTTGTAAATTTTGCCATAATCTGCTAGTTAAATTTTGAGATCCAGGATTATCTAAATTATCTTTCGGAACAGATCACTGTTTCTGAAAGAATTAATTATAATCTTCAATCTATTGTTGTCAGAAATTTAAAATTTTCATTCCCTTGAAATTTCGGCATTCTTCACTTTTAAATGATGTTATGTACATTTCCACATAGACTTTTCATTTTCTTGTACTTTTTAAAACTTTAATTTTAAGTCTGGCATTGATGAGATTTTCTTTATATGATGCAATTATGTTTTATTCTTTAAAGTAATACTGCAGTTTTAGTTTGTTGTATGTGGGCAGTCTTCAGTGTAATTCATTTAGACTTTGCAGAATGTTTTCATTCAGCCTTCATGAAAATTTTCTGGCAATATACAATCTCTATCAGCAGTACTCACCCCTTTGTAATTATTTTAATAGTTTTCAAATTTTACTGTTCTACAACATTGAATCACAGTGGATTTAATATTGCTTTTTTGGCACTGATCAACTCTTTAATGTGAAAATGAAAACAGATCTCTGAAGAATGTTCTAAATTAATTACAAATATAAAACACAGAATAATTAATTGAGTAAGTATTCACACTCTTCAAGTCAGTATTTAGTATATGTACCTTTGACAGCCATTCCAGCCTTCAGTTCATGTGTCAGCTTTACACATCTGGATACTGTAGTTTTTCAACCTTCTTCTTTGCATAATTGCTCAAGCTTTGACAGGTTGTATAGGTGAACAGATTTTTTCAGGTCTAGCCACAAATTCTCAGTTGAACTGAGATATTTATTCAGACTTGGTCACCACTGGACATTAACATTTTCTTTTTTAGACATTTCTGTTTTGCTTTGTCTTTTTTTCCTTAGGGTCGTTGACTTGCTGGAAAGCTGAAACAGTTGCAGTTTTCTTGCAGACTGCATCAGGTTTTCCATGAAGATTTCTCAGTAATTTGATGCATTAATTTTACCGCCGACCCTCACAAGCCTTCCAGGGCCTGATATAAAGGAGAATCCACACATTACATAGTTGCTTTGAGCACATTTCAGGGTGGGCTTGGTGCATATATGATACTGTAAAGTATTTTGATTATGCCAAACATTATATTTAGTCTGATGGCCAAACAACTTAATTTTGGTTGTATCAAACCATAGAACTTACCTGCCAGCTGATGTCAGAATTTCCTAGCCGAGAGGTCATGAGGTTTTTTTTTTTTTTTTATTATTATTATTATTGTTATTAAAACAGTGGATTTCTCTTTGCCACTCTCCAATAAAACTGCAACTGGTGAAGCACCTGGATAGCAGTTGTATGCACAATATCTCCAATCTGAACCGCTATAGTTTATAACTCCTTTAATGTAACCAGTGGTCACTTGGTGGCCTCCCTTACTAGTCTTCATGTATGATCAAATTTATTTGTGGACAGCCTGCTTTAGGCATATTTACAGCTGTACCATATTCTTTCCATTTTAATGATTCATTTTAATGTGTTCCAAAGGATGTTCAGTAACTTGAATATCTTCTTGTAGCCATCACCTGCTTTTCAGACTTTTCAAAACTGTTTCAGGGAGTGGATTGGTGTATTCTTTTTTCTTTCATTTTGCACGGTAGGTTAGAGCATGATACTGACTTACCACAAGTTGGACCTTTTGAATATAGGCACTTTTATACTACAGTCAATTGAAACCCCTTGGCTACTAACAAATAATTTCCATTTAACTAATATAGTTGTTTCTAAAATCATTTGGCTACATCAGTAATGATTTAGGAGTGTCATATTAAAGGGGTGAATACTTAGACTATGTGTAACATATTTTTAATTAATTTAGGACACTTTTCAGAGATATGTTTTCACTTTGACAATAAGGAGTAGTTTTATATTGATTAGTGTCAAAAAAGCCAAATTAAATCCTCTGTGATTCAATGTTGTATAACAGTAAAGTATGATAAGTTTGAAGGGGTTAATACTTTTTATATGCACTGTATACAAAAAAAATTGTTACTATGCAAAAGGTGTTTTATTATTTGATTAAGATTTGTCTTGATTAATGTGGAGGGCTGAATTTACAGAATTGATAGCTTTTCAATAAATAACATGCAAGTATGTAAATTCAAAATTGACGAGGGTGTGGTTGATATTTTAATTTAGTGGAAAAGTCATGTTTCCTCAGATCCTCAGTAGCTCTGAAGCAGAGTTGCAAAGCATGGGCAGTGTACAGTGCATTATACACAATGGGCAACACATTTTCCTGCACCAAACCAAAAGTTTGGAAAGCTGGACATATATAATTTATGATGGTTCTAGATGCACTGTGGTGAGGCTGGCTTGGAGGCAGGGGAAATGAGGGAGACAGTGGGTAATAGGTGTGTAAGAGAGAGTATAATGATTGTGCCAGAGAATTTTGAGTGTGACAGCAAAATTGGACAAGTTTGTGGATGTGCTGAACATAAAGTAGATGTATCTGCATGTAGGAGACAAGATGAAAAGGTACGTGTGTGAGATTGTTTAGCAGAAATAGTAGAATACATGTGTTGTTCTGGCAGGCAGCAGTGATTTCGGTGTTGGGATTGGTGTAGTAGTGTCAGAAAAAATGGCCAGACAAAGTGGTGGAAGGGAACAAGGTGAACGAGTATGTTGTTGTTGTTAAGATGACAGTTGATAAATGACTGAATATTAAAATACACTGTTCCACTGGTTGGCAGAAGGCAAAAAAGAAATTGTATATATGTTATGTTATTAGTCTTTTATCATTCATTTTATATTAATGTTTTTAGAAATCATTTTTAGATTAGTGTTTATTTTTCACATAGTTCTATTTAAAATTATTTTAGGCTGTTTGGTTTTTTGTTGTGTTTTTCATGTAAAATTTTCACTAAACATTTATATGGACGATCCTATACAGGTCCCTATTGAGTAAGACACAAATCGTACATTACTCAAAAGAGCAATTTTCTTATTAAAATGTGTATTATTTTAATACTTTTGAAAGGCAATATAATAGTAATAAATCAGTAATGTTTTCTTAGGGTGCTTGCTATAATTCTTTTTTTTTTTGTTCTGCTTTCAGGAGCTGATCAAGCCTCGATTTCCGCTCGCACACAGTTGCAAACAGTCCAGAATCAGATGGAAGAGGTAAAGCAGCTGGCGATTAAAGCAGAAAAGATGTTAGCTGAAGTTCAGGCTGAGGAAATCAGGAGGGTTTCAGAACATGCATTACAGGTCAAAAATAGTGGAAAACCAGCAGATACAAATTCAGTAGGAGAAGAGGAAATTCCTGAGGCATACCTAAGAGAAGATTAAATGTTTAAATTACATGATCAGAGGAAACAAAGGGCTCCATTTATAATTACTTATCCAAAAATAATGTCTTTTTATAATATTAATGATTACTACTTTATTACAAATTATTAAAGATGTACTAAAATAAATACAGTTGTGCCAAGGGTTTAAGTCAGTTGCAATGCATTATCACAATACTGGAGTTCAAACTTCCAAAGTAGACTATCATGTTTATATTTTATACAAAGCCGTCAATATTAGTAAAGAGCTGCAGAGTATCTTGACACAAATTTTCTAAACGATTTTCTTTACTCTAGAATACATAATTGTCTCTTGTTGTACTGAAAACCAAAACCTGTGCTTTGCTTCCACAGTAACGTTTGTTTCTTTTAAAGGAGTAATTCTGTTCACTCCATTCTCTAAAACTGAGAAATTATTTTTCATGTTGTATTAGCTGATTTAAAAATATTTTCCAGATTACAAATAATTTCGAAGTTTTTCACTTGTATTACCAATTTATGTGTTTCCAAAAATATGAGTGGATTATTTTTGTGTAATGTAAGCATTAGTTTGTAGCTGCACATTTAGTTGATGATACCTCATTTCTTTCATCTGATCAAGGATTTTCGAATGTATGAAAAAATATTCATCCTTGTTTATGAGTTGTTTATATTTATATTTTATTAATAAAATATCACTAGAAGTGCAGTGCTCTTGAAACTCTGTGTCTGCTACTTAAATGTATCACTAAATAATTCATCTGTAGTGGAGTTTTGCCACAGACTAAAATGTCTGCATCTCTCCAAATATTGACATTTTTAAAGTGTATAGGTTTTAGCACAGTTTGATCTTTGCTTAAATTTACTTACAAATCCTCATTAAATAATGTGAAACTTCAGAGATATTAATATATGGTCATCTAATCTATGTTTGTATTTGCTAAATAAAATGCAGTTCAAGAAAGCTTTGACATGCTTCGTTTGAAAGCAAAAATCATTTCAAAAATGGATCATAGAAAGTTTATTTTGTATTCTTTATAAATGAAAGCTTTTGGGTAAAATTGATTATGGTTTGGTGTGTACATTAGTTTGTTGATATATTTCCAAGGGCCATCTGGAAATGAAAGGCGTGGCTATCTTGAATTCATTGTTCTTAATTGGAAAATTTTATTTCTCTCTCTCTCTCTCTCTGACATTTGAAAAAACAAATTGTAGAAAGTCAGTTGTAATATTGTACCTGCAAAATTAAAGATACTCGCCTGAGCAATGAAATATGGAAAGTTTTAATAAAAAATTTGTTGTGCTGTTTTTCCTAATGTACTGAGTAGTTTGTAAACGGTGACCTAATTGCTGTGCAGTTTCCTGCACTATAAAATCCTTCAAAAACATAATTCATGACAAAACCACTGGACAGTACCTACTCATGTGAAGTTCTCAGTGAATTGGTTTAGAGTCACACAGTTCAGCTTTTCAACATCAGCTAATAAATAGAATTTGTGATCCAAATAGTTTTTTTTTTGTTTTTTTTAATGCTCAATAAGAAGAGAAAAAAAATTAAGTAAGATCAAATATACTGTAAGTAAAGTGGTTGACTTTATTTGTCATAAATTAAAATTCTTTTTTACACTGTGTGCACAATTATTAGGCAAGTGAGTATTTTGACCATATCATCATTTTTAATGCGTATATTCCAACTCCAAGCTGTATTAACTTGAATGTTTATTGGATTTAAGCACCTCAGGTGACGTGTATTTGTGTAATGAGGGAGGGTGTGGCCTAAGGAGATCAACACCCTATATCAAGGTGTGCAGAATTATTAGGCAGCTAGTTTTCCTCAGGCAAAATGCGCCAAAAAAGAGATTTAACTGACTCTGAAAAGTCAAAAATTGTAAAAAGTCTTTCAGAGGGATGCAGCACTTTTGGAATTGCTAAGATATTGGTGTGTGATCACAGAACCATCAAACATTTTGTTGCAAATAGTCAACAGGGTCGCAAGAAACGTGTTGAGAACAAAAGACGCAAATTAGCTGCCAAAGATTTGAGAAGAATCAAACGTGAAGCTACCAGGAACGCATTATCCTCCAGTACTTTCATATTCCAGAGCTGCAACCTACCTGGAGTGCCCAGAAGTACAAGGTGTTCAGTGCTCAAAGACATGGCCAAGGTAAGGAGGGCTGAAACCCAACCACCACTGAACAAGAAACATAAGTTGAAACGCCAAAACTGGGCCAAGAAATATCTGAAGACAGATTTTTTTCAAAGGTTTTATGGACCGATGAGATGAGAGTGACTCTTGATGGACCAGATGGGTGGACCTGTGGATCAGTAATGGCACAGAGCTCCACTCCAACGTGGAGGTGGGGTACTGGTATGAGCTGGTATTTTTAAAGATGAGCTAGTTGGACCTTTTGCATTGAAGATGAACTCAAAATCAACTCCCAAACCTACTGCCAGTTTTTCTAAGACACTTTCTTCAAACAGTGATACAGGAAGAAGACCATGATTTTTATGCAGGCCAATGCTCCATCACTTGCATCGAAGTTCTCCACTGCGTGGCCAGCCAGTAAAGGCCTTAAAGATGAAGGAATAATGACATGGCCCCTTCCTCATCTGACCTAAACCCTATCGAGAACTTGTGGGCACTTCTTAAACGCTAGATTTACGGGGGAGAAAAACAATACACCTCTCTGAAGAGTGTCTGGGAGGCTGTAGTCACTGCTCCACAAAAAGCTGATTGTCAACAGATCAAGAAACTGACAGACTCCATGAATGGAAAGGCTTATGACTGTTATTGGAAAGAAGGGTGGCTATATTGGTCATTGATTGATTGATTGATTTTTTTGAAATGTCAGAGATGTTTATTTGTAAATTTTGAGGTGTTTGTTTATTATTTTCTCTATAACAGATGAAAATAAACAAGTGAGATGGGAAAATTTTCATTTTTCCTTTAGTTGCATAATAAATCTGCACACTAATAGTTGCCTAATAATTGTGCGCACATATGTATTCCCCTGATGATGTTCACACTCACTTTTCCGTTGTGAAACATTCAGGTTTCAGGTTTATTAACATTTTGGATTGACTGATAGCACTGTGTTTGTTCCATATTAAAATTAATCTTCAAAAATCCAACTTGCCTAATAATTGTGCACACAGTGTAGTTATTAACTAAGTAAAGCTCGGCAGGCTACAGAAAATACGTACTGTATATTATGAAGGCTTTATTCTAAAGTTTTTCCACATAGGAACTTGGAGCATAACTGAACAAGTGGTATGGAAACAAGGTGAAAATGTATATCAGGTAAACTGATTCATGCTTTGTTTTGAATAAAAATAGAATGGTGCCCGGTTGGCAAAGTGTTGGGTGTTAGACATGAAAGTAAGAATTTCACTGTACTTTGTGCATATAATGCTGCTACTACTACTACTACTACTACTAGTATAATCATTGAAGTCCTTCTAATGCAGTAAAAAGTTTCAATGTTACATTAATTATACTGACTCTCATAGAAAGATTGAACCTGTCACATTTGCAGACTCGCTGGAGACAGCAAAAACTTTTTAGAAAGATCTAAATAGGCATCAACTGTGGGCAAACTGCAGTGCAGTAAATTTAAGCTTACAAAGGAAATCATTTAACTTTTTTATCTGAGTGATTAGTTATAATGAAGTTCTGTAATAATAACTATGTTTTTGGGTCATTCTGGCAGTGTTATGACATGAAACAATACTTATCCAGGATTTTTAGAAACCCTGTCAATTCCCTCGGTTCTTTCATATGATCATTGTCCCTCATGTTGGTACAGCACTCATTTGTAAATTAATGTATACTAGCCAACCCGCAGCATACCATACACCGCATAATCAGGCTGGTTTTTTAATGATTTTTAAGCACGGAGAAAATTAGCATTTGAAAAATCGGTAATGCAATAAATCGGCAAGAAAAGCAACATCGTAACAATGCACGGAACGAACCAACACACAATCGTCTGTGACTGAAAACTGGCGGACCGCCATCGTGCCTTTTCCTCCCAGACGGAGGGATGGGGGTGGACGGCACTCAGGCGTGGAGGGTAGAACGGGAGGAGAGGAGAAGGACGTCTATTCCACTCCCTCCATCATACTAGTCTGCTGATTTCTCGTTCAGAATGCACTGCCTGCTCATGTGCCCACCTCCAACTCGTCACTTGAGTCGTTGTCGTCTTTGCACAGTCCAGATGCACCTGTGATTCACGTAGACTTTTTATTTCTCTGTGCGGTTTTGGCTGTTTTTCTATGTATAATCCACCAAGACACCCGACAATGGTAGTAGCGAGGTGGGAGGGGGCTGTGTACAAAGGGTAGGGACGTAATCAGTGGGAGTATATGAGTCGCACTTAGTGGGAATTCCACGGTTTGCAGACCGAATGGGGTTGAACTGTTTACCCACGCCTCTCTGCGCCGGGTAGACACACGTTCAATCTCATGCATAATTATTTATTGAATGCTAAACACTTGTGGAAAGACACAGTTGTCTAAAACGGGTTGGTGTGAGAATACAACAGTAAGTGAATGAAAAGATGGAACTCTGGAGAGAGCAACATATAATTGTCCGTGAGTGAAGACTGGTTTTGGCAGATTCAGGCATATTTTTTTGAAAGTTTGTCCTTGTGCCTTATTAATTGTCATCGCAAATGCCAATCGAACAGGAAATTGTCTTTGGGTAAAAGTAAAAGGCAAATTTGAATCTGACGGGGTCAGGCATATCCGGGGAATGAGGACAGTTTGTGAGGTTGCAGATGTGGGCAGGTGACGTCACATTAGTGTGGCGAGCAAGTGGGTGTGCACCCTGTGTGTACATACCGACGGAGTCAAAAGATGTCACCCGAAGGTTATCACGTGGGTTTTTGAGAGGCATGAGAACCTCGTAATGCCCATGATCCAAAGGACAGCTTAAGAGCAGGGATATGAAGAGACGCTGGGCCGGATTGTAAACTCGAGGAGAGGCATGAGGAAGTAAATGCTGATAGTAGTTGGAAGGATTTGGGACATTGCCACAATTTCTGCCTCGCCACCATAGACTCCGGACGTATTCATGTAGTCAGCGTATTGTTGAGCAGAATGTATAACAATGCCTCTGTGACTAACAACAACGGACATCATGTCACCGAAGTTATCCCAATGTTGGCAAACAAAGCTAACAGCCATGTTATGAAGTTTGAGAGCAACAGTTTCGTCAATGACATTTTTCCAAAAAAACCCAACTGACAGAAACAAACAGTTATCTGAAGCATTTCTATAACATTGAAAGAATTGTTGTTTACATGAAATACATTTGAAGCGGTAGCCATGGAGGGCAAAAGAATAGTCAACGTGGCTCATAGCTAGATTTGGACCGCAGCACAGCGAGTGAGTATGTGTTTGATATGCTGTTTGATTTGGCGGGCAGTGGTCTGAGGTGCGTTCCTGAGCACGTGGAAGGAGGGGTAGAGTTTCTGGACAGGGCTTCGTTGTTCCTTTTGCATGGTTTTTCATGGTGGACGCGGTCGGGTGTTGAAACTGAAAATAATAATGAAAAGTCAACGTGGCTCAGACGTGAATGTGGACTCCTAGCACAGACGAAAGAGACTAACTGGGTGGTCGGTGAGTTTTTGCATCTGGGCACATGGGCAGGCAGTGTGAATGCCTAGAGAGCGAGGGTAGACGCGGGCCGGTGAAAAAGGAGCGTTGGTGGGCAGGGAAACGTCTTCCATGTTCCTGCAGGAGCATCTAAGAAGACGCATGTTTGTCGCGGATGCGAATTGCTGTATGTAGCGTGTTAAACAGTTTGCTATGGTGCACGTGGTTGTGCGTCGTAACCGAAAACTCGGTTTTTAAAGACTGCTTACTGCATTGTATTTTAACCTTAGTTGTAAGGGATTGTTTTAAGAATCCCATTGGATACCCCTCGCAAACCGTTTTACACGCTGCATATGACAATTCATCTCCAGAAGAAACATGCCTCTATGAACAGTCAACATGGCTCGGAGATGCATGTGGCCTCTACGACAGACGAATATAAATGATGCCGTTTTTTCTGTGTCGGCGTCCAAGTTGGTGGGTGTGGCTCTGCGAGTTGTCATCGTATCCAATGGTCTTGGAGTTGGTGGGCGTGGCTTCTTCCTGCATGCGCCATAGGTGTCTTACTTGTCGGCGTCTTAGTGAATCCACGCCTCTTCCGGCGTGCTTTCCATGGGTGTCTTGCCTTAATGAATTATATATATAGATAACATTATATAACTACTATATCTATATATCCATATAAAAAAGACAAATGAGTACAATTAGTTAAAATAGAAATGCAACAAACAAACCTTAACAACTCCATGAAGTGTAATTTTGCCACATTAACTACTGTATTCTTGTTCTGTCATCTTGTAGTATTATATTTTTTAACACTGACATTTAATATGCTATTATCACATAAAGCTGACACTTTCTTTTAATTCAGAAGTCTTAAAAATGTTATATCTGATAAAAATAAAAGTTGAGTTTTTCATTTCTGAATCATTACAGCCTTATTAAAAGAGATGAGCAGTTTTCTTGTAGTCCATGAGCCCAGTGCACCACGGTGCTGATCATATTTTTATGTCTTGTTAGTTTTTATGCAGACCATAAGTTTTGCTCAGTGGCAGAGCTACTAAGTGAATATTTATGTAACTGTGTTATAATCCCTCATAAAGTAACTTGATTTACAGTAAATGTTCTCTTGTTTATGCTCTGTAAAAAATTTGTAAAGAAGTTTAGATAATGTAAAACTTGGCCACTGCCAAGCAGTAAAACATTTTGATACAAATCTTTAAAAAGCATTAGTGAAGCGTTAAAGTCAATGAGTTATCATTCTTGGCTTCCTTTGTCTTTAAGATTTACAAAACGTTTGTGTCATTCGTACTTGGCAGCTAGTCTGATATGATTATCACAAGTGGGCCTGCCAATCTAATGCAGTGCACACTTTCAGTATTATTATTATTCTGAATCCTAAATCTTTCCATCTTGTAAGCAGCCGAGACTGTTGTCATCCAGTTATATTGACTTCTGGGATACATTCAACTAATGTTATCAAAATAAATTTGTTGTTTTCACAGAATGTCCTTGAATTTGCATTACTAGGGACTTCTGACATAAATGATAGAATCAAGTAAAACACAACAGATAAAAGATACTGTTTGTAAATGATCTGTCTCTTCCTAGACCATCCATCAGTTCATCCATTTGCTAGAAGGGTGTATCCCAATATCCTGGCTAAATTGTCCACCACGGCTTGGCCATTCTGTCTCTGATCGACTTTCTCACCACCTAACAGCCAATGTGTGAGGAGTGTACTGGCACAAAATGGCTGCCGTCACATCATCCAGGTGGATGCTACACATTAGTGGTGGTTGAAGTGGTACCCCAATCACTGTGTAAAAAGCTTTGAATACCTTGAAAATTGCTATGTAAATGTAATGAATTATTATTGTTATTATTATTAGAACATATTTGGGCAGTGTGATGAAGTAGTTAAGGCTTTGGACTTTACACTTTAGATCCTGATGTTGTGATTTCATATTCTGCTACTGACATGGTGAGACCATGAACAGGTTATTTCACCTGCCTGTTCTCCAAATGTAAGTAAAAAAGAAATGTAACCAGTTGTGTTTGAAATGTTTTAACTTGCCTTAGATAAACATATCGGCCAAACAATAAGTAATAGTAATTCACTGTAGAGATATGATGAAAAGGTGCCCATTCTGAGGGCCAAGATGATACTCAGCTCAGGGTGAGTTGCTTGATCATCACGTGGTACCTCTGTCACATACCCACACTCATTCACACCAGGTGCTTTACTGTGACTTTGGTAAAATTGGAGAATTACACAGGAAGCAAGAGGCAGCAGACCCATCCATTGCTGTTGTGGCCCTGCAATAAAGAAATCTTTGTTTTACAGTTGTGCTCATAAGTTTACATACCCTGGCAGAATTTGTAAGATGTGTACCATACTTTCAAGAAAAGATGACTGATCAGGCAAAAGACATTTAAAACTTACTTTTAATGGAATCTACGTTAAACTATAATATGTCACAGAACAGTACAAACATTAAATGCAATACAATAAAAATTATTTTTGAATAGCCCAAAATCGCAAAAAGGAGTGCCACAAAGGGCTTTAACAGGCCCAGTCTTTTGACAGCCCCCAAACCTTGACTCTCTAAGAAGACAAGAAAAAAATTCCCCAAAAAAACAAAAAACCCTTGTAGGGAAAAAATGGAAGATATCTCAGGTGGCAGAGCTGCCAATTCTTCTTGGCAAAGCCCCTCCATGTCCCGTAAATTCTAAGATCTCCCCAAAGTGGCCTAATGAAACTGAAGTCAAGAGACTATGATGGCCACGCCGGCACCTTTAATTATCTCTGCTGTAGCCACCAAAGGGTCAGCTTGAACTTGTGTTTTAGATTACTGTCATGTTGGAAGATCCAAATGCAGTGAAGTTTATTTTTGTCTAGCCCAAAATCACACAAGAAGTGCTGCAATGGGCTTTAATAGGTTGTTTCCTTAAGAGGTATTAGCTCTCCGGAAATGTGTTCTTTTGAAATTACGGCACATTAAGTAACTAAACAATATAGTAATATGACAGAAACGGCGATATCCCTCCCATCGTGATTACGGCGGTATAAGAATCACATGAGAAAAATATATTTTAGCTTACATTTACTGACAGTTGACGTGGCTACAGACGGGACGCATATGACAGACTTTTATCCAGGTGTGGGAATCTGGATCTACGCAGTCTGCCATTTTTCGTCACCACGCTGACAGGGTTTTCGGACGGAGGTCCGACGCAGCTTCGAAGGGTTTGGCTGTTGTCCAAGCCTTTTAATTCTGTCTGCTTTACTTGCTGGTCTTCTCTGTCTCCAAACAAGGGCAGGTAAGGACTGAACTCCTCCTCCATAAAATACAGAAATCGCATAATGCTTACATGCCGGTTCTCATTCTCCCAACAAGGAAAGAAGATTTTCTACTGACAGAAGACAAAAATACTATTCTGTGTTTAGGCTGACTATACAATCCTCCAGTTGTCTTTGGCTATCTAATCCAATGCTTGGTTGGCAATTCTAAATGCTGAGCCCCTGTGTGCCAAACTTAGCATGCACATGTGAATGGATACTTTAACAGTGTTGTCCAGATATAGTGACATAAACATTAAAGAAAAAATGTATTATAACATAGGCCCAGTCTTTTGACAGCCCCCAAACCTTGCCTCTCTAAGAAGACAAGAAAAAAATTCCCAAAATAAACCCTTGTAGGGAAAAAATGGAAGATACTTTGGGAAAGGCAGTTTGAAGAGAAAGTAGGCTGGGCATGTAGTGGGTATCAAAAAAAAAGGGGCTAAATACAATACACAGAACACAAGTAATCCTAAATACAATATGATAGTACAATAGTAATATTACAAGTACAGAACAAAATGCAAGAGTGGATGATATCACATAATACGATTCAGATTTGTTCACAGTCCTGGAGTCTTCAGCCATCAAGCTGCCTCCGCTCTATTGCCCATTCCATAACCGAGTCGGTGGTGGGCCACCCAATATGATGAAATGACTATTTAACCCGACAATTCCAGTGATCTTCCATCAGAAATTACTTTTCCTTAGACAGACAGAAAACTCGGCAGTAGGGCAGTGGCACCAAATGCCATATTTGAGTACCAAGAAGAGAAACAGAATAGGTGTGGGTTAGTAACAAATTATAACTATCATATTATTTATATTTTAGTGCTAATGACTGTCAACAGAGATGCAATATGCACAATTAATCAGCAGCTCTAGTCAGGATATGCTAAGCTGAAGTAATGAGTCTTCAGCCAGGATTTGAAAGCTGAGACCGAAGGGGCACCTCTTATAGTAGCAGGCAGACCATTTCACAGCTTTGGGGTACTGTAACTAAAAACTTGACCTCCCACTGTTATTTTATTAATCCTTGACATCATAAGCAGACCAGCATCTTCAGTTCTTAATATGTTTTCTGGTTTGTAAGTAATGACAAGTTCATATAAGTAAGCTGGACCTTGACCATTTAAGGCTTTATACGTTAAAAGTAGGATTTTGAAATCTGCCCCAAACTTTACCATGATTTAAGAACTGGAGTTATGTGTTCGTATTTTCTTGTTCTAATAATAATTCTTTATTTAGAACAACATTTTTGATTAACTGGACACTGTATAAAGAATAATTTTAACAACTAGAGATCACCGAATTGCAGTAGACAATCCTACTAGAAATAAATGCATGAATGAATTTCTTAGTATTGCGCATATTTAGAAAACACTTTCATTTCTCAAACTTTTTAAGATGGAAGAAACATGTTTTGCGCAATTTTTTAATTTTCTAAATGACATGCTAGGGTTAAAGATAACGCCTAGATTGTGGGTGCATTCGGTAAAATTAATGGTGGTTCGAACCAAGTTAAATAATGACCATATGTTGTTGTGATCAGCATCATTCCCTCCAATAATTATCTCTTATTTTATCAGTGTTTAAAGACAAGTAGCTCTCATCCATCCACTCCTTTTAATTCATTAGCACAACTAATTAAACACAACATCAGAGAAATTTCATTTGGTCTAAAAGGAAGGTATAACTGGGTGTCACCTGCATACAAGTGAAAATTAATATGTTTTCTAATGATAGATCCCAGTGGAAGAATATAAAGTGAAAACAGCAAAGGTCCCAGTACTGAGCCTTATAGGATACCATATCTCAGTTCTATGTATAATGATGGAGTACTGTCAGCACATTTCGGTACACATTGGAGCCAATTTGATAAATAAGAACTAAACCAGGCAAGGTCAGTGCCTGTAAGCCCAATGCCTTTTTCAACCTGTGTACTAAAATAAAATGGTCAATGGTGTCAAACACTGCACTTAAGTGTAATAACATAATTACAGTGGAGTTTCCTTCATCAGGTGATATCAGAATGTCATTTACAACACGCGTTAGTGCCTTTTCTGTACTATGACAAGTGTGGAAGCCAGACGAATTTCTCAAATAATTTGGGATGAGTAAGGTGTGACCGAAGCTGAGTGGCGACTACTTTTTCAAGTATTTTAGAGAGGGTAAATTTTATATGGGTCTATAATTATTAAGTATATGTGGGTCTAGGTCTGACTTTTTAAGTAATGGTTTAATGACTGATACTTTTAGTGCATCAGGTACTGCACCATACAATAATCAGCTATTGATAATTCTAATAATAGGTGCTGCAAGAACATCCATTGCACTTTTGACTAGTTTTGTTGGCACCAGATCTAGGGAACAAATAGTAGGTATCATATTAGAAATTAAGACTTCCTGTTTTGTTACAGCATTAAAATTTCTAAACTGTTGAAGGCAAGGTATGACAGGGTCTGACAAGCTAGTATGCGGGTTGCACTATGATGCTGACATCTGGGATCTTACATTTTTAATTTTCTCATTAAAGAAGTTCATAAAATCTGCACTGCTTATATCTGTTGGTATTTTGCACTGTAGATCTTAATTCTCATTTGTTAAATTAGCGAGGATTATTATTATTATCTATTATTTTAGAATAGTACTCTCAGCAAGCTGTAAAGAGAGTTTTTTTATATATTTTCTAACACTCTGTCCATGCAATTTGAAAGTCCTGCAGCTTTGTTGTTCTCCATCTGTGCTCCAGTTTTCTAAACTCTAATTTAAGAGCTCAAGTGTTCTCATTAAACCAGGGTGGGTTTGTACAGTTAGGTCCATAAATATTTGGACAGAGAAAACTTTTTTGTTAATTTTGGTTCTGTACATTACCATAATGAATTTTAAGTAAAACAACTCAGATGCAGTTGAAGTGCAGACTTTCAGCTTTAATTCAGTGGGATGAACTAAAAGATTGCATAAAAATGTGAGGCAACTAAAGCATTTTTTTTAACACAATCCCTTTGTGTCAGGGGCTCAAAAGTAATTGTACAAATTAAATAACTGGAAATAAAATGTTCATTTCTAATACTTGGTTGAAAATCCTTTGCTAGCAATGACAGCCTGAAGTCTTGAACTCGTGGACATCACCAGATTCTGGGTTTCCTCCTTTTTAATGCTCTGCCAGGCCTTTACTGCAGCGGCTTTCAGTTGCTGTTTGTTTGTGGGCCTTTCTATCTGAAGTTTAGTCTTCAACAAGTGAAATGCATGCTCAATTGGGTTAAGATCAGGTGACTAACTTGGCCATTCAAGAATTTTCCACTTCTTAGCTGGGTTGCTTTGGCTGTATGTTTTGGGTCATTGTCCATCTGTATTATGAAATTCTGCCCAATCAATTTGACTGCATTAGCTGGATTTGAGCAGACAGTATGTCTCTGAACACCTCAGAATTCATTCGGGTGTGGGAATTCTCATACATAGAACAGTACCATTTGTAGCATCAGATGTAGTACTGGATCCTGAAGGGAGATATGTAATGGTCATGGGAGACTTATCTAACTGTAAAATGATTTTGATAAATGTTTATGCACCTAATGTTGATGATAAGGAATTTATACAAAATTTATTTGCATCCATTCCCAATCTGAACACTCATAAAGTTATAATGGCTGGGGACTTTAATTGTGTTTTAAATCCACTTTTAGATAGGACTTCCTCCACAGGGGAACAGTATCTAACACTGCAAAGATAATTACAAAGTTTATAACTGATCACAACTTATCAGATCCCTGGAGGTTTTTTAAACCCAAATTCAAGAACATATTCTTTGTACTCACCAGTACATCATTGCTACTCAAGGATTGATTACTTCTTTATAGACAATAACTTCTTGCCTAAGATTAAATCTTGCAAATACGATGCTATTGTTATTTCTGACCATGCACCTATGATCTTGGAGCTGAAATTACTAAGCCCCATACACTCACCCCAGATGGCCTCAACCGCTTCTATTAGCTGACGAGAATTGTACTGAATTTATATCCAAACAAATCAAATTCTTTCTAGAGACAAATACATCCCCTGAGATCTCTGCAGGAATACTCTGGGAAACTCTTAAGGCCTTCTTAAGAGGACAGATTATCTCATATCTTTCCCACAGAAATAAATCCGAAGCCAAGAAAGTAGCAGAGATAAAAGCGAAATTACTAAAATAGATGAAGAACATGCCAGACTACCAAGCGAGACTCTACATAGAGGAGGCAGGCTCTACATTCAGAATTAAACCTCTTGACAACTAAAGAAACTGAACAACTAATTTACAAATCCAGACATCATTATTATGAACATGGAGAAAGCTAATAAGCTTTTAGCTCAACAAATTCACAAGCAAGAAGTGCAATGCAATCTCGTAATTACTAACACGAATGGAGATAAAATCATCGAACACAAAAATATAATGCACACTTTCAGAGACTACTATAAATCCCTATATACTACTGAGTTTAAAGAAGACAATACACAATCTAATGCATTTCTGGATACATTACAGATACCACAAATAGACGCTTTAGTGTGGAGGAACTTGATAAACCTCTGCATTATCAGAATTACTAGATGCTATAAAGTCACTCCAAGGTGGAAAAGCAGCAGGCCCTGATGGCTACCCTGCAGAGTTTTACAAGAAATTCTCCGCTCAGCTAGCTCCCTCCTATTAGCAACATTTACAGAAGCCAGAGATAACCAATCTCTTCCACAAACCTTTCGCCAAGCACTAATCACTGTCTTTCCAAAACAAAATAAGGACTTATTACAATGTGCATCATACAGACCAATTTCACCTCTGAATAACGACGTTAAAATACTCTCTAAAATCATAGCTAGAAGGATGGAGAAAGTGCTCCCTCGTAATATCACAAGACCAAACTGGATTTATTAGGGGCCGACACTTATCTTCAAATCTTCGACGCCTGTTTAATGTAATATACTCACCAACTAAATCAAACACCCCAGAAATATTATTATCATTGGATGCAGAAAAAGCATTCGACATGATTGAATGGAAATACCTTTTACTACATTGGAGAAGTTTGGGTTTGGCCCAACATTTGTGCATGGATTAAATTACTGTATACTAACCCAGAAGCTTCAGTTTGCATCAACAACATTTGCTCAGACTACTTTAAACTAGAGCGTGGCACAAGACAAGGATGCCCTTGTCAGCCCTGCTGTTTGCAATTGCCATTGAACCACTGGCAATACATTGTCGAAATACTGATCAGATAAAGGGGATTAGCAGAGAAGGACTGGAACAGAAAATCTCATTATATGCAGATGACATGGTACTGTATATATCGGACCCAGAAAATTCTGTGCCTGCAGTCTTAGCAGCACTCACAGAATTTCAAAAGATCTCTGGTCTCAGAATTAATCTGAATAAAAGTGTACTCTTTCCAGTGAATTCTCAAGCATATAATATTAGATTAGACACCCTACCTTTTATCATTGCAGAACAGTTTAAATACCTCGGGGTAAACATCACAAGTAAACATAAAGCTCTTTATCAACAAAATTTCGCGTCTGCATGGAAAAAATTAAACAAGACTTGCATAGATGGTCAACCCTTCATCTCACACTAGCTGGAAGAATTAACACTGTTAAGATGAATATTCTTCCTAAGCTCCTTTTTTATTTCAAAACATCCAATATACATTAATAAATCATTCTTTAAGCAATTAGATTCAACAATAACCTCATTTATTTGGAATTCAAAACATCCACGCATCAAAAGAGCGACCCTACAAAGACAAAAGGCAGAAGGTGGCATGGCTCTACCTAACTTCCAGTTTTATTACTGGGCAGCAAATATACAGGATAAGAACCTGGACACAAATAGAAGAACATACACAGGCTTGGACGCAATAGAAGTAAAATCCTGCAGTACTTCTTTGTATTCCTTGCTCTGTGCTCCAATAAACACACGCTATCGGCAATACACTAATAACCCAATTGTGCTCCACTCACTTAGAATCTGGAACCAATGTAGAAAGCATTTTAAGACGGAGAAGCTTCTATCTGTGGCAACCCTGCAAGAGAACCACCTCTTTCAACCTTCACAAACATATGCAGTTTTAATATCTGGAAAAATTTGGAATTAACTTGCTTAGAGATCTTTATATAGACAACGTCTTTGCATCCTATGAACAATTACATTCCAAATTTAACATTCCAGCTACACATTTCTTTCACTATCTTCAAATCAGGAACTTTGTTAAACAGAACCTTCCAGATTTTCCTCATCTTGCACCCTCATCCATGCTGGAAAAATATTGCTCAATTTCAAGGAGTTAGACTCCATCTCTACAATATATAAAATCCTTTTACAATCCCTTCCTTTCAAAGATCCAAGAGGACACTGGGAAAAGATCTCTCAATTAATATATCAGAAAAGGAGTGGAAAGTAGCAATGCAGAGAATTCACTCAAGCTCCATATGCGCAAAGCATACAATTATACAACTCAAAATTATATATCGAGCACATCTGTCTCGACTAAAACTCTCAAAATGTTTCCAGGGCATGATCCAACCTGCGAACGTTGCAACCAAGTCCCAGCCTCACTAGGTCACATGTTCTGGGCCTGCACCAAATTAACATTATTCTGGACAAAAATTTTTAATTACCTCTCAGACAGCCTTGGACTCACAATCCCTCCTAACTCATTAACAGCTGTGTTTGGGGTTCTTCCAGAGGGGTTTAAAGTGGAGAAAGACAAACAAATTGTGATTGCATTCACTACACTGTTGGCACGCAGACTTATTCTGATAAACTGGAAGAACCCAAACTCTCCTCTTTTAAGTCAGTGGGAAACTGATGTGTTATATTATTTGAAATTGGAAAAATCAAATACTCAGTTAGAGGATCTGTACAGACTTTTTTCAAAACATGGCAGGATCTAATCAGTAATATTTTAAAATAAGTTCATAAAGCACAGAGAATTTTTAATTTAGGTATGTTTACAAGCCTTAAATTTTAACGTTTGGCTTGCTCTCTCTCTCAGGGTGGGGATCGATCTGTTCTTAACTAATTTTTTTTTGTAAAATCTTGATTGCTTTGTATGGATTGTAATAAAATTAATAAAAATAATAATAATAAAAAAAAAAGAATTCATTCAGTTGCTTCTGTCCTGTGTCACATCATCAATAAACACTAGTGTCCCAGTGCCACTGGCAGCCATGCACGCCCAAGTCATCACACTGCCTCCACCGTGTTTTACAGATGATGTGCAATGCTTTGAATAATGAGCTGTTCCACACCTTCTCCATACTTTTTTCTTGTCATCATTCTGGTAGAGGTTGATCTTGGTTTCATCTGTCCAAAGAATGTTTTTTTTTTTTAGATGTTCTTTAGCAAAGTCCAATCTAGCCTTTCTATTCTTGAGGCTTATGAGTGGCTTGCACCTTGCAGTGCACCCTCTGTATTTACTTTCATGCAGTCTTCTCTTTATGGTAGACTTGGATATCGATACACCTACCCCCTGGAGAGTGTTGTTCACTTGGTTGGCTGTTGTAAAGGGGTGTCTCTTCACCATGGAAATGATTCTGCAATCATCCACCACTGTTGTCTTCCATAGATGTCCAGGTCTTTTTGCATTGCTGAGTTCACCAGAGCTTGCTTTCTTTCTCAGGATGTACCAAACTGTAGATTTTTCCACTCCTAATATTGTAGCAATTTCTCAGATGGGTTTTTTCTGTTTTCTCAGCTTAAGGATGGCTTCTTTCACCTGCATGGAGAGCTCCTTTGACCGCATGTTGTCTGTTCACAGAAAAATCTTCCACATGCAAGCATCACAACTCAAATCAGCTCCATGCCTTTTATCTGCTTAATTGATAATGACATAACAATGGACTTGCCCACACCTGCCCATGAAAATAGCCTTTGAGTCAATTGTCCAATTACTTTTGAGTCCCTGAAATAAAGGGATTGTGTTAAAAAATGTTTATGCAATCTTTTTGTTAAACCCACTGAATTAAAGCTGAAAGTCTGCACTTCAACTGCATCTGAGTTGTTTCATTTAAAATTCATTGTGGTAATGTACAGAACCAAAATTAGAAAAAAGTTATCTCTGTCCAAATATTTATGGACCTAACTGTATGTGCTTTGATCATTTTTATTTTAGGGGGAGCGTCCAGAGCATCTATCAAGGTCCAATTATAACTTGATGTTAGCTAATCTAAATTGTTTTCCATGTTTACATTTGATGTTAACTTATCTAAATGGTTTTCCACAATTAAATTTATCTATAAAACAAAGACAGTGCAACATCTAGATTGTACTTCTGCTTCAAAATTTAATCTGTAGATGTATTGGTAAGGGCAGAACCACATTAAACATAATTAAGTAGTGATCAGAAATAATTTAATGGAGTAATATTTAAATTTTGAATTTCAACTTTGTACTGGTTATTGTTGCTGGTGATTTCAATTGTGCGAATCTCAAGTCAGTGCTCCTTAAATTCCATCAGTTTGTGGACTTTGCAACGAGAGGGACGAGCACACTGGATCTTATTTATAAAAACATTCCTGCTGCATACCGGGCAGAGCCCTGCCCCTACTTTGGAAACTCAGATCACATCTCTGCCATGTTAATTCCAGCATACAGACCCCTCATCAGATGCACCAAACTGGTTCTAAAGCTGGTGAGAACCTGGCCAGCAGAAGCCATCTCTGCTCTTCAGGACTGTTTTGAGTGCACTGACATGTTTAGAGAGGCTGCAATCAACAGCGACTGTATCAACTTGGAGAAGTACACGTCATCAGTGACCAGCTACATCTATAAGTGCATTGATGATGTTACTGTCTCCAAGTACATCACTACACGTCCCAACCAGAAACTATGGATTACAAAGGAAGTGCGTGTGTTACTGAAGACCAAGGACTCAGTCTTCAAGGACAAAACTATCCCACACCATCAGAGCAGCAAAGCGCACACACGCCTAGAGAATCCAGGGACTTTTTCTATATGACAAAGAAGCACGAAGCATGTGGAAAGGCATCCAGGCTATCACTAATTACAGGGCAACACCACCCACCTGTGACAGTGACACCTCCCTTCCAGATGTGCCGAAAAAATTCTATGCACAGTTTGAAGCACAGAACAATGTGGTGATGAGGAAGACCAGCTCTCCTCCTAGCGACCAAGCATTAAATAGGACTGTGGCCGATGTGAGAATACTCTATGAAGAGTCAACACACGGATGGCTGCAGGACCAGACAGAGTAGCAGACCAGCTTGCAGGCGTTTTTTGCTGACATCTTCAACATCTCCCTGAGCACCGCTATTGTCCCAACCTGCTTCAAAACCACTACCATAGTTCCTGTGCCAAAAAAGTCACAAGTGTCCAACCTCAATGACTACCGTCCCATTGCATTCATTCCCATTATCATGAAGTGCTTTGAGAAGCTTGTCATGAAGCACATCAAAACCCTGCTGCCCCTGTCACTGGACCCCCTTTAGTTTACTTATCGCCGGAACCGTTCAACAGATGATGCAATAGCCACCACTCTTCATCTGTCTCTCGCTCATCTGGACAATAAGGATTATTGTCGTTCGAATGCTGTTTATCGACTTCAGCTCAGCATTCAACATGATTATTCCTCAGCAGCTGACAGAAAAGCTGAGCCTGCTGGGACTGAACACCTCCCTCTGTAACTGGATTCTGGACTTCCTGACTGAGAGACCTCAGTCAGTCAGGATTGGAAACAACATCTCCAGAACCACCACACTGAGCACTGGACCCCCTCAAGGCTGTGTGCTCAGTCTATTATTGTTCACACTGCTGATTCATGACTGTGCAGCAACACACATCACTTTTTCCACATTTTGTTATGTTACAGCCTTATTCCAAAAATTGATTAAATTTATTTTTGTCCTCAGAATTCTACACACAACACCCAATAATGACAGCGTGAAAAAAGTTTACTTGAGGTTTTTACAAATTTATTAAAAATAAAAAAACTGAGAAATCACATGTACATAAGTATTCACAGCCTTTGCTCAATACTTTGTCAATGCACCTTTGGCAGCAATTACAGCCTCAAGTCTTTTGAATATGATGCCACAAGCTTGACACACCTATCCTTGTCCAGGTTCGCCCATTCCTCTTTGCAGCACCTCTCAAGCTCCATCAGGTTGGATGGGAAGCCGGTGCACAGCCATTTTAAGATGTCTCCGGAGATGTTCAATCGGATTCAAGTCTGGGCTCTGGCTGGGCCACTCAAGGACATTCACAGAGTTGCCCTGAAGCCACTCCTTTGATATCTTGGCTGTGTGCTTAGGGTCGTTGTCCTGCTGAAAGATGAACCATTGCCCCAGTCTGAGGTCAAGAGTGCTCTGGAGCAGGTTTTCATCCAGGATGTCTCTGTACATTGCTGTAGTCGTCTTTCACTTGATCCTGACTATTCTCCCAGTTCCTGCCGCTGAAAAACATCCCCACAGCATGATACTGTCACCAAAATGCTTCAATGTAGGGATGGTATTGGCCTGGTGATAAGCGGTGCCTGGTTTCCTCCAAACGTGACGCCTGGCATTCACACCAAAGAGTTCAAACTTTGTCTCATCAGACCAGAGAATGTTTCTCATTTTGTTTCTCATGGTCTGAGAGTCCTTCAGGTGCCTTTTGGCAAACTCCAGGCAGGCTGCATTGTGCCTTTTACTAAGGAGTGGCTTCCGTCTGGCCACTCTACCATACAGGCCTGATTGGTGGATTGCTGCAGAGATGGTTGTCCTTCTGGAACTTTCTCCTCTCTCCACAGAGGACCTCTGGAGCTCTGACAGAGTGACCATCAGGTTCTTGGTCACCTCCCTGACTAAGGCCCTTCTCCCCCGATCGCTCAAGTTTAGATAGATGGCCAGCTCTAGGAAGAGTCCTGGTGGTTTCAAACTTCTTCCACTTACGGATGATGGAGGCCACTGTGCTTATTGGGACCTTCAAAGCAGCAGAAATATTTCTGTAACCTTCCCCAGATTTGTGCCTTGAGACAATCCTGTCTCAAAGGTCTACAGACAATTCCTTTGACTTCATGCTTGGTTTGTGCTCTGACATGAACTGTCAACTGTGGGACCTTATATAGACAGGTGTGTGCCTTTCCAAATCATGCCCAATCAACTGAATTTACCACAGGTGGACTCCAATTAAGCTGCAGAAACATCTCAAGGATGATCAGGGGAAACAGGATGCACCTGAGCTCAATTTTGAGCTTCATGGCAAAGGCTATGAATACTTATGTACATGTGCTTTCTCAATTTTTTTATTTTTAATAAATATTGGGTGTTGTGTGTAGAATTCTGAGGAAAATATGAATTTAATCCATTTTGGAATAAGGCTGTAACATAACAAAATGTGGAAAAAGTGATGAGCTGTGAATACTTTCCTGAGGCACTGTATATCACTGTATCTGAGTGTGGAATCACAGCTCTACAGCAGTTGATCAGAAAGAAAATGATCTGTATACAGCATCAAGCACACATTGCCGCAGTCATGCGCATTGTCTATTGAACTGCTCTCAAACGGCAAATGCTTCAGAGCCTTTCCTGTACTGACCTTGCAGTTCAGAAACAATTTCATCCCAAGAACTATAAACACACTCAATCAGTCCATCAAGTGCTCCTTGTAGAACTGTTTGTACTTATTAGTACAATTACCTCACTATAAACTTACGATACAGTTCTAATATTGCACAACCTGATCCACTTTATAAAGTGTGTATTTACATATGACAATGATATCATTTTTAAGGTGAAATGCAGCAAAATATGATTATTATTTAACATCATTTAAATAATCTATATTGTTAATAATTAAACATATGAGGACACTGTGTTGCAGCGCTAGTTGAGGGATTGTTGCTCCCTCGCGCTGTATTCTTGCTGGGGCTGGCGCGACATTGGAAGGATAGATGGATAGAATAATTAAACATGTACTACGAAGATATTTCAATGTTTCTTAAAAGTTTTGAAGAATCAGCATACTAAGCTTACAGATGGCTTAACGTCTATTACAGAGCTGATTGTGTGGCAATTGGTTACTTGGAGAAAGAAAAGGAAGGACAGGAATTGGAGGTTAGTATGTTTGAAAGAGACAGTACTGCTGCAATAAATTATTTCATCAAAGGTCACGCACGGCACAGCAAGCATCTTGTGTGAGGCAGGAACAATCTCTGGACAGGGCGCCAGTTCTTCATTATCACTACGCCGCTGTGTTCCCATGTTTAATAACATGCTTTAACTCCTATCATCATGAAAATGATATCAAATATACATCTCATTATTTTAATTATTCAGAGAACTGTAATATCACGAATGTAATGGATTCAGTGCCCTGTCGGAGGAAGAGAAAGCCCGTTTAAGAAGCACTTAGTGATTCACACACATAGAAGAAGACATACAAAACAAATGCATTCAGCATGCTACTTTAGTTACGATGGTATCTGAGAAAATAGTAAATTAAACAATTTAAAGATGAAGTTTATTATGTTCTTTAATAACAAAATAAACTGTGATTAAAGTGGAAATTTCGAGATTAAAGTTGACATTTTGAGCTTTTTTCACACTTTTCTTTGTACCTTAAATTTTCATATGACACTCAGATGGTGGGCTACAACTTGCCTTTTCATGGCGACTTTAATATCTGACAACTTTTGTTTTTTTCAGGCACTGTGCAACTTTGTGAACTTGAGCTTTCGAGTTTCTTTGACACTCTATGTCACTTGATTAACTTCCTTTTGTTGTTTATACCACTGTTTAAACCAACAAATAGTATGTATTTCCTTGCCTCTACTTGGTATTTGCTGAAATTCTTCTGTTTTCCCCTGTGCTTTTGCCATTGTCTTTTCACATAACGCTGAGCTTAAGGGATATTTATATTGATTTGCATATAGATAGATAGATAGATAGATAGATAGATAGATAGATAGATAGATAGATAGATAGATAGATAGATAGATAGATAGATAGATAGATAGATAGATAGATAGATACTTTATTAATCCCAAGGGAAATTCACATAATCCAGCAGCAGTATACTGATACAAAGAAACAATATTAAATTAAATACACTGTTCACAAAAATTAAAGGAACACTTTAAAGAAACACATTAGATACATCAGATCTCAATATGAAGTTGGATATCTATACAAATAATGACAGGGCAATGTCTTAGGAACAAAAGGATGCCAAGTCCATCCATCCATCCATTGTCTAACCCGCTGAATCCAAATAGGGTCACGGGGTCTGCTGGAGCCAATCCCAGCCAACACAGGGCACAAGGCAGGAACCAATCCTGGGCAGGGTGCCAACCCACCACAGAGGATGCCAAGTCTTTTAATGGAAATAAAACTTTTCTGCCTACAGAGGGCTCAATTGTGTAGACACCCTAAAATCAGAGTGAAATGAAGATGTGGCAGGCTAGTCCATTTTTCAAAAACTTAATTTCTGTTACTCAAAATGCTTTTCAGTATCTTGTGTGGCCCCCACGAGCTTGTATGAATGCTTGACAATGTCGGGGCATGCTCCTAATGAGACGACGGATGGTGTCTTGTGGCATTTCCTCCCAGATCTGTATGAGGGCATCCCTGAGCTGTTGTACAGTCTGAGGAGCAACCTGGCGGCGCCTAATGGACCGAAACATAATGTCCCACAGATGTTCTATTGGGTTTAAGTCAGGGGATCGTGAAGGCCATTCAATTGTTTCAATTCCTTCATCCTCCAGGTACTGCCTGCATACTCTTGCCACATGAGGCCGGGCATTGTCGTGCATTAGGAGGAAACCAGGACCTACTGCACCAGCGTAGGGTCTGACAATGGGTCCAAGGATTTCATCCTGATACCTACTGGCAGTCAAGATGTCATTGTCTAGCCTGTAGAGGTCTGTGAGTCGCTCCATGGATATGCCTCCAAGATCATCATTGACCCACCACCAAACCAGTCATGCTAAACGATGTTACAGGCAGCATAATATTCTCCAAGGCTTCTCCTGACCCTTTCACATCTTTCACATATACTCAGGGTGAACCTGCTCTCATCTGTGAAAAGCACAGGACGCCAGTGGTGGACCTGCCAATTCTGGTATTCTATGGCAAATGCCAATTGAGCTTCCCGGTGCTGTGCAGTGAGCACAGGGCGCAGTAGACATTTGGGCCCTCAGGCAACCCTCATGAAGTCTGTTTCTGATTGTTTGGTCAGAGACATTCACACCAGTGGCCTGCTGGAGGTCATTTTGTAGGTCTCTGGCAGTGCTCATCCTGTTCCTCCTTGCCCAAAGGAGCAGATACTGGTCCTGCTGATGGGTTATGGACCTTCTATGGCCCTCTCCAGCTCTCCTAGAGTAACTGCTTGTCTCCTAGAATCTCCTCCATGCCCTTGAGACTGTGCAGGGAGACACAGCAAACCTTCTGGCAATGACACATATTGATGTGCCATCCTGGAGAAGTTGGACTACCTGTGCAACCTCTGTAGGGTCCAGGTATCACCTCGTGCTACCAGTAGTGACACTGACTGTAGCCAAATAACTAGTGAAGAAACAGTCAGAAAAGATGAGGAGGGAAAAATGTCAGTGGCCTCCACCTGTTAAACCATTCCTGTTTTGGGGTCATCTCATTGTTGCCCTCTAGTGCATCTGTTGTTAATTTCATTAACACCACAGCAGCTGAAACTGATTAACAACCCCTCTGCTACTTAACTGACCAGATTAATATCCCATAAGTTTCATTGACCTAATGCTATACTCTGATTAAAAGTGTTCCTTTAATTCTTTTGAGCAGTATAGTAATAAAATGAAAAAATTAAAATAAAATTAATGTTCGCATTTACTCCCGGGTGGAATTGAAGAGTCGCATAGTGTGGGGAGGAACGATCTCCTCAGTCTGTCAGTGGAGCAGGACAGTGACAAAGTCTGTCACTGAAGCTATTCCTCTGCCTGGAGATGACACTGTTAAGTGGATGCAGTGGATTATTCATGATTGACAGGAGTTTGCTTAATGCCCGTCTCTCTGCCACAGATGTTAAACTGTCCAACTTTAATCCTGCAATAGAGCCTGCCTTCTTAACAAGTTTGTCCAGGCGTGAGGCGTCTTTCATCTTTATGCTGCCACCCCAGCACACCACCACGTAGAAGAGGGCACTCGCCACAACCGTCTGGTAGAACATCTGCAGCATCTTACTGCAGATGTTGAAGGATGCCAACCTTTTTAGAAAGTATAGTCTGCTCTGACTTTTCTTACATAGAGCATCAGTATTGGCAGTCCAGTCCAATTTGTCATCCAGCTGCACTCCCAGATATTTAAAGGTCTGCACCCTCTGCACACAGTCACCTCTGATGATCACAGGGTCTATGAGGGCCTGGGCCTCCTAAAATTCACCACCAGCTCCTTGGTCTTGATGGTGTTAAGGTGTAAGTGGTTTGAGTCACACCATTTAACAAAGTCTTTGATTAACTTTCTGTACTCCTCCTCCTGCCCACACCTGATGCAACCCACAATAGCAGTGTCATCAGCGAACTTTTGCGTGGCAGGACTCGAGTCATATTCAAAGATGCATAATTCTGGGAGGGGTTGGGGTGGCGCAGTAGGCACGCGTTACTTTTCATGTTGACTGGGATTTATGGAGCAGAAGAACGTGGAAGTTGGCGTTCACACAGATTTATGCATCTGGATTTTTTTGTGCATATGCACATTTCTGCTTTTGTCCTTATGCCATGTTTTAGCGTGAATTCTATGCACAGCGTTATGCATGAGGCCCCTGGCATGTTCTTGATCTATTCTAGTAATGTCACTGAATAACTCTAACATGTTCTTGGTTTCCAGTTTATTTTTGTGGGAAAGATATGAAATAATCTTTCCTCTTAAAAAAGCCTTCAGAGTTTCCCAGAGTATTCCTGCAGAAAACTCTGAGGATACATTTGTCTCTAAAAGATAATCAGTTTGCTTGGATATGAATTCTGTACAGTTCTCATCAGCTAATAACAGGGGGTTAAGACGCCAGCTGCGAGATGAGTATGTGGGGCATAGTGATCTGAGCTCCTTGATCAGAAGGGCAATGCAGAGATAATAATAATGGCGTACTTGTAAGATTTGATTGTGGGCAAAAAATTGTTATCTATAAAAAAAAATAATACATTTTTGAGTAACAGTGATGTATTGGTGAGAAAGAGGAATGTGCTCTTAAGTTTGGATTTAGAAATCTCCATGGGTCTGATAAGTTATAATCGATAAAAATTGTGTATTTGTTTTTGCAGTGTTAGATGTTATCTCCACTGTAGCTGAAGACTTATCCAGGTTTGGACTTGAAACACAATTAAATACTCTGTCCATTATAATTTTATGAGTGATAACATTAGGAAGGGATGCAGATATGTTTTGGATGAAGCCTCTGTCATCCACATTGGGTGAGTAAATAATTCTGTTCTTCAAATTCCAAAGAAGGTAAAATGTTTCTTTGGTCTTTTTTATTTTTTATAAATTCTCTTCATCTTTGCATTTTCAATTTTCTTTAGTTAACATGTGCACTTCCAAAGGAGTTGTCGAACCCTTGGCTGTTTCCCTCCTTTTTCCTACCTTTGTATCCCTCCCTATGCACTTATTACTTGTGCTTCCATAATCCTCCTTTTCCAGTTTACACACTTCTCCTATCAGGAAGGTGTTTTCTTACATCCTCTGCTGCATCTTGGCAATTCAAGTTTTCTAAAAAAACAATATTGCACATTACTTGATCTGCTTCTATCATGAACTCTATACTTCCTTGAAGATGCATTTCTTCCCAGTATTATTTTATTTAATATACTTTCTGCTCTTTAAGGTTTTTGTACTGATACATTCTTCTTCTTTTATCTGATTCCACATTTCAGTATTCTCATTTACATTCTTATTTAATTAAACTTTCTCTTACCACACCTCCACCACCTATACAGCTTTTTATCATTTCTATCTCTGTCCTATATTCCTTTATGTTTTCTTCTACTTTTTCCTCCTGCCATGCACTTTCATATGCCTCTATCTTAATCGTAATCTGACCATGTCTTACCTTACAAACATAAGATTGTGGACAGTATGTAAGTGAATGAGATGACATCCTGCACAACTTTCTCAATATTTACTCTCCCTTGTATGGTGACCTAAACTTCCATAACTTCTGTATCTTACTTCAAAACAGACCCATGCTGTATCTCTTTATTTTTCTTCATATTTTCTATTTTGGCTGGGCTGGGTTTTAATCTCCGTGCATTACTCGAGTAAGTGTCCACTTGCCTTACCCTCACTTGGACCTGATATTCTCTTGTTCCTCTATCATCTTCATCTATAATAGGTGTTACAAACGAAGCTTTTCAATGTCTTGCTAACCAAATCCTTTTGTCCTCTTCCTTACATACATCAAATGTATCACCACTGTAATTTACTTCTCTCTTCTATTTGTCAAAGTTATCAATCTAAATTTATTTAATTTGAATCTGACCAACTGAAGGCCATCATACTCAAAGAGAGTGAAAGTTCTAAAATATCTATGTTTACTTGTTAAGTAACATTCTCAAAACTATATTTAATTTACCTTCAAACTCAAGTATTCTCTGCAGAACCTCTTTGCTGAAAATTGCTGTTTTCCATCTTTAGTCACCGCATTCTTCAAATTTCATTTTCATACCCATCCATTCATCCATTTTTGTTGTTTTCTTTATCATCATCATCATCATCATTGCACAACCTTCTTCTCTTGTTGTACTACAGGCTATGTATTAAACTTTAAATTTGATTAGGTATTTCCATCCATCATCATTAGATGTTCACCACGGTAATCATCTCTGTGCACTTGAGGCCATGAACAATGAGTGATGGATTTGCCTGATTATTCATTCTAGAACCAAGGTGAAGGCAAATAAATTATTTAAAACCATAATTGTTTCAAGATAAGGATGTTATGCTCACATTTTTTTACAATCCTGCTTACAGCGTGTTTATTTCTCCACTAAACTCCACTTGACTTCATCCTATTATATTATTTTATAATGTTTCCCTCACTGGCTTGTTCCCCACCCAAGTATGAGCAGCCAACAACCACACGTATTCACCTGGTGTAAATCCAATGTAGTATCACTACAAGAGTCCACCACCTAGCTAGCTACATATAATTGCTACATAGCAAATGCATTGTCAGTTTTACTGCTGGTACAGTATTCATAACACATCAGCTGTTTTTATGAAATAAATGTATTTGCCAAAAAAGCAAAACAAGGTTTCAATTTAAGTAAATTTAATTAACTATTCATCAACGACTTCTTTGTCTATCACCTGCTTCTTTTATTCCACTAAACACTTGCCTTTCAATAACACCCACTGCCAAATCCTGCCAGGTTCCCATCTTGCATAATTTTCTACATTCAGATCCTGCTATTATTAACGGATCAGGACATGTCTCATTAAAATAAGAATCGCTTAAATGTAAATACCATTGCCATCAGCTGTAACTGTCAAATGCATGTAGTTTAGAAAAAATAGATGATAATGGAATATTAAATGATTTGAATCTGTAACATATTTGCATAGTCACATGCTCTCTCATTGAACACCTGGTCTCTCTCACATTGGTTCCTCTTCCACTTTGCTTCCCTTCAAGTATGCTGTGTTTTCTTGATTTTAATACAAATCAGTGTCACCCATGAAGAAAGGCACATCCATTCAACGAAACAGGACTTAATTAATAACTCGCCCATACCTTGGCCTTGACTGGTAAACTGAATGACATACAGCAGATGTGAACACACTGTGCAAAATCATACAAGAGAAACTTTAACCAAGGACATACTAAAATTGTAATTTTTCTGTATAAACAGTGCATCCGGAAAGTATTCACAGCACATCACTTTTTCCACATTTTGTTATGTTACAGACTTATTCCAAAATGGATTAAATTCATTTTTTTCCTCAGAATTCTACACACAACACCCCATAATGACAACATGAATAAAGTTTACTTGAGGTTTTTACAAATTTATTAAAAATAAAAAAAACGGAGAAATCACATGTACATAAGCATTCACAGCCTTTACCATGAAGCTCAAAATTGAGCTCAGGTGCATCCTGTTTCCCCGATCATCCTTGAGAAGTTTCTGCAGCTTAATTAGAGTCCACCTGTGGTAAATTCAGTTGATTGGACATGATTTGGAAAAGCACACAACTGTCTATATAAGGTCCCACAGTTGACAGTTCATGTCAGAGCACAAACCAAGCATGAAGTGAAAGGAATTATCTGTAGACCTCCGAAACAGGATCGTCTTGAGGCAAAAATCTGGGGAAGGTTACAGAAAAATTTCTGCTGCTTTGAGGGTCCCATCATCCGTAAGTGGAAGAAGTTCGAAACCACGACTTTTCCTAGAGCTGGCCGGCCATCTAAACTAAGCGATCGGGGGAGAAGGGCCTTAGTCAGGGAGGTGACCAAGAACCCGATGGTGACTCTGTCAGAGCTCCAGAGGTCCTCTGTTGAGAGTGGAGAACCTTCCAGAAGGACAACCATCTCTGCAGCAATTCACCAATCAGGCCTGCATGGTAGAGTGGTCAGACGGAAGCCACTCCTTAGTAAAAGGCACATGGCAGCCCGTCTGGTGTTTGCCAAAAGGCACCTGAAGGACTCTCAGACCATGAGAAACAAAATTCTCTGGTCTGATGAGACAAAGATTGAACTCTTTGGTGTGAATGTCAGGTGTCACGTTTGAAATTTCTGTTTCACAACATTTTCATGGAGCAGGTCACTTTTCACGTAAAAGTTTGGTGCCAATAAACTAAACACCTGGTGTTAGGCGTAAAGTTAAAGATTCAGCATTTTATGCAAGATTACGGTATTGTTTTTGTTTTGCACAGTGTACAGTGAAAAAAGGAAAGAAGCAGTATGCAAACGTTTGGGCACTCCAAGGTATTTATAGGTCTCTGATAACTTTTCCCAAGTTCTCAGGCCTTCACTAGCTCATTAGGGCTATGGATTGTTCACTGTCATCTTTAGGAAACCCAAGGTGATACAAACTACAAAGCTGTATAAAGTCTCTGACTCCTCAAATCTTGTCCTATCAATCAGCAGCCATGGACTCCTCTAAGCAGCTGCCAAGCACACTGAAAAATAAAATAAAAAGCAGGAGAAGGCTACAAGAAGACAGCAAAGCATTTTCAAGTAGCTGTTTCCTCAGTTCCTAATATTATTAAGAAATGGCAGTTAATATGAATGGTGGAGGTCAAGTTGAGGTTTGGAAGAACTGCTTGTTGGATTGCTAGAAAGGCAAATAAAAACCCAAGTTCGACTGCAAAAGACCTTCAGGAAGGTTTAGCAGACTCTGGAGTGGGGATGCACTGTGCAACTGAGCAGTGACACTTGAACAAATATGACCTTCACGGTAGAGTCAGCAAAAGAAAACTTTTCCATGCGTCCTGGCCATAAAATTCAGTGCCTGAAGTTTGCAAATGAACATCTAAATAAGCCTGATGCATTTTGAAAACAAGTCCTGTGAACTGATGTCACTGAAGTCAAAATAGAACTTTTTGGCCACATTGTGCAAAGGTATGTTTTTAGAAAAAATAAAGTTGATTTACAGGAAAAGAATACCTCTCCAAGTATTAACCATAGGGATGGATCAATCATGGGCTTGTGTTGCAGCCAGTAGTATGGGGAACAGAATGAGGAAAGAATGGAATTCAATAAACACCAGCAAATTCTGGAAGCAAACATCACACCATCTGTAAGAAAGTTGAAGTTAAAAAGAAGATGGGTCTTACAAGATAATAATCCGAAACACCCCTCAAAACCTACAATGGAATACCTCAAGAGATGCAAGCTGACATTTGGTAATGGCCTTTGCAGTTCCCCCACCTAAACATGATTGAAAATCTGTGGATAGATCTCAAAATAGCAGTGCATGCAAGATTGCCCAGGAATCTTGCACAGTTAGAAGCCTTTTGCAAGGATGAATGGGTGAAAATACCCTAAGTAAGAATTGAAAGACTCTTGGCTGGCTGAAAAAAGCATTTACAGGGCTGTGATACTTGTCAAAGGGGATGTTACTAAGTAACAATCATGTTTGGTGCTCAAACTTTTGCTTCTCGCCCTTTTCATTTTTTTTGGTGTTTTGTGCCTGTCAATGATGGAAATATAAATGAAATCTTGCTTAAAATATGAAATAAATGTGTCATCTTTGCCTTTTGGTGATCTGTTCATCTTAAGATATTTTAAGCAAGAGTGCCCAACCTTTGCATTCCACTGTATACATATATGCATATACATGTTTTAGGGAGGCATTGGGGTGTACTTGTTAGCATGGCTGTCTGACAGTAGAGTGTCCAGTACAGTGACTTCAGTTTCTGAAAATTGCATTTTTTTGCAATGTGTACTTGAGTTTATGTTGGTTTTCTCCAACTACACAAAAATGTACCGTATGTTAGGTTATTACTAGATTCTATTTTGATCCAGTGTGAATGAGTGTAGGTATGTGTTATGGTAGGTTGCCTTCTGCCTCAGACAGGATCAAACCTGTCATACCACAGGAATTTTGAGATAAGGTGCTTTTGACCTTGTCAGTTAACCTGAAACATTAAATGCCAGAAGCCAGGAAATAAATTCTTGCAACCCACCCACTAGAAATTAGCATGCATTGATATACTCTTACATTCTACATTAAGTAATATGTGGAGAAGCATTAGCTGTATGACTGTATGACATAAAAACAAAATAATTGCAATTGAGTAAATTATATATATAAAATAAAATAAAATTCAATGATGAACTCAAAAGTAGTGTACGCGTGTATCTGGTTTGCAAACACTTTAAACAAATAAGGTACTTTTTAACAGCAGTATTCCCTTTATATAGTAGCAGTTAAAATATTTCTTGTAAATCTCAACTTAAAACGCAGGGAATCGAGGTCAAATGAACAAAGCTAACTTTCCTTCTAGGAAAAGTGTATTGGAAAGCTCTGCAACAAGAAGATTATTGATCGCTATCGAGACTGAGACTTTCAAAATAATAATAACAATAAAAAACAATAACAAAAACTGCGTTAACGCATGATAAAATAATTGTTGGTGTTAATTAATTAATGCGTTAACGCGATAATAACGCTTTCACTTGCACAGCTCTAATATATAAATATATTTATATACATTGTCACACACGTGCGCATGGGAATCAGCTGAAGGGCCTAAACACTAGTAGTTCTACGCCAGGCCAGGGGGTGGCGGAGTGTACTGACTATCGCTCTCAGTCCCTTGCAGACCTTTTCTGGGAAATCCCGCCTGTTGCCGGCCCCAAGGATGACGGCACAAGGACACCACTCCCAGTTCCAGCATAGATGACGTCATTTCCCTTCTAGCCCTTTATAACGGCCATCTTGCCTCAGTACAGGCAGTTCTCTTCTGGACTCTGAACTAAGCACATCGTGCTATTTAAAATTACAGTACTTTTGCAGCCGATTCAATTATATGGGTGGCTGCCCCAAATCTTTATGATGTCTCTTACTCATTCTTATTACAACACTAGCAAAATACCCGCGCTTCGCAGCGGAGAAGTAGTGTGTTAAAGAAGTAATGAAAAAGAAAAGTAAACATTTTAATAATAACGTAACATGATTTACAATGTAATTGTTTTGTCATTGTCATGAGTGTTGCTGGCATACATATATATATACACATACATGTCTACATATATAGACACACACATATACATACATATATATATCTGTATATACAGTATCTATATATATCTATATATCTAAAGTATATCTATATATCTATCTATATGTATATATCTATCTATCTATATAATATCTATCTATATCTATATCTATATCTATATCTATATCTATATCTATATATATATACTACTTTGGGGTGTGAGCAGCTGTTGCTCGGGGTACCAGAATCCATCGAGGAAGAAAAATTAAAAACATTATTTATACAAAATGTTAATTTATCTATCCATTCCTAAATAATTAAATGGGCAGGCTATTTCATGTCAGTGCAATACGCTGCTTGTTAAAACTGATGACTCCTGCTCTTACGTGCACTTAGTGCTGCGTTGGTATTATGAATTATCGTATCTGTTCAAGTTCTATTTAAATTTTAAATATAAGTAATTTTTATTTAGTCATCATTGCATAAATTTTTCTTCACCATAGAAATTTAAAGACTAAATTCAACTTCCTTTCCTACCAAAGATATTTCTGGCGACTAAATAGAACCTACTTATATCCAAATTCGAGCTATTGAGCTGTCGCCTGCATGCCTGGATAAGTCACTCTTGCTTCGCTCTTACTTTTTTACCGTTCATTTAATCATGGCTAGTCGCGGAAAAATTATAAAATGGAAGGGGGATTACACTGAGTATGGCTTTACCAAAACAATTATTTATGGCGAATAAAGTATCCATTGTTCATAAAGCTTCAATTGGTGATCTGCTTTTCTGCGTTAACCTCATATTTTTTCATACTTCTTCTCAAACCAATGGGGTGGGAGGGTAAAATGAATCGGGAATCGCTGATCAATGTTATCGGTGTACCAGGAAATCATGCATCGAGAGAAGTTCCCCTTTCCTTGGAATGCAAAGTGTGATTAAATGCATTATTTTTTAACGCGTTATGGAGCACATGCATCGAAGCTTCTCAGCTGTGCTTGTGCTAAGAAAAGGAAAGATTTTAAAAATAACATAACACGATTGTCAATGTAACCTTTTGTAAGTAGTGCCTGGAGGATTCAGTGTGGAGAAACTCTAGAGACAGCGTGCTCTTTCTGTGAGCATTTGGTGGCAGCATCACAAAGTTGCTTCGGAAGACTGCGTTAGCTGCAGAGCTCAGCTCAGAGCGAAATGAGGTGAATGGCAGGGGAGATGATGACGTGACTCCCCCACCCACCTTAACTGTCAATCCCCCCACAAATACAGTCTCTCGGAATTTGCATAAGCACAGCCCTTCAACAGCAATTTTAACTTAGTTACAAAGTGATCAAAACTCTCGTTTATATCCTGCGTCCTCTCATTAAACTTGTATCCCGCATTAGCCGTGGACATGACAAACGCCAGCGGCAGCCTGTCTATGAACTTAATTTAATTTCATTAGATTTATCCGCTAAAGGACTGTTTCAAACTGATTAATGGAAATCTTACTGTTTTGTTTGTTTTTTTCACATTGTTTGTTTGCCTGGTAATGTTTCAGGGCACAAGATAGCCACAACATTGTGAGATGACAGGTATGGCCACATGCATTGGTGTGTAATGTCATTGTGGTCCTTCAGAGGTCTCCAATTCCTTTCCAGTAATGCTACTGTGGCTGCATGTTTTCATTCTAACCCTTTTTCTGATTAGCGAACAGATCAGGTTTGCTGATGCTCTCATTCTGCCAAACCAAACATTTCTGTCAATTTTCATTTTTCTAAGAACATTGTAAAAAACCTTTTTGTGGACCTGAGCAGATTATCATTACTAAGAACTTAACCTGTCTTTATTTGCAAATATTGTGTTAGCTGGTTAGCTGGTCATGTTTTGGCTTTTTTATATCACATTGTTGTTTGGCTGTTAATTAAGGAAAAAAATAAATAATTAAGGAGTCTTAAATAGCAAACCTTAATTAAGAAAATGGTTAGAATTAAAACTTACAGCCGCAGTAGCACTTCAGAACTGGCGTTGAAGATCCCTGCTAGAAATGAGCATTTGGAGATCTCTTTTTGATTCTTGGAAGAATGCAGGATGATCTCCACTTGATATTTTGTAGCAAGTAACATTTTTGCTTGTGCACAATTTTTTTTTTTTTTGTTGCTTTTTTCAACATTTTTTAAGCTATTCCGATTTACAATATTTGCTTTATATGGAGCACAATATGCTTTCTAGAAAGTCTCTGTAGGCAGGTTGATTAGATATGATTAGGTAAGCACAGTGAGCTACTGTACCTTTTATTGTAAAGCCACAGCATGAATTCACTTTCCCAGGCTAGATTAGCATCTGTCAGAAATTGTTCACACCACATGTTTAACTGTAGTCTCTTTAAGCCCATTTCTCACCTGTAGTTTGTCCCACGAATTTTGCAAGTTGGAGTATATGTAAACAAACTATGAAAATAACATTTATCAGCAACTGAAATGATAATTTTGCAGATTTTTCACAGTATTTTCACATAAGCTAACACCTTGCAATCCAATCCTTAGGGAAAGTGACAAAACGTAATTATCAACAGACACAACCATGTCTCCAATGAACAAATCATCACGCTCTAATGGCTATATGGAACTTTGTAGAGTTACACATTAGGCACTTGTCTTGTGAAAACTGACATTAGGGCACCTTCCTCAAACAGCAAAAAGGGCATTTATCTTCTGTCAAACATGTGCGTCTACTGAGTATTTTCAGAGCTCCCTAAAATTGTTATATGTACTCCCCTCTGAGAGAGTGGGTGCAAAGACTGAGTCCTTCTCCCTTTCTGCCTGCAGGCAGGACCATGAACCACCAGTAGACCATTGACTTCATTTCCTGTCCAATACACCCTCTGCTGATACATAACAAGCAGACAACCAAGAAGTGGCCATTAATTGGAAAACCAGCAGAAGTGAGAGATCCAGCTTCTCAACAGGTGCAACCATCTGATTGATGGACCTCGACTGTCCAAACTTTCTTATTTCTTTTTGCCAATCATTTTTGAATGGTTTTCTAACTCAACAAGGATTAGTCCTGAATACTCTGTAAATCTTTACCTTGTTCTTTGATCTTGTTTTACAATTTATGCCAGTGCTACCTAGCATTTGGCTCAGATATTTATTAGTTTCTTATTCATAATGTAGTTATTATTTCTCAAAAAAAATCTTTATGATTGAAATACGGTACATACTTCTCCAAAAACAACTAAAACAAAACTTTTATGATTCTTGCCTGGTTATTTAGGATGGTTAATTTCCATGCTGAATGTGTGAAAAGGGCTAGAAACAACCCAGTAACACATTTAAATCTTTCATTTTGTAAAATTGTGTGCCTGCTGAGTTGAAACACAAGGGTGTTTTATCTGGAAATTCCCGGTTAATGATGTGGTGAAGGGGAAAACACCTAAACTTGAACATTCAAAAGATTTTATGAGGTCTAGGCAACAGAATACCTGTTGATTCCTTGATCTATTTATGTCTGTATAAACCTTAGATGTAGAAAAAGCTAACTGATGCAGGAAAGGAGAATTTAAAAATTTGATTTACAAATTTTCAAATTTCATAAATATACACATGATCACATAAACATCTTCAGCTTTCGTTTTATGGGCCAGGTAGGTCACAGACTTACCATTCAATGAATAAAACAAACACACTCACAGTTGTTAAAGAAAAGAATAGACCATATACATATACAGTACATACAGTATGTGCAGGTACATACAAGTGCAGGACAACAAAGAAACCAACGTATATTTAAAATGATTTGGTTCCTTTCTGCTATTTCTCTTATGATAAGGGCACAGCCTTATGAATTATTTTCCCCTTTTTAATTGCTATCCAAAAGAGATACATTAAAATGTTATAAATTCAGAAACATACTTCAAATGCTTTTACAAATTTGTGATCTTTCAGGCAGATAACACTAGAATTACCAAAGCCTATGCAAAAACTTGTAACTCTGTCCCACCTTAAATCCCATTGCACCCCTCCCTTTAGCATCTTTTTTCTTGTAAATGTGTCGATAAGCAGCAAGCAGCCTGCTATCACATCCCCCCACTGCCACACAAAGTTTTCTCAGCTCATGTCTGTTAACCTGTATGTCAGTTGCTTAGACTTGTATAGAGTAAATACTATATTGTTATTTGGAGCACATGCATTTCATATGTGTTCCATGTCTACAACAATCTATGTAAAAACATTGTTAAAACAGAAAAATTTTTCATGTTTTAGTAATAATTGACAAAATGTAGATATGAAAAGTATAATGTGTGAAGTCTGAAGTCCATATATTAAATAAACACTTTCACAAAAGGTACAAGTATAACAAAACAAGTACACTTTTATTCAAGAATATAACTGCAGAAAAAGAACCCACGATAGGGTGCATCATTGACACATCTTTAATACAACCGCTTTGGTGGTGCAACAGTAAGAACTGCTGACTGGTAATCAAAAGGTCACAAGTTCGACTCCGGATGACTCAGTTTTGAGAAGTGAGCTGCTCTTATTCTTACTATTTTAGAATAAAAACATAAATTTGATTTGAGTGTGTAACAGCCGGTGTAAATTTATGGTACGTGTAAAGGTTAGCTTTGTTTGTTTTTTTTTTTAGTTTTATTCTCTTAGTCACATTCACGCTCCCCCCATGTGACACTGCTGTTTTTCACATAAAGACGTGCTATAACAGAGGTGAACTCAGATTATGACGAGGGTTCTACATCGGAAAAAGAATGCACGTCACGCTTTTGCCATCACTGTACTTTGGATATGTACATCCGAAGCTCTGCAGTCTATTTCTGACTTAACAGTGTAGGAAGTAAGTAAATAAATCAGGGTAAATAGGTAAACAACATTCAATCTGGCTTTTATATACAAAGTACAGCGACAGCAAAAGTGTGACGTGCATTCTTTCTCTGATGTAGAACTCTCATCATCATCTGTTTATTGCAAGTGTGGCTTTGACATCATGGATCATAAGGTGCATACTAATTCAGCGTGAGCAGGAACACTAAATAAAAGTGAATAACAAAAAATCAAATGACAATGAGATACACAAACGCTGGTGAATCTGCCTTCTTGGTATCAGCTATTATCCATTGTGATGGAAGGCCGGCATTTCAGTCCAGCCGGGATGTTCCTCAACAGATGAAAGCAGCCTTTTCAGGGCACTACATCCCCCAGGACGCTAGATGGCAGCTCTCCTGGATGGAAATGGTTCTTCAGATTTCCGCAGAGCAGTATGGGACATGGAGTCCATCTCTTCAGCCCTGTTGGGTTCCGTGGGTGCCGCCAGGGGGAGCTCACCAAGAACCCGTGGAATATTACCATGACGTTAATTCGGAAGTACTTCGGAGCCACAAGGACGGAAACCCGCAGTACTGGCGGGATACTTGAAGAAGGCGTTTGACCTGGAGAAGGAATACTTCTGGGTCATGGACTTTAAAAGGACTGTGGGAAATCCAGCAGATTGAGCCGGAGTTGGGAGGGAGTGTGACAAAGATGCTGGAAGTGGAGGATTGTTGTTATTGTGTTTATTATTGATTATTGTATTGATTGGAGAATTATGGAGTGTGCGGTGCTTTGTGCACTTAATTTGAAAGAATAATTAAAATTATTCTTAATGCTTTTAAACGTGTGAGTAGTATAAGCTCGGGGGTTTCTGTCAAACTGTCAATCAAAATGATTAATGACCTTAAGCCCCTATGATGTCATATCGTAAGTCCCGCCCTTTCACGTGATCCAGCTCCACCCCGTGCCGGAGGATTGGCGAAGGACACCCTGTCCCAGCCCAGACTCCACCTTGAACCCGCCCCCTGCACCTGATTGGTTAAGGAAACTGTCAAGGGGATTTTAATGGATGTCTACCCCCTCCTTTAACCCGCCCCTGCACCTGCTTGCTTAAACAAACTGTCAAGAGCCATTTGATGGATGTCTGCCCCCTCCTTGAACCCACTCCTACCCCACACCCACCTACTTGCCTCAGGAAACTGTCAAGGGCCGTTTGATGGATGTCTGCCCCCTCCTTGCACTCACTGTTACAATAGCACAAAATTTTTATATTTTCTGTCTACTCAAAAAACTAAAATTATTTCTGTTAACACAGGTGATAATTAGAAATCATTTTACTATTTTTAATTAAAAAGTTAAAAATAGAAAAGCCCAATTATGGTTTTTGTTTTGTCATGGAAGGGCTCTAGAGTGACACTTTTCCCCTTTATACTCTTACTTATGTAGACCTTAAAACATATTCTTACCAAAATAGTTCATCACTTCCCAATTCCTGTAACTTCAGGTAATTAGACAGAGCTCCATAACAGGAAAGAGAAGATTATAGGTCAAATACACAGTGCCATAAAACAAAATCAAAATAAAGTGTGAACGCCACACAACATGGTATTTTTAGATGTTTTGTTTTTTCCAGGTGACCCATTTATTGTGTTGCTTGAGGTATCAGCCATAAAGTCAAGATCTTTCTTTTATTCTTTTTTGATCAGCTTTTTTACTGATTTTATAAAGGTAATCTAGGTATGATGCGGGCATCCTGTCTCCAAGACAACTTTTCCTTTATTACATTTAAATTTCTTGTTTCTGAAAATTCATTCATAGCTCATACGTTTCTGCTCTTAGAGCCAGGAGGTTATAGCGAGGTGTGCTGGTTTAACTAGAGACAAGGGATGTAAGAAGTGCTCTCCTGCATATCCGAAGTTCATTGAACTAAAATCATGTTTTTAAAATCAGCAGCTTTAGCTCATGCTAGTGACCTCATAAAAGGGAGCCAACAGCTCAGCACTCTTGTATAGCTCACAAAATAGCAGAGCTAATTACTCTTTCTGCTTAAACTAATGATCAAATATTCAGGTAATTCTTAATCAAACACTAAAGCTTTAGTGAACAAAAATACATTTTCAGTAGCCAAGTAAAAACACCAGTTGCTTTAACATGAAAATAAAGCATCTTTAGAAAATAAAGCATCTAGAAGCATCTTTGTAAAGGTCCAATTTTAAAACATTATAAGAAAAATCCTTGTTTCCAAAAGTGTTCTGCCCATTTTTCCAACAGTTTTCTTGACTGAGCATTTGGAATCATCAGTGCCTTTCTGATCACATCCACCCCAAACATAGCATAGAACTTAATTTCTGTACTCATTTTAAACGATAATAGCCAGTATAAAGTCCATAAAGGAACTGGAGACATCAGATATCTTCTGTCATATATCTTTTCTTGCCAGCCCAAGTAATTCAGATTCTGCTTACAACACAAATGTATGATTATTTTTTCTCAAATGGCCAAATCTTTGGCATGCTAATCATGAAAAAATTTGATTTCATTCTCATTACACTTTATTTGTATATTTTATTATACCTACTTAACTTTTATCGACATGTATCTATCTCTATATTTATTTTTCTAGTATCAGAATGTAGTTTAAGTTAATTTGTTTTGGGTTCAATAGGTGTATTTTTCATATTTTCGATTCTTGTTTTCTTTTTTTCACATCTTCGAGCCCCTTTTTGGTTACTTTGCGCTTCCAAGGGGGGACTGCCTACAGTTTGAGAACCACTGTTGTAGGTTTTATTTATAAAACACTCTGCGGCATTTCAAGCTAAATTAGATGGCCTTGGTTATTCAGCCGTCCATCGGTGTTCGTTTTTGTTATAAACTGTGTTTAGTCTCTTTGTTTACTTAGCATTTTATATGATGATAATTTAAAACAGCATTTTCATCAACAGGTTATAAACACTTTGGCACTCAGGGGGCTTTGTATAATACAAAGTTTTAGAAATTCTGTTAACGCTTGGTAATAGCCTTCCATTTTACATCAGTTATGAACCCCTGAAAATAAGAACGGTTATAGGTTATAGAAGCCTATATACTACAGGGCTGATGATGATTAGGCTTATTTTGGACATGTTAGGCCAATCAGGATGGAAAATGTTTTAGTGAATAGTTACATCATATTTATTATATGTGTTAGCACAAGGATTAAAATTTTACTAAAACTGTGAGGTTTTATTCTTTCTTTTAGGTAGTCCAGGTGACATAGGACAGCTGTCATTGAAAACAGCTTTTCCCCTCTGTTTGTGAAGAAGCACCCTTGGTTTTAGTAGCATTCAGGGTGAAGGCGATGTAAGTTTAAACTGTGATTCCAAGAGTCAACAAGTGTCTGCAAACTTCTTATATAAGAGTCAAAGGACCAGGGTTTGTGCAGTGATCTCAGTCAAGGGCAGAGTTAAGCTAGACATTATTATTCCAAAATGAAACATTGACTCGCTCATATCACAAAGATAAGATAGTAGAAACTAAAATTTTCAAATACTAGGTCACAGAGGAGATTAAAAAACATATTAAGATCGGATCAACAAGGGATCACCCCAAGCTTGCGGCACACTACAACAGAACCTAAGTGTTCTGCGGTATATTATCAGCTAAACTGTCATCTATTTAGGCAGTTCCACAGGATTGCAAAGAGTTGGGAAAAAACATTATTTAACATCTGCTAGTATGAGGCTAATTAACATTAGCCGGCTATTGTTAGAATCTTATCTGGCACTAAAAGTTAGGGTTGCGTTCCTCCTGATTCAGGAAGAACATTAAATATTGGAGTTTAGAATTTGAACTAGACTGGTAGTCTTGATGGTTAAGGACATTTGTGCCAAAATAATTAAATAAATAAAGTTAATTATGAAGTAAATAACCAGATGAAAAAGTGGAGTTATAAAGGAGTTATTACAATTTGAAAAACTACTGTGATGTATAAAAAACATTGATAGGTGACAAAACCAGCATGAAAAGAAGCCTTTTGAAATAAATAGTAAGCTTTTTTTTGACATGTGCATTCTGGAATAGTCTGAATATGTCTTAAAGAGTTCATTTTTAAATAAAACTTAAAAAGGCAAATTAAAAATATTAAATAATAAACCTGAATAAAACACAGAAGTATCATTTAATGATATCAATTAGTGTTAAGTATTATCAAACACCGGGATCTATTTATAAGGTTTATAAGGTTTAGTTATAAACAAAATGAGTGGTGGCATTTTGCTTTGAAATGAACAATAGTTTGATAGAGCTTTAAGAATTAGAATGCAAGACAAACTTCTACACTATATAACAAATGTTGCTGTTTCAATAGGAGTATCTCAGATCTCTATTTTATTTTAACCTTTTGATAAGAAGCCCTGGCCAGGGAAATATACCACATATATTGAAAATGAACAGTGCCGACATGCTAACTAAATAGATGTAATCTAAGATATTTTAGAATATGGACCTGGGCTCTACCCCCATGAATCTGACAAACTAAAGGGTCTTCACTTAATTGTCCAACTTCCTGCGGGTGCTATGGATCTTGTAATGGAGAGTGCAAAAGATTCTATAATCTTTACTCTGTAATGGTCCATATGACGATCTAGCGCCTGTGTCCGCAGTGTTAACCAGTCATAGGACATAATGTTCAGAATTCACCTAGGGTTTTTCAAAAGAGATAGGACGAGTGCAGCGTGTGTTCTGTATTTTTTTTTCTGTATTAACTATTCACAGTAACCATACCTCTGAGACCTTAGGATGCGGATAATACGGGCATGGCCCTTGAACAAAGTGACGGACCCTGGGTGAGACATTTCGAAAGGCTCTGAAGCTGGGCAAGAGTGGATGGCAGCTCTGCTGGATATAATAGCGAATCGGCACCTAAAAAGTACCGGCAGGGATGTTGAACAGAACGACCCAGCCAGGCACGGCCTACGGGTCTGTTTGAGACTGACCGGCTCAGCAGCAGCAGCGGCTGTCTGTTTTCCACAAATCGTGGCTCAGGAGCCCGGTCATAAAGACTCTGGGCTGCTTAAACATCTTTCTGCCTTTTCATCAGATGCACGACTTTGTACAAAATGCTGTCGATGACCTGAAAAATTAACAACATACGTACATTGGTTTCGGTTAGCGCAGGGAAGCTGCTACCAAATTTTGTGAAGATGGTGCCATAAATAAGAAAGTTCAAAATGGCGAATGTTGTCGACCGTTATGACCATTACACATGGAATTTCGAAATGAAACCTGCTTAACTTTTGTAAGTAAGCTGTAAGGAATGAGCCTACCAAATTTCATCCTTCTACTTACACAGGAAGTTGGAGAATTAGTGACGTTGGAAAGTTCAATATGGCGGCTGATATACCACCGAAATAAGTATGTACATCGGTTTTGGTTAGCGCAGGGAAGCCGCCTACCAAATTTCGTGAAGATGGGGACATAAATAAGAAAGTTCAACATGGCGGACCTTGTCAACCGTTATGACCGTTACGTGTAGAATTTCTAAATAAAACCTGCCTAACTTTTGTAAGTAAGCTCTAAGGAATAAGCCTGCCAAATTTCAGCCTTCTACCTACTCAGGGAAGTTGGAGAATTAGTGATGAGTCAGTGAGTCAGTCAGTCAGTCAGTCAGTGAGGGCTTTGCCTTTTATTAGTATAGATTATATCTGTTTAGTTAGCATGTCGGCACTGTTCATTTTCAATATATGTGGTATATTTCCCTGCCCAGGGCTTCTTGTCAAAAGGTTAAAATAAAACAGAGATCCGAGATACTCCTATTGAAACAGCAACATTTGTTATATAGTGTAGAGGTTTTTTTTGCATTCTAATTCTTAAAGCTGTATCAAACTATTGTTCATTTCAAAGCAAAATGCCACCACTCATTTTGTTTATAACTAAACCTTATAAACCTTATAAATAGATCCCGGTGTTTGATAATACTTAACACTAATTGATATCATTAAATGATACTTCTGTGTTTTATTCAGGTTTAATATTTAATATTTTTAATTCGCCTTTTTAAGTTTTATTTAAAAATGAACTCTGTAAAACATATTCAGACTATTCCAGACTGCGCATGTCAAAAAAAAGCTTATTATTTATTTCAAAAGGCTTCTTTTCATGCTGGTTTTGTCACCTATCAATGTTTTTTATACATCACAGCAGTTTTTCAAATTGTAATAACTCCTTTATAAGTCCACTTTTTCATCTGGTCATTTACTTCATAATTAACTTTATTTATTTAATTATTTTGGCACAAATGTCCTTACCATCTCACCAAGACTACCAGTCTAGTTCATATTCTAAACTCCAATATTTAATGTTCTTCCTGAATCAGGAGGAACGCAAACCTCACTTTTAGTGCCAGATAAAATTCTAACAATAACTGGCTAATGTTAATTAGCCTCTTACTAGCAAGGGAATCTAATTTAGCTTGAAATGCCACAGAGTGTTTTACAAATAAAACCTACAACAGTGGTTCTCAAACTGTGGGCGGTCCCCCCTAAAAAAGAAAACAAGAATCGAAAATATGAAAAATACATCTATTGATGTATTAACAAATTAACTTAAACTACATTCTGATACTAGAAAAATAAATATAGAGATAGATACATGTCGATAAAAGTTAAGTAGGTATAATAAAATATGCAAATAAAGTGTAATGAGAATGAAATCAAATTTTTTCATGATTAGCATGCCAAAGATTTGGCCATTTGAGAAAAAATAATCATACATTTGTGTTGTAAGCAGAATCTGAATTACTTAGGCTGGCAAGAATAGATATATGACAGAAGCTATCTGATGTCTCCAGTTCCTTTATGGATTTTATACTGGCTATTATCATTTAAAATGAGTACAGAAATTAAGTTCTATGCTATGTTTGGGGTGGATGTGATCAGAAAGGCACTGATGATTCCAAATGCTCAGTCAAGAAAACTGTTGGAAAAATGGGCAGAACACTTTTGGAAACAAGGATTTTTCTTATAATGTTTTAAAATTGGACCTTTACAAAGATGCTTTTAGATGCTTTATTTTCTAAAGATGCTTTATTTTCATGTTAAAGCAACTGGTGTTTTTACTTGGCTACTGAAAATGTATTTTTGTTCACTAAAGCTTTAGTGTTTGATTATGAATTACCTGAATATTTGATCATTAGTTTAAGCAGAAAGAGTAATTAGCTCTGCTATTTTGTGAGCTATACAAGAGTGCTGAGCTGTTGGCTCCCTTTTATGAGGTCACTAGCATGAGCTAAAGCTGCTGATTTTAAAAACATGATTTTAGTTCAATGAACTTCGGCTATGCAGAAGAGCGCTTCTTACATCCCTTGCCTCTAGTTAAACCAGCACACCTCGCTATAACCTACTGGCTCTAAGAGCAGAAACGTATGAGCTATGAATGAATTTTCAGAGACAAGAAATTTAAATGTAATAAAGGAAAAGTTGTCTTGGAGACAGGATGCCCGCATCATACCTAGATTACCTTTATAAAATCAGTAAAAAAGCTGATCAAAAAAGAATAAAAGAAAGATCTTGACTTTATGGCTGATACCTCAAGCAACGCAATAAATGGGTCACCTGGAAAAAACAAAACATCTAGCAATACCAGGTTGTGTGGCGTTCACACTTTATTTTGATTTTGTTTTATAGCACTGTGTATTTGACCTATAATCTTCTCTTGCCTGTTATAGAGCTCTGTCTAATTAATTATTGTGAAAGGATTTTCAGGGAGATGGGGAAGGCGGCTTGACTTAAATAAATGACGGCGTTTATGAGTGATAAACCAAAAGTTAGATAGATATTTTAAATAATAGATACAGGGGTTCTTACCCAAAGCAGGAGAGGCTATAAGGTAACTCAGCCCAGCTGGAACGCTGGAACCTTAGTCATAGATTCCATTTCCTGGTCAGAGTCTTTAGAAAATGCTTCGCTTTTTATTACTGCGCTTTCAGAAGGGATCACACATCCTCCGGAGAGAGGACTGGGAAGTGTGGGGAGGCCGGCTGTCAGGTGCTGCTTGACCCAGGGGGCCGAAACGGGGGTACGATCGCACTCGGTTGGCTCAGACCGTGTCTGAGCTATGACCATCTGTCTGTGAGATGGAAAAAGCCTGGAGCTTTTCATAGATAGAACCGAAGAAGATGCTTCACTTTTTATACTGCAATTTCAGAAGGGCTTTCAGAAGGGAGGCACAAGTCCTCCGGAGAGAGGACTGGGAAGTGTGGGGAGGCCGCCCATCAGGTGTTGTCGAGGGCCGACCTTGGGCATGTCTGGACTTGTCGAGGTAAAGGCTATAACATGCCTACGTTTGTTTATTTTGGGGGCTGGGAAGTGGGTGCGGGGCGGTGGTAGGTTCAAGGAGGGGGCAGACATCCATCAAATGATGGAATTGAAGAACTTTAGTTACATTCTATATTGATCAAATTTTATTGAGAAATGTTGAAATGATTGCCACTGGTTTTTCAAAGAAAAGGACAACACACCATGTGTGAAGAGTCTTTAAGACGCAGTACTTTTATGTTTTCACAGACCCCCCCATGACCCTGTTCAGGACTAAGCAGGTTAGTAAATGACTTAATAATGTCTTTCTCTACAGCACAAACAACTTTTCTCATCTTCCAGCTTTGTTCAGGCTTTCAGATATGGAAACATGGGAAAACAAAAGTGGATTTTCTTTATTTCTGAAATGTGCATATCACATGCTAATGCTAAAGACTTTTACAATTGATTTTATTTGACTGTTGGGTAAAGAGACTTGCTATAGTAATTGTATGCTGGAATCAGAAATCCCAAATGTTTCCAAGAATTTAACTTCAGATGTGTTTAAAAGGAATTTAATTATTTGATTTGGTAAGTCTGTGATCTTTGATCTGTTTTTTTAAAGACTATTTATAACTGCTGAACTGATAATCAGATATATATGGTTCACTGAAGTTTCTCTCAAGTAGAGAAACTATGTTTATACAGACTCCCTCCATATTAAGTTTAATTCTTTATACTGTAGTTATTTAACAAAAGCCTGCTGTTAAAATAGGGTGCCACGCCAGCATTGTGGTTAGTGGTGCTACCCCATAGTTGTAGGGAATTTAATCTTGACTCCTAATTCTCCCACTTTAGTTGTAACTCCAATTGTGTCATTTTTAATTCTGCACTTTTATGTAACTCCACACATCCATTTCAAACAATCTCATTTTTGCTACATCTAACTTCTTCTCCTGTGCTCTCTTTACTGCCCATGTCTCAGTTTCTTTCATCATTGCTGGTCTTATTACTGTCTTAAAACCCTAACATTTAATCTTCGCCTTAATTCTTTGATCACACAATACAGTATTCTTGATACCTCCTTCTAATTGTTCCATCTACAATGCCCTCTATGGGTTATCTCTACATCTAATTTTCCATCCTGGGCTACCATTGATTGTAGATATTTAAATTTATCCATTCTTTTCAATAGCCCTTCCTGTAGGCTAACTTCTAAATCCTGATCATCATTAAACCTCATATATTCTGTCTTCTTCCTATTAATCTGCATCCCTCTATTTTCCAAAATCTTTCTGCATTTTTGCACCAGGGTGATTGGTCTTTTATCCCATGATTCAAAACATCCTTATGAACCCCAGCATATGCAGGCTTGAAAAGAAGAACATGCAAATAACCAACACCCTCTGAACCCCACCTCATCAATAACCCTCACCACACATCCAACTATCCTCCCCTCCTTTTTGCTATATATTGCCTTTAGTTCATGTAAGTCTAATAATTTTCCACTGATGATGATTTCCGGCAGGAATCAAAAGCTTAGGAGTAAAAAACTATTGTAAGATACTGTACATGATTCACTTTCTCCCTTTGTGGATTTCCAGCTACAAATATGCAAACCATATCACAGACCTTTACCTCCATATATTATATTATATTATATTATATTATATTATATTATATTATATTATATTATATTATATTATATATATAAACCTGACACAGACAGACGCAGGACATAATTTCAGAACATACTTTTTTTATTTTCCTTGTGGAAAATGCCTTCCCCCATTTCTCACCCACAGAGCACAGTTCCAAAGCACCAAACACAAAAGCACACTTTTTTTTCCCTTTTTCACTTTTCTTTCTCTTTCTGTTTCTATCAGTCACCTCCACTCCTGGCAAGCTTTGTCCTCCACCTCCTGACTCTGGCTTCCAGGGTAGTGGCAGCTGGCTTCTTCTATAGAGCACCAGGTGTTCACAACCTTCTTCCAGCAGCACTTCTGGGTGTGGCAATCAAGAGCTCAGCAGTACATGCAGCACCTCCTGGTGGCACCCAAGGGACCCAGCAAGGCTGCTCCAAACCATGAAGCCCTGCTGCAACCTAGAGGGACTATCTTCTAGCGCTCCAGGACTGATAATGCCATCAATATGCACTCTCCCCTTTTATTTCCACTATATAGGCATCCTGGCTGGGCAAGGGCTCTGGCTGTCCACAACAATACATACAGTATATATTATATAGTACCTGCCAAATAATGCAAAGAGTACACAACATGTGTTTCCACCTATTTGGGGCTCATCAGGTGTATGTACTTTTGGTTCCCCTTGCAGGGATCAAACCTCGGACATCAGCATATGAGGCAAAGCCTCAGACATTGCAACACAGTACCTGGTTTGCTTATTTGACAGAATGTAGATTAGACTATTACATGCCGTGAAATGAACAGCCTCGACACACACAAAAAAGTTTGGGCCAGCCACCCATATATTGTCTCTGGCTGCAAATGGGTTTTGAAATAGCACTCATGTGCATTGAATGGAGTCCCGATATGAACTGAATCAAGCAGGAAGATGGCGGCTTTAAAAGGATTGCACTGGAAGTGATGTCGTTCTTGGCGCCAGTGACATCTTCAACGTGGAATCAAGCAGGATTTCCCATGTTTTGTCTAAAGAGATAGAAGAAGCAGGTTTAGTGCACTCCACCACCCTCTGGCCTGGCATGGAATTACTTTCACATGATCCATTCAGCTTCCTCCTATTTGTGTATATGTGTGACAATGCATAGGTCTGATCACACTCTGATATTTGGGTGGTTACCCACCAGGTAACGCTCGTGGTTGGTCGACCAGCTGGCAGACATCCGCTGCATCCTCTCAGTTGCAAGAAGCAGATCATAGATATTATATGGTACCTACAAAATAATACAAAGAGTACACAACCTATTTGGCACTCATTAGGTGTATGCACTATGTTTTTTTTTTCTCTTGCTCCTCCTTGGGAACAAAGTGCATTGAATCTCATGTAATCTAAACAACCCTGCTGCTTCATGGCACAGTTTTAGTTGTAGGTCCAACATGCATGGGATCTTGCTTGTTACCCCAACACTGCTTTCAGCCCAAGTCTTCACTCCTTCATACATATCCTGGGCAATCCTCACATACTTCTCTGGTACTCCTCTCTCTCTCATGAACCTCCAGACCTCTTGATGTGTCACTCTATCATAAGCCTTCTCCAAATCAATAAACACCATATTCAGTTCTTTGTGTTTTTCTCTGCTTCTATATAAGCTGTCTCAATGCAAAGACTGTATCAGTTGTTGCTCTCCCTGGCATAGAATCAAACTGCTCCTCCCCTGTTGTGGTCTCTTCCCTAAGCCTTCTCTCTGTAACCCTTTTCTATATTTTCATTGTATGTGATATCCATTTATCCCAACATGAATATCCTTGCTGTGATTCTCAAGAGGAAAGCCATGAACTAAACATTGAAATATGAGTTCAATCTAAATTGTCACCCAATTAAATATCACTCAGTTTAAACCTGTGTGAGACTGACTACTAAATAAATAATTGCTAGCTGTTTCATCCTTCTAAAGCAACAATTACAGAGTATTTATTACATTAAAATAATCCTGTACTACAGAATATAAGATTACTTCCATATGTCATTGAGAAATGTTTAAAGGTATTCTCAGGTCTTTCTTTATAGATCAGGGGACCTCTCCACAGTGACCTAAATGATGAGTTCAAGCACCTCCTGCAGTTTTACAAAGCTGAACATGCCACTTCCCTGTGTAGCTCACCATGCTCAAGATAGTCAAGAAGTACTGGGAAAGGTGAAGACCAACCAGCATTTCCTGCTGTTTCAAAGCAGTTAGGAGCACATTCATGAAAAAATAGAGTTACTTACAGCAAATAACAACAGTAAAATGGCCAATCATCTGAGAGAGGATATCAAGACTACAAAAAGTGGCTATGCACATCACTGCTGGCCATAAACTTAAAGAAACAGATTGTGTGATTAAAGTTAAATTTGAAGATTCTAAAAGAGACAGTGTTGTAAAATTTCAAAGGAAGAGTGAAGACTGCAGTATGAAAACAAAAATAGAATTGCTATTAGAAGTTAAGTGCTTAAATGAGAAAGGAAGCATAGTAAAAGACCACAAAGAGATTTAATACTAAGTGAGACCTTAAAGAACTATTTAATAATGCACTACCACACATCACTAATTAATTAGAGTGCATTAAACATCCTTTCCCAAGAAGAAGTCCATCAGTTTAACCGCAAATGTAGATAAATGAAATTCACATTGGATTTAATGAACATTTATTAAGATAAAAGGTTGTTATTTTTAAACGTATTGCGCATTTTTCTGGCATAGTGTTGACTCTTTGAATATGCAAGAGCTGTGCACAAAGCTTAACTACTCTTTGTAAATGCTATTGAACTGGAGTCTTTTTTCAGATTCCAAATAAAGGTGGACAACAGGCGGCTCTCCATCCATCAGTTATATCTGCCATGTCCAATTCACGGTTATGATGGTTGAGCCTATCCTGCCAACTTCAGTCTGATGTTGGAAGCCAACCATATATTTGACACCAGCCTGCTACAGAGCATGCTTGCATACACCATCACTCCCTCAAATCAAGTCAATTAAGACTTCCTGAATAACTTAACATGCATCTTTTTAGGATGGATGGTGACTCTTATTATCTATTAAAAAATCTACACAGAAAGAGAATGTGAAATCTTTAGAATAATCCAGAGTAAGACTGGAGCCCAGAATTGTGGAGTAGTGAGATAGGAGCACTAACCACTGTACCACTCTCATGAAGTAGTCTTGCATAAAAACATGTCTTTCCATTTTCCTTGGTCTTACGCATCAGTATTTCATTTATTATTCCAGGTAATCAATACAAAATAGTAGTTACAATATGCACTATATGGGAGACTATGGAATTCTTGCTATTAGATGGACATGTGTTAGAACAGCTCTCAGTGGGCATTTGCTTTTAACCTAATTTTTTTTTTTTGCATTCTTCCTTCCAAACCTTCATTATAATATAGTACATTATAATTTAATATTCATTAATTTATTAGACTCTACTTACATTAATGATTTCAACAATTTTTTTCTTCAAAAAGCATATCTCACACTAAAAGTCTTTAGTCTGGTTAAGAAATCTATACACAAAAAGCAACAACAGACAAAGATACCAGTCAGTCTAATATGACCACCTTCTTCAAGCACATGAAAAAGTATATTGTTGGCCAGCTTATTTCAGCGTGGCACTAGCCTGCCGTCTTTGGCTCACCAACATAACTTGGGTTCCTCTTCTGTCTCTCTTCTGTTCTTCCAATCCCTGAAAACCAAAGCCACATCTTCCCCATTTTGGTCCTTTTACTTCCTATGCCCTTAGAACTGGGGTTCCTAACTGGAGGTAAATTTGCTTGAAAAAGATGAAGTTGTGAAGATCTCAATTAGTTACCAAAGTTGACACAAGTTGCTCTTTCAGCAACTGTGGCAGGAGTATCCAAAATTGTAGGTGAAAAGCAAGAACAAATGTCTAACTGATTGATGTGTTCTCATTGACTCAGTGTGTTTTGTTCTGGTATAACAGTATCTGCTCATCACTAGTCATTTTTAAATATGTGAAATAGCATTATTATGTGCTTTATTGTTGTTTGAACTTAGAAATGTTAAAAACAGTATCTTAAAATTTCCCCTTTGTCAATTGCTTTATTATAACAGAGATAACTCAAATTACTGAACTAAACAGGGTGAGAATAAATTTACTTTTGAAAAGTTGCCACAGGGTAAACGGAACAAAAAAAGGTTGTGAACTCCTGTCTTTGAATGTTGTCGTGGAGATTATAGTTGTATTTTAAATCCAGACTTGAATAGGTCCTTGACTGTAGCAATTATAACATCTGAAACTGCAAAAATAATTACTGTACACGATTTATTGTGGATTATAATCTACAGTATCAGACCCTTGGAGGTTTTTATATCCAAATTAAAGATAAAATTCTTTCTTCTACTGTATAATAAGATTTGATTATTTATTTATTGGTACTAATAACCTACCTACTATCAGGTTTTTTAAGTATGACACGATTCAACACTTCTGACCACACTCTTCTTATTTTGGAGCATACATCACTACTCCCTACATATGCAGCTTGCAATTGGCATCTTCACTCTCTGTCAAAAGCAGGCAAAAATTGGCAAGAATCCATCTCCAAACAAGTTGATCATTTTTAGAGAAAAAATCACCCTTAGAGGTTTACACAGGAGCATGGGAAACAGGCAGTTTTAAGAGGACAAATTATTTCATATCCCATAAAAACAATCTGGAGACTAGAAACTTATTACAGATAAATCTCCAGAACTGATTATAAATATGCTATTTCTCCTAATGAGGTTTTCTAGAGGAAATCACTGGTATTACAATCAGAATTCAATCTCTTAACAACAAGAGAATCTGAACAACTTATTTTTAAATCACCTCTTTACTATGAACATGCAGGAAAAACTAATAAGATTCTAGCTCAACAGAACTATAAGCAAATAAGTGTGCAATGCAATAATAGAAGTTGCCATTGCAATTGGAATTAAAATCAGGAGGCATAAGGAGATAACTGATACATATAATGAATCGTGTAAGGCCTTATATTTCTCTTGGTGTGAAGATAAGCCACAAACTAAGTATTCTTTCAGTAAAAACAAATACCAGAACTTCATATTCTAATTGCAGAAGAACTTTACAAACCAGGGCGATACGGTGGCGCAGTGGTAGCACTGCTGCCTCGCACTTAGGAGACCTGGGTTCTCTTCCTGGGTCCTCCCTGCATGGAGTTTGCATGTTCTCCCCGTGTCTGCGTGGGTTTTCTCCTGGGTGTTCCGGTTTCTTTCCACAGTCCAAAGACATGCAGGTATGGTGCATTGGCAATCCTAAAATTGTCCCTAGTGTGTGCTTGGTGTGTGTGTGCCCTGCAGTGGGCTGGCGCCCTGCCCAGGATTTGTTCCTGCTTTGCACCCTGTGTTGGCTGGGATTGGCTCCAGCAGACCCCCGTGATCCTGTGTTAGGATATAGCGGGTTGGATAATGACTGACTGACTGACTACCTTTACAAACCTGAATTGCAGGATGCCATAAACCCTCTTTCAAAGTACGAAATCTGCAGACCCAGATGGCTACTCAGTGGAATTTTATTTAAAATAATGTAAACTGTTATCAACAATGTTCATAGAAGCTAGAGAAAATAAAGATGTTTCCCAAACATCCCACTATGCTACCATTTTTTCAAAGAAAAAAAAAAGACTTATTACAATGTCCATCACATAGACCAAATGTTAAGATATTACGAATGTTAAGGTACTAGCAATACTCTTAGCTAGATGGACTGAGAAAGAGCTTCATTCAGTAATATCACATGACCAAACTGAATTTATTAAAGGCAGACACTTGGCCTCAAATCGAGGGCCCTTTTAATGTAATATACTCACCCACAAAGTCTGACTCACCAGATGTCTTACTATTTTTGGATGTACAAAAAGCCTTTGATAGAGTTAAATGGAACTATCTGTTAACTATACTCCACACATTTGGGCTTGGACTCAACATATCTGCATGCTTATACTAGTCCAGAAGCCTCAGTCTGTACTAATAATACAAACTCGGATTATTTCATTTTAGCCCAAAGCACTCAGCAAAGGGCCCACTTACACCAATGGTTTTCATGTTAGACATTTATTACAACATGAAACAAGAGATAAAGAGGGTTATTAGAGAAAGATTTGAACAGAAACAATCACTACTCACTGACGATATGCTGCTTTATATATCAGAGCAACTATTATCTCTACCTAGGGTTGCCAACCTTCCTAAACAATAATAAGGAGTGACATAAAGCAGGGGTGCAGGGGTTTGTGAGGGTGTGTGCTTGAAATGTGGGTTTGAAGTGGTGTTGCCAGGTGGTCCCCCTTGGAGCTGTCAATGTTCATTCCCCATTGGAATTTTGCAACTGCATAAATTACGGAACACAACATGTCAGTTTCAAATACGGAAAAATTCTATAAAACAAGGAACGTTTGGCAACCCTATCTCTGTCATTATTAGTCTTAACTGTATCAGAAAAATTTCATACGATCTCAGAGTTCCAAATTTCAATAAGTGTTCTTTTTCCAGTGAATTCTTTTTTTTTTCATTTTATTGATTTTATTATAATCATTCAATTCAAATAGATCAATTGTTACAAAAAATAGGGTTGAAAACAAATCAATCCCCGCTCCTGAGAAAGGGAGCATGGCCAACAGAGTAAAACTTAAAGCTTGTAAAAATACATAATTTGATGAGTTTAATAGGTGGATAAAGATAAATGGAAAAGAAAAAGAAATGGGAAGATAATTTACTTCCTCAGTGAATTCTCTACCACAGTTTACCAGAATGAATGTCTATTCATTAGTAACATCAAAGAATTTCAATATCTGAGGATAACCATCACTAGTAAATTTAAATATTAGAAGTACTACGAAAACCTCATCTGTGTAATTCTTTACCTAATTTCATTAAGGAGTCTCCTTCAATTGAACTGTTTAAAACTAAATTGAAGCCACATTTCTATTCTCTCACTTTCCGTGACCTTCGGTGATACTGATGGTTCCCTCCTCTTAGTGATTTGTTTGTTTCAACTTACTGCTGGTTGTATTGTGTTGTATTTTATTCTGTTTTTTTATTTATGTTTATTGTATGTTTTAGTGAAAAGCAACTGATGTTGTTTTAAATTTGCTCTATAAATAAATTGACATTGACACTGAACAAAAATCAAACAAGATGTTAACAGACCTTCCACCCTCCATCTCACCTTAGCAATGAAAACTCATTTTTGTTACATTGTGTTAATTCCCAAAGTGAAATTGTATTTGTGCATGACCTTCGGACTTCAGAACGCATGTTTAGCCATTGTACAGCACCCCTGTAATTTCTTTAAGAAATTAGACTCAATCAAAGCATCATTCATCTGGAATGTGAAATGGCATTCAACAACAACATTTATTATTATTATAGCACATTTTCATGAAGGCAATGTAGCTCAGAGTGCTTTACAAGACAACAAAAAGAAAGTTATATAAAAAGAAAACCAAATAAGATTAGTCAATAATATTAAAGTATGCGTAACAAATGCAAAAGGTAAATCAGATGACCAGGAGGACAAAACAAACAAAACAAAACCTCCAGTTAGGTTGGAGAAAAAAAATAAAATCTGCAGGGGTTCCATGGCCAAAAATGCACCTAATATAAATGTTTATAAATCAGTCCTCTTTGTTTTCAGGCTTCACGTGATACTGTATTAATTGATGATGTTGGTCTTGTGGACAGCTGAGACACCCGCTTTCAATCCATCAGCACTGGGGGCTGCATGGTGCCTTGATCAGTTAGTGGTGGACTGCCACCACAGAAGAACCGGAAAAAAACATTACTGAAAACTAGAGATTAGTAGAGATTGTAGATCCCTGAAGAATATGATAATTCTATGCCCACACTGTCTTTCAGGATTACAATTAAAATGTACCTACGAAAAAAGGCATAATAAAATAATGGGTTTTTAGCAATTTTTTTTAAATAACCCACAGTACCAGCCTGGTGAATTTCTGTTGGCAAAGTATTCCAGATTTTAGGATAAATAACTGCAAAAGGCTGCCTTGCCACTTCTTTTAAAATTGGCTCTTAGAATTATAAGCAGACCTCCATTTTAAGATCTAAGGTTACAACTTGGAGTGTAGGGGGATAGGACAGGTCAGGTCAGGTTGGGGAGCATGCACTGGTACAGTGCGTTGTCGCACCCACCACACGACAAAACAGCTCGGGATCCCAGTTGGCAACCCCCCAGACAGACACACAGTCCACCCCCAGTAATGACCATCTATCTGCCACAGCCACATGTTACGTGGGCATCTGCTTGGCCTGGTCCAGCTGCTTGGGTCCCCAACAACGAGGGTCCTGTGAGCTGTCTCAGTCTCGGCGAATCACGCCACATGGCCATAGTGCTGTAATTGATGCACCCTTAAAATGCAGGTAATGTGCCTCATTTGGGACTACATGAGCATCCACTCATTTGACGCAAATTCAAACCAGCGGTACCCAAGGATTCTCTAAAGAGGCACAATACCAAAGGAGTCCAGTGTTCGTTTCAAGTCATCGGATAGTGTATATGTCTCGCAACCATATAGCTAAACAGGAAGGAACAGGACTCTAAAGACTTAAACCTTAATTCTTTTGCAAAAATATCAGGCGCACAACATACCGCTTTCCAGCAACCTCATGACCCTCCATGTTCTCCCAATCTGTCTACTGATTTCATAGGAAATGTCACCAGAGACATGAATGTTGCTGCCAAGGTATGTAAACCTTTTGACGAGGTTGACATTTTGTCCACAGACAGACACACTGATGGCTATGCCCAAGAGGTCATTAAAGGACTTGATCTTACTTTTTATCCAGGACACGTGCAAGTCCAGACACTCCTTGTTCACTTTCTCAAGAACCCCGATCAGAGTCTCCATTGATTCAGCAAAGATCACAGCATCATCGGCAAAGTCAAGATCAGTGAATCTTTCTTCACCAACAGTTGCCCCATAGCCGCTGGCCCCCACGACCCTGCCCAACACCCAGCCCATGCAAACATTGAACAGAGTAGGAGCAAGAACACAACCCTGACAAAACCCAGCATCAACTGAGAAAACCACAGAGTTTCTGCCTCCATTCTGCACAGCACTCACAGCACCAGTGTACAGGCCGGCCGTAATATCCAGTAACATAAAGTCTCAGGATGCCCAAACAAGGCAACTCGATCAAATGAGTTGAATGCTTTATGAAAATCGACAAAGGCTGCAAAGACACTCTACCAATATTCACGTTTATGCTAGATGAGAACCCTCAGTGCCGGGATGCGGTCGATGGTAGACTTCTTAGGCATAAAACCAAACTGCTCCGGTTGCTGGTGGGTAAAAAAGTGATCACAGATCCTATTGAGGTTGACCCTATCAAGGACCTTTCCTGGCACTGAGAGCAGTGTAATCCCTCGCAATCCAGGCGATCACCTTCCCCTTTCCAAATAAGGACAAGTCCCATTTTTCACTCAGTTTGGATGATGCCTGTCTCACAAATGGAAGCCTCTTGGAAGCCTGGAAAAGTTTTCCCCGATACCACAGATCCCTGTAGTCTTCCCTACCCGCAGATGTTTCATTGCCTGTGAAATCGTAGTGAGATTGGGTGCTTCACCACTAATTGGAGGATCAGCCCTAAGGACCATGGACCCAGAGATGTCAAATATCTTAGCTGGAGGATCAGCTGTAAACAGCTGGTCAAAGTAGCCAGCCCAGTGGGTAACAATTGCAGCATCTTCCGTAAGGACCATTCTATCATCTGCCCTGACTGCGACTATCTGTAAAACAGATTTGTGAGCAATGCTTCAGTGTAAGCAGGACATGGATCACTAGACCATAGATGGTGTGTCACTTACTCACAGATTCCTCTAACCAACACCTCCTTATCTGCCCTCAGAGCCCTTGTAACTGTCCTTCTCAGTTTCCTCCTCGATTTGTGTCCTCAATGATATCCAGGGTGCCATGAGAGATGAACGCCTCCTTCAGGAAACACTGGCAACACCAACACAGCCCTTAAGCCTTCTGGGTCTTCTCATGGAAGGTCTCCCACATCATATTAGGATCAGCAGTAGCACCCAAGTCTGTAAGTTCCTCACACAAAATGCATGCAAATTCAATAGAAACAGCCTGATCTTGGAGTCTGGTCAGATCCAGCCTCATTCTCCTAGTAGGTGGTAGCCTACTGAACCTAAGCTGGATCTTCAGAGTTGCTACAAGTCTGTGGTCAGAATTCACAAACTGGACACTTCTGTAGACCCTACAGTTCTGTAAAAGCCTCCAGCATCTGCCCACAAGAATGTAATCAATCTCCACTGCACCACCAGTATTGCAGGACCACGTCCAACGATGCGGCTCAGAATGCTGAAACCAGGATCCAGTGATCCGCAGCCCCTGGCCTTCTGCAAGGTCAAGGAACATAGAGCAGTTCTCCATTCAAAGATCTAAGGTTACAACTTGGAGTATAAGGGGACTGGCATTCCAAATAAGACAGATTCAGATTATTTAAGGCTTTGTAAACCATTACTAGTATTTTAAAGTAAATTCTGAATGACTTTGATAACCAGTGTAACAATGCTAAAACTGGTGAGACGTGCTCAAATTTTCTTTTCTAGTTAAGTTTCTAGCTGCTGCATTCTGCACTAATTGCAACTGATTGATGTCATTCTTAGGTAGTCCTGTAAGGAGTGCATTACAGTAATCTAGTCAACTAAAAGCAATTGCAACATTTTATAAATTCCCAAATTTGCAAGTCATTAAGACTTCTGTTTTTTCCTTATTTAGTTTGAGAAAGTTACTACTGATCCAATCACAAATACAGCTAAGACATTGGATTAGAGAGCCAAGAGCATCATTGTCATCAGGTGCTACTGATAAATTCAGCTTTGTGTCATCTGTATAGCTGTGGTAGTTCATTTTGTGCTTTAAAATAATCCAATCTAATAGACGCATGTAGATTGAAAAAAGCAGCTGACCCAGAATAGATCCTTGTGTTACACTATATACAATATCATGGGTCTCTGAAGTACAATCACCACAACTAAGAAAGAATTTTCTATCCGTTAAGTAAGACTAAAACCAATTTAAGACCATGCTGGAGAGGCACACCCAATGTCTAAGGCGATTTATAAGAATACTATGGTCTATGGTGTCAAATGTTGCAATCAAGACTAAAAGAACAAGAACAGATATACGGCCTCTGTCCACATTAACCTGCAAATTTACTATTACTGAATTTATTACTTTAACCAGTGCAGTTTCTGTACTGTGATTTGCTCTAAAAACTGACTAAAACTTATCAAGAATAGAATGCTGAATCAAGTAATCATTTAGCTGCTCAATTACTGCTTTTTCTAGAATTTTATTTAAGAAAGGCAGGTTAGAAATTGGTCTACACTTATCAAAAACAGAGGAGTTAAGATTATTTTTCTTGAGCAGGGGTTTAAGAACTGCATTCTTAAGACAGTTAGGGAAGACCCCCATATCTAATGATGAGTTCACTATGTCAAGTACACTATCACTTAGCACATCGGAGACTTCTTTAAAAAAGCCAGTTGGTATTTGGTCAAGGGCACAGGCGGAGGGTTTCATTTGAGAAATTATTCTACGTAGTTTGGGTAGATCTATTCCAGTGAAAGAATTTAACTCATTTAACATGGACTGCTAGAATTCATTTGGAATAATTATGGAGGATAGTTGAAAATGAAACTCTTGAATTACCAGCATTATCATTTATAATTTTAGAGAAATAGGACTGTGTCTCAAGACAGACTTCTTCTTCTTTTGGCTGCTCCCATTAGGGGAGCATCTTCTTCCATATCTTCCTGTCCTCTGCATCTTGTTTTGTTATACCCATCACCTGCATGTCCTCTCTCACCACATCCATATACCTTATCCTTCCTCTTTTTCTCTTGCCTGGCAGCTCTATCCTTAACATCCTTCTCCCAATATACTCAGCATCTCTCCTCTGCACATGACCAAACCAACACAATCTCGCCTCTCTGACTTTGTCTCCTAAACGTCCAACCTCAGCTGACCCTCTAAAGTACTCATTTCTAATCCTATCCATCCTTGTCACACCCAATGCAAATCTTAGCATCTTTAACTCTTCTACCTCCAGCTCTGTCTCCTGCTTTCTGGTCAGTGCCACCATCTACAAAACATATACATAGTTGGTCTCACTACCATCCTGCAGACCTTCCCTTTCACTTTTGCTGATACCCATCTGTCACATATTACTCCTGACACTCTTCTCCACCCATTCCACTCTGCCTACACTCTCTTTTTCACATCTCTTTCACAATCCCCATTACTCTGTACTGTTGATCACAAGTATTTAAACTCATCCACCTTCACCAACTCTACTCCTTGCATCCTCACCATTCCACTGACCTCCCTGTCATTTACACACATGTATTCTGTCTTGTTCTTACTGACATTCATTCCTCTCATATCTCTACCTCTCCAGGGTCTCCTCAACCTGCTCCCTACTATCGCTACAGAATGTCATCAGCAAACATCATAGTCCACGGGGACTTCTGTCTAATCTCATCTGTCAAACTGTCCATCACCATTACAAGTAAGAAAGGGCTCAGAGCCGATCCCTGATGTAATCCCACCCCCACCTTGAATGCATTCGTCACTCCTACCGCAGACCTCACCACAGTCAAACTTCCCTTGTACATATCCTGTACAACTTTTGCATACTTCTCTGCCACTCCCGACTTCCTCATACAAAACCACAACTCCTCTCGAGGCACCCTGTCAAATGCTTTCTCCAGGTCCACAAAGACGCAATGCAACTCCTACTGGCATTCTCTGTACTTCTCCATCAAAACGCTCAGGGCAAACATCGCATCTGTGGTGATCTTTCCTGGCATGAAACCATACTGCTGCTCACTAATCATCACCTCACTTCTTAACCTAGCTTCCACTACTCTTTCCCATAACTTCATGCTGTGGCTCATCAATTTTATCCCCCAGTAGTTACTACAGTCGTTTACATCCCACTTATTCTTAAATATCGGCACCAGTACACTTCTCCACTCCTCAGGCATCCTCTCACTTTCCAAGATTCCATTAAACAATCTGGTTAAAAACTCCAATGCCATCTCTCCTAAGCACCTCCATGCTTCCACATGTATATCATCTGGACCAACAGCCTTTCCATTTTTCATCCTCTTCATAGCTGTACTTACTTCCACCTTACTAATCCATTGCACTTCCTGATTCACTATCTCCACATCATCCAACCTCATCTCTCTCTCTCATTCTCTTCATTCATCAGTCTCTCAAAGTACTCTTTACATCTGCTCAACACACACTCCTCACTTGTGAGTATGTTTCCATCTTTATCCTTTATCACCCTAACCTGCTGCACATCTTTCCCAGCTCGGTCCCTCTGTCTAGCCAATCGGTACAGGTCCTTTTCTCCCTCCTTAGTGTCCAACCTCTCATACAACTCATCATACACCTTTTCTTTAGCCTTCACCACCTCTCTATTCACCTTGCCACTTATCTCCTTGTACTCCTGTCTACTTTCTGCATCTCTACGACTATCCCAATTTTCTTTGCCAACCACTTCCACTGTATACTCTCCTGTACTTCCCCATTCCACCACCAGGTTTCCTTTTTCTCCTTCCTCTGTCCAGATGTCACGCCAAGCACCCTTCTTGCTGTTATCCTTACTACATCTACTGTAGTTTCCCAGCTGTCTGGTAACTCTTCACTACCACCCAGTGCCTGTCTCATCTTCTCCCTAAACTCAACCTTGCAGTCTTCCTTTTTCAACTTCCACCATTTGATCCTTGGCTCTGCCCTCACTCTCTTCCTCTTCTTGATCTCCAATGTCATCCTACAGACCACCATCCTATGCTGCTTAACTACACTTTCCCCTGCCACCACTTTGCAGTCTTCAACCTCCTTCAGATTGACTCTTCTGCATAGGATATAATCTACATGGGTGCATCTTCCTCCACTCTTGTATGTCACCCTATGTTCCTCCTTCTTAAAATATGTATTCACCACAGCCATGTCCGTCCTCTTGGCAAAATCCACTATCATCTGACCTTCTTCATTCCTCTCCTTGACACCATACCTACCTATCACCTCCTCGTCTCCTCTGTTCCCTTCACTAGCATGTTCTTTGAAATCCGCTTCAATCACCACTTTCTGTCCCTTGGGTACACTGTTAATCACTTCATCCAACTCACTCCAAAAATCTTCTTTCTCATCCATCGCATACCCAACTTGCGGGGCATATGCACTAACAACATTCATCATCGCACCTGCAATTTCCAACTTCATAATCATTACTCTGTCTGACACTCTCTTCACCTCCAAAACACACTTGAGATACTGTTCATTCAGAATAGCCTCTACTCCATTTCTCCTCCTATCCACACCATGATAGAATAATTTTAATCTATCTCGGATCCACTTGGCCTTACTCCCCTTTCATTTAGTCACTTGCATGCACAATATATCAGCCTTCCTTCTCTCCATCATATCTGCTAACTCTCTCCCCTTACCAGTCATACTGCCAACATTCAAAGTTCCTAGCCTCAGTTCCACTCTCTTTACCTTCCTCCTGCCTCTGGACACATCTCTCAAGGCTATATAGTTACAGTATATTCAATTATTTTAGCCTTCAATATATAATATTGGACTATCAGTTCAGTTTTTCTTAATTTAAAAGGCAATTCTACAAAGAGCTAAAGTAGAAGGTGGCAACGCACTACCTAATTTTCAATTTCGTATTTGGCAACAAATATTGTGTACTGTATGTCCATTAAAAATTAGAAATTGATAGAAATTCAGGAACATTCAGAATTGCAGGGTTTGCAATGGAAAGCAAATCTTGTTCTAAATCTTCTTTGTATACCCTTCTCTTTGCTTCAGCCAGTAATCTACTCATTAACCAATTGCTTATACAACCAGTACCGGATATATTTAAAGGTAGAAAAGCAGTTATCTGCTGCTTATACACACGATAATCCCATTTTTTAAGCTCCTCAAACCTAGTTAGAATTTAACCCATTAAAAACTCTAGGGATTACAACACTTCAAGATCGTGATATAAGAGCATTACAATAATTTAGACAAGAATAGGCCATTCAGCCCAACAAAGCTCGCCAGTCTTGTCCACTGAACTCATCTAAAAAACATTAGGTCTAGTTTTGAAAGTCCCTAAAGTCTTACTGTCTACAATGAACTTATTTAACAGTCTCGATCCACTGTACTAATTCCCTTCATAAATTTAAATACTTCAATCATGCCACCTCTTAATCTTCTTTTGCTTAAACTGGAAATGTGCAGCTCTTTTAATTTTTCTTCATAATTCATCCCCTGTAGCTAGTAGGACTACATAGTAGGACTATGACTCTTTAATCCTTCTCATAAGGTGAACTCTCATTATATATATATATATATATATATATATATAATTATATATAATACCTCCCATTGTATATGCAAACATAACATTTTTAGTTCCTATGTGTAATGCTTTACATTTGCTGACATTTAATTTCATTTTGTACCGCTCTTAGAACTGGCAGGATTATAATATGCGCTGCCCTCCTAGAGCGGCAGCAAAGGAAAAAGAAAAAAAATAATCCGGGGCCTGAGCAACTAACACTACTTTCCTACTACACCACCCCAAGTACATTGACACACCAGTGAAAGAAGGGTTAAGTAAAAATAATTATTGGAGGACAATATACACACTTACTGTAGCAAAAAAACCCTATATACATAATATCGCACTGCAGCGCTTCCCACCCAACACAAATCAAGGCACAAAGCACTTAAACACATAAGCTACTAATATAGAAATTTGAGCAAGAAAAAATTCATAGTCCTTTAAATATTATTTGTACGGAATGTCAAGCTAAGTCTGCAGTGGGGAATGAGGTGCCAGCCATATTGTACCTCCTATTCCGGGAAACATACAAATTAACAGTTCCTTGTGCTGGCCTTTAAGGTCCTCTCCCGAATACCTTTCACCAGAAAGTAAAATTAATTTGTCTTGAAATTAATCCAGGTTCACCTGACGTTTTCCATGCAGTGTCAATACTTTCCCTCTTCCCTTTTCCTGTGATGGTGTCCACTTCTCTCTTGGCTCTGTGCTTCTCTTCTCCTTTTTCCCACCACCCATTTACATGCTGTTGGCTCCTACCCATACAGTCTGTTGGCCCTCCAAGCCAGGTGCTCCCCTACCCCTGTACAATTGGCCGGCCTTACCAATTAAGCCAGTCCACTAATAACAGGAACTGGAAAAGGTACAAACTCACTGTGACACACACACATATTCCAGACCACCATTGAGATCTGCCACAAAACTGCCCAGGCCTATATGCTCTTCTAGTCCTTCTGTAATGATTTAATAGATTCCAAATTATCTGCCAATCCACCTATCTTGGCATCATCTGCAAACATAACCATCTTTTTACTTATATTCCTAGTTAAATCATTTATATATATTAAAACTAGCAGCATTCCTAGTACTGATCACTGTGAAACACCACTCTTAACATTAGCCAATTCTGATGAGGTTCCTTGCACCATCACCCTGTGCTTCCTGTGTCAGAGCTAATTCTGCCCCATCTAAAAACATCACCCTGAACTCCCACTTCTTTTAATTTTTGATGCCCAACCTCCCATGTGGCACCTTATCAAATGCTTTCTGAAAGTCAAGATAAATAATATCTTATGCTCCTCCTTCATCATACCCTTTTGTTGCCTCCTCATAGAATTCCAGCATGTTAATAAAATACAACCTCCATCTTCTGACCCCATGCTGACTGCTTAGAAAAACTCCTGTCCTTGCCATGTGCTGCTCAATCTTATCCCTAATAATTCTTTCCATTAATTTTCCTGTGGTGTGTGTTAAGGTTACTGGCCTATAGTTGCTTGGATCTGCCCTCTCACCCTTTTTATATAACGGGATAATATTTGCCATTTTCCACTCCTTCAGAATCTCCCCAGTGCACAGTGACTTCCTAAAAATATGTGTCAAGGTTTTACATATGTACTCACTAGCCTCCTTAAGAACTCGAGGGTAAATGTTATCTAGTCCTGGTGATTTGCTTGTTTTCAGTCTATTTAATCTAAGCAGTACTTCTCCCTCTATAAATACCAAATACTTCAGTACCTCCCTAGGAGTCCCGTTTACAGCTGGGAGGTTATCCACTTCCTCACTTGTGAAGACCTCAGAAAAATGCAAGTTTAGAGCATCTGCTATTTCACTGTCTGTATCTTTTATTCCCCTTTAACAATTTCTGATGCACTTCACCTCCTCCTTGACTGTTCTTTTACTACTAAAATACTGAAACATTCTCTTAGGGTAGTCTTTTGTCTTATCTGTTATATCTCTCCAACTGTCTTTTTGCCTCCCTAATATCCTTCTTAATGGTTGCCCTAATGTTCTCATATGCCCTGCGATTCACTCTGGAGTTATTAGTCTTATATGCCTTATAAAGCTATTTTTTTCCTTTGTAGCTTCTTTTTTAATTCTTTATTAACCCATTGTTAATATCCGATATGGTGTTCCACAAGGCTCTATCCTGGGTCCGCTGTTATTCTCAATCTATATGCTTCCGTTAGGTCAGATTATCTCAGGTTACAATGTGAGCTACCACAGCTATGCTGATGACACACAGCTGTACTTATCTATAGCACCTGATGACTCCGACTCTTTCGATACACTAACACAATGTCTTACTGGCATTTCTGAATAAATGAATAGTAATTTTCTCAAACTAAATAAGGAGAAAACTGAAATTTTAGTAATTGGCAATAATGGATTCAATGAGGTTATCTGAAATAAACTTGATGCACTAGGATTAAAAGTCAAGACGGAAGTAAAAAATTTAGGGGTAACCGTTGACTGTAATCTGAATTTTAAATCGCATATTCATCAGACCACTAGGACAGCATTTTTTCACTTAAGAAACATAGCTAAAGTTAGACCTCTTATATCATTGAAAGATGCTGAGAAATTAATTCACGCTTTTGTTTTCAGTAGACTAGATTACTGTAACACACTCCTCTCAGGACTACCCAAAAAAGACATAAATCACTTGCAACGAGTGCAGAATGCAGCTGCTAGAATCCTAACTAGGAAAAGAAAATCTGAACACATTTCTCCAGTTTTGATGTCACTACACTGGTTGCCTGTGTCATTCAGGATTGACTTTAAAATACTGCTTATGGTTTATAAAGCCTTAAATAATCTCACTCCATCTTATATATCGGAATGCCTGACATGTTATATTCCAAATCGTAAACTTAGTTCTTCAAATGAGTGTCTCCTTATAATTCCAAAAGCTAAACTTAAAAGAAGTGGTGAGGCGGCCTTCTGCTGTTATGCACCTAAAATCTGGAATAGCCTGCCAATAGGAATTCGCCAGGCTGATACAGCAGAGCACTTTAAAACACTGCTGAAAACACATTACTTTAACATGGCCTTTTTATAACTTCACTGTAACTTAATACTGATACTCTGTATGTTCAATTCATCATAATAACTATTCATAGTGGCTCTAAAATCCGTACTGACCCCAACTCTCTCTTCTGTTTCTTTTTCCGGTTTCTTTGTGGTGGCGGCCTGCGCCACTACCACCTACTCAAAGCATCATGATGCACCAACATTGATGGACTGAAAGCCAGAAGTCTACGTGACCATCATCATCAGGTCCTTCCATGAAAACCATAAATACAAAGAGGACTGTTTCATTTATGTTACGTAGATTGCCCAGAGGGGACTGGGTGGTCTCGTGGTCTGGAACCCCTACAGATTTTATTTTTTTTCTCCAGCCTTTGGAGTTTTTTTTGTTTTTTCTGTCCACCCTGGCCATCGGACCTTACTTATTCTATGTTAATTAATGTTGACCTATGTTTATTTTTATTGTGTCTTCTATTTTTCTATTCATTTTGTAAAGCACTTTGAGCTACATTTTTTTGTATGAATATGTGCTATATAAATAAATGTTGATTGATTGATTGATTGATTGTGGAGTTTTTTAAAATTTCCTATTAATTCCAAAGTTAGTTATGTACCTATCCTGCATTACATGTTGTCACACACGTGTGCATGGGAGGCAGCTAAAAAGATCAATAGAAGGTAATTCCATGCCAGGCCAAGGGGTGGCACGGTGCACTAAACCTTTCTCTTTTATCCTTACAGACCAAACATGGGAAATTCCTTCTGGTTCCAGCCCCGATGAGGTCAGTCCTGGTTCTGGCCCGAAGACGTCACTTCCAGTTCCGGCCTCAAAGACATCACTTCTGCCAACTAGCCATAAAAGCCAGACCACATCCTGCTTTTACTCAGTTCTGTTCTGGGCTCAGCTCTGTACACAACTGTACTCAATACTTACCTTTTTGCAGACTAGATTCAAGTATATGGATGGCTGCCCCAAACCTTTTTCTTGTGTCATGGCTATTCATTTCACAATGTAAAACATTTTTAAACCTGTTCCATTGCTCCTTGACTTTCTTCATATTTAAAAGCTTATCCCAGTCTATCTTCCTTAGACATTGCCTCATCTGCTCAAAATTTGCCCAACCAAAGTTAAACTTAGCAATATTTGACATTGCAGCGAGCGAGCAAGAGAGATAAGGAGAGAGAGAGAGGGGCGCACAAGCGAGCAAGAGAGATAAGGAGAGAGAAACGCGCACGAGAGAGAAGAACCATCAGCTCAGTTATGATCACATGATGCTCAGCAGACAAAGTGTATCCACACTTATTTATCAGTGTTATTTGTTAGGAAAATTGATTTTTATGTTGATATTTTTGGGGGTGTGGAACAGATTAACTGCATTTCCATTATTTTCAATGGGGAAGTTTTGTTCTAGATACAAGAAATTCGCTATACAAGCTCAGTGCTGGAACGAATTAAACTCGTATCTAGAGGTTCCACTGTACTTCTAAAAACTCTTGTGCTCCTCCATCTACAAGATTACCCCAGTTAATATTTGGAAAATTAAGTCCCACATGACTATAATATCTCCCTGGAAACTTGCCTTTTTGATATTACTAAAAAGATGTGTGTTGAAATTACTGTCTGAATTGGGTGGTCTATAACACACTCCTAAAATAAGACCTCTTTCCCTAATATTTTCTAGGCGAAGCCACATGTGCTCATGAAGATGGGGCTCATTGTCCAACTGAAGAGGACTTACATTTAAATTCATCTATCCATCCATCCATTTTCTAACCCGCTAAATCCGAATACAGGGTCACGGGGGTCTGCTGGAGCCAATCCCAACCAACACAGGGCACAAGGCAGGAACCAATCCTGGGCAGGGTGCCAACCCACCGCAGCATTTAAATTCTGTTTGACATAAATAGCAACTCCACCTCCTTTTCTGTTCTGCCAATTCTTCCTAAAACATGCGTATCCCTCTATGTTACACTCATCCCCATCTTTGTTATTTAGCCAGGTTTCTGTTATTGCTATCCTTATATATAATTTGATACTATTCGTATGTATGGTGTTCGCAGCAATACCTCGAGCAGCCACAAGAGCAGCGGCCGCGGTAAGGATACGTAGGAAACAAAGTCACATGACTGACGCGGAACGTAGACTTGCTAATGCAACCACACGTATACAACGAGCACAACAACGGATGAACAGCGTATGGCTACAAATGCTACTACCGATGAAAGAAATCGTGCAATCTGACACAAAGGACAGATGAAGAACATTCGCTGCAGAATGCTACTAACGCTGACAGACAATTCTTTGCAAAGAAAGTATGGATTTCACAAACGTTGAATTTGTAGCCCGATTTGATCGAGCTCCCAGTCGCTTGTAATATCATAATTAAGCTTTGCTACATACAGCTCCAACTCACCGTATTTTTGATCTTTCTAGTATTAAGGCAAGCTAATTTTAATTTTTGACTCCTTCTATAAATGTTGGGTTAGAATTTACATTACTATGAATTTTTATTTCTACACCATTGTTTGTTCCTCCATGTACAGTTTTAAACCTGGCCTGTCCTAATCTCAGCTCTCCCCATTCTCTAGTTTAAACAATCCTTGCCTACCCTACACATACGCCTCCCCAATACATTAGTGCCCCTCCATTTCAGATGTAACCCGTCATGGCAGAACAAGTCCCATCTGTTCCAAAAGGAGTCCAAATGCTTCATAAACCAATACCCTTTTACCCTGCACCAAGATTTGAGCCACATGTTAAGGTTTCTAATTTCCTCAATCTTACCTGGACTAGTGCATGGCACAGGCAGAACTTCAGAGAAGACTGCCTTGTCAGTTCTGCTCCTCAGCCTGGCACCTAACTCTTTGATTTTGCACTGCAGAACTGACAGACCAAACTTATATATGTCATTTGTTCCAGTATGGACAATGACAATTGGATCCATCCCCACTCTGGCCAACAGCCTATTCACCCTTCCAGGGTGGTCCCCCACCTGTGCACCCAGAAGGTAATGCACTTTCTATCTCTCAAACATACCTGCATTGTATTCCCCCTAATGACTGAGTCCCCCCATTATCACTACTTCTGGAAGTGCAGCTGGATGATAAATTGGACTGGACTGTCAATACTGATGCTCTGTGTAAGAAAGGACAGCACCAACTGTATTTCCTTAGAAGGCTGGCGTCCTTCAACATCTGCAATAAGATGCTGCAGGTGTTCTATCAGATGGTTGTGGCGAGTGCCCTCTTCTACGTGGTGGTGTACTGGGGAGGCAGCATAAAGAAGAGGGACACCTCACACCTGGACAAACTGGTGAGGAAGGCAGGCTGTACTGTAGACATGGAGCTGAACAGTTTGACATCCGTGGCAGAGCGACGGGTGCTGAGCAGGCTCCTGTCAATAATGGAGAATTCACTGCATCCACTGAACAGGATCATCACCAGACAGAGAAGCAGCTTTAGCGACAGACTGCTGTCACTGTCCTGCTCCACTGACAAAATGAGGAGATCGTTCCTCCCCCACACTATGCGACTCTTCAATTCTACCCGGGTTGGCTGGGGGTAAACGTTAACATTATACAAAGTTATTGTCTGTTTTACCTGCATTTTAATCACTCTTTAATTTAGTATTGTTTTTTATCAGTATGCTGCTGCTGGAATATGTGAATTTCCCCTTGGGATTAATAAAGTATCTATCTATCTATCTATCTATCTATCTATCTATCTATCTATCTATCTATCTATCTATCTCTCTCTCTCTCTCTACAGGGGACTGGTTTTGATTAGAGGCTCCCCATCCATGCCTATTCACTTTGAGTTATTAGAACCACCGTGTAGCTCTGCAAGCTCCTGAAAATGATTGAAAACCTCATGTTCTGGTGTTAATACTTTCTCATCCTGCATACCTCTTGTCATGATCATCTGGGTCTCCTCCCACTACTCTTTAAGGGTGCACACTACCTCCCTACATGACAGCTGGGCAAGGTCTTCCAATTCTTTACTACAGCAAAGACTAGCCACCTCCTCCTCAAATTTGGTAATCCTCAGTTTGAGGTCCTGGATCTGTTTACATCTCCTGCAGATGTAAGACTACTGGAAAAAGAATTTGTTGAAGCCAGCTTCTAAAAAGTCCAGCATTTTGCAGGTCTTGCTTTTGTCTCATGATTAAAATTTGTTTGAGTGACGGTTAAGTTCTTTGAAATTAAATATAATTTAATTGTGACAAACTACAGTACCCATTTAATACTTCTTGGCCCCCTCTGTGCTCTCACTACTACATGCTTTTTGCCTTCTGCTGCTATCTCACTTTAGGCTGTCTAGTGAAAGTGTTTTTATTTCTTACTACACTTTCTCTTAAGTCTGCTTGTTTTCCTCTCTTTGCTGTTTCCTATTTTTTATAACCTAAAGCAACGATATGTACTATGACTGTTTAAAAGTGAGTTTTATAGAATTCATGATAAGTTGCTGTGACAGAACAGAGTATTAGAGGGAGTCCTAGCCTGGTATTTTTAGGAGATTGGTGCTTGGCTGGAAGTGACTCTGGGAGTGCGAAATGTGAAAGAGAGAGAGTAACAGAGTGGATTACTTCATTTTGACAGTATTCAAGTCAGTCAGACTCCTCACCATGTACGCAGGAGTGCTGGAGCTATTGAGGCAGGTCTAGCATGGCAGCAAAATATTTTAGGGCATGTCAAGAATTAAATGGCACATTTTTATTGACTAGTCTTTTGGCAATTCAAGCTCAGTTTTACAGTGCTACTTGTCTAAAGTCATTCAAAATGCTGCAATGTTAATAAATTCTAAATATTTGAGAAATCTTATTTCATGTCTGGTTCCCTGTCCTGCCTTATGCTGATTGCTGCTGAATAGTCTTGAGCCTAAATACCCTGAGATGGGTTAAGGGGATTTCTGAATGATTGACTGATAATTTCATATATTCAGTCGTAAATTATGGAAAAGTGCTTTCTACTTGACTGCTGGATGAGACCAACTGCACACTTAATGCTGTAAAATGAATCTGTTTCAATACCTTTGAATATTTTGAAATGTTCACTTTGACATTTAATTTTGTTTTTGTATAAAAGAAGGAGATCCATTTGATCATTTGATATTGGGTGTTACTTTGTCTTCACTGGGAAGGAAACAGAGGCCTATGTAAGATTAACATCACCCCCCCACTGAGGTGTCTCATTTATATTATTTCTGCAGCACATTATCTGGAGGGATTGTCACAACACTCAGGTGCATTTGGCCTAGTTTGCTCTCTGAGCCTGAGAACTATGTTAGAACAAATTGAACTGAATTTTCACCATTAGCTCAGCCAATCTGCACATCATCTATAATTGAATGTGCTATTTCGGGTTTTGATTGACCACAAGAACTGTTCTCTTATATAAATGAACATACTTCATCTGCCTGACATAAGAGGAGCCTTACGATCAGAACTGCTGCTTTTTATTAAGATTTGGCTCTTTCATTAAATAATATTACACAAAAAAGATGGGATACCATCCAGGGGTGTAACTTGTTCAGTGTAGGCACATATTTGTGGTATTTAAATAGAAAGTTATACGAAAGGTTTATCCAGAATTTCCCTGGGAGTTTTTCTCTTAGCGTAACAGGGACACTTCTATGTTTATGCTGTAGGTCAAGGCATCCCATTTTCTTTCATGTATGTCCTCTAAGGTTATATATTTTGAACTACATTCAACCTGTATCCCTATCCACATTTATTGCATCAGTTCAGAAATATATATATATATTTTTTTTAATGTCTACATTTTGCAAATCTTGAATATATTTGGTTTATTTTGGCCATGACTCTGTCTCTGTTGTGGCAACCATGTTTTGAGAAACGAGCCCCCTAGGAGTTAATCTGACCCCTCAGTTATTAATATATTACATTTCTTTCTAACATACAGTGTATTTGTGAAACACAGTCATGAAAAAATTTGCATTTATGTGGTTTACATTTGGGCGGCATGGTGGCGAAGTGGGTAGCACTGCTGCCTCGCAGTTAGGAGACCACTTTCCGGGTCCTCCCTGCGTCGAGTTTGCATGTTCTCCCCGTGTCTGCGTAGGTTTCCTCCCACAGTCCAAAGACATGGAGGTTAGGTGCATTGGCGATTCTAAATTGTCCATGGTGTGTGCTTGGTGTGTGGGTGTGTGTGTGTATGTATGTGCCCTCCAGTGGGCTGGCGACCTGCCCGGGGTTTGTTTCCTGCCTTGCACCCTGTGTTGACTGGGATAGGCTCCAGCAGACCCCTGTGACCCTAGGATATAGCGGATTGAATAATGGATGATGGTTTACATTTGGGATGGAATTTCTTTCAGTGATGATCTTAATGTTATTGATCAGATGACAAATCAGGATTTCAAAGTGATTTGTACTTGGAGCTCATATTTCAGATATTGAATTCGCTATAATGAGAGAGTGGCTTCTACAGTAACATGTAATTAAATGCTGCATACTGTCAAATGTTTATTTTGATATACTGTATATTTGTGTTTTATCCTGTTTTTCCACTACAGTGGTGATTATAGAGTGCTGCTAGAGCACTAGTGCATTAAAAGTCTTGGTGAGTTTTCACAAAAATTTGAAATAGGTGGAGTTTGATTGTACAATACAAGCATATTCTTTATTTACATATCATTATGCTTATGGAAATGAATGTACAGTTAATTTAAGCATGGATTTGGTTGTTAATTAATTGTCTTTTCTGTTACAATTGTTAATTGCTTATTGCTCTTTCAAAGTATTACATTGAAAATAAGGAGAAGCAAGCGCCACTGCTGTTTGAGTTTGAACCAGATCCCGATTGAGCTGTCAGTTTTTGTCAAGAGACTTTAGTTTCTTTTTTAGTTCGACTATGCACTTAGAATCACTAATAAATACAAAATTGTCTGATTTTCAGCTAGAGTGGGTAAGTGTGGCTGAATTTGTCTAACAATAATTACATTCTCTCCTTTCTCATTGTGTCATCCATAGTTGACTGTCGCATTTTACCTGACACTGCACTGGGGCTTTTACTAACTGCAGTCTGTAAATGAAAAAAGAAGTAAAACAACAGATATTTTAAATATTATACTGGATCATGCCAGTAAAGTTGTGCTGCACTTGCACTGTTAAAATGTGCAAAAGGAAAGCAAACATTTTTCAAATGTAAAAAGTACATTGTCTTAAATATGACTATGGTACTGCATTGTAATATATTTAAGAAAAGATCTGTAATACAACAAGTCAAATATCAAATGGTAAAACTGCAATATGTATATAGTATGTCAGAAGAAATGGAAAATTTGTCTCATTGTAATAAGCCTCAACATTTTCCACTGAAATAGGCTAACTGGAAAAGAAAGAAATATGTTTTCAATCAGCTTAGGTTCATTGTAAATAACAAGTTATTTGAAATATATTGGCATAGATGTATTTTTTTGTAATTAAACTACAACAGAATATTCTGCATTACATATATTCAGTATATACAGTAGTATGAATATATAACGAATGGCAAAATAGGGAATTCTTGCTCCATCCCCATCCCCAAAAAGACACCAGGAAAGCTCAGTAACACAATAGAAACATCACTTAATATGCAAAAACAAGGAAAGAAAATAACAAAAGAAACAAATCTCCACCAGAAGGGCAACAAAAAAATAAAAACTATGCCATTGCAGGACCTGTCAAAACACGCTTGAACTAAGTACACAATTCTTGACTGTAATATGCTCCTTTGTACCTTCTGGCCTCCTCTTCATCCTCAACAGGAGAGTCCTCATCTCTGCTCCTCACCCAGTTCCAAGCTCCATCAACTGAGAATGTTGGAGGTCCTTATAAGTCTTACAGTATCTGACTGTTCTCTTTTACAATATACAATATCTAAGTTTTAAATATATACACTGGCTTCCAGATAAGCTCAGGGCTGCTTTTAAAATCCTCCTTCTTTCATATAAAACCTTAAATAGCCAAGGGCCTGCTTACCTACAGGTATATGAATTTAGGCCTAATAAAGATTTCAAGGATGAACAGTATACCAATGGGAGCCATTAGCTGCAGGGCCCAAACCTGTGAAATTGTCTGCCTGCTTATAAAAGACATGCCTCATCAGTCTCAGCTTTTAAGTCCAGGCTGAAGATTCACAGATTTAGTCTAGCATACCCTGACTAGAGCTGCTGATTATCAGTGCATACTAGATCTCTGTTTGTTAATCATTTCTACAAAAATATTTGTTATACAATAATTATGTACTACTAGTGGTCTTCCTCTATTTGGTTTCTCCTTTAAGTATTCTACTGTGGCACTTGTTCTTGTAGTCCTTCATTGTCTAGTGTAACCACCTCTTGCACTAAGCACTGTTTGACACCTCTGCCAGCAGATTCTGAAGCAGTGCAGGTGACAGACCTGAAATGGTCTCTCAGAACACCAGGGTTGATGTGTTGGTCCTGCTTCAGTGCGATAACTCAATAGCGAACAGATCTTGGACAGCCATCTTCCCTGTCAGTTTTCTGAAACCTTGCCTGCAGTCAGGATGTGGTGGAGCCACTTAATTCATAATGACAGGCCATACTTACACTCTACCTTGCTTCTGAAGCCATTCAAGGCATTGTAGAATTCTTGCTGTGACCACAGCTTTGAATTAAAGCCTTGCTGTGACCACAGCTTTGAATTAAAGCCTTTTTAAAAGTGACTTGATCAGGCATTTTTCTGTCTATGCCTTATTGGGTTAAAATGTACTTAACAATCATTTGTATGTCTGTCAAGCTGCAGTGCCTCACTACACAAGATGTTTTGCTGGTTGAAGGGTAATATCACAGTTTTTTTGTGAAAAACACCTATGATGATGATAGTTTACTCATTCCAGGAAATAGCTTACTGTATACTCTAGATATAAGTGGCTGGGCTGGAATGGAGATGCCACTTTATGGAACTCTTCCAAGACAGAAGAAACCACATTGATGATGGGAAAGGCAATTACAATGTCAGGAAAAAGCAAAAGGTAGGTGTGCTGACTGCTATACAAAGGGAGTAGAAAGAAGAAAGTATTTATGGGTATATGGCCCTCTGACCACAGAGAGAAAACTAACACACAGGGCCCTAGAGTGAGCTCTGTCATGTCAGCCACAGGTCTTATTAAGAACATCTTGAAACCTGGAAGTAGCCCCTGGCTTGTGTGAAGAACTACAATATCACCTCTGCATTGTTGTGTGGGGGTTATTAAGTTTGAGGGTGGTGTGTGAGTGAGTTTATGAAATGGGAGAGAAAAACGGAGTACTGCTTAGTGCTTGTGACAGATAAATGAATAAAATTGTACATATTTTAATTTTGTTTACAATAATAATAAATTGTATTTATGTAGCACCTTTCCCATGCTCAATGCTATTCACAGAGTCTTAGAAAGAACAGAAGGGTATATGTAACATTGGATAAAATCATTTTTGCACAGAACACTAAGCCAGATAAATACAGGATATATAAAGCATTACATAAAATAAAAGATCAATAAACCAGAGTAAATATTAAATTCAGTACCAGAAGAAAAGCCTCAACAAACAACACATTTTGTGATATAACACACACAAATGATCCTGAGCACCTGGACAGAGAGGTAAACTGAAAGAAGGGGCAGAATGTTAGATTAAGTTAAAAAGCCTTCCTGAAAAAATGTGTTTTAAGTTGTTTTTAAAAAGAATTCATGGAGTCAGCTGGTCTAATTAATTTCTGGAGGCCATTCCAAAGTCTGGGCGTTATACAGATAAAGACCCTGTCACCCATAGACTGTACATTAGTGTGGGCACAACAAGATTGCCAGAATCAGAGGACCTTAGTGGGCAAATAGGAGCAGGTCACTGACAAGAAGGTCACTGATGCAGTCCACTAAAAGACCATTTAAAGCTTTTACAAAAATAGGATTAAAAACAAATCAACCCCACCCCTGAGAAACAGAGCATGGGCAGCAGAATAAAACTTAAAGCTAGTAAAAATAAGTAAATAGATAAATTAATAAGTGAATATAGATAAATGGAAAAGAAAAAGAAAAAATTAAAATGGGGAGAGAATCTGGTTCCTCAGTGCTTTAAAAGCTTATTCTAGAATGTTATTGATTAGATCCAGCCAGGTTTTGAAAAATTTCTGCACAGATTCTTTAAGTGAGAATTAGATTTTTCCAATTTCAAATAATATATAACATCAGTTACCCACTCTGATATATGGCGGCAGTTTATCCCGGTCAATACCCCCACACTGCTAGATGGTGTCCTCCCTGCAACATGGAGGGCCCCAATTCCAGCAGGGCATCATGGACATTGGAGTTTTACTTCACAGCCCTGATGGATACCGTGGGGCCGCCAGGATGCTGCAGGGATACACAGGATTTGTATTGTTCATATATCCTGGAAGTACTCCCTAGTTACAGGGACGGAAGAAATTAAGTACTTCGGGCTGAAGAAAAGGAGTTTTCATCTGACCCGGAAGTGCTAGGAAATCACATGGACTGAGGGACAGAAGCACCTTAAGGAACTACTTGTGTGACCGGCGCTGAGCTGGATCTGCTGTTGCCAAGACTAACAAACTCTTGCCTATCAGTCAGACAGGACTTAAACCACTGGAGGGCAGTGCCAGAGATACCCAGTATGTACTGTAGAATGTCCTGTCTGACAGTGTCAAAAGCTGCACTGAGGTTTAACAGAATTAATATGCTGGTTTGTCCAGAGTCTGCTGCCACAAGCAAATCATTGGTTACCCAAAGCAGAAACGTTTCACAGTTGTGCTGCACTCTTAAACCAGACTGAAAGGCTTCCATCAAATTATTAGAGGTTAAGTAATTGGTGAGTTGTGAAGCTGAGAAAAGGTGAGAAATAGACAGAAAATTGTTACGATTGTCAGCATCAAGACCAGACTTTTTAAAATTAGGGTTAAAGAAGTGGTTTATAAAGTGGCTGGCACAAAGCCGATGTTAAGGTATGTATTTATTATTGTCAAAACAGTTGGGATTATGGCATGAAGGCAGGATCTAAAAGTGTGGTAGGGATGGGGTCCAGTACACAGGCAATGGGCCTCATCTTACAAATCAGGTCATTAACAAATGTAGATGTGACTGGTGAAAATTTAGAAAAGGAGCTGGATGGAGTGGGATGGAAAGATATAACTGAATGATATATTTGTGTTTGTTAAATTATTTAGATTTTTAATTTTATTAAGGAAAAGGTGCAGACAAAAAAGGAGGTAATTGAGCCAGGTGCAGGTTGAACTACAGAGAACAAAACCCTTGGATTATCACTTTCTATTATTCTGCCATAATGTATGTTCTTGACTGCAGTTAGTGCATCCGTGTAAACTCTTTGATGGTCAGAGAAAGCCTGGGTTTTACAGCTGCTTCCATGGACTGTAATTCTGAATTATACCATGGAGGGTAACTTAAAGGAAACTTCCTTATGTTTTAAAGGAACTGTTTTATCTAGTGCTGAATGAAGGACTGAGTTATAGTGATCAACAAGACGATCTAGTGTTGATGGAATATGGGAAGACAGAAAAAGATCAGAAATGGATCCAACAAGGATAGAGGTAAAGATATTTTAAGGTTTCTGTAATAATTTGATGTTTACTGGTAAGAGGAAGGACATGCAATGAGACAGTGAAAGTGCTGCTTTATGGTCAGAGAGTCCCAAATCACTGCTATAAGTATTGCTAGCAGATAAGCCAGATGTGTATATTCTAAAGTAAGCTACAGAAAAGGTAGGTTTATGAATAAAAGTATAATAACTGTTGTGACCACTACTGGGCGTTGCAGCAACACTAGTCCCCAGACACAACTGCACAGACACAAGTTCAGGTTCATATCAAATGTTTCCTTATCACAAGCTTCTGTTTAGTATAATAACCTTCAGACAAGCACAACCACAACCACCTTTTCTCTTCTTCTTTTCTCCGCCACTATTCCCAGGAAAGCTTTTTCCTTCTTCCATTTGACTTCAACTTACTTGGGTGAGGCAAAGTGACTCCTTTATCTAAGACCCAGGAGTACTTCTGGTGCTAGGCAAACCTCTCCAGGGGCCTCATGTATAAACGGTGCGTACACACAAAAATGTTGCATACTCCCGTTTCCACACTCAAAATGTGATGTATAAAACCTAAACTTGGCATAAAGCCACGCACATTTTCACGCTAGCTAAAACTCTGGTGTACACAAGTTCTCTGTTCAGTTTTTGCAAACTGGCGGCACCCAGTGTCAAAGCAGTGCTTTTGTTCCAGTGTGGTTTCCTTTTCTTTTTAGAACCACATCCCTTTATCATATACACTGAAATTAACCGCATATTGTTTATGTTTAAGGCATCTGATTGTAATTAACATGTAACAATATAATGGTCCACGAAATCTGAAACTATTCCAAATACCATAGCTGCTTTAGCATTGTTACTCTCACTGCACCTTCTTCTTCTTCTTTCAGCTACTCCCATTAGGGGTTGCCACAGCAGATCATCTTTTTCCATATTACTCTCACTGCACCACTTGGAGTATTTTTATCATTGTATCTGAATGTGAAATCACAGCTCTACAGCGTCTGATCGGAAAGAGAATTGTCGGTATACAGCATCAAGCACACACTGCCTCAGCCATGCTGTCTATTGAACTGCTCCCATAGGGCAAATGCTTCAGAGCCTTTCCTGTACTGACCTCGCAGCTCAGAAACAGTTTCATTCAAGAATTATAAATGCAATCATTCAGTCCATCAAGTGCTCCTTGTAGAACTGTTTGTACTTATAAGTACAATTACCTCACTGTAAACTCACGATACAGTTATAATATTGTACAACCTGAGCCAGTTTAGCCCGTATTTACATATGATGACATATCATTTTTAAGATGAAATGTTGCAAAATATGTTTATTACATTATACAGAAAAACATTAACTTCATTTAAATAATCTATATGGTTAATAATTAAACATGTGAGGACACGGTGTCGCAGCGCTAGCAAGGAGCTGGGCACGTTAAGGGATTGTTCCTGCCTCGTGCTGTATTCTTGCTGGGGCTGGGCGACACTGGAAGGATCAATGGACATAATAATTAAATATGTACTACAAAGATATTTCGATGTTCCTCAAAAGTTTTGAAGAATCGGAGTTCTCAGCTTACAGATGGCTTTACATCTATTACTGAGCTGATTGTGTAGCGATTGGTTACTTGGAGAAAGAAAAGGAAGGAATTGGAGGTTAGTACGTTTGAAAGAGACAGTACTGCTGCAATAAATTATTTCATCGAAGGTTGCGACGGCACAGCAAGCATCTTGCAGAAGGCAGGAACAATCTTTGGATGGGGTGCCAGTTCATCACTATCACTGCGCCACCATGTTCCCATTGTTAATAACATACTTTAACTCCTATCATCTTGAAAATAATATCAAGTATACATCTCAGTATTTTAATTATTCAGAGAGCTGTAATATCACGAATGTAATGGAATTCTGAGGAAGAGAACGCGCCTTTAAGAAGCACATAGTGATTCACACACATAGAGCACATAGAAGATCAAATACAAAACAAAGCATTTAACATGCTACTTTAGTTCTGATGGTATTTGAGAAACAAGTAAATTAAACGATTTAAAGATGAAATTTATGATGTTTTACTTTAATGGCAAAATAAACTATGTGATCAAAGTGGAAATTTCATGATTAAAGTTGACATTTTGAGCCTTTTTCTCACTGTGTCCCTATTTTTTATCTTTTCTCTGTACCCTAATAAGTTTTCATATGACACTCAGATGGTGGGCTACGACTTGTCTTTTCATGACGACTTTGATATCTAACAACTTCTTTTTTATTTTGGGCACTGTGCGACTTTGTGAACTTGAGCTTTCAAGTTTCTCCAACACTCTATGTCACTCGATCAACTTCCTTTTGTTGTTTATACCACTGTTAAAATCGACAAATAGTAAGTTTTTCCTTGCCTCCACTTGGTATTCGCTGAAATTCTTCTATTTTCCCCATGCTTTTGCCATTGCCTTTTCACAGAACACTGAGCTTTAGGGCTATTTATATTGATTTGCATATTCAAAGAGACGTAATTCTAGAAGGAGTTGGGGTGGGGCAGCAGGCGCGCATCGCGTTACTTTTCACTCTGACCGGGATTTATGGAGTGGAAGAGCGTGGAAGTTGGCATTCGCACAGATTTATGCATCTGGATATTTTTGTGTACGCACATTTCCGCTTTAGTCCTTACACCATGTTTTAATGTGAATCCTACACACTGCGTTATGCATGAGGCCCCAGGCCAAGTGGAACTAACTGAAAGTAGGGAGCATAAATTCCTACAGCACCTCCTGGTGGAACTCATGTACCCCAACAGGGCTGCTCCATGGTGCTACAGTTCCCAGCATCCCCTGCAGGTGTCCATTTACGTACCAAGGCCCAGGGTGCTGCCATCTAGGTATAGAGTCCTCCCTAATTGCTCCATTATGTTCAACACTCCACAAATTCTTGGCTCCTCCTGCCAATTTCATGGCAAAGACAGGAAGTCTCCTGCCTTTTATATTACCATGGTTACCATAAAGTTAATAAACTTCACCTGTTTGTTGTCTGGTACGTCTTGTAATTGATATTGTCATAAATACGAGACAGAGTCATATAAAGGTTTGGGGCAGCCACCCATTTAATCTGGCATCCTGGCTGCAAAAGTAATGATCAGCAAAATACAGCACTGATGTGCACAAAACCAAGTCCAAAACAGAACTGAGCGACTAGGGAAAAGGTGTAGGTTTTAAACGGTAAGACAGGAAGTGAGATCATATGGATTGGGCTCATGGTCTTCAGCCATTGGTTTGAGTCTGGATGTGACATCACAGGGGCTGGGGCTGGCAAGGTTTTCTTCCATAGGCTCGGTCCCGAAGTGACATCAAAAGAGCCAGGTGGGATCTCCCGTGAATGGTCTACAGGAAAGGGAGAAAAGAGTCAGTGCACTCTGCCACATCCCGGCATGCTTGAACTGCCCTTTAGCTGCCTCCCAAGCCCTTGACAATATTTAAGCCACTCCTATTGTTCAAATGACTTGAAATTGTGCACACTTACTCACTTCCGATGACAATACATGAATCAATAATCAGTTTCACTAATTGATCAATTAATCCATGTTAATTAAGAAATTAAATTTTCATATGAAGAATAGTTCAAGATTTCACCAATAGATGACACTAGTAACGGATGGAAATATTAAAGAAAGTGTTGTGGAACGTGACCCAGACACAGAGAGACGGACAACGGTTTTGCACCCAACACACTTATATTTATTATCACAATATTTACAAAATAGTCCAGTGCACAACCCCAGTGCCTCCAGCACCGATCCCCAAAGTCCAGGCCTCACAGTCTCCAATGCCTTCCTTCTGGCGCCTCTGAGCTCCATCCTCTTCCACCCGACTCTTGCTCTCAAATGCAGGGAGGTGGCCCTTACATACTAGCCCAGATGGGCTCCAGCTGCTTCCCGGCAGTCCTCCACGGACACACCCTGCTGCGCACCCGGATGCCCCCAGTCTTCTTCCCCAGCACTTCCTGGTGTTGCGGAAATGCTGAGGTCCAGGGTTCTTCAGGCACTGGGCGCCCCTGGCGGTGGCCACGGGCCCCTACAGGGTTGGGCTTCCAAGCCCTCTACTTGTGGCCCCAACACAACCAGAGCAGTTGCCCCCTCGTGGTCTGGAGGAGGCACAAGCCCTCCTCTGGTCCTCCCCTGCATCCCGGCTGGGTACCACTCCCAGCCCGCCGCAGTGTTAAAATATTGATTACAAAATTATACTAAAACAAACCCAAGACTAAAAAGTTGAAAATAATATATATGTAAAAAATACTTTTTAAAAACCACGCTTATATTAAGTTAAAAAGTGTACTGAAAAGTAAAAAATAAGTCTCTCATACATCACTCATAAAATAAAAGTGTGGGCACTTTTCATCAATCAACATTCAAAAAGCGCCCATGCTTTTATTTTTTTTAAGAGTAAGGTAAAGCTGAAAACATTCCCCAGGTATGATTGTATCCATATTTACACTTCTTGCAGCATGGTATTGAAGGTATAGAGGTGGGAGGACTAGACATGACAAACTGACGTCACAAACTCCACAAAGAGCCATAGCAAGTTTTTGGGCAGCCACCCGTATATTATTCTCCTGCCTGCAAATTGTAAATAAATGACAGCACTGATGTGCACAAACTGGAGAACAGAACTGAGGGAATAAGGAAAAGTTGGAGGCTTTTAAAGTTCAGGGCAGGAAGTGACGTCAAAGGGGCCAGGATCAGAAAGGTCTTTAGCCATAGGCTTGAGCCCAGACGTGACATCAAGGGGGCCGGAGCCAGCAAGTCCTTCCTCTATAGGTCCGGACCCGTAAGTGATGTCAAGAGGGCCAGGTGGAACTTCCCATGAGTGATCTCCAGGAAAGCGAGAAAAAGAGTCAGTGCACTCTGCAGCATCCCTGTCAGATTCGGAATTGCCCTTACTCAAGCCCTTTAGCTGCCTCCCATGCACATGTGTGTGACAAAGGAAATTGATCAGATGGCTTTGTTTTCCACATCCTACTTTTCAGTAGCATGTCTGTATTTAGGGTATGTGAAGCAGTGTCTCATCATCCAGCAGATGGTGCTGTTGTGCAAAAATTAAACTCAACTCAATAATTCAAAGGAGTGCTCCACCCTAAGAGAATAATTTTTTATATGTTTCTTACCCAATGCAATTTGTACTGATGGATAAAAAAATATTTAAACTCATATTTTCATGTAGATTGAGATAAAAAAGTTTATGGTAATTTAAAACCAAATGGCAACAGGTGCTGTACAACAGCAAATGACGTAAAAAATCTATGAAAAAGAAAAAAAATTCTCACATTGTGTCTGTTGCATATTCCACGTCTGTTTTCCAGTCGTATGCTCAACACATGCAAAACACATACATGTTTGGTATTAAAATATTTATAGTTACTTTAGAAAAAATACTGTACAACATAAACAGAAAAAACATTCCCATAATACTGTTTTTTTTAATTAAAGACTGGTCTCTTAATTGTATATCCTCTAACTGAAAGCTGAAATTAATTGAAAACAATGAATGAAATGAAAAACATACAACCAACTAATACAAAGAAAAGCTTTGAAAAGGAAGCTGAATGTCAGAGCTCGGTCCTTAATCCTATACAAAATCTGTGAACTTGACTGAGCTTGAACTCTTCTGCGTAAAAGACATGGATAAAATGGAGATGTAGGCCAAAGGGACTTATTGTACTGTAATCATCAAAGACAAAGAAGGAACCTTCCATAAAGTTGGTTAAACACTGTGCAGACTTATGCAACCAAGACCTTTTAGTTTATTTTTGACAGTTTTTAAAACAAAAAATATTCATATTATTTTTACTTAAATATTTTGAAAAAAGGTATCATCTGATTCTTCTGTATTTCGGCCTTTACATCAACAAAAGCTGAAATTTCCAAAAGGGTGAGCACACTTTTGATATCCACTGTTTATAAGGTCCGCACCCACACATTAACTCTAACCTAATTTATAGAACTCTGGAGGAAAACTGAATGAGTTTGTTTCTTAAAACATTCTTTCCACATCATTCTGTTTGGATCTAAATCTAAATATTATATTGTATATACAATTACCAAAGGGGCTAAACTGATACCATAGTAAAGAAGGAGTTTAAATGTGAGAAAAGAATGATATTTTAAATATAAACTCTATGAGGTTAGCAAGATTTATCACATTTTGTATGATAAACAAGCTAGCAGTGGGAATTTATGGGTTACACACCATTAACTAAACATACAGCCTTTCTTCTCACTCAGATCTATTAAACAATTTCTTAAAACAATGGCAATAATACATCTGTTCATTTAATGCGTCTTTCTTTGAGGAATTTTCAGACTTAATGTCAAGACATGATTGCTAAAGGACTAAAAGTTGATGTGAAGCAGATCATTGATATTGGTCTATCAGACCATTTTCTGTTACTATTTAATATATAAATAAAGATAGAAAACACTCATGAGAAGCACTTTGTTAAAAAAAACGCTTCTTTGATTCATCAGCAGCTTTAAAACTTACAAACATTCTAAGCAATCAGTCCATTTATAGTGCTAATTATAATAGCGAGGATAATGTAAATAGTAAGGTGGAAAAATTTAATACTAAGGGGAGAGCTGCTGTTGACATAGTTGCACCTGAAAAGACAGTTAAAAAATCTTCTAGCATTGTTATACTATGGAAGACCCAAAGAGTGTCTGATTTAAAGAGAACATGTCGCAGAGCTGAGCGTAAATGGAGAAAACTAAACTAACTATCCACTATGAGATATTGAAGGTTAAAATAACAGAAAACAATAACACATTCCTTTTTGAGAGATGCTGCTATTTCTCTAATATTATAAATAACAATGCTAGTAATCCCTTATCTTCTTAGTCTTATTTTCTACAATTGATCGTCTGCTAAACCCAGGTAACTCAAAGGAATGCCCCCAGAATACTTCCAGTAAAACCTGTGAGGCTATTGCTGTATTTTTCAATCAAAAAATTAATGATATTAGAAATAATATAGTATATCTCCCCAACAATGCGGATCCAACTAATCCCCAGAACTCCGTTATAAACAAATTAAATTCTTTTACCAGGATTTACCTGATTTATATAAAATAATTTCTCAACTGAGACCCTCCACCTGCGTCCTTGACCCAGTACCAACAAGTTTTTTAAAGAAGTATCAGGCATGCTAATTGATAATATTCTTGACATAGTAAACTCATCATTAGATATCGGGGTCTTCCCAGACTGTCTTAAGACTGCTGTAGTTTAACCCCTACTCAAGAAAAATAATCTTGACCCCTCTGCTTTTGAAAATTTTAGACCCATTTCTAACCTGCCTTTCTTAAGTTAAATTCTAGAGAAGGCAGTCATTATGCAGCTAAATGACCATCTCAATAAACATGCTATTCTTGATAAATTTCAGTCGTGTTTCAGAACAAATCACAGTATAGAAACTGCAGACAGAGGCCACTTATCTGTTCTCATCCTCTTAGATCTGGGTGCCGCATTTGACACCATTGATCACAATATTCTTAGAAATCGCCTTAGTCAATGGGAGGGCCTCTCTGGCAGTGTCTTAAATTGGTTTGAATCCTACCTGGCAGGGAGAAAATTCTTTGTTAGTTGTGGTAATAACAACTCAAAGACACATGATATCCTGGATCCGCTGCTCTTTTCAATCTACATGCTTCCGTTAAATCAGATTATCTCGGGGCATAACGTGAGCTACCACAGCTATACTGATGACACGCAGCTGTATTTATTAAAGCACCTGATGACCCAGACTCTGTTATTTCACTAATACAATGTCTTACTTGTGTTTCTAATTGGATGAATAGTAATTTTCTCAAGCTAAATAAAGAGAAAACAGAAATTTTAGTGATTGACAATAATGGATATAATGAGGTTATTAGAAATAAACTTGATGCATTAGGATTAAAAGTCAAGACGGAGGTTAAGAACTTTCAGGTAACTGTTGACTGTAACCTGAATTTTAAATCATATATTAATCAGATCACTAGGACAACATTTTTTCACTTAAGAAACAGCAAAAGTTAGACCTCTTATATCATTGAAAGATGCTGAGAAATTACTTCACGTGTTTGTTTTCAGTCGACTAGATTACTGTAACGCACTCCTCTCAGGACTACCCAAAAAAGACTAGTGCAGAAAAGCAGCTGCTAGAATCCTAACTAAAAAAAGAAAATCCGAGCACATTTCCCCAGTTTTGATGTCACTACACTGGTTACAAGTGTCATTCAGAATTGACTTTAAAATACTGCTTATGGCTTACAAAGCCTTAAATAATCTCGTTCCATCTTTTATATTGGAGTGTCTGACATCTTATATTCCAAATCGTAACCTTAGAGCCTCAAATGAGTGTCTCCTTAGAATTCCAAAAGCTAAACTTAAAAGAAGTGGTGAGATGGCCTTCTGCTGTTATGCACCTAAAATCTGGAATAGCCTGCCAATAGGAATTCGCCAGGCTAATATAGTGGAAAAAAACTCATTACTTTAACATGGCCTTCTCATAACTTCATTTTAATTTAATCCTTATACTCTGTATATTCAATTTATTACCATAACTATTCATGGTGACTCTAAAATCCATACTAACCCTTACTCTTTCTCCTGTTTCTTTTCCTGGTTTTCTGTTGTGGCGACCTGCGCCACCACCACCTAATCAAAGCACCATGATGTTCCTACATTGATGGATTAAAAGCCCGATGTCTACATGACCATCATCATCAAGTCCTTCTATGAGAACCCTAAATACAAAGAGGACTGTTTCATTTATGTTAGGAAGAATGCCTAGAGGAGGAAAGGCAGTCTCGTGGCTTGGAACCGCTGCAGATTTTATTTTTTTCTCAAGCCATCTGGAGTTTTTTTTTTTTTTTGTCCTCCCTGGCCATCAGACCTTACTCTTATTCTATGTTAATTAGTGTTGTCTTATTCTATTTCTTACTTTGCCTTTTATTTCTCTTTTCTTCATCATGTAAAGCACTTTGAGCTACATTATTTGTATGAAAATGTGCTATATAAATAAATGTTGTTGCTGAATTTCTATACTGTACTAAAAATGATGTTTCTGAAAAATGAAATACATTGAAACCATTTTTACTTATTGTTCTCCTGATATTTTGGCAACGTGTTACAATATTGATGAGGTAGGTGTCACTTGTGATTTTCTTGTCTTTTATTCCTTTTTCCTTCCTGCACCTTTTAACATTACTCAGTTAATTGTGAGCCATTTCAATATACTGTTTAAATGTGAGAACTCAAAATGCTCCATCGTAAAGAATGCTGGAGTGCAAATGTTCCAAAGAGATCCATGAAATTTCACAAACGAGCGGTTTTAATATGGAAAATAAAACTTTAAAAAAGAATAGCGAGGACAGCAGGATATCATCCTCTGAAGGAGCAAAGTAAGAGTGGCAACACAACAGAGAAAAATTCTCTGGCTGATTTTGAAGATGGGTCCAACTGCAGACCTCCACAGCTGCGCGATTCAGTAGTTCTGCTGGGCAGCCAATTAGATTGCAGGTTTATTCAGATAAACTTCCCCCAACCCTAATTTTAACCATTGTGTAACCAGGTGTTTAATGTAAAGTGACAACATTCTCAATGAAGTGGAGTTCTGGAGGTCTGCAGCTAGAGTCTATTGGAATTCTTGGCTGTAATTGATTGCCTGAGGTACATCATTTCCTGGGTGTGGACCTAGCTAGGCCTGCAGCCACCCACTGCTAGGATGAACAGTCCCTGTTTTCTTTGCTAATTGTCTTTTCCACCTTACCTATTACATACTGGCCATTAAAGGAAAATCTAATCTCATTGCAACCAGATTTGTTTGTATCTATTGTGTTATTCATACTGTTGTTTATAGTAGGGTTGCATAGCAACACAGGGGTGTGTAAATATAGTAACACTAATATTGTTTAATAATATATTTTTGTATCACTTACATTTTGTATTATTTACTTGCTGAGTGCTACAGGTCTGTAGAAAAGTAGTTTGGAAAGCCACTTCTCTGGTTATTGTAATTGCCGCTGCTTAAGAGTGGGTGGCTTACAGTATATTCATATGGATACTGGTGTTTGTTTAATTATTGAGAAGTATTAGTCATTTTTAGCTTTCACAGAGAGTTTTTCTCATCTTGCAACTGAGTAATGGGCTCATTATATGACATCTGTAAAAGTATCTTAAATATGAAGTGATAGTGATTCAGCCAGGAAACAGGCACATAGTGGTGGGCAGAGAAGAAAAGAGCTGAGAGCATGAAAAGTGTTAGGCCCCGTTACAGCTCATTCAGGGCATAAGTTAAGATATAACCAAACCATGCCAGAAATCCTGTTTGAAACTTAAGACCACCACCAAAGACTATGTTGAGGTGTCTCTGTCTATTGATCAGAAATATGACATATCAAAGGAAGACCTTTGATTTTAAAAACATGTTTCAGAATATGTCAGCTGATATGGCCACAAATTGTCTATTCCTTTTAAGAAGTGACATTTTCATCAATCATTTCATTGTAAGTGAATGCACCAGCAATAAACTTTTTTTTGTGCCTTACTACTTATTTTATGTATATTACTGTTGTATTTCAGCCAGGGTTCCTCCCCTGGCTGGCTTTGTTTAATGTCTTCTTTTTTCAGGTTTCATTGTTTTGTTTATTGGGACTAATGTTAAAGATTTGAAATAAATTTTTTGTTTTATAAGTTTGGGATATTGTTTGGTGTCTTTGTGTATGTGGCTTGTGTTTTGTAGGTTATCCCTCAAGAGGTGGAGCCACCTGCCAATTACCACCAGGAACTGCCCTCTGCCCTAAATCCTGTAGATACCCCACAGTTCCTGGCGGCTCATTTTAGTTGTGCTAGGGGGTTTGGTGAGTGTTTCTCTATACTGAGCATATTTGTTCTTTTAATGCAATTATGGCATTTACAAGTTGAAATTTCCTATATAGGGATTAAGTGTTTATTTTTTTGCATGTACAAAAAATGATGAAAGAGTGGTTAGCAAGGACCAGGGTTTGATTCACACTGTCTGTGTGGAGTTTCCATGTTATCATGATGTATACATTTGTTTCCACTGAACACTCTGAATTCCTCCAACATTCCAAAGAATAGCAAGGTAGGCTAATTGTGTCTGTATATTTTGTCAATGTAAATCTGAGAGAGTGTTTTAAGAAGAACTGCCACCTTACCCAGAATCAAGAAGTTTTAAATCAGAGTACAGGTAGTGTCTATATGAGGTTTGCACATTCTTTCCATAAATATGTTTTTGTTTCGTACTTTGTTTTTCTTCCAGAACCCAAACTTGCACAAGTTATCTGGTGTTTCTGAATTGGTCTGTGTGATTGTGCGTGTGCTCTGTGGTGGAATGACTTTCTCTCAGGATTGGTTCCATACTCCAGCCCCTTGACTCTGCAATTGAAAAATGGTGACCAGGGAATGAAAAGAATAATAAATATAGGTTTTAAAATATCAGCTAAAAAGGTTATTCCTTTTAATTTGTTTGTGTTAGGGTTATTAGGGTTACATATGATATCTTAATGAGTGCATATGATGGGAATGTTTCCATTTTGGTGTTTTTAGATCTCAGGACAGCTTTCGACACTATAGATCATGTCATCATGATCAATAGATTAAAAAAAAATGGATTATTTATGCCTTTTATCACATCTCATCTTGCTTATTGCAATATTGTGTTTGCTGTGTTGAACATCTCTTCTCTAGCTTTGCTCCAAGAGGTGCAGAATACTGCTGCTAGACTTCTTACCTGGTCCAAACATCATGTTCACATTTCTCCAATTTTAGCATCAGTTCACTGGCTTCCAATTCAATATAGAATTAATTAAAAAATTTTATTGATTCATTTTAAGAATTTGCGCGGTTTTGCTCCCAATTATGCTACAGAATTGCTGACACCATATCAAATAATGAGACTCTTAAGGTCTTCAGACCAGTGCCTACTTGCTGTTCCACAATCTAGTCTAAAGGTGACAAACCATTTTCTGCGATGGCCCCTAGACTTTGGAACAGCTTACTGTTTGTACACATTTCTAAGCCTCATTTAAAAACATTTTTTGCTCATGGCATTTCCTAATGTTCATGCTTCTTAATTTTGATTTGGTTGCCACATGGCTTGTTACTTGTTAAGAGAATGTTTTATTATTTTTTACCATTTTGTCTTTTAATTTTATTCCTACTAATTTCCCCATCGGTTAAGTTTGTGATACTCTAAGCTACTGTGTTAATGTGTTGATTGAGGCCAGATGCTATTACATAGCATACAGAGAGACAGGATCAGTTTGACAGCAGTGCACTGTTGCCAGAAATTCTGCACAGCTGCCAAAATGTGGAGAACAGAGCATCAGTCATTCTGTCATGTGCATCTTGAAACTTCAGACACCCTGAAATACCCCCTTTAGACAAAATCCAGAAATCAATCATCCAACCTGCACATAGTAAGCATGTCAACCCTGGGAGAAGGTGCATACCTCATTTTGACAGTGGTTGGGCCATCACTGAAAACTGGAGCCACTGAGACAGCAGCACAAACCATTATGCCACCCTACTCCCCATATGTAGCCTGACACATTTCTTTATTTTATATATAAAAATGAAACACTATTTTAATATTATATCACAGATAATAATGACAGAAGATAAGCTCTTAGAAAAACAATTGACTCTTTAAATCCCTAAAGAATAACTTATTATGTATTCAAACCTGTCAAATAAGTTCTGCACATACAGTAAAGAAAATGCAAATAATTACAAAGTATGATATAATACAGTCATGACAGCTGACAGGTAGGTGTTATGGTGTTACAGATTTATTAAAGTGTATGGCACCTTTATATGTGCAACATTTATATTGTCTGATTCCAAGCATTTTAATGAGTTAGTTTTCCTTAGCTTAGCATGCAGTAATCATGTACATGAGTAGTACTTTTTCAATATTAGGCATATTCTGCTCATTGTTAAAAATGTAATTATTCATTTGAATAGTAATATTGCATGAAGAAGTTGGGAGTGGCAGAGAAGTACGTAACAATTGTACAGGATATGTACAAGAGATGTGTGACAGTGGTGAGGTGTGCGGTAGGAGTGACGGATGCATTCAAGGTGGAGGTGGGATTACATCAGGGATCGGCTCTGAGCCCTTTCTTATTTGCAATGGTGATGGACAGGTTGACAGACGAGATTAGACAGGAGTCCCCGTGGACTATGATGTTTGCTGATGACATTGTGATCTGTAGCAATAGTAGGGAGCAGGTTGAGGAGACCCTGGAGAGGTGGAGATATGCTCTAGAGAGGAGAGGAATGAAGAGGAAGCAGTAGGAACAAGACAGAATACATGTGTGTAAATGAGAGGGAGGTCAAGGGAATGGTGAGGATGCAGGGAGTAGAGTTGGTGATGGTGAATGAGTTTAAATACTTGAGATCAACAGTTCAGAATAATGGAAATTGTGGAAGAGATGTGAAAAAGAGAGTGCAGGCAGGGTGGAATCGGTGGAGAAGAGTGTCAGGACTAATTTGTGACAGACAGGTATCAGCAAAAGTGAAAGGGAAGTTCTACAAATGGTAGTGAGACCAGCTATGTTATATGTGTTGGAGATGGTGGCACTGACCAAAAAACAGGAGACAGAGCTCGAGATAGCAGAGTTAAAGATGCGAAGATTTGCATTGGGTGTAACGAGGATGGATAGAATTAGAAATGAGTACATTAAAGGGTCAGCTCAAGTTGGACGGTTGGGAGACAAAGTCAGAGAGGCGAGATTGCGTTGGTTTGGACTTGTGCAGAGGAGAGATGCTGGGTATATTGGGAGAAGGATGCTAAGGATAGAGCTGCCAGGGAAGAGGAAAAGAGGAAGGCCTAATAGAAGGTTTATGGATGTGGCGAGAGAGAACATGCAGGTGATGGGTGTGACAGAACAGGATGCAGAGAACAGGAAGATATGGAAGAAGATGATCCGCTGTGGCAACCCCTGACGGGAGCAGCCAAAAGAAGAAGAAGATTCATTTTAATAGTAATAGGGTGTATTTTAAGTTGCATGTTACTGTTTTATGCTTGATTTTTTACATTCATTTTATAATGAATATAACTGTTTTGTTGTTCTTGTTTGAATATGTAGAAATAGGAAAAAGGAGGTAGCAAACATATATAGAAATAGTCATCTTAATATTTTCTGAAATCACTTTTCTGATTATGGGGTTAATTGGACTTATAGCATATGTCTGCAGTATCCAATTGCAGTGTCCACTTCAAACTGCATGTCTTTAGGATGAGGATGAAACACTTGGTAGAAGCTGATTCAGACATGCAAACTCCACACAGAAAGTGATCAAACTCAGGTCCCAGCAATTGAGAGGCAGCAATAACTGACCACTGTAACATGCTGCTGCCCTCATAGACAGAATATAACTGTTATCTGCCCTGCAACAATCTTAACTATCCAAACTAGCCCCTTAAGCACTGCGTGGGCCAGCTGCTTATATTCTTATATTCTTATATAAGTCACCCATCTGACCATACTACCACTCTGTCTGCTAGCTTTTTTCAACCACCTACTGACTGTGACTCAGGGTGTTCTTAGGGAAGGTCTTTTAGACATCTAAAATTGGTTCTTCATACAACAACATACTGTATAATGCAATGCTGAATTACTTTGTATTTAAAGTCAAAGTTCTGTGATTGTATTTTGTTCTATGACACCTCTAGATTTTATTGCACTCTGTTGGTCTATATTTTAAAGACCTGGCATTTACAAGTTTTCCCTTACTGCCTCTTCTATATAATATACAGTTATGCCTCCATATTTCAATGCTAGAACTACAGAAATCAGGCTGGTCTCATATCATCATATCAATATACATATGTTTCTTTTTTCCTAATACAGTACCTTTAATGAACATGTTTCACTGGAAACAATTATACAGACAAAGGCTTCTATCCACTGATAGTGCACAGTAGCTCTAATAGCTTGCAGGTTCTTCCTGTGCCTACATGGTATTTCCTGGCACATGCCAAAGATGTGCATGTAAGGTTAATTGGCTTTTCTGTATCAATATTAAGTCAGTGGTAGTGTGGGTATTTGCATAGGTGACCCTCTATTGGACTGGCACTCAGTGAGGAACTGGTTCTGACCTTGTTCAGATGTTGATGAGACATTCTCCAGCTCTCCACAACCTTGTTATACTATATTCTGATATTTGTTATCCTTGAATATTTTTGTAGACAATTCTTCTATTGGGCAATGCCTACTGACTTGAATTCTAGCCACTAGGCAGTCCCTGTACCCTAATCAATAGGTTTATCTCCAATACAGGAAACAGAATTGTGCATCTGCATTCTGGCACTGCCTTCGAGTTGAGTCATTTTATTTGTCTTATATTGCTTGTAAATTTTCAGTCCTTATTCTCTCCCATTTTACATCATGGGAGGAAGATCAAGGGGGAACGAGGAATCAAGCATGGCTGCTTTCAGCAAGTATAGAGACACATGTACTTACACTGGGTGTAAGTTGTAGCACAAATTAGGTTGATCAGCATTGGTGTGTGGGACCAAAGTAGAGTTCTCTGAGCAAACATATATGGTCAATGGGAAAACATGCAAAGACCCTCAAAATGATGACATTAAAACTGGCACACATTTGCTATTAGGTGATCATATTACTGGCTGAAAGTTTTCCAATCCATTTATCCTGTTAAGGGTCACAAGGAGTTGATGCCTGTCCCAGTTGTCTTGGGAACAAGGCAGGAATCAACCCTGGAAGGTGTACCAGCACATGGACTAATTTATGTTTCATACTCATACTTCATATATTTGGGATGTGTAAGGACAACCGGAGTCCTTTCAGGTCAAAGCAAGGTAGACACGGTGAAAACATATAAACTTTGGGGATGATACTTCACATAATAGTCGTATAATAATTTTATATATAAAAAAACTATCTAGCAATGCAATGTACAGTATTTAACTTATTTCTTGGTAAATTTCAAGTACATTAAAAAATAAAATTAATCAAAAATGTTATAATTTTTGTCGTAAACAATAAAACATTTTTCCATTCAGTGTACTCATTTTTCGTGGCTGAATATTGATCTTAATTATTTTTATATATAGTTAAAAAAAAAAACCCACACAAAAATGAGCTAAATTGCTGCAATATTCTTATTTCTTATATAAAATGTACTTTCCTTAGGCCTGCCAACTAATCTCGCCATTCATAATGCTGTTTTAATGCTGAAGTCCCCTTTGTTAAATAAATTATAACTGAAAAAGGCTTAAATAGGGCACCATGCACATCAACCCAAAAGTAAGTCTTACATTTTCTGTATAATTAACACTGGCAGGATACACGCCTAATGCAAACCTTACATCAAAGTAATGCACTATGAATATTTTGCATAAACATTTTAATTATTTTTTTTTCCTGAATGAAAACCAGTCGAAACAAAATGTACAGCATATGCAAATGAATTGAGCGAAAGTGAAATGTTTTAGAGAGCTGACACTAAGAGTAGGGTAGGTAGGTATGTTACTTCTTATGAATAATAAGAAGAAGAACAACAAAAAAATAACCTTAGCCTGTGATCTCATCCCATAATATGGGAACCTTTCTTATCCAAGACCTCGCTTTTATATCATCAACTCACAACAGTTAAATGTGTCCTGAACATACTGAATTGGTACACCCATCTTAAAAATCATCTTAAGTTCAATTTAAATTACCTTTGAGGTGTATTGAATTACATTTTGCTTTAGGGGGCACTGTGGGACTATCGTATGAGGCCCACTTTCATCTTGACCATTTAAAGCTTGAAAGGTTATTACGTAAGTCTTCTAATGTTACACTGATACTGTGGTGCATTTTAAGCTGGCAAGCATGTTTCCATCGCTTTCCAGATTTTTCCTTTAAGGATCTATTCCCATTTGGTTTTTCAAAAAAATCTTCATCTACTGTATACAAATGGCATTTGCTGTAACAATGCATGCACTTCAGAGGATTCAAATTGTCCCTTTTGGCTTGAATGGTTGTCAGAAAATCAGAGGTTTGTTTACAAGGAAATTGGCAACAGTTACTATGTAGGACTGTGAAGTGTTTACTTTTAGAAGCAGTGCATTTGGATTTAAATCACAGAAAAAGTACTTAAACTGGAATCTGTAGTCAAAATCATGCTGCCCCCTACTAAACTGAGCTGGCTGTAACATAATTGCACCAATTCAAAAAAAGCAAGCAAAAATGCTGTTTGCTGTAGCTGTTATGTTTCCTAGTACTGTAAACAGGCTGCTTTCAACTACAGCTAGGAAGGCCGTTGAAAACGCAATTTAATAACCCGCAGAGAAAAGAGTTAACCTTAAACGAGTTTAGACTTATCTAAATCTCACTGCAGCCACATACAACAGGGAATTTTCTAAAAACTAGAACTGTTAGAATTTTACCCCCCTGTATGTACAATGATTACTTTAGTGGATAATAATTTCCATCTCTTATTTATTTATGTATGTATTTATTGGTCATAGGATGTGTGCTTTTTTATTTTATTTGTTTGTCGTTTAATGTTCTTGCACTATTTACAGATGTAGATTTTACAGTTTCATTGTACTGGTACAATGACAATAAAGGCATCCTTCCTTCTTCTTTCCTTCTATAACTAAATCTCTGTCAAGAGACTGAATTTTCTTTCTTATCGGAGACTGGTCCAGTTCTCAAATGATGCCAAAAGGATCCGATCAGACAGGTCTCCAAGTTATGTTTTTCATCACAGTGATGTGTCTGCTTCCCTCCCTTTCAATGTCACCTAACTGCACTACTAGATAACCAGATGTACTAGGAAAATAGTATACAGAATAGATATTTTTGTACAACTAGCAACCACTAACACTGCCATAAATTTTGCAATGAATTATCCATCAGCCTATTTTCTAAACCTACTGTTTTCTGTATTCAGGCAGCAGAATTCTATACCACCTAAAACAGGCAAGAGGCTGTAGCTAGTGCTGGAACGAACACCAACTTATCAGGTCAGGTCAGGTCAGGTTGAGGAGCATGCAATGCTACGCAATGCTACGGCATGTTACTGAACCCACCACACAACAAAACAGCTTGGGATCCCAGTTGGCAACCCCACCAGGCAGTCATGTGGTCCAGTCCCACTCTCTGGAAATGCCTATCTATTTGCCACAGCCAGGTGTTACTCGAGCATCCCCTTGGCTTGGTCCAGCCACTTGGGTCCTCAGCAATAAGGAACTTGTGAGCCGGATCACCTTCGGGGAATCATGCCACGTGGCTGTAGTGCCGTAACTGACACTCTGTCACAATGCAGGTAATGTGCCTCATTTGGGACTCCGTGAGCAACCACTCATTCAACACAAAGTCAAACTAGTGGAACCCAAAGATTTTCTGAAAAGACTTAGTACCGAAGAAGTCCACTCTTTGTCTCATGTCACTGGACCATATAACAAAATAGGAAACACCGGGACTCTAAAGACTTGGACCTGCATCCTTTTGCAAAGATACTTGGAGTGCCAAACACCCCTTTCCAGTCACCTCATGACACCCCATGTGCTCTCCCAATCCATTTTCTGACCTCATAGGAAGAGTCACCAGAGACATGAATGTCATTGCCAAGGTAAGTAAACCTCTTGACAAGGCTGACATTTCCTCCACAGCCAGACACACTGTTGACGGCTGTGCACAAGAGGTCATTAAAGGCCTGGGAATAGGTGGCTCTTCAATTCAAAAGCTCAGTCCCTTCACTTTTGCGTTTTGCTCTGATTTTGTAATGTCATGTCATTTTTGAGCTACACTTAATTCAGACCAGGGTCATGTAGGGTGCGGGAGGGTATCCCATCTAGCATAGGGCACAAATCAGGGACAAACACTGCACAGGGTGCCAGTCCATTGCAGGATGAACACACACACACACACACCAAAAACATAGTAAGGCTGATTTAGTATCACAAATTCACCTAACCTGCATGTCTTTGGACTATGGAAGGAACTTGGAGGAGCAGGAGGATTCTGGAAGTATTTATCTAACAATATCTATGCAAAAAATGCATGATTTTGGACATTATTAGCTTCCAAATGGATAACTGACATATGGATTTGCATGTTCATCTCATGTCCATGTTGGTTCCCTCCAGGTGCTCCAGTCTCCTCACGCAGTCCAAACACATGCAAATTAGGAGAATTAATGGTGATAAATTGCACTTGTGTGGGTGTGTTCATTCTATGATGATCTGGAGGCCTGTCCAGGGATTGTTCCTGATTTGTACCTGATGTTTGCTGGGATTGGCTGCAACTGCTCTTTGACCCTGCTCTGGATAAGCAAGTTATATCCAGAGCCAGTTGCTAACAACTGACTATTTATTTGTTACTTTAAATGCCTTTACATTTATACTCAGCATATAATATCAAAAAAAGAAACCTGTTTGCTGGTATGACAAAACTATAGGTATAACTTGTATTTTCACAAAGGTAATGTCAGTTGCTAAACTCACAAAAGCCACAAAAGTGTATAATAACAGCAACAACAGCATTTATTTATATACCACATTTTCATACAAAGAATGTAGCTCAAAATGCTTTATAAGAAGTGCACTTTTACTTAGAGAAGTCTAAGTGGCACAGTGTCTCACTTTTAAAAGATCCTTAGGCACGGTATGACAAGGGACACACTTAGTTTAATGAACATCCCATTATACTTAAATGTCACCAGAGGTAACAGACAGCACCATTTGCATGCATGTGATGTTCTAGCATTGCCATTTTCTATGGATTAAGCCTCACCACTGTGTCCTAACTGGAGGCTAGGTTTCAGGAGACTAGCAGGATAGATAACCTTCCAAGATCTGATAACCATTAAGTAACCCCAGGGAATGCACATCAGATTGTCTGTCTGAGAGATTGTTTCAGATCTGCCACCTATATTGCTGCTACTACTGCCAGGAGAGACAATGTCCTCATCAGTAACAGGACAGTGAGGGACAGGATCCACACTGCTGAACTTAGAGCAAAGCAATCTTTCAGAGTCCTTCTACTCAAACCTTCCTAGATGACATGAGCCTGACAGAAAACACCAGGCCGCACAGAACTGTTGTGATCACAGCTGCTCTGAGGAATAAATGCTGGTATGCAGCTTCTGCCTTGGCTGTCTTCTCTGTTTACCTTAACCCCATTGTGCATCTTAGGGCTGCCCTGGATCCCAACACCAACAAATGTGACCCAAATGTGCATACCAATGGCCAGAAACTTTGTTAGGCTCTTCTACAGGAATGGAATAATATTTCACAGCTGCAGATTCAGAAGTTTACTTATCTATGCACTAGAGGTGTCAAACAGTGACACATACTAAAGAACTGAAAGATGGCAGTTGTTAAGGCTCACAGTTGTTATTGTTTGCTTGCTGTGATTGTTGTCGTACTGTTTAGTTTTCCTTTTATTCCAATTTCTTTAAAGTTAGTACTGCAATAAAGGTTGAAATTTCACTCCAACAATGAATATTACAATTCTATTTCTTTCAACTCTACATGATATACTCTAGCCTGTTACATGTAAACAATAGCAAATTTGATTTCACTAGTTTTAAACATGGTACCCATGAAATAATGCCATTTAAGAAATATTTTTTTCTATCATTTCAACTGAGCCAATTGCTATTTACTTGTGTAATCAAATAGACATTCTTGAAGATCTAAAGGATGAACTTTCAGAAAATCTATTGCTTTATCCTGACAATAAAGAGATGCATAAAACTGACTCAGACTCATTAATTCTTACTGTGTTAAACACAATATAGCTGTTTCAATTTAAAATGAGCACTTCTGCAAATAAGTCATTTTTGAGTATAGTCCTTCCCTTCTTCTGTTTCACATAAGTTCAAATATCTAGGGGTCACAATTGCACATGACCATAAATGGCTATTTACACACAACTTTAACCCGTAATTCACTGTATTAGGCAAAATCTCACTAGCTTGTCTCATTTTCAGTTAACATTTCCAGGGAAAACTGATATAACTAAACTCGGCAACAAATTTTGGAATTTACAGTTCCTTCAGAAAGTATTCAGTTCCCTTTACTTTTTACACATTTTGTTATGTTGCTGCCTTTTGTTAAAATCATTTCAATTTATTTTTACCCCATTAGACAACAATCAATACCCCAAAATGACAAAGAGAAAACAATATTCTTGAATTTTTTAAAAAAATATTAAAAATAACAAACTAATATATTAGTTTGACACAAGTGTTTAGATCTTTTACTCTGTACTTTGCTTGATGCACCTTTGGCAGCAGTTACAGCCTGGAGTCTTCTTGGGTGTGACGTGACAAACTCTGTATGCCTGTATTTGTTTTATTTTTCACCATTCTTCCCTGCTGAGCCTCTCAGATTCTGTCAGGTTGGATGGAGACTGTTAGTGGACAGCTGGCTTCAGGTCTCTCCTTAGATGTTCGATTGGGTTCAAGTCTGGATTTTGCCTGGGACACTCAAGAAAATTCACAGAGTCGTCCCTAAGATGCTCCGGGGTTGTCTTTGCTTAGTGCTTAGGGTTATTGTTCTGTTAAAAAGGGAAACTTCAGCCCAGTCTGAGCTCCAGAGAGCTCTGGTTTCCATTAAGAATATATCTGTCCCATGTTCCATACAGCTTTCCCTCAACTCCAGTCTAGGTTCCCAGCCCCTGCTTTTGAAAAACAACCCCACAGCATGATGCTGCCAAAAGTATACTTCACTGCTGGGATGGATATGCACAGGTGATAAGCGGTGTCTGGTTTTCTCCAGTCATGATGCTTAGAATTGAGGCAAAACAGTTTAATCTTGGTTTCCTCAGACCAGAGAACTGTGTTCCTCATAGTTTGAGAGTCCTTTAGAGGCCAGTTAGGTTTTCATGTGTCACCTGCCCACTCGGCCATAAAGTACAAATTAGAGGAGTGTTGCATTGGAGGCTTTCTTTCTGGGAGTTTCTCTCATCTCAATACAGGTTCTCTGGAGCTCAGCTAGAGTGACCTGTGGCTTCTTGGTCATCACCCTTACTAAAGCCCTTCTGCCACAATAGTCTAGATTGGTCAGGCAGCCAAGCTCTGGAAAGAGTCATGCTCATTCCAAACTTATTCCATTTGAGAATTGTGGAGGCCAGTGTGCTCTTGGAAATCTTTAATGCCGCAGGACTTTTGGCTGCCTTCCCCAGATCAGTGCTTCGACATAATCCTGTCTCTAAGCTCTGCAGGCAATTCTTCAACCTAATGGCTTGGCGTCTGTTCCAAAGCACATTGTTAACTATGGGACCATATGTAGATAGGTATTTTCCTTTCATAATTATGTTCAATCAGTTGAATTGACCATAGGTGGACTCCAAACAAAGTGTAGGAATATCTCAATAATAATCAATAGCATGAGAAGCACCTGAGCCAAATTTCAAGTGTCATAGCAAAGGTCAATGTGATATTTCAGTTTTTATTTTTAATGCATTTGCAAAAAATCCTAAAAATACTCCTTTTGCTTTATCATTCTGGGGTATTAAGTGTTGCCTGATGTGGGAGAAAAATTAATTTAAATGATTTTAGCATAAGGATTCAACATAAAAAATGTGAAAAATTCAAGGGGTATGAATACTTTTTGAATGTGCTGTGGATGCAGCTACAGTATATCTGTTTAAAAGGAATAAAAAAGAACTGATGAAATTGATGAAAGAAATTCCAATGTAATTATGTTGTTAAACTTAAGTACAGCATTTGACACCATTGACCATTCTATTTTATTACACAGGCTGGAAAATGACGTTGGGCTTACAGGCATTCTGCTTGTTTGGTTCAGTTCTTATTTATCAAATCATTTCCAGTATGCACAGAAATGTGCTGACAGTACTCCATCATTATACACAGAAATTAAACATGGTGTCCCGCAGGGCTCAGTACTGGGACCTTTACTGTATTCACTTTACATGCTCCCACTGGGTTATGTCATTAGAAAACACATTCATTTTTACATGTATGCAGAGGACACCCAGTTATAACTTTCTTTTACACCAAATGATGTTTTTCTTAATTAGATGTGTTATTGAATCAAAGGAGTAGATAGGTGAGAACTACCTGTCTTCAAACACAGATAAAATATAGATGTTAATTATTGGAGAGAAAGATGCTGATTGCAACAATATTTTATCCTTATTTAACTCAGTTTGACTGACTATTAGTTTTACTGAATCAGCCCATAATCTAGGCATTATCTTTGACTCTAGCATGTTATTTCAAATGCACATTACAAAATTGATATGTTTTTTCCATCTTAAAAAAGCTGGGAAATTAAGGCATTATGTAGATGTGCAAATACTGAGAAATTAATTCATGCATCTATTTCTAGTAAGATTGTCTACTGTAATGCAGTATTCACTGAATTTTCAAATTGTTCTCTATACAGCTTTCAGTTAATTCAAACTGATGTTGCAAGAATTACAAACACATAACCCCAGTTCTTAAATCTTTATACTGGTTCCCAGTTAAGTTTAGGGCAGATTTCAAAATCCTCCTTTTAAAATATAAAGCATTAAATGGCTAAGGTCCTGCTTCTTAGTTATCATTACTTACAAGCCAGAGAGCACATTAAGATTTCAAGATGTCAGTCTGCTTAGGATTCCAAAGGATTAAAAAAATGACAGTGGAGGTCGAGCTTTTAGTTACAGGGTCCCTTAACTGTGGAATGGTCTTCCTGCTACAATAAGAGGTGCCCCTTCAGCCTCAGCTTTTAAATTCTGGCTGAATACTTACTACTTCAGATTTGCATACCCAGGCAAGAGCTGTTGATTTGCTTTGCATGCTGCATCTCAATTGTTAATCATTAGTACCAAAACATATATATATTGTCACAAAAACGACCATCAAACATTGTAAAGGTTTGGGGCAGCCACACGTATAATTGTTCCCAGCTGCAAAATTGATTCATTAACAAAGACATGTTCATTCAACCGAGTCCAAAACAGAACTGATTCTCTGGAGACAAAATGGTGGCTTTAGAAGCCAGTACAGGAAGTGATGTCATCAATACTGGAACCGGAAGTGACGTCATTGGCTACCCCAGAGCCGGGTGGGATTTCCGTAGAATGGTCTGCAACAGATTGAGAGGGAAAATAAGTGCACTTCGCCACCCCCTGGTCTGGCATGGAATTACATATATTTAAGCCCTTTAGCTGTCTCCTAAACACACGTGTGTGACAATATATATATTTATATATACATAGTATGTATATATATATATACAGGACTATTCAAAATGAAAGAGCAGATTTTCAAAAATGTATTTCAAACAAACTGTATAAGACAGAAACACATTGGATAGAGGAAAGCTCAAAGTTTGGTCTATGGCCCTTGAGATTGCATGCACTCAACATGAGCAACATCAAAACAGTAGAACATTTCTTGCCACACATGAGTCAGCTGGTCCCTAGTTACTGAATTCACAGCTTCCTCAATTCAGTGTTGCAAATTTTGAAGATTAGTGGGCATAGATGGAATAAACACTCTTTAATGTACCTCCATAGATAAAAATCGTAGTGGGTAAGGTCCAGAGACCTGGTAGGCTATAAATGATGAGCAAGATCTTGTTGTCTACCTCTTCCAATCCATCATCATTAAATGGTGTCGTTCAGAGGTCCCTTCAAACACACCTCGGATACGCTCAACATATTCATCTGACGTGTGTGGACAACCAGTGCTTTTATGTTTGCATATGCAACATTATTCTACAAATTTTTTATGCCACTGTTTGCTGAACTGTTGGTGGAATTCACGTTGCACTAAAACAATGGACTCACATTTCACAAACTGCAGCACACAAAATGATTTCTCTTGTGGTGTTATCGTCATTTTACTATAAACAAGAAACAGCGCTCGGTGGCATTTACTGGTACTTTTTGGCAGGCTTTTAAACTTTGAACTTTCCTCTACCCAGTGAGGTGCGGAATGTGTTTCTGTGTGAAATAAATAGCCAATAGGGGGAAGGCAGCTTGTTGGTTGAATCCTCATATGTGATATAACCTATTCTTGCATTTGCTTTGTAGCTTGTAATATTACTATTGTACTATTGTATTGTATTCCTGAGGTGGCAATGACAGATTGGCCATCTAGATATATGAAGAGGATTACTTGTGTTCTGCTTTGTTTATTATATTACCCCATTTTTTGATATCATTGCATGCCCACCATACCTGTAAAACTGCCTTTCCCAAGTTTCTTCAATTTTTTTTCCTTCAAGTTTTTTCTTGTCTTTTTAGGGAGTCAAGACTAAGAGGCTGTCAGAATTAGGGCCCGTTAAAGTCTATTGTGGCACTCCTGTTGTTGTGTAGAATGACTTAACATACATAAAGAACTAAGGTGAAGTTTAATATTTGATGTACACTGTGATGGACATAATGCATGGACAGGTGTCCCAGCTGGGAAGGAGTATGGTTCCTTAGCAGGATGGGAGGCCAGTCCTGCGCCACTACAAAAAATAGAAAACTTTATTCTTGCACAGTTCTCCGTACCAATTGAACACTCAAAATGCTGTGACAACTCTCAAGGCAAAATACAAGAATAGATTACACCACTTACTTGAGTTGTTGACTGTGTGAAGGAAGAAACGTGTATAAGGTATTTGTAACAACAAATCTATTTATTTGCACCTGGAAATGTGTCTATAAAGTTGAGTCAAGGGTTTGCAACTGTGAGATCCCTTCTAGTTGTCACAGTGTTTATGTGGGGTTTCAACGTTTTCATTTTTTCTGCACAAGATGTTCTCTCGATTACCGCAGGACATGCAGGTTAGCTTAAGTGGAAACTCTGAACTGCCCTGTCTGGGTTTGTATAAGTATTTTTACATATATTCATAACACTTAGTTGAATAATTACATCAAAAATAATACAAGGCTAGTTATTATTTAGAGGTATTATAAAGTTAAAGTTTCAGTTGAATATGATATCATTTGACTTTTCACACAAAATAAGGTGCCCAAATTGGTTTCAAAGGATAAGTTTGGGTCAACTTCTTTTTGTTTGAAAATAAAATGAAATAAAAATAGGTAGAGAGTTAGGCAAAGCTCATTTCAGCAAATCATCAAGTTTGTTACATTGGCAGTGGAATCATATTGAGATATGGCAGACACTGATGTGTTAATTGAGGTTAAGTGCATAATGGTGTAGCAACAACAACATTTATTTATATAGCACATTTTCATACAAATAATGTAGCTCAAAGTGCTTTACATGATGAAGAAAAGAGAAATAAAAGACAAAGTAAGAATTAGAATAAGACAACACTGATTAACATAGAGAAAAAACAAAAAAAACTCCAAACGGCTGGAGAGAAAAAAATAAAATCTGCAGGGGTTCCAGTCCATGGGACCACCCAGTCCCCTCTGGGCATTCTTCCTAACATAAATGAAACAGTCCTTTTTGTATTTAGGGTTCTCTTGGAAGAACTTGATGATGATGGTCATGTAGACTTCTGGCTTTTAATCCATCAATGTAGGACATCACGGTGCTTTGATTAGGTGGTGATGGCACAGATCACCACCACAGAAAACCGGGAAAAGAAACAGAAGAGTGAGTAGGGGTCAGTACAGCCACCATGAATAGTTATTATAATGAATTGAATATACAGAGTATCAGGATTAAATGAAGGTGAAGTTATCAGAAAGCGTCAGTTGCAGGGACTCTAAAATTCACAGCGTCCGAAGACGGTGATTTGTTATTTTATTGTGGGGACACCAAGAACACACCCAGCCTTGACCCAACATGCATTCATTCACAGTTACTGATAGGTGGTAAATTGAATCAATGAAAAAGGATACATTAATGAAATAATGAAAAGAAAAAACAATATTACACTAAAATCTGTATGCACATTCCCTCCCCAGTTCCTCAACTGTAATAATCATTTACATACACAAAACTAAAGAAACAGACATTACTCAATAAACAATTAATACTAACAACAAGGTCCAACACAGTCCAATAAAGCAGAAGCAGATTTTGATGGAGAGTGGAATGAAAAAAACTGTGAACAATCCTCTGAAGGAAATGTAAAGTTTTGTTCTACCAGGTTCCTGTTGCAGTGTGAAGAATTGATGTGATTGACAGTGCTCCCCAAATGAAGACATTATCAGCCAAAACAAAATCACATGGAAAAGCAGGAACAGAAGAATACATTCAGTACATCCAGATGAAACTGTAATCCAAGGTAGTTGTAGCTGTAATCCAATGGCATGTGTGATGAGTAGAAACAAGACAGACGGATGATCATATTTCCCATGGCGTTTTTTTGGCTCCTTTTTAAGGTAGAGCTTGATTAATATTTTTTCCCAGCACCCTTCAAATCTACCCAGGGCTGCTGGGAGATGTAGGCAGTTTTAAGTAGCCCTGTTACAATGGAGGACAAGACTAGACCAAAAAATATATAGCCTAAGGACAATAAAAATGCCTAAAGAGCTTGAACAAGCATGTTGAAGAAGGAAGAAGGGTGTGTGGCAGATTGCAACCAGCTTGTTAGTCTGCATGGTGCTTTTGCAGCTTGGCATCACCTCAAAAAGCAAGCAGAGATAAAAAGAATAACTATTGTGTGAACCTTAAAATTGTCAAACCCAAATTCCTGCTCTGATAGCACCCACAAAAGACAACAGTAGTAGATAAATCAGGTTTATTTGCTAGAGTCTTATGCAGATCCAGCACCATCAAAAAATTCAGAATACTGTATCTAAGATGATTAATTGTAATGATGCTAATATTAAGCATTTCTTAATAATAACCTTTAACTACTAATCAGCTATCTCCTACTACGATTGTGACCTGCACATGGTGGGGGAGTAGGGCTCATTTGCCTTCATTAACTTTAGCACTACAGTATATTGCCTGGAGATGTGTGTTCCTGACCAGGTGACAAAGGCAAATTGGTCTAAGGGGAGAAGCCAAACAAAGATCAACCCATTAGTCACTCTGAAAATACTCTCAAATAAACAAAGGAATATTTTCCCTTAAACGGATATTTTTAGACAAACTCCATATCTCTCAGCTGGCCTGAGAACATAATTGAATTTCCCAGGAGATGCTAAACAATATTGCTCGTCAGCCCAGCTCAGCATGTAGGTACTGTGATACTCATCAGGATAAGTGGAGTGATGATGCAGATGGTGATGAGGGCATTGATGATGTTGAGGTGTTAAAAATGTGGATGTTGCACTATATGTTGATAAAAGAGATGACAAAACACAATTCAGTATAGGCACTTTTTCACCACAGAAACATTGTTTTCAGGAACCAGTGAGTTCTTGTATGTTGTATGCTCTAGGCCTCTTGTGTTCCATGGCTATTTTTGCATGTTGCTCTCTCACCACACAATGGGAACTGCAACCTTTATGCAAAATATGCAAAGAAGAGTGATATGGTATGAAGTGAGGTGCTTTCAGGTCTCCCCCGCTTACTTCTTTGATTTAGTGTATGGTGCGGCACACCAGGGAGGTGGCTGTAAATGAAGAGTGCAGTGCAAAGTGTGGTACTCCATCTTCACAGATACTTCTCCAAAGTCCAAACTACTAAGAGATTTATAGGATGATGCCTATGTTTGTGGTCAACCAAGCAGCACAATTCATTGGCTAAGCCCCACCAATGATATTTCCTGGTTGAATAAAAAGTACATACCCTAGAGAAGGAGCTAAAAAAAAAGTACTAAGTAGGAAAAATACCAGGTTTCCAGATTGAGAATGCTACAAATGTTGCTGAGTTTCTAAAACTTCCTAAAAGCTCCTGCAATGGTAGAGCGCCTTATAAAGCAAGAGCAAATGAATAGGCTTCTTGGCTTTTCAGGGAAATTCCAAGACACACTGTAGCATAGGGTTACTGGATAAAACCTCTGAAGGTTCATCTGAATTTTACCTAACGTTCAGTATACTGTGAAATCTTTACAGTATGTCCTGCTTTTGAGGTATTTTGAAGTAACGCCTGCCTAATTCATGGAGTTCTGAAATAGATTAATGAGTGATGAATATAGATCAAAAACATTTGGGTAATAAAAGTATTCCAATTAATACTTGAAAGTATAGCTGAGGGTAATATTAAAACCTATTAAATTTTAATAATCAGCAACAGCATACAGGGTAATCAAGCATAATAAAAAATAACAAAACAACTTTCCCAGAAAACGCTGAGATGCTAACTCAGTATGTCTCCATATGGTTTTGATAAGCAGGAATGTAATCACTTTAAGGGGAAGACTGGTCACCCCACCACACCGCCGAATATATTGTAACATTTTGTAGCAAATACATAGATAGATATTACCTCTTAAGGTGAAAGATTTGGCTTATATTGTGTATTTATGTACTTGTTTATTCAATTTAGAGGATACCTGCCAGTGATCTTGTATGTAGAATCAAAGAAATATTCCAACTGAGATAATTTGATCATTTAGGTTTTGTAAATAGTATGGGGTGCCACTGAGCCCCAAATCCTAATCCAACAAGTAGCAAAATAATGAAATGCAGCCCAAACATTTTACAAATAATAAAGTTTCTTCTTTCCTTCCATCTCTAGTTGAGTGTTTTGCCCCCTGCCTCCCAACTCTGACTCAAAGTGAGGGAGCGGGATCTCTTAAAGTCTATCCAGGAACTGCTTCCAGCCTCCTGTCTAAGTCCTCAGAAGTACTACCAGGTCGTACACAAACCAGGGCAGTCCTCCAACAGCAGTGCCCTCTGGCACTTCCCAAAGACCCCGACAGGGCTGTGTCTCTGGACTCCAACTCCTGTACCCCCCTGTGGATGTCCTAAAATGGTCCAGTAGTGATGAACACTACCATCTGTTGTGTGAGGGAATGGGCTGCTCTCTATGGGATCATTCACCTACTCCTTCCATTATGGCCTCCTGGCTGGGAATGAATCTTCATTTAATCTCGACCAGAATGCAAGTACTTCTTTCCGGGTACATACACTTTATATATTTAAATCAGTTATTTTTAATTTATAGTATCATTTATCTCTCTACTTGTGGCCTAAATTGTATCGTTCTATGGAATAGTTATAAAAGGATTGCAGCGGAAACTTTTTTCTGACCTCTTGTGGAATTCTGAACTGCAACTCATGTTGGAATGTAATGAATCTAGAAGGTTCACGCTCAAGGACACTTTGCATGGTCATTACTTTTCTATTGTGCTGTTAAAATACAAATACCTTTTGCTGCATGAAAGCATTTTCAAAATTAAACACTAAAATGAAAAAATTAACTAAAAGAGAGAGAAAAGCGTTAATTAAATAGCTTTAGCTCCACATTAAATAGCACAGAGTATTGCTGGCATAAAGCTCCTGTTCAGGACATAAGTAACATATGCCAACTTATAATGACAAAGAGATGTCAGCCACCCTGCACAGTTCATTTTCTTCCTACTCCACTCTAGCAGTCAGTTCAGATTATTAGCACCCACACCACAAGATTCAGAGATGGCTTTTATTTGCAGGTCAATAGCCATTTTAACTGACATCTGCATGTGTTTCATCTAAATATGTTGCATTTAATGAATATTGGCTTGTTTTGTCAGTTTTTGATATGACACTGCTGTTACTAGTCTGTTGGAGACATGGAGGTAAGGTGGTTCACTGCACATTACACACAGAAAATAAACATAAACTTACAAAGCTGAAAATCAGATGTTACAATCTTTAAATAAATATATTGATATCTGCAGTAACATTTTAAAAACATTTTAAGCACTTTCAGAAACTGTAGTGTATAAATGCTGTAATTATATGCCATTCTGCTAATAAAGGCAGAGCAAATCATGCTAATGAGGCTAGAACAGATTTGACAGTAGTTTGAGCAGCTTTGCGTTTAAAGCTTTAACATTTTTTGCCTAAAATTGATATGTTGTATTTTAGTCTAGATATCATTGGCTATTCAAAAGCTATGACATTTTATTTTCAACATTTTAATGTACTCATTTTTAAACTATACAGTATTTGTGCCATCTGTTGCTGTCAAATTGGCCAATTAATGAGAAACAGTAACAGGCCTTCATAAAAATGATTTCACTAAATGTTCACTTCTGTTTACTATTTCTTACTAAATTCACATTTTTTCTTATTAAGTGAACTGATAGTAGGCTTCTTTAGAACCCACTAAAAATATTAAACATGTTTTCTGTGTGTTCTCCCTGTCATGCACTGTTAGATAAAATAATAAAAGTCTTCAGACTTTTTTTGAAGAACATTCTCCTAAAATAATATGTTGTTTTGTGCCTATTACTGCCCTCATGTTATTCATAGAGATTTCTCAGAACTTTTTTAATCTCATGTTTTCACAGAGAACAGGGATCACAAAGTTAATGATACAACAGACTTCAATGGGATAGCGCAAGAAGCCAGTTCTGAACAAGAACAAACAATACTAACATATCCATTAAAATAAATTAAGTTACTTGTGTCACACAATCTACATGTCAGTTATCCAGTTGTGTGGTCAAGGATGCTTGCATTTTCTGCTAAACTATTGTTGGAAAATCAAACCTGAGCATGAACATGCTTGTGTTTTGGACATTTTGTGCATATGACTGGATAACAAGTCAATTAAGAGAGCAAAATGTTCTGTGGATGACATCATAAACTGGGGCCTTCATTTCATGCTGGAGCATCTGAACTCTAAAGGAGTTTACATCAGAATACTGTTTGTAGGCTTTTGTTTAGTATTTAAAACCATTGTCCCTGAACTGTTGTTAACTAAGCTTCTACAAACTGAACTGAATGCTTCCACCTATAAATGGATTTACTGTTTTTTGACAAACAAAAAACAGCATGTTCAAATGGGCTCCCACCTCTCACATCGTCTCCATGTTAGTCCAGGTCCTCTTCAAGGCTGTGTTGTCCATACACACACTCTATTCCCTGTACATCAATGATTGCAGATCCAGTCACCTCTCAGTAAATTGGAATTATTGCTAATGTTAACAAGACATCTTACAGAAAGAAGGTGATTCATCTTAGGTCTTGGTGTGCTTCCAATAACCTGGTATTCAATACTATCAAGACAGTGGAAATGGTCATTGACTTTTGCAAACAGCAGTTACAATGTCTCCCAATAGAAATTAATTATTCTACAGTCAATATGGTGGAATTCTTCGTCACACTCCAAAAACTAATTACATAGTGTTGTGAGGTCTACTAAGAGAATAATTCAATCTGTTGCAGATCTGTATGCATCTAGTGTCTCTAATCTTGACAAAAGATCACCACAGACTCATCAACTTTCCTCTGGTAAATGCTTTCAATTAACTATAACTAAAAGTCATAGACACCTAAACAGCTTCTTTTCCAAAGCCATAGCTCTGGCAAAACAATACTTTAGGCTGTCTTACTTGCTTACTAATATGTTCTCTCATACATTGTATGAAGGTGTGTGTATGTACAGTATATGTACATTGTTAGAAGGTCACCCTCCGAGTTCCACTCAGGTATGTGCTACCACTCCGATCTGAGAGGGAGTGCTGCTGCTAACTGTCTTGTCTTCTTCTTCCTCCAGAGTGCAGAGAAACTGGGCAGTGAGAATAACTGACTTTCTCAGGGCCATAAAAGTGAGACCACATGGAAGGAGGATTCACTTCTTGTCCTAGTGTCCCATGCATGAGAGCTCCACAGCATAACTATAAGGAACAAAGTCATTCAGACTAACCAGCCAGAGTGTTACGGTGGCAGCAGTTTTGTTTCTTTTTGAATGGAGTCATGCAGGTAAAGCTTTTAAGTAAATGGAGAGAGATGGGTTGGTGCCCCAAAAACTTGTCAGAGTACCAGCCTGTCATTTCATCGGATGACCACAACAAGTATGTTTGTGCATTTGCATACACACTACACACTGACACCTTAATTTGCACATCATCATTTGTTCATCTTCTTTACATTTCCACTATTCTGCAACTGTTGATGATGTATGTTATTTACTTTACTTGGCAAATGAAAGTTATTCTAATGTAATTTTTTGTTCATGGATATTTTAACATTCTTTGCTGTTGTTCAGTATTGGCCCCATTCTGGTCCCAATTGAAGCCTATTGTATACAAAATTTTGTGATCTCCATTCTCCCTGAAAAATGAGATTAACATATATACTCGTGTATAAGTCGGGTCTTGAAACCCAAAAAATGAATCATAAAATCAGACCCTGACTTATACGCCCATTTAAAAATGGACACTTAATTTTTTTTCTTGCATCCTCCAATCTCGCACCAGTTTGTCAGACAAATCAAATTTTGTTGCAGCAGCGCGGTTACCAATTCCTTTCACCACTTCAACAACTTTTAGTTTAAAACCAGCTTCATATTTTCTTCTGATTAAACGTTCCATCGTAGATAAGGGATGCTCTTATGATAAAGGTGCATGAAGATGTGAGATACAAAAAACACAAACATCAGTTCGAAATAGTTTGAGTATTACTGTGTGGTCGCATAGGCAGAATACATAGAAAAAAGATAGTGTGCTCTGTGGTTACTTTCTCAGGTGTCCATTAGCATATCGTAATCTCTGAGACCAATAGCGTGAGATTTCCACATTCGACTTATACAACCAACATTATAAAATACTGGAAATTATATGGTAAAATCAAGCCCCGACTTACCTGTGGGAGAACTTAAACGGCAGTATATACGGTGTGACGGATGGCAGCATAAGTTCCAGTGGAGCAAGCACGGGAAACACAATATCTCCCCCTGGATGCTAGATGGCAGCCTCCCTGGGTTTCAGTGGTGCCTTGGACTCCCCCAGGGCTTCATGGGGGTTGGAGTGTTGTACAGCCCTATTGGGGTCCGCAGGTGCCACCAGAGGATGCTGTAGCAGGAGCTGCTGGACCCTTCTGGGCACTGGTTTCGCTACACCCAGAAGTACAGTCGGATGTTGGCAATCAAACACCTAGAGCGCTTCCAGGTGCCCAATAAAAGGAGGCAGCGACCATCACTCAGCGTCCATTGTCACGTGGAGGAGGACAAGGTTGCCTGGGAGGAGTGGTGGTGCAGAGGAAGATTGTTTTACTTTTGTGTTTTGGTGCTTTGGGACTGTGATGTGGCTGGGGGACATGGGGAAGATGTGCCCTCCAGCTGAAGAAAAATAAATAGTTTATTTATTTTATACATTTGCCTCTGTGTCCAATCTGTGTCGGGTTGGGCCCATATATAGCACCTTTTTACAAAAGTAATTGTTTCCTCGGCTATTGCTACAAACAAAATGAAGTACTGCCTTGATGTGATATCTGCAAGTGTTACACAGGCTTTGTAAATCAGATGTGTATACTGACAGAATGCATCCTTTTCCCTACACCACATTAAAGTTTATTTTTGCTTTGATTGGTCTTTATCTGTTTTGTAATAGTGGTGCTGGCAGGGCTAACCTTTTATTCCCTTTGATGCTTAAAATTCTTATTTGCAAGGTTTTGGAGAGATGACAATATTGTGTTTACACCCTTCCAAATGCTCTTAAATATTGTTTCAGTGTATTTTCTGCAGATGCTTTTTTTGGTCTTCATTCCCTCCTTTCTGGATTTCCACTCTGTCTTATGGTGGTCATGTTGTGCACAGGTTGCTGTTGCACTTTTAAAACGTGGTCTTAACATACAGCTTTTATCTTCTCTCCTAATATAAAACCCAGAGATTGGAATCACTCGAGACATGGAACAAATATTGCATTCTGTAAATGAACTATGCTGTTTTTCATTTCATTTATGTAAAGGTCCTCTTAATTTTGTTGAACATCTGGTTATGCGCCTTATTTGTCATTTTAAATATCGTCATTGTGGATCACACAGACACTTCATATGGGATACAATTTTACAGCTTCCTTGTGTATTGGTACAAATGAACATCATGCTGCTAATCTTTCTATTATGTGACAGATACCCAATGTGATGCTGGCATTTCTGTTGTCAATACTAACGATAAATTAGGTACCTTTATTTCATCTAACACCTGTTCTCTTCACAAAAGAGCCTCATTAATATGTAATTTTGTCTTTGATAGAATTATGTTGAATAGAAACATGGCAACTGACTTAGAAATATTTCACAATGTCTTCAAACCCATTTAATCTAATTCAGGATCTCAGGAGGCCAAAGTCTTTACTGGCAGAACTGCATGAATTGCAGAAAGCACACCATACAGTCAGGGCCGGATTTTTGCATAAGCAAACAAGGGCCTGATTAGAGCACATCAGGGATGTCACTCTTCTAAACATTTTAAAGACCAATATGGCAAGGCAAATGCTTGTTGCTATTGCCGGCTTTAAAGGTCATTTTTTTTTTACTTTTTGTTAAATAGTCTGTGCCCATCAATAAGTTGGTTCTTTGCAGGTAATGCATTGCCTATATTAAACAAAACATCTGTGACTTCTGGAGCTGTTAAAAGAAAGAAAAGATAGAGCAAAATGATTTGAATAAAAAGCGAGGACCTGTGGGGCAGTTCACATGTACTGTACTAATACTTGAGGAAAGTAGGCTGTAATAACAATGATGAGGAGCCTGAGCCCCTAGATTTGTCATCTGTTGTCACTACATCTAAAACATCAAGCCTGAAGACTGAGGGCAAGCAAGCAATACGTCATCAAGATCACAAGCAGATGCAGGTTTGGTAAGCTGTTTCTCAGATTGGGTAAAATGGCTAATAAATGTAAGTGCTTAAATATAAGGAACTACTACAGTTTTAACTATCCCAGCCTTAATATTTGGCAACTTTTCTGACTCTGCTAGAAAATATGGACTGTAACCAGGAGCTTAACTAGTGATTACTTTTATAAGTGACTAAAAAACATAGGGAACTACTTGAGATAATGGTTAATTTACTACCCATCAACTGGGTCTCTCTACTGCCATATTGTCAAGTGCTTCTCTGTACAAAAGACATAGCAGTTAGTTCAGAATACACTGACTGGTAGAACATTTCGTGTTCAGAAAGAGTCAGCCGAACAAATTAATGCAGTGCTAACTCATTCATCGCATGGAATAATGAATGCTACAGAGGTTGCGTCAAAGTGCTGTACAAAGAATCATTAAAGTAAAACAATGCAAATGGTCATACAGAAGCAGATTAATAAGACAACCAATTATAACATCCACCACAATCCCATTATACATAGTGAAAGGTGGAAGAAAACAAGTACAGTGCATCCGGAAATTATTCACAGCGCATCACTTTTTCCACATTTTGTTATGTTACAGCCTTATTCCAAAATGGATTAAATTCATTTTTTTTCTCAGAATTCTACACACAACACCCCATAATGACAATGTTAAAAAAGTTTACTTGAGATTTTTGCAAATTTATTAAAAATAAAAAAATTGAGAAAGCACATGTACATAAGTATTCACAGCCTTTGCCATGAAGCTCAAAATTGAGCTCAGGTGCATCCTGTTTCCCTTGATCATCCTTGAGATGTTTCTGCAGCTTAATTGGAGTCCACCTGTGGTAAATTCAGTTGATTGGACATGATTTGGAAAGGCACACACCTGTCTATATAAGGTCCCACAGTTGACAGTTCATGTCAGAGCACAAACCAAGCATGAAGTCAAAGGAATTGTCTGTAGACCTCCGAGACAGGATTGTCTCGAGGCACAAATCTGGGGAAGGTTACAGAAAAATTTCTGCTGCTTTGAAGGTCCCAATGAGCACAGTGGCCTCCATCATCCGTAAGTGGAAGAAGTTCGAAACCACCAGGACTCTTCCTAGAGGTGGCTGGCCATCTAAACTGAGCGATCGGGGGAGAAGGGCCTTAGTCAGGGAGGTGACCAAGAACCCAATGGTCACTCTGTCAGAGCTCCAGAGGTCCTCTGTGGAGAGTGGAGAACCTTCCAGAAGGACAACCATCTCTGCAGCAATCCACCAATCAGACCTGTATGATAGAGTGGCCAGACGGAAGCCACTCCTTAGTAAAAGGCACATGGCAGCCCACCTGGAGTTTGCCAAAAGGCACCTGAAGGACTCTCAGACCATGAGAAACACAATTCTCTGGTCTGATGAGACAAAGACTGAACTCTTTGGTGTGAATGCCAGGCGTCACTTTTGGAGGAAACCAGGCACCTCTCATCACCAGGCCAATACCATCCCTACAGTGAAGCATGGTGGAACTTGGAGACTAGTCAGGATAAAGGGAAAGATGACTGCAGCAATGTACAGAGACATCCTGGATGAAAACCTGCTCCAGATTGCTCTTGACCTCAGACTTGGGCAACGGTTCATCTTTCAGTAGGACAACGACCCTAAGCACACAGCCAAGATATTAAAGGAGTGGCTTCAGGACAACTCTGTGAATGTCCTTGAGTGGCCCAGCCAGAGCCCAGACTTGAATCCGATTGAACATCTCTGGAGAGATCTTAAAATGGCTGTGTACCGACACTACTCATCCAACCTGATGGAGCTTGAGAGGTGCTGCAAAGAGGAATGGGTGAAACTGGCCAAGGATAGATGTGCCAAGCTTGTGGCATCATATTCAAAAAGACTTGAGGCTGTAATTGCTGCCAAAGTTGCATCGACAAAGTATTGAGCAAAGGCTGTGAATACTTATGTACATGGGATTTCTCAGTTTTTTTATTTTAATAAATTTGCAAAAACCTTAAGTAAACTTTTTTCACGTTGTCATTATGGGGTGTTGTGTGTAGAATTCTGAGGAAAAAAAATAATTTAATCCATTTTGGAATACATAACAAATTGTGGAAAAAGTGATGCGCTGTGAATACTTTCTGGATGTACTGTAGGTCTTAAGCAGACTTTTAAAAATCTTGATAAAGGACGAAGACCTGATGTGAAAAGGCAAGTCATTCCAAAGCCTAGGAGCATCAACTGAGGAAGCACTGTCTCCCTTAGACTTCAGCCGAGATCTTGGAACTACAAGGTGAAGTTGTCCAGATGACCTCAGTGCTCTTGGTGCCATATAAGGGTGATGGAGGTCACTGATATATTTTGGAGAGAGACCATGCAAGGCTTTAAAAACAAACAGCAAGATTTAAAAATCAATGTGACACCAGTGTAGAGAGGGTAAAATGGGGGTGATATGAACCTTTTTTCTCAACCCAAATAAGAATCTAGCTGCAGCATTTTGAATCAGCTGAAGGCGCGACAGAGCAGATTTTGGCAGACCCTAATATAAGGAATTACAATAATCTAGGCAAGATGTAATAAAGGCATGAATGACTGTTTCCAAGTTCTTCTGTGAAAGAAAAGATTTTAGCTTGGACATTTGCTTCAGGTGGTCAAAACTGGACTACTATGGAGATTTGTTTTTCAAAACTTAGTGATGACTCAAATATGATACCTAGGTTTTTGACATTATTATGAATCATTGCTGCAAAGGAGCCTAACTGAGTGCCGATTTCAACTGCATATGTGGTAGAACCAAAAAATAACGACCTCTTTTTTATTTTTGTTTAATTGTAAGAAATTTTGTGCCATCCAATATTTAATGTCCTCAAAGCATTTCAACTGCTTTTTTTGCAGATTATGTGATCTCAGAACTAACTTTGAGGTACAGCTGCATATCATTAGTATAACAATGATACGCGGCATCATGTTTGTAACAGATGGCCCTCAAAGGAAGCAGATAAAGGGAAAATAGAAGGGGAGCCAAGATAGAACCGTGTGGGATGCCTTGTGTGAGAGGAGCTGGCTGAGAGTAATTTCTATCTATGTTAACAGACATAGATCTACCTTTGAGGTAGGACTTGAACTATTTCAATGCACAGCCTTGAATGCCTACTTCATCCTCAAGACGTTTTAACAGAACCCCATGGTCCACTGTGTCAAATGCCACACTGAGATCTGCTAAGACTAGGATTGCAGAAGAGCCAGAGTCCAAAGTTAATAGAATATCATTTGACACCTTCAGCAAAGCCAATTCAGTACTATGAAGTCTTTTAAAACCTGACTGAAACACATCACATACATTGTTATTCTCTAGATATGAAATTAACTGCGCTTAGGAAAGTGATTAAGAAAGCACTTTCTCCGTAATTTTGGACATAAATGGGAGCTTAGAAATATGCCTATAGTTTGAAAGAGCTGTGGGATCAAGTGTGGGCTTCTTCAGCAATGGCTGGACAATTGCATGTTTAAAGTTGTCAAGCATAATACCAGATTTTAGACAGTTGTTAATAATAGCCAAAACAATTGGACTAAAAGGTCTGAAAGTATCTTTAAATAGGCGTGAATGTAAGATATCTAGTGAATAACTGGAAGGTTTCATATGCAGGATTAAATCAGCTAGCTCAGAAGAAGAAACAGGTTGAAAGGAAGTAAACTGGCCTTAGAGGGGCCGGTGTCATCCCACAGTGATCAACACCTGGAAGAGTAATGCTGGAACAAACAGTTGAGAAAAAGCTCACAGGTCTCAGCTAAACTCTTAGGGAAGGCGCTGACAGGTGGGTTTAAGAGAGCGTGTATGGTGCTAAACAGCACCCTAGGGCTCAAGGCAGCTTTAGCAATTAGACACAATAAAAAATGTGATTTTGCTGTTCTCACGGCCTCTTGATAGGACTTCTGAGAATTTCATAAGAGACCTGCAGTTTATCCTTTTTTCACCTCCGTTCAGCCTGCCTGCATTCCTGTCTGAGCGCGCGAGTGACATCATTTAACAAGGACTGAACACTGCCTTTTACCTTGGCTCTCCTTAACTTTAAGGGTGCGACCAGATCCAGAGTGTTCTTACAAGTGAGACTGAGGAGCTTAACCATATCAGTATATGCTAAATTATGAATCAATGCTCCACCAAGTATCTGCGTAGGTAGTTGTGTCACGTGTGAATATTGTACTGTTCGAGTTTCGTGAACAAAAAAAGTGAGAAAAGGAATCAGTTTACGCTGAAAGAAAAATTAACAATCCTGGAATAAAAAAGTTGAATCTGGAATGAAGAAAACTAACTGTGGCGGAAGCATTTGGAATCATGCCTTCAACAAAGGTAAAGATTGGGCAGTAGGACTTAAATGAAAAAAATAAATTAGAAGTGCTTTTGTATGTCTAAAAAAAAAGGTAAGTCTAACGTCTCATTTGTATTCTGTGTTCATACTTGTCTCTCTATTATATAAAAAAATCCTGGGACGAGAGGACTTTTTTCAAGAGATTTTTTCAAGTCCCACGAGATGAGACTTTGGCCATGAGATTTTTTGAAAGTCACGCCCTCCTCTCAATCATATTCAAACACGCACATGGCCCTGCCACCTCTCATTCGTGTTCTTTTGACAGACACAGTTCTTGCTCTCTCAGCTCTTATAAATTTTAATGTTTTCTTCACTTTAAGTTACCAATTAAAGAAGACGTATTATGTCCAAATTTTGTTGAAGAATTTCATCATGAAGGATTATCAACAGAAAAAATGAGTACATGGGCAATCCTAGCACTGAGAAACAATGAAGTCAAGCAAATTAACGCCAGAACCGTTGATCAGTTACACGGCAAATTGGTAAAATGCGTATCAATAGACTATGCTCAAACAGTTTTTGGTGATCCTGCAGAAGATGAAAACATCAACTTACAGTATCCCGAAGAATATCTACTACCATTAGCATCGTCCAGTTATCCTTCACACCAATTACTGTAGAAAGAAGGATGTATCCAAGAAAGGTAATGTAGTAAACCTTCAGGGGATACCATTAGACAACAAAGGACATCTTGATATGCTATTCGTATTAAAACGTTAACAGTTTCCCATTAGAATAACTTTTGCAAAGACAATTAACAAATCTCAAAGCCAAACATTCGAAAAAGCCATTTTATTTAATAGAGAGGAAGAAACGAAATACAATCATGGGCAGTAATATGTTGCGTTGTTACAATAAAAGTCCAAACAGAATCAAAATTCAATGCAGTATTGATGAAAATTGAATTCAATAAATTGTTTTTACTGAAAGCCAAACAGAGCAAAATCGTATTATACAACGAATAACTCTAACACAACATGAAACATAATTTAGTTTAAAAGTATTACATTTTACAATTTTTAATATGGTTAATTACTCGCTGTAATATAAAATAGTTAGTTTTATTATACATATGCAACAATTCACATGAAAATGACAATCTGTTTAAATTGTACATCCGTATCCCCAAACATAAGTGGCAGAACCACAAAGAGGCTAGCGCATAGCGAGCGGGGGTTGGGGTAAAGCCCCCTAATATTATTATAAAAGAAAATTACATCTAATCTCTCATTGTCGCTCTGCATTTATTCCTGTGTTTCTATAAAAAAAAACTTACATCTAACGTCTCATTTTCAAATAAAATATTTTTGCAATTTTAAAAACTCTTATATAGCTTTTCTCAAGCTTTGGTCACAGAGTTATTTGTACAAGACTCAGAATGGTGAGTCCAGGTTGGGTGTTAAATCTTCTACACATTGTGCAACAAGCACATTACACCATAAGACACAGCCGAGCAGCCATTGTGCTGCTGATGTTAGAGATGGCAAATCACCAGTGACCCTGGTCCCAATAGTATATCTAATTTTCCTCCTATTCATAATATTCATAATATTTTTATGGTATCATGAATTTCATTACAACTGGATTCCACCTGTATATTGTAGCTGTTATGGCTATGTGTGTGACATCTTAGGGTTAGGGATGTCATCAATAAACAAATAATAATAATACATTAAAAATAATATATTACAGTCATTGCACCTCATTACTCCCTAAACATTTCATTATTAGATTTAAAAGAAAAACATTCAGAATAAAATATCTTTTAATGTGATATGATTTCTAGGTGTGTGGTAGGATGATGGGGTTGAAATCAGAGCTGTGGAGTCAGTACACAAAGCTATCGTCTCCAACTCCATAATTTATGGTATGACCCACTTCAACTTCAACCCCTTGATTTGTAATTAGACTAATATATTTACTATGTTGATTGAAACCAGACAGCATACAAGATACAAGGCATTCCATCACTGCCAGTGTGAATCATCAAACTATCTTTTAGCACCATATCCTGTTAAAGCTATATTTAGCACTATAATTACCAGAGCCTACGAGAAAGCTCGTAATATGGCCCTTTTAAATCCATTCTCACCTCACCATCAGCGTCTTTTGTCCTTTAAATGTGCCAATAAGCAGTGAACAGTCTGGTATCCCATCCCTCCGCCCACCGCTGCAGTTCATTTCACAAAGAAGTTTCTCAGTGCTCATTGTTTATCTTGTTTTGTCTTTTAGGTATGTGTTCAACATTTCTGCCATCATACACTTACACAGATCTTTGTGGACACAGAACACACGTGAAATGCATGTGTTCCGAATAACAACATATTTTTTTAGCCTAGGTACCTGACTCACTGATAAACAAGGCTTCATTTGGGAGATCTACTTTCACTGTAACATTAAAGAGTCTTTTTCTGTTGATCGGCTCTAAAAAAGCCAAATTAAATCAACTGTGATTCAATGGTGTATAAAAAATAAAATGTGAAAACTTCCAAGTATTGAATACTTTTTATAGGCACTGTACATTTGAACAAAGGTCACTGGGGCTGTGACGTAGCATCACAGTACACCATGTCATTATAAAACCCCAGCTTTGTTTAAAAAGTACAAATTGTAGGGCAAGGGTCCTAAATTGAAAATTTCCTTTAATATCTTGTACTGTGCTATGCTTTATACATTTCCACAACTGCAGTGCAAGTAACAATTTGTTTTAGACAAAATAAAAAATAAATTGAACTGAATATGAGTTGAGAAATTAAGCTTATTGATGGTAAAATGATTGGTATAAGACTGTAGTCGTCTAACAGGTTTATACAAGACAAGCAGTACAAACATTGAACTCAGTAGTTTTGATGCTAAGAGATTTGTAATTTAATAGCACAGTTTCTTACAACTCTGTAGCTGACAATTGCCATTCAGCTAACTTTAGTGAAATTTGATCACTGCTTTTGGTCAGGGCCGGGACTCTCCCAGTTTTGTAATCCGTTGATATTTTGTCAAAGACAGCATTCAGTAATCCAAGTGTGAAATGATGAAGGCATAACAAAAGCTCTAAGCATCTGAGATAGACAGGTAGGGGCATACTGTGGTAATCCAGTTGCAGTACTTTCAAATTCTAGCACTTACTGTAGGTTTAATACGTTTTAATAATCTGGGGATTTTAAAACCTTTATATTACAACTACTGCTTTTTGTTTTGCTAAAACAAAATTATGTACAGTATATTTAAATATATATATATATATATATATATATATATATATATATATATATATATATATATTTATGTAGGTGCATGTACATCCAACTTAAATAAATAAGTATCGGCGTGTCTCTCTTTGTTCCTATCTGGTTGCTAGGTCTATGTCATTCCAAAAGATTTTACATTTCACTTGTCATTCTAATAGATGGCTCATCAAAACATTAACACTGCCCTTACGAATCCCATACCAAATGGCATATAACAGAGACATATGCATTGCATGGTGCACTGCAAATGTTAACACTGGGGTCTACGTTGATTACTTAGATTTCAACCCATCTTACACAAGTTGCACAGCTAGTGCCCAATATAAGATAAGACAATCCACAAAGTTACAATGCAATTTTTCACAGAACAGTGGTGAACAATATACAGTAATACTAATTAAAGCCTTTCATGAGTAAAGCAAATCTGGCCTGAGATCAACTGTCTATTTGTAATATGTGCTTGAAATACTGACAAGAGCTCAGAAATAAAATCAACTTTCCAAATAAGTTAATTGACAAAATAAGTTTTTTACATGTTAGTGACTTACTGTATCTGTTAAGGAAGCATGATATTTGAAGTGAACAGTAAACTGGAAGCCATCTAAATAAGCAGAAGCAGACGTGATTGTAACAGAGAGAGAGTGCCGATACAGCTCCATCCATCAATCCCATTCAAGAAAATGAACATTAACTTTAAACTAAATTTGCATTGCACCCTGCTAGACAATCTGTTGGTTGAAAGGTTGTTTGTCCCAGTTGATCTGATCAGACAAACGGGACTCTGGTCCGGCGCCCTAATGGAAGGGGGTCCCTTCACGCTTGATTTATTTTATGCTGATGTTGTGAGCGTAGATATATATTCGGACAATTATTCAAGTTACATGTAATAGAAAAGTTAAATCATTTAGCTTTACAATAATACAAGTGAGTGTTTGCCGCATGCTCTACGCAAGTAGATATCGTGCTCGTGTCGTGTGAAGCACGCTTGTCAAAGGGGGCCGGCAGCGGTACACTTCTCAAAGACAAATAAGAGCCGACGCCGACGTCCTTGAGCTTGACGTTGAGTAGTATGTTTGTTGTACAGGGTACGTGGATAATGGATTGATTTCCTGACTAGAGCTGCTGATTAACTGTACAGACTGCATCTCTGTTGTTAGTTATTAGCACTAAAACATAAGTAACATGATAGTTAGAATTGAATACTAACCCTCACCTATTCTGTTTCTGTTCTCGGTACCCAAATGTGGCAATTGGTGCCACAGCCCACCTGCCAAGTTGTTTGCCTGCCTATGGTAAAGTCATCCCTGATGAAGGATCACAGGAATCATGGGAAAGAGGGGTCCTTTCATCGGAGCAACGTTTCAGCCGTGGAATGGCCAAATGGGGAGGCAGCTTGATGGATGAGGTCTCCAGAACTCTAAAAATATCCAAATCTTATTATGTGATATCATCTACTGTTAAATTCTGCTCTGTACTTCTAAAATTTTTATTATTATGCTGTATTAAGGATTTGTTCTGTTCTGTGTATTGTGTTGTATTGACCCCCTTCTTTTGACACCCACTGCACGCCCAACCTACCTGGAAAGGGGTCTCTCTTTGAACTGCCTTTCCCAAGGTTTCTTCCATTTTCCCTACAAGGTTTTTTGGGAGTTTTTCCTTGTCTTCTCAGAGAGTCAAGGCTGGGAGGCTGTCAAGAGGCAGGGCCTGTTAAAGCCCATTGTGGCACTTCCTGTGTGATTTTGGGCTATACAAAAATAAACTGTATTGTATTGTATTGTACTTCGCCACTGTAATTGAATACTTCCGTTTCACACACACAGGCGCTGTTCTGTCTCAGACAACAACGATATTGTTGTGCACTATTGTGGATGTTGACATGTATGGTGTAGCAGAAGTCCGTCTCCGTAGTTGGATCATTCATTCGCTTGGGAGTTTATTGTTGCTTTTAAAGCAGTGACGAGTGTGCGTTGGTTTTGTGTGTATCACTAAAGATTCTGGATCACCCAGGTTTTTTGAAAACTTTGAAGTTTGATACAGCAAGTTACCACACTGATTGAACACCATGTAGATAACCCTAACCGTTAGTATAATCTAGCAAAATACCCGTGCTTCGCAGCGGAAAAGTAGTGTGTTAAAGAAGTAATGAAAAAGAAAGGAAACATTTTGAAAATAACATAGCATGATTGTCAATGTAATTGTTTTGTCACTGTTATGAGTGTTGCTGTCATATATATATATATATATATATACACACACACATATAAACATATATATACATATATACATACATACACACACACACACATACATCCACATATATATTGTCACAAAAACGAGACATGAACAGATAAAGGTTTGGGGCAGCCACCTGTATAATATGGTATCCCGGCTGTAAAAGTCGTTTTTATCAGATAAACAGCACTGAAGTGCATACAACTGAGTCCAGAAAAAGACTGAGGGAAAGGGGAAAAGGGGCAGGCTTTTAAAGGGGAAGACAGGAAGTGAGGTCATAAGGATCGGGCATGTGTTCTTCATTCATTGGATCGAGCCCGGACGTGATGTCAGAGGGGCCGGAGCTGGTAAGGTCTAGTTCCATTGGCTCGGTCCCGGAAATGACGTCAAGAGAGCCAGGTGGAATCTCCCAGGAATGGTCTACAGGAAAGGGAGAAAAAGAGTCAGTGCACTCTGCCACATCCCGGCATGCTCAGAACTGCCTTCACTCAAGCCCTTTAGCTGCCTCTCATGCGCACATATGTGCTTTGGGGTGCGAGCAGCTGTTGCTGGGGGTGCCAGAATCAATTGATTCTGAGGCCCTGACTTAGTTAGTCTTCTGTTGGCTCACTCACTTCACATTGCATTTCTGTTTGGGTGCCATTTAAGGAAAGAAGTGAAGCAATTCAGAGGAACAATAAAGAAATTCACGGGAACAAATCTTAAAAAATAAGTCTATTAAAATGAAAGGAAAAGGAGTTAATTAGCAACAAAAACTGGTCACCAGTTAAGACAAGGGTTAGAATGAAAACCTGCAGCCACTGGAGCCCTCCAGGACCTCAGTTGGTGACTCCTGGTCTAGAAGATGGGACTTTCTAAATGTGATTTAAAAATGAGAGGGAGAAAAAAAAAGGGTTGGAGAGAATCACCTGGAGTTGCGATCGAGGCACGACAGCATTCACTTTTATCTGCTCTCTGCTTTTACTGACTTTCTATTCAGCCTGTTCTTACTCTTTTTTTTATTCCATAATTCATTTTTATACTGTTTTGTTAAGTTTTTTTGTTTATAGGGTAAAGCTTGAGAGCAAGCTTCCATTGTGGCTTGCCAAATAGATGAGTGAATAGCATTCAGCAGCAAATTTGCTAGGGAAGTCCTTAGTGTGTCCGTCCATGGATGCAGGGAGAGGCACAGGAGAACCTGCCTGTGAAATTCTGTCAGGTTCTGTGTGCACATACGCTGCAGAGTCCAAGCTATAAACAGACATACAGATGAGTGAGTATGGCTGCCCTGTAAAAAGCTGTTTACATGGCATTGCCATCTGTGCAGTGCCTTTTATCCAAGTTTTCCATGTGGGGCTGAAATATAAGTACGAAATTAGTATTATAATATTAGTACAAAAAAGTGCCTAGTGGAAAAGATGTTCTAGAAATGCCTTCTCTCTAAACCTCTGCTAGAATTTCTTTTTGGTGGTGATGAGAGTGCCCCAAGCTGCTGCTCACTCTGAAAAGAGGCTTGGGGGCAAGTGACCATAGTGTTTTAATTTTTGAATTTTGACATATTATACTTCAAATGGTCCTCAGTCTAAACCCATTGAACTAGCTGCAATGTTTTGTGTTGGTTTGTTTTACATTTTCTTAAACACATTAAATTGTATAATGTATGTTTGACTACAATTTTTGCATTTGTAAAATGTATTTGCAATCTCTTCTAATGGATTCCCCCAAAACAAAATAACTAGAAGTGAGGAATTTATCAAAATCATTTCCAGTGCCTGAAAGAGAGCCAAAGCAAAGGTTGAGGGTCCATTTAACAACACAGCCCAGTCATTATTGTTCTAGTGAAAGCACCTTTAGATGCTCATCTGCTAGTTCTCAGGAGATTATCATTTTCCTTTATGTTATAACAGAAAAAGGTTGCAAAAAAGAATTAGACTATCACAAACCAGATCAGGATGCTTTAAATTAGAGGAATCTGATGGCAATACGTGTTTGCTTAGTTCCAAATGCTGATTAGGCCATTAGATTGGAGCGCTATGCAGCATGAACAGATGGAGATACAGTGTGTTTCATCACTTTTCAGTGCATTTCAACACTTCACTTTTAGTTTAATCTAATAAAAACTCATTCCTATTGAATCGCCTCCGGCCCCCCTACATAAACTGTTTAATCACCCACCTAGCTGCAGCTTTTCTTATTTCGAAGCCAATGAGACTTGAACAATGGATTCTAAATAGAAAATTCAGCCTTAATGCACACATGCAAATGTTCACTGTAGTTATTAACATTCTCAGAGTGATGCACTCATCATTTTATGCACCTTTTATGGAGTTGCAAAGAAATGAGCTCATGCTGCTCAGTGGCATTTGGAATAAAAGCAAGCCAAAAACAAAAATAAACATATTTACTGCCCACAGGATATTTCACATTTTTGAAAGAAGATGCTTATTTTGAATTTGTTTGATTAATATTCATTTTAAATTCAAATGTAGAAGTATTAGGGAATGTGTTTACTAAATTGTACGCATCTAAATAGCTTTTTTGTGACTGCCCAAGTAATACCAGTGATATATTGATTTCTTTAAATAAATGTTGTATGCCTGGAAATACAATTTGGCAGGCACAAGTGTATGGATTACTTGCTGTCCAGAGAGCAAACCCATGGGTCAAATGAGGTGTGTTGCAGAGAATAGCAAGACATGCTATACTGTAAATATGCCCATTATGCTGAGCAATAAGCTAAATAATATATATATGATGATCTGTATAAAAGCCTATAATAAATTGATCCTTTTTGGGCATAGTCTTCCCTGATCCTGAAATGAAAGTAGATTCAAAATAGGAATAGAAGAATGGATGAATGTTGCCAAAAGTTAAGAATAAGCACCATTCAATAAGTATATCACAAGTATATCACTGTGGCCTGTGGTGTATGCTCAGCTCACATACTTATTCACATATGTCTTAAGGTTACTATATAGCAGTAGAGCTGATACAGGAGAAAGTAGGATGAAATGACACCTTTTATTGGCTAACTAAATAGATTACAAATGCAAGCTTTCGAGGCAGCTAAGGGCTCTTCATCAGGCAAGGTGTAACAAAGAAACTGAAAAATATATGCTTATATTGGGACAGCAAAGTGATTTTTTCTTTCATCTTAACAACCTTTTTGTTCAAATGTTAGCAAAATGAATACACCTGAGATGAATTAACCCTGAAAGAAGAGAACAATGAACTAATAAAATGTAGTGATAAGATAACCATCACTAGAGAAAGTCCTGTAAGTTTTTTTGAGTGCATTGTCTGTAAGTCAGCTTGTCAATCACTCTGTTAGTCCACATATCTGCTCATAAAACTCTTGTCTATATTAAGACCATTTCGTAGAGTGTTGAATTTAAGTATAAGTTTGTATTCCCATTCTCTCCTCTCCTTTTGAGTCTTGAAATTACCCATAAGCACAGTGACCCTCAGTTCCTTTATGCTGTGGCCATTACTGTTAAAGTGTGCTGCCACCGGAAGATCAACAATGTTCTGATTTATATGAAATCTATATGACTTCATTCGCTGGCGCAGTGTCTGACCAGTTTCCCCTACGTACAGTCCAGTGTTGGGGCACCTTATGCACATGATTAGGTAGGAAGACCACATTAGTAAATTTGCATGTGAACAGACCCTTTATTTTATGCTCCTGCTGGCAATGTGGTATAACTATCTGATCTGTTGTGTAGATATGTGCACAAGTACCACACCTGTTCTGTAGGCAGGGAGATGTGCCACTTGCTGCCGAGCCACACATAGAGTTTCGGACAATCAGCTGTTTGAGGTTTGGTGGTTGTCTGTATGCAAGGAGGGGAGGCTCTGTGAATATATCCTTCAGTTTACTGTCTTTCTGTACCATGGGTTGAAGCTCTTTCATAATTTTCCGAAGTGTTTCCAGATGTGAATGATAAGTTACAACTAGTGGGACCCGGTTCTTGGTTTCTGCACCTTTGTATTCCAGAAGATTTTCTCTGGGTATAGCTATAGCAGAAACAGCTTCAATCCATGGTACAGAAAGACAATAAACTGAAGGATATATTCCCAGAACCTCCCCTTCTTGCATACAGACAACCACCAAACCTCAAACAACTGATTGTCCGAAACTCTATGTGTGGCCCAGCAGCAAGTGGCACATCTCCTGCATACAGAACAGGTGTGGTCTGGCACATATCTGCATACAGATCAGATAGTTATACCACATTGCCAGCAGGAGCATAAAATAAAGGGTCTGTTCACATGTGTAAATCTTCTAATGTGGTCTACCTAATCATGTGCATAAGGTGCCCCAACACTGGACTGTATGTAGGGGAAACTGGTCAGACACTGCGCCAGCGAATGAAGTCACATAGATTTCATATTAATCAGAACAGTGTTGATCTTCCAGTGGCAGCACACTTTAACAGTAATGGCCACAGCATAAAGGATCTGAGGGTCACTGTGCCTATGGGTAATTTCAAGACCCAACAGGAGCGGAGATAATGGGAATACAAACTTATGCTTAAATTCAATACTCTACAAAATGGTCTGAATAGAGACAAGAGTTTTATGAGCAGATATGTGGACTAACAGACTGACAAGCTGACTTACAGACAATGCACTCAAAAAAACTTACAGGACTTTCTCTAGTGATGGTTATCTTATCACTACATTTTATTAGTTCATTGTTCTCTTCTTTCAGGGTTAATTCATCTAAGGTTTATTAATTTTGCTAACATTTGAACAAAAAGGTTGTTAAGATGAAAGAAAAAAATCACTTTTCTGTCCCAATATAAGCGAGAGTATTTTTCAGTTTCTTTGTTACACCTTGCCTGATGAAGAGCCCTTAGCTGCCTTGAAAGCTTGCATTTGTAATCTATTTAGTTAGCCAATAAAAGGTGTCATTTCACCCTACTTTCTCCTTTAGGTACTATAGTAATAAAAGTGTAAGACAAGACAGCCCAACTATTAGGTGTTACACACAAAAAGCAGCAGGCTGAAGCTGTACATATGCAGAATGGATGAATAACCAGCTGTCTTCTCCCAAAGAGAGAGTGAAGAGGAGTTAGTCTGCATTAGCGTATTATTAATTAAGAAATGTGGCTGTGAGGACGATCAGATTACATACAATTACAATATGTCTGAATGCACGTACTGTGTCGTTATGTCATCTGTGTTTTAGAAGCAACTAGGAGATTCACAACAAACATCACATAGTGTAATAATCTCCGACAGGCTGTGAGTCTTACACTAAGGCCCATAAGAGCTTGCTTTGTTCAAATAATCCTACTACTATGTGATCAGAATAAGTACCTGAGCACGTAGCCAATTTCTTATAACCAGAATATGCACAACAATGTAGAATGTCCGCTAAAGAGCCATGTGTAAAAAAAGTTACACAAACTGCTGCAAAATTACTATAGAAATCTATAAAGAACATCAAGAAGAGAATACAAAGTAAATCTCATCCTCTAAAGTTTTAATTCTGTTTGTGATTTTTCTGATCCTTGGCCAGAAATTGGAAAAAAAACCCTTTATTGCATCCTCTATTCTGAGTTTTCCAGAACGTTCGCACCTCTACAATGAAGCCTAATAAAGATGCCTCTCCTGCATTATACTAAACGTGCCATCTGGAGATTTCCACATTTTCAAACATCTTCATTTATTGGCAGAAACCACAGTCAGAAATCAAATGTCTTTGAGTAAACGCACAGCTGCCAACTATTATATCAAATATCTACGCCATGTAGGTAATGTTACATACCATATACAGAGTCTAATAATATAGCAAAACATAAATAGTCCTTACAGGCTGGAAAACAACAACCTAAATATTATCTGTAAGTGTAACAGATAAACATAAGTAAACATTTTAAGGTTCAATTCAAGAGATTTCAATAATGTTTATTCTTATATACCACATTTCTGTTTAGTAGGACAAGTATTATACATACATATTTTTAAAATAAAATAAATAAATGTTAAGCTGAAACAAAAACATGCATTACTTTTTTTGGTTTACTTTTAGATAGAGCCGGTTTGAAATGGCTCATTCGTTTTCACTTACATTTCCAGGACTTGCTCCTTTCATTTTCCATCTTCTACAGTGGCAGCGCTCAATACTAGACTTTTTGTGTTTGGTTGTTTCTTATTTCTTTTAGAATTTATTGTGTCATAGTTAGGAGAAGGGAGGATGTGAAATTTAGTAATTTTTATTATTCCTATATATATTTATACATAGATGTGGGGAAATTGGGAAAAATTTTTGTGTGTCTGTTTATATTTCACTTACTGTATATTGTAATGGAGGGTATACAGGGATAGGCATGCCTGCCAGGATGGACTCCCTTCTCTTACCTGGCTGGAAGACCCATGTGGCAAGTGAATAGTAAGAATGTCAGGGTGTTCTCTGCCTTAGCAAGCAGGTTGGCAGAAGAACCCAGTGCGGAAATGAGTATGCTGGCATCCCAACAGGAATAATACCTGGCCAGGAGACCAATTGGATAGATGAACGGGGAGACCATCTGTCAGGGCTACATGCTCCCACAACATGCTAAATGGCCAGATCTTTGGGCAGCATAACCAGTGTGGACACCCACAAGGCATGTTGGGAACAGTAGTCCCATGAGGAAACCTTGCTGGGTTTTGTGGGTGCTGCCAGGGTGTGCTGTTGGGATCCATGATTCCTACTTTCTGGCTCTTCCACAAGCTGCTCCCTATAGGCTGAGCCTTGGAAATGAAAGTACTCCTGGGTCTCAGACAAAATGAGTCACTCTGCCTCATTCAGATGAGTTGGAGTTGGGTGGAAGAAGGGCAAAGCTCGCCTGGGATTAGTGGAAGGAGAGAGAAAAGAGAAAAGGAGAAGAATACTTGTGATGTCACTTTCTAAGCCTTTTGTAATGTATTTGTGTGAATAAACTTTTTATTTGAACTTGGGAATTGTGTCAGACAATTAGAGTTCTGCAATGCCACTTAGTGGTTAATATTTACTATATGTGTGTGTGATTATAGATATACGCCCAGCACAAGAGACACTATTATTTTACAGTGGGAAACGTTTCCCAAGTATCCCACCTGCTCAACACAGTATAAAAGCACAGTAAACACAGTCCAAAGCACTTTCTTTTCTTTTCTCTTCTTCTCTTCTCTCTTTTCTGTCACCACTTCTGCTCTGGCAAGCTTCATCCTCTTCTTATTAACTCTGGCCCTCGGAACAGTGGCAGCTGGCTACTTTTAAGCAAGAAACGGGAGCACTCAATGTGGCCCATTAGTATGTTCCGGACAAACTCCCAAGTGAGGCAGAAGTCTGACATAATAGGCCTCTGCAGGCACCACAGCTTCCACTGGTGGCACATACGAAACCGAACAAGACTACCATGAACTCCAACTTTCATCATGCATTGTGTTAATCCGTGGTGCCAAAGCAACCCAGGGAGGACTTTCCTCTAGCCTTCCAGGGGACATAATGCCCTGAGCACAGTCTCTTCCCCAGTCCTCCCATCCACCTGCATTCCCGCCAGGCAGGCCCCCAGCCATCTGTATGAGGGGCCGTTCAGGAAAAAAAGATTGGTTCATAAATAGTGATATATATATCGGTTCAGATATATACATTGGTTTTTGATACAGTGGTAACTTTGTTCACGACCGTAATTCGTTCTAAAACTCTGGATGCGACCCGATTTGGTCACAACCCAAACATAATTTCCCCATAAGTAAATATAACTAATCCGTTCCAGACCATACAAACTGTATGTAGATATATATTTTTAAGCACAAAAATAGTTAATTATACCATAGAATGCACAGTGCAATAGTAAACTAAATGTAAAAACTGTCAGGGATGCCAGGGGCCATGACCCGGCTGGGACGACAGGAAGGACCGGATGTGGGTCTGCACCCACCCTGGATCACGTGGGGGTTGCCTTCCGGGTTGTTTTGGTGTGGCGGAAGTGCTGGGGGGAAGATTTATGACGGCGCCCGGAGAGCAGCCGGGAGGACAGCCGGCACTTCCGCCATGCTGGGGCGTGGCCAGAAGAAGATTGCCGGGAACACCTGGGGCTCATCCGGGTCCTCTATAAAAGGGGCCGTCTCCATTCATTCGAGGCTAGAGTTGGGTGGAAGGAGGACGAGGCAAGAGGAGCTGTGGAGGCGGCCCGAAGACAAGGCATTGTGGCCAGGACTGTGACTGTTTTGGGGTTTGTGCACGTGACTGAGGTCTGAGTGACCATTGGCTGGGGTCTTAGTGACCTATTATTGTAAATATTGTGTTTAATAAACATGTGGTGGTTTTAAACAAAATGTCCGCCTGTCTGTGTCCGGGCAAGGTTCACATCTGGCGTAGTCGGCAGGATGCTCCGCCTATTTCAAGGCGGGGACCTGTATATAACAAATTTGTTGTGGACGGCCCGGCGCAGCAGGGGACCCCACCCACGTACAAGGGTAAAGGAACCCCACGGACCGCCAGGGGTTCCTCAGGAGGGCCGTTATTCCCTGATGCGGGCGGGCGGCGTGCACGGGAGGAGTGCAGCGGGCTCCCACAACCGCGCCGTTGCTGGAGGCGCCTGGGACGGCATGGCGTCCAGAGAGGCCACGCCGAGGACGTTTCCTCGGTTAGACGAGACCTGGGAGGTGAGTTCCCTGCCTATCGGCAGCTGGCCCTTGGGGGCCGGGCGTGTGTTTTGTTTTCCAGGCAGGGACCTCCTGGATCCGCGTCAGTGGCGGGTGCATGCTGGTCTGCGGGGCTCCGGCAGGACGGCGGCAGCAGCGAGGGCTGCGGAGGAAGAGACGCTGCAGCTCGAAAGGTTCCGGCAACAACAAGGCTGCCAGCAAGCACGTCGCCGCCGCAGAAGGGGAGCCAAGATGGCCGCGGACCAGAAGTCCCTCCCCCTGACAGGCACGCGATTGGACGGTGTGTCTTGTGTGCCCACCGATGACTGCAGAGAGGCGGGACCAAGGAATGTCCATCACGGGCAGGGGGGAGACCCGATTGGGCCGGAAGAAAAGGCCCACAGGAAGTGGCCGGCGTTGGAGGCTGACAGACAGGTAGGCTCCGCGTCGGTTAACTTCCTGTCTTTGCCAGCTGCTCTGGCGGAGCTGAGGTGTCCCTTCAGCCCGCAGAGCAGCGTGTTTTACAGATGCTATGTGCCCTCCGGGCTGAGGTGCTGGAACTGGAGAGGAAGGCGCTCGCGGCGCTGAGAATGTTTCGATCAACAACGGGACGGCACGATGCTGGAATCTCCAGCCGGAGAGGTACGGCGGAGACGGTGAGTACAGTCGACTCCGTACAGCATGCGGGAGGGTCTGTTGAAAAAGGCTGTGATGATAACGATCAGTTCCGAGTAAGCAGCCCTCCGACAGGAGGTGCGGCGCCGCGGGCTGTAAGCGTGGCGAGGGGGGAGTCCGAGAGGACGCTGACTGGACACGGGCTGCTAAGTGCCCCGGGTCCTAGCGCCCTCCGCCCCGAGTCTGCTGCAGTCTCGCGCCGCACTATAGGGACGCAGACGGGAAAGAGGCGCCTTCTTTTCCATAAGGAGTCTCAAACCGTCATGGCGTCCCAGAGTGAATGGAGGAATAAGAGGCTGGGTGCCGATTCCTCCGATATGCTGGGACGCGGTGCTGAGTGCATGCGTCCGGGTGCTGGCCGCCCTCTGCGGGGGGCGAGGGAATCCCTGAGGCCGGTGGAGAGAGCGCAGGCGGTGCCGGTGTTTCCATCATTGAGAGGGACACGGAAGCCACGGAGAGGGTGCCGAACAGGCAAGTGCCGGGGTGCCGGTTGGAGGGGGGAACGCTGCCCGTGTGTGGCATGGGAAGGGTGCTTTGGCAGCGGTTCTGCCCCTGTCTTCTCTTTTGTAGGGACGGACCCGGGCGAGCCGTAGGAACCCCTTCATTGGGGACCTGCCCTCGGATGTAGGACCGTCTGCGGAAGGATCTCTCTGCTGGTGTGCGAATGCCGCCAGGGCTGGAGGAGGCTGCAGGGGAGCAAGTGGCTCCAACCAAAGGGGCACAGAGGCCTCGGAGGGGGTGCTGATCGAGGAGGCCCTGGGGTGCCGGTAAGAGGGGGGAGCACAACCTGTGCGAGGCGCAGGGGAGCACCAAATGGTGGTGCTCAGGCCGTGTCTCCGCCCCTGACCCTGCTTGGAGTGCGGGGCCGGACCCCAGCTATCCTAAGGTTGGACCCGCTTCGGGGCTGTGCTGCCCTTGCGGGACGGGCCGCTCTTTCCCCCCAAGTGGTCTTCGCTGGCTGTGGGGCAGTGTCAGGGATGCCAGGGGCCATGACCCGGCCGCGACGACAGGAAGGACCAGATGTGGGTCTGCACCCACCCTGGATCACGTGGGGGTTGCCTTCCGGGTTGTTTTGGGGGCCACGGGTACAGGGCATGGAAGCCCTACCCTGTAGGGGCCCGTGGTCATCGCCAGGAGGCGCGCCAGTGCCTTGGGGACCTGTTACCCCAGCACTTCCGCCACACCAGGAAGTGCTGGGGGGAAGATTTATGACGGCACGCGGGGACAGCCGGCACTTCTGCCACGATGGGGCGTGGCCAGAAGAAGATTGCCGGGAACACCTGGGGCTCATCCGGGTCCTCTATAAAAGGGGCCGTCTCCATTCATTCGAGGCTAGAGTCGGGTGGAAGGAGGATGAGGCAAGAGGAGCTGTGGAGGTGGCCCGAAGACAAGGCATTGTGGCCAGGACTGTGACTGTTCTGAGGGGTTTGTTCACGTGACTGAGGTCTGAGTCACCATTGGTTGGGGTCTTAGTGACCTATTATTGTAAATATTGTGTTTAATAAACGTGTGGTGGTTTTAAACAACATGTCCGCCTGTCTGTGTCCGGGCAAGGTTCACAAAACATTGAATAACACTGAGAAAACCTTGAACAACAGAGAAAACTAACATTGTAAAGTTTGCACTAGACCCTTACGAACCACTCGCTGTAAACACTTTTTTTATGAGTTTTAAGCACAGGGAAAAAATGAAATGACACTTCTCTTGCAAAACTTTTCAAACCATCCTCTACTGGCTTTAAATTCCTGATCTTTGCCACTCGAAGGATTTTATTTCAGCAAATCGCCATGAATCTTCCTGGCTTTCTCGCATATGATCGCCTCACTTACGCTAACCCCTAGAAGTTGCTTCTTGTTCAACCACACTAGCAACAGTTTTTACACCTCTTCCAACCCTTGAGGCTGCTGTTTGGTTAACATTGTAACTCCTTTTGCAACATCACCTGCTTTGTTTGGCCCTGTATGCAAACGAAAGAAAATGGGAATCAGAGAATGGGAAATAATTGGCACATACAAACACTCGTAGGGAAACTGGCCACCTGTGTTTTTGTTCGCCACCAGAGCATGTGGTCGTGAACAGATGCAAAATTTTGGCAAACTTTTTGATCATAACCCGATTTGTACGTGTTCGGAAACGTTTGTGACCAGAGGTTCTACTGTATATATAAATTGGTTTGTATAGATCCTTTCTGATGTATATACATTGTCTAAGTAGATCAGTTTAGATATATACAACAGTTCAGGTACATTCGTTCAGATATATATATTGGTTGAGATACATCCATTTGGATATATAAGTCAATTCAGATATATACGTTGGTTTGAATAGAACAGTTGGAATTTACGGGCAAGCATAGTTTAGCATCTCCCTTTTGCTTCATCATTGCTTTAACATTGTTGTCATAATTTTACATATTTTATGTATTTTATATGTATCTGAACTGATGTATATATCTAAACCAATGTATCCCAACCAATGTGTATATTCAAACCAATTTATCTGAACATATATATATATATATATATATTGTAAGATATGGCCGCCATGTACCCCGGCCAATACCTCCAAGCCCAGGTGGAGCCCTCCTTGCAGCATGGAGGTCCCCAGAAGACCAGCAGGGCATCATGGACAATTGAGTTTTTATGCACCGCCCTGCTGGATGCCATGGGGGCCACGAGAGGGAGCTGCAGGGAGGACCAAAGAGTTCTTCGTGCCCTATGACTCGGAAGTTCGTCATAGGAAGAGCGACGGGCTTCCGGGGTGGGAAAAAGCATTGTTTACCCTGACCCGGAAGGAATAAGGACTTGTAGACTGTTGGATTGGGAACACTTCCGGGTCGGGGGATATAAAAGGACTGTGGGAGCTCCCAGACAGACGAGCTGAGTTGGGAAGCAGGGTGGCTAAGCGTCTGGGAGATTGGAGGATTTGGTTTATTGGTTATTGTTTATTGAGTAGTATTATAATAAATATCATTATTGGACTTTTACCTGTTGTCTGACGTGGTGTCTGAGGGTGCAAGGGTGCGAGCAAGCACTGAAACCGCCACAATATATATATACATATATATATATATATATATTGTGGCAGTAGGGGGCAGTAGTGCACCCTTGAACCCTCAGGTACAACTCCAGACACCAGGTTAAAGTCCACGATCTCTTTTATTTCTTCACACAATGTGCACAAAGCACCCTCCACACTACTCATATACAATATACTAATAATAATAATCAAACACTCCTCCTCGCCCAGACACTCGCTCCTCTACCTCCCAGCTCAGCTCAGTGTCTGGACTGAGGCACGGTCCTTTTATAGCCCCTGACCCGGAGGTGTTCCTGTCCCAGCAATCCACAGTTCCTTATTCCTTCCGGGTCAGGGCAATCAGTCTATTATTTCAACCCGGGAGCACGCCATACCTTCCTGTCACGTGACCGTGACGTACTCCCGGGTCATAAGGCACAACAGAGCCCATAAGTCCCCCACAGCGACTCCTGGTGGCGCCCAAGGTATCCAGCAGGGCTGTGTATAAACACCACAGAGTCCATAAGGCCCTGCTGGACCTCGGGCACGATCCCGCTGTCGGAGAGCTCCTCCTGTCGGCCTGGGGTGCGGCCCGCCTCGAAGCCGGCAGTCTTCCACAATATATATATATATATATATATATCAACCAATTTATATATTTACATACCTATTTTATATATATATGAGGGGCCGCTCAGGAATAAAAAAAAATTAAAGGAATACTTTGAAAATACATTAGATCTCAATGGGAAAAAATCATACTGGATATCTATACTGATAAGGACTGGGTAATGTGTTAGGAATGAAAGGATGCCACATTGTTTGATGGTTATGAAAATTATCAACCTACAGAGGACTGAATTCAAAGACACTGTGAAAATCAAAGTGAAAAAATGATGCAGCAGGCTAGTCCATTTTGCCAAAATTTCATTGCAGCAATTCCAAATTGTACTCAGTAGTTTGTATGGTCTCCATGTGCTTGAATGCATGCCTGACAACATTGGGGCATGAGACGACGAATGGTGTCCTGGGGGATCTCCTCCCAGATCTGGACCAGAGCATCACTGAGCTACTGGACAGACTGAGGTGCAACCAGGAACTGCTTGCATACTCTCCCCACATGAGGCCGGGCATTGTCATGCACCAGGAGGAACCCAGGACCCACTGCACCTCCATAGGTTCTGACAATGGGTCCAAGGAGGAGGAGGTCATTTTGTAGGGCTCGGGGAGTGCTCATCCTGCAGATGGGTTAAGAAACTTCTATGGCCCTGTCCAGCTCTCCTAGAGTAACTGCCTGTCTCCTGGAATCTCCTCCATGCCCTTGAGACTGTGCTGGGAGACACAGCAAACCTTCTGGCAATTGCACATATTGATCTACCATGCTGGAGAAGTTGGACTACCCGTGCAACCTCAGTAGGGTCCAGGTATCACCTCATGCCACCAGTAGTGACACTGACTGTAGCCAAATGCAAAACTAGTGAAAAAACAGTCAGAAAAGATGAGGAGGGTAAAATGTCAGTGGCCTCCACCTGTTAAACCATTCCTGCTTTGGGGGTCATCTCATTGTTGCCCCTCTAGTGCATCTGTTGTTAATTTCATTAACACCACAGCAGCTGAAACTGAGTAACAACCTGCCCCCCTGCTACTTAACTGACCAGATTAATATCCCAGATGTTTCATTGACTTGATGCTATACTCTGATTAAAAAGAGTTCCTTTAATTTTTTGAGCAGTATATATACATAAAAGAATTAAAGAAAAGATGTTACATTAATTGAAAACCTTTAAGTACTTTAACCAATCTGCGGTGGGCTGGCGCCCTGCCTGGGGTTTGTTCCTGCCTTGCGTTCTGTGCTGGCTGGGATTGGCTCCTGCGGACCCCTGTGACCCTGTGCTAGGACATAGCGGGTTGGACAATGACTGAGTGACTGAGTGACTTTAACCAATGGATGGTCCAGTGGTTGGTGCTGCTGCCTCTGAATTCCAGAAAACTGCTCCAGACCCACCGTACCCAGTCACAATATGAACTTTGCCTGTTTTCCCTTTGACTGCATGTGGATTTTTAATGGACTTTTTTCTTGAACTAATCTATTTTATTTCACACGATCCTTTTAAAAATGGATTAGATTTTGACTCCTCTGTCCCTTCTTTCTACCCATGTATTTTAATCTGGAATCTTAGGAGTTAACCAATTGTATTAAGCGTCATTTTCAACACAAACATTTAACAGGCTTTTAAAATACCACACGCACCAACTGGCTACTACCTCTTACTTTAATAGGCACATTCTTAAACTAGCAGTCCTTTCTTCCCATGAAAATATTTTCCGTTGTAATCTGAAAAGATATGCCTTTCACTTTACTCATCCACATGCATCTAGCTTTCCATATTGTTGATTGTAAAAAACAACTTTCATCTATTCCCTTATTTTCACATTCTTTTGTTTCATCCATCTCCTCATTTATGTCCATCTCCGTGAAAAGGGATTGTTTTGATCTTTCTCAAATCTCTTTGGCTACTTTGTATCCCATATACCATGGCACACCAACTTTTTTGAGACGCACACTCCAAAGACTTCATGTACTTTTAAACTTTTTTATTTTACATAGATTTTCTTTATATTTAAGATAATGTTTTTTAGACTTTCATTTAAGGTCTGAAAAGGTTTTTGGCAGTGTTTTTTCCACTATCACTTCCCATATTCTTTTGATTTAGTATTATATCTTCTTTTTACTTAATGATGGAAGACAGCATTTTGCAGGTATTCCAAAGTCCATTTTATTATACATTCCCATATGTTTTCGCAAAGGTCTGGAGCTTCAGACTGATTTAGCTGTTCATTATTGATTTTATACAAGGCAGATCAGATTCTCTCCCATCATATCTCACAACCTCAGCTGCTCTGCCACTTCCTTTCTGTATCAAGTTAATGTAGGTAGCCAAATATTTCAACTTTACTCATATTTTCAGAACTAAGAAATATTTTTGAGGTTTGTTCTTTTATTTATCTTTTTTTTACCTTAAAAACACAGTTCCTCGATTACATTTAAAATGTTCTGTAAAAATACCAATGATGAAAAATAAGTTTGGAATATGACTGATTTTAAAAGCAAATTATTACCTTGGAAATTCAAATGTCTTGGATTTTAAAGAGTTCTTAATTGCTTAACTTTGTTTTTCAGCTCATACCAATATTTCTTGTCTTCCTTTTCCTTCCTTTCCAATAATATATGATTATATAATGTCTTCCATCCACCTTTGTTGTAAATTGCTCTCTATTCTTTTTCATATTTATCTTCCCATCGGCTGCTTTGTAGGATTTTTACACTTTTACCATTTCTGATATACATATATCTTAACAAATTATATTGATTTTAACCATAAAAATGTTAGCTCTTTTACATCTGTTTCTGATACTTTTTAATCCTGTCATATTATGATTCTCCTTAAGCGGCTTTGCAGGTACTTAACAAATAATACGGGTAATATTAATATGATGAATAGGAGACATCTTCATATAATCCCTCCTGGTACTTGTGTTTTTCTACCTTATCCCAGAGATATATGTGTTAGATTAGTTAACAGTTCCAAAGTGCCTTAGCAAGACTGAGTGTGTATGGATGGGTGACAGTAGCTTAGTCATCCATAGCTGCTTTCTGCTTGTTACCACTAGAACAGACTTGAACCCCAACAAAACAGAATTGGATTAAAGGGGGTTTAGAAAATGGAGGCATGGATGATTTAACTTTTCTATTACCAGTGTCCCAAAAAATGTATGCACACTTTGAATGATTATAAATAAAAAATTTATTAAGATGCATTGAAGTTGTATAATTTAAATTAAAGAAGACAAATGTAGAATCAGTTATCATAAGTGTTATCATAAGTGGCTGCTCTGGTCCAGGTACTGCTGATAATGCGGACCAATGATTCGCAAACATCACAGATCTTTTCATTTGGTATTTGGACGCTTTCCTTTCCATTATTGTCAATGTATCGATTGTTGTGGTTTTGTGAAATAAACTGCATCTATCTATCTATCTATCTATCTATCTATCTATCTATCTATCTATCTATCTATCTATCTATCTATCTATCTATCTATGTCATGATCCCATTAAAAAAAAAAAACTCCATTATCATGCAGGTTTGGCTAACTTGTCCCTCCAGATTAGCCCCTTGGGGAGCTTGCCCTTTTTGGGCCATGTGTCTAGTGCTCCTGAGATAACCTGAAATGACATACCTGGATTATAACTCTTTGAAGCAAGACATATAGTCTCCTTATTGATTTGAACTTTCATGGTTGATTCTATCCAATCAAAGAAATTTCTGAGTTTCTGAAGCAAAGAAATCAATTCAAATATAAATGAGTAACTGTTCCAAGGCAGTTTGGCAAACATACCCAATGAATAATAAACCTATTGCCTTCAGATGGCTCAACACTAAAAAAGAATGTAAGAATGTAATCTAAAGACTGAGGAGAGCAACAGTTGTAACAACTGGAAATGATTAAAAGGGATTATTAAAGAGATGCAGGAAGTATTTTGGATTAAAGAAATCTTCAGACAAGGATCTGAAGAAGCCTGGAGAACAATGACAAAAAAAGAAGTTATGAAACGATTAGCAGACCTGGTATTGGAAACAGCACACAAAATTTGAGGAAGGCAGCACTAAATGTCCAAAAACAAAAAGTAAAATTATAGAAGTACTGAACATGTGATAGAAGGTTGTAGATTTGTAAAACATATATGATATATGATATAGGGTGGAGCGGTGGTGCAACGGTAGCGCTGCTGCCTCGCAGTTGGGAGACCTGGGTTCGCTTCCCGGGTCCTTCCTGCGTGGAGTTTGAATGTTCTCCCTGTGGGTTTCCTCCCACAGACGTGCAGGTTAGGTGCATTGGTGATTCTAAATTGTCCCTAGTGTGTGCTTGGTGTGTGTGTGTCCCGTGGTGGGCTGGGTTTGTTTCCTGCCTTGCACGCTGTGTTGGCTGGGATTGGCTCCAGCAGACCCCCGTGACCCTGTAGTTATGATATAGGATGGATGGATGGATGGTATGATATGTTACAATGTGAAGAAAAGCAAATGCAGAAAAAGAATTCATTTCACTTGGGTTTCGGTCTGCTTTTCATAGTGTGGGTTACAGCAGCAAAATGCTGAGTTGGACCAACCAGATCACCATGTCTTTAACAACTTTTTACAGCTCCTTCTTGCCATTTACTAAGCCCTTTGAAATTTTTTGAAAAATATAAATCACTACAGTGTGCCTGGGGACTGATTCTGGGTGTATCCCTGTGATAGGCATGTGGGGACATACGAATTACATGTCTAAACCAAATCAGATGGGTTCCTCTTGAACAGTAGTTCTAATCTGAGGAGTCTAGTCACAATGCATAGGCCATTTTGGCCACCTTCACTGAAGTTAAATTTTTTTTCAGCTGTTTAATGGGCATTTGCCAAAAAACTAAAATATTAAACCAAGCACACAACAATGTAATACAGAGGTAACCCCAAATCTCTTTCTTCTGTATTTTGCAGGGGGCACACCAACCAACCATTGTCTAACCCGCTGAATCCGAATGGGGTCACGGGGGTCTGCTGGAGCCAATCCCAGCCAACACAGGGCACAAGGCAGGAACCAATCCTGGGCAGGGTGCCAACCCACCGCAGGACACACACAAACACCAAGCACACACTAGGGCCAATTTAGAATCACCAATCCACCTAACCTGCATGTTTTTGGAAGGTGGGAAGAAACCGGAGCGCCCGGAGGAAACCCATGCAAACTCCACGCAGGGAGGACCCGGGAAGCGAACCCGGGTCTCCTAACTGCGAGGCAGCAGCGCTACCACTGCGCCACCGTGTCGCCCAGGGGGCACACTCTCTGAAAAATAGGTCGCTTTATCTCATTTTATCACAGGGGGTTTCAAGTTCCATCCTGGGTCTCCTTCTGTGGCTGCAGGGTTTCATCCCATGTAACAATCCATTAATAACAAACTGGCAGTGCTAAATCACAATGGTGGAAGTAAGCATTTATAGTGGACTCAGAACATATGCAAAACCCTTCACTTATTGCACACTTCATTGTGTTGTAGATGTAATTTTAAATGGATACATTTGCCCATAAATCTGAACTCGATAACCTATAATGACAACCTATAATGACATGTTTTCACAAAGGTTTACAAATTTATTAAAAATCAATAACTGAATCTCTCATTTATGTAAGTATTCAGACTGCTTTCTGTGGTACTCCAAATTGTGGTCAGCTGGTGTTTGCTTTAATTATCTTGATGTTTCTAGAATTTGATTGGAGTCCAAAATTAACTGAATGGACATTGTCTGCAAAAGCACACACCTGTGTGTGTAAGGTTTGCACTGTTTGGCATGTCGGGACAAAAACTAAGCCATGAAGTCCAAATAACTCTCTGTGACCTCTGAGACAAAATTGTGGTGAGGCATATATCAAGGAAATGATATAAGAGCACAGTGACTTCAAAAATTCTGAAATGGATGAACATTAGAATCACTAGGACTAGGGCTTTGTTCAGGGAGATGAACATGAGCACAATGTTCACTGTAAGAGACCTCTGCTGAGATAGAAGAACCTGTTGGAAGGAGGACCATCTCAGCAGCACTCCATCAATCAGGTGTTTATAGTAAAGTGACCAGATGAACACCACTATTGAGTAAAAATAATATAACTCGGAGTTTGCTATACAGCATTTAAAGAACACAAGGGAAAAAGATTCTCTGGTCTGCTGAGACAAAAATGTAACTATTTTTGGAGAACTCCAAGCACTAGGCAAAATCCTGGCACCTGTCTAATACAATCCCTACAGTAAAGCATGGTGGTGACAACTTCATGCTATGGGGTTGTTTTTCAGCAGCAAGGATGAGGAAGCAAGTCAGGCTTAAGGGAAGGACTGAGGAGATAGTTTACCATTTAGCACAATGACACAAAGCATTCAGTCAAGACAATACTGGATGGTTTTGGGACACGTCTCTGGCTATCCTTGAGCAGTCCAGCCAGACAAGACTTAAACCCCACATAACATCTGTGGGGAGACCTGAAGATGGCTGTTTATAGATGCTTTCCATTCCAATCTAATGGCACTTGAGAGGATCTGCCAGGAAGAATGGGATCTAGGTTTGCACAACTAGTAGAGTCTTACCCAAGAAGACTTGAAGCTGTAATTCGTGCCAAAGGGGCTTCAACAAAGTACTGAGTTAATGGTCTGGATATGTCCATGAATGAGAAATTCCAGTTTTTGATTTTTAATAAATTTGCAAAAATTTCTGAAAACATATATTTTCACTAGGGTTATTGAAGGTAGATTGATTGACAAAAATGGTGTATGAAATTAAAATAAAATCTACAACACAGTATTCAGTGTCAATTACCTTTGTGTCCGCTCCATCATTATTAATTGTCAGTATTCTGATACAATTTTAAGTAAGCCCACCATGAAAAATCAATAACAAAACAGAGTTAAGCATTTAAAGCTATGGGAAAATTCTTTATTTCCATAAATATAATCTGACATGGCTGTACTGTTTTGAATCCAAAAACAAGAAAAAAGGTCAACTAATTAAGCATTGAGAAATGAAATGTAAAAATGACTCACTGACTGTGAAATTGGTTGAAACAAAATCCCTCAGCCACAGGGGAGCTCCACAGGCTGAACTTTAAAACCCCTGGACAAATATTAACCCTCAAAACTTTTGAATATTGTACAAAAAAATACTACATTTTTTACTTTTTAAAATTAATTAACTTCGTGATTGAACTTCTTGAAATGAACAACCATGAATGTTCAACATCAGCATTTGCAAACAAGAGTATCTGTTGCAATAAGAAGGATAATCAGGTTTGGGCTTTCCATGCTGTGTCCACATGGTTTGTTCAGAGAAAAAAGCCCAAAGGTGGATAGCTTGATGACTTCCAAGAAGACAGCACACCCAAAGACAAAATAGGTAGCACCACTGCTGTGTTTTTGAGGTAGGTTCCTTTGTTGTTCCATACAAATCAGAGGAAAAAACATCCAAAGTTTGTTCAATAATTGGAGGATGGGACGAAGAATCATGAAACAAGATTAAAGCTGAGGACTATATATATTGTGAGCAGGTGGGCTGAGCACACCCCTAGAAGACACAGACGCTCCTCAAAAACCCCCTCTTAAAAAACGCTGTTAGACTACCTTCACATTGCTCCCTTACTTGCTGGGCTTACTTGCGGCTGCTCTGTCGCATGATATGCTTCTTGCGCGACGCTACGTTTACTTAAAAGCCTGAACAGCACCTGTCCTTGTTGGCTGATTCCTTTGTTTCTCTCTCCTCCCCCAGACATCCTCTGCTCCTGTTGGGGGTCCCGCTCTCGTTGTGCTCCCCTATGATGTTTGTCTTTTCTTTAATCAAGAACTAACTGTATACTTAGCTTGTTTACTTCTGAAAGAAACATGTTTGTTTGAAGTGTTTGAATAAAGTTCCTGTCTCTACAATCTCATGTATTTCTGTGCAATTCTGTGACCCAAGTGTGACAATATTTTAACATTAGCTAGGAATAATTGGAAAGAAAAGAAGCTTAAATAAGAAACACGAAGAAGTTAAACATGTATTGTAGTATACCTCACTTGTTTAATGCAGAAATGTCTACTGTAAAATACATCAAACTGCAGTTAAAAACAGTTAAAAAGAGAAGATTTGATTGAGTTCATGCTGCAGTAAAATAGGTTTATTTCTTTAAGGTGAGCATTGATCTCAGTTTTCTCATTTGCAACCTTGAATTCATGTTCCTTGTTTATCACCGGAAGTTGAGGTTTTTGCCAAAAAGGAGAGCTTAGATTCAATTTCAGACAACAGTATAAAGTATGGAACCAGAATAATGTGAACATAATATGATTGTGATATTGCAAATAAATTATTTTATTGCGTTCACAACTGTACTAGTTCAAATACAAGAAAGTCGTCATTTTTTTTTGGTAAGTCGTTTCTAGAAAATCTTAATGTTTAAATACTATGAATAAAATTGCAACATGAGGCACATGAAAGAGGAGTTACAAAAGAAAGCAGTTGTGATTAAAGTAAGGATGGGGAAAACATTCAGTTAATAATAATGATAATACATTTTATTCATATAACACCTTTCCCACACTTAGAACACTTCACAAATATTCAGAAGGGTACAACTGGAATAAAATGCACAGAGAAAGATCATGAAAGGTAATATCCATCCATCGTATGGGAGGCATTTTCTGCAAAATAGGAAATGAAAATTTAAATTATAAAATAAAAATGCAATCTCTCTTTTACAATTTAATTTTCAAAGTCTGCACACAAAAATACTGCAAAAATTAAAATGAAAATGAAATACCCCCATTTGCAATTTCATTTTCAAAGTTTGATTTTCATTTCCTTTTTTGCAGAAGATACCTCCCATACCCATCCATCAATCCATCTTCCAAACCCATTTATCTAGAGCTGGGTCATGAGGAAGCTGGAGCCGAAAAGGATAATATTAAATGTTAAACAGAAACTGAAATTATCATTACAGGAAGCACAAAGCTATGAGACTGAATAACAAAGACTAAACAGGAATAAAAATACAAGATGCCAGAAGACTATGACAAAAATGTGTGTTACTGCGCATCATCATGAAGACTCGAGACAGAGAAAGCGAACTTAAGGAAAAGGTAAGAAAGCAGTGAAATTTAAGAGCCTTCCTGAACAGATGCTTTTTAGGCAGCCTTTACACAAATGAATGTAACAGATCTAAATATTTTGGGGTGCAATAGAGTAGAAGGGTCTGTCTTCCATAGAGGTTAGTTTGAGGCACAATAAGGCATCAGTGGACCAAAATCGGCAAACAGGACGGCGGTGCTATAGGAGGTTACTGATACAGTCTGGTTCAAGACCATTAAAAGCTTTGTAGAGTAGCAATATGATTTTGTATTCAATCCTATAAGATACACAGAGACAGTGAAGACTGCACAGAATAAGCATTATGTGCTCGTAAGTGCAGGTCTGAGTAAAGACTCTTGGAGAAGATTTGCTGGAGTTAAAATAATAGATTAGAAATTACAACTGTCAAGTGAGTTACTGGGATATGATAAAAGTACGGACAAGCTTTTCAGCATTAAAAAAGTATAGCAATAAGCAGTCATGAGAAATGAGGCAAAAGTATGAAATACAATTTGTGTAGGTTAAATAAGAAAAGGAGGAATCAAAAAGACTCCAAGATTTCTTGTAGAAAACAAACATCTTTGTTAAGAGTAATTAAAGGAACTCACATTCTTTAACTGAGCTTGAGTGCCAATTAGTATGATGTGACTTCTTCATTTTTGCAGTTTCATTTGAGAAATCCAGCATCTCATTTCTCCAAGGCAGGTTGTGAAGTGAAAGACATCTGATGAATATTAACTTTAAACACTGAAACAGATCAGAATATCATCTGCATAAATGACAACCCAGTTAAATGCTATGCAAAATATGGTCAAGGGGTAGAATGTGTCCAAGACAGAGTCTTAAGGAACTCCTTGTATAACTGGTGCTGAGCTGGATCTGCTTTTGACAAAGCTGACAAAGTGTTGCCTGTCAGATAGACAAACTACTGGAGAGGGGCGTCAGTGATATCCAGGACTGTGCATGGTAGAATGTTATGAGTAGCATTACCGAATGATGAACTAAGGACTAACAGAATTTACAACTGAAGGGACAAGAGACAAAAATGTAATCAATGCATTTTATGTCACCAAATTATGATCCTGCCAAAGTTTATATAAAGCATCCATGAAGTGGTCAATGCACTGAAGCAGCAGTGGTGCAGGGTCATTAGATACAAACAGGCAGCTAATAACCCTGAAACACAGTCTGCATGGCAAATGAAGAAAATAAGAAATAAAGTACGACTATGCAGTTATGATCGCCAACTTACAGCCCTTCAACTCCGACAACATGTAACAGAAATATTAGATTTTGCTACAGGTCTCTCGTAAAAAGAAAGGATATAACACATTTCTTGTATCAAGCAGAAGAAAAACCAACAGCTTGATATAATTTCCTTTCACACAGACATACATCTGCAACCAAAAACTGGGACTTGCTGCATCTCTGCAGTAGCAGTATAGAAAGTCCAACAGAATCATGTGCAGAGGACAAGAATATAAGCTTCTGATGTTCCAGAAGACAATACTGACATACCCAAAATAACTAAAGAATAGGATGTTATATAAAGAAGGGGAAAAAATGAACATGGTGGTCAGTGATCTCCAAATGGCAATTGACTTTGTCTGCCTCCAGAAATTCAACCATGTTACTCTCAGTCCTTCTCTACTACAGACCATTTAATTCATTTCAGAAACAATCCACAGCTAACAAGTGATGAGGACACCCTCTTATTTATCATAATCTATACACAGAAAAAGTAGTTCCAAACTCTAATCAATGCCATCCCTCTGTTCATTAAACAGATAAAGCTGTGAATCAAGTCAATGAAGACTTATGAGATGTAAATTAAGGTAACACAGCAACAAACCGGAAGAGATGGATAAGAAAACAGCAGCAGGCAATTCAGAGTAACAATGTGGTAGACCTGTAGTACCAGTCAGTTCACCCCTTATCCAAAAGTATAGCAACATGGTTGTCAGAATATAGAAGATCAATTCAATATGAGGTCTATGTAATACACATAAATTGAAATAGTAATTTAAATTAATTCTAAAGAAAAATAATTAACCATCAAAATTGTAATGCAAAACTACCGTCAAACTATGAATAGGAGCATGTTAATAGACTAGAGCCATAAAACATGGCAAACTTCAAAGAAAACTGAGTGCATCAGGACTAGAAGAAGCCAATGACAATAAACTTGCATTTAAGTTAAGTTTGTGGCATTGAGTGAGTACGGCTGTTGACTGAGGTCTCTTGATTTCTGCATTGATGGACCTATTGCCCCGCATGAGCTGCACTGTAAAAGAACTAAAGGGAAATGCAAACCCTTGAGCCTTCAGATCAAATCTCTTAGACTGCTTCATCAGAATAACTGTCAGGGATATCATATTTGTGATAGGTCATTTTATATTTTCCCATTTTTGGATGCTTTACCAGTCATTTATTATTTTTATTGTTTTGACACTTACCTTACCTTGGTGCCAATTTTGTTTTTGTGGTTCGCTGGCATTTTTACTTATATCTATGGCGCCTTTTGTCAGCCACATCCCCTTTCTTCTGACTTCACTGGGTTTTGATGATTCGCTTTGTTATAGTCTTTTGGGGTTTTTACATTTCTGCTTGTCACTGTCTAATAATAATAATAGTACATTTTATCTATTCATAAACACTCAAGGACACCGAACAATAGATAAAACACACATTATAAACAAAACTAAAATACGAAGTTTAAAATCAGACAGAACAATTGTAGTAAAAGAAAAAAATCAGTCTTAAATAAATGAGTTTTAAGTTTAGATTTGAAAAGTGAGAATGATTCAATATTTCTAAGCTCCAGAGCTGGGGAGCAGGGCAACTGAATGCTCTGCTCCCCATAGTGGTAAGATGGACGAAGGGGACAGTCAAGTGGATGGAGGAAGAGGATCCAAGGGTGGGGGAGGTAATGGCAACATGGAGGAGGTCGGACAGATATGAAGGGGCAAGGTTGTGGATAGGCTTAAAAGTCATCAGGAGAATTTAATGCAATACTTAACTGGAAGCCAATGAAGCTGCTGCAAGATGGGAGTGATATGGTGAATAGAGAGGGTTCTAGTAATGATGCAGGCAGCTGAAATCTGGACCAGCTGAAGCTTACAGTTAGGTCCATAAATATTTGGAAAGAGATACATTTTTTTTCTAATTTTGGTTCTGTACATTACCACCATGAATTTTAAATGAAACAACTCAGATGTAGTTGAAGTGCAGACTTTCAGATTTAATTCAGTGGGGTGAACAAAAAGATTGCATAAAAATGTGAGGCAACTAAAGCATTTTTTAACACAATCCCTTCATTTCTGGGGCTCAAAAGTAATTGGACAAATTAAATAACTGGAAATAAAATGTTCATTTCTAATACTTGGTTGAAAATCCTTTGCTGGCAATAACAGCCTGAAGTCTTGAACTCATGGACATCACCAGATGCTGGGTTTCCTCCTTTTTAATGCTCTGCCAGGCATTTACTGCAGCGACTTTCAGTTGCTGTTTGTTTGTGGGCCTTTCTGTCTGAAGTTTAGCCTTCAACAAGTGAAATGCATGCTCAATTGGGTTAAGATCAGGTGACTGACTTGGCCATTAAAGAATTTCCCACTTCTTTGCTTTAATAAACTCCTGAGTTGCTTTGGCTGTATGGTTTGGGTCATTGTCCATCTGTATCATGAAACGCCGCCCAATCAATTTGACTGCATTTAGCTGGATTTGAGCAGACATTATGTCTCTGAACACCTCAGAATTCAGCTGCTTCCGTCCTGTGTCACATCATCAATAAACACTAGTGTCCCAGTGCCACTGGCAGCCATGCACGCCCAAGCCATCACACTGCCTCCACCGTGTTTTACAGATGATGTGGTATGCTTTGGATAATGAGTTGTTCCACACCTTCTCCATACCTTTTTCTTGCCATCATTCTGGTAGAGGATGATCTTGGTTTCATCTGTCCAAAAAATGTTTTTCCAGAACTGTGCTGGCTTTTTTAGATGTTCTTTAGCAAAGTCCAATCTAGCCTTTCTATTCTTGAGGCCTATGAGTGCCTTGCACCTTGCAGTGCACCCTCTGTATTTACTTTCATGCAGTCTTCTCTTTATGGTAGACTTGGATATCGATACGCCTACCCCTGGAGAGTGTTGTTCACTTGGTTGGCTGTTGTGAAGGGGTTTCTCTTCACCATGGAAATGATTCTGCGATCATCCACCACTGTTGTCTTCCGTGGACGTCCAGGTCTTTTTGCGATGCTGAGTTTGCCAGTGCTTGCTTTCTTTCTCAGGATGTACCAAACTGTAGATTTTGCCACTCGTAAAATTGTAGCAATTTCTCGGATGGGTTTTTTCTGTTTTCACAGCTTAAGGATGGCTTCTTTCACCTGCATGGAGAGCTCCTTTGACCGCATGTTGTCTGTTCACAGCAAAATCTTCCACATGCAAGCACCACACCTCAAATCAACTCCAGCCTTTTAACTGCTTAATTGATAATGACATAACGATGGACTTGCCCACACCTGCCCATGAAATAGCCTTTGAGTCAATTGTCCAATTACTTCTGACCCTCTGAAATGAAGGGATTGTGTTAACAAAATGCTTTAGTTGCCTCTCATTTTTATGCAATCTTTTTGTTCAACCCACTGAATTAAAGCTGAAAGTCTGGACTTCAACTGCATCTGAGTTGTTTCATTTAAAATTCATTGTGGTAATGTACAGACAACACATTAGAAAAAAGTTGTCTCTGTCCAAATATTTATGGACCTAACTGTATATACTCCTACTCATTCCTTTCAGCATGTTCATCTCCCATGATCTTTTTTCTCTGCTAATATTCCAAGCTCTTACTGCAAACTGAATCAAAACAGTGATTTGGTGTTCTATGAACATCAATAATTAAATGAGTCAACATTGCTAGCAGGCATCCTGTTTACCTGTGTTATTTCCAGGATGAAGTTTGGAAACAAATCCGGCTCGAAGACTAGCAAGGAAGAAGCTCAGATTATCATCTGCCACTCCTCCTTTGTGTTATGATAATGCCTCAGATGTCAATGGAAACTGTCACAAACCCTGCCACAAACAAAACTGTTAATTATTTATTTTAACCATTGAGAACCTGAACTGGAGCAATAAACCACATAATTAATAGAGAAGGCAAGGAGAATGAAAGTAACAAAAGGTAATAAAAAAACAACAATTAACAATTAAAAACTAATTAGCAAAAATGAAACCACAACAAGAAAAAGAAAAATATAAAGGGAGAAAAACAAAGAAGCAAAAAACAAAATATTAGGGAAAGTCCTGAGTGAAACCTTGACACTTTGAGTTTCACATTTCACAGGTTTTCACAATGAGCACAGGGCTCTTTATCAATGAATTTTGTTGTAAGCTCTGTAAATTCATTCCAGACTATACATCTGAGCCATTGCAAATGGAGTGACATGTACAGAAGATACAGTACGTCCATGTTAATTACTGTCTGTCACCTTCAGAGCATCAGTGTGATCTATCAGAACAGTCCATGTAGTTTCTCAGTAAGAGTATTTGACTCTCAGTAAGAGTATCTGCCATCATCACTTCCATGCTGGAGCACTGAGTCTTCTTCACAGAATTAAAGGTGTTGAATATGATCGGCATCCTCAAGTGGGAATAATTGTTATTGCAATATAAGCAGAAAGCTTGGAGATCCTTATTATGAAGAATGCAGAAGGTTCTTCTAGAAGCAGGGCGAAGGACCTCAATCTTTAAGCATTTATCACCATGTTTGTCACATGCTCTCAGGGCTCCCAATGTTATTTTTGACAGACTACTTTTTACAAATTTATAATAAACTTCATTTAAAATATACAAGGAAAAATGAGAAAGCTGTAAACAAGTGGAAAGTAAGTGGCAAAATAGGATTGAGGAACATTAGCATGATATACAGAACAGGCTTACAAGGAAAGATACCTTTATCACAAACAAAAAGTATATGAATATGAGTCTTTCTTAATAAATTCAGGTTTTTAAAGATCAGTTAATATTTTTAGGTAGAAGAAGAAGATTATTTTTATATTTGTGATTAAAAAAATTAAAAAACAAGCGTTATTAATCATAAAATTGCAAATACAGCTAAAAAGCTACAGTATATTAATCTTATTCCTTTTACTTCCCAGGAGAAAATATTTAAAAGCTGAAATGCAAATATTTAAGTTAGCCTATATATGTATCATTAATAAACACTTAGAGGCAATACTGGATCCTTAATTGCATGAGGAGCAGAGTTCCCTGTGTGTGTGTGTCTAAAGGCTGGTAATAAGTACTCTGAGCATAATGAGAAAATCTGGATATGTTCATTATAAATATAATGATGGTGAACTTAAAGACAATGATATTGTGCCCCTTTAACAACATTAAATACATCTTTCTGCTCGATACCCTGAAAACGTTGTATTGTTATGTCTTTTCAAAGTTGATATGTCCAAAATAGAAGAAGGAAACAAGGGAGTTAAGAGGGCATGGAAATGTGAATGACAAAGGAATAAGCAGTATGGGCTAAGAAGGATAGATACTTGCTTCACCATGACGTCTCCCCTGAACTACCTCATTTAAAAGACAGTAGGGAGGCCACCTTTTTCCTTAACACCTTTCAGTAAGTATATACTTCAATAACATGTGAATGGGACTTGATTTTGTGAAACTCAAAATAAATCCATAATACAAATATGCAAGGGCAGCCCAGCAGCACAGATCCAATGGCCTAGGTGGACTTTGCACACAGCTATATTTTCTGCTCTCTCACATCACTGGAGACATTCAGGTTAGGATAATTAACAATTCTAAATCGGCAAAAAGTGAGTATGGGTGTGTGTGTGAGTTGACCAGGTGATAGGCTTGCGCATTATCCAGAGTTGTTTACTGCGTCATGCCAAGTGCTGACAAGATGGTCTCTGATCCCTGCAGACATTGAACTGGATCAGATGGGACTCAGAATGTAATGTGTTACAATTAATATACAACATAAGGGTGACAGTAATTATTGCACCACAATAGCCCTCAACCAAACAGTTCAAAAAGGAAAAAAATACCTGTAAAGTATTGTATTTCCAGCCAAAAGGCCACATGATGCCATTCTCTGATGCCATGATAAACAAGAATGTATTATAATATAGAACCTCATTTTATTCTATACAAAACACAACTTACCTTACCTGATGTATTACTTACTCCAAATAAAATATCCAGAGAGTGCTTGAAGGACATATAATGACCATATATACATGTTGTGAGGGATTGCCAGCCGTATATCCCGGCCAACAACCCCAAACCGGCAGATGGAGCCATCCCTGCAACATGGAAGGACCCCGAATTCCAGCAGGACATCATGGAACTTGGAGTTTTTCACCACAGCCTTGCTGGATACCATGGGGGCCACCGGAGGACGCTGCAGGGAGGCCTAGAGACTTATACTTTCCTTATAGCCTGGAAGTATTTCACAATCGTGGAAACAGAAGAAATGATATACTTCTGGGCTGAAAAAAAAGAGAAGATTACCCGACCCGGAAGTGTTGGATAATCACATGGACTGAGGGCTCAGAAACACTTCTGGGTTGAGGAGTATAAAGGACTGTGGGAGATCCCAGAAAGACGAGCTGAGTTGGGAGACAGGGTGGCTAAGCGCCTGGGAGTTTGGAGGATTGTTATTGGTTATTGTTTATTTGATTATTGGAGAATTGTGGAGAGGAGCGTGCTTTGTGCACATTATTATTATAATAAATAATTATTTGGACTTTTATCTGGTGTCTGACGAGTGGTCTGAGGGTACAAGGGTGCAAGAAAGCCCTGATCTGTCACAATGTGGAGGACAGAAATGCAATGATTTTAGAAAGAAAACACATGGCTTTCTTCATCCATTTATTGCAAAAATTGCCATGCTAAAACGTGATGGAGAAGATTAAAACACTTTCAGTAGTGGACCCGTAGAAAATGATTATTGCTTCTTCTGATTTCTCAAACATTGTTAACTGTCTCAGAAGGAAAAGACTCTGGTAAACTTTCTTATCCCACCGTTATAGTGCTGAGAAGACTGATGAAGATGAACTTGAACTCCCCTACCATAGTAACCATTATTTTCCTTATATTTAATTACAGATTATTTGAACTTTGAGTTCAAATCTGAGTTATGACATTTATTTATGTAGACCCATCATCATTTACCCTTAAAAACATAACATGTAAGGTACTGCATGTCTCAAAATAGCTACAGCTTCCTGAGCTAGATTAAACATAATAAATAAAAAGATCTGCAAAATTAAACTTATAAGAATGGTTTTATTTGTTAATAATTATTTTTATTTGCATTCATCAACAAAATAAAAAAAGAAAATTAGAATGTTTCCATCATGTGACATTTAAGTACAAAACTGAAAGAAATTGTATTAAAATGCAACAAATGCCCTCACTGAGCAGTTTCTCAGGGCCGCCAAGAGAGAAGGGGAAGAGAATGTTAGCGACAACGCCCCTCTCACCCTGGCAGGTTCTCATACCTCGATCAGGCCTGTGAGGAGATCCTCAAAAAATGTCAGGACTGTTCACACAACCTTCAGAGGCCAAATTCTGAATTAAAAATACAACAAAAAAGAAACTCTCCACTGATCATTCACAAGTAAACTGATCAATAGACTGAGTCACACTGACTTATGTTTGCTCCACTCCAGTGAAGTGTATCATTGGTGTGAGAAGAAAAGGTCTACACATGGGTGCTACCTGCTGTTATGAATCATCACTGTGTTCAGTTCTAGCTATAGTCTGAGCTTATTATTTAATAACATATGTAACTCTTTTGCTTGAAACACTGTAGATTTTAATGTAAGAACATATTAAGCTCAAACCAATATTTACAGTAATTAATTATATTGTGAAAACAAGAAAATAACCTGTAATTGACAGCTAAAGAATGTGTTTTGTGAAAAAAAATGTTATGTGATGGAGAAAGCTTTCATTTTTGATTTCATATAAAAATCACATTAAAAGTTTTTTTCAATGTACAGTACAGAATACCTGTGTAATAAAAGCCTGTTTTGGAATTCTTAGAAACATCCATCCATCCATTATCCAACCCGCGGGTCACGGGGCTCTGCTGGAGCCAGTCCCAGCCAACACAGGGCACAAGGCAGGGCGCCAGCACACCGCAGATTCTTAGAAACAGGACCTGAAATTTATATGAAAAGATATGCGTGTAAAAGACTTCAAATGGACAGGACAGACATTTCTGTATGTGAATTGGTAAAACAGTTAAAAAAAAAGTACCTAGATGGCAAAGCGTTAAAATATTTATCACTGCTTTATTGCCATATTTTGAAACAGGTTGTAATAAACCACGGTTCCTCCAGGTATTAGCAGTGCACAGAGGTAAGCAATCTGTCACACAGAAAAACTCGGCACAAGCCCCAGTCCTCATATTTTGTTACATATTTGCACTGATGGCCCCTCTCTGCAGAATTGGATTCCTTTGCTGCTAATAGGCCTGTGCTGTTGTTATTAGCTCAATCAGTTTAAAGCTATCTCTGGCCATCCCTAACAGAAAAAAGAAATGTATATGTGTGTGTGTGTGTGTGTGTGTGTATGTGTGTGCGCAAAACAAATGTTATAAATTAACAAATCAAAGCACTAAATTACAGCTAAAGATGTGGCTGTTTGGTTTTGAATTGTATGAGAAAAGCCTCTGGTTTAACAAAACTCAGAGGCATATGTTTCTAATTATATAAAAAAAAACTTTCAGTATAGATAATTACAGAACAACTGAAATAAAAAAGAAATACAGAATGTAATAGCAAGCCAAACTCATTGGTGCCACCTTTCTTTGAACATAAGCCATCACTTTCATTTGACGGTCCAGAATGGGTGGGTGGAGCAGAGCCAATCCCAGCAGCACCAGGCACATCGGGCACAGGCCTGATCTTTGATAAACTGCGAGTGCATCAGAGAGCACACTGGTACAAAGTGGGCCAGTTTAATGTCAGCAGTTAATTCAAAACGCACATCACTGAATGAGGTTACCTGGAGTGAAACGCTCAGCACAGACACAGGGAGCACATTACAGAGTGGCCAGGCTGAGATTTACAGTAAACCACTGTGCCTCCATGCCACCTCATTCCCATCTCTAGTCGACGTTAAAAACTCCAGGTGTGCCCTTTATTCATATGACTGTGCACATTATAATAACTGAGCCACAGCTAAACACCAACATTATACAATGCTGGCAGGACAAACAATGGAAATGTCTGTTATGACAGGAGGTAATGGAAGGTGAGGGCATTAATCTCTCCAGCATGCAAAGATAAATGAATTGTTTGTGTAATTAGTTTGGCATGAAAGTGCACTTTCAAAATAAATCAAACAGTCAATTAGTATGTCATAATAGGGAATTACCACACTTTAAGTGTAAATGACTCATTTTCCATGCTCTCCATGTAAATTAGATATGCTAGTCGAGGATGGCGCTTAGATTAGCAAAATTAGAAGCTGGTCATGTGGCACATCATTTTGCCAGCACAGGCAGCGTGGTTTTAGCAGATGTGTGAACATGGAAAGCCGCTCTCAGCGCTGCAGTTGTTTGTTTGCAAAGAATGTGAAAAGGGCCACTGTGCCTGTTTGCTAAGTGATTTTAGCAGGTTTCGTCAGCTGCTGACCTTAAATGACAAAGCTTGCTACAATCTTCATTATATTCACCCATTTGAAGAACTAATGTTGTTGAGTCAGGTTATCATTTTTCTTTTTGTTAATATTTTCAGTTAACCATTCAAGAAAATGACAACATTCCAGATATGCAGTACATTATTGACTATAAGCCATTTTCTGAAAAGGCAGACTGTTATCAGAAGAGTATTAGATGAGTTCATTAATTGAAAGCTCAAGTAAAGTAAAGGTGACACTTAAGAGAGTAAAGACACCTATTTCATGGTCCTATGATTAAGGTGTAATTCGGCGAGTTCTCATTATAAATTTTAGTTTCAGAAAAAAAAATGAACACAGTACAGTGGTTTGTACTCCTGAAACACAACTCATAAGGGGTTCCCATACCAGCCCAATTACTGTCTGTGTGTAGTTTGCTCTTCCTGTGAGTTTTCCACCAGAAGAACCATTTTTCCTCTCAGAGACATATAGTTTAAGTTAATTATCAACCCTGTAATGCCCAGGAATGTGTCAGTATGGCTTTAGTTGTCCTGCCCTGGCCTAATACCCTTTTACAAATTAGTTTTCCTGATTTGTAAATGATGCTGTTAGGATCCAGTTAGAAAAAAAAAACACTGTTAATTCTGAAATAAAAATTCTATATGTGTCTATGGATTGAGTATTATGTCAGCCTTGTCATCACTGACCTATAAGATGACCACTAACTTCAGACTGATTCTGCCCTTCTCTTCGCCCTCATCCACAATCACAAGAAAATAGGCATGAAAAGGATTCCATATTTACTTTGAATATGTTGTAAGACCACTTTGAAAATCCAAAATACTAGGAAGGTGGTGGCCGATTTCACTCACTAATTCCTTCACTTGCAACTTCAGTTAACTACATAACAGATAGATAGATAGATAGATAGATAGATAGATAGATAGATAGATAGATAGATAGATAGATAGATAGATAGATAGATAGATAGATAGATAGATAGATAGAACAAAGCAGGTGAAGTGTGGGAGATGCCCTGTTAAACGTCCCACCAAAAAAGTGCAGTGCACTGGTCATTAAGACAAATAGGCTGTAGGTTTCTATAGTATGGGAACCTGTAGGGGTGGAGACTGAAACTTTGGGGTGTTAGTGACCTCAGGAATTTTCCAGTGGTTTCTCCTCCATTCCAAATAAGGACATCCAGTGTAGCGGTTAAGACTTTGGACTTCAACCCCTGAAGTTATGGGTTTATATCTTGCTAGTAATGCTGTGTGACCCTGAGCAAGTTACTTGATTTGCCTGTGCTCCAATTGGAAAAAAAAAAAATAAAAGAAATTTAACCACTGTATCATAAATGTTGTAAGTTGCCTTGGATAAAGGGATCAACAAAAATGTAAATGGTTACTGGCTTTGCATCACCTATAGTCTCCCCCTCATCCACAGTTATTCCAGTACCCATGTGACAGTCAAAATGCTTGTGCAACTGGCAATATATTATACATATATATATATATATATATATATATATATATATATATATATATATATATATATATATATATATATATATATATATATATATATATATATATATATATATATATATATATACACCTGTATATATACTCTGATGAATTAGAAGATTCCAACACAACAAAAAGTGTTGTGGATCATCCCCGTATAATGTCCAAAGGGTAATAATGAAAAAAGGCCAGAAATTGTGATCAAGATATTATATAGCAATTGACAACTTTACATATGAAAGAATGGCATTTTTATACAAAAAAATATGGAGGACAGAAGTAAGTTGGCAGAAGATGACATTATGGCTGTCAGACGGAAGTGACATCATGTCATTGGGTTGGAACCGGAAGTCACGTTGTGACGAGGGTGCCGGAAGTGGCATTGTCTTTGGGAATCAGAGGAGGATGGTTGCCATCTTGGGAACCCGAAAGTATTGCAGGTATTTTATATTTCTTCTTTTTGTCTGAAGAGAGGGAGAGAGAGAGAAGTTATTACCATGGATCAACCCCTTATCTCCTATTTCACTCACCTTCGGGCTTGTGTGACAAAATATAATATATATATATTGTCACAGGTGGCTGGGTGTGGTCGGCAATCAGCCGCCTATTTAAGGAGCCTCCGCCCTGCAATCAAGGCTGGAGTCGGGTGAGGAGGAAGACAAGGTCGTGGCAGAGGAGGCAAGGAGAGGCCCGAGTGTTTGTGTGTGTGGACAGTGACTTTTTGACTTTGGGGAGACTTGGGGTTTGGTGGCGGTGCACTTGACTTTTGTAAATATATTAAATAAACGTGTGGTGATAGATAAAATGGTGTCCGCCTGTGTGTGTCTGGGCCGTCATATTTCACTATATATATAATTTGTTTAACCAATACAGATCTTTCTCCTAGGAACTCTAGATAGGAAGGTACAGGAAGACCACATTTCAAGTCACGTCTGCAAGAAGTCACCAGAGGTTCATGCAGCTTAACCTCACTGAAAAAGGGCATGGTAGGCACAGAAGGAGCACCTGTTGGGGTCATGCCGCCTAAAGCAGACAGCAATATGTTGCATGTTACATGTGATAATACTACTGTTGTGACTGCTAAAAGAAGTCAAGCACCACAAAGGTAAAGTGGCTTCACTGACAGAACAGTAACATTTAAAGCCGCACATATACAACCCCAGATTACAAAAGTTATAAAAAGGTTAAGTGCACTTATTGTAGAGAACACAATACTGGGCTTGTAAATGAATGTACAGTGGTGTGAAAAACTATTTCCCCCCCTTCCTGATTTCTTATTCTTTTGCATGTTTGTCACACAAAATGTTTCTGATCATCAAACACATTTAACCATTAGTCAAATATAACACAAGTAAACACAAAATGCAGTTTTTAAATGATGGTTTTTATTATTTAGGGAAAAAATCCAAACCTACATGGCCCTGTGTGAAAAAGTAATTGCCCCCTTGTTAAAAAATAACCTAACTGTGATGTATCACACCTGAGTTCAATTTCCGTAGCCACCCCAGGCCTGATTACTGCCACACCTGTTTCAATCAAGAAATCACTTAAATAGGAGCTGCCTGACACAGAGAAGTAGACCAAAAGCACCTCAAAAGCTAGACATCATGCCAAGATCCAAAGAAATTCAGGAACAAATGAGAACAGAAGTAATTGAGATCTATCAGTCTGGTAAAAGTTATAAAGCCATTTCTAAAGCTTTGGGACTCCAGCGAACCACAGTGAGAGCCATTATCCACAAATGGCAAAAACATGGAACAGTGGTGAACCTTCCCAGGAGTGGCCGGCCAACCAAAATTACCCTAAGAGCGCAGAGACGACTCATCTGAGAGGTCACAAAAGACCCCAGGACAACGTCTAAAGAACTGCAGGCCTCACTTGCCTCAATTAAGGTCAGTGTTTATGACTCCACCATAAGAAAGAGACTGGGCAAAAACGGCCTGCATGGCAGATTTCCAAGACGCAAACCACTGTTAAGCAAAAAGAACATTAGGGCTCGTCTCAATTTTGCTAAGAAACATCTCAATGATTGCCAAGACTTTTGGGAAAATACCTTGTGGACTGATGAGACAAAAGTTGAACTTTTTGGAAGACAAATGTCCCGTTAAATCTGGCGTAAAAGGAACACAGCATTTCAGAAAAAGAACATCATACCAACAGCAAAATATGGTGCTGGTAGTGTGATGGGGTTGTTTTGCTGCTTCAGGACCTGGAAGGCTTGCTGTGATAGATGGAACCATGAATTCTACTGTCTACCAAAAAATCCTGAAGAAGAATGTCCGGCCATCTGTTCGTCAACTCAAGCTGAAGCGATCTTGGGTGCTGCAACAGGACAATGACCCAAAACACACCAGCAAATCCACCTCTGAATGGCTGAAGAAAAACAAAATGAAGACTTTGGAGTGGCCTAGTCAAAGTCCTGACCTGAATCCAATTGAGATGTTATGGCATGACCTTAAAAAGGTGGTTCATGCTAGAAAACCCTCAAATAAAGCTGAATTACAACAATTCTGCAAAGATGAGTGGGCCAAAATTTCTCCAGAGCGCTGTAAAAGACTCATTGCAAGTTATCGCAAACGCTTGATTGCAGTTATTGCTGCTAAGGGTGGCCCAACCAGTTATTAGGTTCAGGGGGCAATTACTTACTTACACACAGGGCCATGTAGGTTTGGATTTTTTCTCCCTAAATAATAAAACCATCATTTAAAAACTGCATTTTGTGTTTACTTGTGTTATATTTGACTAATGGTTAAATGTGTTTGATGATCAGAAACATTTTGTGTGACAAACATGCAAAAGAATAAGAAATCAGGAAGGGGGCAAATAGTTTTTCACACCACTGTATATTTTATGAGAATAAATTAATTTGAATTAAGCTGAAAATAAATTAATACATATGTCAGTTACTCTGCTGCATGGTGAATGGAGCAATGTCACTTGGTAAGAAGTAACAGTAAAGTAGGAGATACTTTGTTTATCTTTTTAACAGTCAGTCAATCAATCAATTCCTCTTTCAATAAATCAGTCAGTCCTTCTACTAGTAAATCAATAAAGCAAATAATTGGCAACTAGCATTTTGTGTTGAAACCTCCATAGAAAAAACACTCACATAATGGTCTGCAAAACAACCAAAACTAAAATAAAGATGGTAATATTCATTTTGTAAAATGTACAAAATACATGTTTGCATATTTTTGCTATTTAGTTAAAATAATTCCCAATGAATTGAATACTCGGCACACAGGAGTCAATTGACAGTAAGAAAAAAGCCAGATGGCTGATTAGTTAAGGCTGGTTTAAAAAATTCAAAGCGTGAACAGTCAATCTAAAAAAGTGAAATCTTGTGTTTTCAGCTGAAATTTTAATGTTATGGTTAGAAACAGACCCAAAGAGAGTAAGAAAATCAAGGTGCAGCGTGCAGACACTCCATCTAACCTATTGATATTTTGCCATTAAAAATAGAATGGCAGAGATCCAAGCTGGATGTAATTACGTCTTGGTGTACTCAGAGGAACAGTCCTGTATAGAATGCATTGTTACAATGATAGTCATTATGTTTCAGAGAACTAAAATAAATATAATATTAAGTAGTTTGGACTCTATTCACACATCCGAAATACTAAAAAAAATTACAAAAACATACAATTACTTCTGAATCTCATTAATCATCACTGCATCATGCATATGTTTCTATTGTAGAGATTCACATCGTCAAAGAAACAGGGAATTATTTATTTTTTTGGCGGAGATTCCTGGGTCAGTCTCAGCCTTGGCCCGACCCACACACACTCACAAGCAGAGACAAAAAACAACAGGTAATAAAACAATTAAAGAATGTATTAAACACTAATAAACAAAAAATAACTACACGCTAAATATTCCCACCCCAGTCCCCTTCCGGCGATGTACAATAAACACAAACAAACCACAACAATAAACACTCAAGACAATAACGGGAAACAATCCAGGGCACAATTAACTTTTCAGACAACAAATTGGACAGGATACGCAAAAACACTGATCTCCTTCTGCTTCATCAGTCCTCGCTTTTAAACTTTCCCGCTGGTCCCCAGCAGCCCCTACTACCGTTCTCGCCATCCTATGTGGGTTACCCACTTGGGCTGCTGGTAAGTGAAGTTCTCTCCACTGTAGCACTGCTACACTATGATCTTTCAGCTTGGTCCTTTTTCGCCTTTACTATTAATTAAGAACAAGTATCAGAAAAATGTTGTAATGCTAAATGGTAAACTCTAAAAGGTATTGAACATTAAAACAAATAAGTCTCTCTATTATAAAAAGAAATCCTGTTCTGGAAAGCAAAAGCAAGGCTACGATACGTAATGTTCTCAGAAGACATTTAAAAGACCTGCGAGACGAAAGAGACTTGCCACAGTGCGTCTCACGGCTCCAGGGCTCTAAGTGCATATAAAGTGTATAAGGTCAATACGGTACAAATGAATAGGGTAGAAATTAAATGAATAGGGTAGAAATGAAACATCGACGAATAAACGAGGAAGAAAGAATAGCGCAGAGAAAAAAGACCCATGGCCACAGAGCGTCTCGCCGGGGACCTTAAACATGAGACTTTGTGCCAGGACCGTCTCGCGATAACGTGGAACATGAGATTCTTGCAAGACACACTCTACTGTACTTACAATCAATATCAAATAAGCCAAGAGACAGCAAAACATTCAGTCGTCTAAAGGATTTGAGCACACACAGATTCAGGGCTCTCAGTGTATATAAAGTGTATAAGGACAGTACATTATAAATGAAATGTCGACATCTAAGCGAAGAAGAAAAGAGGCTCAAAAGTGGGAAGAGAGACTCAAAAGTGTTGGAGAGAAAAAAGAGCAAAAAAGAATAATCGATGTGCAAATTCAGAAAATAAGGAAAGTAATTATCAGCCTGGAACAAGTGAAATTGGAAAACAAAGCACGTCCAATCCGGCTCAAAATTAAAAGACAGAGTAAAAGACAAAGTAGAACTTTCATAAAGACGTTAACAAACGTTGGCGCTATACACATGCAGAGTAGGTTAGAGATTATGAAAGCAGTAAAATTATAAAGGCTCAAAAAAACAAAAGTTGGAGCTATACATATGTGGAGAAAGTTAAAGGATATGAAAGTAGGAAAATCAGAAAATATAAAAAAAGAAAGTAAAGATCGCAGTAGCGCAAACAAACTGCCTAATTTAACTATGCACCAGTCTAACTTTGGTTGTGCACAATAATCACTGCACTATTGCACCTTAACACTTAATTATACTTTATTCACATTTAACTTATTTATTATGTTCTACTATACTGTTATCTTTCAATGTAAAAAAAAATGTGTTAATAGATAGATAGATAGATAGATAGATAGATAGATAGATAGATAGATAGATAGATAGATAGATAGATAGATAGATAGATAGATACTTTATTAATCCCAAGGGGAAATTCACATAATCCAGCAGCAGTATACTGATACAAAGAAACAATATTAAAGAGTAATAAAAATGCATGTAAAAGCAGAAAATAACTCTGAGTAATGTTAGCATTTACTCCCCCGGGTGGAATTGAAGAGTCGCATAGTGTGGGGGAGGAACGATCTCCTCAGTCTGTCAGTGGAGCAGGACAGTGACAAAAGTCTGTCACTGAAGCTACTCCTCTGCCTGGAGATGACACTGTTAAGTGGATGCAGTGGATTCTTCATGATTGACAGGAATCTGCTTAGTGCCCGTCTCTCTGCTACAGATGTTAAACTGTCCAGCTTTATTCCTACAATAGAGCCTGCCTTCTTAACAAGTTTGTCCAGGCGTGAGACGTCCTTCTTCTTTATGCTGCCTCCCTAGCACACCACCGCATAGAAGAGGGCACTCGCCACAACCATCTGGTAGAACATCTGCAGCATCTTATTGCAGATGTCGAAGGACGCCAACCTTCTAAGAAAGTATAGCCAGCTCTGACCTTTCTTACACAGAGCATCAGTATTGGCAGTCCAGTCCAATTTTTCATCCAGCTGCACTCCCTGGGATTTATAGGTCTGTACCTTCTGCACGCAGTCTCCTCTGATGATCACGGGGTCCATGAGGGGCCTGGGCCTCCTAAAATCTACCACCAGTTCCTTGGTTTTGCTGGTGTTCAGGTGTTGGTGGTTTAAGTCACACCATTTAACAAAGTCTTTGATTAGTTTCCTGTACTCCTCCTCCTACCCACTCCTGATGCATCCCACAATAGCAGTGTCATCAGCGAACTTTTGCACTGATATTCTTGTAACTTTGCACAGTTTTTGATAAGTGGATCAGGATGCATTTCACTGCGTATTGTCCTGTATAACTATGCATGTGACAAATAAAGAATCTTGAGAATTTCAAAAACGGAGTTTAGTGCACATGCATTTATTAGTTACTTTGTAAAAAAATTATTAACTGCTAATGATGTAGATTGTTTTGTCTGTGCTGAAATTCCAAACAGAGAAACCTATCCTGAATTATAGTACAAAGTCATTAAACACATGTCTCACTGACCTCATTAAAAAGATTCAGCATATTGGGACTCGCAAGATTACAAATATTGTTTTTACAGAAATTCAACGAAAAAAAAATCTTAAAAGTGTGTATTTGGAAAACCAAACACAGGGGTTGGCGAGCAAAGCGAGCAGTGGGCAAAGCCCCCTAGTTGAACAAAACCGAAAGAAAGACTTTTCTAGTTGTATTCACATATTACCTTGCTTGACACAGGGGAGATAAGAATACTGGCTTTCCCTAATGATTTCAGTGACATAAACACATTTTGTTGAAGGAGTGTATACTGTGAGTACATTTTTCATTCACAAGCCTAATATTAGGTTTAAAAGAGACAAAATGGTAAGTTTAATGAGACAGGATTTATATGTGAGATCAGCAGAACAAAGAAAACATTTTTGTTTTAGGGTTTGGCAAGAGGAAAATCAAAGACGTTGCTAAGGTCTGTTACTCTGGTACTCGTTATACCTTTTAACCAACATTAAATTGCTTACCAAAACAGTAAGCAAAACAAAAACAAATCCACAATTGTTTTTCCTTTAAGTTGCTTCAGTACTAGTATCTCACACGTCTCCTTGTTAAGTGGTTTGAAAGTTTGGATGCTTGGTCAGCACAAATGATCGTCTTATATAAAGATATAAAGCTCACTGAAGAAAAAAAAACTAGTCACCCTTGGCTAAATCTTATCTAACAGTGTGTACCTCCTCCATGAGTAGAAAGAACAGCATCAATTCTGTCTGGCATGGACGCCACCAGTTTGAGGACATCAAATTTCATCCACTCTTTCATCATTAAATCCCAGAGTTCAGCGAGATAAGTCTGTGGTGTTTCACTTGTTGCTCCAAATAGTCCCACCGATTTAAAATCTGGGGATTTTGAAGGGCCAGTCGAGATGTGAGAATGCTTCAGAATGTTTTTCACGCCAATCACACATAGTTCTAGGCCTGTGCATGTAACACTTGCCATCTTGAAGACTGGTATGGTCATTCTTTGTTCATTGTGTAGATGAAGTACAATATGTAGCACAATGTGTTCCAAAACTGCTTTTGCACAAACAGAGAGTTTTAGTTGGGACACCTGTAGGAATTATTTTCTGTCACAATGGGTTCCCTATACAGTATGTGAACACCGTCGTTCAGTCGTAGTTCTGGAGTCAATTAGATAGATAGATAGATAGATAGAGCCTGCCTTCTTAACAAGTTTGTCCAGGAGTGAGATGTCCTTCTTCTTTATGCTGCCACCCCAGCACACCACCACGTAGAAGAGGGCACTCGCCACAACCATCTGGTAGAACATCTGCAGCATCAAAGAGGTTGACTGCGACGTACACTACTGCTGGAAGACGTGTACAATAGTATGCTTTGACTCACCTGCAAAGTCGGCAGCTTGAACGCAAAAGTCCCTTTTTGCCAATCATCCACATCTGCTGTGTGACCCACTTTTCATAGAGATAACCACACTCTACAAACCTCATTGCACACGACACAGCTATTTGTTCTAAGTCTGTATCACATCTTACACAGGCAGTGATGAATTTTGTGTCCTGTGGATCTTCTCGTGACCATTATATCAGAGGCCAAATGGTATGTGATCATAAGGTTTCATAGCAACCAGCCATACAAAATGGCAGCATCCATAGGAAACAAATACTCAAAATGGAGATGCAATGATGCCACCATGGTAATGAATAAAAAATTAAGAGAGAGAATAAAAATAAAATTAATTAAACATCCAAAAATAAATAAAAGATGCAAACTGTTACCTAACCATTCCTGACAGAAATAGACATCACTAATGTTCAAGAAACCAAATGTCACTTATATGTTCCTGACACATATTATGTATCTGGTTTTAAAGTGAATTTTATTCTCCAACTGCTCCAAGACTATAAAATACAAGCTGAAATACCAGCTTGCTAATTTCATTGATCTTTTATTGAAAATGATGTATTATATTTTCTAAATCATTTTAAAGTTGTTAATCTTAAAGCAAATATTAACATTAAGCAAAGGCTGTCAATACTTGTTTCACCCAGTCGCTAGTCACAAACTCTTCAGTGGGGGCTGGTGCAGGTCAGAGCAAATGTGCACAAGCCAGCGGTGGGTCCAGTGTCAGACCCCGTAGTATTCTACTATGATTATCATTCATTACCCTGCGTGATTCATTTCAGTAATTTTGTGATGCTAGTATTAAAAAATGCTGTCGTGTTTGAACACAAGTTTTGTATTTTCATTGAATATCCTTTTGTGTTACAAACACAATTAATTAATTTTCTAATTAATGTATAACATGCTAGAAAGTAGAATAGTGGTTTATAAAAATATATTAAAACAAATATATAATTTGTGTACCTGGTGTGTGGCTCCCCCATTTTTTCACTTATTTCTTCTTATACCACTAAAGCACTCTTCCTACTCTCCCTTTACAAGTGTGTCATCTCCTAAGAGTATCTTGTCGACTACAGCTTCTTGCCTGATGTAGTCCCTTCTTTAGATAAGGGGAAACAAGGCTAACACTTTTTGCAGCTATTGGCATCTCCAAGCTCTCAGTAGATCTTAACGGTCAAGGTCTCCTAAGCAGCTTTTTGGCTGCCCATTAACGTAAAGAGAACTGTGAACTGCATACCACCGAGTACTGGTCATATGCTACTCCTCCCTGACTTCTTCCTTAAAATAAGCAACATGGTGGAACTTTTCCCAGGTATCAAAACTGTGCTGCCACTTATCATCGAAGAAACTTTATACCACCATGCAAGCCCTTTATAGCCCCCATGCCCTATAGGATCAACCCCAGTGGTACCTGCTGGATCACCTACCGTCTAACAACCTGGGAGAATATTGTATATTTTGCCTAGTATGCAAATCTGGTCATTTTTTTTCATTTTGTGTGCCTGCAATTCTCTGTCATGTCTTTCTTCCTGCTATTGTGAGTCTCTCTCTCTCCCAAGGTTTCAAGGATTTTACCCTCCCATACGTAATTTTGAAGGTGTCCTTGCCCCAGGCAGCCCCCTGAGCACCTGTTTGCGACTTCTTTGTCTAGTGTCTAGTTTTCACATAGCAGTAGTTTTGCCCAACATATTTATTTTCAGTCACTGACAATCTTTCCTGACACACATTTGGGTAGTTTTTTTGTGTGAGAGGGTTGACAGATATTGCCAGTACTATTTGATTTGTTCACAGAAGACCTGGAATAATATCAATTACAAGAATAGCAGTGACGTTTCTGTCTTGGTAAAAAAAAAAACAGATTTTCTTCTCATTTTAAATCATTAAACATTGCTGGAGGAAATAGGATTGTCAGTTTATGTCACCTTTAAGTGTTTATTGCTCCTTTAAAAAAATAAATTATAGTAACAAAGGGTAACAAACAACATAGACACTAAACAAGACCCCATGTGTAAAATGTACAGGAGTTTGTCTTCTGCATATTTTACCACGTCTTCAATGTGTTTATGTGTTATGTTTTATCATGTCTTTTATAATGTTCTGCATTTGAATTGTGTATGCAAAACATGACTTTTGATTTATTTGACCATGAAAAGAATGACCTTGGTTTTAACTGTGTACATGGCACTCAGACTTGCGTTTCCAAGTTACCTGGTGCTGCTTCTGTTTTTTATTTATTTATACACAAAATATAATAAAACATGTCTCAGTTGGATGGATGAGAGTAAGATATGCTTCATAAATGGTCCATAAAGAACATGGCATTCAATGCTCAAATGACAGAATGTAACGTAAATAAAGAGTGCCATCTAAAACAGATGTTTGTATAGTGTAAGCAGCAAGTGGAATAAAGTCTACTTTAGAATTATATTAATAAGCTCTGGTCAAGTTCTGAATAAGTTTTGAACTGAACCATATAAGTGGAATTTGATGTTTTCCAGTTTACGATAATATAGAATATTGCTTTCTGACTGAGTTATAGAAGGTGGATTAGGATTATTCCAGTGGAGCAAATTAAGTCTTTATGCTGATAGGGTGGTATTAAAACGGAATTACAGTTCAATTACAACTGAAACTTAGTCTCAACCTAAACATCTAAGACAATGCTCCGCTGGTAGCAGTGTTTTTTTGTTTTTTTTTTTGGATTTATTATATTTCTTTACTGTATTATAGATATCCCGGTAAGAAAGCATAGAAATCCAGCCAAAGAGAAAAAATGAATGACCTCAAAGATAAGATCCATAAAGAGCTACTGAAATCCATGTCAGTACCACATTGCAGTCTATCACAGTTTGAGGGTGAGCAGAGTCATAGGCTTCAAACAGTTCAAGTAGTCTGAAACTGGTGGAACATCAATCCTGTGAAGAGAGACTTGTCATGATGGTGCAGATCCTATACAAATCTAAAGTAGTTCTGGGTAACATATACACACTTAATATGGATAACAAGGATTCATGCTTAAGGTATTTACAGTAGTTCCCAGAATGAGCACTAATAAACATTTAATGCCTAGAGATTTTAATTGTGTAATAAATCCAGATATAGAAAGGTTTATGACAAGTGCAACTATATCTGCAGCTGCACACTTTTTATGGATCACAATCTATCTGTCCCCGATTAAAGGGAAAATTATTTCTTCTTGCCAGTACATCTTAATTACTCAAGTACTGATTATTATTTTATCAATAATAATTTACTGCCCCCTATTAAATCTTACAAATATGATGCCACTGCCATCTCTTACCATGATCCCCTCAGTTTGCTCTACAAATTCTACTTATAGCTGGTGACATAACCCATTGTTGCTAGCATTTAAGGACTTAATAAAGTTCATTTCCAGACAAATTAAATTGTTTCCAGTGATCAATGATCCCCTGAGGCTTGTGCAGAAACACTTTGGGACACACTGAAGATGGTTTTAGGAAATAAGAAGTAACACCAGAATAAAACTGTCAAAAAGGGTGATTGATTGATTGATGTCCTTAAGCCCTGCCACCAAATTATGGAGAAGTGCGAAATTATGAATTATGATGTATGAAATTTATGTCCCACCCCCCAAATTATGAAGCTTATGCCCCTACATCTAACACATGTGATATGTGGGGGTATAAATTTCATACATCATAATTTATAATTTGGGGGTGGGGCTTAACACTAGAATTCTCAAAGTCTACGAAAAAACTTTTAATCCTGGTCCACCTTAAATTCCTTCACACTTCTCCGTCAGTGTCTTTTGTGTTGTAAATGTGGCGATCAGCACAAGCAGCAAGCAGCCTGCTATTCCATCCCCCCACCCACCCGGCTGCTCAATTCATAAAGAAGGTTCTCAGTGCTCATTGTTTATCTGGGAGTGAAGTGCCTGGAGTTGTAGAGAGTAAATAATATATCAACATTTGGAATACATGCATTTCATATGTCACTGGTAGGGGCATAAATTTTATACACCGTAATTCAAAATTTGGTGGCAGGGCTTAAGGACATCAATCAATAAATCACCCTTTTTGACAGTTTTATTCTGGTGTTGCTTTTTATTTCCTAAAACCATCTTCAGTGTGTCCCAAAGTGTTTCTGGACAAGACTCAGGGGATCATTGATCACTAGAAACAATTTAATTTGTCTGGATATGAACTTTATTAAGTCCTTAAATGCTAGCAGCAATGGATTTTGTCACCAGCTATAAACTGAGCTGCAATACAGCAGGTTGCTTGCTGCTTGTGCTGATCGATACATTTACAACACAAAAGACGCTGACGGAGAGGTGCAAAGGAATTTAAGGCGGGCCGGGATTACGAGTTTTGTTGTGTCCTTCGAGAATTGTAGTGTTAAGGTAATCAATCAATCAATCAATCACCCTTGTTGGCAGTTTAATTTTGTTGTACTACTGAATCTCATATATCTCACTTAAAAAAAACAAACTGTACACTAGTAATGCATCACAGCTGAATATAACTATGGAGATCACCAGAATTGATATCCAGGATTGTGGAAACTACACAGGGATAAAACTGATGTCACACACAATAAAAATTTGGGAAAGGGTTATAGAGAGAGAGCTTAGGGAACAGATGACCAGAGGTGGATAAGTGGCCTGGTTTTATGTCAGGGAGACGAACAACTGATGCAGTCTTTGCATTGAGACAGCTCATAGAGAAGCATCAAGAAAAACAGAAAGGATTGTATATGGTGTTTATTGATTTGGAGATGGCTTATGATAAAATGCCACATCAAGAGGTATGGAGGTGCATGAGAGAGAAATGAGTACCAAAGAATTATGTGAGGATCATCAAAGATATGTATGAGGGAGTGAAGACTTGGGTTAAAGGAATGTTGGGGTAGCACGCAACATCCCAGTTAAAGTAGTTCTGCACCAGGGATCCTCCTTAAGTATTTGATCTGGTTATGGATTTGTTGAGTCATAGGATAAAAGACCAGTCTCCTGGTGCATGCTTTTTTGCTGATGACATTATGCTGTGCAGTACCAAAAAAGAAGAAGTGGAGAGGAAGTTGGAAGAACTGAGAAGCACTTTGAAAGACAGACGGTTGAAGATACATAGGAAGAAGACAGAATATATGAGGTCTGATGATGATCAGGATTCACAAGTTAACCTGCAGAGAGAACTATTGAAAAGAGTGGATAAGTTAAAATATCTAAGATTACTGATAGCCCAAGATGGAAAATTAGATGCAGAGAAAACCCAAAGAGTGTGATGTGGATGCAAGAATTAGATGATCATGTCAGTAGCATTGTATGATTGAGGAATTAAAGCAATGGTTAAAGAAAAGGTTTTTAAGACAATGGTAAGACCAGCAATGACAAAAGGAGCTGAGAAATGGGCAGTAAAAGGAGAGCAGGAGAAGAAGTTAGATGTGTCAGAAAATAAAATGTTGAGATGGATGTTTGGAGTTATAAAAAAGGACAGAGTAAGAAATGAGACAATCATAGGTACAAGAAAAGTGTGAGAGATATCTCAGAAAGTACAGGAAGTATAGAAATGTAGGTTGAAGTGGTGTGAACATGTGATGAGGAGAGGCAGTGATTACATGAACACAAGAGTCATGGGAATGGAAGTACAGAGGAAGAGAATGTGAAGGAGGCCAAAGTGGAGGTGGATGGATAAAGTAAAAGAAGATTTGAAGGAAAAGGTCTTGACTGGCGAGGAGGTGCAAGACAGAGGTAAATGGTGAAGGCTGATCAAGCACATTGACATAACACAGAAGTTAGAAAACATATAGAAAACGAAGAAGAAGAATCTCTCCAGAACTGACCAAGAATACGCTCTATCACCAAATGAGGTACTCCATAGGAAAGATTGGGTCATCAAATGTAATTTAATCTTTCGACTAAAAGATAAATCTATCATTTTTAAGTTATGTTATTAATGTTATGAACATGGAGAATAGGACAATAATGTCTACGTTCAACAAATACATAAACATGAAGTTTGCAATGCAATAAAGAGAATAACAATGCAGGAGGAAAGATAATTAGGGAGTACTAAGAATAGTTATCAATTTAGGAAATACAGTAAGTCCTTAAATTCTTCTTTATGTAAAGAAGACAAGGCTCAATTCAAGAATTTTTTCAGAAACAGTCTGAAGTACAAGATGCCATAAACTCATTGCTGACCCAGATGGCTATCTAGTAGAATTTTATAAAATGTTTTCATTTAGCAACATTGTTGTTATCAACTGTTGTGAAAACTATACACTAAGCATCTCTTATTAACTTTCCAAAGAATAAGAAAAAAAAAATATTTGGTAGCAGGACAATCATTAATAAATAATGATGAAAAGGAGATGAATGCCGTCATCTTCCATTATCTCCTGTCATAACAAACAGTTAAATTTCCACCATCTTGGATAAATGTGGAATTAAAATAACTTCGAACACCTGAACAACACTATTTGGAGTAACAGTAATCTTGTTAAATGTGTCTTATGAAAAAATAAATGCTACTCCTACAGTGCTCCTTGAAAGGGGACGTTATGCTTAGTTTAAGGTGCATTATGGCATCTTCGTTTACATAATGCTTCAGGGGACAAACTGACCAATTGTAACTATGCCAACACTGTGAGTGGCCAATATTAGTTTTATCCTTGCATATGAAGTAGTAAGATGAGAAAATTAATTTCTTTCAATTCTGAAATCATTTTTGAGAGTGCTAGAAGATGGACAGGGTTCCCATCCATCATGGAAATTTGGGAAAGCCGGAGTAATTGGTGGATGTTTGAGGCAGACATGGGTAGAATGTGTAAACTCCAAATAAACAGTGACCAGGAGCAGGATTCAAGTCCATGATGCTAAAATCATGATGGCCTGCAAAACCAGGCCATCAGAGCAAATAAAATGGCTACGTGTATGTGAATGAGAGAGTGGGAATTAATGTTAGTTTACAACCATTGTTTATAGAGGGCTCTTAATACAAACATTCTGCTTTTCCTGCTGGCCATCTCTTTGACCTGTTAGTATTAAAATAAATGGTATTCAGACGGTATTCAGTTATATGCTTATTATAAAGAGCACACACACACAACTCAACCAGCTCAATTTTATATGTATGAAGGTAACATGTCTCTTATACCTGTAAACTCTTTTAGGAGTTAAATTTTCTAAGACATACTGCTAAAGGTTTTTTTTGTGAGCATTTTTTATTTGAATTTCGCTCTGAGTACTATATTAGGTTAAACTACAGGTTTTTCTATCCCTGGCTCTTCATTACCCCTGTGGGTTTGGATTTCTTTTTTCAATCTTTTTTTTCTTTAATCAGGCACAGAGGTTGCCCTTAATTAAACTCCTTGTGTCATTAGATGGCTTACATTTGTTCTTCATGTATAAAGTCAGCAATGCACTGCAGTGTGCATTTTACTTCTCTAGGAAATGTAGACAGATGTACATTAAGAGCTTTAGTCAAAACAAAAATGATATGTTATCTTCTGTTATTTTCCTCCTTCATCATAATTTACTTGATTCCTCAAGTTTTATCCCATGATTGCTTAAGAATTGCAAAAAATGAAGAAAGAGGTTTAAAAATAATTATATTTTATATTTTTCATCTTGTAATCATGAGCACTGAAATGATATGATAATAAATTATGGAAGAATTCCTAAGCCGGATGGCCTAAGTTATAGTTATTTTCACACTTCTACAACAAGTATAACATTTACTTACTAGGTAAATAACTTAGTACATAAACTTTATCTTTTATGAAATCATATGCCTACCAGAACTGCACCACAGAAAAACTTCAGACTGTTCTACAGCGTCTAACCTTTTTATTCCATTACACATGTAATAATAACACACTGCAAAAGGGCCAACTGACAATATTTTTTCTTATATTTTTGTATATCTTTTTAACGTTCAATTCTAGTTTTAAGTATTATAAGCTTTAATTTGGTACCACTATTATGATGCAATTTTATCTGCAATCAGTTTCGGCAATCAGTTTTTCTCACTTATTCTTTGTGTGTCCACTGAATAAGCGTGTTTCTTAAAAAAAAGACAGAAAGAAAATGTCTAGATGTACTTTTTCAATCTGAGCTAACTGAAAAGCAAAAGGCCCATAAGACCGTTCTGTCTTCTGTTTGGGAGATTTGGCTCATTTGTCATATTTTTAAAATAATAATTGATCTGATCTCCTTCTTTTTCTTCTGGATGATGGTAGTTTGTTATCATGACTAATATCCATTGCTGTCATCTGCTGGATGGAGGGCCTAACTTTATTTAATTAATACAACTATACCTATAGCTATATTTCTTACTTAACTAAAATTTCTGGTAAATCTCTGTATCTTTTACATATTTTATAAAGGCTTCATTCTCAGTTATATTGGTAACTATTTATTTGAAGTTATTAAAGGGGTTATTTCTGTAGGTGTGAAACAACGTGTAGCTATAGCAGTAACTTACGCTTTTCCAGTCCTTGGCATCTCACATTTATCCATTCTGTTGTTGTGCAAATCATACAACGTTTATTTTCCACATGATATATTTCCACATTTATAAAATGACACTTAAGGTAGACACAGTAAGAAAACTGTGTGATTCCATGGCTCTATTAATCCTCTTACAAAAAACAATAATTTCCTATTTCCCATTAACTACCCTGCTCAGCACCCCTTCTTAAAGAAATAATACCCCATTAAACCTGAATCATTATTTACCCCTATTCTTAATGCATTAACTAATCCTGAACCATGAAATAAATTTAACATATCTTCAATTTAAAATAGAAAACTCAGTTCCCACAATTTCAAACACCAGATCATGTAATGCTCTAACATTTCTTTAGTACCACATTGTCCTCATTTCATTGTTTTATGTTTGCCAATATAATAATAGTATTGATTTAAACCAGCATGCCAAAGCCTTAATCTTTTAAAAATAAATTATTCCTTTCAATCTCGAGGAGGACATTTATTCTTAACTCTTACAAGAGGTTTTAACCAAAATAAATGACTTCCTTTTCTCCATGGTTTCAAATGTTTTGTCATTCCCTACAAATGCCCTTTTAAATTACACATTTTAAATTCATATTTTTTTAATAAAGGCCCTGCAGGATCAATTTCAGTCTTATTCAGGGTTTGTTTAGCTAATTTATTCGCCCTTTCATTGCCATACATGTGCAGGAATCCCCAAAAATTCACAAGAACTGGTCTTCTCCTATTTCCTATTTCCATTTAAGTCCCTATGGACCATATGACCAGAAAGGACAATTCACCTTTGGGTCTTTATCGGCTAGGCTGGTTCTCTGGAAACTCCAGTGATCTCTACGAACATGTCTGAACTTTTGGCTTATCCATCTGTTTTGTGAAAAGAAAGCAGAATATGTTTTAAGGGATATAGCACTAGCTCATCACTAACCACAACTCATACCGGACCAGTGTATGGTTGCTGATTAACCTTAATTGCACGTCTTTGGAAGTTGAAAGGGAAAATGGAGTTCAGGTGAAAAATCAAAAGAGGCCAAGGAAGTGCCATATAGACAGTGACTGGGTGTGGAACTGAACCCAGTCTCCTAGATACTCAAATCAGCAACACAACCACTGAGCCCTTCTAAACTGATACTTTCCTTCTCCAATTTCAAATAAGCCGCTCAATGGCTACATTTTAATTGTCTTAGAGTCTTTTATATTTTATGTCTAGCATCGTTATCTTAGCTGGTTAAACAAAATAAAATCAAATTTAAACACAATTCCCAGTATTAAAAGTGTCAGCTGTATTAAATTGCCAGTAAGAACTGTTAATAAAGCAAGAGCCCAGGATACAGTCTCATATCTCAGCACTCCTAAGTAAGATGTCTGTACCTCTGCCCAAAGCCATCTGCAGCTGTATATGGTGCTTCATAAAAGATTCAAGAAGCCTGGAGAGCTGAAGCTATTATTTGCCTAAACTAACGAGATTATCAGAGTGCTGCAAGTTGTGTAAAGTGCCCAGGGGAATTCTAAAAGACAGATTAGCATGTGCTTATTCAAGCAGGCAACAATTAACACAGTTGGTGGAGGCCTTGGTATGTTTATAGGTGAAGGCTGTGGCAGCTAAAAATGATCTGAATTAATGAAATTAGAAAGAATGAATGTGTTTCAAATTGAGCAGTAATTTGCAAGATGAGAAAATAACATAACAATCATGACTGATATATTGTAATAAACACTCTTACCATGTTTGGCAGGGCAGGAGTCAATGTGGGCTAATAAATAACCCCTGATGTAAAGAGGAAAAAACAGTGGGAAGTAAGGAATCAGGGTCACTATGACAGGACATTAATTCCATATTATCTAATGGGGTGACAATAGAAAAGGGAGACACCCCACAGTATACAGATGAAATTCAGAAGGCGTATTTTTGGAAAGGTGTAGGACGTGGGAGATTGCATTTGTGAGACGTCCTTACTGTTTATCTTCTAAATGCAAGAACTAAAACAAAACTTGATGAATATCAATTCCAGTCCAATTATCACATCATGAACAATTAGGAAATGTACACGGTGTGACATTTTATTGGTGTTTGTGGTCTGGTTAAGGGTTTTTAAAGTTGGAATAATTTTAACGTTTATTTACATCTCCAAAAAAAGAGGTATCATAATTTTTTTTAATTGAAACCTAGCCTCAGTATCACTCAAAGGCAGGTAATAGAATCATTTAAATAATTTTCTATCTTAAATATATTTTCTATCTCATATCCTACATATACTATCAGCACCTTTCCTCTACATTAGCATATGTTTGATTCTCACTTCACGGACGCTCCCTTTCTCAAGTGCGTTTCTATAAAGCCTGCTTCTCAGACTGGCATGGCGTCTTTCTCACCTCCGGTTCAGTTTCATACTTTCCATCTTTTAAGGCTGTTGCTGAGTGTGTTTTTACTCCTCCTCGTGCATCTCTCGTTTGCACTTCCTCTTCTGTCACGTCACCAAAGTCAAACTGACCGATCTTATTGGTCAAAGGGACTGGACACACAGACCTTAGTGCCTTATTATACAGTAGATTGTAACAATGACTCATAATCAAAAGTAATAGTGATAGTGGAATGTAATTACATGTGTTAGTAAATTACATATGTTTTTAGTAACATTTTATAGTTATCATATAGTTAAAAAGAGAGCCCAAATAGACTACTGGTCTCTGAAACACCCTTCACAAACAGAGGATTCTAACTCTAGTGATGTAAAAACTTCAATGTTTCTACTATTAATAGTTGTTAGTGGTGGAGGGCATGTGGCAAGTTAAACTTTATATTTCTTAATCATAAAACATTCAAGAATTTTACATGATGCAAAGTTGAAATCTGTTTTGAAGTCTGCTGTTTCATTACTTTGCATTGGGAATTTGTTTTGCCATCAGGTGTGTAATTAAGGAAAATATAAAAACTAAAACAACCTCTTAGAAGCTAAATTGGGCAGAATAAATTAACTAGGAATTGATGTTAAACAGAATGTTTGTATAATTTAAGACAGACAATTTTAAAATTCACCAAAAATCTTTAAACGGGAATTTTTGCAATTTCAGAAATTTGAATGTGGGCTCTATTCAAGATATCTCCACAAAAATTAAACTTTCCTAACAATTTATTTGGAAAATAAGAATATTAAATTGTACACAAATGGAAACAGGTATGCAACAAAGCTTAAGGGGGGGTTTCATTTAAAATACCTAGAGGATAAACAATAAACTTCACAAAATTTTAAGTAATAGATCACAGAACTAATCAGATGCAACAAAGTAAATTTTTTCACTCTTGTAGTTTTCATTTTCACACAAAGATAATGCGGCTGAGGATATCATTTAGCGAGGCTCCTTCATTGCAGCTGTCCATTTAACAGCTAAAAGAATCAGTTTGCTAACATGTCACTGCCAACCACCCAGAGGGCAAAGCACAGCTGTGCCCTGGTCTGGGGGAATCCTCACGTGTCCCCCATCAATCCTGTCTGTCAGCAAGTCTTTCCTGGAAATCTTCTTTTGCACTGTCTGTCAGATATTTTAAAAAATATGTGACTCAGTCTTTGTAAAACCAACTCATTGAGGCCAGTAGGGGGCAAAGAGTCCAAAGAAAAAAAAAATACCACAAGAAAGGGGATCAGACAGACAGAAAGACTGATAGATAGATAGATAGATAGATAGATAGATAGATAGATAGATAGATAGATAGATAGATAGATAGATAGATCATTAATTGTCCCATTTTGTTCTTTACAGAAGTTCACTAAATAGGTACTATAAAATAATAAATATATAACTATTTTAATAAGCAAATACATACAAGAATTGCTGAATAGAAAGAAAACTAAAAAAAAGACAATTTTGACTTGACTAAAGATAAAAAGAGCAGTCACAGTCACACATTATGCAGGTGTATTGCCGTTAGTGCAAAGGAGCCCCAGTAGCATATTTTTCACCTAAATAATAACTTGGCTGAAGGCACTCAGTGCTAGCAAGGATGTGCAGCATTGTTCATAATAGCGCTCAGTTTTGTTTTCATCCTCTCCTTCATTTTTACCTCCAGTAGGTGAAGCCAGGGCTATCTTAACAGCATTATAGGCCCCGGGGAAAAGCAGTGCACTGGAGCCCCTACCTACACAACCACTCAGCAAGTCACAATTTACATAGATTAGCATGGGGCCCCTATGCTCATAGGGCCCCCGGGCAGCTGCCAAGCATGCCCATATGTTAAGATGGCCCTGGGTGGAGCGTGAGTCCCATAACTGAGTCTGCCTTTTTCATCAGCTTCTTAATTCAGTGGACCTCTCTTCAAGAGATGTGGCCTGCCCAGCACACTACAGCAAAGAAAGTCGCAATGACCATCACAGAGTTGTAGAATATGTAAAGGATGTCACTACCCACATGGAAGTGTAGCAGGTCTCTAAAATACAAAGTTTAGTTATTTGAAGCTTCACTAAATTCTGATAATATTCATTATCTTGTATGTGTTCCTGTTATATTTTCCTACTCTGTTTATTGTGTTATGTTACGTCATCAGTGTTACTGTGAGGGGAGGTAAGCACGCTATTATTCTCTGTATAATAGAATTAATTTAATTATTTTAAAGTGCTTATGTTAAATGTTTTTATGTGTGGCAATAATGATAATATGATGTTCTCAGTGTATGGTTGTTGTTTTGAAAAGTTCTGAATGACTTTATATTCATTTGGGTTATGTGTTAATGTTAGCGTTCAATGGCCTTTCCACGTGTTTATTGTATTATTAGCAGAGCTTTTTTATGTTTTCTGTTTGAACATTACTGGTATGTTTGTTTATTTATTTATTTTTCCATTTGTATACTGAGCGGTGCATGAATTTGTACATTGTTGTAAATTAGCATTGCACCTAGTGTTCGTTGTGTTACTATGAAAGAAGGAGGTATTGTATCAGCAGAGCCTGAACAGTGATGTTTTTCTGTTTTCTGTTTTAACGTTTCAGTTCAGCCTATTAATAATAAACATCAAAATATAAAAGAAATCATTGTGGTTGCTTTGCTCCTTCATGGCGGATTGTATGACGTGATTTATTGCAAACCACAATGAAGAAGCTTTGGAGTTTAACCGGATATAAAGCCTGAGCACAGCAGTGTGGCGTATGAAATGTGCACTGGTTACAGAAGGAACACAGTCTCCTAAGAAAACAGAGCCCACTCTGCCCGTTCTTATAAGGTTTCCCTGTGTTACCAGTCCAGCCTCTGTGTTCTTCCCCCAAGTACATGTACTGTAACAGTGCACCACCTCCACATCAACTCCCTGAAGATTGACTGGGTATAGAGGCCCTTTGATGTAGTAAAATCTATATCCAGTTCCTTGGATTTGCTGATAACAAAATGAGGTATAAAACTATACATTAAATAAGCAGAACTAAAACTCTAGCTTCCCCACACAGGTCCAAACAGATCTTGCACACTTACAGTATCTGTCTGGTGAGCTGCTTGGAGTACTTATCCATCTAAAAAGCCTCTCAAACCCTCCTTTTATCCCCTTTCTTACCTTTCTTTTACTTTCTGTGGCCTCTCCTCCTGCTAGTCAAAATCTTGCCTCTTCTAATGCCAACAGCTACATTGTCACAAGGGTCTCTTACACTAAATATGAAGCTGCTTCTGGGCATATTCTGGAGATAACTTCATGAGTCAAAATCAGTCCCAGAAACCCTGAGTCCCAACTCCAACTTGAGGTGCCGGGCAACTGCCCATTCCAGTGGGAAGCAGGAGGCCATATATATCACAGAGAGACACTCCAGTGGTGTAGCTCGAGTTCGTGCTGCTCGGGGCTGGGTGGTGCTTCAATTTGCTGACCTCCAACATATCTGAATATGTTAACCTATTTAAATAGAAAATTAAAATGACGTATAGAGAAAAATTAAGATACAGTTTGCCTAGATTTATTCATATATAGAGAAACAGCAATCATTTATCACATAGCATCAACTAGACAACAATATAGTATAGATGCACTGATAAATCATGTCCTGATTATTAGTTTAATATAATTACTCTGCGAAAACCAGAACCAGTGATAGATAGATAGATAGATAGATAGATAGATAGATAGATAGATAGATAGATAGATAGATAGATAGATAGATAGATAGATAGATAGATAGATAGATAGATACTTTATTAATCCCAAGGGGAAATTCATAAGTGTAGTGCACAAGTGATAGGTGGGGATGTTTTCTGCACAAGAACGTATTCGGTTTGATAACAAAACAAAATTATAAATTGTAAATTAGTTGTTTATCTTCCTAGAAATTATTATCGGTGTAATGTTTGTGTTTTTTCTTTTTTGTTATTGCCTCATACATTTCAACTGCTGTGTCTGATGCCGTCACAGAAGGACAGTCTGAAAATTATTTTTGAAGCATTTGTGGATAAAAATCAGAGAATTTTACTTTTTTTATTCATGAGTGATATTTTTCCGAACCCTGCTGCTTACACACAAATTGTACTGAGCCTTTTGTTCAATAATGCCACCCACCAAAAATGTGGGTGCCCCTAGCTACGTCATTGAGACACTCTTCTGCCATCTATCACACTTAGCAAACAAACCAATGAAATAGTATTGTGGATGGGACATGACACCCGCTAGTAGTGGCAACCTTATATCATTGTCATAGACATAAGTGCTGCTAATGGCAGTGCACTTACCACCAGGGCATCTCATGCTTCAATTCCTTTCTTAAGCAATACTAAACTGCCTGCAGCTCAAGTCCCATCTGGGTCCCCATTCACAACTTTGGTCTAAGAGTTGGGGAACAAATGTGCAATTACTAAATACAATTCAAATGAAAGAAAATCCTTGAAAATCCCATAAACATTAATAGAAGGTTCAATTTGAAAATAACACAGCACACAAAAAAAAACAAGAAAAATGCATTGATTCTTCAAGCCCATAACATGAGTAAATAAGTAGATACCTTCCTACTATATATGCTTCACCCTTTAATTCATACCTTCCTATCAGAATATAGCATAGCCCCTGTCTTGTGGCTTCCTCCATGAACTAAAAACCACAATTTACAACTTACCAGCACTTACCTCTTTCTTAGCTGAGAACGTGACTGAGAAAAGAATTGATATTTGGAGGTAAGAGGGAGAACAAAAAGTACAAAAAGGTATCCATCCTCATTATTTATGCGCAGTGAGACAGAAATACATTCATCCTAACATTCATTTTCTTTCCTGTGAATCGAGTTTAAGGTTGCTGGGAACTAGAACATATCCTGTTCCTATAAGTGCACAATATATAATATGCAAGTTTAAAATGGGACACACTCAAACTTTCCCTACATTTATTTTTCAGAGTAAAAGCACAGCTTCTTGTCAGCCAGCATATTTGTGGCAATGCTCCTCTTTTGTCAGCCTTCAAACAAGCAGTGGATTTAAGAATCAATGCTTTTGTAATGCCACAATAGAAAATGGAAAAAAGTACACAAGGATTTTGAAATGAAAACCAGAAATCATTATTTAAGAAATACAAGCAGGGAGCAAAAGTCAAAATTCCCAGAAGGGATTTGAAATTCTTACAAATTATAATTCACTTTTTTGTCACAAATCCATACATTTTAAAATAGTAAATAGTTCACAGATCATGTTAATTAGAAGTAGCCTGATGATTGTTATGATGCAGCAATATAAAACAGTAAAATAGGGTGCTATAGCCTCAAAAATCACACAGGACTTCACTGATTCTAACCCCAAAATAGGCCTTGCCAAGACAGCCAAACCCCAAACTCCTCACATAGCTCACATAGATCCAAAATGAGGAACTGGTTTATCAAGTTTAAAATGTAGTTTAAATGTTCAGAAATGTCTTCCAAGGGAGAGGAATCCAACAAAGATTTGGCTTGAATGACAGGGCCAGCGAAGAATCATTATAAATGAAGGAATTTATTTTTTTATAAACAAAAAGAAGCACAAAAATAGGGTCAAGCAATGGAAAATACAAAATAATCCCAAAAGGGGATGTCTAAAAAGAACCCCAAGGCAAACTAGTATAGTCCATGATTCAGAAACAATTAAATAAATGCAATAAACCATAAGAAGCAATAGAAAGGTGCATTCCAAAACACTCAATGATACTCTTAAGTCAGGGGTCCCCAACTCCAATCCTGGAGGGCCGCAGTGGCTGCAGGTTTTCATTCTAACCCTTTTCTTAATTAGTGCACTGTTTTTGCTGCTAATTAACTTCTTTTGAATCAATTTCAATGACTGGTTTTTTAAAGATATTTTCCCCTGAATTTCTTCATTTTTCCTCTGAATTGCTTCATTTCTTTCCTTAAACAGAAATGAAATGTGAAGTGAGTAAGCCAACTACGACCAACTAAGTCAGGGCCTCAAACACCAACCAATTTCACACCAACCAGTTGCTTAATTAGGTGCGGATTCTTGTCGTTAATTAAACCCGTACTTTAATTTCATGGCTTGTTGCTGCTCTCATTATGCAAGGGCATACATTTCTGAAATTGTTGATTTTCTTTTTCCTAAGAGCACTGTTAAAATGTTTTGGGGACCTGAGCAGATCAACATCTTTGAGACCTTCATCTTTCTTTATTTTCAGATATTGTATGATGGACACACTTTGTTGGTCATGTTTTGGCTCATTTTATATCTCATTATTGTTTGGCAACTAATTAAGGAAAAAGAAACAATTAAGGGGTCTAATTCTTCGAGAGCAAGTTGATTAAAATGAATTAAAAAAAAGTTAATTATGAGCAAACAGGTCACTAATTAAGAAAAAGGGTTAGAATGAAAACCTGCAGCCACTGGGGCCCCCCAGGACCAGAGTTGGGGACCCCTGCTCTAAGTGAATCCATTTCGTCTACCAGAATATAAAGGTAGAAGGTAGAGAGAAGGGGTCCTTCAGAAGTGATCTCCCAACCTCTTGAGATTCCACCAGCAGAATACAAGAAACATGGCCAACAGCCAAATGCATACAACAGAAAACTATTATAAAGAAAACAATATTAACAAAAATGACATAAAAATATGAAGAAGAAGAATTCCAAAAATACCAACAAAAAGGGAAAATATGCATAAACCAGGAAACAAATCCTGGCTGTAACATAACAGTGACATCATGTGATGTGACTTCTGGTAACCACATGGTGGCAACGGGACCCAAGAACAACAATACTGTGGCCGTCAAAACACACACAAAATGGTGGCATCTGTGCAGAAAAACAATAAACAAAGTGATACAATAATGTAATAAAAATGATGATAAAAGCAAAAGTAAGGTATCATTTAAGTATCAGAATAAATTCAACACCTTTTAAAATATCCACATCATTCAAGCATGTAATTCGTATATTCAGTATGCTGAGACCCAACAGTATGAGACTAGTTTGCAGAGAGATAATGTAAAATTATAATTTTACTGATTCAAGCCGATATCTGTCTTGCCTGCTGCAGTATTTGATCTCGTCTCTGGACCATGTCAATTTAGAAGACTGAAAATCACTGCCCATGTCACATTTAGTGGCTGAGTGCCAACCTTCTAGCACAGTGATGCTTGCCCCTTTTTGTGACAGCAAATGGCATGCTGCCTGGCAAAGCCAGTGCTATAAGAAGGGTTCAGGTATGGTGAGTTCAGCCGCAATCCCAGCTGTTTTTTTCTTTTTTCCATTCTGTCATGGTTTATAAAACATGGAACATCAGACAGACGAGCTGCTCTTCTGTTTGTGAGGTACAAAATACCTTTATTTCTTACTCCTCATCACTTCATTATGTGCATTGTACTTCTGGGTAAGCATTCATTGATCGTCAGATCTCTTGTACACAGAGCCCACCACTATGACTAAAGACAAAATCTCACTTTATCTGAATGAGTCATGGACTACTTGGAGTGAGTTGCTGGGCAAGTCACGTTATGTCACTCAAGGGAGTGCCCCGCAAATGCATCTGACATGCTAAGATTATGTAAATAAAGGCTAAGACCGAAAATCACTGCAAAAGTCGTTTAATGTGACGTCAGTTCTAATCTTAACCACTTTTTAGAATGAAGCAAGTTTCTGAGGTAACACAATGCTGTTTTTTCTATTGTTCTTTTAAGTTCATGCTTAACCCACAAAAATAGACTCATATTCTGGGGTACAAGTATCTATTTAGTAAATGCCTTAAGATATTGTTTCCTGCAACCACTATCAGTTTTAAATTTAATGAAGTTTGAGCAATCGACTGTGGACCAAGGAGCTGCAGTAGCCGTTTTGCTTCAGTGGTCCCTTTCAGAAAACTGGGAAAACCTTCTGACTTTACTACTACTACTGCTGCTACTAGTACTACTACTACTACTCATAATAATAATAATAATAATAATAATAATAATAATACCTTGTATGTATATGGCACCTTTTTTATGCTTACGGCACTTCACAGAGTCTTAACAAGTGGGCATTAGCTCTTTTTTTTTTTAACATCAAGGTATATTTAATATTTGGATACAGATAATATCCTTATAGAACACCAAGAACAGACAAATTCATGATATACAAAGTATTAAATAGAACAAAAGACAATAAACCAGAGTAAAATACTGAATACAATATGAAAACAAAACCCTAAACATATAACACACACACACAAATTGTTCTGAGGATCTGGAGAGAGGGATAAACTGAAAGAAGGTTGTTAAATGTCTTCCTAAATAAACGGGTTTTAAGTTGCTTTTTAAAAGAATTTATTTAGAGAGGTCATTACAAAGTCTGGGTGCTATGGAGCTGAAGGCTCAGTCATCCACAGAGTGCAGGTTAGTTTGGGCACAAGAAGATTGCAAGACACGGTAGACCTTAGTGGGTGAACAAGAGCATTGTGATGGAGGAGGTCATTGATGTAGTTCAGTGCAAGCTTTGTAGGTAATTAATGAATTTTGTGGAGCCGAAGCAGGATGGGAGTAATATGCTCAATGTTGCGGGTCTGTGTTAGGACTCCTGCAGCAGAGGTTTGAATCAGCTTGAGCTTTGATAGAAGGTTAGAAGGGAGCTACAGTAGTCGATGCAGGATGTGATAAAAGCATTCTCAGTGTTAGAAAAGGAGAGGAATGGGCCAGCATGTGATATGTTACAGAGATAGAAGTTACAATGTTTCATAATGTGGTTTATGATCATCATACACTAAGAGTAGTTTTATATAATTATTGTGGAATGTCTGTGTGTGTATTAGATTTTTGTCCCAATCATACGCATTTATGAAAATAATGTCATGGAATGGCTTGACCATGTATACCGTGTGCAATTACTTTAGACAATGCAATGAAATAAACAAGGCAGCCACCAGAAGAACTATACACAGAAGGTGTAAACTCAGAATCAAATTAGGGACTAAGGTCTAAAAGCAGAAGCATTGCTTGTTGTACCATGGTGTAGTTGCAAAGCTTTAACTAAATATCTTACAATTGAATTAATAAAATTTTACTTTTCATACACAAAATGTAACTAAACACTTATCAATTACCCTTCTGATGAATTTGTATTCCATCAGCATTTTGGGTTCTTTTGTTCATCTTTTTTATTGTTTTATAATTACGCTGAATGACTTAATGGGATGCTGTATGAGGAGTGCAGTATATATTTGTTTACATGAGAGTGTAAGTGATTCTCACTCGGAGTCTTTCTGACTCTGCCAGCTGCCTTGGCTTTTCAAACATGTAATTTTCCCGGCTTTTATTGAGTGATCTTCTTCTCAGTCAGTGAGTAGTTTTGTTTTTGGCTTGAAGCTCACTTGTCAACTAGGATGTGGGTTCTTTGATCCCCCTCCTTACACTGTCACATGATCAGTCCTTTGTTGGAAATTACTTCAAAAGCCCTGAGGTGGTTATAAGATGCTTCCACCTGTACTCAAGAAATGGTCAAGCCCAGGCATCATTTTTCACAAATGCGAATGACTGTGGGTTTTCGGGAACTCATAAAAGTCTAGACACCAGATTTTGATCAATTTAAATCTTAATTATGGTAGCTACAAAAACATGTTTTACTTCAGTGACTTCAATAGCCACGGCTCAGCATCTCAAGAGAACAAATAAGCCTAACAGTCAATCTCTCACGGTAGTCCTGGGATTTAGTAAACTTTAATCAATAATGCCTTGTCAGTCTCCAGCTACTCAGGGGTTTGTGATCCTCCTCTGACATTTCAAGACAAAGGTGAATAATGGTCGTAAAGAAGAAGTCCTCAGAGTTTCAAGATAAAAAACACTCTAATGAGGAACAATAGATCTTTCTAAAGGAGTTTGTGTAATTTTAGAAAAGCTCATTTTTGTTCCTTCTCTAGTTTGGCTGATTTATGTGTCTGTGCTGTGCTGGCTGGATACCACTTAAGTGGTATCCAGTCTGTTATTTCTAACAGAATTTATTTGCTTGCCCAAAAAGATGATCCAGGCATTACCATCAGTGTGTCCCAATGCTGATAAAGGATGAGCAGCCTAAGCAGGCCATTGGCCACTTTTCTAGTTCACTTTCTTCTCTTTAGTGTGGGTCTCAGTCACATGTATTAGGGCTAATGCCCACTTGGTAGCTCCTGGTTCCGATTATTGGTTTGACAGTCATCTCCTCTTTGCTTTTTCTGTGCTGGTTTTCTCTTCTTAGACTTCAGTCCGTGCCACAACCCACAGTAATGTCCCCTCTCGGCCCCTCTCTGCTGGTTTAACGGCCATTTTATGAGTTAACATAGAGGGTACACTGGTCCCTCAAACTTTGGGAGTTTTACATCTGGATGATCTTTTTGAAACTGACATGCTTTAGTCATATTTTATGATATACAAGAGGGATGATGAACAAGTGTAACCCCAGGTCCAAGGGATTATAGTAAAGTTTACTGAAACTTAATTCCCAAAGCATTTTCTATAAAATCCCACACATGCTCACTTAGAATCTATAGATAATATAAAATATAAAGTAGGCATCAGTTTTAACATTTTAAGAAAACACTAAATTAATTTAGCTTCAAGACATAAAAAATGTCTGCACAGGACAGTCTGTGGAAGGACCCTTCATATACACACACACACACAATGAGCCAATATCCCAGCAACTTAACATATTTCCCCTTGGGATTAATAAAGTATCTATCTATCTATCTATCTATCTATCTATCTATCTATCTATCTATCTATCTATCTATCTATCTATCTATCTATCTATCTATCTATCTATCTATCTATCTATCTATACATCCCTGAGAAGGTGAAGGAGAAAAACCATACAGAGAACAACCAGGATGCAGAATTCAGACCCAAGGCCTGGTGGTTAAGCCACCATATCAATTTTGTTATTATAAATAGCACTTTCATTAACAGACTCAGAGAGCTGCAGAGACCCACAGTAGAGATCTACAGTTAACTGTACTGGCTCCCTTTCTGTTCACTCTGTACACCTCAGACTTTAGCAATCATCTCATATGCAGAGATTTTCTGATAATAAAAGTTGGATGTATCAGCTGTGGCCAGGAGAATGAATACAGGACACTTGTGAAGGACTTTGTTTGAACATGTTGAATGGTGCAGATTAAACCATCTGCACTTCAGCATCAATGAGACAAAGGAGATAATCAAAGACTTCACGAGGGTCAAGTGACAACTAATGAATAGGATGAGTACCATTAAAGAGGCTGTATACAATGGTCAGAGTCACCTTGTTTTCCTGAGAAGGCTAAGGTCATTTCATGCATGCAGGCCACTCTTCCATGTATTCTACCAGTTTTCCTAAGTGGTAGTGTGCTAGGGAAATGACATTAGTGCAGGTGATGCCAACAAACAAAACCAACTGATTAAAAAGGTTAGTTCAATTTTGGGAGACAGGCTGGACTCATTGGAGGAAGTGGTCACTTTGGAGCTGCTTACTATCCTCGACAATGGCTCTCACACCTGAATGAGGGTTTGGTTAAACAGAAGAGCACATTTAGTAAAAGACTGAGACAACTGGGTTTTTCCAAGCAGCGCTATGCGAGATTATTTCTACTCTCATCCATCAAGCTGTATAATAAATCACCCCTCAGTTGGGCACATGTTGTTCCCCGTATGCTGAATGATACTGAGCTGGTCTAACAGAAATCTTAATAATGAATGACGCTGTGCCCAATATACTGTGACAATGACTGACATACTATGTTGTAAAAATGTAACCTATAAGTTTGTGCATTGACTAGAACATACGTTAGGACTACTGTACACTTGGTGTATTTACTTATAGATTCTTGTTATATGTGTATTTGTACCTTGTTACCATACCTTTTGCATATCATCATGCGTGTGCACTTGGGAGACAGCTTAGGGGCTTTTGTGATGGTAATTACCATCTGAATCAGGTGGTTAGCATTGATTTTTCTGTTCTTCACCCTACAGAACAGAGATGCCACTGATGGCACTTCCATTGTCTGCCCTTTTGGACTCACCCCTTCCTGCCTGAAATCCATATAACATGACGTTTGGCCATTTTCTGTTAGTTCTTCATTTGACTCACATCTGAAAAGTCGTTGCTTCTGTGTTAGGAAAAAGACCAACTTGTTTCAATTTGTTTTACTTTATATGGGGTCCCGGATGTGCCCCAAACCTTTTCCTGTGATGTTTCTCTTTTTTTACAATGTATATTTGTGCATTTTCATAAGCTGCTGAAAAACTGCAATTTCCATAATAAAGTTTCTAATGTCATCATAGAGCTTACACACCCACACTATCTATCTATCTATCTATCTATCTATCTATCTATCTATCTATCTATCTATCTATCTATCAGAACAGTTAAAATGAAATATAAAGTAAATACAATGAAATAAACATGTTATTGACAAAAGTAAAAGTCTGCGATACCAACCTGGTTCCATATATTGTCATCACATTGAAGTAATTTATGTGCAGATCAGGCACTCCTGGTAGCCACCAGTGCTGTCTCCAGTGTCTCTCACTCTTTGGAGAACATCTTTCTTCCTCTGTACTTTCCAGGCTGGCAGGTGTCGGCATAGAAGATGAGGGTCCCTTATAAGTGTTGGAATGGTATTAAGGCTCTTCTGCGCCATTTATGAAACAGAGAGTTAAAACAGGGTTGTTACTCCTCAAATTTTGGGCTCTGCCCCTTTCTGTGCTCTCTCAAACCCAATCCTTATAACAATGGCACAATAATCACAGTCCTGACAATATCTAACAAAACAGTCAGTGTTAATAATTCTTTTCTATATATTTCCATATACCAAGAAAATAGTTCATTATTTTAGAACCAACTGATTTTATCTCTCTTCTATATTATATGGATAAAGGTGCCCTGAATATATCATGCCTGCCTGCCTGCCTGGCTATATCCTATATTTTGTAAAGGAAAAAGTTAAAAGTTATCTCCAATTCTGAAAAGTAAAGAAGATTAAAAGCACAATACTTCAGCTGTATAGCCTTCATCCAGTGTGACTATATTTTATATTTTAGCTTACAGAAAATGGACCCCAGTACTCTATAGTGATAACTATTCAAATCCTTAATTTATTTTAGGTAACGCTTTTCCTAGTGAACTGTATTACAAATCGGTTGCCAAGATGATATATATGATAAACAAAAGGCTTATCTACAATTCAAACATGCAGCCTTTATTGTATGTACAGTAGCCTGTCCTTCAAAAGAAAAAAAAAAGCCGAGCTCTGCCAAGTGTACTTGGATTACCGTTGTCACAGCTACCGTTTACCTAAAGGAGACCAACAAAGCACTTTTGAACATCTCTACCATGGCCCACCCACTGTCACCCTTCATCCTGTCTTTCCATGACAATGAACTGTATCAATTTATGAGTTGCCCCGCTGAATTACACAGCAGGAAATAAAAATAAACTAAAGTAAAGTCAATAAAACAGAAAACCCAAATACAGCTGCTACAAAAAGTCATAAATTCCAAAAACAAAATGGTACAAATTACTGCAATAGGTACTTGATGAGGCCTTTCTCTTTTTCATTGAGACCTCCTTCACAAAAAAGTCAAGCCGCCAGTAACTAATTTTTTTTTTGTTTTAATATATATCAACTCCTTTTTATTGTCTTACACAAGTATATTTAGTAACATTAAAGAAACAGAAATACGTCAAACAGGCTTTAAAAATATGAGGGTAGTCAGATTAAAACTTATTAAGAGAGATACCAGTAATCAAAGGCATTTTACTCTCAGTATAATTCCTGTGAACAGTAATACGCTTGTTATCACAGTTACAAAACTTTTTGTTTTGACTTGATTGTGCAACGTCTCCCCTCTAGCTAACTGACTTGCTTCCTTATTGGCATAGCATGCCCTGTAAAGGTAACCTTTCAAATGGCAGAACTGGTGGAAGTCGAATAGGGCTAGGAAAGGGTAGGTGTGGCATTTCTTCAAATCCTCAGTTTAGCAGAGCAGCCTTTACAAACCATGAGGCAGAGTGGGGGCATTTTTGTGTAAAAGAACTCATTGTTTGTTTGGCAGTCACAAACTCAAAGCAAATCAAAGTAATACTAGCTGGTTATATGGGCCTTTTGAAGCATGTCAGCAATATGGACTATATCATTAACATAAAAATTTGCATACAGTATATGATGTTACCAGCACTGGCTTGGACCATGAATTTGTTAGGTGTTGGAAAGGCACCATGCTTCCATTGTTTTATATTGTGTGAACTCTGATTCATAATGGTATAGTCATGTTTCATCCGCCATTATACGGCACTTGAAAAATATCCATCTATCCATTATCCAACCCACTATATCCTAACTACAGGGTCACGGGGTTCTGCTGGAGCCAATCCTAGCCAACGCAGAGCGCAAGGCAGGGAACAAACCCCGGGCAGGGCGCCAGCCCACACACACTAGGGACAATTTAGGATTGCCAATGCACCTAACCTGCATGTCTTTGGACTGTGGGAGGAAACCAGAGTACCCGGAGAAAACTCACACAGACAAGGGGAGAACATGCAAACTCCACACAGGGAGGACCCAGGAAGCGAACCAAGGTCTCCTTACTGCGAGGCAGCAGCGCTACCACTGTGCCACCATGCCACCCTTGAAAGATATCTCTGAGTCTAAATATATTTGCTTGGGATTCTCCTACATTTACTTATTTGTCTGACACCTGTATCCAAGGTGACTTATGGCATTTATGATAAATAAATGTAACAAGAAATTGGTTACATTTCTTTTGGTTTTCTCATTGGTTCACAGGTGGATCAAGTGACCTGAGCATGGTCACACAATATCAGAAGTGGGATTTGAACCCACCTCAGGGTTTGAAGTCCAAAGCCTTAACCACCACATCACACTGACTGCGTAAGTCAATTAGCTATACAGATTCTAAATTTTGAGGGACAACATTCTGGGCACCTAACATATATTTTAATTGCTCCTAGAGAATCCCTAAAATGTTTGTTAACTCCCACACCAAAATCTCTTTGATTCTCTATTATGACTCACTCCTCAGTGGCAGCATCTTCTTTTGTCATTGATGAAGAAGGGCAGTGAGACCATGGAACACTTTAAAAATATATTCTGTAATGGTTGGATTCTTGACTGTAACATACATTATGAATGGATCCAGTCAGTGTAAATGTCAACTAAAGGCCATATCACATTTTCCTGTCACTTTCAGTCACACACTTCATTTACATAATTTTAGCTGGTTTGGGTCAGTCACCTAGTCAAGCATACTCAGGAACACAGTCTAACCAGTCTGCATGGTGACCCCTTAAAATTCAAGTCATAGGGATAGCCTTGTGTGCATGAAAGAGCCTGCAACCAATCAGTGCTCACCCAAAAGTGCAATGCATATAATTTACCATAGAATACTCCCTTTCAGGTACGGGCTCAAAAATATTTTGATCACAGCTCTTATGAAGCATATATAAAAGCATATATAAAAATATGTCAAATGAGGTCAGGTTGGGGGGCATGCTCTGGTACAGCATGTTGCCGCACTCACCACACAATGGAACAGGTAGGGATCAGGCACATGGTCCCGTCCCAAACTCCAGAAATGACCATCTAGCTCCTGCAGGCAGGTGTTACGTGGGCATCTCCTTGGCCTGGTCCAGCCTCACAGGTCTGCAACAATGAGGATCCTGAAAGCCGAATCACCTTGGGGAAACATGCCACATGGCCATACTGCCATAACTGATGCTCCCTCACAATGCAGGTAAGATGCCTCATTCAGGACTCCATGAGCAACCGCTCATTTGGCACAAAGTCAAACAAGTGGTACCCAAGGATTCTCCTAAGAGACATAGTACCGAAGGAGTCCAGTCTTTATCTTTGGTCACTGGATAGCGTCCATGTCTCACAACCATATAGCTAAACAGGAAGGTCCAGGACTCTAAAGACTTGGACCTTTGACCTTTTCCAAATATATTGGGAAGCCACACAACCCTTTCCAGCAATGTCATGACACCCCATGCTCTCCCAATCTGTCTACTGACTTCATAGGAAGAGTCACCAGAGACATGAATGTCCCTGCTGAGGTTAGTAAATCTCATGACAAGGTTGAAACTCTCTCTGCAGACAGACACATTGTTGATGGCTGTGCCAAAGAGGTAATTCAAGGCCGGGATCTTGGTTTTTATTGAGGACACTCACAACCCAAGATGCTCAGACTCCTCGCTCAGTCTCTTAAGAGCCCTGATCAGAGCCTCCAATGACTCTGCGAAAATCACAGTATCGTCAGCAAAGTCAAGATCAATGAATCTTTCCTCACTAACATATGCCCCACAGCCGCTGGACCCTATGACTCTGGCTACCCCGAGAATCAACTGGGAAAAACACACAGGTTCTGCCTTTGCTCTTCACAGCACTCACAGTACCAGTGTACAGGCTGGCCATGATATCCAGCAACTTTGAGGGGATCCTGCAAAGTCTCAGGATGTCCCACAGGGCAGCTTGATCAACTTTTGTTTTACGAAAATTGACAAAGGCTGCAAAGAAACTCTACCAACATTTGCGACTGCACTCCATTAGAGCCCAAAGTGCCAGGATGTGTTTCACAGTAATACAACACGAAAAGACAGTTTCCCCCTCGGGGATTAATTTATTGAACCAAAGTTTGGAAATAGGGCAGCACAGTGGTTGGCTCTGCTGCCTCATTGCTCCAACATTTTGGGTTTGAAGCCTGGTCTGTATGAAGTTTGTTCCGGATTTGCTCTCTTATCCTAAAGAAAAGTGTTCTGAAACAACTGGCTTTCTAGACTGGTTCCAAACTTATGTGTGTGAATGAGCCCTATGTGCAATGGCCTGGCATTTCATCCAGGGTTGGTTCTTTGTTTAGCAACAAATGTTGTGGGTTGGGCACAAAAGCCCTGCAAACCTGAAATAGATAAAAATGGGTTTGAGAAAATTACATTATTGCATTAGCATGTAAACATGGTTTGGTTTATTTGAAATATGTGTTGAGATGGACTGACACTTTGTTTCCTTTCTTGTGAGTAGTGCTGCCGGGATAGGATGACTTCTGAACTGAACCGAGAGTGTGTGAGAAGTTTTATCTTTTGCTAGTGATTGTGTAGCATTGTGTGCAACAATCGAATGGGAAGTGCACTACGGTACATTTTAAAATAATTGGATTATCGTTTTCTATTTAGACTGTCACTTGTTCAAATCATTTATAGACATAGTCTTAAATCTAATTTAGGAGTTGATTTACAGAAAGATTTCCAAAAATCAAAACTGACATACTCTCAATATTCCAAACATTTGTGGAAGCACTCCAAATTTTGGTCAGATGCATCCTGTTTGCTTTAATTTTCTTTGAAATGTATCTAGATCTTGATTGGAACCCACCTGTAGTAAAATCAATTGATTGGACACCATTTAGAAAAGCACAATTCGCACTGCATGTCAGGATAAAACCCAAGCCGTGAAGTCCAAGGAACTCTCTGCAGACCTCTGTAACAAACTATGGTGAGACATAGATCAAGCAAAGGATATAAAACCATTTCTAAGGCTTTTACTGTTCCCAGGAGCAGTGTGACTTCAATAATTCTGAAATATTTGGAATCATCAGGACTTTCCCTAGTGTTGGCTGTCTGGTCAAACTGAGCAACTGGGCAAGATGACCAAGAACCCAATGGGCATTCCAACAGAGATTAAAAAGTCCTCTGCTAAGATGTGTGAACAGTTGGAAGGATGATCATCTCAGCAGCATTCCATCAATCAGGCATACTGGCATAGTTTGCCAAATGGTATTTGAAATACTCTAAAAGCACGAGAGAAAAGAATTGTAGGTTTGAGGAGACGTAAATTGAACTCTTTGACCAGAACTCCAAGCACTATGTCTGGCAAAGACCAGCCACTGCTCATCACCTGCCTAATATCATCCCTGTGGTTTGGCATTGTAGTGGCAGTGTCAAGCTATGGGGTGCTTCTCAGAAGCAGGACCATGAAGACTGGTTAGGACTGAAGAAGGATGAATGCAATCCAATACAGAGTGGTTCTTAAGAAAAACTGCTCCAGGGTGCATGCAACCACAGACTGGGAAGACAGTTCACCTTTAAGCACAATAATGACCTGAAGCATACAAGACAATGATTTTGGGACAAGATCCTTATTGCTCTTGAGTGGCCCAGCCAAAGCAAAAACTTAAATCCTACAGAAACACTATGAGGAGACCTAAAGATGGCAATTTAACAACAGCAACATTTATTTATATAGCACGTTTTCATACAAATGATGTAGCTGAAAGTGATTTTCAAGTTGAAGAAAGAAAAAAGAAAAATATAAAAATAAGATTAGGCAATGCTAAGTAACAATAATAAAGTAAGGTCCGATGGTCAGGAGGACAAAAAAAAAAAACAAAATCTGCAGAGGTAATGAGGCTATGAGACTGCGCAGCCCCTACTAGGCATTCTACCTAATATAAATGATCTCAATCAGTCCTCATGATTTTTAGGCTTTACGTGGAAGAATTAGATGATTATGGACATCTGGCCTTCAATCCATCAGTGTAGGGACCTCATGGTGCCTTGATCAGGTGGTGGTGGTAGTGGTGCAGCTTGCCACCACACCAAGATAGAAAAAGAACAGCAGAGAAAGTAGGGGTTAGTATGAATTGTGGAGCATTGATAAAAATGAAAATTCAATGCATACATAGAATATGAGGGTTACACTAAAATGAAGATATGAGAAAGCCAAGTTAAAATAATGTTTTTTTGCACTTTTTAAAGTGCTCCCCCGTATTAGACTATGTGGAGGACTGTCGGCTTCGTGCTCCAGCCCTCACCCCCAGGCCACCAGGAGGAGCTCTCCTGACAGCAGGATCGTGCCCCGAGTTCCAGCAGGGCCTTATTGACTATGTAATGTTTTTACACAGCCCTGCTGGATACCTTGGGGGCCACCAGGAGTCGCTGTGGGAGGGCTTATGGGCTCTTTTGTGCCTTATGACCCGGGAGTACGTCACGGTCATGTGACGGGAAGGAACGACGTGCTCCCGGGTTGAAGTAAAAGACTGATTGCCCTGACCCGGAAGGAATAAGGAACTGTGGACTGTTGGGACAGAAACACCTTGGGGTCAGGGCCTATGAAAGGGCGGTGCCTCACTCTAGACGACGAGCTGTGCTGGGAGGGAGAGGAGCAAAGTGTCTGGGCGTGGAGGAGTGATTAGTGTACTGTGTGGGAATTAGCTTATGAGTAGTGTGGAAGGTGCTTGGTGCACTGTGAACCAAAATAAAGAGTCTTGGACTTTTACCTGGTGTCTGGAGTTGTACCTGAGGGTTCAAGGGAGCACTAGCCCCCCCTACTGCCACAACTGTGTGAAAAGGAACAGACTCAACACATGCAAAAAGGTTTGGGGCAGCCACCCATATAATATTCCTGGCTGCAAATGGTTTTTTCAAATGCTACAGAGCTATTGACAGTACTGAGTCCAACATAGAACCGACGAGGGTTGGGAAAGATGGCAGCTTTAAGGGATCAGACCAGAAGTGATGTAGGGTAACTGGAAGTGATGTCCTTCTGACATCACTCTGTACGCCGGAACCAGAAGTGACGTTCTTCTGGGCGTCGGAACTGGAAGTGACATTCTTTTCGGTACCGGAACCGTAAGTGTCATCACTGACTCAGACAGGTTTTCCCACGGCTGGTCTGTAGAGATAACACGAGAAGGTTTAGTGCACCCCGCCCGCCACTGGCCTGTCGTGGAATTACCTTTGCTCTGTCCACACAACGTCCATCTACTCACACGTGTGTGACAACTGGCAAATTTAGTGAATTTAGTTTAGTGATGCTTTCTTTTTAATCAAAAGGATCTTGAGAAATACTGCCTAAATCCAGGTGTGACTTATCCAAGAAGACTTGAAGCTGTAATTGTTGCCAAAGGAGCTTCTACAAAGTACTGACTTATGTGTCTGAATACTTATTTGAATGAAATATTTCAGATTTTGATTTTTAATAAATTTGCAAAGCTTTCTGAAAACATGTTTTTACTTTGTCATTATGAGTCAAGTGTAGAATGATGTGCAAAAATCTCATAAAATCTCTTCACGATAATAAAGTGTGCATAAAATGAAGGGGCCAGAATACTTTCTAAATCCACTGTATACAGACAGATAACACTTTATTTGTCCCAAGGGGGACATTTAGCTTTTATAAAAGCTCAATTAATAAATACATATTATACAAACAATAATGCCCCCTTCAAATACACACCACAATAAATAAAAAGGAAGAAAAATGTCTGATTTGGCCAAAGATAAAAAGAGCAGTAACAGTGAGGCATTATGCAAGTGTATTGCCATTGGTGTGAAGGAGCTGCAGTAGTGTTTCTTGACACACTTCTGTTGAATAATTCATTTTCTGAAAGTCCTCAGTGCTAGTGTGTTAGTGAGGGGATGTTCAGCATTGTTCATAATGGCAATCAGTTTTGTTTTAATTATTTCCTTCCCTTCTACCTCCAGAGGGTCCACAGTGCATCACATAACTGAACCTACCCCCAAGTACTTTTGGAGTGCACCATTTCAACATCCACTCCTTGAATAGTGACCAGACATAGATGCTATTTGGTGCGATTAAAGTCAATAACCAGTTTCTTAGTTTTGCTGATGATAAGATACAGACAATTCTCTTTGCACCAAAAAACAAAGTTGTCCACCTGACTCATATACTGTAGTCTGTCTCATCCTCCTCCTCAATACACCCTATTAGTGCCGAATCATCTGAGAATTTCTGCAAGTAACATGACCTGGTATCGTCTGCACAGATAAGAATTTTACAGCACAGGATGCAATAAAGCTGGTAACTTAAGAACTGACTCAGTTCCTGTTTGTAGCCTTACCAGTTGTCTCCTCATTCGGTAATCAGTTATGGACAGTCCATACTGATGGTTAAAGGCAAGAGTTGTTGATGCAGTAGGGGTGTTGTGGGAGGACTGGTCATTGGAACAAGGTGGTAGTGGATGGAGGAAAAATCTATTAAAAAATTAATTCAGGGCGTTAGATTTGTCCACACTTCCCTCTGAACCCTGGATTGTTTGTATCCTGTAATGATGATGAGTTTATTCAAAACATCTGTGGTATACCAAGTGAATTTGTTTTCTATGTCAGTGCTATAAGCTTTATTCAGCCTTTTCTTTAATATTCTCTGTATCCTCCTTAGAATCTCTTTGTTGTCAGATTTGAATATCTCTCTTCTTCTCATTCAGAAGACTTTTTAACTCCTTAGTAATCCAGGGCTTGTTATAAGGGTAGCTGCAAACTATTTTTGTTTGTACAATAGCGTTGTCATATCAGTTAATATAGTCATTCAGTGCCATTTTAGCCATTTCAGCCTCCAGGCTTCATTTTCTCACTATTCTGGTGGTAACACATCACTTTCTAATAACAGGGTTGTAAGTAGGAGTAAGATGGATCACATTGAGGCCAGATCTGCCTATAGGTACCTCAGGTTTACACCTAAAAGCATTTTTAACATTTGAATAAAACAAGTCCAGCTTGTTGTGTCCTCAAGTGCAACATGACATATGTTGGTTGAAGTCAAAAACACGCAAGAGCCAATCACAGGATGAGTACGCTCACTCATACAGGCACAAATTAGAGTTGATAGCAACTCAACCTGCTGTGGTATGGCAGGTCTGCGGCTCCAAAAAAAGTGGCAGTTTTAAATAAATAAATAATTGGACACACTTGTTTTGTCCAATTGTCTGAGAAGACAGCATGTCTCTGGGTTGGTGGAAGGTGGTCAGCCGACCATGCGTTGCCTTGCCAGCACTTGCAGATCGTCTGATTGTCTCATTATCAACCTGGGTTAGCAATCCGACAATCGCACCTAAACCCGCTCCCCGGGGCCTAAAAGGTGAGAGCTGGTAAGGAAAGGAGAAACAGACATCAAAGTGGAGGTTAAAGGAAGGAAAAAGAAAGAGGCAGGAAGACAGGAGAGAGAGTCGGTGCAAGTGTGAGCAAGAGGGAAAGAGAGAACCAGGACAGGGAGTGAGTGGCCACTGCTCAGGTGGCTTTCGTAGAGGATCACTCCAGCTGAGCGACTTGGGAGCTGGAGTGACCAGGTGGTGGCAGACAGCTCGCTACAGAAGTCAAGGAAGGCAGGGGGAGTCAACGAGGCTTGGATGGGGAGCCTTTGGGGACTCTAGCCTTGGGTTCAGAGTGGGCACTTTGCTACAGCAATGGGGTGGCAGGGACCCAGAACCATAAAAAGATGGTAGTCGCCAGTTGGTTAGCTGTCTTCTCGGCTGCAAGGTCCTGGCAGGATAAGCTGAGGAGACGGCCGTTTTAAAGGAGTGCACCTGGGCTCATGTTTTTTTAAGGATAGTTTCCTGTCGTGCTTTAACCTCATTTTTAATGGACTAATTTATTTGAATTTTAACCTCTACAGTTCACTTTTTATTGGGTTATTTATTTATTACGGATTTTGCACAGCACTTTTGAATATTATTTGGATTTGTTTCTTTTAATAAAACCACTGAGCACTGTTTGCTCGGCTCATCTCTTGGAAAAATTATCTGCGGAGGCAGGTTCAGGAGGCTCTGAGTGGGACCTGGTAGCTTGGGGCTGACCCACACCATCACACCATTGGCCTGTAGGAGAAAACCAGAGTGCACCAAAGTGAGAGCATACAAACCCTGCACAGACATGAACCAGGCTGAGTTTTTGATAAAGTCACTTTGTGCAGAGAGGTAGCAATACCACTTTGCCACCATGTCGCCCAAGGCCTGGCACTTTTAATTATTTCAACCATGTAACAGTCACATAGGTGTGTCATTAATACAATTACTAAAAAGGTTATTTCATTGTTAAGCAAAACCATTTTTTATAAGAAATGACTGGAGTTACTGGCTGGATGAAAAAATAAGCATATGGCACCATCAACTTTTCATGAACCTTGAGGTTAACATCTTTCTTTCATTTCCTTTTACAATCTTTGCATTCTATTTTGAAAAATACATAAATGATAGAAATATTTCTGTTTAACTATGAGTATTCACTAATGTCTTCCTTAATTAAAAAATAATAGAAATAATTCAGTGGAAATTATTGACCAAAAATGTTTTTTCAAACAAGTTCTTTTCATGGCTTAGTCAGGGTTCCTCCCCTGGCTGGTATCAAATTCATGATTTATGTTGTATTTATTCATTTTTTGTTCTTTTGTTGTATTAAGTTAATTTGTGTTTAATTGCCATTGTTTGTGTTTAAGTTTCAATGCCTTGGCTATGTTCCAAGTGTTTTGTTTGTGGTCCCCAAGGCAGCAGGGCCACCTGCCAATCACCGCCAGGAACTGCCCTCCATCGTATAAATCATCGGAGGGTCTCCCACAGTTACTGGTGGTTGATTTTGAATGTGCTAGGGAGTTTTAGTTAAATGTTTAACACTGCGCCTTGTGCTTATTGTGATTTATTGGATTTTTAGACTTTCTGCTCTGTTGTTTGACTTTGCCTTGGAAATTCTGTTTTTGGACTTTGTTTTCTTGGATTGCATTGCATTTTTAGGCAACTTCATTTTGCTATTGTGGTCTTTTGAACTTCACCTTATTATACAGTATTTTTGTGAAGAATAAAACATTTTTTATTTTTATGAAGTTTGCCCGTTTATCTAGCCAGGGTTTGGTGGTCTCTCCCCATTGAATGGCGATTGCTGGAAGTGCTTTGGCAAATTTTTTGGATTCACGTGCTTAGGGACTCTAGTTCATCACACTTCTCTACTGATTAAACAGGCTTTTCAGTATCAGTAAGTACATGTTACTATGTCACAGGCTATTAGATTTGAAAAACAGCCAAAGGAAGAATTTTTTTTTTAGAATGAACAAAACACAAAATTTAGTTGAAGTTAAAACATGATGTGAGTTTAAAATTTTTTTACACTGTTGACTTCTCATAGTTTATTCATTTATTTATTTAACTCACAGTTTTGAGTTATGGGGAACCTTGCTTCTAGTCCAGCAGCATCAGACACAAGGCAGAAACCAAGCCTGTGACACCGGTCCACCATAACATGGTATGCTTAAACACACTGGAAAGTTTAGAGTCTTTTAAATTGTGAGTGTAAATGGAACTGATCAAAAAATCAATACGTGCTTTTAAGTATGCCGAAGCACCGCGATAAAGCGGCATTTTGTTGAGGAGCGTCAGTATCTTTTAAGCAAACAGCCTCTGTGCAAACAGCACCTCTGCTCACACCCCTTTCGTCAGGCGCAGAGAATGTCAGAGAGAGAGAGAGAGAGAAAAGCAAACAATCAAGCACCGCGTGGGAAGCATATCTTATATCATTGAGGAGTTTTAGTTAATATGTAATACATGCTCTGAGCCATCCACCAATAGCATCCCTTGTATGAAATCAACTGGGCAAACAAACTGAGGAAGCATGTACCATAAATTAAAAGACCCATTGTCCGCAGAAATCCGCGAACCAGCGATAAAGCCATGATATATATTTAGATATGCTTACATTTAAAATCCGCGATAGAGTGAAGCTGCGCAAGTCGAAACGCGATATAGCGAGGGATTACTGTAATGGCAAAATCACTAATGTTAAATTAATACTAATGATATCTATAAATTTATATATATATATATCTATATATATACAATATATATATATTGTATATATATATAGTCACCCACGTGCGACTAGGAGCGAGCTGAAGGGACCGAGTGAAGGTAATTACCCGCCAGGCCAGGGGGTGGCGGGGTGCTCTAAACCTTTGTCTGATATTTCTGCAGATCAAATACGAGAAAACCTACCTGACCTGACGTCACTTCCTGTCCCGGCACCCAGACTGATGTCACTTCCAGGTTACAAGACATAAAAGCCTCCATCTTGGCTAACTCAAACAGTTCAATGTGGAACTCGAATAAGCAACATCGTTGTACTCAAGATAATACTTTGCAGGTAGGAACAATATACGGGTGGCTGCCCCAAACCTTTTGAAAGTGTTGAGACTCATACTTTTACTATATATATATATATATATATATATATATATATATATATATATATATATATATATATATATATATATACTAGCAAAATACTCGCAGCAGCAAGTACTGCCTTAAAATTTTATTAAGAAGAAAATTAAACCTTTTAAACTGAGGGAAAATATACCAATAATTATTTGTTAAGGATCTCTTTGTATACCACATTGTGAGTTCGGCCCTCCGGTTGAAATATGACCAAGCTGTGCGCTGAGGTTACTCTTGAGCATGCAATGTACAGTTGCCCATGTGATAAAAGTAATCTTGTTTCAAATCTCACAGTTTGGATTGTTGCTGTCATAATCAGTTTGAGTTTCATGGTTTGTTTCAATTACGACAGTATTTGTAGGACTTGTGATGAAGTGACATTCGGCATCTTTAAGCGTTGTAAGCATACAACCGGTTTCATCGATAACTTCACATCCAGCTTTTGAGAGTTTAAACATTCATAAACATCAAAGTGTCCACTACTGAAATCGTCACCTGTGAATCTAAGATGTTTAAGAGGCATTGGCGGTTGTCCAAAGGTGTAAAATATTTGGCCATTTCGGTACACTTGAAAGCGACAACTGAACAATTCAGTGGCAGCCATCAACTCACATGCAGAACCATAGGTGAAGGGCTTAAGCATTTCACTCTTATAGTGCTCCTGTGTAGTATAATTATCTCCTGTACCGTCATCAGTCCACACCTTGAACCTGTCCCAGTCATTCAATACATAAGACACAATGTTCCTCCGGATATCAAGAGTGAGCCTGATATGGCCGTGCAATATGTGACACAGAGAATGGCAAAGGTAGGTGCCATCTCTGGGCATGGAAACCATTCGGTAAGTGACAGTTCTTTGATCGATGGTGATCACCTCGATAGACATGTTAATGGGGGTACGGTTGGAATGATAAAGGAAATGGGTACCTGAACAATGTAAAGTAAGTCTAAAATACCTAAACAATAACTATAATCATAATAAATGAACAATAAAACAGCAGAGAAGCCGTGGATTAAATAAAAAGGCTGTAGTTATCAGCAGGGAGACGTGAATCCCGTGGCGACGCAAGGAAGGGAATGAAGAGACCGGAGCGACGGACGGCCTTATATAGACAGGCAGCCAACAACGTGGGAGGCGTTGGGATGGGGGACCCAACGCCGCCTCACACGGTGACCGAGCTGCAGGCTATGGACGTATATATATGTACGTAAGTAGGATTCAGTTAGCATTAGGAACCCGCGTACCAAATTTCTTGAAGATGGGCCCATAAGTAACAATGACCGTTGAAAAGTTCAATATGGCGGCCGACAGTGGCATCATACCACTGAAATAAGTACGTGCATTGGTTTCAGTTAGCGCAGGGAAGCCGCCTACTAAATTTCATGAAGATGGGACCATAAATAAGAAAGTTCAACATGGCGGACGTTGTCGACCGTTATGACCGTTATGCGTAGAATTTCGAAATGAAACCTGCTTCACTTTTGTAAGTAAGCTGTAAGGAATGAGCCTACCAAATTTCAGCGTTCTACCTACACGGGAAGTTGGAGAATTAGTGATGAGTGAGTGAGTGAGTGAGTGAGTGAATGAGTGAGTCAGTGAGGGCTTTGCCTTTTATTAGTATAGATATATATATATATATATATATATATAGTGACAGTTTAGTGTTTTCTCGAACCCTTGTACCCTCAGACCACACGTCAGACACGAGATAAAAGTCCAATAATATTTATTATAATAATAATAATGTGCACAAAGCATGCTCCTCTCCACAATACTCAATAAATAATAAACCAATAACAATCCTCCTCTCCCAGACACTGAGCCACCCTGCCTCCCAACTCAGCTCGCCGTCTGGGAGCTCCCACAGTCTTTTTATATCTCCTGACCCAGAAGTGTTCCTAATCCTCAGTCCATTTGGCTCTCAATCACATCCGGGTCAGGTACAAGTTCTTTTCTTCACCCCAGAAGCGCGTCATTCCTCTTGTCCACGTGTGCTTCCGGGGCATAGGGAAAACATCCATTACTCTTCCCTGCAGCGTCTCCTAGTGGCCCCAATGGCATCCAGCAGGGCTGTGCATAAAAACTCCATTGTCCATGATGCCCTGCTGGTCTTCTGGTGACCTCCAGGCTGCAAGGAGGGCACCACCTGGCGGCTTGGGGGTAAACGGCTGGTCATTCTCCACAATATATATATGGTCCTGACAACTTCCCCATATGACACGAGTCTATAGAAATCTTGTTACTACGAAGTACATTCAGCAGATACTTTCATTACAACGAAGTGCACAAAAGACCTTGAAATGCCTGAATGAATCATCCACAGATCAGCTAGTTCTGTGGCCGCAGCTCAGTTGTGCACAATGATTCCCAAACAGAAACAACTGGTAAAACACGCCTGAAGAGCATCCCAAAGTGCGATCTCCATGTCTGTACGGGGCAAATGGCAGGCTCACAGATATGCAAGGGTGATGCAAGGCTAGGAGCATGTAAATTGTAAATGCAGATAACAGGATTACTTGATAACTGACCTGCACGACCCTGCCTGCTGTGTCTGTGTATAGCAGAATGGCAGATTACGCTACAATAAATAACTGTGCCGTTCCTATTTCAAGCTGAATAAAGCTGGTTTTGCTAAAGTACTGAGACTAAGCCTCGTGTTTTGGAGTGCAAGACAGGGACTTATAGCGTGACCCTGATCTTTTATGATTTGCTTCTGTGGCGCTTCACTGCAGCGCTGTGAGCCTCCTATTGCCCTGACCAAGAAATGGACAATCTTCCACAGACGCTGCAATCGAGCTTCAGGACGCACTTCAGCGTGTCGTTCCCGTTGAGTGGGGAGTGGAGGGTCTTAAAAGAGTTCAGAAACCTCACAATATGAAGAAGAAATAATGATTTGGCTCCTGATTGATAACTGTGCTGCCCACAACATGCTTCCACATTTAGATAATGTTTGCGTTGAATTCTTCCCACCCAATTGCACGGCAGCGCTTCAGCCATTGGATTTGGGCATCATTCACACCCTGAAAGTGTATTATCGCAAAGAAATGCTGAGAAAAACTCTCATCAGCATAACTTGTAGGCAGCAGGAGATTAAAATTAATGCGAAAGAAGCTATTGAAATGATTGCAAACTCCTGGATACAAGTTTAAAAAAGCACTATAGTAACAAATACATTATCTCATTACAACAAAATTTTTGTTACAACAAAATATTTTTTAGGTCCCTGGGAGTTTATTGTAATGGTATATATATATATATATATATATTTATATATATATATATATATATATATATATATATATACACAGTCTACACTGAAAGAAATAATGACGCCACCCTGACCACAAGTGATTACCGTAAGGAATGCTATACAGACAAGATATTACACTTCGCCAGCAACCACCCAGTATCTTATAAACGGAGCTGTGTTAAAACTCTATTCAGAAGAGTTCACACCCATTGTAGTACGAAGGAGACAAAAACGAATGAAAGACGCTATCTCTTCCATCTCTTCACTTCAGATGAATACTCAAAAACATTCATTAATCGATGCTTACACAGAAGATGCCAAAAAACTCAGCAAACAATCGAGTTGAACCAGAACCCCCACCTCACCTGGTTTTCACATCCTCATGAATGTCTGAAGGTGCAGCACGCATCCCTGCCAAGTCAGGCATCAGAATAGCACACAAACCCACAAACAATCTCTTGTTCTTTAATGCTAAATATATATATACTGTATATATATATATATATATATATATATATATATATATATATATATATATATATTTATATACAGTATATATATATGTTAAATTAACACTTTTCTTTTTGAAGAAGTATGTCATGTTCCTCAAAATATCAAACTTTTTAAATTTAAATCACATCTTCACATATAATTAGACATTCAATATAACTTGTACAAATGTTATTTTAATTAAAGTGTTTTTTTAGAATGTGGGATAGAGTATCACATTTGAAAACAATGAAAATGTGTGGTAAAAGGTGACCAAAACCTGTAATTCATAATGCTTGAGCAGCCAAATGAAAAGTAAAATAAGAACATTTGGATCAATTAACTCTTTGCTAAATGACATTAATTTAACTTATCCTACTTTATTATTATTTTTAAATGTATATTACCATACCTTAGATTGCTGCAAATAGGAGCCTAAAAACTGATAAAAAAGATAACTGAATATATATTTATATATGTGGGTATATACTCTGTGACTGGTTTATTGTGTACACCTGCTCATTAAAGACAACTGCTTGCTCCCTCACACCACCAATCATATGGTTGCAACTGAATATATAAAGAATGCAGACATGGTTAAGAAGTGTAGTCATTTGTTTGACCAAACAATAGAACAAGGAAGATGTGTGACTTCAGAAACTTTGACGGTGGTTTGATTGTTGGTGTCAGATGTGGTGACTCTGGTAACATAAACAGCTGCTCTCCTGGGAGTTTCTCACACTACAGTCTGCAGAGTTTAGAGAGAACTGTGTGAAAACAAAAAACATTGTGAATAGTAGTTCTGAGGGTGAAAGCACTCATTGAAGCTAAATGAATGGGCACAAATACTCAAAAACAGCTCTTTATATATACAGAAGTGCACTCTTGAGTATACAGTGCATCAGACCATAACAGCAGAAGAGCATGCTGGGTTGCACTCCTGTCAGCTAAGAATGGAAAGGTGAGCTACATGTGAAACATGATCATCAACGCTGAGTGAGAACAGTATGGAAAAATGTCCACTGGTCTGACAAATCTTGATTTCTTCTATGGGTTGTAGATGATAGGGCAAGAACTGGACAATGAAGGTGGAGAAAATGGAAAATAGTCTTGTAGTTTTCTTGCCTCTAATTACTAGATGACCATAAATTGAATGACACAGCATGCCTAACTACTGTTGCAGACCATGTGCATCCCTTTATGACCATAATCTACCATATCGAAATGGATATATCCAGCAGACTTCTGTGCCATGTCACAAAGCATGCTTCATTCTAAACTGGCTCCATAAACCCTGACCTCTTTACTCCAATGGGCTACACAGTCTACAGATTTCAGGATGGAAGGAGGTTTGCAGCATGAACACAAAGCCTACAAATTACCAGGAACTGAGTGATTCTGTCAAGTCAGCATGGGCCAAAATTCCTATAGAGTGTATCTAGCACTCTCTTGAACCCATGCCTTGAAGAATTCATGGTGATAAATAGATGTACCTAATAAATTGGCAAAAATGTCTATAAGTACAGGGTATAATCTATCTGTGTTTTGTTCCAATATGTTTTTCTATACTACTGTATATAATGTCGTGATGATGTTATTTATTGTACTTTGCGTCATTTAATTGTATTTACCTTGTTATGTGTATGGCTGTAACACCAAGAGACATTCCTAGTAACTATATGCCCATTAATAAAGTTCATGTTGAAGTGTTTGAATCTGGGATGCAGATCCATTAGGTAGCAAAACTGCCTTCCTGTATTATACAAAAATATGTATATGTATGGGAAATTTTTTAAGACAATGTGTTTCAGTTATAGTGCTGCTCGATAATCAGGTGTATCAAAGGCTACTACTATTAGCAGGCAGTGTGATGCAGTGGTTAAGGGTTTGGTTTGTGGGTGCAAATACTGCTCAATACACTGTGACCATTAGTATATTATTTCACCTGCCTGTGCTCCAATTGAAAAAACAAAAGAAATGTCACCAATTGTGTCTCAAATGTTGTAAGTCTTCTTGGATAAAGGCATCAGTCAAAAAATAAGTAATAATAATATTATCAGGTCACTGGAGCTCCTTACTTCTGAACATGCTATATATAATTGCCCATGAGTGAAACATTCCAGCATTAGATCAGTTCCTGCTTTTCCTTATGACTTTGTTTTTGCTGGTGGTCACTACAACAGGAAACAGGAAAGTGCAGTATTTTGAACTTAAATGGGAAATCAGTAGGAATAATGTGAAATTTCAGTATATATTTTATCACTAGTAGATTTTTATGATTTTCACTTGTTTACATCCTTTACACAAGTATTTCTTGCCATAAGGAGACGAAAAGGTGCTGACACTAAATTAAATTTTAGTTTAACATATTAAAAAGAGCAATGATATTTCCAGGCTGTACATTAAGGCGGTTCATGTAATGAATTGATTGTTTTTACTTTTACTTTTTAATTTTACTTTGATCATGTATAGTATATAATCAGGGGCTGAGATCAACAGATTGAGGATTCAGCCTCTAAATCCCCTATCCCCTTCCCAACACCACTACATCACTCCAGGCTTGTGTTGGATTTGAGTACACAACTTCTGCCTCTATTTCTCTCTCCCTCCCTTTTTGGTTCAGGCAGAGCAACACCTACGCTCACAGTCATAGCTCCTGGCACTGGACCTAAGGTTTAGAGCACACTTTCTAACCATTAAGCTTTGCATCTTCCTTGAGTTTCATGGAAGTATCTGATTCAATTTCAGACCTCATTGTATATACCAAACATAACAATGCCTCTTTGTTCCTGTTCCTCTTTGTTCCTTCAGTTGAATATATATTGTGATCAAACTGTAGTGAAGCCCCAAACATTAGTGCTGCTTGGTTGAGTGGGTTTTGGTTCTTGTAGAGCCCCATTATCTGGATTGGCTTGATTCAAAGTGAGACACTTCCAGGGTGTTCAGCTTTATAGGACCTAGCCCAGAAAGGGGCGGAGTCAGTTGGCCACACTAGGTGTCTTCTTGGAGATGTGGAGGCAGAAACTGGTGATAAGGTCAGCGACAGATAGATAGATATTTATTGTATTGTATATATTGTATTTATTTATTTATTTGTTTGTTCGGTGTCCTTGAGTTCTCTGAAAGGCGCCTTGTATAAATAAAAGGTATTATTATTATTATTATTATTATTGTTATTATTATTTAGATAAATAGACATATTTTTATGAACATTTTCAGTAAATAAATACTCAACAATTTCACAAGAAACACTTAATAATTACTTTATTCCACCCCTACTCGACCAGTACACTCCTCCTAATCTGCACAAAACTTCAAATAATTATCTATGATATTTCTTTTTTTGATAGATAGATAGATAGATAGATAGATAGATAGATAGATAGATAGATAGATAGATAGATAGATAGATAGATAGATAGATAGCACATCTGTAAAGCACTCTGAATTGTGTGGTATATACTTTACTGAGTTGATAAAATGAATAGATGTGGCTGAAAATAGACAAATGTAATAATATGCACTGGTTCTCTGGCTTTATAATGATTTATTTATGTGTAATTAAATTACCCACAGTGCTTGTCACCTTAGCAATTTTTTAAGCTTTGCCTTAAAGTTGAGACTTTTACTTGGTAGGTTAAGTCTGTTGCGATGCTGCATATGAAAAAATGAATGACACTTGCTGTTGATATGTTCAAAAAATTGAATAGCAGTCTGACTGTTTTGCTCCAACCCTTTGAATTGTAAAGTGTCAAGAAATGTTTACATCACATCTATCTGCACAGCAAAAGGTTTAATGTTCTGCCCACGCAGACAAAACACCTTCATGCCAATTTTGCTAAAGTAGTGTGTGTTCTGCATGCAGTGAACTGTATACATCCATCGGTTATATAAAAATGTAGATTTGTGGGAATTTATTTGCAGTAACAAATTGTTGCTATAGAGAAACATAGTGGCACTGCGGTTAGCACGGCTTACCTGACAAATCCAGATGCCTGGCATTACATTTTACTGCTAGCTGTCTGTGTGGAGTCTACATGTTTTTCCCATCTCTCTCTGAGATTTATTCTCTCAAAGATTCTTATCACATTCCAAAGACTTGCTTGTCAGCTTAAAAGGAGACTGCAAATCAACTTAGTATGTATGAGAGTGTGGCCTATGATGGACTGGCGTCCCAACCAAAGTAGGCTCATGTCTGTGGATGAGAGGCCATTCCATAGCTATTAGAAGGAAGAAGTGGATTCAGAAGATTCAAAAGCAATTTAATATGAGGAAAGAAGAAGCTGTTAGCATACTGTATTTATAAAGTAAATTCTAGTTGTTGTAAAGGGGTGGGAAGAGGTAAATTTGGTTTAGTACTTTAATTTTGCCAATCAATATTCTCTTTAAACTGCTTGGTTTTAATAAAAACGTTTTAGCCTTTGATGGGAGCAATGCTACCCTAAACCACCCTGTGTTTGTGGGGTTTTTTTTTCCACAGGAACAGCTCTGAAAGGTTAGATGACTGCTTTACAGTCAAAAAATCCTCCTAAGACTGTTTGGAAACTCCTAAGATAATCCTTGGCTTGCAAACTGAACATAAAAATATACTTTAATATTAAAAGTAATACATTTGAATTACCTAAGTTCTAAACACAACAAAAATACATGAACTGATATTTTGATTAGTATGTTTCAGTTAATCCAGCTCCCATATATGCTACATATTTCATGTAAACTCCAACTTTAATTTTCAAGTTCTGCTATCTGGTGTTGGAAATTGGGAATAATTTATGGCAGCTTGTCAATTTAAGCAGCCATCAGCTCATGTTACAATAAGGAGGCGTCAAAAACTTCAAACACATTTTTTTCTCTTTAAAAAGGGTAGCTTATCAGGTACCTGCCCTGATTGGTTTGCATGATACCAGAAGCTTTCATTTGTGTTCTGTTTATTTTACCAGAGACTTGCTTAATGTTTTGCATTTTATGTGGTTCTTACTTTTGGTCTGCTGTGCATTTTTTAGTTACAGGTTAGGCCAATAAATAATAAAGCTGTAAAAGAGTTACTAGGGATGTTTGATCCTCACTGATTGTATTTCATACACTTAATTCCAGATAAGAGAACAGTTTTGCTCAGTTGGCCAACAATGAGGAAAGAGCAAATTCTTTAAAATTCACAAAATGATAAGTTGAACTTAAAAAAGCTGACAAAATAAATAAAAATGGCTTTGATTTTTGAGTGCTACCAATACCATTACTGTTATGTTGCCAGAGTTATTTCATCTTCCTGTCAGCACCAGGGGCCTGAGTGTGAATTCAGGACCATTCTGTGGGTATTCATGATTCTTCTCACATCCCAGGAACATGCGGTTTAGCTGGACTGGTGGCTCCATATTGACTTAGTGTGGTAGTTTGTATAAGTCTGTCCCATCCTCGTTTGCTCTTGCCCTAATCCTGATGCTACTTAAAAAGGCCCCAGGAGCATTAGGTGCAAGAAAGGAACTAAGTCTGGATGATGGAGTGCCAGTCTTTCACAGGGCGCACACACACACCCACATCCACCCACACACACACACACACACACACACACACACTCAGTGGAGAGGAAGGTGATTTTATTAAGGTACATTTCAATTGCTTTAAAGCAGGGGTCCTCAATCACAGTCCTGGAGGGCCGCAATGGCTGCAGGTTTTTGTTTTAACCCGGTTACTTAATTAGAAAGCAATTCTTGCCAATAATTTAATTTCGTGCTTTAACTAAGCCATGTCAGGTCATTCTCATATCCTAAATTTTCTTCCCCTTTCTAAGAATATCATTCAAATGCTTTGAAGGCTAAAATGGATGAGTAACTCTCAGTCCTTCACTTTTTTCTCTTCACTTTCCTTCCAAGTATTTAATTAAACCAAAGAGTGCAAAATTAACACACACAGGTGTAAATGGAAATAAGCTAAATGGAGAAATGCTGGTCTCTTTTGTCATTTGCAGGTTATTGCTAATTAGGAGCCATTAAAAACCAAGAATACAGCTGTTTTAGACTAAAATGAGCAATAAGGGTTCAAAATTTTAACAAGCGAGACAACTAAAGTGAAGCAGAAGTGTTACTTGAGCAATAAGTGCTTCTTATTAAGCAGCTGGGTTGGAACAAAAACCTAAAACCACTGCGGCCCTCCAGGACCGTGATTGAGGACCCCTGCTCAAAAAGTATTAAGAAGGATTTTTGGATATTTAAAGCTGCATGATTAAACCATAAGTGTACTTTTCCTGGACTTGAATATTTCACCTTTGTAAAAGTAACAAGTTTTAGCTACACAAAAGAGGAAATGTTAGTAGAGGCAGAAGGCACTCTCTTAGAGAGGGGATTTTTCTGCAGTTAGAAAAGCAGAGAGATGCCTTATGCAGACAAGTAGGATTTAGAGAAAGGTCAACACATTAAACTGTTTTAATGTTCATATTTCTTGAATGTCCACACCTTATAGACATGTGCTAATGTAGTCTGCCAAAATGACACTGGAAAGAGAGGAACTCGGGGTGTTCACCTTGGCCCTGATAAGATTTAAAAGTAATGAGCTTAAAGTGGAAATATGATATGAACAGTGTGAAAAACAGGAGAAGCATGGTCACCTAGAAGATTCAGAAATGTAACCTTAAGAGTGTGACATATACACACATATTGAGCATGTCAGCCAGCATCCCCTATGACAATTCTTGAAATACTCAGGTTGTATTATTGGCAATTTGTCACATCCATTTTCCTTTTATTTGCTTTTGCCTTTTTGCACAATAATGTTAGAGTATTATGATTGAATTAAAGATGATGACCTGCTCTACTTGCTTGCAATTAGTATTTGGCCTCTGTTGCCACCCGGGGTATAAATGAATAAATAGGAGACATTTTCTAATAGAAGTGAAGCACATTAGCAATCAGTTCTTAATGTAGTTTGGAACCGTAGTCCAAGAGGCAAGTGCATTGTGAATCCTGGGCTGGCTGTCCTTCCAGGCCAGATAAGTGCAAGAATAACAGAATAAGTGCTGGGGTGCAGGACATATGTGTAGGTCTACATAACAGAGAATAAAAGTATTTATGTTTTGGTCATCCTAAAAGCCTTCGACATAAAACGCTCACTCATACCATAACTTCTCTAATTAACCTCACAGGCACATTATCAAGATGTGGGAAAGAAAGAAAAAATAAAGCATCTGCAGAAAACTCCACTAACATATGGAGAGAACATGCAAACTCCACACAGACAGTGAGCAGGCCACAGACTGAAAACAAAGTCCTGAAGCTGTGCATTTTATGTCAGGTGGTGAACTGGTGTGCAGTGAATGACAACTTACTATACCATCTTAATAAGAACCAGAAACTTAATCATTTAGACTGACAGATCCTAATGCAGGTTCTGAGATAATGACAACTTAATGTCACCACAGTTGAAGTTCTAACATTTACAGTAAAGCTTTCAACAAATGAGTGTGAGGATTTAAGACAACTTTATTTCTGCTCAAGTCATGTAACTCCTTAATTTTCTACTCAGAAATCCCCCTGTGTTTTGTATAAGTATCCCCTCAAATGTTCATTTAATCTGTCCACAGTAAAGACATGCAATGCAGCTTATCCTAGAGTAAAAATCGCTGGGTATTTACAGATGTCTGGTACTCACGGCCACTAGTCTCTCAAGAGGCTTATTAAATAATTATCTTTCTGTCAATCCACCCAAACATGCTGGGGTTAGTTGTGAGTAAGCATATTTTGTAAAGCTTGCCAACTCAATTCTAATCAAGCTATTTCATCTTATAGTAATTAAAAACATGAAGGCTGAAAAAGAATTTTATTTTCTGAACCTCCAGATTAAAGAAAGACAGATATCATCAGTTTGTTGTGTACGTGACTAGCTGAAGTGTATGTCTGTTTCCAGGTGCCAATACCCACTGTCTTGATCACTTCAATTAGAAATAAGTTACCTTTGAAGAAGGCAGACTGAGGCACAACTTTAGCTGAGGTAACGCAGGTAAGCAGCATAAGCCACCATGTATGAATATATGCTTATACTTGATCATGTAAACAGCAGTTTCACTCACAACACCAGGTACACATTGCTATTACATAAAGCACTTCAATGCAACATGAAAGATGGATTACATACAGAATTAGGAGCGCTTTTTAAGATTGCTCAAAAATGATGTACCATGGTGCCCACAATCTGAACAACTGTGTACACATTCCCAACATTCAGCACTTTAGATAGATAGATAGATAGATAGATAGATAGATAGATAGATAGATAGATAGATAGATAGATAGATAGATAGATAGATAGATAGTGTGGGTGTGTAAGCTCTGTTAGGACATCCCAGCCAGGGTTAGCTCTGGTCTTCAATCAAATGCTACAATGACAGAGTACAAATCCAAATTATTCAAAATAGATAGAACTTTTTTTATGCTCACAAATCTTTCAAGTACTTTGATGGTCTCCCTTTCTCCATCACAAAGTCACAGCTGGCAGCAGTGGGTTACCACCCACAGTCTAAGAATTCAACTTCTTATTCACCCCACTAAACAAATCTGTTACTGCTTTAACAGGGCAGACAAAGCCGAATAGCAAGCACACATTGATGCTTCTGTTACGCTTTCCAAGTAAAGTTTCCATACATCTTAAATAAAAACACAAGCGCTGTGGCTTTCTAGTTTTTAGTCAAGCTTCACAGAAGATATTGTCATTTGCCAAGTACTTTTTGAGATGATTGTCTTGTATAGATTTCATCATTCTGACTCATATCTGTAAACTTGAGATGAAAGATTGTTTTTTTTTCCCCCTTTAGGAAATGGTGTTAACTTGAAAGCATTTTGGTTCAACATATGTAACTTTTGAAGAACTAAAGCTGGGTCTTTTTCCCTTCCAACTATTTAATCCACTGTGAGCTTATCACAACAGTTTTAGTGGCACAGAATGCTGCAGCACATTTGGAAGCATTTTTTTTTTCTTTTGATGAAAGCTGGCCGCACCCTATTTGACTCCAAAATTTCTGCTTTTATACAATCTGTGTTGCAGTGATGTCTCCTAAGCCTTTTAGGGCTCTTCGCTAGTGCTGTTTTTTCTAACCTGGTCTCTTAACTCCTTGACTGGTTTAGGCCATGCCCTTTTGGAAGCTTTACCTGTTCTTGCCTCCTTTCTGGTATGCCATTTCAGAACCTTTACCTCTAAACTTGATTAAAACGTTACTCAGCTTGAGGGCTTTACCAATCAGAGCCTACTGTAGGTGCAGGTCTTACTCTCCCTAATGGACCACCTTACAAAGGATAAGATAGTTGTGTGACCTCTCCCTTTGCATATTGCAGGACACAGTTGTTACAAACCTGAAGTGAAATTTTAGCAATTTGAAGGAAAAAGATAAATATTTAGCACCTTCTCCATTTGTAAGTTGTATGTAGAATGTATACATTTAGAAGCAATTCATAACATTCACAAGCTGGTTTACACCAATTTATGGCCCACAGGCCCCAGTGCCAACTTCCAATTGAAAACAAGTGGATAAATTATTTTTTATTTTTTGTGGCGCCACGAAGAGCATGTGTGATTGCAAAAACAGCTTACAGAGAAAATTATCATACAGTATCATACAAAATATGTTACTAAGAAACTCAGTATAAACTATGATATAGAATTATGCGTAAAAGTGTCATTTTTAATAAGCTGTGTAAATAGTGTGTCATTTTGTTTCCTTTTTTTTATCCAATTTAATGTATTTTTGTATTTTACTTAATGTTTCTCTGCAATCCTGAACTGGATCAATTAAGCTTGAAAACAGGCTTCTGGACTTGAAGAACTGAGAAACTTGTTTGCCTCACTTAAACCTTCCGTCTCTTTGTTTTTAAAGGGGATTATGAATAACGAGACATAAGCCATTTCTGGTCCTTTGTGCTTTTATAAAGGCAATCTCCTTAAGTAAAACTATAGACAAGAAAACGATGGAAAAATGTAGACATGACACCTGTAATGGAATTCTGTTTGACAGTTTCTGTCAATAAATGTACTAGATAGATATCCTCGTAACAGGAGGAGGTTGATCTCCACTCACTGACCTCAGATCTGAGACATTTTTTTTTGCAGCTAGGGCTATTTTCACTTCTGCTTTTTAACTGAATCTTACCACAGGGGTTGAGTATCTGTTACATTAAATCCATCAAACTGATGAGCCACATTCTTTCTTAGAAGGACATGGGCGTAATTTATGGAAAAATCAAAATCAGAGCAATGCAAAAGTCAGGCATGTATTTATGTAACATATCTTGTGTTTTGCATTCAAATAATTGAAACTTTGCTTGCTGTTCTCTCAGAATATACACCAGATTTGAAATTTAATTTTTATTATATCAGAAGTAAAAATTAAGATTAATAAGCTGAAAGGAAGGGTAACTGGGCTGTTAATGTGCAATTCATCAAGGTGTTGTGTAGCCCAAAATTGTAATCCATAAAACTAAATAAAGGAGAGGGAGACGGCTTAGTTTCTTATTTTGTCACTGTTAGAAACTCAGTAAATAAATTGTGTGGTAAACCGTGGAACAATGAATACTGTCAATTGGTTTGTTCAGCTGCTTGACATGGTGGGATGTCACACATCTTTTTGTCATGCCATTGGTGCAGAATTCTTACAGGCTATTATTTATCTTCCATTCTGCTCCTCAGCAGGACCCTCTAACAAGTTTACACAGTGACACATATTAACAAAGCATTTGCACCATAAAGGGCCCAATCTACAATATTTGTAACCTCTATTTATCCCATCAGGTGGGACTTTTCACAAGATTTTTGCATTGCATTGCAATTACATTAATATGTGCATCCCTTTCCGCCATCTTGATTGCGTGAAGATAAATTGTCACGGCTTCAGAGGGCTCTTGACCTTTATGATGCCTCAAATAAGCAAACTTTTTTTTCTGTCTAACTTACAACATTTTTTGTACCAAAAACACACGCTTATGAATGTCTTCTAATTTGTGTAGTATGAAAGACAGTACATTCATTTTTTTTCCTTTGATAATTCCTCTGGTGTCTCATATGTTATTTTCTTGTACTTGATGCTGCTTATTATTTTTCTGCTAAATTTGTGTTACATCACCTTTATCTTTATCATTTATATCACATTTACAGTTATTTATTTGGATGATGCCTTTTCTAAGCCAGCTTACAACATTTGAGCTATATTTTGTTACATTTCTTTTGTTTTTCCATTTGGAGTACAGGCAGTTGACGTGACTTGCTCGTGGTCACACAGTGTCAGCAGTGGGATTTGAACCTACACCATCAGGTTTTGAAATCCAAACCCTTAACCACTGTGCCACACTGCCTGCATAATCCTGAGGTTGTGGGTTCAAATCCTGCCCTGTACACTGTGTCATTTCACCTTCCTGAGGTCCAACTGGAAAAACAAAAGAAACATAACTAATTGTATCTCAAATGTTGTAGCTTGGATAAAGGCATCAGCCAAATAAATAAATGTAAATATAAATGGTTTACCACTTGGTCACATTTCTAAGATCCTTCTGTGATACCTTACTGTAGTCATCCATTGTTACCTTCCTCTTGCTGTGTCACATAGCAGAAGAACCCATTTTTTAATGATAAATAGACATGCCACAATGCACGCATAGCATATATATGCAGAATGCAATCTAAAGTTACAGATGTCATATACCATGGCTGCTAATGGATGCAGTTTAATTGCATACTGTCTGTGTTTCACTTACCTCATGTTCACACTCTCTGGAAATGTTAATCTTTCATGCTTCTTTCAGTCATTTCATGTTCAATAAGCATGTGATATGTGTTCTGAGCACACACAGGTACTCAAGAGTTATTGTGAGGAAAGGGACCAGGAGATGATAAGAGATCAGGATTCTAAACGCTGTCAGTAAGGCAGAGAATAAAACCAGAAAGTTAAAATATACCAAGCACCATGTTAAAGAGGAGAAACTAAATGAAAGAGTAAAACTCACGGCTGCTACGATGGAAGGGATCATGAGAAGTCCAGACACTTTAACATAATCACAAAATAATGTAAGTTAATAAAAATGAACAGTATTAGAATGACAAGAAGAAAAAAAGCAACCAATGAAATTGTCAAAAAAAAAGTCTAAAATTGCAACGATTTTATGTGACACTTTAAATCGGGTTTATTTTAAAGCCTACATATGTTAGGTATCATTCTTTTCAGAATTTATCGAATGTTAATGTGATGCAGTTAGATTTTTAAATCCATCCATCCATCCATCCTCTTCCGCTTATCCGAGGTCGGGTCGCGGGGGCAGCAGCTTAAGCAGAGAGGCCCAGACTTCCCTCTCCCCGGCCACTTCTTCCAGCTCTTCCGGGAGAATCCCAAGGCGTTCCCAGGCCAGCCGGGAGACATAGTCCCTCCAGCGTGTCCTGGGTCTTCCCCGGGGCCTCCTCCCGGTTGGGCGTGCCCGAACACCTCACCAGGGAGGCGTCCAGGAGGCATCCTGATCAGATGTCCGAGCCACCTCATCTGACTCCTCTCGATGCGGAGGAGCAGCAGCTCTACTCTGAGCCCCTCCCGGATGACTGAGCTTCTCACCCTATCTTTAAGGGAAAGCCCAGACACCCTGCGGAGGAAACTCATTTCAGCCGCTTGTATTCGCAATCTCGTTCTTTCGGTCACTACCCATAGCTCATGACCATAGATGAGGGTAGGAGCGTAGATCGACTGGTAAATTGAGAGCTTTGCCTTACGGCTCAGCTCCTTTTTCACCATGACAGACCGATGCAGAGCCCGCATCACTGCGGATGCCGCAACGATCCGCCTGTTGATCTCACGCTCCATTCTTCCCTCACTCGTGAACAAGACCCCGAGATACTTGAACTCCTCCACTTGGGGCAGGATCTCTCCCCAACCCTGAGAGGGCACTCCACCCTTTCCGGCTGAGGACCATGCTCGGATTTGGAGGTGCTGATTCTCATCCCAGCCGCTTCACACTCAGCTGCGAACCGATCCAGAGAGAGCTGAAGATCACGGCCTGATGAAGCAAACAGGACAACATCATCTGCAAAAGCAGTGACCCAATCCTGAGTCCACCAAACCGACCCCTTCAACACCCTGGCTGCGCTTAGAAATTCTGTCCATAAAAGTTATGAACAGAATCGGTGACAAAGGGCAGCCCTGGCGGAGTCCAACTCTCACTGGAAACGGGCTCGACTTACTGCCGCAATGCGGACCAAGCTCTGACACGGTTGTACAGAGACCGAACAGCTCTTATCAGGGGTCCGTACCCCATACTCCCGAGCACCCCCACAGGATTCCCGAGGGACACGGTCGAATGCCTTTTCCAAGTCCACAAAACACATGTAGACCGGTCGGGCAAACTCCCATGCACCCTCCAGGACTCTGCTAAGGGTGAAGAGCTGGTCCACTGTTCGCGACCAGGACCGAAAACCACACTGTTCCTCCTGAATCCGAGGTTCACTATCCGACGGACCCTCCTCTCCAGAACCCCGAATAGACTTTTCCAGGGAGGCTGAGGAGTGTGATCCCTCTATAGTTGGAACACACCCTCCGTCCCCTTTTAAAGAGGGGACCACCACCCCGGTCTGCCAATCCAGAGGCACTGTCCCGATGTCCATGCGATGTTGCAGAGACGTGTCAACCAAGACAGTCCTACAACATCCAGAGCCTTAAGGAACTCCGGCGATCTCATCCACCCGGGGCCCTGCCACCAAGGAGTTTTTGACCACCTCGGTGACTTCAGTCCCAGAGATGGGAGAGCCCACCTCAGAGTCCCCAGGCTCTGCTTCCTCATTGGAAGGCATGTTAATGGGATTGAGGAGGTCTTCGAAGTACTCCCCCCACCGACCCACAACGCGTCGAAGTGAGGTCAGCAGCGCACCATCCCCACCATATACGGTGTTGACAATGCACTGCTTCCCCCTCCTCAGACGCCGGCCAAAGTCGCTCTCCATGGCCTCTCCAAACTCCTCCCATGCCCGAGTTTTGCCTCAGCAACAACCGGCAGCGTTCGCTTGGCCTGCGGTACCTATCAGCTGCCTCCAGAGACCCACAGGACAAAAAGTCCTATAGGACTCCTTCTTCAGCTTGACGGCATCCCTCACGCGGTGTCCACCAACGGGTTCGGGATTGCCGCCACGACAGGCACCACCACCTTGCGGCCACAGCTCCGTCAGCCGCCTCAACAATAGAGGCACGGAACATGGCCCATTCGACTCAATGTCCCCACCTCCCTCGGGGCGTGGTTGAAGTTCTGCGGAGGTGGGAGTTGAAGCTACTTCTGACAGGGGACTCTGCCAGCCGTTCCCAGCAGACCCTCACAACACGCTTGGGCCTACCAGGTCTGACCGCATCTTCCCCACCATCGAAGCCAACTCACCACCAGGTGGTGATCAGTTGACAGCTCCGCCCCTCTCTTCACCCGAAGTGTCCAAGACATATGGCGCAAGTCCGGCGACACGACCACAAAGTCGATCATCGACCTGAGGCCTAGGGTGTCCTGGTGCCAAGTGCACATATGAACACCCTTATGCTTGAACATGGTGTTCGTTATGGACAATCCGTGACAGCACAGAAGTCCAATAACAAAACACCGCTCGGGTTCAGATCGGGGGGGCCATTCCTCCCAATCACGCCCTTCCAGGTCTCACTGTCATTGCCCACGTGAGCATTGAAGTCTCCCAGCAAAACGAGGGAATCCCCAGAAGGTATGCCCTCTAGCAACCCCTCCAGAGACTCCAAAAAGGGTGGATACTCCAAACTGCTGTTGCGATACGCACAAACAACAGTCAGGACCCTTCCCCCCACCCGAAGGCGGAGGGAGGCCACCCTCTCGTCCACCGGGGTAAACCCCAATGCACAGGCTCCAGTCGGGGCAATAAGTATGCCCACACCTGCTCGGTGCCTCTCACCGGGGGCAACTCCAGAGTGGTAGAGAGTCCAGCCCCTCTCAAGGAGATTGGTTCCAGAGTCCAAGCTGTGCGTCGAGGTGAGTCCGACTATATCTAGCCGGAACCTCTCGACCTCGCGCACTAGCTCAGGCTCCTTCCCCTTCAGAGAGGTGACATTCCACGTCCCAAGAGCCAGTTTCTGTAGCCGAGGATCAGACCGCCAAGGTCCCCACCTTCGGCCACCACCCAACTCACACTGCACTCAACCTCCTTGACCCCTCCCATAGGTGGTAAGCCCATTGGGAGATTTTTAAATTATAAACTTAAAAATATCAAGAACTCACATCCCGCGAAACAAGAATTTGTGCCAAGAGATTTAACCATGCCTGGGTCTGGAAATACAAGACAGAGTAGATAACAAAGACAGCTGCTATACAGGCTTTTAAATGTTCAAAGCGCCACGCGAGATGCAGATCACACAGCACAACCGCAGCAGCAAGCTAGCAGCTGATAAAGCAAAGAGGAGGTAAAAAAAAAAACGGTATTTGTTTCCCATTCTGTCACCCTTTAAGAGGGGGTTTAGGAGGAGCGACCGCATCTCATTGGGGTATGTTCAACCCCCCTCTTTACAACACGAGCATCAGAGACGCAAATTGGCTGGGCGAGTAGCGCAGAAAAGGGTGGTTGGCGAGCGAAGCGAGCAGGGGGTAACCTAGTATGTCTTTATAAACACAGGGAACTCCAGTTTCTGTATTACATCTTGTATGAAAGAGGGGCCTGAGTTGCCTCGAAAGCTTGCATATTGTAATATTTTAGTTAGTCAATAAAAGGTGACATTTTGCTTGACTTCTCACTATATACAAACTACAAAATACAGTAACACAAAATAAACAAAAATCACAACAGCGTTACCTTGAATGCCATAACTTTTAAAAAGAGAATAATAGAATTACAGTATCTATACTCAATAGCTTAACTGACAACAGGATGCAAAGATGGTTCTTCTTCTTTAATGAATTACCTCACTTAACACATTTCTAAGTTCATCAGGCAGCACATATCTTGCACAGCCTAACAGAACATACTGTATGTCACATGCTCAGAGCATTTCAAAATAATATCATAGGAGTGATCCCGACGGTTAGGAAAAATGCACAAAACCCTGGGGTTTTTAGACCATAGTGGCCTCTAGTGGACCCGGACTCCACTGGACCTTCAGACCTTTGAAAGTCAAGAGTCCTTATCTGCTCATGGGCTGTCCAACTAAATGTATTGGGGTCCTATCTCTTTAAAGGACATGTTTGATGCCCTCTATTGGCTTGGAAATCCTAGTCAAGCTTTCAGGAAGAGACCCTGAACTCCTCTTCTGTGTTGCAGCACTCACTATACTGTATGGCAAACTTTCAATTTAGAATGAACCCCACACACTTTAAGTAGTTAGAAATAAGAAATATGATTTGACATATAATGGTCTTCCATGACCTGTTCCTTCAAAATGGTAAAATATGTAGATTGCGCCATACCTCTTAAATCTGTTCCTATGAGGACATTTGTGGAAAAACTTTTCTAATATTAATAAAATTACTTAAAGGTTGTGGCAAGTTCTTCTATAGTATTGGTAAGATGCGTGTGAAAGAGAAAGAGCTCCAAAACACCTTCCTCTCTGTAAACTGGCACCGAATTAAACATGACACTGCACCCCCAAGTGTCTAGTGATTACACAGCTCTGGAAAGATCAGAATTTACCAGCCTGATACCACAATACTGAAAACAGTGTTGAAGATATAAAGGCACACAGTCTGTTCTAGACATACCAGTTATTAGATGCTTTTGCTGCAATACTATATTATGTTACTGTGTACTTGATGGAAGTTTTCACAGGCATTTTCATCATCATCATCATGAGTTATTACACCTGCTGGTTTATAAGGTAGCAACAAATTGCCTCCACTCCCTTCATGGCTTTGGCTAATTTTGCAACTGTGCCCCACAGCTGGTTTGAGTTTTTGAGCTCCACTTCCACATTGCTATATTATTTTAGGTCAGCCTCTCCTGCTTTGCCCCTCTGATGTTCAGTGAAGGACAATCTTGGCTACTGAGTTTATATTATGCCTTAACACATGTCTAATCCACCTCAATCATTTTTGCATTTTGATGGTGGTCATGTTTTACAAGTGACACAGGGTATCAATGTCATGATTTAAGATACTCTGGTCTGAGGACAATTTGAATCCCACTCAGATTTATGGCAATAAAGAAAGCTTGGCCAGGTCACTTTTTGTCATTTACTAGAACTCTGAGCCATATCTCTGGTACACAATTTAAACGTGTGAACACAGTATTGTGCTGACCTATGCACAATATTCATACAGTAGTTATGAAGTCATTTCTTGCTTTACCAAGACTACTTTTAATCTAATCTTTAGTTCTCTTTTCAAACAATACTGCTTGTGAAAGGCACATCTTATTCAGTAATCTTCAATGACAGTGTATCAATTGTGAAGGTCACAGTTTTTATCATCTTCTAGCTGACCTTCCATTCCACCTGCCAGGCAAAGGCTCATAACAAATATCACTTTCTTTGCATGAAACAGTGAATAATGGACAATAAAGCTGGATCATCTACAAAATTCAGGCCATCCTGTGTTGTATGGAGAGCTTACTGAAAACTGTTTGCAGCTCCAGGTTCTTTTTCTTGCTAGGGCATGATATGGACACAGTAGCTAGTTGGTGGGTCACAATAAGTTAATAAAAATCATACAAATAAAGTTAAGAATACACGGGAAAAACCATCCATAATCCATAATTCTACATACTGCATTACCAAGGTCCAGAGAAGAAATCCATGCCCTACTGTTCATCGCTGTAATAGCTCAGGGTGCTTTTCTTCATTGGAATGTCCATGTTTGGAGACAGTGAAGATTAAGAGCTATAAAATTAGAGGACATGTTTTGAAGTCTTGAACATTTGTTTAGTTTTTAGTGTTAGCATGTGTGGCATCTGGCCGGGGCTGGAGCCTGGCCGGGATGCCCAGGAGGACCGGAGGAGGGCTTGTACCTCCTCCAGACTGCGAGGGGTCGTCTGCCCTGGTTATGTTGGGGGCCACGTGTAAAGGGCTTGGAAGCCCAGCCCTGTAGGGACCCGTGGCCACCGGTGCCTGAAAAACCCTGGAGCCCAGCACTTCCGCCACACCAGGAAGTGCTGGGAGAAGACGACCGGAGACACCCGGACGGCTTCCGGGTGTGCAGCCGGCACTTCCGCTACACTGGGGCGTGTCTGCGGAGGAGTGCCGGGGAGCAGCTGGAGCCCATCCGGGTTCCTATTTAAGGGGCCGCCTCCCTTCAGTCGAGAGCGGAAGTCGGGTGGAAGAGAGACAGAGCTGGAGAGAGGACTGGAGGCAGCCAGGAGAAGGAAAGGCACAAAGGACTGTGAGGCCTGGAGATTGGGAGAACGGTGCAAGAGGCACTGGGGAGTGCACTGTAAATATTATAAAATAAACGTGTGTGTGGTGAACTTAAGATGTCCGTCTGTCTGTGTCCGGGTTCAAGTCCACACATGTAAAACCTTATTAGTTCATAAGAATGAGTTGCTCAAAGAGCTTCTATATGGTGATAGAATTTGAAGATGTCTGGATTCTGAAGCCCCCTCTGTGCAGAAGCTCAAATGACACCAACATGCTTTCCAAAATGCTTTGAACAAAATAACCTTGGTTACACTGTACACAACGGAGGGCACCAAAATGCCTGCCTGCATTGTATGCAACTAACTTTAACTTCCGTGTCTGCGTTTTAAAGAACAATTTTCAATGTGCAAAAATGAATTCCAAAGGGGATTTCTTGCAATAGATAGAACAACCATCAATGTTTTTGCTTGCATTGGAGGTAACATCTTGCATCATGCTGACATGTAATATACAGAATGAGTACCAACCTGATAATCTATGTAAAAAGTAAAAAAACAGTTGCTCTAAAACCTATGCTATGCAAAAATAATGAAAAAAAACTTCCATTTTATGCTGCCTGTTGTTTAATCTAAAGGCAAAATGAACATGATGTTATGGAAAACTGCCATTGTATATGATTATACAGAATGAACACCAATATTTGTTGAAGTGTAGCTGCAGTAGCAACAATAAAATAATTTATATTGACTGTGGACATACCAGAATTCCAGAAAACACAGATAATGAGAAAGTAAGCTGTCAAGATATCACCAGACATTGCAAACACTTCTGTAAATTCTCGGAAGTTGCCCTTACTGCCAGAATCTCTGCTCTCATTATGTCCTCAAGAAGCTAACTCCTGGCAGCGATGTTGCATCTATTAGACACCTGAGTGCAGCCCTGCTCTTTCTCACCATTTCAATGAGCTTTGAATCTCACCCTGTCACATATACTTAGTCATGCACATGCACTAAAACCTTTTTTAGAGTGCAACATTTTATTGGTTTTAAAATTCTTAACACCCACTAACCCTAACCCAAAAAAGAATCATTCACCATAACATTGAGATGTGAGGTGAAAAAAATGATCCTCTTTTACCATTGGTTTTATAATTAATTTGGTTACTTAGCTGTACGTTTGTTATAGCAAAGCACCCACGTAACACACACACATGCAAACATATACACACCACACAACCGCAATGCAACCCTCACGTTAAGAACCCATGACAAATGTTTTCCTTGCATTTTGTAGTCTGCAGAATCATTCAGACATGTCAGTATAGGTACATTGTTACAATGCTAGCAGTGGCAACAAAGCAGTCAGGACCTGTTCTTGTTCTTTGAATTCTGAACCAAACTTTCGCCATTGGCTTGCGGTTGTAATTACTTTTCAGGGTATCGTTATACAGAACTGAAAGAATAAAATTCTTCAAATGTCTATTCACCCGAGTTGCTGTTTCCGAGTTACTTTGGCATACTAACTACTGCTCCCAGGAGTCCCAGTGAAACTGCTATGCTAAACAAAATAAGATTATTTGGAAATTACAATATCTACAAATTAACTTTATATATTTGTGCAATCCAAATCCACTAAGATGCAAGGGCTTTAAATGGTAAAAAGAAGTGGTTCAATTAATAGTGAGATAATGTTCAGCCAATGTAGTGGGGGTGTTGTGCAGAAGTAGTTGGGGCTGAGAAAGACAGGGAGAGCTCAGCTGGTGTCACCAGGAAGCTCTTTGATTGCAGTGTTTAGAAGAAGTTTCTGTGTGGCTTAGGCTAGGAGTTCTATTATTAGCTCACACTTTCAGGAGACCACTTCTGAGCCAGATGTTGTGGGTCTGTTGCTGACCGCTAGCAGTTTCCCACAGTTCAAATCTGTGAACTGAGATGCTTCATCGTGTAAGTTCGCCATAATACACTTGGTGACAAGGATGGACTTTATACTGAGGGTTGGGTGAAGTGTAGTGGTGGTGTTGCACAGAAAAGGTGGGGACTAAGATAATGAGAGAGACAATCTAGCTGGTGTCACCAGGATGAGTTCTGCTCACATTGTTCAGAAGTGGTCTCTGCTCAGCTGAGCTAAGGGAATTCTCCTTTTAAGCCCTGGATCCTGAGCCAGATGTTGGGGGTTCTCAGCTGGACACCGCCAGTTCTACACATTGCATATCTTCAAATTGAGGTGTTTTCGTGATGTGAATCCACAGTGATATACTAGGCTACTATACTATGTTATTGCTTCTGAGAGCCATTGTAATCCAGATGTTGCAGGTTTAATGGCTGGCCATTGGCAGTTACCACAGTTCACATCTTTGAAATGAGATGGTTTGTAGCACGTGTGTGAGTCCATATCAAAATAGCCAGGTAAAATTATTATTCTTTCTGCATAGGAAGTTCCCTTCAGTAAGGGATTTCAAAATCAAGGATGGCTAACCAATGGACATTCACCATTCTGTTGTATTAATTAAAGGATGGAGTCTTCTTCCCCAGTAGAAAACCTTACAGCCTGGTGTCTCCATGCATCAATGGGAATGTCTGCACTCCTAGGCAAGCAAGCTACTTCACTCTTGGCCTTGAATTCTGCCTACAGTGACAAACTCATCCCAGTGCCCCCCAGTGTAGCACTGTCCCTACCGGATACCTCTGAGTGCATCTTCAGTAGTCTGGTGAATAATCCATCTGATGACAAGCCTAAGAAGATCACTATAATCTCCTCCCTCTGTGGACTCCTGTCTGCTCTTTCCTCAGCTTTTCATTTATAACTCAGACATTCTCAAAAAGTATAGTATTGTTTTGTATTTTCTAGTGCTACTGAAATTACTAATGGTGTATGATTGTTGATTTTACATTTTTCATCATTTTTTTTTCTCAGTTGCCATCATGTAACTCACGTAATATTATGGGCAAAGTCATTAACTAGCAGCATTATTTGAGAAAGTACAGTGCATGCAATCCTAGCTTTGGGATACCAACCATTTGTTTAAAAATTCGACTTGCGCTTCTTTGTTTAAGGAAAAATTCTTCTAAGTCTGGTTTTTGAACCTAATACCAATGCTTCTTTGACTATGCATTTGTTTTAGTATCTTGGGTTTTGTTTGCCAGTTCATTGTAGATTCATGGGGTCAAGCCTCTGCCTGTTTTAAGGCTATTTCTTCTAAGCCAAGCCTCTTCTTTCCTGTTTGCACTTCTTTAAAATACTAAGCCTTTAAGCTGCCAGTTTCTATCTTGGCGATAACAGATATGTGCTGTAGAATGACTTTCTAGCTGGGAATGAAGAGGAGTGTAATATTAGACTATTTGTTACTTCCACTGAGAAACCCTTTCTTGGGTATGTTGAAAATATACCCAAATTCCATTTCTCTTCTACTTGTACGTCTTTCCAAATTGCTATGGAAAAATGTAAGTGTCATGTACACAAAGTTACCTCCAGGCTCTTTTAATTTCATTAAGGATTCCACAGTTGCTATCATTTCTACTCTTCTTTCTGCTGCTGTACTAATCTTTTCAAATTACAGATTATTTCTGAGATCTTAACTTTGCATAAATGATTTTGATTATTTTGTGTACATTCCCTTATTCCATTTTACTAGTTCCCACCACTGCATATAATGCAAGGATGTTCATAAAGGTTTATGTCTGCTTATTGTTTTCTTCACATCTTATGGACACCCCTACACTGTTAAACCTTTTGTGTAGCATGGAAAATTTAGCATGAGACTAATTTTGAAATTTCTCAGTTTTTATTAGCCTTCCATGATTCTACTCTTAGTTTCTCTTTCTTTGTTTATAATGTAAAATGTCCTTGCTACTCCCACTTGTTATTAATGTCATTGGTGTCACAAATTTCATTCTCTAGGTATACTGAAGGGCCTGAAACCTCGTCTTCACCTAAAGAAGGGATCCAAATTATTCTTTACTGCCTCCAACTTCCTTAGAATTGAAATGACTTTGTGTTTTGTTTCTTTGGTCTCAGTTTCACACAAGCTAAGTCACTCCACACTTTAACTTAAAGCAGTGAGGGTCTCTAGTTGAGCTAGTTTCTGGCTCTCCCATTTGATGAACACCATTCCATTTGATTTCTTCTATATATCTCTCTTTCTTCCTGATCCAATATATCTGTTCTCACAGACTCTTTGCTTGGGTGTTAACTATACTCTTGCCTTTATGCTGTAATTTGTGTCACCCTGCCTGCTCCATTCTGATTCCAGATTTGCCTGTGTTTTGGGCTTCTCTAATTTAAAAAGTACTTCCCTTAAAGTTTTGTATACTTTCATGCACACAACTTTGTAGATGAGTGTGACACAGCGGGATAGCCCCACACTACCAGGTCCTTCTGGAGGACCTTTTGAACCCGCTACCACCAATAACATACCCGAGGGATGAGCCAGTGGATGAGGACATTCACACACAAAGCAAGGGGTTGATGAATAAAAGTACAGAAGTGCTTTGACTAAAACCATCAAAACTAGAACATTGTTGAATAAGTGCAGTGCATCCAAAAAAGTTCATTAAATAAATAATCCAATAAAATGAAGGTGGAGGTTATCCAGTCAAATAAATAATCCATTAAAATGAGGTTAAAAAAAACACACTGTCCCTAAAAACATGAGCCCTGGTGCACTGCTTAAAAATGTACATCTCTTTAACTTAACCCTAACTGGTCTTTGCAGCCATGATGGTACAGTGGCAGTTCAGCCAACCTTCCACACTCATCCTAGGCTTACGCCCCAGTAGCTGTCTCTGACTCCTGGCAGGGCACCAATCAAAGCCTCCATCTCCCGCTGCCAGTCTCAAATCCCTGTAGGCCATGGCCCCCCTGCAGGCCTCTCACTGAGCTTCTCCTTCCCCTGCAGCCGCACTGCCTCTCTCCGGCGAGTCACTCCAAATGAGCACAGTGTCAGTTACTCCAGCTTCCAGGTCATGCCTCATGCTCCCACCAGTGACTTCCTTCCAGCTGTCTGCCTTTTCTCTCTCTATCTTTTAACCTTCATTCCTCTTTTCTTTCTCTCTCCTCCTTTTGACATGCCGGCTCTTTCTTATATGTCCCTGTGGGTGCACCATCTCAATCATACACCACAGGAAGCCAATGAAGCAATCGGGACAAACCACGCCCTCACATAGGGGTGAGTCTCGGCCCCATAACTCCACCAGCCACAGCTGTGTGACCATGCACACCTACAGAGAGCAAGCTGGCCAATTAATTATATAATTATTAAAATAGCTCTGTTTTTCAGAGCCTCAGACCCACTGTACAACAATGAGACATATGGTTGTACAATATGTCTTCATTATTGTTTCCAAAACAGTATAACTCAGGTGTTTAGGTATGAGCTTAAAAACAAACCTGAAGGACCAATGGGATTAATTGCAGTCTGGTTTCTACCTTATCAGCAGTCTGGCAAGGATGGTCATAAAGGAGCACACAAGATCCAGTCCACATAGTTCAGTTACAGAAGCTTTTCATACACAAATGGGTAATGATCCATCTTAGAGCCTCATAGAAATGGTCAACATTAAACCTGTGATCAAAGCCATGTGTCATTTTTAATGTGCATATTCTCAGGACAGCATACATATGCTCATTTGATAACATTTCCAAGCAGGAATGTCATCATTTTGGCCTTGTGGGTGGAAAGAGGTTATGATTTTGCATGTCCACTCTCAAAGAAATTGCTTGGCTTTTCTAAGACACCAACTAGAACTATAGCCAAGGATTGTTCAGACCAGTGCTCAAGAGGAACAAGGTTCACCACCAATGTCCTAGTCAAGCTGTACCAAAGGGTAATAGAAGCACTCTACACAGAACAAAGACTAGACAATAAATGCTAAAGCCCACTCCTTAAACAGCAACAAAGCCATTCATCTCCTGAGTTACTTTTTTCACATGAATGGTCAGTTCTATTCAGCAGTTATGTTGGTGTTTGAGTAGAAATGGACCATAGAAAACAAGACAGTCAAAAAAGGAAAAGGTCTACTGCTCACATAAAAACTTTGTTCACCAAATCACTCAAGATAGGAACAATTTAGTTTTGTTAAATAGCTCATGCTTAGCTACCTAACACTTTGCCTATTTACCTCATAGATCGGTGATTTTCAGCCAAACCCTTATTAAAAATCTTTGCTTCTGTATAATTGTGTATGTCAAATCTCAAATACAGCTTTTTTTACTGAGAAACTTCTAATTTCCCTGATGCTTCTCAATGAAATCCAAAGAGTCAAATGTTAAAAAGTTTACAAAAAAAAAAAACACAATAAACCTCATTTTTCAGAAATTGAAATTTGTGCCATCAGGTGTTCTATCCAAAATCCATGTGTTTAGACATTGAACAAAAGACAAAATGTGTTAACTGCTTTCTGCAATTGTTCATTTTGAATTAATTACTGTCATAAACAAGCAACAGTACATTAATTTGCATGAATCCAGTACAATATTTAGTTGACTTTCCAGCAATTCAAATGTAGGGCACAGCTTTACAGATGGTTTGAGGGATGTCCCAATTTCAAATGGTTCCAAAAATCAAATTTTCTGTCTCAGTTACTTAATACATGTTCTGAATACACACAAAATTCTGAAATTTTTCCATTTTTTTAAAAGATGATATAGCAGGTGAGAAAGAAAAAAAACATTATTAAGTGTAATGATTATAAGTATTTACCTCACAATACCAATGACTGTATTTTGTATTAATCATTCTGCAGAGAGCTATATGATTTATTACTTCTATATGATTTGTTCTTCATTTAGGTAGAAAAGTATTAAGCTTGTGCACAGAATTATTAGATAACTTGCATTCTTTTGTGAGAAAATGCTGATCTCTTGATACTAACAGAACACCCTGTGATATTATAAATCAATGTGATAGTTTCTGAATTCTTGTATTAAAATAATAAGAAACATGTCCCTTGTGGATTAAAAAATAAATAAGGATTTATTAATCTAACCAAACAAAATCTAATGAAGATATTAAAACTATAAGAATGTAATTTCTTTGTAACTAATGTACTATAAGAAACTGCTTTACACTGGTCTTGTGTGCGTGTGCTGATAATGCCCTAATGGCTCTTTATTTGGATAAGAAATTCTGTGCACTTGTGCATGTAATAATCAGGATGTAATTTAATTTACAGCATTTTATGTATGACCTTAAAATAAACTGTCATGTGTTTTTCTCTTTGGCTAATGAATAAGCTAGATAATAAAAAGAAAGGAATTTTTCTTTCAGGAGGCTGTCTGATCTGACCAGGCTGACTGAGCTGGGGGTCTGCAGTCTCTTTAAAACTCACCAAGAATAAAGAAATTGCTTTTTATTTTAAATTGGTATTTTTGTCTCCCATCGTTTTTCGACTTCTGTGTCCACACAGGGTAAAAGTATTGTTAGTTTTAAAGGTTAAAAAATTGACTATTTTGTAAGATATAACCTGTTACCTTCTATGGCTGTTCTTCATTTGATTATTGTAAATATATTTCTTAAATCTAAACCATTGAATCTGCAAAGCTCAACTCTGTCTGTCCCATTGTTTATGTTTATTAGACCAGTTTTGCGTTTTTTTAACTGTATATGCAAACAAATTTTGTTAAATGCATCCAAGAAGATTAGAGCTCACCAGAGTTTTCATTTAATGAAAATGTTTTCAATTTTATAAAAAAAATTTTGTTTTGTAAAATTTGTAAAAATAGATAAAAATAAATCTGTAATAATCTATGTTATGTTGAGATTATTGTTAATAACAGTTTTTTTAAATAAAATATTTTTAAAAAATTGTAAAACTTCCAAAGTTCACTCCAGCCGACCAACTGTTTTAGTGCTATCAGTTTGAGAGGCTTTAAACCAGCTATATGCTTTTGAGTGATGCCCTCAGAAATATAAAATTCTTAATTTCTCATATGCAGTATAGAGCATGTAGACATAAATCTTCATTACAGATGACATCATACAGTCAGGTCTGTAAGTATTTGCATAGTGACACAATTTTCATAATTTTGGCTCTGTAAACCACAACAATGGATGTGAATCATAACAATCAAAATATGATTCAATATAGTCTTTCAGCTGAATTTAACGGGTTTATTAAAAATAATTAATGAGCTATTTACAAAAGAAAAACATTTTTATACATACATCATAAAAATACAGTAGGTCACTCTATTTTCAGGAGCTCAAAAATATTTGGACCTTTGACTGACAAGCTGTTCCACAGCCAGGTGGCAGCAATTCCCTCATTATTTCATTAACTATGAAGGAGGTAAAAGGTCTGGAATTGATTTCAAGTGTAGAATTTGCATTTGGAAGCTGTCACTGTAAACTCTCAACATGAGGTCCAAAGAGCTGGCCATGCAAGTAAAAACATTTGGCTGAGAAAACAAAACAACCACTTTAGAGTGATAGCAGAAACATAAGTTGTGGTCAAATCAACCTTTTGGTCCATTCTTAAAAAAAGAGGAACACACTGGTGAACTCAGCAACACCTGAAGGTCTAGAAAATCACAGAAGACAACTGTGCTGGATGATCGCAGAATACTGTTCTTGGTGAAGACGAACCCCTTCACAACATTTAACCAAACCAAGAACACTCTCTGGGAGGTAGATCTATCCAAAGATCTTGCCAAAGTCTACAATCAAGAGAAGACTTCATGAAATCAAAGAAAGTAAAAGCAGAGGGTTTATCACAAAATACAAACCACTGGTAAACCCCAAGCATAGGAAAGACAGATTAAACTTTGCCAGAAAACATTTTTTAAAAGACTATACTAGAATGTTGGAAAGAGAAGAGCATTGAGAAGAGAAGAAACTGCTTATGATCCGATGAATACTACATCATCTGTGAAACATGATTTTTATGGCATGATCATGCATGGTTGCAAATGGGAAGCAGTCACTAGTGTTTACTAATGATTATGACTGCTGACAGAAGTAGCAGGATGATTTATGAAGTGTATAGGGCTATACTATCTGCTCAGATTCAGCCAAATGCTACAAAACGGATAGGACAACACTTCACAGTACGGATGAACAATGAGTCAAAACATACTGTGAAAGCATACCAAGTGCTTATCAAGGCAAAGAAGTGGAATATTCTTCAAAGGCCAAGTATATCAACTGACCTCAACCCAACTGGACATGCATTTCACATGCTAAAGACTAAACTGATGACAGAAAGTCCAACAAACAAGCAGCAGCTGAAGACAGCTGCAGGCTTGGCAAAGCCTCACTATTGTGGAAACCCAGCACATGGAGTTCCAAACTTTAGGTAGTCATTGACTATATTTTAACCAAATATTGACAGTACTAAGTTTATTTATGATTAGGTTAGTTTGACCAAATACTGCACTTTTGAACCTCTGAAAATAGGAGGACCATATATAAAAATGTCTGTCTTTTCTAAACAGCTCATACAATATTTTTGTTAAACCCTTTGAATTAAAGCTGAAAGTCTAAACTTTAGTCACATCTTGAATTCTTTGTTTCAAATCCATTGTGGAGGTTTACAGAGCCAAAATTATGAACCTTGTGTCACTGTACAAATACTTATGGATGTGACTGTATTTCTGCAATGACGAAGTCTGCATTCTGGGAAAAAAAGACCACCCCCTCCCCCTAACAAAAATAAACATAACCCAGGAGCCATCATACTTTGAACAGTATAGAAAATCTTAATGCTGCATCCCAGTCTTTTCAGGAAACCACAAGGAGTGAATGATTTTTTTAGCAACACATTCAGCACCTTTTTACAAAGAAATCCTTGATGAATAATAAAGTGGAGACCAACCGACTCCTTTGACTTTGTCCATGTCACATTATCTTGGATTTGTTTTAGTAGTACAATCGTATTCTCTGTTATATTTAGGGATTCATCACTTGTTATATTAATTAGTTTAATCTAAGGAAGTGTTATGCTTCTTCAAGCACAATGCTAATCTTTCATACAATCCGAATCATATTGTTCTTCTCATCACTAACTACATTAACTGGAATTCCTCAGCTATTTTAAAGTTCTCATTTATTCCCCTGACAAAAAAATTTAAAGTTGAGCTATACCTTCAATGTGTAAACTTTCATTCAGCGTAATTGAAACCATGAGTTTTTTTTCTTCTAAATTTCACAATCGACAGCTCATTTCCATTCAATCACCTAGAGATGGAGACTTTTAAGAAGGTAATGTTTTCAGATTGGCTTTAATTGTCCAAGCACACTGTGCTAGATATCTTCAAACTTTCGTCTTTTGAAAACTCTCCTTTCATGGAAGGTTTGCCATCATGTCTTACAGTATGTACCAGTAGGTAACACGTCTTCAGTAGTTTCTGAATGTTGAAGCACCTCGGATATGTGCATACACAAGGCATACTTTCTTCTTGATTAGGTTTTCACTCACTTTTCTTTCGATTTTAATTTGTAAATGTGCACCTCTCTCAGAAGGTCCACGGTAGCTGAATGTGTTATTTATTACTTGCCGGGATTCCTAGCCAAACAACACTTTATGTTAAGAATTCATTAGAGCTATTTTTGTGATGTTATCATGTCACCATTTTGTTTTCCTTGTTCATTTTAAGTTTAAAATGAGATTCCATCCATTTACCTTCATTAGCTTCACTTATTTTACCACGCAGTACTATACAATCTTATTCACATTTCATTTTTTTCTTTTTATCAGTAATGTTAAAATACTTTTCTTAGGAGACAGTAGGCAAAGTATCTGCATTGTAATATTGAATTTTATTAATTACTAGCCAACCCGCGGCGTAGCATACGCCGCATATAATTATTTATTGATGAGTGAACACTTCCTAAAAGACACAGTTTCATGCGTAAACCATGGGCGGGGCTCTGTTAGAGTTGGCGGGCGGGGCTCTGTGAGTTGGCGGACGTGGCTCTCTGTCTAGCATGTGGTGAAAAGTCAACGTGGCTCAGAGGTGCATGTGGACTTTTGCACAGACGAAAGCAACTGAGGCTGTGTTTGGTGAGTTGTTGCAGTGCACATGCCTCGAGAGCGATGCTGGACACGGGAGGACGGTTATAGTTGGCGTGCGTGGCTCTGTCGTGCGTATCCCATGACATGGTAGGAGGGTTAGAGTTGGCGGGCGGGGCTCTGTCAAGCGTATCCCATGGTTTTAGAGTTGGTGGGTGGGGCTCTGTGAGTTGGCAGGCGTGGCTCTCTGTCTAGCATGTGGTGAAAAGTTAACGTGGCTCAGAGGTGCATGTGGACTTTTTGCACAGACGAAAGCGACTGAGGCTGTGTTTGGTGAGATGTTGCAGTGCACATGCCTCGAGAGCAACGCTGGACGTGGGAGGACAGTTACAATTGGCATGCGTGGCTCTGTCATACGTATATCCCATGACACAGTAGGAGGGTTAGAGTTGGCGGGCGGGGCTCTGCCAAGTGTATCCCATGGTCTTAGAGTTGGTGAACGGGGCTCTGTGAGTTGGTGGGCGTGGCTCTCTGTCTTGCTTGCGCTCACTGTCTTATGTGCCCTTAGTGAATTATATATATATATAGATTGTTTTGCTTCAATTGAATTAAATTATAATGCAGTATTTACTAAAAAAACAAATTCCATTTAAGAATGCATAACCATACAACAAGCTAACCTTAACAATAAAATCAGGAGTGGGAACTTTATCTTATGTTTCAATTGCACTGTAAACCACAGTCTTTATACAGTCTTTATTTCACAAAATGCAATAATAAACTAATTCATTTTAAGTGTAAAACTATAAAACAGTGGTTTATGAAAGAGTCTCATTCCAAACAAAAGAGGATGATGGAAAGGCATGTTACTTTGATATGAACATTACTTCTTAAAACAAACTGTGCAATGCTTTTACCATAAAAAAACCTACAATGTACATTGTCTTTTCCTTGAGACAAAAGGAACATGAAAATATTTTCATTACATAGAAAAGATAGCATATTCATTTATCTCAAGCACAACTGCACCACTATTTGCAGGCTGTTCACGTTGTTTTTTCTAGCCTTAATTTACAGTGTTCATGCAAGAATCATTATCAGAATTATAATTATATTACTTTTGTTTTTAGGTCTGTATTTTTAGTTGTGGTGAGGGCCAGTTTCAGAACTCTCCTTATACCATGAATATTGCTCTTAGTCCTGCTAAGATTTTATAATCATAGTGCCCTATTGCTTTTAATTTATTCTGAAAAGAACAATTTTTTTATTGTGAAGGTAAGGCTCGACAGGCACTGTATGTACTGTATTTCAACATACAGGGATTAGTTACTTCTCTATGGTAAGTCATTTTGAAAATTAATGAGATTATTGTGGGCACATTATGCACTTCCCACAATGCCATGTTGTTTTTCTATTGACATCATCATTACATAGTTCAATTGCTACTAAAGACACCTCCCGATGTTACACTCATTGTGTTTTTTGCAATGTGCTAAATAACTTCTGAATAGGACATTCAGTTGTCCAACTTTGTGACTTCCTTTTCAAAACATTTTTCTGTTCTTTGTTATTTTAGCCCTGACCTTGTTTTTATTCTTGCTTTAATTCTGTCATGGATCAGCTCAGAGAGTTCATCCTCTGGCCAGGGTTCAAATTCATGTGTTGTGTCATTTTAAAGTTTGATTCATTTGATTGTCAAGTTTTATTTTGTTTGTTTGCCAGAGCTTGTGTTTAAGTTTCAATAACTTGGCTAAGTTCCGTGTGTTTTGTGGGTGGCCCCCCAGGGGGTGGGGCCTCCTGCCAGTTCCTGCCACCTGCCAATTCCTATGGGGTCTCTGGTGGTTCATTTCAAATGCATTATTGAGTTTTGGTGAGTTCTTCTGCTTATTCTGTGGCTGTGCTTTTTTACATCTCTGAATTTTTGACCTCTGTGTTCTGTTTGCCTCGGGATTTCTGTTATTTCTGTATTTGTCTTAGATTGCCTTGTGTTTCTGGCTAATCCCTTATGTCATTTGTGATCTGCAGTGCTTTACTCTGTACAGATTTTCTGTTTGCCCTTTTATCTATCTGGGGTTTAGCAATATATTCCCCTCTAGTAGGCATTTTTGGAAGTTCTTTTTGGGACTTACATGCCCCGAGACTCCTAGTACACAAATAATTCTTATCTTATCATTGGCTTATTTGCTTGGCCCTTCTGATTTCTACTTTCAATCCTTACTTGTTTCTCTTCACTCTGTTTTTGATCCTTCTGTTTAATCTCAGTCTTTCCTTAAAGGCAGTTCACATGGCAGTAAAGAATGTGACCGCCTGTTTTAATTAATCTTCACTTTCTTTTTTAGGAATCAGCTCAATAAGTACTCCTCAATGCTTAAGTCACTTTCATTTTCTGACACTTGTCAAAGTACTCTGTAAAACAATTTTAGGTACAGCTCACCTAGTAACCAATTGCAAACTGATTTTCCATTTTTACACAATATGAATACACTTTGTTTTGTAAATCATCACATAAGTATTTTGATGTTCACATCATACAGTTCCTTCAATGCCTTATAAAAATTTTTGCCACCACCTTTAACTATTGTTCTTTCATAAGATTCGCTATAAATTTGTGCACATAATTCTACCATTTTCATTTGCAACTCAAGCATATTATGAAAATGAAAAATAGAACAACAATTAACACCCAACAACAGCCTACACATCAGCATTTTTTTCTTAATTAAAAAAAACTATCTAGAATCCCCTCTAGCATTCTATGAATTAGTGCTTCATGTGCTAAAAATCTGAAAAAATGTAAGTTTACCTTAACATGAATGAATGAAAAAATTATTTTACATATAAAAGGTTTACCCTTTATTACTACTGGAATTGTCATATTGATCAGACTCTGAACCAGGGAGAGTTAGCTTCATAAATGTAACAGATGGCATGTTGGGAACTGCACGATGGAAAGACAGTCCTGGTTAGAATATCGCCTCATAGCTACAGCAGGGGCAAAACAATAACAATATCCACTAATCGTGAGAAAAATAATGACATAGTTAATGTGTAATAAATAATCATTCATCACATAATCCATGTCAGTAACATACTAAATAACAATGGAACTTCTTTGTGGCCTACAATAACCTTTATTGTGTTTCTCAAATGACATTTATTTAAGTCCTTTCCCTACCCTTTTATGAACAGAAACTTTAAAGCTATGCTGTGCAGATCAACAATTTATGCCCAATTCCTTATTTGAGTTTGAGAGTGTCTGGAAAGATCAGAGGTTTAATTTGGTCAATGTTATTAAATGTAAGTTTTTCCTTCCAAAATGTCTCATCTATAATATCTATATACTGTATATAAAATAGATAGATAGATAGATAGATAGATAGATAGATAGATAGATAGATAGATAGATAGATAGATAGATAGATAGATAGATAGATATGACATCACTATAGATAGATAGATAGATAGATAGATAGATAGATAGATAGCTGGCATATTTGGTGAACAGAGGTTACTAAATTCATAATGTAATATGCATTGAAACAGACAGACTTAACATTGTACCATTGTGCTCATTTTACTAAACGGACATCTTGCTGTGCTATTATTAAAATATTCAGTATTACATAAAATCTATTCAGCAATTAAGAATTGATCTACACCAAAAGATAAGTAGTGTCTGATCAAAAAACCTAGAACTCTTTTTATATACTTTTCAGTGGGCATACGTACTGTGCTGCTAGCCTGCAAAATGACTCTAAAATCATAACAGATGTTTGACTTGTTTCCCAAGGTCATTTTTATAGCACTAAAAATGCAATATGCTGTACTTTCTTAGTGTCATCAGCTTTTGAATAAAACATTTTTGTGGCTAGTAGGTGGATTTGTAAACTGTAGTATGACATTTTTCAGGTAAGGTAGACAAATATTAGGAGGTACAGTGGTTATAATGACTGATTATGTTAAAGGAGAGTGGCAAAGTGTTGCATTCTGATTTGTATATGCAAGTAAGAATTTCAATGTATACTGATCATAAGAGAATAATGAACCTGTGGAAAACAATACTTTCAGTTCTACAAAATATCTATTTGTTATGATCTAGCTGATTTAATGGAAAGCATGTGGACTAACAACTATTACCCCAGAAAAAAATATTGATAAAATGATCAAGTATAAAATTAAGCTCTTAAAATAATTGTGAAGTGCAAATAATACTCTGAAAATTCTAATTATTATTAATCTAAAGGAGCAATTCTAAATGAGAAAATTCCTAACAAATGTCGAAATGTTTACTAACTGTGAAGCTTCCTTTCAAGAAAACCAAGAAATGAATTCAACAATCATAAATTAATAGATAGATAGATAGATAGATAGATAGATAGATAGATAGATAGATAGATAGATAGATAGATAGATAGATAGATAGAATTTTATGTGTCCTGTACATTTTAGACAACCATAAGTATTTTCTGAAAAACATGAGAATAAATCTCAGACTTTAATCAAGGCTATCTTAAACAATCCTACAATATTTGCCACTTGAAAGGGGAACCTAAACTCAATGTCACAAATCAGAAAATCTCGATTTATCAACTGGAACTGCAACATCTCATTAAACAGGACAGTTCCATCTGGATTGGTCTTAGGTGGGTGGCTGGGAGGCCCTACCCCCTTAGGTTAAATTAACAGAACACAATTACTTAAAATTTAATTAAGAAAAAAATGTCAATAGTTAAATCAAAACAATTAACTAATATTAACAAGGGCAAATGACAATATTAGGGACAGATGAAAATGGGTTAAAACAATTAGCAAAGTAAAAGACTAGAAAAGCAAGAGATAAACTAGAGACTAATCCTCAGCTCAAACCTGGCAATATTTCTGCAATTCCACTTTAGTATAATTTATTATGTCACTTTGTAAAGCACTTCAACTGAAATACTGACTGATTATTTAAAATGAAACAAGTCTTCAGACATGCTATTTAAAGAAGAGTATAATACTAACTGTTTTCTTCCAGTAAGGTATTTCTCTTTCCCAGTACTCAGTAAAACACCCAAAAAAAAAAAATAGAGTAAAGAACTGGAAAAATAAAAACATTAAAAATAGTCAGGGATTTCTAAATATAGAGCTATATCCAAAAAGCATTACCATATTATGTAGAATAGCCAGGTTCATCCCCTTTCTCTGAATGTTTTACAGTCTCAAAGCAACATAACATTTTCTTTTGAAATGTAATTCTTTTACTTGAGGAAATTGACACTTTCAAGACTTAAATACAACAGTTTTGCAGGTGATGATTTTTGGATAACACGAACCAAGTGCATTGTATTAAGTACATTGTTGCATTCAACTCTTTTAAAAGCCTTTTTGCATTCAGGAGTTATGGTATCGCAGAGTGCTAAGGTGGGAAGCATATGAAATGCAGTCAGCAGCAAAGATACAATATTGTCAAAATTCAACAGAGAGATTATAATAATAAAAAATACACAGGCAGAAGAATGATCAGTGTCAAAGTGAAATGTCTTACCATAGAAAAAATAAACACTTGGATATATGCCTTAAAATGTATAAAAATAGATAGGAGAATAGAAACAAAGAAGTATATAGATTAAGCCTTAATAATCTGACAATGCACTAACATGCAAAGGAACAGAAAATGACAATTTCTGTTGGCCATGTCTGCATGGGTTCTGTACTGTGTCCTCTGTTTATCTCACACACACCCCAAAGCCATGAGTATTAGGTTAATTTATGGATCTAAATCAGCCCCTTGTGAGTGTGGATGTGTGCATAAGTGGGCCCTGTAATAGACCGATACTCCATTCAGGTTAGGCTCTGCTCCACAACCCTGAATTGAATGAAGCAGTATGGTTTCAGCATGCTGTTCTACTATCCTAGGCTGAGTGGTCTATTCTTATCTAAATATTTCTTCTGTAGACACATCTTCTATAACCTATTTATTTAAGAAAGATATACTGTATATTGATAAACTTCATACTTTCTGTTAACGCATTACAACAAAGAAGAAAAAAAACTAGAGCTTGTTCAATATAAAATCAGTGAACGTGTTTTTTTTAGGTAGGTCCATGTACTACAGGTGATAAAGACCTCAAACTGTTTTGGTATAGAAATTATTTTATTTTAATGGAAATTGAAAATGCACAGTCTTTAGTTGTACTCAAGTAAACAACAAGTTAAAATTGCAATATTAGATACTGATTGCAGTTCTATTGAGTTCAAAGTGAAAGAACTGAGCTGAATGGAAAACAAAACTGGGTTTTATTTTTCTCACAGCTGCATCTCACTCTAATCTGAGCTTTTTTGGATTTAGAAGCAGGGAAGAATATGCCTTTATCCCGTAACAGCTGTGTGACACACTGCCACATTTGTGGTATGGGATACCAGACCAACTTTGGTTAGTTATAAAAAGCATGTGTCAGATGTGCACTGTGTCTGCTACCACCAACTATAAATAAGACCATGCCATACATAATACTCACTGAAAGTTCCTACTGTTCATCATATTGCGCCACAGATATATTTTTCTGGGTGCATTAATCTGTAAGTGTAAAATTAGACAGTGGCAAAAGGATTTAAATAAGAAGTGTACTAACTAAAAGGCAGAGCACTACTGTGTCCATGGCTAAAAGTCATTTTGATTATCTGAACAGTGTTAAGCCGGAGGAAAAACCTAAACTCCCTTGGAGCATTGTCAACCCTGATCAGCCTCTTAACTGATTAAAGACCTGCTCTTAATCCCGCTTAAAGCTTAAACAAAAAATAACTTCCTAATGTTTTCCAAATGAAAAATCTTGGACAAAAAAATCTCTTTTCCGGTCTTATAATGTCAACGTTCTATTAACATTTCTATTGACAAAAAAAAATGCACAAGCAATTCCTATGGTATCATCAGATCTTAATCTCACAAACACCATAAGACAAACAAAAAAAAATTCCAAAACTCTAAAGTAAGAAGATGGTTACAATTGTGTTAAAATATAAATTCCTATTATGTTAGACTGCCTCTCACACGGATATAGTTCTTCCATTCTTTTATTAATGTTGGAGCACTTACTCTCTACTATGTTTGTTTAAAAAAGTGTTTGGGCGGTCTGTGAACAAAGTCGGATCATTTTTATCAATCATTTTAGGTGCTATTCTCAAAGTTGTGCATTTTCTCTTAATTAATATAACAAATAATACCATAGGCAATCCAAGAGACAGAACGAGGAAAAAAAATCAAGAATAACAATAAACAAACAATATCTTTGCAGTGTCATTTACAGCATGTCACAAGCTAATACAAAAATAAAAACCCTGCTGAGGCGACTACAGGTCAGTCCTACTTAAAAAGAAAAGAAGTAAGTCCACTCTTTCATTTCGTAACCCCTCTTTAATCCTCCACTGGACTCAAAAGTGTTTAAGATGAACAGTAATACATGCAAGGAATGAACTAACCCAGAGGACAATCCTCACCCATACTACCCTCCAAAGAAATTTACTAACAGGATGTCTTTTTATCATGGAGGAAAGCCTTCATGAATGTAATTTTATATCTTGGGTATCATAATATTTAAAAAGTAAGAAAATGTATGACATAACATTCATGTGCGTTTGAAGACTTTGTCAACTGTTTTGAACGTTGAAGTATTTTCAAAATGTCATAGTTACATATTTTGTTTATTACATTTTTTTGTGATTTTCAGAAATAACAGTAATAATAGAATTTAATTAAATGAGTTAGTAAAGTACATAAAATACATGTTTTTTAGCTGCACTTTACGGTATCATGTAGCTGAAAACGTAACCCAAATAGGCTTTATGGGGGCTGAAATAACTTTCATAAACAACAGCTGAAGTGATGAAAAAGTGGCATTCATTGACTGTGCATTCACTGTTGTTAGTTTTAAAGGATCTATATATTTCTAATTCTAATAACTAATCAATAACAACATTTATTTATATAGCACATTTTCATACAAAAAAAATGTAGCTCAAAGTGCTTTACAAAATGAAGAATAGACAAATAGAAGACACAATAAAAAATAAAAATAAGTCAACATTAATTAACATAGAATAAGTAAGGTCCGATGGCCAGGGTGGACAGAAAAAACAAAAAAAAAAAAAACTCCAGAGGCTGGAGAAAAAAAAATAAAATCTGCAGGGATTCCAGACCAAGAGACCGCCCAGTCACCTCTGGGCAATCTACCTAACATAAATCAAATTGTATTCTTTGTATTTAGGGTTTTCATGGAAGGACCTGATGATGATGGTCACGTAGACTTCTGGCTTTCAGTCCATCAATGTAGGAACATCATGGTGCTTTGATTAGGTGGTGGTGGCGCAGGCCGCCACCACAAAGAAATCAGAAAAAGAAACAGAAGAGAGAGTTGGGGTCAGTATGGATTTTAGAGACACTATGAATAGTTATTATGATGAATTGAACATACAGAGTATCAGGATTAAGTTAAAGTTCTGAATAGTTCCAGTTTATTTATTATTTTTACTGGTTTTGTTTATGTTTTGTTTTAACTGTTGTATTTGTACTGTATTTGCTGTTCAGAGCTCTGTGACAATTTGTCTGTGAAGGGCGCTAGATAAATAAATTACCACCACTACTACTACTAATTGTAGTTCAAAGCTCTTAAACATACCCAATGGAAATTTAAAATCTGTTGAAGCCTCAAGCTAAAATTGTTAGCTGCTTCCAACCAGACTGAAAGAGAGAGAGAGAAAAAGAAAGGAAGAAATAGAGGAAAAAAAAGTATTGTTTTGTGTTTATTTGTACTTGGTCATGTTTGTGCTTGGGAAACTTTTATAGAAAAGAGTTTCCCAAATGAAAGCTGTGTGTTGTGCTTGACTTGTACCTGTGTCTGTCTCTTTCGGGTTTGGGCTTCAGGCCACAACCTGTAATAAACTACTTATAACAATAAATATGGTCACTTGTCTGTGTTCTTCAGTGGTTCCTGCTAAAATATAAGCCTAATGTGCAAGATATTTAGGTAGTTTGTGTTAAGAAATTCGGAGCCTTATAAGCTTGTCTTTGAAGAGCACACAATATCATTTCCTGAAATCATGGGGCTTTGTGCCAGTTTTTAAAGTAAGAATGTAGACGTCATGGAAAGAAGACTGAAAGAGAAACAAGAAGAAGGAAAATGCCAAGGAGATGGACAAGCTGGAATCTACTTAATAAACTGGTATGTTGCACATTATCTGTCAATATGTGGATTAACTGAAGATATTGGGGATTGTTGGGAGTGAGATTTGTTCCCAGGATGGCGAGAACTGGTGAGCCATAAAAGTTCCCCTTCTTGGAGATTTTGCTAACTGATTTAATCTTATCCCATGCTGACCTGTTCATGTGAAATAACAATAGAGAACTGAATGGGACTGTTTACGTGGTGTATTTGATGATTTGATGCATATGTAAGTGTCAATAAAAACTGTATACAAATAGGTGTCTGAATCTGTCTATCTATCTATCTATCTATCTATCTATCTATCTATCTATCTATCTATCTATCTATCTATCTATCTATCTATCTATCTATCTACAGTAAAAGATCAGGAAAGCTGAATAGTAGAAGGGTCTCCTTTATATCCCAGGACCACTCTGTCACACACTCTATGGTGACTTTTTTAGGTATGCCTATTTAATAACAGATAGGGTCAACTTTGAACTCCAGGACAAGACCTGACACTTCAAGGCATTGATTCAAGAACAAGCTGGAAAGATTCTTTACATATTTTGGTACATGCTGATTCAATAGAAGCGTACACTTTCTGCAGATTTTTTGGCTAAACTTTGATGCTAAGCCTCACACTCCTCCTCATCTCAAAGGTGGACTACTGGGTTATGATCTGTGAAATAAACTGAATCACTCTCGTGTTCATGGAACCAGCTTGAGCTGCTGTGAAACTTTGTGATATGGAGAATTTTTCAGCTGAAGGTATTCATTACAAAATGGTGAATTGCAGCTATAATGGAATTGATATATCCAGCATTAATACTTTGCTAAACTAAGATATTTAGATGACACTCAGTTAGTATTAAAGGGCCTAACATGTGCCAAGAAAATGATTCCCTCACTATTACATTACTACCACCAGCAGTAATGCACAGTCTGACTTACACCCACAGGTTGCATATGCTCTTGGTTAATTTAAATTGGATCTAGATTGATATTGTTGTAACCTGAAGCTGCATCCATAACTAGAAAGGACAGAGGCCTCACATGCACAGGCTTTACTGGCCAGTAGGCTTTAATCCTTCTAAGGCTTAATACCCATTTTACAGGCCAGCTTTTTGACCTAGGAAAAAGCTTTGAATAGTTCCAAAATCTTCACAAAAATCCATAAGGAGGAAGAACCATCATAAAGAACAGAAACAAAGAAAGTATTTATTAATAAAATAAGAAGAATGCAAGAACAAGTTCAAAAGAACAAAAAGAGACAAAAAGATATTGCCCAAAGATAAGCCTAAAGAAAACAAGTTTCAATACGTTAATCCTATAACAAAATCCTTGGTCGGTAGCAAAATGGTCAGAGAAATCCAGAAACATAAGCAAAAAAAAAAAGACACTACTCATAAAGCAACAACAAAAGCAAAATGGTTCCATGCTGAGTGCTCCTTGATCCTCCTCTTATAAAGGCCAAAGGAGTTCTCAGCAGCTGGTGAGGTCACGATGGGTCAGCCTCTTTTGGTACCACCCACAAAATACATGAAACATAAGGACACTTAAAGACATAGTACATAATTACTAAAATCACAGAAATTATAAAAATATGACAAATAATTCATAATTAACAAAAACAACATTAAAACACAAAACTAACCAGCAGAAATACTATATGACCAAAATCAAAGTATTGTTGGAAACTGGTCATTTGTACTTTAAATGAACATGATTTGTAGATTTAAAATTAACATTTTATGATAGCCTTAATTGGTTGTTTCTCAGTTCAAAGCAAGAGAACACATAAGAAAATAGAAAACAGTGAATTACCAAGAAAAAACATAATTGCAACCTCATTAGACCGCATTAGGGCACATCTCAAGAGAGAGGAACAAAAGAACCATACATGGGAGAAGGTTGGAGATAGAGAAGACACTGGTTACATTCTCACACTGAACTGTGAAGCACTTTAAAAATATGACAGTCACAAGACAGGGACCCTGCAGCGGGGTTTGTTTCCTGCCTTGAACCCTGTGTTGGCTGGGATTGGCTCCAGCAGACCCCCGTGACCCTGTAGCTAGGATATAGCAGGTTGGATAATGGATGGATGGAAGACAGGGACCTAACATGTGGTTTGCCATGTCTTTGGCTATACCAAGGCAACAGTTCTGGCAAGTAAGGCAGACATGTCAGTGTTCATCAAAAGTGAGAAACATATTTCTTGTCAGACAGGAAAGTATTATCTTCCTTATATCCAAGTTTGATGATGATTTTGTCAAATTTTACTATGCTCACGTGTGTGTTAAATGTTGTAAGTGGACAAGGACTATCAATCTTTGGCTCAGGCCTTCATTAACACATATGATAGACAGTTAACTGTGGATGCTAATTTAGTTAAACTCTAATAGCAAAAGTTTTGTGACAGGTCAAATCAAAAGAGAAACGTACAGAAGGTAACACTAGTGGAGTATGTGAAAAAGGCATTGGAAGAGTCAGCACTGCTGCAGCTACAGATAAGATGACTGAATTCAACAAAACAGCAATCAGAAATACACCAACATTTTATGTTGGAAGACTGGAAACTCACAAGTCATACATATCAGCCACTGATTTTGAATTCAGCTTGAAAAAAAGTTTAGACCACATCCATGAACAAATAATTTGGGAACTGAAGATTGGTTCATCCGAATTGTATTTGTTAGAAGCCAAAGTTCAAACATCAAAGCAGTGCTATGAAAGTATAAGTAGATTCCTACACACTTCTCTTGTCACCGACACAATTTTAAAATACACCTTGTCAGACAATGTGCTTAAATGTGCTTAAGTGTGAATGGAATGATACTGATTGACACTAGCACACATAAGATCAGAATGTTGCTAAATGTTCTTCCATATGTAGAAAAAGTGGCTGAGTATGATCAAGTGTGAGACCGATGGGTATTCCTACTCTAGACATAACAACAAACACAAGATAGATTATTCATTTATCTATTCATTCAATCATTCCTTTAAACATTCTTGAGAAAACAGCCTAAAAGGATGTTAGGTATATTTCAAGTCAAAGTTATTTCTTCACAATCATGGTATAGCGTAAATTATTATTACACATAAAATTGTGCTCTAAAGTAAAGGATTTTTTATTTTACACCTTATAATGGTGCTTAAGATAACCCTTGTTCAAACATGAAAAAATGCTTAAATTTACCAAATGATCCAATCTCAAAAGCAAGAATGTTATCGGATTTTAATCTGCTTTTTGAGATTGAACAAATATTTTAAAACAGTATATCCACAGTGATTTAGAAAGTAATTTAAAAGTAAACAAACTATTAGTGAGCTTCAGTCATTTTGATAGAAAATCGTCTTTGCATCTCATCTTGGCAAACTTCTTTCCCTCCACGATAACCTTTCACCTTGCAGAAGTATGCTTTCCTCTAGCCAGTGTTGGCCCAACTACTTCTTCTACTGAAGTCTGTGAGGAATTCTTCCACTTTTTCCGTAACAAAATTAAAGATCTAAATAATTCAACTAACATAAATACATCATCTGTTTATATCTTTCCCCTTTTCCCACTCCATCCAGCTCCTCTAAGTTGTCACCAGTCAAATCTGCGTTTGTTAATAACCTGCTTTGTAAAATGAGGCTAACTACTTGTGTACTGGACCCCATCCCCAGCATACTACTTAAAACCCGCCTTCATGCCATAATCCCGACTGTTACAACAATAATAAACTCATCCCTTGACACTGGCTCTATGCCGCTCACTTTTAAAGTCGCTTCTGTAACCCCAATGTTAAAAAAGTCTGGTCTTGATGCTGACAATCTTAACAATTTATGGCCTATTTCCCACTTACCTTTCCTGTTAAAAGTTCTTGAACGTGTTGTATCCTCCCTGTTCACCAATTACTTAACCACTAATAACTTGATGGAACCCTTTCAGTCTGGTTTCAGGGCATGGCACAGCTGTGAAACTGCTCTGCTACGGGTAACCAATGATTTGTTTATGGCAGCAGACTCTGGACAAACCAGCATATTAATTCTGTTAGACCTCAGTGCAGCAATTGATACTGTCAGACATGACATTCTACTGTCCAGAATGGAGAACATGCTGGGTATCTCTGGCACTGCCCTCCAGTGGTTCAAGTCCTATCTGACTGATATGCAAGAGTTTGTTAGTCTTGGCAACAGCAGATCTAGCTCAGCGCCAGTCACACAAGGAGATCCTCAGGGCTCTGTCCTCAGCCCTCTTCTCTTCTGTATTTATATGCTTCCCCTTGGCCATATTAATTGTACCTATGGACTAGGCTATCATTTTTATGCTGATGATACTCAACTCTACTTCAATGTTAAAAGTGGAACTTCATCAGAGCTTTCTCACCTCACAACCTGCCTTAGTGAAATTAAAACCTGGATGGAGCAGAACTCATTAAAATTAAATTGCAACAAAACTAAACTCCTGCAAATTGGGACTAAAATTCAACTTAATAAAATGAGCTCCTTCCCAATCCATTTTGGCGGTGATCTCATCAGACTTGCCCGTACTGCAAAGAATCTTGGTGTCATTTTCGATTCCTCCCTCTCTTATTCTGCCCACATAAATCACATTAAGAAACTTTCTTACTTTCACCTCTGTAACATATCCCGTGTTCGCTCCTTCCCCTCATTTTTTAATGCTGAGAAACTTGTCCGTGCTTTACCACATCCCGCTTCGATTATTGTAACTCACTGCTGGCAGGTGCCCCTTCTAATCTTATATCACAGTTCCAGTTTATTCAAAACTCGGCTGCAAGAGTCCTTACACAAACCAGCAGCAGTGAGCACATGACACCCATCCTGCTTCGCCTTCACTGGCTCCCTGTGTCCTACAGAACTGAATATAAAATTCTACTAATAACCTACAAAGCCTTAAATAACCTTGCGCCAAACTACAACAGTGACCTCCTCCGTCACTATGTGCCTGCCTGCTCACTAAGGTCCTCTGATTCTGTCAATCTTGTTGTGCCCCACATTAATCTACACTCCATGGGTGACAGGGCCTTCAGCTGTATAGCGCCCAGACTCTGGAATGACCTACCGAAATTAATCAGGTCAGCTGACTCCATGAATTCTTTTAAAAAAACAACTCAAAACTCATCTGTTCAGGAAGGCTTTTAGCTCTACCTGACTTTATTACCCTTCTTTCAGTTTACCTCTGTGTCAAGATGCTCATGTAACCTGTATATGTGTGTGTACTAAACCATCAATTATGTTGTCTGTTAGACTTTTTTTTTTCTCTGAATTCACTGTCGTAATCTTCTTTATTTATTTATTTGTTTTGTACAATGCTATATACTGTATACCCTGCTGTTCTTTCTTATATTCTGTAAGTGTCTTGAGCATGGGAAGGGCGCTATATAAATAAAATGTATTATTATTATTATTATTATTAATGCTGCACACATAATTTTTATTTTGAGAACCTACTGCTTACCGGTTATATTTTCTTTCAAGATTTAGACAAATAAGCCATTGTTTAAAATCTAATTATGAAGATGAGGATACATTTAGTATTATTGCTGGAGGAAGAAGTAAGAACAGAGAGAAGGGCAGAATTGGAGAGACAAGCAGAGCAAAATATGCAAGTGGAAGATACAGCGATACAAAGGACAAGTGGCGATTGGGGGTGCACATGTGGAAAATGTGAAGTTATGACCACTCAGGAAGAGTGCTCTGTTATAGGGAGTGGGACAAGTTGCATCCACCACTGAAAAACTGGGAAGTGTCAAGGAATAAGCCCTCTTTGTTACATGAGGCTGCAGTTAGTGCAACTGATAAGGATAACATTTTCTGCTATCAATAAGTCTTATTTTTGAAGTGTTCAATGCTCACTTAAAATTGATGTGTGACAGATTTGACTGAATATGAAGAAGTTATTATTATTTACACATATAACAACAAAGGAGACGATTCAAATATATGATACTAGATCTGTGAAACAGCATCAGTAATGATTGTCCTACCTTGCCATCCTACATAGGAGCTACTCATCTATACAGTACAATTTTCAATCAAATGACTCTATTGAAATATGTTTGGAACTGTAGATGGCTTCAATAATGGGTAATCAGGAGCATATTTTTTTCCTCTTTCGCTGCAAGTACTCGTCCATGGAGAAATTAACACTATAAACTTGCAGGTTCACTTTCAGCAGGTTTTCCATTCGAGTGCTCACATCCAACTTAAATACTACAAGCCATAACTTTAAGGTATCATGGTTGCTAACTAATCATCATATCCTGGATAAGCACTTTTTCTAATCATTTTCTCAAAAGGCAAACTTGCACCAAGCAGCTTCAGACACATGTTTGGAATTGTGTTGATCAACTTCCTTATTTACGTCTCAGCTCCACTCATGATGGCAGCTGTGAATAGATGAGTGAACAAGATATGTATTCTTACCTCAGGGAAAATTGTTCTAAGAATCAGTGATAAAAAACTGTTTATAGTTTGCTTTCATTATTATAAGGATGTTTCTTAAACTGAAACCTTTTGTTGCTTCAAAGTGCACATATTTGGTAAGATTAAGCCTTTTTCTGATTCTTGAATCTAGGTTACCATAAACCTTATTGCAAGTTACATGAACAGACCAGGATTTAAAAAATATATACTGCATTATTATATATATATATATATATATATATATATATATATATATATATATATATATATATATTGTCACAAGAACGAGACATGACAGATAAAGAGTTGGGGCAGCCACCCGTATATTTTGGTATCCTGGCTGCAAAATCGTTTTTCTTTAAATACAGCACTGAAGTGCTTACAACAGAGTCCAAAACAAGACTGACACAGAAGGGAAAAGGGAAGGCTTTTAAAGGGGGAGACAGGAAGTGAGGTCATAAGGGTCGGCACGTGTTCATCGGTCATTGGTTTCAGTCCCGGATGTGACATCAGGGGCGGAGCTGGCAAGGTCTGTCTCCATTGGCTCGGTCCCAGAAGTGACGTCCAGAGAGACAGGTGGAACCTCCCGGGTTAGGTCTACAGGGAAGTGAGAAAGAGAGTTAGTGCGCTCTGCCACATCCCGGCATGGCTCAGAACTGCCTTCACTCGAGCCCTTTAGCTGCCTCCCATGCGGCGTGTGTGACAAGGCCCCCTCAGCCCAGACCCGTCGGGTCGGGCGACCTAACCGAGAGGTCGAACCCGAGAGAGCATCGGCGTTGGCATGGAGAGCACCCGGCGATGAGCGGCGAAAACTGGTACGGCTGCAGGTCAAGAAACCACCGGGTGACCCGCGGATTCGACTCCTTGTGCAGGGCCATCCACTGTAGAGGTGCATGGTCCGTGACAAGGGTGAACTCACGCCCAACAGGTAGTACCTCAGCTGAGTGATCGCCCATTTAATCGCCAGAGCCTCCCTCTCCACCGCCGCATACCTGGTCTCCGGTCCAACAGTTTCCGGCTCAGGAACATGGCGGGGTGTTGACACCATCGACACTTTGGCTCAGCACGGCTCCCAGGCCTGTGTCCGGCGTCCGTCTGGAGGATGAAAGGCAAAGAAAAGTTAGGTGCCATCAAAATAGGTGCGGACGTAAGGGCCTTCTTCAAGTCACCAAATGCAGTGTCTGTTTTGCAGTCCATACCACAATGTTGGGGCCCTCTTCTTTGTTAAATCAGTCAAGGCGCGCTTTCTCCAAAACCGGGTACAAACCGGCGGTAGTACCCGCTAACCGAAAGGCTTGGACCTGCCGCTTGGTTCATGGACGGGCCATTTCAGAATGGCATCAATTTTGGAGCACTGTGGCCTTACGGTACCCCGACCCACCAGGTAGCCTAAATATTTGGCCTCGCTTAATCCAAAGAAACATTTCTTGGGATTAATCCGAGCCCGCCTCACCAAGTGTCCGTAATACCGCTTGGACATGCTGTAGGTGTTCCTTCCATGTGCTGGAATAGATGACCACGTCATCTAGGTAGGCAGCACTGTATGAGTTATGAGGCGAAGCACTTTGTCCACCAGGCGCTGAAAGGTTGCTGGAGCCCGTGTAACCCAAATGGAAGGACACGATACTGCCAGTGTCCGCTAGGGGTACTAAGCGTTTTTCCTTCGGAGTCCGTTAAAGGAACCTGCCAGTACCCTTTGTCATGTCAAGTGTGGTCAGGTATGGAGCCTGTCCAAGCCTCTCGAGGAGGTCGTCCACGCGTGGCATTGGATAGGCATCAAATTGGGAGACTTGGTGCCGACGGAAGTCATTGCAGAACCTCCAACTCCGTCAGGCTTACCGACGAGCACAATGGGGCTGGACCAGGGACTATAACTCTCCTCAATTACACCTAGTTCCAGCATGCGCTTGATCTCAAGCTCCACTTCAGCCTTTTTGCCTCGGGAAGGCGATGCAGGCGTTCTCGGACAACAACCCCGGCTCTGTCACAATGTTGTGCTCAATCAGAGAGGTCCTTCCGGGTGTTCACTGACGACCTCTCGAGCGGTCCGGATAACTGTTTCCAGCTCCTGCCGTTGCCTGGGTCTCAAGTCTGCGCCAAAGTTAAGGTCGTGTGTGTGAGCGAAGAGTGAGCGGGGCTGGCGGAGGAGGGATCGGGGTCCCTGTCCTTCCACGGTTTCAGCAGGTTCACATGATATACCCGCTCCTTTGGCCGGCGATTGGGTTGACTCACCAAATAGTCGACCAGTCCCTTCCTCTCCTTAACCGTAGGGGCCCTGCCAGTGGGCAAGCAACTTAGAGTGGGAGGTAGGCACTAGGACCATGACCCGATCTCCGGGTGGAACTCCCGAAGAGGCGTGCAGCGGTTGTAGTAGCGAACCTGTGCTGCTTGAGCCTCCTCCATGTGACTTTTAAGGACAGGCGAATCTTTCCAAATCTATCGCGTAACTGCGCGATATACTCCAGTATGTTAGTGGTGGGAAGAGCCTCTTCTTCCCAGCCTTCTTTCAAAATATCAATATGCCCGAGGTTGTCGCCCATACAGTAGTTCAAAGGGGAGAACCCGTGGAGGCTTGTGGGACTTCCGATAGGCAAAAGGACGAGGGGAGGAGCTGATCCCAGTTCCTTCCATCCTCGCTGACCACCTTACGTAGCATTTGCTTGAGAGTTTGATTAAACCTCTCTACTAATCCGTCGGTTTGAGGATGATACACGAGGTTTTAAATGCTTTATTTTCAGTAATCTGGCAGTCTCCTTGAACGTCTCCGAGGTGAAGGGGGTCCCCTGGTCTGTCAAGACTTCTTTGGGGATCCCCACGCGCGAATACCCTAGTAATTCCCGTCGCGATGGCTTTAGAGGTAGCTGAGCGCAACGGAACAGCTTCGGGTATCGTGTAGCATAATCCACGAGGACTAAAATGTACTTGTGTCCTCGGGCTGAGGGCTCTAGAGGTCCCACCAGGTCGACCCGATTCTGTGGAAGGAGCGTCAATCAGGGAATAGGAACAAGAGGAGCACGGTCCCTCCTAGGAATCTGTCGCAGTTGACACTCCGGGCAGGAAGCGCCAAAGCGGCGAACCTCCTCATTAATTCCTGGCCAGTAAAACGAGCTTGATCCGCTCCAGAGTTTTTTCGGTGCCCAGGTGGCCACCTAGGAGGTGGGCGTGTGCTAGCTCGCAGACCTGCCGCCGGAAGGTACGCGGCACTAGCAGCAGCCTCGTCTCCTGCCCGTCATGCATTGCTACACGGTAAAGGAGGTCATTATCTAACACAAAGTAGGGGCCCTGTGGCATCGACTGACTAGTGCGTTGGCCATTGACAAGGACCACTGCATTTTTTACAAACTTCAGGGAGTCGTCATTCCATTGCTCCCTTTGAAAGAAGCCGGCGTCTTTTAAATTGAAACCGCAACACGGAGAGAGGGTCAGCGCCGACCTCAATGGGCGTGGTTTCCTCCGCCCGCCGCGGCGTTGGTGGATGACGTGTCAGCCTGCGACGGCCCGGCCCCGGCTGATTACACGGCGTGGAGGCAGCTTGAGACGGTTCATCTCCGTCCATAACGAGGCCCAACTTAACCCCGGAGTGGTATGTGTCTCACCGCTTTAATGTCAGACCAGTCCGCCCTAGTATCACCGGTGTGGAGGATCAGGAAGGATTGCCACGGTTACTTTCTGGACTGATCCTCCGTAGCTAATGACACAAGCGGCGGTGCTGTACCAGCGGGTTTCCCCGTGGACACAGGTTATACTGGTCTTGAATTTTAGCCATTGTCGCGGTAGCACAAAGCGGCGGGCAACAATGGAAATGTTGCTGCCGGAATCGAGCAGAGCGGAAGTTTTAAACCCGTTAACGATCACCACGCCTGTATGCGGGACCGTCAGCGGGTTTGTCAGAGCACACCAAGCCCTCCTCCCCTCCACCTGCATTCCTCCTCGCCTCCAAGCGGTTTGCGTGCCCGCGGCGCCGCGGACGCCGATGCAAGCTCCGGGTTATACAGGGAGGGGCTAGGTCTTGGGACATACCCCGGCTGAGTTTGGCAGAAGGACGGTTCTGCTCTCCCAGAGTGTGAGGCCGCCCTCTGTGTTTCCAGAAGCTCTATGAGCCCTGACATGTTCGTAAACTGCACGCCCCAGACCGGCTGGGTGAAGCCCTGGGGAAGTGCTTTCAGGAGCAGATAGCACGCTACCTGCTCAATGACCTGGTAGGGCTTGTTTTCCAAGGGCCGTAGCCACTGCCATACTTTTGCCCATAAGGACCAGGCTTGTTTACTGGTCGGCCTCTCAGGGTCCAACCTCCACTTCGTTATTTTACTCACCTGCCAGTCTGGGGCACCCCAAGGTGGTAAAAGGGGCTGTGGTTTCACTGGGGGGCAGGCACTCTCCCCCAAGAGAGCATACTGAGTCCCTCTTGTCTCCCCCCAGGGCAGCCCAATTCGGTGAGCCCCACCCGCACACTCCCTGGCCTCTCTAGATGGCCTAGTTCTGCGTGCTGGGAGCGGAGCCCGCACCAGGTCTCGCCGAACCACGGGGCACCCTCCCCGCCTGAATACTCGGCCCCGGCACGCTCCCACCTGGGTGTTTTGCAGGTCCTGTCCCCTTCTCTTCTGGGACTTCTCCATCCTGCCGACTACGCCACTGTCACAAGAACGAGACATGAACAGATAAAGAGTTGGGGCAGCCACCCGTATATTATGGTATCCTGGCTGCAAAATCGTTTTTTCTTATAGAAATACAGCACTGAAGTGCTTACAACAGAGTCCAAAACAAGACTGACACAGAAGGGAAAAGGGAAGGCTTTTAAAGGGGGAGACAGGAAGTGAGGTCATAAGGGTCGGGCACGTGTTCATCGTTCATTGGTTTAGTCCCGGATGTGACATCAGGGGGGCCGGAGCTGGCAAGGTCTGTCTCCATTGGCTCGGTCCCAGAAGTGACGTCCAGAGAGACAGGTGGAACCTCCCGGGTTAGGTCTACAGGGAAGTGAGAAGAGAGTTAGTGCGCTCTGCCACATCCCGGCATGGCTCAGAACTGCCTTCACTCGAGCCCTTTAGCTGCCTCCCATGCGCGCGTGTGTGACAATATATATATATATATATATATATATATATACAGTGGTGTGAAAAACTATTTGCCCCCTTCCTGATTTCTTATTCTTTTGCATGTTTATCACATAAAATGTTTCTGATCATCAAACACATTTAACCATTAGTCAAATATAACACAAGTAAACACAAAATGCAGTTTTTAAATGATGGTTTTTATTATTTAGGGAGAAAAAAAATCCAAACCTACATGGCCCTGTGTGGAAAAGTAATTGCCCCCTTGTTAAAAAATAACCTAACTGTGATGTATCACACCTGAGTTCAATTTCCGTAGCCACTCCCAGGCCTGATTACTGCCACACCTGTTTCAATCAATAAATCACTTAAATAGGAGCTGCCTGACACAGAGAAGTAGACCAAAAGCACCTCAAAAGCTAGACATCATGCCAAGATCCAAAGAAATTCAGGAACAAATGAGAACAGAAGTAATTGAGATCTATCAGTCTGGTAAAGGTTATAAAGCCATTTCTAAAGCTTTGGGACTCCAGCGAACCACAATGAGAGCCATTATCCACAAATGGCAAAACATGGAACAGTGGTGAACCTTCCCAGGAGTGGCGGCCGACCAAAATTACCCCAAGGCGCAGAGGCGACTCATCCGAGAGGTCACAAAAGACCCCAGGACAACGTCTAAAGAACTGCAGGCCTCACTTGCCTCAATTAAGGTCAGTGTTCACGACTCCACCATAAGAAAGCGACTGGGCAAAAACGGCCTGCATGGCAGATTTCCAAGACGCAAACCACTGTTAAGCAAAAGAACATTAGGGCTCGTCTCAATTTTGCTAAGAAACATCTCAATGATTGCCAAGACTTTTGGGAAAATACCTTGTGGACTGATAAGACAAAAGTTGAACTTTTTGGAAGGCAAATGTCCCGTTACATCTGGCGTAAAGGAACACAGCATTTCAGAAAAGAACATCATACCAACAGTAAAATATGGTGGTGGTAGTGTGATGGTCTGGGGTTGTTTTGCTGCTTCAGGACCTGGAAGGCTTGCTGTCATAGATGGAACCATGAATTCTACTGTCTACCAAAAAATCCTGAAGGAGAATGTCCAGCCATCTGTTCGTCAACTCAAGCTGAAGCGATCTTGGGTGTTGCAACAGGACAATGACCCAAAACACACCAGCAAATCCACCTCTGAATGGCTGAAGTAAAACAAAATGAAGACTTTGGAGTGGCCTAGTCAAAGTCCTGACCTGAATCCAATTGAGATGCTATGGCATGACCTTAAAAAGGCGGTTCATGCTAGAAAACCCTCAAATAAAGCTGAAATACAACAATTCTGCAAAGATGAGTGGGCCAAAATTCCTCCAGAGCTGTAAAAGACTCATTGCAAGTTATCAAACGCTTGATTGCAGTTATTGCTGCTAAGGGTGGCTCAACCAGTTATTAGGTTCAGGGGGCAATTACGTTTTCACACAGGGCCATGTAGGTTTGGATTTTTTTTTCTCCCTAAATAATAAAAACCATCATTTAAAAACTGCATTTTGTGTTTACTTGTGTTATATTTGACTAATGGTTAAATGTGTTTGATGATCAGAAACATTTTGTTTGACAAACATGCAAAGCGAATAAGAAATCAGGAAGGGGGCAAATAGTTTTTCACACCACTGTATATATATATATATATATATATATATATATATATATATATATATATATATATATATATATATATATATAGTATCATTATAATAAAGAAATAACTTTGACTTAAAAAATACCAAACTTATCTTTTCATTTTCAACCAAGCAAAACTTTATTCATTTGCACTGCAGTAAATCATGAGACTGGTGTTAAAAAAATTTTCATTGAGTGACATTAAGAATATGAGCAAGAATGGAATTCAGCACTATGCTCAGATGTATTTCTTCCACAAGGATTGTGTGGTGGACAATCTTCTTGCATTTAGAAAGAAAAAGCAAATCAGCTTCCCATGTATTGCCATTGATTTACACAACGAGCCATCTCAGTTTGCAGATTCATGCTGTGGTAACTGTCAGTGGCCGGCCACAAACCCGCAACATCTGCATTAAATCAGCCTGTAGAGACAGTCTCTTATCATCCTGAGCTAAAAGGAAAACTCCCAGCTTTGGTTGAGCAGAACTTTGTAAAGCGTGGAACAATTTTTTGATTTCCTGGTGATGTCAACTGAACTTTCTACTTAGCTTCCTCCTTGCTGAGCGACTCCTTCACAACAGACACTTGTCTGCACTTCCCTTGCAAAGGCAATTCTTTGTATATCCGCAACAAGCACCAGAGGTGAGTGCAATATCAGCAAAGCAGGTCTTGTTATTGAAATGAGGCATAGCTGGCTGAATCATGGTGCAGTGGACTTAAAAAGTAATTAAAAACACACTGTTTAGTCTAGTGAAAGCAAGACTAAAATAAGTGAAGGTAAAACCTAACCTCACTTCGTCTCTTTAGACCAATTTTTGGTAAGATACCGTAAAAAGGCACCACACGAAGGTTAAGAATGGTGAACAATTGATTAATCCATTTTAGGAAATTGAAACAGTGTATTGCATTATTGGAAAGATCTTTCAGTTAGTCTAATAGACTAGGCTATTGTAGCCTGCTTAAGACTATAAACTAGATATGCTGTTTCAACGCTGTTGATCAAATGAGTGTTCAAATACTGTTGTGTGTGATCTCTAGTGGACTAGGATCATACGAGGTTCAGGTCAGCACTTTTGTGATTATAAATTGGTTTGGGTGTGCGTGGGTTTCTTTTGCCCAAACGTGGGTGGATGCAAGTCAAAAAATGTTAGCACACACATTATTAATCCAGCAGCTAGTACCATTGACACTAGTCAGGATGTGGATTAAAGGTATTTATGACATATTATTTCCCTACCACTTGTATGCTGCAGCTGAAAGTGAGGCTTGTTAGACCAGATGATGCTTTCCTAATCTTTATTAATCCGGTTTTAGTTAGTACATGTACAGTACATTGGAGCCTCATATTTCAATTTTAATTTGACAAGGGTTGAACCAAATATGGCCTTCTATTGCTGTAGTCAATCTATTTCAAAGTACTATGCACTGTGCATTTAAAGATGCCTTTCTACGACTTATTGTGGAATGAACTGTTATTTGAGCATTTGTGGCCTTTTGTAACCTTGAACAAGTCTCGCTGTTCACCTCAGACCTATCTCATTAACAATGTATTTTCAAACACAGATTAGCCATTTTCTGGACTTTTATTTTTTACTTACTTCACCATTCTGTATAAACCTTAGAGATGGAGGTGTGTGAATATCCCAGAAGAAAAGCAATTTCTGAGATAGTGGGAGCACTATAACTGGCATCACTAATCAAGCTAAGGTCACAATTGGAGCAAGATATTTGCAGAAGTGAGCAGGTGCATCAAATGAAGTGGCATCTGAGTGTTTGCCAAAGGTTTGTGATAATTAGTCACTTTACCCGAGAACAACAACAATCTAAATCATTAAGAAATGAATTAATACATTAAATAAATCAACTATTTAAGCAATGTTATCCGGCTAAAAGTAGTAAGTCTGTTAAAACAATTAACAATAAATGTTTTTTTTTAATTTAGATTTTTAGTTACAACATCAGAAATTTAGAAAAATTTTGAATGAATGGAGACAATAATGTATTAGAAGAAGTGTTTCATTTGCAGCTGAATATGAGGTAAGTGTGGGCCAATCATAAACATTTTCTGTGTACTCAAGCATATGTTCTTGCTTTGTGCTAATAATAAATGAAGCTCAACATGTTTTACTCATTGTGTGTATAATATAAGCAGTTTAAAAGTCAGTCATTATCCAACCCGCTATATCATAACACAGGGTCACAGGGGTCTGCTGGAGCCAATCCCAGCCAGCACATGGCACAAGGCAGGAACAAATCCCCGAGCAGGGCACACACACACACCAAGCACACACTAGGGACAATTTAAGATCACTAATGCACCTAACCTGCATGTCTTTGGACTGTGGGAAGAAACCGGAGCACCCGGAGGAAACCCACACAGTCACGGGGAGAACATGCAAACTCCATGCAGGGAGGACCCAGGTCTCCTAACTGCAAGGCAGCAGCGCTACCACTGCGCTACCGTGCCACCTCAGTTTAAAAGTAATAGTCCAAATTTCTAACATAATATTACTTGGTGAGCATCTGTTTGCAAAAGAAAGAATTACTTAGATCATTAGTGCTGATCTTGCATTGAAACTGATTTAAGCATTCAGTTATTTATATCACATAACATAAATTGCCACCCCTAAAATATTCTTAAAATTAGAAATACTACGTGGTTAGGTTTTAAAATATATTAGTATGTTAATACTATAATCATTTAATGCTCTCTGATCCATCCGTACATTTTATAAATCTGCTTTGTCTTATTCCAGGCCATGGGAGTTAGAAGCACTCCTAAGTACAACTGGATCAAAGTAGAAAGGCTGCATGACTTTCTACGGCAGACCACCATCACTTATACACCCTGAGTGAATCGAATGCAGACCAACTAACCTAACAATATTGCATTCAAGAAAACTGAACAGAGCATGAGGAGAATATACATTCCTCATATGGAAGGCAACCACACTGGGAAACTAACTGGGTTCCAAGCACCCCAAATTAGCAACAACACATTCATATAAAACACAGCATTACTTGTAATATTAGGCATTTAAGATGCTTAATGCTTTGATAATTGTAGGATTTATAATTCTATGCAATGCAAAAAACAATAACTTTCTGAAAATGTACTTCTACTTGATCAAAAGCCTCCTAATAATATAGTAACCATATGTAAAATCCATTCATATAAATAAAATCATGTTGCTTTAATCTAGATTGTGCATTTCAGTTTATCTGGACTTTTTTCTGCTTGGAATTCTAGGATTTGCTGTCATGGGCCTAGGTCATGTTTATGCTGTAACTAAAACTGAATAATTTAAATGTACATGACTTTTCTTCCATTACATGTAGCATTAACACAAATGCATTAAAGGTATCACATTTGTTTGTTAAAAATATAGTTGAGTTCTTTCTAATTTAAATATACTAAGTGAATAATTGCTAATCATCATAACAAACAAGGTAACAATTCAACTGTGATCTTATTACCAAATGTCTTTTAGAATTTTAACTTAGAAAGTTTATGAGCATTTGGAAGTTAGTCAGTTATTTTCTAACCCGTTTAGTCCTGAACAAGGTCCCAGGGGGTGCTGGAGCCTATCCCAAATAGCATAGAGCACAAGGGAGGAACAATCCCTAGACAGGACGCCGCCAGTCCATCACAGGTCAAATACTCACTCACACACATATATACCAACCATACACTTGTGGCCAGTTTAATATTGCCAATACACCCAACCTACATATCTTTGAACTGTGCGAGGAAAGACGAGAAAATGGAGGAAACTCACACAGACATGGGGAGAACATGCAAACTCCACAAAGGGAGGACCTGGGACATGAACCCTGACCTTCTTACTATGAGGCAGCAGCACTAACACTGAGACACCATGCTGCCCTGCATTAGAAAGTGCATAGGAGAATACCTTAATAGCTTTAGCAGTATAATGTACGTGGAGTTTCATATTTAACTGTAAAATTAATCATCTCAGCACTTGGGAATAATGAACTCCAACTGCAGACATTCCAATGCAGAGCAGATCCAAAAGTAATTTAATTAAATCTAGAGATTGTTCCTCATAACACATGGGGAGTTGCAGCTCTGCTCTCTTCTCTATCCAACCAACACCAGTGCATAGCTAATAGTCCAGTCCCAACACACAACTTCCTGAATGGAGAAAAATCACTCTGCACTTAATTATTTACAACTGTATCTTGAAAAATTACTAAATAATAGTCTGAACTTTCCCACACATATCCAATCTTTTGTGTTGTGGAACAGTCTGCTTTTTGCTTTCCATTCATAAATTCTAATATCCTGCAAGTCTGCATGGAACAGATGAATAAAAAGAAGCAAACATAACTGTTGTCAATTATTGCTATCTGCATTTGTTTTGACTGGAGAGAAATTTAGCCATCAGTCTATAAAATGAGTGCTTTTGTTCTTGTTTGCTTAAGTGCCTGTTGCTGCAAAGCACAGAGAATTATGATCTGGATAAAATTTATGGAACAGGCTTAAGTTATTATGGTACTAATGGACTGTGCTACTAAAGTACACAACATAAAGTCTGAGACAGAAAGCATACAGTATCTTTTTAATATTTTACAGTAATATGACAGAAATAAGTTTTTATTTCTATAAAATAGAGTAATATGAATATTGAACATCACAAATTTCATTATAATATAGTAAAGTGATAGGCATCTATAAAATACTTTGCAAAGTATTTAAAAAAATAAACTTTCCAAAACGTAATAAACGTGAAAGTATAAAAACATAATACTGCATTCAAATTATGTGTTTTCTACTGTAATCTGTAGAAGCAACACTGGTTCAAGTGCTGGCAGCTTTACCCTCATTGACCTAAATGTCCTTTTTTTCTTACAGACAAAAAGTCGAGCAAATCAGCCAATTTCAATATCTATTTAGTTATTTATTTGAAACTTGAGTATGTTGGTGTATCAATGTTTAATATGGAACCCCCTCTATGACCTAAGTGATTTCTTCAGAGTACAAGTAATTGCCGCTGTAAAAAGAAAAAAACAAAAACAACAATAAGCAATGAACGATTCAACACCTGCGGAGGTTGTTTTAAACATCTGAATATTCATGGTGATAAGAATTATAAGATGTATTATACCAAAGTAGCATTCCCTGGGGTGTAATACTGAGCATATTTGCAAACTTTAAAGTAAATTAAGGAAATCTGACAAAATGTTTTCGACAGATGTCTTTAGCTAGTTAGGTCTGTTACCCAAGCCTGACTGAGCCTGACAAACTATTGGATTTTAGAGTAGGTTTAGGTAATTTTGTACATACAATTAGAACTTAGAATAAGGTTCAGATATGTATTCTAATAACTGAAAATAAATGATAATTTTATGTTTTAAATTAATATTTACTAGAATACATTTTTATCTCATTTTGCATGTTAACTTGTTCACTTTCTCTTGCATGTGTGTAACAGAAAAATGGGTAACACTTTAGGTACTGCAGAAATGCATCTATGATTCATTTACTCTCATGTATCATTATTATTTTTTTTTATTCTTCTTGCCTCCAATCTCGCATCAATTTCTCAGACGCATCGAAATTTAATTTCTTTCGCCACTTTAACAACGTTTAATTAAAAACTAGCTTCATATTTTCTTCTGATCAAAAGATCATAGATAAGGGATGCTCTTGCGATAAAGGTGTATGAAGGTGTATGAAGGTGTGAGATACAAAAAACATAAAACAGTGCAAACACCACTTCGGAATACAGGTGCCGATCATAAAATTAGAATATCATGACAAAGTTGATTAATTTCAGTAATTCCATTCAAAAAGTGAAACTTGTATATTAGATTCATTCATTACACACAGACTGATGTATTTCAAATATTTATTTCTTTTAATTTTGATGATTATAACTGACAACTAATGAAAGTCGCAAATTCAGTATCTCGGAAAATTAGAATATTGTGAAAAGGTTCAATATTGAAGACACCTGGTGCCACACTCTAATCAGCTAATTAACTCAAAACACCTGCAAAAGCCTTTAAATGGTCTTTCAGTCTAGTTCTGTAGGCTACACAATCATGGGGAAGACTGCTGACTTGACAGTTGTCCAAAAGACGACCATTGACACCTTGCACAAGGAGGGCAAGACACAAAAGGTCATTGCTAAAGAGGCTGGCTGTTCACAGAGCTCTGTGTCCAAGCACATTAATAGAGAAGCGAAGGGAAGGACAAGATGTGGTAGAAAAAGTGTACAAGCAATATGGATAACCGCACCCTGGAGAGGATTGTGAAACAAAACTCATTCAAAACTGTCACAAAGAGTGGACTGCAGCTGGAGTCAGTGCTTCAAGAACCACCACGCACAGACGTATGAAGACATGGGTTTCAGCTGTCGCATTCCTTGTGTCAAGCCACTCTTGAACAAGAGACAGTGTCAGAAGCGTCTCGACTGGACTGCTGCTGACTGGTCCAAAGTTATGTTCTCTGATGAAAGTAAATTTTGCATTTCCTTTGGAAATCAATGTCCCAGAGTCTGGAGGAAGAGAGGAGAGGCAAAGAATCCACGTTGCTTAATGTCCAGTGTAAAGTTTCCACAGTCAGTGATGGTTTGGGGTGCCATGTCATCTGCTGGTGTTGGTCCATTGTGTTTTCTGAGGTCCAAGGTCAACGCAGCCATCTACCAGGAAGTTTTAGAGCACTTCATGCTTCCTGCTGCTGACGAACTTTATGGAGATGCAGATTTCATTTTCCAAAAGGACCTGACATCTGCACAAAGTGCCAAAACTACCAGTACCTGGTTTAAGGACCATGGTATCCCTGTTCTTGATTGGCCAGCAAACGCCTGACCTTAACCCCTGAGAGAATCTATGGGGTATTGTGAAGAGGAAGATGCAATACGCCAGACCCAACAATTCAGAAGAGCTGAAGGCCACTATCAGAGCAACATGGGCTCTCATAACACCTGAGCAGTGCCACAAGTTGATCGACTCCATGCCACACCGCATTGCTGCAGTAATCCAGGCCAAAGGAGCCCCAACTAAATACTGAGTGCTGTACATGCTCATACTTTTCATGTTCATACCTATCAGTTGGCCAACATTTCTAAAAATGCTTTTTTTGCATTGGTCTTAATTGATATTCTAATTTTCCGAGATACTGAATTTGGGACTTTCATTAGTTGTCAGTTATTATCGTCAAATTTAAAAGAAATAAACATTTAAAATACATCAGTCTGTGTGTAATAAATTAATATAATATACAAGTTTCACTTTTTGAATGGAATTACTGAAATAAATCAACTTTGTCATGATATTCTAATTTTATGACTGGCACCTGTAGTTTGGGTATTACCGTGTGGTCACGTAGGCACAATAGAGAGAGAGAGAGATTAGGAGCACGCACTGATACAGCACATTGCTGCACCCACATAGAAAAAAAGGCAGTGTGCTCCGTGGTTACTCTCTGAGGTGTGCATTAGCATATCATAATCCATCCATCCATCCATCCATTATCCAACACGCTATATCCTAACTACAGGGTCACGGGGGTCTGCTGGAGCCAATCCCAGCTAACACAGGGCGCAAGGCAGGAAACAAACCCCATAATCCCTTATACCTATAGCATGAGTTTTCCGCATTCAACCTATATGACTGACATTATAAAATACCAGAAATTATACTGTAAAAGCAAGTCTTGACTAATCCGTGGGAAAACTTATCCATGAGTATATAACGCCCTGCCCGAGGTTTGTTTCCTGCCTTGCGCTCTGTGTTGGCTGGGATTGGCTCCAGCAGACCCCTGTGGCCCTGTAGTTAGGATATAGCGGGTTGGATAATGGATGGATGGAAGGATGGATATACGGTAATTAAATTGTTTTTACAGATTGTAAGATGGATAAAATTGCTGTTTTTCTGTGTTAAGACCTCTTTTGAAATGCTATTTATGATGAAACCTTTAAAATGCCATAAATTCTGCAACAAAATTTCATGAACACACACTCAGCTGTTTTGGAGTAATGTGTGGTTTTTGTGGAGCTCACCCTCCCATTACAACACTCCAATGAAATTCTTGAAACCTCTATTTTTAATTAGATGAACAATAATGTAAATGCAAAACTTAGTGAAAGTAAACGTGGTTGTTTTTGAGTGATGTACAATTTTTGTGGTCCTCCATCACATTTAATCCCCCTCCCCAACCCCCACCAATATTTCCATTAAATTACTGACATGGAACGTAGATTTTAATTTAGATCCAGACTTAAATTTTAATTTAAAATTTATTATCATCTGTTATACAGTACCTACCTACCTACCTGGAATATAATGTATTTTTGGCACTGTGTCAAAACAAACATACCCCCCAAAAAACATTACAACCCCATTTTTCAATTGAACTTTCGAAAAGCCTTAGAGTCTAGATTTAGTAATATGCAGGTAAAACATAATGAATGTCAACTCCGGTTTGGAGTGATGCATTTTTACTACATCCAAATCCCATTGCAACCACCCTTCTTGATGAAATTCTGAGATACTCAGTAGACTGGGTTTTAAGTCTTCAGCTTTATTATACATGCAAAATTTCATTAAGATTGGCTCAGCCATTTTGGAATAATGTGCAGTTACAACTCTTCTCCACAGTGACATTTTTTGAAATGCCATATGGCCTACATTTTAAGTCGGAGCAATGACAACCTACATGCAAAACTTAAAGAAAATCATTTCAGCAATTCTTCATGTTTGGTGAACAAACAAACAGCCAACATGCGATCTGAGTGTGCAATCAATTAATATCAAAAAAGCTAAAAAAAATCAAAAGAAAGAAAGAGGGCATTATACAGTATACTATATTATACTGTATAAGAAATATGACAAACGAGAGAAGACTATTCAGTCCATTTAGTCCATTTATTTGGCTAAGCTGTCCCATATATCACTCAGATACTTCTTAATGGTTGTCAAGGTTTCTTAGTCAACTACATATCTACAGTACATGTTCCAGAGTCACACAACGTTTTGAGTAAAGAAGTGCTTCCTGGCAAGTTTTACATGCACTTTCACTTAAATTCCATTAGTATGTGATTCACCCTTAAGCTGAAAGAATGTTGCTGGTTCTATGTTCTCAATGCCTTTGAGGATTTTAAATATCTAAATTAGGTCCATACATAATCCCTTCTGCTTGAGACTAAGCAAGTTTAATTTTCTGAGTCTTTCAGAGTAGGACATGTCCTTACATCCTGGGATGCACCTGGCTGCTCTCCTCTGCACCACTTCAAGTGCTGCTCTGTCGTTCTTGTACTGTGGAGACCAGAACTGCACATGATAATCCAGAAGCAGTACTACTGGTGCATTATATAGTTATATAGTTTAAGCCTAACATACCTTAAATTACATTCAGTAGTTTTTAAGATATAACCTAACATATAACCTGTTATTTTTTTTTATTTCCTTTGTTAACATGACTTAATCTGTGAAAATGATGTGTCAACATATACTCCTATTTCCGTTTCAGAAGTTGGTTCCTGTAGGACAGTGTCTTCTGTCTTATATTTATAATTGATGTATATACTGCTCAAAAAAAATAAAGAAACACTTTTTAATCAGAGTTTAGCATAAAGTCAATGAAACATCTGGGATATTGATCTGGTCAGTTAAGTAGCAGAAGGGGTTGTTAATCAGTTTCAGCTGCTGTGGTGTTAATGAAATTAACAACAAGTGCACTAGAGGGGCAACAATGAGATGACCCCCAAACTAGGAATGGTTTAAGAGGTGGAAGCCACTAACATTTTCAACTCCTCATCTGTTTTTTCACTAGTTTTGCAGTTGGCTACAGTCAGTGTCACTACTGGTAGCATGAGGCAATACCTGGACCCTATAGAGGTTTCACAGGTAGTCCAGCTTCTCCAGGATCACACATCGTTATATGCCATTGCCAGAAGGTTTTCTGTGTCTCCCAGCACAGTCTCAAAAGCATGGAGGAGATTCAAGGAGACAATCAGTTAATCTAGGAAAGCTGAACAGAGCCGTGGAAGGTGCTTAACCCATCAGAAGGAACAGGATGAGCACTGCCAGAGCCCTACAAAATGACCTCCAGCAGGCCACTGGTGTGAATGTCTCTGACCAAACAATCAGAAACTGACTTCATGAGGGTGGCCTGAGGGCCCGACGTCCTCTAGAGGGCCCTGTGCTCACTGCCTGGCACCGTGGCACTCAATTGCATTTGCTACAAAATACCAGAATTGACAGGTCCACCACTGGCACTATGTGCTTTTCACAGATGAGAGCAGGTTCACCCTGAGCACATGTGACAGTTGTGAAAGGGTCTGGAGAAGCCGTGGAGAATGTTAAGCTGCCAGTAACATTGTTCAGCATGACTGGTCTGGTGGTGGGTCACTGATGGTCTGGGGAGGCATTTTCATGGAGGGACGCACAGACCTCTACATGCTAGACAATGGCACCTTGACTGCCATTAGGTATCGGAATGAAATCCTTGGACCCAATGTAAGACCCTGTGCTGGTGCAGTGGGTCCTGGGTTCCTCCTGGTGCACGACAATGCCCAGCCTCATGTGGCGAGAGTATGCAGGCAGTTCCTGGAGGATGAAGAAATTGATACCACTGATTGGCACCAACACTCGCTTGACCTAAATCCAATAGAACACCACTGGGACATTATCTTTTGGTCCATCCAACACCGCCAGGTTGTACCTTAGACTGTACAGGAGCTCACTGATGCCCTGGTCCAGATCTGGGAGGAGATCCCCAGGACACCATCCATCGTCTCATTAGGAGCATGCCCCAACGTTGTCAGGCATGCACACAAGCACCTGGGAGCAATACAAACTACTCAGTACGATTTTGAGTTGCTGCAATGAAATTTCAGCAAAATGGATTAGCCTGCCTAATCATTTTTTCACTTAGATTTTTGGGGTGTCTTTGAATTCAGCCTTCTGTAGGATGATAATTTTCATTTCCATCAAATGATGTTGCATCCTTTCGTTCCTAACACATGACCCAGTCCATATCAGTATAGATGTCCAGCATGATTTTCCCCATTGAGATCTGATGTGTTTTCAAAGTGTTCCTTTACATTTTTTGAGCAGTTTATATATACCCATACACAACAAAGTAACCCTCCCTTGTTTCCCCACAAAATATTGACCATATACAAGATATACAAAAATGCCATAAACCAAACACATAGCAGGTCCAGACTGAAACAGTCACTAATAATGATGTTGTTAAATGGTAGCAAATACTGGTACAAATCCTCAAAGAATAACAAATTAAAAAGTACCTAACCTGATGGTGCTATCCCAAAGTGAATAAATCAAAACAATGAACAAAAAATATAATAATAATAATAATCTGAGGGCACTATTCCAAAGTGAGCAAACCTAAACAACCTTACCAGTTTCAATCCAAACAGAAGTGAAGAGAGTTCAAGTGTGGAGTAAAGAGCTGGTCTTTCTGTGGATCTGGTAACCTGATGAGATGAACTCTGGTAATTACTCAGCTCTGGCAGTGGTCATCAAAAACTGAAGTCATTGTCACTAAGGTCAAAGATAGGAGAGAATTCAGATGAAGAGATAGAATCGAACTCTGCCGTCCTTTATATACTGGTATAGATAGAACCTAGACTTATATGACTAGAACAGGAAGACCCAATTGAAAGCTTCAGCAACTTTCACTCATTGTCTTTTCCATTATATTTCAAAAGTTTGTTACTTTTACACCCAGATCAATTTACAAATATATAAAAGGGAAACAGCCAACAGCAACTGAACAAATTAAGTAAATGACAAAAATCACATAATACAGCTAGAGTATTATCATCATGATAATAGAGGATACACTCAGGTTAAAATATCTTATTCATTAATGAAACTCAATTCAGCACTTACAAACAGCCATTTTTGGCCAAAGTTGTGAATATTATAATCCCTCTAAACTTACACCCAAATATTCTGTAAAATGAAAAAAAATAAAAAATCAGAAATGCAAGTGGACACTAGTTTGCATCCAGAATTTTCAAATTTTCGGGGTATTTTTGAATTTCTAATATAAGATATGCTGCTTTGGACAGAGCCCTTTCCCCTTTTTGGAATCACTGCCCACAAAATGATATCTAAAAACCTCTAATTCACACTAATAGCAGTTTATTAGGCTGTCCCTTATGGGTGTCATCCTTTACATTTTAAAAGCATATTCTAATACATCAAACGACAGACAACATTAAATAAATTACTGTACTTATTAGCTAAGCTATTGCATTGAGCTGTGGGTAGTACTAACATTATTTTATTTAATGTAAGTTATGACTCAAAGGGCTTTTAAACAGTCAACAGACATAAAGATCTAGGCATTGCTTAGCCTCTAAATAATAGCAGACATATCTTAAAAAATTGATAATGCTTGATTAGTAATGTCAGATTTTATTTTTTATGGGAAATCAAATAGAGTGTTTTAAATTCTTTCTTTTTGGTTAAAGCTGAAAGGCTTAGCTATTGGCCAATATTTCATAGATGGTGTACCATAGTAGTAAGCATTTTGCTGTTTCATATGACAATGACAGGAAAAAAGGAATTTGTTGTTAGATGAAATGTTAACTTCTTTTGTGGTCTCGAGAACACTTCTTCACCTCTTCCAAAAAGGATTAGGCCTTGTATTTTGTGTTCTTTGAAGAGTGTTACATAAAATAATGATTGATTTACTTATTATTTCAGATGTAGGTGATTTACTGTCATGTTCACTAGACCATCCTCTGGAAGCTCTGGAGATCACTTCGATTGACACGGTAAGCTACAGTCCATCAATTTTGGGCCACAGTTTCCCACATGTTACATATTTTGTCACTTTTAGTGTGTCTGTCATAGTTAATGTGCTGCACTGCTCTTCACCTTAAAATTTAAATGGCCTTCTCCTGTATTTCTTAGAAACACTTTTCTGAACAGTCTTCTACTTTAAGCTCTAATGTTATCTTTAAGCTATGACCACATAAAATGACAAATAGTTATGGATCTTATACTTATACAAATAGTTAATCTCTATGTATATCAGTACTGCTTAAAAGCTGATCATTGTCAAGTATTTTTCTGTGCAGATACATGTATTTACATAAGTCACAAAATTATTTATTAATTCATTTTCATAAAGTCAGCAACACCACTGCTGCCCTTCATACTCACAAAACAGCTATCCTGCAAAAACATAAACTTTGCATTTGCTGACTGACCATTCTTATTAAAGTGAAAACCCAAACAGAGTTCAGAGTTCATGAACTGTACAAAAATGTTAATGTAGGTGTTCAGAGTACTTTTAAATAACCCACCATAAATTAAAATCTTATTAAATCTTGTGCTGTGATAAATTAAGATGTCTTGGAGAAGGAAGCACTTCAAGAAGGAGACAGTAGGTCATTGACAAAGAGAATTAACAGCAGGGGCTCCGGGCTGACCTCTCTGGAATGCTTTTTTAATTAGGCACAACTTAAACGGGATAGAATAAAGAATCAAGTTTGACAGAAGCCCATTTTGTAAATCATTTAATTCATACAGTATCAGAACAAGAGAAGATTAGTGCCCCTGTAGTTGGGGGTCTGAGTAGGAAGAACTGACAATGTCCTGCTTTTCCTAATTACTAACATTGCTATAGCCATTGTATTGCTGGATTGTGCTGGCACTAAGTTTAGTCGTTTATTGTTGTCAGAGCCAACTCAAAATCTATTAAATCAATTGTATTGCCCAAAATTATTTTACAATAAATCACTTTTGCACTGACAGTCTGATTAATGGCTTTGCACTGTGACTGATTCAGTTTAATTGAAATCCAGAAATGTGTTCTGCGCGGTCACAAACATAAAAAAGAAAACAAATTCAAGTGAGTGTGATACTGAATGTTGAACATTATATGTGGAGGCCTAACAAGAAAAGATTGCAGCATTAGGCTGAAAGGCTTTACTTTATGTCTAATTTTACTGCTTGAGGGACACACTGTTTGTTCCAGCTGAGTCCATAATTGGATGTTAATTGATGAACTTTCTTAATTATCAATCAACCAATCAAGTAAGCTTTACATTGTTTAATGATTTTCATTAGGAGAACATCTGGTAAACAACATTACCAAATGTGTAAGAAAGAGCATAAATATGCATTATTATACTTTAATCTGTAAATTTTGCCTTTCTAGATAATTGTGCAGGGATATTTAATTTTGTTGACTCCCAGAAATACAAGCATTTAATCTCTTCATTGTCTAGTCTTTAAAAACATTAACACGGTTTTTAATAGCAGTTCATTAGATTTCATGAGTGGTTTAAAAAGTTATCTAGGATGATATTTGGTTATTTGATATAATATTTTATTATGTAGTTCTGCATGAAGTAATTCCAGAGAGAAATTCTGGGATTTAAACTTATACTTATACTATGTCATTTTCAAGTAGACCTCTAAAGAATAGAAGGGCTAACCTCCAAAAAAATGACATGATGGTGTAGTAATTCTGCACTGATAATAGTAATTCTCTGTCACTGGATTATATAACAACCTAACTTCAAATCTCACACCCAGTTGCTGTCTGTATAAAAGTTGTGCATTCTGCCCATGTGAGAACAGATTTTCCTTCTATTAGAATTCCAAAGACATGCAACCATTTCAGTTGTAGCCAATTAAAGTAAGAGTAACATGGTGGTGTAGTGGTTAATGCTACTGCCAAATACTTCCAGAATGTTCTGGATTTCTGTTCTGGCATGGGAATTATCTGTTCTGGCAAATAATCAAGCCTTGACACAACAAAGAGGTTTGAGGCAGCCTCCCGTGTAGTACTTGAGAATTGGCTGCAAATGCAAAAAGGTTGAGAAAATGGTCTTCACAGACAAGAATCCAAAACAGAACTGAACAGGTTAGGAAACATGGTGGATATAAAGTTGAAAAGCAGAAAGAGGGGGGATCTTGGGACCAGAACTGGAAATGAAGTCATTAGGAGGTAGGCTTTTCTGTTGGTATGGAAATGATGCCTTCTGGGGCAGAACCGGAAGTGATGTCATGGGAGTCGGGCAGAATTTCCCGCATTTGGTCTGCGGAGAGATAAGAGAAACGATTAATGCACTCTGCCACCCCCTAGACTGACTGGGAATTACCTTCTTTTGAGCCCTTTAGCTGCCTCCCATGTGCATGTGTGTGACACTGTGTAGAATCTGCAGTACACTTTAAAATGAGATGTACAATTCTAGGAGGCATATGTTAATGTATGGTGACATTGTGACTTATTCAAGCAATAGACAATTTTTAGAATGCAATAGACAGCCTGACAATTACAGAGTCCAAATTGCAGGTGCAGTTCCTCCAGACATTGTAAAAGTTTTCTGAGTGAAAAGTTTTAGTATAAATGTTTTATGAATTTCTATAATAACTAGCTGTGCTACCTATCTAAGATGGGTTAAAACCTAAGTATTCAACATAGATCTCAGTGTTAATGTTTGCAATGCACTGTGCAAAGTGTATTTCTCTGTTATATGCCATTTGATATGAGATTCATAAAAGCAGTGTTAATGTTTGTGATACCTAATCTATTAGAATGACAAATGCAATGTAATGTATCAATAAAAATGTTTATGATGCTCTATCTTTTGAAATGACAGAGACTTAGCAACAGGATGGACACACAGACACTTATCCTTTTTTAAAAGGTGGATTGTGAATTCTTCAAGACACCTTTAAGAAGGTATTGTATTCAATAAAAATAGTTACTTGAACCTGTGACTGTCTCTGGTCTAGTTATGTCTTGTGTTTGGGCCTTGGACACTGACCCTACAGGCAACACAATGTATAGGTAAGGTCTACCTTGATTGTTTAGATTTCAATCCATCTTAGACGGTTAGCATCTATATATATAATTCACTAAGGCAAGACAACCATGGAAAGCATGCCGGAAGGGGCGTGGACTCACTGAGTCGCCGACAAGTAAGACACCTATGGCGCACGCAGAAGGAGCCACACCTACCAACTCCTGGCACCTCCGAGCCATGTTGACTGTTCATAGAGGCGTGTTTCTCGCGGAGGTTAATCGCCATGTGCAGCGTGTTAAACGGTTTGCGAGGGGCATCCCATGGGATCCTCAAAACAATCCTTTACAACTGAGGTTAAAACACAATGAAGTAAGCAGTCTTTAAAACCAAGTTTTCGGTTACGACACGACCGCATGCACCATAGCAAACTGTTTTACTGTGTTGGTTCGTTCCGTGCATTGTTATAATGTTGCTTTTCTTGCTGATTTATTACATTACCGATTTTTCAAATGTTAATTTTCTCCCTGTGCTTAAAAATCATTAAAAAACCGGCCTGATTATGTGGCGTATGGTACGCGGGTTGGCTAGTAGATGATATTTGAGTTGCTCTGATCAGCAGATTTTTTTTGGGGCCAATATTGTTTACCGATTTCATGTTACCGGATTGGCTGATACTGATTAAAATTATTTTTCTTTATCTCTTTAAAAAAAACTTTTACACTAAGCTCCTGCATAACCAGTGTCACAAAAATTAAAAAGAGCCACAGAAAGGTTTGGGGCAGCCACCAGTATATTATTCTCTGGCTGGAAAATGGTTATAGCTTTGTACTGATGTGTACAGATTGGAGTCCAGAACAGTATTGAGAAGATTGAGGAAAGGTGGTGGCTTTAAAGGCCAGTATAGGAATTGACCTCAAAGGGGCCGGAACCGGAATGGTCTTCATCCATAGGCTCAGACCCAGAAGTGACATCAAAGGGGCCGGAACCAGAAGGGTCTTCATCCAAGGGCTCAGACCCAGAAGTGATGATAAAGGGGTCCAAACTGGAATTGACATCATCAGGACCAGGTGGAATTTACCATGAACAGTCTGCAGAAAAGTGAGAAAAAGAGTTAGTGCACTCCGCCACCTCCCAGTCTGGCTCAGGATTATTCTCATTCATGCCCTATAGTTGCCTCCTATGCGCATGTGTGTGACACCAGACACATAGAAGCCTTATGTCCATTATTAAAATGTGAACTGGTGACTAGTGGTGTTAACTCTAAATTACCCAAAATAAAGTTTAATTATAAAAAGTAGTTTTCACCATTTCTCTAACAAAATATATATATATATATATATATATATATATATATATATATATATATAAAAGGCATGCCAATGGGATTGCCGCTATCAGGACTTCTGGCAGAACTGGTAATGCAGCAATTCGAAAACATGTCTCTATCTCAATTCACACCCAAAATCTGGATATGCTACGTAGACGACACATTCATCATATTAAAAAACGACCAGCTGAACGATTTTTACAACCACATCAAAACAATATTCCATCCATCCATCCATCCATTATCCAACCCACTATATCCCAACTACAGGGTCACGGCAGTCTGCCGGAGCCAATTCCAGCCAACACAGGGCACAAGGCAGGAAACAAACCCCGGGCAGGGCGCCAGCCCACCGCAGACACAATATGCCCTGCAATCCAATTCACCATGGAAAAAGAAACAAACCGATGCATCAATTTCCTGGACATCTCCATTGAAAGAAGTAACGGCTCCACACTGATTACAAGTGTCTACCGTAAGGAATGCTATTCAGAGAAGATATTACACTTCGCCAGCAAGCACCCAGCATCTCATAAATGGAGCTGTATCAAGACTTTATTCAGAAGAATTCACACCCATTGTAATAGAAAGGAGACAAAAACGAATGAAAGACGCTATCTTTTCCATCTTTCTTTTTCAAATGGCTACCCAAAAATATTCATTAAACAATGCCTACACAGGAGACCAATCTGACCCCCCCTTCCCCCATCCCACCTGGCACACACTTCCTTATCATCACGGAGTGTCAGAAGGTGCACCATGGATCCTGTCCAAATCAGGCATCAGAATACCACACAAATCTACGAACAATCTGCGCACTATCCTTTTTAATGCCAAAAACAAGAAATCAGCAGCAGAGACACGAAATGCAGATTATAGCATTCCATGCAGTTCTTACCCAGCGGTATACATAGGACAAACGTCAAAAAGAATCACAACACGTATGCAGAAGCATCAACATGCCATCAGAAGGAAGGACTCACGATCACTGATTTATATGCACACAAATTCAACTAAACATACATTTAACTGGGACAATGTACAAGTAAGATTAAGGCCACTACTAAAAGTGCCAGAGAACTGGCTGAATCTTGTCTATCAAACAAAAATCCCCTTAACAGACATTTGGACATAAACCCAGCATATACAAACTTAAGAAGAAGAACATCCTCATAATAAATAAAACTTTACAACCAACACCTTCCTAACCCCACCATTTTACCCCCACACCGCACACACTCACCTACCACCCCCTAAACCCATCCCCATCACCTTATTTTGCTATATATTGCCCTTGATTCTTGTAAATCTAATCATTATCTTCTGATGACAGCTCCTAGCAGGAGCTGAAAGCTCAGGAATAAAAACTACTCTATGATACATGATTCATTCTCTTCCTTCATGGATCTCCAACTACTAATATATATTCTCACACAATCAATTAATTGATATTAGCAATTAAATGCTGCTTAAATGTAAATACAAATGCACTTATACAAAAAAACAAATAATAAACACTGTACAACTCTTTAAAAAGCAGAAAATCTTTCAAATCTTCATAAGATTGTGATGGACATGGGGTGCCAGCAAGCCCCAAACCCCAACACGAATAGTCCAGGGTACAAATAAAGGTGTGTTTATTACAAAAATAACTCTTGAAAGTAATAAGCTCAGGTTCTTTCTCTCCACAATTCCTCACACTTCCTCTCACCACTGCAATACCCTCCTCCAGTTGAGTGTTGCTTTCCATCCTCCCAGCTCCAACTCAAGGGAGTGCAGTCCCTTTTATTTAGGACCCGGAAGAACTTCCGGTGCCAGAGCCATTGCCCGTTGGAAGTACTTCCGGGTCATACTGAAGTCCAACATAACAGGGAGCACATTTCTCTGCGGCGCCCTCTTGTGGCACCCACGGACCCCAGCAGGGCTGTTCTGCCGGATTACAACTCTTGGCATTCCCTGCTGGTTCCCGAATGGGCAGTGAGATGGAAGGCTGCTGCCATCTAGTGCCTGGGGGGGAATAAACACCCTTAGGAGACAGTTTCTCTTTTCTCCCATCCGGAGAAGGTACTGGAATCATGTCTGGTCAGAAACACCTGTCCATTTACCCAGGGCCTCCTGTTCGGGTAGGGAATCTTCTCCAGTTGGGATGTCCATCTATACCTTACAGCAGCCTTGTCCAGGTGTGTCACCTTTCCCTCTCTTGGCTGGGGTGCCTTTCTGTTCACTTGGGGCACCCATCCAGGTAAGGGAACTTCCTGACTTCCTGCCAGGAGGCTTGTCCTTCCCTTGTGCATCCTACAAAATGTTTATCAAGAAGATACAGGGCTAACAAGCTTAACAGGTTCACAAGTAAAATAGACAATTTTTTCTGTTAAGCTAACAAGCCTGTTGTTTACTAAGCAGCATTTTCAAATTCTTCTTTACCTTTTCATTTTCCAATTAGAAATGTAAACTTCTGTACTTAACATAAGCTCATGATCCAAACTAAGACAAACAGTGTCTGTTTTAATTAAAGAACAAAATTAAAAGGTCATGTAGCTTTTCTTGCTGTTTGTCTAATTGCACAGGATGACTTTCCAAATTCTTTTTTTTTCAGTTTGTTACTCCACTTTCTTTAACATAAAGGTTATTATATCAATTGTCTCCTGCTCTCTGATAAAACAAGCCTTGGCTCAATACTCTTTGTATACAATACAGGAAGTTAAAAAAAAAAAAAACCTCCTTGTGTAAAGGAGCATTAAAATGAATTTACTGTAAAGCTTAGAAAAGCAGGGGCTAAAAATGATGTTTTGTGATCAGCCATTTTACCAATCACTGATCGAGTCTTTTGTAGTGAAGATCGGCCAGTTTAGATCAGCAGCCAATTTCTCAGAGCATCTGCAGATAGTACACTATAATACTTTTTTTCTTGTCTTCCTTTTCCTCCTCCACTCCTTTCAGACAAGTTTCGTCCTTTCTTTACATGTGACTCTGATTTCCTGGGAAATGTAGATGGCTCCTTTTTAAACCAGCCTAGGAGTTCTTCTGGTCCCAAAGCATTGTCTCCTGAAAGAACTTCCAGATCAGGTGGGACCACCTTCACACTAAAATGTGCTGGGAAGCCTACTCCATCATTACTGGGCACAAAACAGGAACCAAGTACTTAAGCAGAGCCAATTTATAGCCTTAAATTATACTAAAATTATATATTTTGGATGTGAAGGGAATCGTAACACAAATAACACCTGGGGTTGGATTCAAAACCAGGATGACAGTACATAGCAGAACTGAGAAGGTTTGCAGAGCACTTCGAATCCAGATAAAATTGATTAGATTCTTTAAGAGATAGGCTCATTTGTGGCTTGCATAATGAAATATGCAAACACAAGTCTTGGCTGAGTGTACATTAACCTTGCCCTGTGCTATAGAAATTGCAGTGTCAATAGAGACACCCGCTACATATACTCTCGAGCTGCAGGAGAAGATCGCAACAGAGTCTAACACAACATAAATTGTTGTGTCGTTATTTTCTCTTTCTGTTTTATATTCAGTATATATTGGTGTAGAGGACCCTGGGATTTGACGGCCCTGTGCAGGTGCATAGTTTGCATTTGCCTAAGGCCGTCCCTGCAGTACTGTCTCTTTCAAATGTACTAACCTCCAATTCATGTCCTTCCTTTTCTTTCTCCAAGTAACCGATCACCACACAATCAGCTCTGTAATGGATGTTAAGCCATCTGTGAGCTTATAATGCCGGTTCTTCAAAACTTTTAAGGAACATTGAAATATCTTCGTAGTACATGTTTAATTATTCTATGCTTCACGCCAGTCCCAGTGAAGCATAGAAGTGCGAGCGGAGCGGAGTGCCAGATCCTTGCTAGTGTAGTGACACTGTGTCCTTTAATTATTAACAATATAGATTATTTAAATGAAGATAAAGTTTTATCTGTATAATATAATAAGCATATTTTGCTGCATTTCATCTTAAAAATGATATCGTCATTCATATGTAAATACACTCTTTATAAAGTGGCTCAGGTTGTGAAATATTATAACTGTACTGCAAGTTTACAGTGAGGTAACTGTACTAATAAGTACTAACTTCTACAAGGAGCAGTTGATGGACTGATTGAGCGCGTTTATATTCTAGAGAATATATACAGTAAGTGTATAGTCCAGAGTACAGCATATTAGTTAACAAGAACAGCACTTTCCTTTGTTTTGTCTGTATAAGCATGTCTTCGGTTTCTCATGCTGTTCACACAAGTATGTGTATGAAGACTGGCAAGGCATTTAAACCTGGTGCTCTAGCCCAACAAACATGCTTTTCAACAGTCAAAAGATGTAGCAGGGATATCCACTGTTATTTAAGTTTTTTTTTTAGTTTCACCTTTAACATTAAGAGGGTGATCTTAGATTTGTGTGTTGTGGATTTATTGTAATGTATTAATGTCTGTGAATGGCATAGGCTTTTTAGTAGTTTTGTCCGCATTTATGTGGCATTAAGGCATGCAGTCTCCTCTCTGGGGTGTGATCAGATTCACCGTAGGTGGGGGAAATGGATGTCTGTTCATAAGACTAGGGAAATCATCCGGTATGGGTCAGTTGACCTGATTTTATGCAAGTAGTAGTAGTAGAGAAAAAGAACTGACTGCACATTTGCCAGAGAGGGGGAGGGTGGCTCAGTGTCTGGATGACCCATAGGAGCCTTTTTAAAACTCCCCTATTACAGTGGTGAAAGCTTGTGTTGGTTGTGTTACTTTTAACGATGCTGTCTACCCTTGGACTGAGCATTTTTTTTATTAGGATAAGCCTTATTATTATTGATTTTTGTAAATAGTTTTTGTGTACTTATTTTGCTTTAAAAAAGATTGCTGTTTAACTTTGCCATTGTGGATATCAACATAAGAACTTATTGTAAAGGATTGTTTAAATAAACATCTACCTTTTTGTAATGACAGCTACCACAAGGGCTCTTTAATTGGTATCCTCTGGTCTCCGGTATATCCTGACTACTAGCAGAACGTAGCTGACACTGGCGTTCTTTGAAAATATTGCCATTGCAAACGCTTTCTGAATATTTTGTGGTATTTAGCTTTTACTCAAGTAGGCCCTAGTGGTTGGATTGTTCTGTTGGTTTCAACTTAATTTCTGGTTCTAACCTTTCCTTTCATTTTGTCCTTTGGCATAGGTTACTAGATTCTGATTGTCTTCCTGGATTTGACCCACCACTACTTCTTCATACCAGATTTTTCATATTCATTTTCATCTCCTGGTGTTGTTGCTCACAACAATCCTTGAACATTTTATTTATCAGCAATGATTGGTACTGTATATATTCTACTACTTTTTCTGCATTGATAGAAGTTGGATTGCTGTTAATCATTGTTCTTTATAAATTAGAATTTGGTGGACTGAATCTGCATGTTAAAATTAAAAAGTTAAAATAATTACATTTCTGTTGTATGTCATCATATGTTAAAGCCTGAACTTCAGTTTTGTCACCAGGTGTTTCTGAAATTGTTTGTTCTATTGGCAGTCTTACAAATTATAATTGACCTCCCACTTTTTGGATATTAGAGGGATGTTAAAAGTTGGTATTTCATACACTGTATTAATCCCTAAAGGGAAATTGTCCTTTTGCATGACCATTTGAGGTCAGAGCACCAGGGTCAGATATATTGCAGTGCCCCTGGAGCAATTTTCCTTGAGCAAGGCCCTTAACCTTAAAATGGTAGCATTTCTTAATTTACTCAATTAATTATAACTTTTCTGCATTGGAAAGTCTTGGATTTTATGCAAGGACAGCCTACTGTAGAAGAGGTAGGCAAGTATTAAGTTTTCTCCAGTGACTAGCCCCTGGCTTTAACATGGCTATGTATTTTTTCTTTATTTTACTTGTATATGTTAATTACTTTCTCTCATTTATTTTGTTTTAAATTTACAAAAAATATTTTCCATTAGTTTCATTATTGTTAAATGTTTATGATTCCCATCTCCCGAGCCTTCTCAGCCAATTTAAATAGCCTGCGGGAGGGCTCAGTAGTTGGTGTTTTCAGGGTTGTCCCACCTCCTGGGGATCCACTCATAAAGAACAAGAGCTACATTTAAAATGATAGTACACAGTTATAAAAATCACATATTAAATCAACCAAAGTAACATATAGTGTGGTGGGTTGGCACCCTACCCAGGATTGGTTCCTGCCTTGTGCCCTGTTTTGGCTGGGATTGGCTCCAGCAGACCCCTGTGACACTGTGTTTGGGTTCAGCGGGTTAGAGAATGGATGGATGGATGGAAGTAACATATAGATGTAAAAATAATAGCTCAATTTAAATAAAAACAACTATAAAAGATAAAACACACATAACTTAGAACAAATACATAACACCACCATGGAGTCCATTATTATAAATATTTGCCCTAGCTTTCTGTTTAAAGCCTCAGATGTACTCCAGTCTAAATGCTGGGGCACTGACAGTCAGAGTTTTCATCCTCCATCCTCCTTCTTTCTTTACTTTTGACTCCCCAGCATTGCTCAAGATTTGAGAATTATTTTATGATGGAAATATTATGAGTAATGTAAGAACTTTCTGTACATTTTGGCCTTAACACCTTTTAACTAACATTTTTTCCTGCATTTTTATCTTACCTTAAGTCTTGCTTATAACAGCTTGTGTAGTTTGTTAATTGTGTTATTGAAACATATTCCTTTAGCTTTGTATTGATTTTTGCCTGTTGTTAGGTTTCAGTTTTCTTGCCTAAAATCATTATTTTTCTTATTATTCAGTTTTGTCTAAAGTTTTTCCTGGTTAGAATATTCAGATATCTAATTGTCTAATTTACCAATTTGTGTAACAAGATTATCTAATTATTGCAAATTATTTTGTTCCTTGTGTTTAGGGGTATTTTCCGTTTTAGCTGTTAATGGCAGATCACAACAGCAACTTAAATTACACAAATAATGGAAATCCCCTATATGAGTGAGAACATAACATACACCATCACTCAATGGCAATTCCCTCCATCTGTTGCCAATCGCTCTAGGACTTTGTTACAGGAAAAAGTATGATGTAGATAGATGGAAGGAAGAGCCTGCATAAATGAGTTATTGGTACTGGTAATAGTGAGGGTACACAATTCTCAATCACATTGTTTCACTTCCTATCGGGGATCCACATGGCGAGCTGTGTGCAGAACGACAAGGAAAGTTGCACCACTTTGGATGAATCCTTGGTGGGCTGGTTGTGGCTGAGCTAGTCTTAGGCAGGACCTCACTTCTGACCTTGCCGCCATGGTTGGTCCTACCAGGAGTATATGACTCCTTACAGCATTGCTCAGGGGAGCATTGATTAGATTAGATTATTTATTTATAAAAGCACATTTAAAACAACAGAGGTTGTGCCAAAGTGCTGCACAAAGAAGTATTAAAGTAAACACAATGCAAACAATCATGCAGAAGCAGATCAGTAAGACAACCAATTATAACATCCACCACAATCCCATTATACATAGTGAAAGGCAGAAAAAAAACAAGTATGTCTTAAGCTGATTTTTAAAAATCTTGATAAAGGACGAAGACCTGATGTGAAGATGCAAGTCATTCCAAAGCCTAGGAGCAACAACTGAGAAAGTTCTGTCTCCCCTAGACTTCAGCTGAGATCTTGGAACTACAAGGAGAAGTTGTCCAGATGACCTCAGTGCTCTTGGTGCCACATACGGATGAAGGAGGTCACAGATATATTTTGGAGCGAGACCATACAAGGCTTTAAAAACAAGTCAATGTGACACCTCACCAGTAGCCAGTATAGAGAGACTAAAGTGGGGGAGATATGATCCTTTTTTTGACCCAATTAAGAATCTATCTGCAGCATTTTAAACCAGCTCATGGTGCAAAAGAGCAGATTTTGGCAGACCCACATATAAGGAATTACAGTAATCTAGGTGAGATGTAATAAAGGCATGAATGACTGTTTCCAAGTCCTTCTGTGATAGAAAGGATTTTAGTTTAGAAATTTCCCTCAGTTGGTAAAAATGTAACTTTACCACCATGGAGATTTGTTTTTCAAAACTTAGTGATGACTCGAAGATGATACCTAGGTTTCTGACATCATTATGAATCATTGTTGCGAAGGAGCTTAATTGAGTGTCGATTTCAACTGCAGATGTGGTAGGACCAAAAATAATGACCTCTGTGTTATTTTCATTTAAGTGTTTTAAGAATTTTTGCGCCATCCAAATTGATCATACAAACCATTCTGCCACTGTAAGTCACTAAATCAGTACTATAATAACTGAAAACATTTATTACACTGCAAATAAAAAAATAAAATTTTTAGGTTCCAAGAATGTAACTGGTGCAGTGTTATTTGCACAACAAAATTCTTCATCATGGAAGATGTTACGTACTGAAAAGTACTGAGGTATAAAACCAATATAGTAACAATCATAATCAAGTTAGTGATAAGAAAATGGAGGTCATAGAAATTGATGGTTGAGGGTAAAAGTCTCTGCTTAGTGGTTTAGTACTTATGTGCTAAATTTAAGAAGTCTTTAAATTTCATATTCATTTTACAGTTCTTTGGTCAAGGTTTTTTCTGTGCCATAAACTGGATGAAAGATTGTTGTTGTAAAACTTGTTTTTTAAAAGGGCATAAGAGAAAAGAATTATTATTACAAGTGTAGGTATTTTGAAGTAAACACTAAATCTGTTTTTTAAAAAGTATATTTATTTTAAAAATGTCAGAAACATATTTTGTCAATAAGAAATGATTGGATTGTTAATAAGAAATGATTGGATCAATTTTTTTGACATATGGAATGAAACTAGACCCAAAGTGAACATTGTTAAGATCATTTTAGAATAATGGTCTTCGCACTGTCCACTTGGACAATAAGATGAAGTTAGTACCGAAATTCTTGCATAAAATGATGTAGTTTTGTAGAAGTGAATTTTTGCTTCTGCAATCAAATGTTATTTAGTTTTTAACTTGAAAACATACATAATATTATTGGTATTCATATTGGGAGAAATTATCCAGGTTTCGATTTTTTCTTTGCCGGAATAGACAATGACATAGTTGGTCTTCAACTGAACTCTGGTGCATTCTAATTTAACAGTGTGTGTCCCATTATTTAACAGTAGCAAAGTTGTTTTTGTTCTGAATATACAGTATTTGTACTGAGACGAGTGACTAAATCTGAAGCTTCTTTCTGAAATAAGTTATAATACTACATTGGCTGGTCTATTTTGGTCTCAAGGGTATCATTTGAGTTTCCCACAGCATTAGAGATTTGATGAATTGTTGTAATCTAGATGTCATTCTGAATTCAAACTGTGCATTTATTGGCATATATAACAGCACGACAACAGACTAGCAGAGATTACAATTAAACAACTCTCTTGGATTCACAATACAATCTGTGTAGCAAATACCTGGAAAAATATTATGTTTCTATACTGCATTTATTAAACATAATAATTTTGTATTTGATTTAGAAGGAGATTGAACAATACTTAGTTATTAGCTATTCCTGGCTAATTTTTCAATGTGCAGTACATTATTTACACAGTTAATATGGTAAATAGGCAGACAGACAAGTATAATACATTTATATATTTTATTTCTATAGTCATAATGCAAAGTTGATTTTCTTAAGGTTCAGCATGTGGGAACAGCCACGCTTTGAAATAGATTTAATTTGAATGAAAAATATAGAAGTAAACAAGAAAGCACTGAAGCTTTGTCAGCTGGAATACGACAAGCTACAACTGAGCAGCAGAGGTGATACTTGTACATTTTTTTTTGTTTTACTTTGGTCCCCTGTAATAAGATATTAATTAAATTACAATATAAAAACTTCTGTATGTGGTTTAGCAATCTGCTTTCTAAACTTCTCATCATGAAGGAAAACCACAGGGGCATTACATAAAGGATTTTAGTTTTTGGTTTTAATACTTTTTGACTTATTCTTTAACTGCTTGCAGAAGATTCAGTTTATTCTGCTGAAACTAAACAAATTGTTTACAACCTGAAAATTTATTTTTTTCTGTTTTATTTTAAAAGACAAGTGTAACTAAACACAATTAAAGAGGCTGAAGAAAATGCCACAAGAAGTTTAGTAGAGATTAAACTGAGACATATGGTAGTTTTTCAATACTGCACTTCATCACTGTAATAAAGAAGATCTTTTCTAGTTAATTTTATGGAAAAGCGGAAGCCATGACTGAATGCCAGGAACAAAAATGCCCTTGAGATGTTATATGCAAAAAAGAAAAAAGAAAGGTTTGTCAACAACTATGCAACACCAGTTATTCAAGATTTTCTGCATTTTATTTCAAAATATAATTTCCATGTGCTTTTTATGTTTCTACTCACTGAAAAAAGTCAGTATGTCAGGGTGTTTATCTACTGAACACCAATCTCTAGATCACTGATAAGTCTCAGGCCATATCCACTTGTCTCTACAGTTTTTTTCATGAATGTTATGCTAAAATACATCTCATGTGTTTTTGAATCCTTTAGAAAATAATTATTTTTGCCACAGTCCAGTTTCATAAATGATCCCACATCCAAATACATACATGCAAGTGTTGCACAATAAAGATGAATAAAATAGCAAATATCCACTCTTCCATTCATTCATAATTTTTTTCCTTTACAGAGTTGTGGGACACCCAGCAGGGTTTTAGCCCACGTATACACCAGTTGATAACAAGACATATATTTATGCATATATCCACAATTATAATTAAATTCTATAATGTGAATTCAGTGACTGTAGGCACAGAGTGCCATGGCAAGTTTACATGTAGGTACAAAAATAAACTATACAAATTACTATTAACTAATTACATTGGTAATTTATGTTGTATTACATTACCCCAACAAGCATGTCTTTGTGATGTAATAGGAAGCCAGATTAACTCATGACAGTATAAGTATATAGGAGAATAAGTATAGTGAGAATAAACAAACTTCAGACAGACAGTGACCAGGGAATAAAACAGAGGTCTCCTAGGTCTTATTGCAATAAATTAGTAGAACACATTGTGAACAAGTTTCAGTTTGTATTCCTTAGATTGCTATGGTTTCTTCTCCTTTTGTATCAATATACAACAAGCAGTTACACTTTAAAAAGTGTTTCTATAAATCTTTCTCCTAGTCATGCAATTCACCTGTGTGTAAGCAGAGATGCATGTTAATGCATGTGCATCTTCCATTTTGGGCACTGATGCACAATTTAAAATGTGCAGTAACCCTCATAGGTTTACACACTTTTATGTGCTAATTCTTTTTGCATTTGAATGTAATTTTTGTGTGCAAATAAAGTGAAAAAAAAAGTCACTGGAGTCATTTCCTGTCACGTGCAAACATTTTGTTAAGTTGTAATGTATATTGTAGTGTTTTGGTAATATAGTGCCTGCTTTGCCAATCACAGATCTACAAAAAAAAAATTTTTTTTTCAGGTGCCAAGGTTTTCTGAATGGATTGAGGGTATTTTGAGGGTGTTGAATTAAAAAATCCCATTAATTTTGCTGAATTGGTTCTAGTTTTTGAGATAATGGACATCCATGAAAATAATGCATTCCCCCAATGCGACTTGTGTGTGATAATAAATGCAATAGCTTTTGGTCTGTCTCTTTACTCTTTAACAGTGTCTTAGGTAATGAAATATCCCATATAATTATTTTGTATTTCAATTTGTAGGCCTTCAATGCTATAAAAGCGACTTTTTGAACATGGTTGAAAAATAAAGAAGAAATATCACAGACTTTGTGCACCGAGTATACCTGGCTTATTTTGGAGTACAGCTGGGAGACCAGGATAAGTCTTGGGCTCCACATATGGTTTGCAAAACATGTGTGGAGCACCTACGACAGTGGACAAAAGGTGAAAGAAAAATTTTAAACTTTGGTGTGCCAATGGTATGGAGAGAACCGAAAAACCACCATGATGATTGTTATTTTTGTGATAAAAGGCTTTAATCATTACAAGAAAGTTTGGTGGAATTATCCTAATTTGGAATCAGCAAAACAACCGATTCCACATGACAATGACATTCCTATACCAGTGTTTACCAGACTACCAAACCAGCCACTGTCAGACTCTGAAGAGAGGCAGGGATTGGAGTGTATGGCAGTTAGTAGCAGTGGAAGTGAATTTGAGGGAAGCTCTTCAACGACTCAACAATTAAGCCAAAAAGAACTCAATGACCTGATTCAAGACTTACATCAGTCCAAGCAAGCATCTGAACTTTTAGCGTCCAGACTTAATGAACGAAATCTTATAAAGGCAGAATTTTAAATTACAGCCTATCGGACAAGAGAAGAGAGGCTTCTCCCATATTTCAACCAAGAGGAAGAACTTGTAAACTGCAATGATATCCCAGGAATTGTACTTCAAATGGGACTAACAGAATATCGACCAGAAGACTGACAGCTTTTTATAGACAGCTCCATCAAAAGGTTGAAATGTGTTCTCTTGCACAAATGGTAACCGTTATGTGTCTCTTCCCATTGCTCACTCAACAAAACTTAAAGAAGAATATGAAAATGTAAAAACCGTATTTCAGAAAATCCGTTATCATGAAATAAATATCTCAGAAACTACAGCTAATCTAGCAAAACCAAAGTCATAGTCTTAATCAGTACCATAAACTTAATATAAAACCATTCAGACATCGTTGGCACCAAAATGACTGTATACCAATGTTATGATAACAATCATAGGAACAGCCATATGCTGTTGAGCTAAGATAGAAAAATACAGCATAAGAAGAAGAACAGCAACATCAACAACTTTTATTTCTATGCTACATTTTCATGAAAACGATGTAGCTCAAAGTGGTTTACAAGAAGTAAACGAATTTTTTACATTTTGTGGAAAGATCAGTCTCGGCCCAGACACAAAACAACTCATAATGTCCTTAAAGCACACACTTTCATTTTCTTTTCCAGCATACACCACCAAATAGTGCCCAAACCAACAACAATATTCACATTCCTTTCTTTAATTCTCTTTTCTTTCTCTTCTGCTGCCTCCACACTTCCCGTCGCAAGCTCCGTCCTCTGCCTCCCAACTCCGGCTCCCAGAGTGATGGCTGTTGGCTCCTTTTATAGCCCACCCAGAAGTGCTCCAGGTGTTTGATGGCCAATTTCCAGTTGCACTTCCAGGTGTGGCAGAAGAACCTCCCACATAGGCTCAGTAACCACTGCAGCGCCCCTTGGTTGCACACCCCGATCCCACCAGGGTCATAGAGAACTCCTTCTCCCATGGAGTCCTATGGGAAGTCCACTGCCACCCAGGGGGGCTGCCATCTAGCGTCCCAGGGGAGGTACTGTTTGATCCATGCCTGTTCCCCGAGACCATATACAAAATAGGCATCCCGGCCAGGAAAAGTCCCCGGCCATCTGCCACAATGTAAAGAAAAGCAAACTAAATTGAAATGATAAAAATAAAATAATTAATGCACACATACAGAGAAAAACAGAAAATCAGTAGGGGTTCCAGGCCCAAAGTCGTCACTGTATATTCTGCCTAACATAAATATTCTTAAGTAGGTCTTTATTTAAGGTTATTTTTTTATGGCTTTGTTCTAGAGGATTAAATGCAGAAGGTCTCATGGCATGTTGCATTATCTGCTTTCATTCAAACATTAAAACATCCCAGATGGCTGCACAGGACTTTGATAAGAACACACCAAGAAAATGATCAGGAGAAGAGAATCAGTCAGGTGGCAGGCAGAGGTTGCAACCAGGAAATCAAAAATGCAAGCACCACAATCATGATTTTAAAAATAAAAGTTGCTACTGAGGCACAAAAAAAGTATCAAAACAGTAGACAAGAATCATGGTATTTTGTTTCTGCATTTTAATCTCCACAATGATATTACGGATCATGAGCCACTGCGTTATTACCAAGGACACCTGTAAATAAATTCATGCTAACACTGGAAACACAATAGTGACAAAACAATAAAAATAGATATACACATATCTTGCAAAGGTGTCAAAACCAAAAATCATTGTAATAAATATAATCTTTATATTCTAAGAGTTTGAAGACTCTCTTCTTTGGTGAATTTCTGTCTAAGCAGTGGGGTTTTTGTAATCTATGAATTGTAACTTGCTTGTATTTTGTTCTGAGCTCTTCACTTGTGATGATCAAATTTTCAACCTGTCTTGTAACACTTGCTACTTTTTTGTAAGTCACTTTGGATAAAAGCTTCTCCAAAGCAAATAAATGTAAATGTATTCAAAACCACAAACAGGAGAAAAAACCTGCAACAAAGACCAGAATAATTAAATATGAAAGAGCAATATAACGTATGCATGTGCTGAGCCTCATGTGCAGAAGAAAAGAAAGGGTAATTGCTAGGGAATAACATGGCGTGGGCCTATTTTGTATGTTTTCCTGCACAAAAAACTCAATAATATGCATGTCTTTGTGCAGAAAATACCCAGAATGTCACATTTTTAAAAGCACAATGTACACTTCCGCAATGATATGAACAGGTGCTGTAGAATTGAATTGATTTTATATAATTGTGTTGTGAAATCCTGCATTATGTTGTTTCTGAAGTAATGTACACAAACTGAGAAGAATCATAACTAGTTGTATTAAAGAGGTTATGTGGAATGTCTGAAAAGAACCTTTAAGCAAGAACATTTTAAAAGTGTAATAGAGCAGTTTTAAGAGCAAAGGAAATAAGAAAAGTCATTGTAATAATGGGAGGATGACTCCTGAATAAACTTTAGCTCCACCAGTAACCTGAGGTCACAGAATCAATGAATGAAACTCAAAGAGGAAAAGAAAAATGAACAAGTCATGGAATGTGTTTAACAGGGAAGTTTGAATTAGCTTCCAAAGCACCAGGAAAATTGAATGTATTAATCTGATAGGACAGCCTTCAGTGTTGGTAAAATGTCAATTGGATATCACAAAGTATTTCATCCAGTTATTTCCAAAAAGTGGTTTTCTGGGTACAGGGAGGCTTGTGAAGCAAAAGAAAAATGACAGTCTAAGGAAGGAGCATCAGCAGTATATGTGTCATCAGTATATATAGTAGTCTTGGTCTACAAGTGTTGCCACAGTTTTCAATGCAGTATGGTGTGTGCCAAGCTAGAGAAGGGCAGCCCATGCATCTGACCACAGTGGGCTACCACTAGGATGTTTTGGTGACATTTTGTTTACTCAGAAAAATTATATAGAGAGAACTACATAACCTTGAAGGTACTGCAGTCATCAGCCTTAACCCTTACACCTAGAAAAGGAAGAAGAGAAGTTGTGCTTTTGCCCTAGGTGTTTCTGGGAATAGCCTAGAACTGAATTACAAGATGGGAAGAAATTTGAGCTGATGTACAGTTTGCTGTAATACGTCTATGCATTTACCAGGCATTAATGAATCTCTGAGTTCTTGTCAGAAGACATAGATGTAGTGATTAGGATCATTTCTCAATAAAGAAAGTCTCTCTCAACCACTCTAAGGCATTCTAAAGGGCAGTTCCTGCTGCACTATTTTTTTTTTATATATATTATATGTAGCGGAGCCCAAGTGAAACAAGTGCTGCCCAGAAAAGAGAGCCTCTCAGTTAGAAGGTTGATTAATCTTGTGAGTGCTGCTTTGACTTGACTGCAAAGGGTCTGCAACTGTGGCATGGGGTCCCCTGTATAATGAGAACTCCAGCCAGTCTGGAAAAAAATTTCCATGTGTTTAATAGAAATTGTTACTTTTTATGAAGGTAAAATTAAAAATTAAAAAATTAAAAATACAAAGAAAACATAGATGCTAGTGATACTAATGGCTATTACTGCTTAGAATGATTGACTTTTAATTTATTAATTACATGTGACTGCAAAACCCGATTTTCAGAAGCCATTTCTTTATTGTCCTAATGATCACCTCCCTTAGCTTATCCTTAATTAGTCATTTTAAATGTGAATTAGTTATTAAACAAACTTTGTATTTACATTAGTAGAGCTGAAAGCTGATACAGTTTTCAAGCATTCCTAATGTTAAGTTATGGGTTAACAATGGCCAAAATGAAACAGCTTTGCCAAAAGACATGCCAAACTTTAAAAAAAAAAAAAAAAATGTGAAATTGGCAGGAAATTAAGATTTCCTACAAAGGTGTCTATTACTGTCTGAAGAATAGAGGACAAACTACTGTATATCTAACCAGGATAGAAAAAGAAAGAGGGCATCCTGGATGCACAACTGCATAAGATGATAAGTACATCAGAGTTTGTAATTTGAGAAACAAATGCTTTACAGGTCTTGAGTTGGTAGTAACTTGTTGGTGGGGAGCATGCGCTGATTAGAGCGAGTTGCCACACCCACCACACAACAAACCACCTGGACTGGGATCCAAAGGCAGCTGTGCAATGGGTGACACCTCAGCACCACACTGAACAGTGTGAGGTTTTTTTATAATGGCTGAAGTGCCAATCCTACCGCCAACCCCTGGGTTTTCCCTGCAAGTTGGAGAACCTGCTTGTAGGGCTGGATGCAGCTGCTTGTAGGGCTGGATGCAGATTAATATAATACCCAGGACAATACTGCAGGTTAAGGGCGTTACTCAGCTACTAATATAAATGTCCAGCAAGCCATTTTTTCAGCATTTCTGTCTGGACAGAACTTTCTACAAATAGATTTTTTCATGTTTCTTCATTGCTTCTACAGGTGTGGTTTTTTTAAAATGCTCTATACATTCCTCTAAATTTATTTTCATTTGCTTTGTTATTTCATGACTTTATTGTTCCTGATTTTATTCTGGAAAGATAAATCAATATGATTTATTTCCTGTGATGACTTTAAACTTTTATCAAATTGTCTGCCTTTAACTAAGCTGCTTCATAACTATGTTTTAACTGTTCAGAGTTATAAAGATCATTAATGGTCAATGACCAGTTTTTCTATACTTAACTTGACTCGGTACACATACAGTCCAAATCCACCATTTCATCAGTTTTTTTCTCCTTGGATTTATCTTCATTCTTATTATTTTGACATTTTGCTTTAGTATTCTAATGAAGAGTTTTGCCAGTGATTTCACATAATGGTAACCTTGGAGGCTTCCTTTCTACAATGTCAAACACAATATTCATACATGGCCAATAAATCCTATACACAATGTCTGCAATATTTGTTTTACTTGAACTTGCTACTTGTTTTGTTCATAGGGGAGTAGCCAAAGTCGATTTCCATTGCTTTCTTGAACAGCTGTGCAGATACTTTGTTTGATTACTGTACTGCCTGTGTATTTAGAGAGCCTTTTGGTTGTCTGTCTGTCATTTCTTTTGTACATTACAAGAGACATTCTGCACATTCATTTATTGAGTATTATTAATCAGTTCAATCACACTTTTCCACTGCACAGTACTCAACTGGCTGTGATTCATGTTCATCTGGACATGCTGACTGGTGCTCTGAAAGGAGTGTGCATGCAAGCAGTAAATATTCAGCCCCAAGCATATCATTTTAATCTTTTTATTTTGGTATGAGTTCTAAGACTATGTCTCACCTAAAAATATGATACTCTGTCTGCTTAGTACTCCCACTAACTGTGTTTTAATTCCTTGGATCATTTATGTGCAAAGTGCTGTCTTCCAGGTTAAATTATAGACATCCTACAATTGTTTTTGCCATCTAAATAAAGTAACTTATAAAAAAAAGTCTGACATACCCAAAGACCACTATAAAAAGTAATCTCCATTAGTCCAGAAACTTCCTGTAACTGCAAGGGTTCAACACTGAGACCCAAACTGAGTACAGTACACAGTACCATCCAGCACAGTCCCAGATTCAAATAAAGGATTTTATTTATCACCAGCATGTATCCTAGTGAACACGGCCCAAATACACAATTAAAAAACACAAGATTATTTTCTCTCTCCTTTCTTCCTTCAAGTCATTGTCACCTGCTGCCTCCCAACTCTGACTCCCCGAAGAGATGTGGTGTGCTTCTTTTAAACTAGACCTGGGAATGCCTCTAGTGTCGCTGCAGTGGACATCAAGAGCACTTCCAGGTCATAGAGAAACCAGGGTAGTGTTTCCACAACAGCACCCTTTGTCTCCACCGAAGGGCCCAGACAGAGCTGCTCTTCCGAACACTGATTCTCATGTAAACCTGTAGGAGTCCTAAATGGGAACAGCCTGGAGGGACACTGCCATCTATAATGTGGTGGCATAAACTACCTTTGGCATCCATGTCTGACCATTTAATTCATTGGGATATTACCCCGACTGGAATAAAGATCGAAAATCATCCCAGCCAGGCTGCAGCTCCTCCATACTGTCCTTCCCTTATAGCTTCCCTGCCAGGTAATGATTCACTCTCGGTCCCAGTCAGGATGACAGTCCACTCGCATTGGGATCTACAATCCAAAAACAATAAATAAACAAATAAAACCATTGGCTGACAAAACAGGTTCTAGGACTTCTGATCTTTGTTGCTATTACTTTAAATACTTCATTGTAATTAGGCTTAGAATTACATTGAGTATGATGTTTTTTTCCTTGATTTAATATTCACACAGTAATATACTGATTTTAATTTATTTTCAATTGACATATTGGAGTACTCTACATAATGCAAGAGGTAAAAGTAAAAGAGAAAAAACACATAAACACAAAATGCAATGAAGCAATTAACACCATGCATAATGTATATATAAATATTACATAGTGTGACGGGCGGCCTCGGCCATTACCCAACCGGGACACCAGCTGGATGGAAGGACCTTTGGAGTATCTGCGCGGCACTACCTCCCCTGAGACACTAAAGGGCAGCCCTCCAGGGCAGCTGTGGCACCACAGATTCTCGCAGGGCACGCTGGGACTTGGAGTTTGGTACTGCCCTATTGGGTTCTATGAGGGCCATCAGGGGGAGCCGCAAACCCTACAGTAGGCTTCTACCACACCTTGGAGCGATTCCAAGTAATACTGATGAGCCACCTGGAGCACTCCCAGGAGCTGAATAAAAGGAGCCACCTCACTCCATTCGAGGAGCCAGAGTCAGGAGGAAGTGGACAAAGCTTGCTGGGAGAGGAGTGGAGGTGGAGAGAAGAGAGAAGGAAAAGACTGTATTTTGTCTGGTGGACATTATGCTCTTGTGGGGAGTGAAAAATGGACTTCCCCACCTGTAAATAAAAGTGTGCTGTGTTGCAATTTGTGTCCTGCCTGTCTGTGTCAGGGTTAGGCCGGTGGTCCACGGTACATACTTAGAAATTGTATCTTAATAGTAAACTTCTTAAAGTGCCTAATTTTCCTGGATCGAAAGTTTCAAATGAAAACAAAAAATAAAGAAGGAACTAAAATGATAAATACAAAACACTGGAAATTCATACACACATAAAAAACATGCAGAAAATAAAAGCAAAAACAAAAAAGAATGAAATCAACTCTGCAGTGCTAAAAAAGATGTAAGCATGTAGGTCAATATACAGAAAAGGTGTTGCTATTAAACTTGTCTCAGTTGTAGAGTGTACTCAGCATGGCACTTATCCTTTGCTAGCACGCATTTGAATTGACAAGACTAACTTTAGTCACTGCTGTTTCACTGGGCACATCAGATGCAAATCAGTTCTTTCTGAGCATTAGCTGCCATCTAAGGCTTTTTGTTATTGCAGTGTGCTTTTCAGGAGTCACAAACACTGACTACAGCAGAAGTTCTTCATGTTGTTTTTGCAAATGTGAGCCCCATGTTTAACCATTAAATAAGGACATAAGTACTGTTCACAAAACACACAAGCACAAAGCAGTGTATATTTTCCAGGGAGAGAAACATCTAGACAGCCAAAATGTTACAGCCATCATCATTTATTGAAATTTTTTTTTTCCTCCTAAATATTTGTTCCGTGATTTTCACAACAAATGCATACGTTGTCTTCTCTGTGTGCCTTAAAAAATATTGTATAATAATGAAGACCTTGATATAAAGGATGTGAAACTTAAAATCCAATGTAATCTGTCAGGTTTAGGGTAAGTATAATTTTTTTGTCATATTTTGCGTCCTACTTTTAATTCTGTATTGATGACATGATTGGTTCCACTTGCATTCTCCCTTGCACACTGCACAGCTCACTTTTTAACTAATGGGTTGAGGGGTTTTGGAGTTCATGCCATAAGATCACCTTGGGCAATTTTAATTTAGATTCATATGACATTGTTAACTTGCAATCAGCAGTTCCAAATTAAAATATTTGTTTGGGGTATAAAATGGCATACTTCATTGTTTACATATGATTTTAGCTCACTCAAACCTTTCTTATTGACATTTCAATAATTAAGTAATTCTATTACAGAACAAATCTTAACATCATCTTAATAACATTTCAAAGATTAACACCCCAAAAAAGTCTCCCAAGTCCCATGGCTGCTCTGTGACCTCAGCTCCAAGGGGTTTAGAAGATACAGAAGTAGAAATCAAGAGCTAGCAAGATGGCAAATGTTTTTTTCACAAAATCTTTGTCTGTGCTTAAGGATGAGAAATGACAGAATTTGTATTGTATGTGAAAAAATATACTGTATAGGGCAACTGCTGTAGTGTATTGTTATGCAATTATGATAAACAAAACCCATTAAAAGGTGTAGTGAATCAGGAATAAAAAGAGTTTGAAATACTGTTTACTTCATCAATACTTTCTAGATACACATAAATTAAATGAATTTATTCATTCACCTTTCAACCCTGCTTAGAATATTGCAGCCTATACCAGGAACATCAGACATGATGGTGACACACTAGTCCTTTACAGGACATACTAACTCATGCCAGGCTGATAACAACTCATCGGTCAGCCAAGTATGTGAGATTTATGAGGAGAAAATCAATTCAGTCTTTGAGGACCAAATAGGCCACACAGGACTCCTGGGATCTGGCAGCAGCACTAACCTCTAATCCACCCAACACAGACCCAACTGATTCAAAATATAAGAAGTAAAGGAAGTAAAAAAAAAAAAACTTAAAAACTTAAATAAACTATATTTTTTTTGATTTAAAAAAGGATTCATTTATTTGGATTACTTCCTATCATTCCCTCACAATTGGAAATATCTTATCTCATTAGTTTCCTGCTGTTTTCATGATATTTTAGAGTTTTAGGGTTCACAATGCTGTTTCTTTTTTCAACATAATAGACCTACAGAGTCAGGGACCCCTGAAGATTTGTAAAACCAAAGTTGTCTAACATATACGGAATTTATATTAGTAACACTTCTTTATTTTTGTTTTCTGTGCAGCAAAAAAGTATCTTCCCCATTTCAGGCAGCTAATATAAATATTAAATGGCTCTTGTAAAAAACTGGTCTTTGTTCTAATCTGTTTTTATCACCCTGTGACCTCCTGGAGCTAGAACAAGGTCACCATCCCTGTTGGGTGTCATAAAAAACAACAAAAGGAGTCATCAGGAAGGGTATCTGGCCATAAAAAATTCTGCAATACTATCCAGGAAATTGTAATGGTGGAGTGCAACCAGTTAACTTGTGTGAACCCAGAAAATATCCATTAAACTGAAAGAAATAGAGTATATGTGTCAATTGGTTGAAAACTTTCAACAATCAAACCCCAAGAACGAAAGATGTTTGTGTGCAGTCAGCACAGTTTAAATTTTGTCAGTATTAGAATCCACACAATGCTAGGACACCAGGTTTCTTTTCTTGGTTAGTGTACCTTCAGTGAGATGCTCATATTTCTGCTTTTTGTTGTCTTGGGAGTCCATCAGAGTCTCTGGTTTAATCCCATAGTCCAAAGAATGTCCCTTGCTTGAATCATTAATTAAAATTGCAATTGTGAATGTGTATGTTTCTGTGGTATACCTTGCAATGAACTACTGTCTTGTTCATGGCTTTTTTTTGCTGCACAAAAAAAATGGCAGATTTCATAAACTTCTTACTGGAAGGATAAACAATTATTATTCCACTTAGTAGGGATCAGCAACTGTTGTGATCAGGTTGCACAAACATGGCTAAAGATTGAAGCACCAAAAATTACTTATGAATCAGGTCAGGACTTTCTCTAACCTTCCTAGAGATAGGCATCTCCCAAGGCAGCATGACACCAAAATCCACAGGGAATGCTTCACCCTGCACAGGCCCAATTGAAGGGTACTGTCTTTAAACAGTTAAACAATATTCTTTAATGTCCAAATATCTCAGGAGTATGGTGTACCAGGCCGGCTGTTGTGGGCTATTCGGTTCCTGTACAACTGGAGTGAAAACTTGGTTTGCATTGCCAGCAATAAGTCAGCCTCATTCTTGCTGGGAACAGGAATCATTCACGGCGACCCTTAAATTTCTAGGTGAAACCAAGGAGTGAAGGATATCCAGTTAAGTGACCTCAGATATGCATCTCTGCTTTTTATGGATGATTTGGTCCTGCTGGCTTCATTGGGCTGTGAACTTAGACATGCACTGGATCAGTTTACAACTGGGTATGAAGCAGCCAACGTGAGAGTCAGCACCTCAAAGTGCACTCACCAAGTTAGGGATGAGGGGCTGGCAAAAATTGGTGAAGTTTAAGTATCTGAGGATCTTGTTTATGAGTGAGGAAAGAAGGAAGCGGGAGATCACCAGGCGGAATAGAATGGTGTCAGTAGCTATACATACATTGTACTGGTCAGTCGTGGTGAAGAGACAGCTGACTAAAAGGCAAAGCTCTTGATTTCTCTGTCAATTTATGTTCCTAATCCCACACCACCACCTTGGTCACAAGCTGTAGGTAGGGGGAAGCACAAAGTAGAGCTGCTGCTCTTCTACATTGAAAGGAGCCAGTTGAAGTGCTCCGGGCATCTGATTAAGATGACTCCAGAATGCCTCCCTGGGAATGGGGTTTTGGCCAGGTTCAACCGGGTGAAGACCTTGGGAACACCAGGACATGCTTGGTATAGGCAGATTGGATAAGGAAATGGCTTCCCACAGCTGTCTTTTCATCCTGCCACAGGGAATGACTTTAGAAGCCATGCCCCTAGAACAAAGGGAAGCCACCCTAACAGCGGGATTACAAAATTGTAGCGACTGAGAATCTAATATGAGGTCAAAAGCTGTTGTAAAACAACACACAACATCTGAATCATTGCAAAATCCAAGCAAATAATAAAAGGAACAGAATCCGCAACCTTCAATGCAAGTATAAAAATATACTAAATAGTAGCATAAGACAAAGTCATGACAGGCGTGGGCATCTTTGCTTAGATTGCTGCCCCATATGCCTTGGACATGGATATGCAGGAGAAAATGGATAGATGGATGTCCAAGATAGCAAAATGCACTAAATGCCCCTCAGAGGAGATGAAAACTGGCAAACCTCTGGGTAAAAATTCTTTATAAATAATTTATTTTAAATAGCAAACAAGGAAACACAAAAAAATTAGGTGGAAAAAGAGCAAAAACAGTTTCCCTAAAACGGCAACCCAAGGTGAACAAGTTCAAAAATCCTATACTGAGAAACCAAGACAAAGTGAAAAATAATTTAAAAAGAAATAGAAAAATCCTAAAAGCAGCTTCTCATAATGAGTCAGTCAATACACATCTAATGGAACCAGTGGGCAGCAGCAGCTGTGATGTCAGGGTGGCCCCACTTCTTTGGGTTCCACCCATAATACACAAAGAATATACTTAAATATTAATACATAAATACTAAATAGTAAATATGAACAAAGTTTACGTAAATACAAAAAACACATGAAAAATATCTGTTGATTCATTCATTTTTAAAACCTGGGGAAGCTGGAGCCCATCCCAGCAAGCATCAAGTGCAAAGCAGGAACAACTGCTGAACAGGGCGCCAGTCAATTTGCAGGGTAAACATACAGACACAGGCCAATTTGGCAATGCCAATTTTACCTAAGATGCATGCCTTTGGAAGAAAACAAGAGCACGCCCATTTGAATATGAGACATGAACCCCTGGTCTTCTTGTTGTGAGCACTACTACTGTGCCACCCTACAGGAAAAATAATAACTCAAAAGTACCAATAAAATAGAAAACATACATAAACCAGGTAACATATGCAGGCTGAAATAATAATAATGAGATATTGTCTTTCTCATGAAGCCATACCTCAGTGGATGAATGAGGACGAATACTTTTGGTAGGTGTCGAGCTGAAGCATTATAGCAATTGGCCTGTCTAATGAAGCTCTCAATAGTGAAGCAGAGAGCTGCATGCTGGCAACCTCTGATACTGACATAAAAGTACATGCCAACCAAAGCTGCGCTTGTGGACAGTTTTTAATTTGAGGCTGCATTCAGATCTTATGTGTGACAAGGGTATCAAAATTGAATCACAAAACAGATAATGACCTAGCTTAAGTAGAAAAAAAACACTATTCATTTATAATGCTTAATAACCACTGCGGCAGCGTAATGTGAATTTATACTTTTTATTTAAAATTGTCTCAGGAAATGAGCACAGAATAATAATAAATGGGAGAAGCCAGACAAAGGTTTTCATTACAATAGTTTTATATTTAGAGGAATGACATTTGCATGAGCATAAAGGGAAAAGAATAGGTACAAGAAAAATAGGGCTACATAGAAGTGAATAGGAAAGAATGTCTTGAACTAAAAAACCAAAAGATGACTACTGTTTCAAGCGGAAGGCTTTGTTTTCCCAAGAAGAAAGCAAAATTCTTAAGAATCTTTAATTTGTCAGCTTCAATGACGTACAGTAACAATGTGTTCCAAATGATTCACCAATTTCTTTATGTAGAAGGATTTATTTTTGCTCTGCGCGTGTGATTTTTTTTTTATTTGTGTTTAAAGTATTAGCTTTATAGGTCATTATTGGCATGTGTAGAGACTACAGTAAATTCTTTACTTGTATGTGCTAATCAATATGCAACATGTCTCCACTCCAGCACTATAATTAGTAAGTCTAACTTACCTTACTTTCAAATTTCTGTCTTTTTTCTATGAAAAATCTAAGATCATAGACCAACTCCAATAATAAAAAAATAAGTAAAAATTGTGAAATGATCAGACTCGACACACTTAAAAAGGTTTGGGACAGTCACCTGTGTAATATCCCTGACTGCAAAAGACTTTGAAAGGAACAGAGATATTCACAAGACTGAGACCAAAACAGAAGTGAAGTTGAGTTGCAAAGATGGTGGTTTTAAATAGTCAGACCGGAAGTGACATAGAGGAACCAGAAGTGACCATCTTCTGACATCAATCAAGGCCCTGGGACCAGAAGTAATGTCATTTGAGGTGCCGGAACCGGAAATAATATCAGTCGAGGCACTGGAACCGGACGTGACATCATTCTAGGCGCCAGAACCAGAAGTGACTTCTTGAAGGTTGAGTCACATAGGTATTCCCGCGGCCTGGAGTGGAATTACCTTCACTTGGTCCATACAACGTCCTCCTCTTTGCACGTGCATGACAATATATATTGTGCACCTGGAGGATGTTGCCGTCCTTTAAGATGAATCAACTAATTCCAGGTTTTTTTTCAATTCAAGGTTCTAAAGAAAATACTATATGTAAATTTACATTACTGATGATTGTCTTCATTGTTGGTAGTATAGTGTTTATAGGTGCTGCCTTACAGCTCCAGAGTCCTGAGTTTGATTTGCTTTGTTTGTGAAGGTTACTTGTTCTCCTGTGTATACACAGGTTCTATTCTAGGTACTCCAGTTTTCTTCTGTATCCCAAAGTCACAGTGTGGGAAGTTAATTGGCAACAACAAGAGCTTGGCATGACTGCGCATAGGTGCATACTGGAATGTGACTTTTGATATACAGCAGACAGATTAGCAGGGTATGTTGTTGCCTTCAATCTGATGTTACTGAGAAAAATATCTATATCCCCAACCCCACCACTTTCAATGTTGTGGATAAAATGGATATATAAAATAAATGGATATAAATTCAGTGTTCAAAAAATAACAGAAAGAGTTTCTCCATTAAAATTGTTGCTTCTGGGGGAGGTTCTGCAACCCTACCTATAATACTTAGGTTCAAAAAAGCATAACAGTACCTCCTTAAAATTCTTCTAAAACATTTTCAAAATTTCTTTTACAGCAAACATTTAGTTTCATAAACATCTCTACATCTTATAAAAGTTTAATCTCAATAATGTTTTTTTTTTATTTATTTTTCTGTCAGTGCCTTTTTAGAAATGACCAGATTGAAATTCATGCAAAATTATTTTCAAAGTGTTGAAAGCTCTCTCGCATTAGCTTTTGTAATTATGCGTCTTTGTGCATTCTGTTTCAAGGTAAGTGCATTATTCAGAGAGAAGAAAAGTGGTAGCCTTATAAATACATGAACTATAAAGTGCTGAAAATAAAATAATTCATTCCTGTGGATTCACATGTACCTATTTCTTTCCTTCATTCCTTCTTTTAAATGTCAAATTGCACAATGACATAAAGAAGAATTGTCTGTAACAAACAGAATTTTTTTAAGGTGCCAGGTTTTGCTTTATTTTTGGATGGAATAGTAACTACTGCTAGCACATTGTTAGACTTGAACATCTACTCACTGACTGAGACATGCCAGTAGATCTGCATTCTGTTTTGATTATTTGACAGTCTCAGGTACTTCTGACTAGAAGACAAGTAACAAGCCTATTTTAGGGATTATCAGAGAATGATCTATATAAAGGCAAGGGTTAAAGCACAGAAGTCAAAAGTGTCATTTAATAAAAAATAAAATGAAAACCAAAATGTAATACAGGAAACTAATAGCATTAGACTATCTTAGGTCACTTAACTGTAATGATAAATATTAAGTACAACAGGAGAAGCAATAAAAATAAATGCAGAAAGGTCAAATACAAATTTAAAACATGTTTAACTTCCAGTTACTGATGGGGATTTTCTTCAAACCACAATGGCAGTTTCTGTTACTGAATGAAAGCATCTGAGTCAAAGAATCACCCTGCCATATAAAATGACATTCTACTCTAGGTCTTTCTTTTATATTAAATTACATATTTCTATTTATAGATCAAAATAAGTGCATAGAAAAACTCTTTAAATTCTACCAAGACCCAGAATGGTTTTATTTGTAAGGTAACCAAATGAAGATGCCAACAGGATAGTAGCCTCTTCTAAGTCACATGTGTCAAGAGTGGGGCTGAATAAAAGGACAAGAAAAGTGTTGTTTGACAAGTGAAATGGTGACATTTTCAAATATCCTACTGGATGAAAGATCTGTTGTTTTATTTTGCAGCATAGTCATCAGTCACTGACAAGTAAAGGGGATCATTCATTGTCCTTTACAAAAAGCTACGGTATAACTCAGTATCCTGACATCTCAAGAAAGTAAGGTCATGTGTGTCATGATCTGCACTTTATGGTGTATACAAGGCTGGAAGCTCTTACTGAATCCAAAACCGGTTGTTGATGATATATACATTTGGCTACATTCAGAAATTAAAGGAGGTATTGTGCAAATGCATGTCTTAGATTATTACAGCAGTTTAGTTTTCACATATCCTTCTGCACTGCACCAATTAAGGATAATTTTCAAGGGAGAAACCTGAAAAGGAATATTACAACCATGTTGACATTTTCCAGACTCAGAGATACATGCAACTGTAAGTTCAATATATGCATCTTTGTCCACATTATTGTCATTCTATAATCTATATCACCAATTGTATTACTTGCTAATCACAATGTTTTAATACCATTGGTACTCATTGTGATCTAATGCTTGTGTGGCTAGTCAAGAGTACATGGCTTAGTTTGGTTCCACAAAAAGTTTCTTTAGAACAAAAGGATCCATGTGGATAGTAGGAAAGGTCTTCTTCATAGCAGTACAGAATTCAGAGTCCACTAAGGAGTGACCTGGATGAAATTTGGGCTGGGATACCTAAGACAGAAAGAGGTCATTCCTCCCTTGAGTTTGTTTTTGTTAACCTTCAGCCTCTTTTTCTCTTGATGTAGAAGGCCCTGTACTTGTTCAAATTTTGCATAATCACTTAACTTCATGGAATTTTCCCCTTTCATATCCCATAGGCTTTGCATGTTAAATTATATGGATTATGCAAAATGGACATCTGCAGGAATAGATGTGGAATACTGCCCCTTGAGGTATTTGATTTAGTGCAAACTTCTGGCACATTTTGGAAAGATCTGACCATAACCTAATTCATCTTATTCCCCGCTACAAGCTTGCTATTAGATGGCACTCTGTTACCACCAGGTTAGTGAGGAAGTCTGAAATGGCTCTGAATGACTGATTCATATTAAGGAACTCAGCCACTGCATCACAGACTGTAATAAGTTTTGTGTCAACACATTGGTACCCTCAAAGATAATGTATTACTTTCAAACAAGAAGCCCTGGAATACTAAGGAGCTAAAACATCTCCTGAATGAGAAGCATTCAAATCTGGTGTCAAAGAGGCACTGAATGACTCATAGCAAGTGCTGAAGAAAAAGCTGAGTGAAGGAAAGGAATATTACAAAAGCTTAAAAGAAAATAAACTCACTGAGAACAACATGAAAGTTGTCTGCAAAGGACTGGGCATAATTACTGGACCCAAGAAATTCAGGGCTCAGGTGCTACAAGGCATGTAAATAAAGCTATTGCCCTAAACAATTTTTTGTATATACTGTATTGTCCCTTCCACTGACTACAATGACTAGTCTGTCCTCAACTTCCCTACTACATCAACAACTCCTACCACCTAAACTGGAATGACCTGTGACAGATCCATCTCTGTCAATCAGTATTGGCTGTCCATAGCCGAAGACCAAGTGAGGATACAACTGAAGAAACTACATATAGGAAGTTGCAGGAACAAATGGAATTAATCCTTGAATTCTTAAAAATGTGCTGACCAACTTAGTGATATTTTTTGTCATCTATTCAGTCTGTCAAACATTCTGCGTTGTTCTTGTTTCAAAGAAGACAGATGTTTCTTCACCTAATGACTACAGCCCAAAGGCACTTAAGTCACAGATCATGATGACCGGTGAAAGGGTGGCACTGGACTACATTAGTCCTCTTATATGGTAGACCACCTTGGCCCACTTGCCTATTAGACAAAGATTAGACTGCAGGATGCTGAGGATTATGTTTTCAGAGTCCTGGATAATGGACTATATGTCCAACGGTCCACAGTTTGTGAAGCTGAAGGACTATGCCACTAATATAGGCATGAGCAATACTGGAGAACTGCAAGGAGCAGTCCTGTTTCCTTATCTCCTTAACATCAAGTCACATCACTTACAGAAATTCTCAGATAATTCTGCTCTTATATGGTGTATCAATAAGAGGTATGAGACAGTGTATAGGAGCAAGATGGAGAACTTTGTTTCTTGTCTCAAAATCAATTGTTTGCAACTTAACATTAGCAAATGGTTATTGACTTTCACCAATCCAAAGAGCCTCAATGCGTAGTCACTCTTCAGGGAGTGGATGTAGAAGTGGTCCACTCCTTCAAGTACATGGGGGTCCAAATTAATGACAGGTTAGACTGGTCTCATAAAAGAGATGAACTATACAGGAAAGGGCAGAGCAGGCAATTTTTTCTTAGATGACTGGGTTCTTTGGATATGGGTAGTGACATCTTTCAAATATTATATTACAACTCTACTGCTATTTTCTATGCTTTGATACGCTGGGCTGGTAACATAATTTCAAAAAAAGGCCCATAAAAGCAATAAGCTAATTAAAAAGGCAGGCACAGTTATGAACTCTGGAAACCCTGGAAGCAGCAGTGAATAAAAGAATAAAAACCAAACCTGAGTGCCAATATGAACATTGCCGCACGTGCTGTCTCTGACACATTAACACTGAGAACTTTCAAATTATTCAGCAGAAGTTAAGAAACGTTACTGGGGCTCCTTTCTACCAACAGCAATATATCTATAATTCCTCACTGTGAATATGATTGTCATGTGATAAGTTTTTCTTTGTTTTTAATTGTATTCCTTCTTAGTTATTCTGATATATGTTCATACCATTCTATCTATCTATCTATCTATCTATCTATCTATCTATCTATCTATCTATCTATCTATCTATCTATCTATCTATCTATCTATCTCGTTCATGTCTTTCTCTTGGCAGTTTGAGGATATATTCCATTTCCCATGATTGTATAATTGTATTATGTGTAGAAAGTGTATAAAGTGTGTTAGGTGAATGTATGGATGAGTGTATAAGTAGAAATTAGACTGGGGTTTTCAGTTAAAATGTATTTTGATGACATGGAAGTCAGAAGAAATTTTGATCCTAATATTAGTTTAGAAAACAACATCCAGAGAAGCAAAACCTGAAGACTGGAAAATATAGACTAAATCAGACTCCAGATAAAGCCTCTGGCAGGTTACACAACATGCAACATTTCACTGAAGCTTGAGCTAGTCTTTTTGTTAGGCTTCAGGTGACTTCCATAATTTGCACAGCCACCTTGGGCTCAGTTCTTAATAGGAAAGGTGAACATAATAAACATCCAAGAGAAATTTGAAGACAAAAAAACTAAAAGGAGGAAAAGGTAGAGCCAGCTCAAGGTAAAAAATACAAACAGGTCTGGATCAGAAAAAAGAGGTCACAGTGAATGTGTGCACCTACCAGGCAAATGAATCCAACAATTAATATATTTATATAATGTATAACATGATTGCTGAATGAAAGGTATATACTCAGACTCAGAATTACTATACTTAATCATATTTAAGAACTCAGTTATCTGTTTGTTTCTGTAATTTTGTGTTTTGCATATTTTGAACATTTAGTTTTCATCTTCTGTTTTTTTTATCATTATAGCAGTGAAATCAGCATAGTGAAATTATGTGGATTTGTATTTCTGTGGGTTGCTCTTATGGACATGGCCAATTGTTGTTCAGGACACAACGTGAAGCTGGTCATGTGATTCTGGGGTGATGTTGCATGTAACATCATTATGCATCTGCTATGAAAACTAGAGGTGATTTGCAGAATGTGTCCAAAAATATGACAATTTAAGGAAACAACCCATGAAAGATTAGTTCTTTAAAAACGTATTAAACTATTTAGTTCAACTGGTTTGGTTTTTTTTTTAAAGAATAATATAAATGTTGTGATTTTGCTTGTTTTTGTTTAATTTTATGATTGTGGCATTATGTGAGATATTTTATTCCATTGCTGTGGTATTTTTGACTAATTTTATTATTACTATGATGTCACCATGGTACCATCTTGGATGGGTTTCAACTGTAGTAATCATTTTCTGTGTTTTTATAGGTTTTGCAAATTATTTAATTTCTAAGTATTGTGACAGGCGCCTGGCGTCCATGCCCAGCCGGGACGCCCCTGCACACTGTATTTACAGTAGGGGGAGCAGCCCTGGACAGTGCAATACCTCCCCCTGGACACTAGATGGCCGCCCCCCTGGGCTGGTGTAGTGCCTCGGTTTCCCACAGGGCTCCCTGGGAATTGGAGTTGGGGGCATCCCTGTTGGGTCCCGCAGGTACCGCCAGGGGGTGCTGTGTTTGGGACTCCTGAGGCAACAGATTCGTCACACCTGGAAGTGCCGCCGGATCTTGGTGATCAAACACCTGGAGCACTTCCAGGTGACCTCTAAAAGGGAGCCAGCAACCACCACTCATCGGCCAGAGTTGGGTGGAGGAGGACAAGGTTGCTAGGGAGGAGTGGTGGTCCAACGTTGAGAAAAGTGATTGTGCTGTACTGGTGCTTGGGAATGTGTTGTGGCTGGGGGGATTACGGGGAAGACGTGCCCTCCAGCTGAAGAAAAATAAAAGTCCTTTTATTTTACACGTGCCTCCCGTGTCCAATCTGTTTTGGGTCAGGTGATATATAGTGCCTTTTACAGTATCTACAGTATGCTTATTCTGTTATGTTCCATGTGTTTTGTAGGTGGTTCTCCAAAAGGTGGGGCCACCTGTCCATTTCTGACAAAGGTGTTGCCTCAACCCAATAAAAGCTGAGGAAACACACAGTCTTTGGCAGTTAATTGAATGTGCTTTATGGTGTTGGTGAGTTCTCTTGCAACTATTGTATTTTTTTGATTCTCTGGATTTTTTGACCACTGTGTTCTCTTTTTGATTTTGCTAACTGGATTTGTATTTTAAAGACTTGTTTGCCTTAGATTGCTTGAGTTATTTCAACTCTTTCTTGGCCTTTTGTGGTTTTTGGACTTCTTTGTGTGAGAGCATTTTTGAAAATAAAACTGTTATTTATACATATTCTTTGTCTGCCCTTTATGTTTTAAAATCTAAAGGCTGATAGCATGACAGTGAGGGTTAGCTCCACAGTCCTTGGCAGATCTCGGACCCAAGAATGTCAATAAAATGTCAGAGGATGAGCTAGGGCAAATGAGGACACATACAGTCAGGATGTAGGTGTAAAGTGCTTTGTTCTTTTATTTTCAAACAAGTTTGTAAAATAGTACAGTGCTTCTTTCAATAAATAATCCAATATAAATGAGTGATAAATGGAGGTTAAATGTCCATAAAAATGAGTTTAAATACACAGGAATGGTCTATTCTCTTAAAACCATCACTAGTCATGGTGCTCTCTTTCACTAGTTTCTCTGTTCCTCACCAAATAGGCCTCCACAGCAAACATAGACACCTGCCAACAAACACAATCATCATTTATCAAGACTGGGTTCCTGCCTCCAGTTTCTCAATGTCTGTGGAGCAACACACCAAGCCTTTTTCCATCTCCTATCTACTGCCACCTCAAAGCCTTAATGCAGAAGCCACATCAGATCATTTGGTTGTCACTGCTCCTTGGGGTGCTTAACAGGAGTTACCCCTCTCTCCCACTTCAAGTACCAGTCAAACACTCCTCCTTTGGGACTTACAAATCCAATCATTTGCCTTCTCTCCAAACAAGCTGACTCTGACTTGCTCCTGCCCTCTTGGCACCTTCTTTTTTTCCGTTTTAACCTCTGCTCTCTATCTGTCCAATCTCTTTATTCTTTGATCAGGGTCCCTTTTTATACACCTTCTAGGGATGCAGGTGCACTGGCACTGATTACAGCCTCCAAAGTGCTAATCAGACAATCATCTCTCCATGTGTCTACACATGAATGCACAGACTGATGATCATCCCATCAACCTAACCAGAGGTGCTCCGCCACACTACCACGCACACCCACACCCACTCCAAAGCTCAAGTGCTTCTTTATTTAAAACTCGCACATTGCCACAGACCTAAATGTATTCTATCACAGATGGTTCCTTCCACTTGTGAAGTTTTTTGCAATCGATTATGAGGCTTATCTGCTTAGAAACTCCAGAGTTGTGAACAGGCTATGTTACTAATTATTTACTCATTTTAGGAAAGGATTCCATTGCATAATCAATTGGTGATTGTGTTTTGTTTTTGGGGGGGGGGGGTATTGATTTTAATTCTAAAGTAAATTTCTTGTTTTGCTTTATTTTTGTTACGATGTAGCAACAAACTAATTGGTGAAATGGTGTGACACCTTCATACAAGTTCCACAACACCGGACAAGACCTTCACAAACCTGCCTAGAATAGGCTTCACACAAGGCAGGTTGATCCCCAAATCCAGCTTCAGCCTACAGGCAATAAAGAGTTTTGGGCTTCAAATGCTCAAAATATAAGGAAATGTCAGAAAAATATCAAAGTTCCTTTCAAGGGAAAGGAGAAAACCATAAAAACCCTTTGGCTTGAGAAAAAAGGCCACAACGAACGTCTTTATACAATGGGAGTTAAATAAACAATAGAAAAATATAACCAAAATAGTTGTACGGTTACTGAGATAGCAAAGGTTCAAGAATTGAGTATGATGCACAATACAAAAAATTCCACAGTTTCAAGGAAACACAGTTCACAAAAAAAAATTTAGGCCAGTGTCTTCCAAACTGTGGGCCATGGCCAGCCCCAGTAGAAATCCCACCTGTAACACCGCTCCAATGATCACGTTCAATTAACAGCAGCAGCAGCAGCAGCATCACAGGTGGATCGTGGCCGATTCTGGATGACCTTATACTTTACCATTTGCATACATAACATCTTCTTCATTGGTTACACAACAGGGGCAGGCAGGAGTATTCCATATACAGTCATGAAAAAGTTGACCCAGACCGTAATCCCAGACAAGCTGGTACAAAAGCTTCATAATCTGGGTCTGTCCACATTGTTGTGTCTCTGGATCAGGGACTTTCTCACCAACAGGCCTCCGGTGGTTAGAATTGGAGATCGTACATCAGCCACACTGGTTCTGAACACAGACATGCCACAGGGTTGTGTGCTCAGCCCAGGACAATTCACATTATTTACGCACGATTGCTCTGCCATCTATGCTACAAAAATGGTTGTGAAGTTTGCAGATGATACGACCGTGGTGACAATGATGAGACTCACTAAAGAGAGGAGATACAACACCTAGCATTATGGTGCTCAGCCAACAACCTCATCTTAAACACCAGCAAGACCAAAGAGGTAAATGTGGACTATAGGAGGTCCAGAAGAACAGAAAATGCTTCTATATTCATGCATGAGGTGGCTGTAATGTGTGTGGACAATATCAAGTTCTTCGGTATCCACATTACATCGGATCTGACCAGGTCTTTGAACACATCTCACCTGGTAAAGAAGGCCCAACAAAGACTCTTCTTCCTCAGGAAGATGAGACGTGCTGGATTCTCCTCTCGGCTGCTCACAAACTTCTACAGATCCGCTATAGAAAGCATTCTCTGTCACAGTGTGGCAGTGTGGTACGGCAGCTACACAGCACAGGACAGGAAGGACTTGGCACGGATGGTAAGAACAGTACAGGGGATCATAGGAAGTCCTCTCCTAGACCTGGACTCTGCATATGCTGGAAGGGTGTAGAAGATGGCCAAATGTATAGCTGCGGAACTCACCCATCCGGGAAAAGGACTGTTTGCGCCACTGCCTTCGGGAAAGCGTAGCAGAAACATAAAAACATGCACCAGCAGACTGAAAGACAGCTTTTTCCCCAGAGCTGTGAAGTTCATCTGTCCCTATTGATACATATACATACATCTATATCTACCCCTAACCTGCCCCCCTGTAGGCATGTACACGCACTTCCCTTGTAATCCTCCCCTACAGACCCACACACACAGGTCATTGGTCTCTGCAGGCATACTACCTTAGGAAAAGTCTGGACTTGATGATGTTTTATTGCTGCTGTCTTATATACTTATTATGTTTATTATTTATTGTGTATTGTGTATTTTAAGTATTCTGCCTTGAAGCCAAGTCCTACCGACAAAAAATGTTGTTATGTATATGCAATTCTACATCTACATCTCAAAAATATGCTGTGCACAATTGATAATTATTGATAATTATCTTCAGCAGCATGCAAAAAATATGGCTTGTGATAAGGGAGCAACCCTGACAGTGGCCAATGTTGCTTTCATGCAGATGTGCTCCACTGTGTTTATTCTCCCTAGATCAATGGATGGTTATTCAGTTGATGATGGTGTGGCTTCCTATCTAATGATGACTGTCTAATTTTGTTATGATGCATATTGCATATTTTCTGTTACTCCAATAAACTTAATGTCACTGCTGAAATACTACTGCTTCCATAAGGCATGTCATATATTAAAAGGAAGTGCTACTTTGAAAGCTCAGCCAATGATAAACAAAAATCCAAAGAATTAAGAGGGGTTCCCAAACTTTTTCATATGACTGTACATGTTGGCTAATCTTGTTTTTTTTTTTTACTACTACTATTACAGTTGCATATGTCAATAACTTGGAATGTAATTCTTAAAAGTTATATAACCAAATATTGATACTTCCTCATCTCATGCTTATTCATTTAGACTATGAATAAGGCTGAATATACAGTACCTGAATGGCATATATTGTGATGTAACCAAAACTGAGGAGAAAGGGATGTCCTTTTAAATTTAAGGCACTAAAACAGGAAAGTCATCAGGTGGTGAGAACAGTACAGGGGATCATAGGAAGTCCTCTCCTAGACCTGGACTCTGTATATGCTGGAAGGGTGCAGAAGATGGCCAAATGTATAGCTGCAGATCTCACCCATCCGGGACATAGACTGTTTGTACCACTGCCTTCGGGAAAGCGTAACAGAAACATAAAAACATGCACCAGCAGACTGGAAGACAGCTTTTTCCCCAGAGCTGTGAAGTCCATCTGCCCCTATTGATACACACACATACATCTACATCTACCCCTAACCTGCCCCCCTGTAGGCATGCACATGCACTTCCCTTGTAATCCTCCCCTACAGACCCACACACGCAGGTCATTGGTCTCTGCAGGCGTACTACCTCAGGAAAAGTCTGGACTTGATGATGTTTTATTGCTGCTGTCTTATATACTTATTACGTTTATTTTATTATTTATTGTGTATTGTGTATTTTAAGTATGTAATATACTTAAAAATAACTTGTAATATAATTCTTAAAGTTTTATAACCAAATATTGATACTTCCTCATCTCATGTTTATTCATTTAGACCATGAATAAGGCTGAATATACCTGAATGGCATATATTGTGACATAACCAAAAATGAGGAGAAAGGGATGTACTTTTAAATTCAAGGGACTAAAACAGGAAGGTCATCTTATAGAATCTATCCTTGACATCCCTGCCACCTGTCTTCACAGCTATACACAACATGGATAAATGTGATATGGGACAGATACAGTATAGTTTTCCTCATTCCAAAAGAATGAATATCCAAATCATGTTTCAGCAAATAACAAAAGCTAAAAATTCTAATGTATACTGTATGATGTATAATACTTCACTTTGATCCGGTTTGGCTCAACATAGCAAATCTTTAGCTATCATTGATCAGATTGCTTGTTCCACTCATCGTTTTTTGAGCTTTGAATGTCTTTTTTAACATAACAACAAATAAAACAGAACTGCTTCTCATCTGCGCCAGTGAAGGTTAACTCATTTTCCATTATCGTAAAATCACATTCACTGTTTCCTTCCTTTTCTCTGTCCTGCCTAGGGGGTATCCTGAACAACGACCTACACTTTACCTCATATATTACATCCGCAGCCAAAACTTCCTTTCACAATCGTGTGCAGTACAGTCTGTCTGAAATATTCCTTGGGGAGGAAACAGACAGGTTCAATAAGAAAATATTATATTACTGCAGACTACAACAGACAAAAAATATGTCTGGCCACTAAAAAAGCTAGACTAGCCCAATTCAACGTTTTGGCAACTCATGCAGCTGGCCATATAAAATTACTACAAATGGACTCTTTAGCACTGAACTGCTTTTGGGGATTGCTTTGTCTCACATAGGGAGTCCATGAAAAATATGTGACTACAAAACATGTATCTCCTTTTAAAGAGAATTAACTGAATATGCAGGAGGAGTGTGTGCAGGAGAGGGGGCAGAGTGGAGCCCAGCATATCCATAAGAAAGTGATGACAACCTGCACTGGCAGAGGATGACATGAGTGGTCATGCCAGTGCTGAAAGAACAGTACTGGCAGTACTACTACTACCTGGGGTCGGTATACTCTGAAGATTTCATACAGTGTTTCTCAACCTGTGGGTCCCTTAGATGCTTTAGATAAGTCATTAGCTTAAATTAAAAAAAAAAACGAATCAACCATTACATTAATGTTTTAGGATGCTACTGATTTCAGATTTCAGGTCTGCACCCAGCAGAAGTGACATTTTGCTCCCTGGGTACTGGGTACTGGGCAATTGAAATGACTAACATAATTTCAGTTGCAAGAAATTAAAACCTGTTATTAAGAAAGGCAATTAACTTTAACAAGTTACTCAAATGCCCCATAGCTTCACATACTCCAAACTCTTAAAATTCTGTATCATACTTACAAGATTCATTACTAAATTCTGAAGCAAACAGGAATATTACCAAAAAAACCTTATGACGTAGACATTTACTTTTACACTGAAGCATGGTGAGCAAGGCCATTGTGTGTTGTCTGCGGTGTGGTAATACCAAACAAAAGCATGAAGTCTTACAGACTATAAAGACTTTTGGAAACAAAGCATGCTACTTACAGAAGTAAATTGTTCATCATTTTTAAATGGAAAAACTAAAATCCTGAGGCTCTGCAAAAACACACTAGCATGTTTGTATGGGAAGCCAGAAGGTATGTTAAAAAATGTACGCATAGCATTCAGGTGTGTTCAAGGACTGTGCAAGCACTGTAGCCTTCAAAGGACTTGAGTTCAAAAGGTAGGTTCTAGAAAATTCTCAATCCATTTCAGGGTCTCATAGGCCAAAAGCTATCTCACCAGCATTGGAAAAAAGGCTGAAAACAGGCCTGGACAGAACTCTGTTCCATCAGAGGGACCACTCCCTCATACATGCACATAAATATACATACATATCCCCACAATTTGCAATTGACAATTAACATAACCTAAATAATAATAATAATAATTAAAAAAAAGAGTTATTCCTTCTGTTGCAGTTTTCATGAAATAGGACTTGCCAATGTATTCAGTTAAGGCAAATGTTAGGGAATTACAGAAGTAAGAAGCAAACTTTATTACAGCAAGGGGTCATTATGAGTATGGCATTCTGATGGTTAATAATAGGATGACCACATTTTCAAATTCCCAAACCTGGGGACTTATGTACTATGTATGCTCTTGTATATAGCCCATTGTTATTTGTTTAATGCCTGCTGTATCTCATCATCATAGTTCAGAGAGGATCTGCAGATAATGGTGCTATGAGGTTGGTTTAGTTTAATCTTAATAATGAATAAGTGTTTATTTGCTCTCTGCGTAATATGACAGGGTAATTCATTCGCACACAGGAGAGTGAGGGGTCTCTGGCAGTGCAGGAATTAATACATAAAAACAGTATGCTCAGAATTGAGAGCTGAGGGTGCATGCCATTGGAAAGATATGCAGCTGTGGGGTGTGCAAGGAGAAAACTTTTGCCATTGCTTAGCTTACGATTGAGGTGTTTCTCATTGACACTCTGCAGGTCAGTAAACAAAGCGTACATAAAGAGTCTGAGTAGAACACAGGGACAGGAGAGAGACAAGACTGAGAATGAATGAAGAAAAATAAGAGGGTGAAAGAAAAATGGGAGAGAAAAATCAAGGAGTATTTATAAAGGAAGAAGATTGGGAAAGTGGAAGCCAGAGCAGTTCACAGGAAGCAAGGCAGATGGGTGGAGGATCCGCTGGAAGCAAAGGGAAGGTTGTTCCTGCCTAGCATTCATGGAGCAGGAGCAGATGGTTGACTTCTAAGGATCATCTTATAGACACGAAAAGGTGATCGGGAGGTGGAGCCAGTCTTGGGCGTCCCAGTGCCAATAAAATGGATGTCCTTGCTGGCATCTCTGGCCATTTGTGGAGAACAAATGTGTGTGTTAGAAGAGTCAAAAGGCAAAAATGTTCTGTGGTCCTCTGGCAGATGATAGAAAAGTATCACAATTTTAACTCTTTTGGTTTTAATTTTGCTTTTAAAGTTCTTTTGGATTATGTAGTTATTTATTGATTTTAAACTCCCACAAATGAGCACTGGTTTTATTGGATCATGTATTGCTAATTTAATGAAGAACTGAAGCACTGTATTTATATGAAAAAATTGCACTAAGCACTTTTAATTGCACTAATCTCGTCGTTGTGTGTCCTTGTTGCACGAGTCCATCCTCGGTTTCAAGACTATCGGCGTCCCAGGAACAGAAAGATGACAGCTGCGGGCACTTGGGAATTACACCATCATACAGAATTCATATATACCCTCTGTAGACCACAGTTCCATGCAACCTTGCAAAGACATAAGGAATCACTAAACTATAGTAAAGTAAAGTAAATTGGACATACTGTATTCGAGGTTGATTAATTTATAGAAAACTACAGATGGAATAACTTTAATGACTGTTTCTGTATATGTGAGAGAAAGGAAATTTACCTTTTATTCTGAAATTTCTGTAATAAAGCATCCATTGAAGAGCTTATTAATTCATAGCTTGCCATTTAAAAATACAGGTAAAATTCCATTACAACGAACTCCCAGGGACCTAAAAAATATTTCATTATAATGAAAATTTTGTTGTGAGGAGATTCTGTATTTGTTACTATAATGCTTTCTTTAACTTGCGCCCAGGCATTTGCAATCATTTCAGTAGTTTCTTTTGTGTTAATATTAATCTCCTCCTGCCTACAAGTTATGCTGACGAGAATTTTTCTCAGCATTTTCTTGTGATAATACACTTTCCAGAAGTGTGATTGTAGTTTCTGTGGAAGATTGTTTGTCCATTGCCAGGTCAGGGCAAAAACAGGCTCATAGCGCAGCAGTGAAGTGACACAGAAGAAAATCATAAAAGATCGGGGTTCCGCTATAAGTCCCTGTCTTGCACCCCAAAACACGAGGCTGAGTCTCTATACTTTAGGAAAACCAACTTTATTCAGCTTGAAACAGGAACAGCACGCTTATTTATTGTAGCGTGATCTGCCACTCTGCTATACACAGACACAGCGGTCAGGCTGCATCACCCATCAATATCTTTTCTGTTTGCTTTGGTGGAGAGACGCAGCATAGCTGAGAGACACAGAATATCTTTGAGCCAGCTGTTGCCCCAGCAACAGATAAACAGTCTTCCATAGACACAGAGATTGGACTTCGCAACGCTCTTCAGCGTGTCGTCCAGTTAGGGGAGGTCCCAAGAGAGTTTACAAACCTCACATTTTCTTGAATGAGTGTCACATTAATAGGAATGTTTCTTGAACAAGCAATCGATGCCTGCAAAAATGTAAAGTTTTTTTTTCTAATATAAACTGTTATCGTTTTTCGTGTCTGCCATTTCTATAGGAGGGTGACAATTAGTTAAATTCCAATGGTTGTTTTTTAAATGTTGATGAGCAATAAGCAAAAGGTATTACTGAAAACTGCAGGAAACAAAAAGGGCAAAAAAAAAAAAAAACAGTGCGAAGAAAAAAAAAATTACAGTGTTTGTGTTTGGGGATCATTGTGCACAACTGAGCTGCAGCCACAGAACTAGGTGCTCTGCGGATGATTCATTCAGGCATTTCAAGGTCTTTTGGGCACTTCGTTATAATGAAAGTATCTGCTGAATGTACTTCATAGTAACAAGATTTCTGTAGATTCGCGTCATATGGGGAAACTGTCGGGACCATAAAAATAGTTTATTGTAATGAAAATTTTGTTGTAAAGATATTCGTTATAGCGGAATTTTACCTGTACTTTGAAAATACAGATTCTCTAGCGCTTATTTCAAACTTCTTTATTTGGTTTGCTTTATCAAGAATCGTTTAATAATTCTTCTACTTTTAGTTAATATAGCAATTCATTTTATCTTTAATACAGATCTACTCTATTCTCCCCATAACTCTGAATTACTTCAATTTAAGTTTATGATTATGTTACTTACTAGCTTTGCTTACTAATACTTGCTTTGCAGTTTGTTGTTGTTGATCTTGTTCAAATGTATATAGGTAATGTTGGATGTTTTTTCGTCAATTATCCATCCACTCATCGTTTTAAAAGGAGCATTTTTAAATTTACTGTCAGACACTCACACATAGGGGGCACCTTCAAGACTCCTGTAAAGTGGACAGTTTGACTCCACAAGAAGAGGTGGCTTTGTCAGTAACTCCTTTTTCATTTTTGCTTATAGAACTGAAAACTCACTGCAAGACAACTACTAAAGTCACTTCCACCTCTACTCTTCCATCTTGCACCTTATGTAACAATTCAAAACATCAGAAGTCAGGGTTTAGTCTTTGGCCTATGTCTGAGTACATAGTCACTAGAAATAATTATCAGTAGCTTAGACCTGATCAGTCACCTTGGCTTATAATGTTAGGAGCCATTGTGCTATTCGTCTTTTGAATAAATTCTGTACACCAAGCTTGCTGATCACAGCCAGAGAGACAAACCCTGAATTTCATATTCCACCTGCACCGCAGCCTCTTGTTTTATTATACTCATGTAATGCATCCACAGCTCTTTATTTTGAGAAATTAAATTAATATTAAAAGAAATTTTTTTTTTTTCTCTAATGTTTGAGTATGTTTTCTTATGCTACATCTCTTGAGGTGTATCTTTGGATGTGTTTCTGGCCTAGCTACACAGTAAAATAACCTGTTCTTCAGGAAGTGTGTGCCCCCACAAATCATACACATGTACCTACAAATATTGTAATTTAATCAGTACACAACTAAATTTGCAGATATATGTAAGTAATCAATCTAAAATAAAAAAAAATAAGATAATGGATTGGGGAAAATGGTTGCTTTCCTGCCAATGTCCTTAAAGTTAATAAAATACCTCAGCACAAGACACTCCTGGCTTTGGGCATAGATGTTAAAAGTATTCAAAAGCTCTCACCTCTTTTTTAAAATGTCTTGTTTGGAAAGTATATCCTGTCTTCCTCTTGGGTCACAAGACTAAGAGAATGTTTGTAGACTCAATTTTTAGAAGAAGATGTAAGCTTTAGGTTCTCTTTGAAAAAAAGAATAGAATGCCAGAGATATCAAGAATAGTTATATGCCTTCCTCTGTCCTGTTAGGTTTAGGCCCTGTAAGAGCACAACAGTGTTCATAAGTGCAACTACAGTATATGCACTGAGTGTCCCTTCATTAGCTATAGTTCCTCATTAGTAAATAAGCCTGCTGCTCCTCCAAATAACCAAGCACAAGGCTGAAGCGCACTACAGACATGGTCAAGGGATTCTGTGATTGTTCTGCCAAACACTAAAATAGGCAAGATGTGAGATCTTAGCAATTGTAACGGTGCTTGAAATTGAATGATTTCCACTGCTAGGTGGGGTTGGTTACAGTATTTAAGAATCAGTTGCCTCTTGGTATTTTCACACATTGCAGTCTCTTAATGTTTACAAAACAAGGAGAGATAAACAAAAAACATCCAGTGAGTTGGAGTTCTTTAAAAGCACCTCTTTAATAAAGAAAATGTACAGACTGCTTCAGTTTAATAAAAAAAAAGCAGAAATAGCATAAACGCATAATAGATCTTAATGGCATTTATGTGCAGTAAGGCATCTCTGAACACACAACTCATCTGACCTTGAAGCAGATGAACTACAACAAAAGAAAGCCATCCTTGACTCAACTTGGCTGCTAAGAACAGGAAGATGATTGTATAGTGGGCATGTGACCACCTAAACTGGACAAATGAAAACTGGAGATACATCACCTGTTCTGACAAGTCTAGATTTCTGCATCCCCAAGCAGATGGTAGGGTTTTTATTTGGTGTAAACAGTAAGAATTAATCTCTCCTTGTGTCAAATGTATAAGCTGGCAGTCTACATTTGCATAAAAATGTTTCTTTACCACACATAAGCCTCCTTAATATCAATTAAATGTTGTTTGACTGCCATGTTTTATCTAAGCATGATCTTAGATCTTCTAATAGCGATCTGCTTATTAATCCAAAAGCCAAGCATTAAAGAAGTGGTAAGGAAGACTTGATATTATGCACCACAAATATGGAATAATTTACTCCCAAAGCCCTACTTTTTAATTTGGCTTTTTTGTAGCTATATTTTAGTTCTAACCTTAATAAACTAGATATGCACATAATTATTATACTCTTCAATTAACCTGCAATCTTTAGTACTTTACTTATCTCTGATCTAAGTCCTGCGCAGCCACCTGTGATGCTTGAATTCTTGAATGAAAGCAGAAAACCCAACATGCCATGATACCCACTGTGTCAAATTCTCTAAGACAAAGCTTTAAAATAAAAAAACAGAAAAGAAGGACTTAAGAACATTTGTGTTGGGCTGATTGCCTGATGGAGACTGGGAGGTTTTTTGGCTTGGAATTCCAGCAGATTTTGTTTCTTTTTTCACCTCAAGTTTGTTTTTTTTATTTTTTTCTGTCCACTTTATTATCAGACTATCATTTGGAATCTTAAAAACAATATACATTTAAGGACTCTGTTTCTCTTAATTACTGTATATACCTATCTTATGTAAATGTGCATTATTTATTTTGTATACTGTGTGGCACGGGACCCGGACACAGACAGGTGGACATCTTTTCTGCACCCAACACACTCATTTATTATCACCACCACTATATACAATATATACAAACTTTAGTGCACGTCCCAGTGCCTCCAGCACCAATCCCCCTTTCACAGTCCCAAATGCCTGTCTTCTGGCCGCCTCCAGTCCTCTCTCCAGCTCCATCCTCTTCCACCCGACTTCCGCCACTGAATGAAGTGAGGCGGCCCCTTATATAGGAACCCGGATGGGCTCCAGCTGCTTCCCGGCATTCCTCTGCAGACACACCCCAGTGTGGCCCTCTGGGTGTCCTCTGTGTTCTTCCCCCCAGCACTTCCTGGTGTGGCGGAAGTGCTGGGCTTCAGGTTTCTTCAGGCACCGGGCGCCGCCTGGTGGCCCCCAACACAACCAGGGCAGTCGCCCCCTTGCGGTCTGGAGGAGGTACAAGCCCTCCTCCGGTCCTCCTGGGCGTCCCGGCTGTGCTCCACCCCCAGCCGCATGCGACAACTGTTTATGCATTATTATTCTTACTTAATTTTAATGGGTTTTTTTGCATGTAACTAGTGTAATTCTTTGACATCCTGTAAAGCACTTTGAGCTACATCCTTTCTATGAAAATGAGCTATAAAAATACATGTTGTTGTTTATGGTGCAGTCTTTCTTTCCAGCTGATTGATGCTCCATATCATAAAGCACGCATTATCTTGAGATGCTTCTACATACAAGACAGTAGCTTCAGTTTACTTCAATTGCATGTACTCACCCAAGATCTTGATTCAGTAGTGCACTTTTGTTATGAAGTGGTGTAGAAGGTTTGCACAAAAAGGTTTGGACAAAGACCTGGAATTTCATGGTGCAATTGAGTCAATATAGACCACAAATCCCTTTGGGAAAGTTTCCTACTCCTTGTTGAATTCATATCTCAAAGACTTTAGACTGCTCTTGGGAAAAATAAAGGCCTATCTGGTACTACCTAGGCATGCCTAAAAAAGTGACAACTGATTGTATATGAGTATATTAATTTCCTAAATCTTCTTATTCTAATTTAGGATCAGGTTGAGCCAGAACCTACTTTAAACCAGCATATTCATATGCAAGACAAGCAACAATCCCAGGCAGGGTACCTGTTTATGACTGAGCACACACATACACGTCTACTATCACGCACATGGGTATGTTTGCAGCCACCATTCAACCCATCCTGTTTGTTTTGAGATGAGTGCAGAAATCTGTAGTACCCATGAAAAAACCATAGACACACATGGGGAGAATTTGCAAACCCAACAGACAATGACTGGGCTGGAATTTAGACTTAGAACTGAGGAGCTATGAGTAGTACCCACTGTCCGCTCTTCTTAGTATAGCCTTGGTTAATAAAGCCACTTCACAGCTCCAACAACAAGGATTCATAACCACAGACTGTCTGAGTATTTTTTCATGGGTTTCTTTTCACATTCCAAACAAACATGGGTTAGATTGATTGGCCTTGTGTAAATGATTGTGGGTAAGTGTGCACATGTATAAGCACTCTGGGATAAAGTTCTAGCATCAAACAATCTAGTAATAGATAAATTGGGCTAGGAAAAAGGGTGTTAAATGCGAGTTTGCCCTTGAGATGAACTGTCACCTTACACTCAATGCTGTTAGGATATGCTTTGCTCTTTTCCAACCCTAAATTGATTAAGACTGTACAAAAATGGATGAGTGAATATATGCAATGTATGATATCTATGAAGTTAACATATTTTTTATAGGGATATATATATATATATGCCTTTACACATAAGGCGGCATGGTGGCGCAGTGGTAGCGCTGCTGCCTCGCAGTTAGGAGACCTGGGTTCGCTTCCTGGGTCCTCCCTGCGTGGAGTTTGCATGTTCTCCCCGTGTCTGCGTGGTTTTCCTCCGGGGACTCCAAAGACATGCAGGTTAGGTGGATTGGCGATTCTAAATTGGCCATAGTGTGTGCTTGGTGTGTGGGTGTGTTTGTGTGTGTCCTGTGGTGGGTTGGCACCCAGCTCAGGATTGGTTCCTGCCTTGTGCCCTGTGTTGGCTGGGTTTGGCTTCAGCAGACCCCTGTGACCCTGTATTCGGATTCAGCAGGTTCGAAAATGGATGGATGGATATATATATATCCTAACTACAGGGTCATGGGGTTCTGCCGGAGCTAATCCCAGCCAACACAGGGCACAAGGCAGGAAACAAACCCCACTGCAGGGCACACACACACACACACAGCACACACTAGGGACAATTTAGAATCACCAATGCACCTAATGTGCATGTCTTTGGACTGTGGAAGGAAACCAGAGTACCCGAAGGAAACCCACACAGACACGGGGAGAACATACAAACTCCACACAGGAAGGACCCGGGAAGCGAACTCAGGTCTCCTATCTGTGAGGCAGTACGCCACCATGCCGCCCTATTTTATATATATATATATGGCATTTGTAGTGTGAATCACAATATATGGGTGGTTACCTACCAGGTAACGATTGTGGTTGGTCTGCAAGTTGGCAAACATTCGCCACTGTGCCCTCTTTCAGTTGCGAGAAGCAGATCATAGAATGGTCGACTCCCCGAGAGGGGTGCAGTGAGTGTGTACACCAGATGAGCCCAGAATTAGGGCGAAACACATGTCGAGTACTTGCGCGCATTATTTGAGAGTAAAACTATTCAACCATATATATATATATATATATATATATATATATATATATATACATGTATATATTTATAAGATACAGACAGTTTTAAGATTCTTAAAGGTCATAAATACTAATAGAATAAATGGTTTGATGTCTATGTGTATATATATACATTTTTCTTAGCTTATAAAGAACTATGTTGTGATACTGACAGCAGCCAATCCTGCTAACGTAAAAAGTCCATGTTAAAGTCTTGTCTTTCATTTAAAGGTCAAACTGTGCTTTTACTGGAGAGAAACACAAGCAAACATAATAGTATCTAAGTGGATATTTCCCAGTTTTAAACCTGAACTGTTTCAGAGGTTATTGATTGTGCAGATGTAACATCTGATATGTGTGGTGGGGGATTTTATGACCTACCTAACCAAGGGGCGCCTAATGACTAAACCTCATGCACTCATGTTGGCAGTAAAAAGTCAATAACAGATTTTTGAATTGAATGAATATAAATTAATATAGCATGTGCAGACCTACATATATTAATGTCGATTTCCCTGAACAGGCAATGACAGAAAGAGGAAATGCTTATACAGCAGTAAGGAGGATTCATATATACCACACGGGAAAAGTCTATAGGGATGTGCTCAAGTTACACATCTCCTGTCAGCTGTGTATACAGTACATAAAAAATGTCTGAAAGATAATTCCACACTGAAAAATAAAAAAGAAGTGAGAAACATTTTGCTTCAGCTGTTGATCCTTATATATAGCTTATATACCACATAAACACACAGTTTATTTCTGTGTATATGTGTGCAACACTCAAAAATTCAGTTTTAACAAATGTGATTCTAATGTATTACATTTACAGGACTGTTAGCATTAATTAAAGTGTTCCAGAATGAGAAAACTACTGAGGGAGTCTCAAGCAGCAAATGAACCAAGCAGTATTCCTGCACCATGACATAGCATAACATTTTCAAACCCACCTAATCCAACTTAGTGTCACAGGGGGCTGGAGTATAGTATAACACAACCAATAAAGACAATGAAAATGCAAACAAAAATGGGAACAAAAAGCGAGAAAGGAAGCAAAAATGTGGATAGGTCAGTAGCATTAAAGTAGAAAATTTGAGGTTATACATTTTACTGAACTTTTTCTTTTCATGTGCCAAGATTTATGTTAAGTCTAGATATCGCAGCATTGCATTTTTCCATGTCCATTTAGGAACAAAGGAAATGTGTATATATTTATATATATATATATATATACAGTATATATATATATATATATATATATATATATATATATAAACTGCTCAAGAAAAATTAAAGGAACACTTTGAAAACACATCAGATCTCAATGGGAAAAAGAAATCCTCCTGGATATCTATACTGATATAGACTGGGTAATGTGTTAGGAACGAAAGGATGCCACATCGTTTGATGGAAATGAAAATGATCAACCTACAGAGCCCTGAATTCAAAGATGCCCCAAAAATCAGAGTGAAAAAATTATGTGTCAGGCTAGTCCATTTTGCCAAAATTTAATTGCAGCAACTCAAAATTGTACACAGTACTTTGTATGGCCCTTGTGTTCTTGTATACATGCCTGACAACATCGGTGCATGCTTCTAATGAGATGACAGATGGTGTTGTGGGGGATCTCCTCCCAGATCTGGACCAGGGTATCACTGAGCTCCTGGACAGTCTGAGGCGCAACCTGGTGGCATTGGATGGATTAAAACATAATGTCCCAGAGGTGTTCTATTGCATTTAGGTCAGGAAAGTGTGGTGGCTAGTCAATGGTATCAATTCCTTTTTCCTCCAGGAACTGCCTGCATACTCTCACCACATGAGGCCAGGAATTGTCGTGCACCAGGAGCCACTGTACCAGCATAGGGTCTGACAATGGGTCCAAGGATTTCATCCTGATACCTAATGGCAGCCAAGGTGCCTTTGTCAAGCCTGTAGCGGTCTGTGTGACCCTCCATGGATATGCCTCCCCAGACAATCATTAACCCACCACCAAACTGCTCATGCTGAATGATGTTACAGGCAGCATAATGTTCTCCATGGCTTCTCCAGACCCTTTCACTTCTGTCACGTGCTCAGGGTGAACCTGCTCTCATCTGTAAAAAGCACAGGGCACCAGTGGTGCATCTGCCAATTCTGGTATTCTATGGCGAATGCCAATCGAGCTGCATGCTGCTGGGCAGTGAGCTCAGGGCCCATTAGAGGACATGGGGCCCTTGGGTCATCCTCATGAAGTCTTTCTGGTTGTTTGGTCAGAGACATTCACACCAGTGGCCTGCTGGAGGTCATTTAGTAGGGCTCTGGCAGTGCTCATCCTGTTCCTCCGCCCAAAGGAGCAGATACTGGTCCTGCTGATGGGTTATGGACCTTCTATGGCCCTCTCCAGCTCTCCTAGAGTAACTGCTTGTCTCCTAGAATCTCCTCCATGCCCTTGAGACTGTGCAGGGAGACACAGCAAACCTGGCAATGACACGTATTGATGTGCCATCCTGGAGAAGTTGGACTACCTGTGCAACCTCTGTAGGGTCCAGGTATCGCCTCATGCTACCAGTAGTGACACTGACTGTAGCCAAATGCAAAACTAGTGGAGAAACAGTCAGAAAAGATGAGGAGGGAAAAATGTCAGTGGCCTCCACCTGTTAAACCATTCCTGTTTTGGGGGTCATCTCATTGTTGCCCCTCTAGTGCATCTGTTGTTAATTTCATTAACACCACAGCAGCTGAAACTAATTAACAACCCCCTCTGCTACTTAACTGACCAGATTAATATCCCACAAGTTTCATTGACTTTATGCTATACTCTGATTAAAAAGTGTTCCTTTAATTCTTTTGAGCAGTATATATATATATACAGTATATATGACTCTCTACATTCAAAAATTCAATCTGCTATTGCAGTCTGTCTGTTTTGTAACAACTACACATATTTTAAAAATAGAATAGCAGACTATTGTGTTAAAATGCAGTATATGGTGCCTAATAGAGAACCGTATGTGCAAAAATAATAGTTATGGTACTAGCAGGTGATTGGTCCCATTTAAGTATGCAGCTAACTGACAATCAAACTAAGTACATATAATGCTCAGTCGCCCATTTTCCTTGTGTGTTTTTATGAACAATTGCAGCTCTGGTTGTTTGCTGCTAATAAGTTCAAATGGTCGGATTTTAGAAAGAGCAGTAATACAAATTCAGACATGGGGATGCTGCTGCATGGTGCTTACCACTCCTATCCCACCGGTTCAGATACCCGGGCTGGAATCACAGGCCACACACTGATTGTGTGGTGTGTGCATATTCACTGTGTCTGTGTGGGTCTCAAGTCTGCCAGGGTTTTCTACCCATAGTGCAGCGATGTGTGTGTTAGATACATTTGCCATTCAAAATCTGGTATGTGTGCACATCACCATTCCCAATGTGATGGACTGGTGCACAAATTCAGGTCTGTATAGAGTTTGCCCATCTTCCCCATGTCAATAGTGGTTTCTATCCAGGTTCTGAGTTTCTCCTCCCACATCCCAAACACATGAAGGTTAGCTTAACTGGAGATGAGATTAGAAACTGGCCTGTGACTAAGTGTGTGCACCAGTGGAACCTGTAATGGACTGGCATCTGTTCTAGGGTTGGTCCCAACGTAGGTCAAGATGCTGCTAGGTTAGACCAAACCCTGAATTGGATTACAGTAGGTAGTTTGTGAATGTTATGTTTGTGGTGTGCAATTAACTCATGCTCTCAGCAAAACAGTTTTTTTTTAATGCAGGCCTAATACTTGCCCAAAAATAATCCCACAATCACCACAAAACAGGCAGAACAGGACAAACACCTGAATGTTAGAATTACAACGTAGTAAACTTAACTTTTAATTTTGGTTTTACCTTGGAACATGCAAGCCACAGAAGACACAGAGAGAAGAAGAATACCATCATCATCGATGTCAGATAAAGACTGTCTGATACCAACAAACATTTTTGGAACATTGGCAAGTTTCTTGGCTCCTTAGTTTTGCCTTGGTAAGATTAAAGGTTCAAAGATTTGAAAGCTTAACTTTTAACAAGGTGGCACTCAGATGATAACACGTAAAGACATAACAGATAGCAGCAGCAGGATAATGTAGCTCCTCCCTTTTTATGATCTGATTTAAATATTATTATTATTTGCTCTTCATTTCATATAGTCTCCCATGTTCAAAGTACAAGTTAACAGACATGTATATGTTATGTTTTGCATTTTTGGGATGTGGACAAAAACCACAGTACCTAGAGAAAATCCCAAACAGAAACATGGAGAAATTAAAGGCTATACAACACAAAACAAAAAAGCAGTTAATGATAAGACAACCGACTACAGTAATCCCTCCTCGATCGTGGGGGTTGCGTTCCAGAACCCCCCGCAATAGGAGAAAATCCGCGAAGTAGAAACCATATGTTTGTATGGTTATTTTTATATATATTTAAGCCATAATAAACTATCTCACACTCTTTATAAATATTCTCCGCACAGTTATACAGTAAACCCTTGTTTATCGCTGTTAATCCATTCCAGACTCTACCGTGATAAATGAATTTCCACGAAGTAAGATTCTTTATTTATAAATCTAATATTTTCGCAGTTAGGGCATAGAAAACCTGCTTACGACCTTCTAAATACATTTTCTAATATTATTAGAGCCCTCTAGACATGAAATAACACCCTTTAGTCAAAAGTTTAAACTGTGCTCCATGACAAGACAGAGATGACAGTTCTTTCTCACAATTAAAAGAATGCAAACATATCTTCCTCTTCAAAGGAGTGCATGTCAGGAGCAGAGAATGTCAGAGAGAGAGAAAGATATAGAGAGGGAAAAGCAAACAATCAACAATCAATAGGGCTGTTGGGCTTTTAAGTATGTGAAGCACCGCGAAAAAGCAACTGCAAGGAAGGGCGCAATGTGAAGGTAGTCTTTCAGCATTTTTTAGAGAAGCGTCCGTATCCTCTAGGCAAACAGCCTCTATGCAAATAGCCCCTCTGCTCACACCCCCTCCGTCAGAAGCAGAGAATGTCAGAGAGAGACAGAGAAAAGCAAACAATCAAAAATCAATACATGCTGCTAGAGCTTTTAAGTGTGCAGAGTACAGCGTGGGAAGCATATTGTATATCATTGAGGAGTTTTATTTAATACGTAATATGTGCTCTGATTGGGTAGCTTCTCAGCTATCCGCCAATAGCGTCCCTTGTATGAAATCAACTGGGCAAACAAACTGAGGAAGCATGTAACATAAATTGAAAGACCCATTGTCTGCAGAAAATCACGAACCAGTGAAAAATCCATGATATATATTTAGATATGCTTACATTTAAAATCGGCAATGGAGTGAAGCCGCGAAAGTCGAAGTGCGATATAGCGAGGGATTACTGTAAACAAATTTGATTCCTCACTGCCAGGTAAGATTACCCAGCTCCAACTTCATTGAGACCCTCACACTCATTTCCTAGCACTGTTTCCCCACTAAGGCCTCACAGCCTAAATTCACCAGGGCCCACACTTAAAAACTTTTTCTAGGGTTATTTCCAGAATCAAAAATTCCTCATTAAGTTACTTTGGTAGATGATACACAATATCCCCTTGTAGCCTATATTTTTAAGCTGTTCTTTAACTCTGACTCCATCCCTTAAAGGGCTAGTCAAATTTAAACTGTTGCAACTGTTTGACTTACTATAAGGAAAAAAATTATCACAGCTTCAACCAGCAGCCCTGTATCTCTTTTGTTACAGTTATGGGGAATGTCTTATTGCTCTCATTATGGATGTCTGGAGCCCCTAAACAGCACCGTGCCATAGTGGTACAGCTTCACAGATTAGTCCATTCAGGACATGTGGATGATGGTCCTGTGTTCTTCTAAAGTCAGAACCAGTGCATCTTCAACAATTTGGAGCTATTACTTCACTGGTATTCATTTCAGGCCAGACTCTAAGCGCCACCTTTACAACACAGAGTGAACCACGAGCAACTTCTGTAAATATAACAATTTCACCCTTATCTAAAGTAATAGGGTGTTGTACCATGTTAGCCTTTATGGATGCAATGAGAAGTGAAGGAAAATAACACATTTTATTGGCTAACTAAAAAGATTACAATATGCAAATTGCCTGAAGAAGGGCTCTGAGCTGCCACGAAAGCTTGCATATTGTAATCTGTTCAGTTAGCCAATAAAAGGGATCACTTTGCTTCACTTCTTATTGTACCCTTACCTAAAAATGATCCTTAATCTTTAGAACCTCCAAATAAGGTTAATGACAGAGACAGATATTTTGCTAAGAAATGGTTAACACATACAGCATGAATCTATAGTATTAGTGGTGTCTAGTCACATGATGGTGTAAATTTGTATTATTAAATGTGAAAAGCAGAAACACTGTATTGTTGAACTAAAGTGTGGTGTCTTCAGTGGAGCTAATTGAAATTGAATACAAAAGAGAGCTCACCTGCCTTCTGCTGCTTTTTACTTGTCAAGCTGATTTGAAGGCCAGCACAGCCTCCAGTGAGGTCTCTAACATCAGACACATTCATAAGCTAGAATTCCTACACTGGCAAACAAGTCGTTTTCTTTTCCTCCCAGAGGAAGCCATTAGGCACTTTTTCATCCTCCTTAACATCTTTGCAAATGCATTGCCGTATGTGTTTCAATTTAAGAGGCGTAATGACTTCCTGTCTGAAGCAAGCTTAAGTAAAATGTTCTCTAGGATTGGCTAGAAGAAGATTTGTTGCCATCTTAAACCTTTTTCAAATGCTCCCTGAGATTTCCTTAAAAAAAAGAAAGAAAAGACAATATCCTTGTTTTTCCTTAAACTGCCTGTTGAATCTTTCATTTCATTTTCTGGAGGACAATGCTGGATGTTTGGACTCTGTTTATGACAACCTTTCAGGCAAAATTGTTGATTAATGGTAATGAATCAGAAGATGAATGTTATGAAAAAGCCATCCTGTACAACCATTATGCTCGACAGAGCCCAGCATGCACCAATTATAGTACATCTTTGCTTTTCAGAAGACTGTTAATGCAGCAGGTTTTTCCAACAATTTACACAATAAAAGCTTTTGCAATGACATGTCAGAAAATATCAGCTCCATGGGGATTAAGTAAAAATGTGAACCCTGTTTACTTCTAAATTCCTCTGTATGTTAGCAGTGAAAATTGGTTATTTCTCATAATACTTTACAGACAAATAAGGCAATTATTTTACAAATACTGTATTTTCATGTGTGTTGTAAGTCTTTTTGCTTCTGTATTTCCTCTTATAAGAGTTTTAGTCTGGCTTTGCATCTGTTGCTGGCAGTCAATTAGGACAGCATAGCGAAGGTGCTAAAAATGGGTTGTTACAGTATATGTATTATTGAAAATAGAGGGTAAAAGAATTATACAATTTACAAAATGTAAATACATGTTTAGTAAAATTGATTTAGGGCCAGTTTTAATGATTAGTTGTTATGCTAATATTTTTGACTTTGCTGGCTTGTTATCTATTGTTCCACCAATTAGTATCTACACAGTGGTAATTCTTCATTTTCACCATGTATATTTTAACTACAGTAAGTACAGCACTGTAACACATTTAATATAATACATACTGACTTTAAATTCTGCACCCTGTTGTTGCCTGCATAGGGTTCACACATTTTTCCTGTGTCTGTGTTGGTTTTATTCACAAACCGAAAAAGACAAGCAGGTTAGGTTAATTGGCCCCATGATGGACTGACACTCTGTCCACTGCTGTTGCCTGCCTTGTGCTCAGTATTGCCAGGACAGGCCCTTTGGCTCTGAATTGGATTAAGCAGATTTGAGAATATTTTTACAGTATATGTTAATAAATATAATGCAATTGATTTAGAGCGGATGTGTAAGGCAACATTATGCAATTGTCTTAACCTTGTTAAGCTGTTATTTATAACAGGAGAGGTACCCTTGTAGTGTGTTTTTATAACTTGAATGCTTCAAATGTGTTACAAAATATCAAACATGGTGAGTTTATGATACCAACTAAACTAAACACACTATATTGGAATGAATAAAGAAAACACAAAGAGCATGAAAAATAGGCAAACATAAATCAGAGCTCTACTGTCACTGTGGACCTAAATACATAGATTATCGTACCACTGTCTACAAGGTGGAGTAGCTTGTCAATTCTCTTATCTTCCATCTCTATTTCTCAAACTCTGTTGCTCTCTCATGATCATTTCTACTTCCAACCATTTAACATTCTCTGAACTCTACGCTCAAAAAGATAAATCTAAAACCATCAACAGAATTACACACAAATTAGATCCACAGTCAGAGTCAGCCTTTTTATGGCTACAAGTCCCATATACCCCAGCTCTGAGTAATAGTCCAAGGTATCACTGTGCCTTTGAACCATCAGTAGCAGTTACATGGTTGGGTCCCTATAGCAGCTTCTTAGCTATGTATCCCTCTAAAATGGATTACTGGATCCCATTCAAATACACTTGAGCATGTCTGTTAATTTATTTTTTTTTTTTTTTGGAAGAATACTGGCTCTTACAATGCTCTCTGGCTTTACTATTAAATAGTTAGCCTGACCCCAGCTTCCCCTGCTATGGACTAGGTACCACCACTTGTCAGCCAGAAGAAGTTTTGTCCTCTAATCAGCACTCCATTGTAAATAGCTCTTCTCTTAAGACTTAACATTCAACATCAGACACACATGGAACCTATTGTGTTGTCTGCTGTTAAGCATCCTGGTGCTTAGACTTTTAACGAATCACAAAGCAACTGAAGTCCATTTTACCTACAGGGCACTATTCATGATAACCCCCCAGTGACTCTTGTCTTCTAACAATGCTTTGCTGAGTTGTTATTTTCCTTTTCCCATGAGAACCTCTCACTCACCAGAATTCCTCTCGTATATTTTATAAGTGAAGAAAATTGAATGTCAAGAAAAAAATGGATCTTTTCAAAAGACTGATTAGCTTTAAGGCAGACATATTTTAGGCCACAATGTACAGGTTTTGTTTTAACATGACTGTGTCTCCACTTTCCATACAGTATACAATATGTTGGAGTTGTGGTTGCTGTTCTTACAACTCAACTGGCCAGAGCTTAGTGGCTAGCAGGTTTTCTTCCACATCCCAAAAACCTCTAAAACCTCTTTATTGTGACAATATGTTTCCATCAGCCTTTTTGCCAGATGATTCCAGAATATGATTGGTTTGTCTGTGACTTTACAATGGTTTAAGCAGTTCAGTTCTCTCTTTTTCCTTGTATGACACAAGCTTGAAGCACAGAGGAAACCACTATGAATTAGGGTAAAACTTCCAAATAACTCAGATGCTGTTTTGTTTCCCTTTCAGGAAGGATCTAATACATCACTTGGTCAACAGCCTGGAAGGTCATCAAGTGGACCAAAAAGGTCATAAAGGAGGTATCCCTTTACAGTCATATGACTCTCAAAAAGGCTACAAAAGCCCAAGAGGTCCTGAGGAACAATTCACCTAAGTTTTGTAAAGAGCAATAAACTCTGGTAAAGACCTTCCATCTTCAAATATTGACTTATAATTGAAAAAAAAACAATATAATGAATTTATAAAGAAGCAACATAACTCTTTGAGGAGGTCACTATTTATATAAGAGGCATTAAAGGACTGAAGGACATACACTTTGAAAACTGGAATGCTTCCCCTAACCTGAGAAATTGTAAAAGATGAATGTAAAAGTTTTCCAGCATGATTACAACATAACTGAACACCTATGGTCATGCCCATTGTTGTGTAGAGTGATCCCTTGCAGTCATAGCAGATTCAGAAAAGTGATGAACAGAAGAATGGACTTAAAAGTGTAACCCATTAAACTAAATTAAATGAACATTTCACAGATCACATGGCTCATATTTTTTGCATGCTCATGTTTGAAGCAGCCATGGACACATCTAGTGGATAAAGAGAGGCAAAACTTAGTGAAAGAAAGTACATAGCATAATTCTCTTGATAATTCTTTGCTTTCAGTGATAATTTCTTTTGCTTTTTCATTTTTTTAAATTACATAGTACTAGGGTGTTGTACCGTGTTAGCCATTATGAATGTAGAGAAAAGCCAAGCAAAATGACAGCTTTAATTGGCTAACTAAAAAGATTACAATATGCAAGCTTTCGAGGCAACTCAGGCCCCTTCTTCAGGCAAGATGTAATACAGAAACTGAAGTTTCCTGTGTTTATATCAACACACTAGGACAAGAAACAACATTGGTAAATCTTTAAAAGAAAAATCTTAAATGTAAAAAATTAATAGATTCATTCAGGCTAAGATTAATTAAACAAGAGAGAGAAGAACAATGTATGGTCAAGATCTTTGGATAAGATAACTGTCCAACAAAATCCTTTGAAGTTTGTGATGAGTTTTTCAAAACAATATGGGTCTGTAGACAGGTCATCTGTGTCAGTCTGAGAGATGCAAACAGTCCTCATATCTGGCTATAAAACTCTTGTCTCTATTCAAGCCATGTTGTAAAGTATTAAATTTTAACATGAGTTTAACTTCCCATTCTTTTCTCTCTTGCTGTGTTTTGAAGTTGCCCATAAGCACTGTGACTTTAAAGTCCCTCTCACAGTGTCCATGGCTGTTGAAGTGGGCTGCTACAGGATCATCTGTGTTTGCCATGTTTAATGTGGAACCTGTGTAAATTCATTCTCTGGCAGAGTGTTTGTCCAGTTTCTCCCACATAGAGTGCAGTGTCAGGACATTTCATGCAGAGAATTAGGTAGACAACATTAGATGATCTGCAGGAAAATGATCCCTTTATGTGATGTTCAAGTCGGCAGTGTGGTATAACTATATGGTCTGTATTGTAGATGTGGGCACACGTTTTACATCTTTTCTGTAGGCACGGAGATGTGCCATTTTCTGTCAGTTCATTTAGGGAGCTTCGGACAATTAGTTGCTGAAGGTTTGGTGGTTGTCTGCATGCCAGGAGGGGAGGTTCAGGAAATACATTTTTCAGAGTTTGGTCGTTGTTTAGCATTGGCTGAAGTTCTTTTATAATTTTTTGAAGTGTTTCAAGATGTGGGTTGTAGGTGAGAACAAGGGGGATGTGGTTCTTGTTGTCTTTGTTTTTATATTCCAGAAGGTTGTCTCTGGGTATGACAGTAGCTCTTCTTATTTGAGTGTCTGTTGTTTTGAGGGTATAACCTTGTCTGATGAAATCTTGTCTGAGCTCCTGCAGTTGTTGATCCCGGTCTGTCAGGTCTGAGCAAATACGATTGTACCGTATTGCTGGTCTGAAAATAATGGAGTGCCTTATATGCTTGGTGTGGAAGCTGTCACTTCTTTGGTAGGTCCGTCTGTCTGTTGGTTTGTGAAAAACAGAAGTTACAAGGGTGCTATCTTTCAGTTGAACAGTGGTGTCAAGGAAGCTGACTTCTGTTTTCGAGTAATTCAGCTTCAGCTTTATGTTGGGGTGAAAAGAATTATATTCATTATGAAAATGGAGGAGGTCCTTCTCACTGGCAGTCCAGATTATGAAGATGTCATCTATGTAACGGAGATACAACATTGGTTTTAAGATGCACATTGACATGAAATCTTCCTCCAATTTTGCCATAAATAGGTTTGCATAGTGAGGTGCAAACCGACAGCCCATTGCAGTCCCCATTTGTTGCAATTAGCAATCTTGTCCAAAAGAGAATAGATCAGAGTGAATTTTATCATTTCTAGTACTGACTTTGTGGGTAAATCATGTTGTCTGAGGTACGCTTCACATGGCAATATGCCATCATCATTGGGGATGTTTGTGTAAAGGGCCTCAACATCCATTGTGGCCAGTAAGGTTCCCTCAGGTAAGGGGCGTAAAGCAGACAGTTTTTTTACGAAGTCAGTGGTGTCCTGGATGTAGCTGGTTGTGTTGTGGGCGAGAGGTTTAAGAATGTGTTCCAACCAACCTGGAACCTTTTCTGTAAGGAAGCCAATTCCTGAGATGATAGGCCTTCCTGGGTTCCCTTCTTTGTGGATTTTAGGAAGTATGTAGAAGTAACCCATTTTGGGGTTCTCCAGAATTAAACTGTTCACGTGATCCCTGATGTCAAGAGGAAAGCTACTTACTATCTTTTTTAGTTCCTTTTTGTAGAGATCTGTTGGGTCTTCTTGCAGTTTGTAATAATGCATAGTATTGGACAATTGTCTTTGTGCCTCCTGTATATAATCTGACTTGTTCATTATGACTAAAGCACCCCCTTTGTCTGCTAGTTTGATAATGATTTCTGTATTTTCCCTTAGTGAATGTGTGGCTCTCCGCTCATCCCCAGTGGCCATGTACATTAAAATGTAATTTGACATCTAGTAATTCACCTGTTCTCTCCATTTATCAGAGTTTTATTCCTTGTGTACAGTTTCAATTCCACTTTCTCAAAATGGGGCTATTTGCAGACTTTGAATTGGTCCCATATAGGTGACTATGGCCATGTACATGAATTTATCTTGTAATGGATTAGTCCTGTCCAGGGTCACTCCTTACCATGATTCTGATGCACACAGTCGCCCTGAAGTTGGAACAAACAGATTTAGAAAATGTATCCTGGAGTTATATGTTCATTTGCATATTTTTCTGTTTAAACAGAACAGGGGGATTTGGTCATACAGAGAATAGTGCCAATGCCATGCTGATTAAGGGATCTGGAGTGTCCATCTGCATATATTATTCCTATATCACCAATGTATTTTCTTCCGACACTTTAAGGATTTATGCGTGACTGATGAGTCTAAAATCGTCTTAATGTAAGTGAATGTTTCCGGTTGCAAAGTAGATTCTTCCTTTGTACCTAATGCTTCATGGATATTTTGCAGCTTGCAATGACTATTTAAAGAAAGAAGCAGATTCAGATAATGGGTAACTCGATGGATTATAAAATTTCTTCCCTAGTCCTTAAGAATGAATTGTGATTGCTATTATTTAATTATAGAATATTATCATTAGTCCATTGATATGGTGTAATTTACAACCTAGCTGATGCTGAGTTGTTTTTCTTACTATTGTTAGACATGTAAATTAAGTTATTCAGACAGTGGTGTGTGCTATTTAATTAAATACTATACTTCAACATGATGGATCCTATGGTTTTATTATACTTTGTCCTTTAGTCTGGAAGTATGCATGTTGTTCCTTGATTGTACTGTGCCCCATGTTTTATTACACCCCTGGGGCTGCTTAAAAATTTCCCTACCATTCAAAAGCCGCTCTTAATCAAAAAAAGTAGAAACATTTATCTATTTTCTAAAACCTATCTCCATTATTTGGTCTGGAGTGCTGGAGCCTGTCCCAAGAATATAGAGTGCAAAAAAAAAAAAGAACTAAACCTGCATGGGGTGCTATGATTTGAAAACACCACTACTGGATCAACTTTAAATTACCAAGTAATTCAGCGAGTGTGCAGAGAAACTGGAGTACCCAGAGAAAGTATGCATCAGTATGAGAGGATGTGTAAGTTGCACATAATGAAAGGGGTGAGAGACTCAAAGTCATAACTCCCAACAACAACTTCCTAGAGGCAATGTAAAACTATGTGCCATTCTGGTAAAATATCTCGGTAAAGTTATCATGATTTTATTAGCTGTGACAATCACAATCACATAGCTCACAATGAAGAAAATTAAGTAAACAAAACGAAAGCAATCAAAAACTACCTGAAAACAAAACATTTACACTTGGACCTATGTGCCAGCCATGCAGTGGGTGAAAACCTCAGCACCACACTATTTCAGATGGAGTGGAACAGTGTGAGTTTTTTTATGATGACTGGAGTGCCAATTCTGCCACCAACCCCCAAGTGTTTCCCTGCAGGTTGGAGGGCCTACATGCAGGGCTGGATGCAGATTAACGTCATACCCAGGATGGAGCAATTGCAGGTTAAGGGCCTTGCTCAAGGGCCCAACAGAGTCACCTTTGGCATTTTATGGGATTCGAACTGGCAACCTTCCGATTGCCGGTGCAGATCCGTACCTCAGAGCCACCCCTGCAGGGTTTAAGGGTCAGCCCAAAGAATCCAGAAAAAGGCCATCAGCCCCAGACACAAAGAAATGTCACATACTCTAAAAATAATTATTCTACTAGATATGATACTGCATTGAGCATATCATGGAAAATTGTAATGATGACCAAGTTGAGTTTTTAACAATACTTTAAAATACTGAGGTGAGTTTACTACTTATTGCATTTTTATACTATATCTGCTGGAGATGAAGAGGGCAGTTCCCCACTTGCCCTGAATACACAGACACCACTGAACACTGACTGGTTATTCAGCCGAAAGGGAAAATAAGAGCTGTCCAAAACTGAGAACGTTAAGTTCATCTGACTCTGCTTGGAAATCAAGAGCTCTGTTTGAGTGCTGACAAATTATCTACTGAGGGGGATCGAGAATATACTGTAATTAAATCAGTATATTTTTTATATTTTTACAGTATAGTACAGTATATTTTTTATATTTTTAAATTTTTAATTAAATCAATTAAAAATAAAAGAAACCAGTGTTTCCTGGTTGGCTCAATACTATCAACAGGACAAATATTTTTGTTTTTACTCCAGATTTCAAGTTCAGGTTTAAGTTTGAGCTTAAATATTTTCACATGTGCAGGGTACAGTTAAATTATTACCTGTATGTTTGACCTAACATGCAATATGATATTTGCACAGGTTGTACATTCTGAAATGGTTTCACTTCACAGGAAAAAAGAAGCAATTTAACAAAGTGTCTGAAAATAGGTTAATTATTTGTCAGTAAATAAATGAAAAAAATACCATACACGGATTTTGCTTTCGTGTTGCACCCATAAATGTAACAACAGTGACATAAAAAAGACAATATAAAATATTTGATATTGCCATAGCAATACCAACATGACACACATTTCAAAAGAAATACATAATATATAAATCAATGAAACACCTTGTAGATTTTCACTTACAAACCATATCCAATAAGTGCCTATAAAGTAGATGTGGGGTGGTGTTGAAGCAATGATGGAACACAGTGTTAAATCAATAGGTATGACTGACCAGAATGATTGCTGTATGAAGCAAACTATTGACTGGTCTGTATTTTCTGTGACCTGTAGCATTTTTCCAAAGCTGCACAGGTTAATGTCTGTTTCTTAGAAAGTCAAAAGTCCAGAGACAAGCAGAAATATCCAGCTTCATTCATTGGAGTTTACTAACAAGAAGATGAATAGACTGTTAACAACTGTTTGCCTTGCCAAGTACAAGTAAATGCACTGGAGAATTTCTTTTAAATTCTTGTGAGCACCTATTGCAGCTCTTAAATATCATTCAATCATTCAATCAATCTGAAGTTTTAGAAAAGAATGAATGAATGTCCGGAAATGCAATGTACTGTTTTGAGGATCTTATGCATTCAAAAAAGGAATCATTAATTAATATAAACTAAACAGTTTGCTACAAGGTATAAAGTTAGAGGTTTACTTACTTTTGCACATCAACTGATTTCTCACTTACTTATTTTTTATTCCTGTAAAAACAGTCTATTTTGTGTGGCTTGCAGGTATTAATCATGTTCTTTAGAATGGTATGACCTGATTTTAATCACACAGCAAATGAATTTCAAAGTAATAACATATAAAGAGCTACAAAAGGAGCTCACTCACTTCCATGGAGCTCTGTGTGAATATCGATTTTCGTAAGTCACCTTGGGTGAAGGAGTCTGAGAGTTTTGTTTAATTGCTTTATTTGCCATGTACAACAAGGACAGCAGAACTCTTACGTGCCCTTAGGATGGTGTGCATACATAATACATACAGTATTTTAGAATAGCAATACAATGTAAAGTGTCATTGCAGAAAAAAAAATATTTCAAAATGAAATATACACATTTCATTAATTCAAGACAAAAAAATCACAATAATATCTGAGTATCTTTAAATAATGTACAGTAGGTCTACATGTGCCCTCTTAATTGAGATTCTTATAGCCTCTGTAAAGCAGGGACTGTGTTTAGGTTATATAACAGGAAGAGATGCTTGTATCTTGTTGCATATAGGAATAGAAGCACCAATGCAATTTCAAAATTAGGTCTAGTTGCTTTTATACTGTCTAGGTACCAGAGAAACCAGGCATTTTATGGTTGTTAAAATATGGAGAATTTTTGTTAGACTTACTTCTTGTTCTTATGCAAGGAAATAACGCATTCTAGCACATTTGTAAAATACTGGACAATACAAGAGCAGAATAATGAGGTCAATTTTTCTTGACAATTTTATGAAGTTCTAGATGCATCGATAAATCCATTTTCAAACTTACTTAATCCAATTAAGTAAAGTTTAAAATGCAAAACAAGTTGCTCACCTTCTGACTCCTGGTTAAATGCTTGCCGTGACTGTGCATTGTATTATTTGAATTTTTGGGAAATCAAAAAGGCTGTGTTGAGCTGAATAGTTAGGTAAATGTTTAAATTGTGCATATGCACTTTTTTACATTTTTATTCAACCCTCCACCAGCTTGAAGATGCTAAATTACGCTAGCAGTGTTATTTGATCAAATGCTGAGAAACTTCTGTTAGTTGGTATTGTTCCTTTGATCATTTTCACACACAGTCTGAGACAGAAACAGGAAAAGTAAGTGAAGGTTAATTTCATGTTGAAATAATGAACAATTTGGCTGCTGAACCTTTATTTGGTGAGTGCCTGAAGTGGTATAATCATGTAAGATATACAGGTAGGAAAAGGTGAAACAAAGGCAGAGGAAATGAAGGCTGAAAGACCATATTAAACATGAAAGGTAGTCATTAGAGACAACAAAGGGCAGAGCAAAATGGTTAGTCATGCGGTTAGTGCTAAAGGAATAGTTTATGAATATGTTGAGCTGCTTTTGGTTTTCTTTAGGGAGGTCCAGTGATTACTGCTACTACATCATAGCTCCAGAGTCTTGACCCTTAATTCAAGCCTGGCCAATGTTGTCTTTGCATGTTCTCCTTGTATAACTATTCTCTTATGATTGAGTGTTAATGTGTGTGTAAGAGTGTACCCTGTGATGTAGTGGCATCCTGGACAGAGTCATGTTCTGCCTTTTCTTATTGCTGTTAAAATAGGTTCCAGGCCACATGATCCTGAAATGGACTAGATGGTCTGAAGTTAGTTGGCCATTTCCCTTTGAAAAATGTGTTTGAGTCCTAGTGAGGGAAAGCAAACATGTAACTCACTGTGACTACAGTCAGGAGAAGTGCCACAATCAGTATGGATAGTATTCCTCTCGGCCTGTTCGTGAGGCTCTGTCAGTGGTGGTGTCAAAATTACATTTCTAAACTAACTTTCATCTCTTGCTATTTATATGGTTACAACAGCAACCTTTATTCTTTAATTTCAATCTTCTGTGCTTATCCTTATTGTAGTGAAATGTCATCCTGTACTGTTAGTCTACTCAAGTCAGCTCATGTATCCTAATGTTGATTCTTGTAACTTTGTTTCCTTGTAATTTATCATGTTTTGAATTATCTTGTGTTTAATCTTGTTACTTAGAATTATTCTTTTATTTGCTTTGTTAATTGCCTAGTGATGGTGGGCTCTGCAGATGGTACTATGTATATAAAATAAAGAAGAATTTTACCCATATAAATTGCTGGATGTTCAGTAACATTTATTATTCAGGTATGACTGGCTAAGCAGATCTTCAGCTCCATTACTAAATATACTGAACACTTCATTATTATACACTCACCTAAAGGATTATTAGGAACACCTGTTCGATTTCTCATTAATGCAATTATCTAATCAACCAATCACATGGCAGTTGCTTCAATGCATTTAGGGGTGTGGTCCTGGTCAAGACAATCTCCTGAACTCCAAACTGAATGTCAGAATGGGAAAGAAAGGTGATTTAAGCAATTTTGAGCGTGGCATGGTTGTTGGTGCCAGATGGGCCGGTCTGAGTATTTCACAATCTGCTCAGTTACTGGGATTTTCACGTACAACCATTTCTATGGTTTACAAAGAATGTTGTGAAAAGGGAAAAACATCCAGTATGCGGCAGTCCTGTGGGCGAAAATGCCTTGTTGATGCTAGAGGTCAGAGGAGAATGGGCCGACTGATTCAAGCTGATAGAAGAGCAACTTTGACTGAAATAACCACTCATTACAACCGAGGTATGCAGCAAAGCATTTGTGAAGCCACAACACGCACAACCTTAAGGCGGATGGGCTACAACAGCAGAAGACCCCACCGGGTACCACTCATCTCCACTACAAATAGGAAAAAGAGGCTACAATTTGCACGAGCTCACCAAAATTGGACAGTTGAAGACTGGAAAAATGTTACCTGGTCTGATGAGTCTTGATTTCTGTTGAGACATTCAAATGGTAGAGTCAGAATTTGGTGTAAACAGAATGAGAACATGGATCCATCATGCCTTGTTACCACTGTGCAGGCTGGTGGTGGTGGTGTAATGGTGTGGGGGTTGTTTTCTTGGCATACTTTAGGCCCCTTAGTGCCAACTGGGCATCATTTAAATGCCATGGGCTACCTGAGCATTGTTTCTGACCATGTCCATCCCTTCATGACCACCATGTACCCATCCTCTGATGGCTACTTCCAGCAGGATAATGCACCATGTCACAAAGCTTGAATCATTTCAAATTGGTTTCTTGAACATGACAATGAGTTCACTGTACTAAAATGGCCCCCACAGTCACCAGATCTCAACCCAATAGAGCATCTTTGGGATGTAGTGGAACGGGAGCTTCGTGCCCTGGATGTGCATCCCACAAATCTCCATCAACTGCAAGATGCTATCCTATCAATATGGGCCAACATTTCTAAAGAATGCTTTCAGCACCTTGTTGAATCAATGGCACGTAGAATTAAGGCAGTTTTGAAGGCGAAAGGGGGTCAAACACCGTATTAGTATGGTGTTCCTAATAATCCTTTAGGTGAGTGTAGACCTGTTCACCAAAAATGATAACAGCTTACAGGGAAAAATGTTTAACCGCTCATTCAAAGGTGCCAAGACACCAGTCTATTCCCTTAATGTCAACAAAGTTGTGGAACTAGTAACAGCTATTCATAGACTAGAGTAGGAATCGGACACCTACATCAAAGAGGATACTGTGATGAACAGCTTTACATTTTTTGAATTACCACCCTAGAGGACCACAAGTGGACAGAATATAGCTGTTGTGAAGAACATGTTTACTTTCTTAGGTATCTAAGGAAAGCCTGGATGTCTCTATCTGTATTTAGCAGCTTTGACGGGTGAACAGTGCAGTCCATTTTCACTGGCTGTGTAACATACGGTGCAGGACCTGCTCAATTCAGCACTATATTGAGAGGTGTAGTTAGATCAGAATACACAGGTATAGTCTATTCAGGAAATGTAAAACCCTCTACAATAGAACAATAATTTCCTAATTTCCCTATTCTAACAAACAGTGAAGTACCAATGGTACTCATGTCATAAGATTCAGTTTATATCCTCGGGTCATAAGGCTACTCAAAAGACATTCATACTGAAAAATGCACACTTGTTTCTTGTATATCACCACATACTGTATTTAATGTACAGTATAGTGTCATATTAATTGCTTGCTCGTTGTCCTGTACTACTGACACTTGCCTGTGACAGACATGTGAATAGGAATTTCATTGTACTATGCACACTTGATGATAAACTTGAATTTGAAATTGGATATATTCAACAAAAAGAATAAATGAGGTTTTTAGACATGGAGGGATCTGTACAAAAATCTGTACAATGTCAGAAGTCAATTGCAGGGCGCAGCCACATACACACTCACATTCATTCACACAGGGTTCATTTCAAGTAGCCAGATAACCAGAGCACCAACAGAAAAAGACCATGAAGAATACTATCTTCATGCAGGTAGTGCATAGACCAATAAAACACAGAATTCTAAAGCTGTGGGGAAACAGCAATCCCTGTCATCCTTTTCATCAAGTAGTCCTTTCATACATCAATTTTCAACCCGAATTTTCCAAATTCAGTGTCATGGGAGCTGAGGTATATCACAACTGATATAGATTCAAAGTCAAAAACAACCCTGGATGAGGCACCAGTCCAATTTAGAGTATAATCACTTACTCCAAGGAAATTTAGGGTTGTCAATTAACCTAATCTGCACATATTATGGATGTAGGAGGAAAACCAGTGCACCCAGATTAAAACTTGCACAAATCTGTGGAAAACATGAAAACTTCACACAGTCAGTGAATGGCCTACAATCAAACCTGGTCTCCTAGGGCTGTGAAGGATCATTGCTTAATACACAGGTCATTACATATCAGTGTTCTTTGTCACAGATTGTTTATTTAAAAAAAAAACTGTTTTTCAAACTAAATGTTTTTCTCTAATGACATGACTTAACTCTGTCTGTACCTTCATTTAGAAAACACATTCACTTTTTGCTGAAACAGGTGCTGCTGCATTACAAGTAATGGTGCCTTCAACACTATAGCTATATGTGATTATTCTGGGCATTCTGATGAAAGCCACACAGACCTGTCCTTTTGTTCTCTCTGATAAGGATTCAAAGACACCTTTCAAAGAAAAATTGAAAAAGCTAAACTTGTTCTTATACTCAGCTCACAAACTACTCAAGCAATGAATGACCATCAGACCTTTTCACCTCTCACTCAATCTTGTCTAATGGCCATCTTTCATGTTTCGCTTTGTTTATGTCCCTTGGCTTTGTTCTCCCATTTCCCACCCATTTCTCACCTGCTAATTTACCTGCTTACTTCACTCCACACATGATGAAGATTCAAAAGCTCTAATATTGGTTTAAAACATTCTTTTTTCAGTATGTAATTAACCGTCACTTATTTTTTTCTCCTTCCTTTCTTTTCCAACACTTTGTTACAAATGACTCATTTAACATTATAGGATGCTATAGAGTAAACAATTTAAGAACTATCACTTAATTAAAAAAAACACTGTTAGTATAATTTGCATCCATTTTCTTTTTAAAATCCTGAACAAAAACCGAAAACTAACAATGCTAATTGAAAAAGGACATATTTAACTACACAATTAAGAAGTATCCATTTTCAGATTACGGATGCATTTAAAGTTAAAAAGGATGTCTAAAATAGGGATGATTGTAACCTTTGCAAGAGTCATAGGGAGATGCTCAGGATCAATAGACTTAAGAATTTGAGCAACATTATTTGAGCTATATCAATTTGAAACTGAGATCAAATTGACACAGTAGATAAAATATACTCAGCATCCAAAAATAGCTTATGTTCTCTGAATCCTACAGAAGAGAAGTTGCATTGAAGGATACTGAAAAATCTACCATTGACGTTCAGTATGTGCCTCAAAAACATTACTAAAACAAAACATACTTATTCAGATTCTATCTGGTACTACCTGTGGTGTTACCAGTGCACATCCGAGTCATCAAAAGCCCTGTTTATTTATTAAGCAGATCAAGTTAGCCCACTTTCATAAACCAATTCTCCTCTCTAAATCTATCTTCTTTGTGTACATATACAAACAGTTTATGGATTAAAAACCAAATTAAGTGCAATGCATCTTCCTATTCAGATTAATAGACCCTCCTGCAACAAACATTAAAATCTGTATAAATGTTTCCCTGCCAAAAGCATTAGTGAGGGTTGCATATTTTCTAGCTACGATACTAATCTTATTAGTCCCCAAATTTCCCAGCGGACACCAAGTCATGACATGGAAAAAACAGTGAACTAAATAAAGTATGGCTTTCATAATTTTGTACAGCAAAACTGAATTATTATCTATTTTCAATATTCTATGGCCAAGGAGAGTAACAAAGGCTGAATTACTTCAAGATATCAGAGCCGAAATGGTGCTCTAAAAATATGTCGGAATAATATCTCATTTTACCCTGTAAAATACACCCTTCTTCTTCTGGTGCCTTGTAACCTTGAATAGAATTAACCAGATTTAGCAATGCTGTGTTCTGTTATGCAACACATTACGTAACATCCCACTTCAGGCTACAAGAGTAAATTTCAGTAATGTATTTATATGTATCCTATTGTACTTTTCTCTTACTAAATTTTCCCTTTCACAATGCTTACATCAATATATTTCAAAACAAAAGAATATCTGTTGACTTTGATTTCCAAATGTCTGAGAAGAAACATCAACTTTCTGAAATGCCACAGTACAGCGCCATATACGTATATTCATAACATAAAAGACTCACATAACATCCATTCTGCTCCACCTTCACTGGCTCCCTGTGTTTTACAGAATCGAATATAAAATCCTACTAATCACCTACAAAGCCTTAAACGACCTTGCGCCAAACTACATCAGTGACCTTCTCCATCACTATGTGCCTGCTCGCTCATTAAGGTCCTCTGATTCTGGTAATCTTGTTGTGCCCCACACTAATCTACACTCCATGGGTGACAGGGCCTTCAACTGTATAGCGCCCAGACTCTGGAATGACCTACCGAAATTAATCAGGTCAGCTGACTCCATGAATTCTTTTAAAAAACAACTCAAAACTCATCTGTTCAAGAAGGCTTTTAACTCTACCTGACTTTATTACCCTTCTCTCAGTTTACCTCTATGTCAAGATGCTCATGTAACCTGTATGTGTGTGAGCTAAACCATCAATTATGTTGTCTGTTAGGCTTTCTCTCTGAATTCACTGTATTAATCTCCTATTTATTTATTTATTTATCTGGTTTGTACAATGCTATATACTGTATACCCTACAGTTCTTTCTTAAATTCTGTAAGTGCCTTGAGCATGGGAAAGGCGCTATATAAATAAAATGTATTATTAAAACAGTTTATGGTCTACCTACTAGAATGATATAAGCAGAGAAGTCAAGCCACCTTCTTTTGCAGTTCCTAGAGTAAACAAATAGATGGCGAATAATGATTTTGTACAGCATAAATCCTTTGTCAAAGGATTTTCTGCTTGTAAATTTGATAGTATTTGCACCTTTTCCTCCTTATTGGGAAAGTGAAATGTGGAAACCTGCCAAATATACTTTGTTCTGTTTTACCAAAATAATGTCAGTGAATTCAGGACTAACTATGCAATTGCTGCAATATAAGAACAAACTGAAGATGAACTGTCAGTCAATCACAGGGCACACTCTCATTTTTAAGACACAAATCAACCTAACCTATGTTTTTGAACTTTAGATGGAGTGGACAAAACCCAAAGGGAAGAACATCATGGAGACTACACAGCTCAGCAAGGAATCAAACTGGTGACCATGTTGGGAAATATCTCCCAGCTACACAAAAAGCTAAATATCAGATATTTAATTTAATCTGATAATTTTCAGGGAGTTATCTTATTGTTATTGTTCAGCACATTCAAAACACAGAGTTATTCTTAATAATTGAATTTTAAATGACTATGGAGGGAGGACAGTGACAATGAATGGTAACAAAATATGAATAGTAACAAAATAAATCACAAAACGAAAGGATTGTTGATCTAAATGTATGCTGTAACTACAAAGATATTCAACTTGAGGCTACTTCTGCATGAGATGTCATCTCTTTAGGAGAAGGAAAAGATATGACTGCCAACTTCTGGTTGCACTTTGCCCTATATTAGGGAAGGACTTGAAGGGGCTGGGCTATGTTGGCAGTGACTTTGTGACTTGCTGGTAGTTGCTTTTTTCCAATCTGGGGAAGCAAAGGCAAAATGAATTACTGATTTTGTTGTACTCAAATCCTTCCCTTTTAAAGTTAACAGAATAGAGCCAATGGTTTTCTCCTGGGGCTTTCTTGTGACATTATGAAAAAATCAGAATGCTACAATACCTTTCAATGGTTTTTGAAAATGTTTTATTTATTATCTATCAGTATTATTTTTTGTATACAGTCTAACTGTTAAAATACTCCGCTGCCAACATATTCTAAAGTGCCATAACAGCCTGACTGTCTTAAATACACTAGTTTCCTGTTAATTTTAGAATCATATTGAAGACCGTATCTGCCTAGGTTTAGCCACATTTCTTCTTCACTGTAAGCTGGGAGTCACTGTAAGTCACAAAAAGCAATTTTCTTCAAAGAGCATGCATCCTGGATGCCACACTAGAATGAGTATATTTGTCATTTGCTGTGCGAGTCTCTGGGTATTTCCTAAGGAGGGCTGTGTATGTTCCTAATGATAGAAATGCATGGTTGGCACAATTCAGTATGTTGACCCCACTAGGAAAAGCAGAATGAAAATGAAGATGAAGGTAATGATGATATTAGTGCTTCCAAGATTCTAAAGCATAGAGAAATAGCAGCTCTTAAGCATGTGACAATTATCTGAGATGTTAAAGACACTGGATGAGCAGCTACTGGCTGAATTTCCTCCACTGAAGAAAGTTAAGTACAAAGTATTGATATTGGCAATATTTTTATTAATGTAAAAAATCTCAAGATAAACCATAATTTCATGATATTAGCCCTTTTCTAGAATAATCAGAAATATCTTTATTTTACATATTGCCATTAACAGAATCAGTTTTGAAAAAGTGTTTTGCAAATTTAACATGGTTGCAATACACTTTCCAGGTGTAGAATTTAAGTAATGAACAGCTCAGTATTATTAAAAAAACAATAGTGGGTAAAAGAAATGCACCATTGGTAGACACCGGGAGGACCTTGGAAGTACAACTGCCTTTACTAATAGACTGTGTGAGTAAAGCCTATAAACAATGCAACTTAAAATATGTAATTTACATTATATAATAATATTTTATTTTTTTGCTTATCCAATAAAACATTAGGAAAAAAAGAAGAACTAAAACTAATTTTCAATAGTAGATACTGTGACAGATAGGGGGCGCTGTCATCCCCTTGAACCCTCAGACTTGACGCCAGACACCAAGTAAAAGTCCAATAAGTTGACTTTTTATTAATACACAGTGCACAAAGCACCCTCCACTCCGCAATACTCATACAACAATACAATTCTCACTAATAAACAATTATCCAATCCTCCACTCCCAGACGCATTGCCACCCTTCCACCCAGCTCAGCTCAACATCTGGGATCTCCCACAGTCCTTCAGTCCATGTGACTTCCTATCACTTCCGGGTCAGATCAAAAGTCCTCTTTTTCATCCCGGAAGTATGTCATTTCCCCTGTCGCTGTGACTAAGATGTACTTCCGGGTTATAGGGCACATAACAATCCTTGGGCTTCCCTGCAGTGTCCTCTAGGGGCCCCTGTGGTATCCAGCAGGTCTGTGGATGAAAACTCCAATGTCCAGAATTCCCTGCTGGCATTCAGGACACCTCCATGCTGCAGGGAGAGCTCCATGTGGTGGCCTGGGGACATTGGCCGGGATGACTGGCCGGCCATAGTCCACAATACTTATATTTGATATTTACCTACAAAAATTGCTCCACACCTTAGGTTTTTTCTGTTTTTTATTTACTGTACCTAAACTAGGGTAAGCTGGGTGGAGCTGAATTGACAACAACATGACAGCCACAAGAATACTGCTGTTCTGTTTTCAGCACTTGCATTTCAGTGGTAGAAAAAGAGGTTTTGAAAATGATCTCTCTTCTCAGATTTTACTTAACCACTCTAGCCTGACACCTCTGTCTTGACCTGTTTGTGATGAGCTGCTTCCTGTGCCTTAGCCTTCCAAAGAACATAAAATTATATCTTACTTTAATTCTTTTAATTTTTAATTTCATTGGTAGATTTAAATACTAATCTTATACATTTAGCATATGCCATGTGCAGTTAATTTGTAAATTTAGCCCATGTTTGATTGCACTTGTAATTTATAAGCAGCTTTGGGTTAAATCTTAAAAACAATTGAATATATATGTACAGTCAGGTCCATAAGTATTTGGACAGTGACACAATTATCATCATTTTGGCTCTATATGCCTCTTTTTGAAATAAAGTTATCATTATGTGATTTAAATGTAGACTACTAATTTAAGGGGTTACCAAAAAAAAAACATGTGAGACAAACAGGAATGACAGACATGTTTCTGAAATGCAGAAGACAACTGTGCCCAGATAAATGGGGAGGGTTACTTCATGAAGGGCATCCATTGTAAATTTTGCCAGGGCAATATGCAGACAACAATACAAATTTCTATACTGGATTGGTCGCAGCGCAGGTTAACAATGGCCACCACCAGTACTGTTAGCCAACAAGGTGCTACTGGAATTTGGGCTACTGTTGGCCAAAGAAAGAGAAAAAGAGGATGTGTCTGGAGGCAGGAGGAGAGGTGAAAGGTAAAGAGAGTGGAACTGAGGGCAGGAACTTTGAATGTTGGCAGTAGGACTGGTAAGGGAAGAGAGTTAGCTGGTATGATGGAGAGAAGGAAGGTTCATATATTTTGTGTGCAAGAGACTAAATGGAAGGGGAGTAAGACTAGCTGGATCAGAGGTGGAAATCAAATCAAATTGTTCTGGTGTGGATGGGAGGAGAAATGGGGTTGGGGTTATTCTGAAGGAATAGTATGATAAAAAGGTTTTGGAGGTGAAAAGAGTGTCACAAAGAGTGATGATTATGAAGCTGGAAATTTAAGATTTGATAATGAATATTGTTAGTACATATGCCCCGCAAGTTGGTTGTGTGATGAATGAGAAAGAAGATTTCTGGAGTGAGTTGGATGAAGTGATGGACAGTGTACCCAAGGGAGTGATTTCAATGGACATATTGGTGGGCGGAACAGAGGAGATGAGGAGATGATGGGTAGGTATGGTGTCAAGGAGAGGAATGAAGAAGGTCAGATGATAGTGGATAGTGGATGGGCGTGGCTGTGATGAATACATATTTTAAGAAGAGGGAGGAACATAGGGTGACGTACAATAGTGGAGGAAGATGCACACAGGTAGATTATATTCTATGCAGGAGGGTCAAACTGAAGGAGATTGAAGACTGCAAAGTGGTGGCAGGCGAAAGTGTAGTTAGGCAGCATAGAATGGTGGTCTGTAGGATGACGTTAGAGATCAAGAAGAGGAGAAGAGTGAGGGAAGAGCCAAAGATCAAATGGTGGAAGTTGAAAAAGGAAGACTGCAAGATTGAGTTCAGGGAGGAGGTAAGACTGGCACGGGGTGGCATTGAAGAGTTACCAGACAGCTGGGCAACTACAGCAGAAGTAGTAAGGGTAACAGCTAGAAGGGTGTTTGGCATAACATGCCTGAGGAGTGGAGAAGGAGAAAACAGGAGAAGTGTAATGGTACTGATTTTTAAGAATAAGGAGGATATGCAGAGCTGTAGTAAATACAGGGGATAATATTAATAATCCATTGCATACATTTATGGGAAAGAGCAGTGGAAGGTAGGTTAAGAAGGGAGGTGATGATTAGTGAGCAACAGTATGGTTTCATGCCAGGAAAGAGCACCGCAGATGCGATGTTTGCTCTGTGGGTGTTGATGGAGTGGTATAGAGAAGGCCAGAAGGAGTTGCATTGCATCTTTGTGGACCTGGAGAAAGCATACAACAGGGTGCCTCAAGAGGAGCTGTGGTATTGTAAGAGAGGTGATAAAGAGAGTGCAGGCAGGGTGTAAAGTGTGGAGAAGAGTGTCAGGAGTAATATGTGACAGATGGGTATCAGCAAGAGTGAAAGGGAAGGTCTATAGGATGGTAGTACGACCAGATATGCTATATGGTTTGGAGATATTGGCCCTGACCAGAAATCAGGAGACAGAGGTGAGGGTGGCAGAGTTAGAGATGCTAAGATTTGCATTGGATGTAACGAGGATGGATAGGATTAGGAACGAGTACATTAGAGGGTTAGCTCATGTTGGATGGTTTGTAGAGAAAAAGAAAGAGAGGCAAGATTGTGTTGGTTTATTGGGAAAAGGATGCTAAGGATAGATCTTCCAGGGAAGAGGAAAAGAGGAAGGTCAACAGAAGGTTTATGGATGTGGAGAGTGAAGACATGCAAGTGATTGGTGTAACAGAGCAACATGCAGAGGACAGGAACATATGGAAAATGATGATCCGCTTTGGTAACCCCTAATAGGATCAGCTGAAAGAAGAAGAAGAAGACAAACCACTGGTAAACCTCAAGCACAGGAAGGACAGGTTAGACTTTGCCAGAAAACATTTTTTTAAAATCCTGTCCAGTTCTGGAAAAATTTTCTTTAGACAAAGGAAACTAAGATCAATATATACCAGAATGTTGGAAAGAGGAGTATGGATAAGAGAAGAAATGTCTCATGATCTAATGAATACCACATCTTCTGTGAAACATGGTGGAGGCAGTGTTATATCATGGGCAACAATGACTAACAATGGAAGCCAGCCACTAGTATTTATTGAAATACAGTAACTTCTGGCAGAAGTAGCAGGATTAATTCTGAAGTGTACAGGGCTAAATTATCTGCTCAGATTCAGCCAAATGCTGCAAAACTGGTAGGACAACACTTCACAGTGCAGATGGACAATGAGCCAAAACATACTGTGAAAGCAAACCAAGTGCTTTTCAACACAAAGTAGTGGAAGATTCCTCATAGGCCAAGTCAATCAACTGACCTCAACCCAAGTGGACATACATTTTACATGCTGAAGACAAAACTGAGGCTAGAATATCCAACAAACAAGCAGCAACTGAAGACAGCTGCAGTAAAGGTCTGGCAAAGTGTCACTAGAAAGGAAACTGAGCACTTGGAGATGGCCAGTTTCCAGACTTCAGGCAAGCATTGACTGTAAAGGATTTTCAACCAAATATTGAAAATTATCATATATATTATGATTTATTTTAGTTTATGCAAATACTTTTGAGTCCCTGAAAATAGGGAGACCATGTTCAAAAATGTCTGTCTTTTCTAAACAGCTCATACAATATTTTTCTTAAACAATATTATTTTTCTTAAACAATTGTATTAAAGCTGAAAGTCTAAACATCAATCACATCTTGACTGCTTTGTTTCAAATCTATTGTGGAGGTACAAAATACAGATACAAAATTATGAAAATGGTGTCTTTTTCCCCATGCTTATGAAGCTGATTGTAGATAGTACATTTGAAATGTATTTAAGAATGTTTTTGAGTGAGCACACATTGCAATCCCACATTATATTAGTGAAACTGTAATTTTAATAATTTTATTCTCCCCTTTTTGTATATTCCCAATCAAGATACCGTCTATTCCCTAAAATAAATGTCAGACTAGAAAGCAGGAAGTGGAAGAAATATGTCAAATACCTATAATTGCTTCGAACATTAGAAAAGAAGTGCAGGGTTGCCTTTTTTAATTGAACAGCTGATTTAATTTTTTCAAAATTCAGAAAGAAAGCAACCCTTAGCTATTGTGATATAGAGGAAGGTGTTGACTTCAGGACATCTGTTATGCTTCATTCATTACTATACCCTTAATTTTCCCCCCTTATGCAGCTGTCAGGCAACTGCATGTTCTTTTCACTGATGTAATTAATCAATTTTATCAGGCTACTTGCACCAAACATGGATATTTAACACATATTACACAGTGTTGTTTATTTCAGATTATCTTATTTGCTGATGCTTTTGGCCAATTGAATGCCAGTATTTTTGTAGGTTCTTGACCATGCTCCTAATGGTTTTTGGCTAATTGAATATTGGTATTTTGTGAGTTCCTGACTACTCCACTTACTTTTCTCATTTTATGGATTACAGACCTTTGTTCACCATTATGTAACTGCTTTAATCAGTCTTTTTCAGCATCACTAGCGCCAGGCATCCTTTCTCACCTATGCTTAATACCCAGCAGGAGGGGAGCAATTAGTAGCTAAGTAGTTATAAAGACTTGTAATAGCCTTACATTTCAGACAGACCACTGCATTTACACTGTACTGGTCACTGGAAACAGTAACATAATGAGAACTTAGATAGGCAGTATTCCGGTAAGGACACCTAACATCTGATCCAGGCATGATAATCTAGAACCAAACTCATTCTTAAAACAGGGTGGCAGTTACTTTGAAAATTGGTTTAGTTTACCTAATGTAAAATGCCTTGTTACTTTTATGATGTCACTGATTGCCATTTCACCAGTGTCTGTTTCTTGTGGGCACCACCATTTTTAATGGAGGCTGTCATATTATTGTTTGCAAAAATTTTTGTTGCTGGCCACATTATTTGCTGGAGACCTCATGTATAATGTCATAGTGAAGCCAGTATACAATATGCAGCATGCATATTTCTGTGTCAAGCTTTAAGATCAAATTAAGAAGAAAATTAATTGCAATAGCAGGATTTAGTATACAAACTTTAGGAAATTCTGCTTTAATTGTTTGGACTTTGAGTTTTTCCCTTCAGTTTGGTACTATTAGTCTCATTACACTGTCTTTGACTGTGTTCAAAACATAAGTGCATCATAGTTATACAGTAGACTAGAATTGAGTCACAATAGTTAGTCTTGCTGTTTCACAGCTCTATAGTCCTAGGTCCAAAAGTCAGCCTAGGCAATGTCTGTGTTTAACTAGTTCATTTTCGTGTCTTTGTGAGTTTTAGTTCTAAGTACTCTACATTCAAATAAGGGGCATGTTACATTCATTGACAACACAGTCAAAGATATGACTATTGGTGCATTAAAGTGTAATATGCAAGAGTTCCTTGCACAAGTAAATGCTTCACTGGAGCCAGGAAATCCAACAATGAGACCAAATAAACTCTTCCGCCAATAACAGAGTCGAAATCTGGTTTCTGTATGCTGTCATGCACTTGGGATTGATAAGAGTTTTGAGGGAGTCATCTTGAGGACAAAAGTAACCATGGGAGAAAAACATTTCAGTCAGTAATTTCTGCTCTGGTTGCCTTCATTCTGAAGGGAAAACAACCAGGCAATGACTGAGGTCACTTCGGGTGGCTGCCCGACTCCACTTCCTCAGGGTTTATCAATATATTTACCCTGTGGCAAATGAAAGTGGCCTCGTAGCACCAATTTTTTAATGTTGCCATGCATCCTTGTTTTTAATGTTCAGATTAACTTTCAATTTATTTTTATATAGTGTTCTTCAAAGTGTGTGGGCTAACAGTGCTGTAACACGATCAGAGGTGGGTAGAGTAGCCAAAAATTGTACTCAAGTAAGAGTAGCGTTACTTCAAAATAATATTACTCAAGTAGAAGTAAAAAGTAGTCATCCAAAAAATTGCTCGAGTAACAGTAAAAAAGTATTTGGTGAAAAGACTACTCAAGTATTGAGTAACTGTTTGATCATAATAAATTATTTATTTTTTAGAAATGTAATAAGACAGACAAAAATATAAAATTATGTGCAAATTCTGCTATTTCCAAATAATAAAATAAAAAATGAGAAAAATAAATAACATCTTTACAAAATAAAGATTCACAAATAACACAAAGTTCCATATCTCATTTTTTCACAACAAAGCTTTTGAAGCCAATACCTACAGTAGGTAACATGTATGTTTGAACAGTGCAAACTACTTATAGTGACAAGATATACTGTACACTGACAAATAGCACAACTGATAAAAAATAACATTACAACAAGGCAGCTTGTGCATGTACAAGAAGTTTCATTTTACCTTGACTGTCTGTGTCTGTGCATGTTTGGTTAAAACGTGGATGTTCTTCACTCAGTGAAGTGATGGTTAAGTTTCAGCAGGAGTTGGCTCTCATTTTTCATGTACAAGTGGATCCTTGGATTGCGAGTAACTTGGTTTGCAAGTGTTTTACAAGATGAGCTAAAATTTTTAATACATTGGTGAAACAGTCATGCAGTAGATCCACTGGTGGCTTCTCTCTGGCAAAAATATAGCGTATCTAATGGAAAAAAGTAACGATTCAAGTGTTGACCAATACAGCATAGTAAGAGTAGCGTTTCTTCTTCACAAATGCACTCAAGTAAAAGTAACAAGTATAGTGCAGTAAAACTACTCTTAGAAGTATAATTTTTTAAAAAAGTTCCTCAAGTAAATGTAACGGAGTAGATGTAACTCGTTGCTAACAACCTCTGAACACGATTAATGCTAAAGACATTTATTTCCAGCAATCTACAGTATTAAAGAGAAGTTTCATATCAGTGTGTACAAAGGAAGAAATAATGTTGAAATATAATTATTACTGGACCCTTATTAAGATATTATAGAAAAGATTAAATATTTACTGTAAGTAAAGGTTACGTTTTAACATTCAGTTGGCAATCTAGCTAGCATGTAAAAGTATGAACTTTTGAGAACAGCTTGGATTTTTCATGTGAGAAGATCTCCATCATAACTGGAGGGGATCTGATGTTTTATCATAATTTATGATAACAAAGATGCCTGACTGACTGATTAGAAGATTGTCAGGTCACAAAAACATGATCTTAAATTGCAATTTGTAATTAATCTCTTCTTTACTGGTTCCCACCAATAATTCCTTTGTTGGAGTATCTTAAAATTGACTTCTGTAACAAAATCAAAATCACATGGAAACACAAATTGCAGTCAAACTACAGAGATTACATTTAGACCTAGAGTTAAAGTCAGATCTTTCATAAAAGAATATCTATACTACAAATGTGTTTCAGATTCACCTGTAGCTTTAGTCTCAGTCTCTGTACATCACAGAATTTAAAATACTGATTGTTATGTATTCAGTTACCAAGAAATAAAGTTGTTCAGTTGATGACATAATAAAAAGTACAATATCTGATCCCTATTTACTGCTTTGAAAGTTAATCTATTGACATAAACATGATTTGTTTAGTTGAGATTGAACCATGGTTTTATAGTCTTTCACAAATCATGAAATATTGTTTATGGAAGTGGATTTTGAATATTTCATAAAAAAGTACAAATTACATCAAAATCTCTTAATGACATTGCATTCTTTATGGTTCTAATATTAAATATTGTAGCCACTAGTGGGCGCTCTGCCACCACAACTCAGACACAGATAGACAGGAGACAAGTTTGCCACACACCACCCGTTTATTTACAGCATCTACCTACACAACGCAAGGCACCTCACCAACACCATTCAGTCCCTTCTTGACAGTTCTTCTCCCTCCACTCCTATTCAGGCTTTGTCCTCTCCTCCCGACTCCCTCATGGAGGGAGGCTGCTCCCATTTATAAGGCACCTGGATGGACTCCAGGTGTCTAACGAGCTTCTTCTGGCCACACTTCCGGGTGTGGTGGAAGCGTGACCAAATAAGGCCCTGGAAAGGTCCATGTGCCCCCTGGCGGTGACCACGGGTTCCAACAGGGTTGAGCCTCCATGCTCATAACCCGTGGCCCCGCTGAAAACCAAGGGGGCTGCCCTCTATTAGCCTGGGTAAGAAACTGTCCCGGAAATCCTTTTTCCACGGGTCCTTCCATAGTTTGGCGTTCTGGCCAGGCAAGGGTCCCGGCCATCCGTCACAATATTATAACTGAATCATGAAAAACTGTATTGTTTAATTAAAGATTCGTATTGGGTAATACATGTAATTTTTGACTACAGTTAACAATCTTTGGTACATGTAGCTATATAATTTTGATTGTTTAACTCAATAGGGAGTCTGGATTTAAAACAGATTGCACATGTTTCGGTACTCTTTCTTTAAAAAATGTATTTAATTAATTGTTTCTGTACATTTTTGCATTTGCATGTTGTACCTAGTATTCAAAGATGCATCCTTAGGGCAACAAGTTGCTGCACATGCATTAATTAATGTTGTAACAGAGACAACCTGTTCAAAAGCCAGTGGTTGTTCATTACCTCAAATAAAGGAAGGAATCTAATCTGGGATTTTTAATTTAAGAATTATATTTCAATGTTAAATTTCAAGACTATGATTTCCATTTCGGCTCACCAATATAATATCATTTGATTGTTTAAATCTTTCTTATCCAATCAAAATGATTTTTATTTGGAGGTTTAAAATCTCTCTCACATAAGAAAAACATACACAGAACTGGCTTTTTTTCCAGGAAAGGCAAGCTCACTGATGATATGGTGTTTTGTCAAGTTGTGAAGTGTGCCACTCCATCTTAAGGTGTTGATGAAATTTTACCAAATTAAAAAATATAATATCAGTATCTAATTACTGTACAATTGGTGTACTTTTGACCAATGAATGTATAAAAATGCAACAGCTTGTTTACAAAACCAGGAAAACTAAAGTTTTCATTGTGGATAATGTAGATTATTTGACCTTTGACTATGACTTGTTTCTCAAACAGGCTATATACATAGTAGTTCCACAAAATATAAACGTAGTTCTCACATAAACACACTATGGTGCCTTTAAACTAGAATGCAGAAAACATATGTTCATATGAAGAATAACTAAATTACATTTCAAAGAATGGCATAGACTGACTGTAAACTGTAGCAAACCTTGTGTGCACTACTTTAGTAACTGTAACTAAATTAGAGCTTCCTACCAGGATTTCAAAACTCTACCTCTAATATTCAGTAGCTTTTCCACATTTACCAAACAGAAATAACTAGAGCATACATTGTGATTGCAAGACTTAGGGAGTTATACTGCATGTTATAATTTTGCTGTCTAATGGTCTACCAACCATTTTCTTAGATTTCTTCTAAGAAAAATACTGCAAAATATGTACTGAAAATAACATTACTTGACTTCTTTTATCCAGTAAACGCCAAAATTAGCATCTTTTATTGCACAGCATTGTTCTAACAAAAAAGCCTGCTCAGTTTCAATTCCCATCTTTAAACACAAACATACAACTTATATTATACAGCATCTGGCTATATAGAACACCACCCAGAAGCTGTTTACACTTACAAGGAATAACAAAGTAATTGTTTACATATATAAACATGAGAAGTGACTCGGTTATTGAGACAGTGGTGTACCAAATTCTAATCAGAAAGCATTACTAAGGGTGATGCAGACCACCAAAACCAGTGCCAGAAGAGAACTTTTTCACAACAGGCAGGAAACATGATCACGGACCCTAGTCAGCCACACTTTTTCTCTCCTGGTTTCTAATACCATGCACTTCTGTACATAAGGACAATTTATTTTAGGTTTTAACCATTAGACTTTTTGAACTCTGCCTCTTAATAACCCTTCTGAGGTTGCATGCATTTTGTATTGTATTTATGTATACTGTTATCATTACTATTAAATGCTTATTGAAGTAACCCAACATTTTCAAACATGATTTTGAGTGTTATGTAATCTCATAATTTATGTTTTTGTCTACATAATGTTACAGGTAAATAAACATTTACATTAATCAACAGGATACACGCATTTCATTTTGTTTGCCTGTGACTATCATTCAGATCTGTTACATGGATAACCTGTACCTTCATTCATTCAGAATTAAACAAATTCAATTCAAATAAAGGAAAGGATGTACAAATAAAAATTCTGCCTTGGACAGATGAATGGGTAGATTTAGCAGGCTTAATTCTGTTTTTAACTTCCAAGAATTTTGCAAAGGAATAACTTACTTTATTCATTTATTAACTTACCTTGCTCCAACCTGAGTATGGAAGGCAAAAAGCCTGCTAGACCCTAGGAAAATCAAACAGAATATTAACCATTTGGTAGATTATTTTTCAAGTAAAATATATTTTTAGAATACTCAGATTTCACAAAGATCTCTAATTCTTTAAGGATGATTGCTCCCTCAGCTAAGTACATTACTCCTAAAATAAGTGCCACCTGTTATAAAAAAAACATACCTTCCAGATTCAAGGCTCAAAAACAATTGTGAGGCACTTCAGAGTTTAACTTTAGAACGACTACAGATAGGTTGGATGTATAACAAAACTGTATTCAAGATATAAATGTTTTACTCTTCATAACAGGAAGCATTAGTAACGTTGTTAAACAGTTTTCTCTCAAAATGTACAGCTCTGTTTAAATATATCACAGGTTTCCATGTTTTAGTTACAATCATGTCTCCCAAATAAAGAAATACAGTTTTCATTATGCACATACACAACCTTCTCTGTTTTCACTCTCAGATGATAGTGACAATAAGGTGCAGAGGGAAGATAACTGGAAATATTAACATGGAGTAGGTGAGGCACTTCAATACTTCACTGAAGTCATACACTCCCTTAAAAGAAAATTCAGTTATTTTTTTGGATCTGAGCTCAAAGTCAGTTAGTAGTGTGGAGAAGACTAAATGTCTGGATTGCTTTTTTTGTAGCTATCAGGCTTTAGGCCAAGTCACCCAGTGAATTATCCATCCTTCTGTTTTTTATTTTAACTCAATCCACTACACAGTCAGATTGTTCTGGAGCCTCATAATTGAGAATCAATGGGTAAAACGTAAGAAAGAGGACTAAATGAGACACCCTTCATATTTAAGATGTATTCATGCTCAACCACACTCCTTCCGAGCAATTTAGACAAGTAAATTCACATTGAACCATGTCTTTTGACTGTGGTAAGTGGAGATAACATGCAATAGTAAATTCATCATTAAATACGGGGGTCTTCCCAGACTGTCTTAAGACTGCTGTAGTTAAACCCCTGCTCAAGAAAAATAATCTTGACCCCTCTGCTTTTGAAAATTTTAGACCCATCTCTAACCTGCCCTTTTTAAGTAAAATTCTAGAGAATGCAGTCATTTTGCAATTAAATAACCACCTCAATAAACATGCTATTCTTGATAAATTTCAGTCAGGTTGCAGAACAAATCACAGCACAGAAACTGCACTCGTTAAAGTAGTAAATGACTTGCGGGTAAATGCATACAGAGGCCATTTATCTGTTCTCATCCTCTTAGATCTGAGTGCTGCATTTGACACCATTGATCACAATATTCTTAGAAATCGCCTTAGTCAATGGGTGGGCCTCTCTGGTAGTGTCTTAAATTGGTTTGAATCCTACCTGGCAGGGAGAAAATTCTTTGTGAGTTGTGGTAATCACAACTCAAAGACACATGATATTCTATATGGTGTTCCACAAGGCTCTATCCTGGGTCCGCTGCTTTTCTCAATCTAAATGCTTCTGTTAGGTCAGATTATCTCAGGTTACAACGTGAGCTACCACAGCTATGCTGATGACACACAGCTGTACTTATCAATAGCACCCGATGACACCGACTCTCTCGATTCACTAACACAACGTTTTACTGGTATTTCTGAATGGATGAATAGTAATTTTCTCAAACTAAATAAAGAGAAAAATGAAATTTTAGTTATTGGCAATAATGGATTCAATGAGGTTATCAGAAATAAACTTGATGCATTAGGATTAAAGTTAAGAATTTAAGTTAAGACAGAAGTAAATAACTTAGGGGTAACTGTCTACTGTAACCTGAATTTTAAATCGCATATTCATCAGACCACTAGGACAGCATTTTTTCACTTAAGAAACATAGCAAAAGTTAGACCTCTTATATCATTGAAAGATGCTGAGAAATTAATTCACACTTTTGTTTTCAGTCGACTAGATTACTGTAACGCACTCCTCTCAGGACTACCCAAAAAAGACATAAATCATTTGCAACAAGTGCAGAATGCAGCTGCTAGAATCCTAACTAGGAAAAAAAAATCCGAACACATTTCTCCAGTTTTGATGTCACTACACTGGTTACCTGTGTCTTTCAGAATTGACTTTAAAATTCTGCTTATGGTTTATAAAGCCTTAAATAATCTCGCTCCATCTTATATATCGGAATGTCTGACACCCTGTTTCCTAAATCGTAACCTTAAATCCTCAAATGAGTGTCTCCTTACAATTCCAAAAGCTAAACTTAAAAGAAGTGGTGAAGCGGCCTTCTGCTGTTATGCACCTAAAATCTGGAATAGCCTGCAAATAGGAATTCACCAGGCTAATACAGTGGAGCACTTTAAAACACTGCTGAAAACACATTACTTTAACATGGCCTTCTCCTAACTTCACTTTAACTTAATCCGGATACTCTGCATGTTCAATTCATCATAATAACTATTCATAGTGGGTCTAAAATCCGTACTAAACCCTACTCTCTCTTCTGTTTATTTTTCCGGTTTCTTTGTGGTGGCGGCCTGCGCCACCACCACCTACTCAAAGCATCATGATGCTCCAACATTGATGGACTGAAAGCCAGAAGTCTACGGGACCATCATCATCAAATCCTTCCATGAGAACCCTAAATACATAGAGGACTGTTTCATTTATGTTAGGTAGATTGCCCAAAGGGGACTGGGCGGTCTCATGGTCTGGAATCCCTGCAGATTTTATTTTTTTCTCCAGCCGTCTGGAGTTTTTTTTTTTTTTCTGTCCACCCTGGCCATCGGACCTTACTTATTCTATGTTAATTAATGTTGACTTATTTTATTTTCTTACTGAGTCTTTTATTTTTCTGTTCTTCATTTTGTAAATCACTTTGAGCTACATTTTTTTGTATGAAAATGTGCTATATAAATAAATAAATGTTGTTGTTGTTGTTGTTGCAAATTCCACACAGAGTCCATCCCAGTAAGGAATTGAAAAGTTCTTCATTTCCTAAATGTGTTCACAAATGTAGAAGCCTGATATAAGCCTTTATCCACTTTATGCACATTCATACTTGTGAATGTTTATGGTTCATATGCAAGGGTTAACTTGGCCATCAAATATGCATAAAGTACATAGCTTCTTGAATTTTACATTCCCATTGATATTCTTATGCCCATTTCAGGTCACAAGGAGTCACAGCCTATTCCAGCAGCAGTTACGTTCAGAGCAGGAAGCAAACCATAACAAACAAATAACCATACTCATTCACTTACTTTGAGCAAATCCAGAGATACCAATCAACCCACAAAAAAGCTTCTAGGATATTGATAGATATGCTATGTTGGAAATGTTTTACTAAAGCAAAAAACATATTTTGAATTCAGAAAACATATATATTTTTTTAATTATGCTACATTTTTCAAATGTTTTAAGTTTATATTAGTATTATTTCATAAGATTTCATTAGCAGAGCTTATTCTGGCAGCAAAAGATTCCAAAACATTAACTATCTCTATACATTGTGCCATACCTTTGCAAAAATTTGTTTTTTGTGTTCTTTATATTTAATCTCGAGAACAAAGATTTGGTTAAAAAAATGTTGTTTTAGAGTTCATGGGCTTAAAGTAGAGAGTCCTCAATAATATGAGATTAGATGATTTTAAACAGATGAATTACACCATTTGTCATTCTTCTGAACAATCTTATTCTATTGAAGGCATTTAAGAAAGCTTTTGCTGCAACAAAAAGAACCAAACCTCCGTAGGGTGCCAGTCTATCTCATGGCTCTCTCACACAGGGCCAGTTCAGAGTTCTTGATGAATCTAAGGCACACATATCTTTTAGAATTGGAAAAAGAAACCCAGAGTACCTTCTGCATAAACACAGAAGGCATGAAAAATGCCTATGTGAATAGTGAACAGGCCAAAATATGAACCCAGGTCCCTGGATCTGCAAAGCGGCCATTGCGCCAACATGCCACCTGAAGAGGACAAACTTAAAAAAATGATTGACCTCAGATTTATTTAAAACTGCTGCACTTTTCTTACCATTTCACAGAATTCAAACATTTATTTCATAAAACACACACACAAGGTATATTACTAGCATTAATATCTGTCAGTAAAACTAATATTTATGCAGTGCTGCATGTGGCTTCCACCTATTTATGGATACTACTATAACTGCTTGGCTCATAAAAGATACATACACACAAATCTATCTACCTACATATAAATCTATCTATCTAATTAAATGTTTGCATTGATACTTCAATTCTGAGGGAAGAAGATGGAAGATGGAGACAAATCAAGCCACAATAACAAAGAAGGTGGGTTCAATGTCACATCTCCTGTTACATTAACGACAAGGTCATTGCAATAATACTAGAAACCCAGGCATCTACCAGAGTAACCAATAAATTGAAAGGGTGCAATTCCCACGCTGTCTAATAACTGTGTTACATTAAACATCTGTACTATAACATTACAAAATAGTATCTTTAGACAATATTTACAGAATCAAGATACAGATCCAATGAAACAGAGATTAAAAAGAAGAACCTGTTATAACTGTTAAAGGTATCTACTCTAAAACTAAAATATAAATAGTAGTACAGTTACCAAAGGTTGATTTATTTAACATTCCCAGTCTGTGGATATGTGAATGACTTAGCTGTCGAGCTTTAGAAACTGGAAACGTGAGTAGTTTCACAGGAGGGGAAGCGCTAGTCTTCATTCAACAGTCCTGTGGGAGGTAAATGATCTCAGCCCTGGGTGTGTTATCCGGCCTCTGAAAGATTTTGATGCTAAAATTTGTGAAGTTGAAAACGCACGCTCTACTGGCATCGAAGAGGCGCAGATTGATACGCAATAACAGCGTATCAATTGAACAACAGGGTGCGACGATTAATTACTTAACCTGTCCCTCAAAAACAAATAGTATTATTACGTGTTGTATTATGTACATCTTGTGCTGTTACCGCAGACTTCAGCTTAGATGAAACGCCGCGCAGCTACCTCTACCGAGCGTTTGTAGGCAAATTACCAAGGTCAAACAGACAATGTTAAATCTAAGATGTATCACTTCGTCTAACTATTTTTCTTATAAGAAACAGGTGTATTCCAAGACATATTTTCCTGCAATAAAAACGTATCAGCCCCGGTCACAAAGTAAATAATTACACTATACATGTTTTTAACGTAACACAATTTTTGCCAAATTTTATATTGCTTTTCAAAGTTTCAAAATATGTTATGTCCATTTGAAATTCCAAGCACTCCGTTCAGACTTACGTTTGATCTTTTTACTAGATCAAAAACATTCATTTGGTTCACGCCCGTTATTTAGAAGACCCCCTTTATCTTTAGGGAGCCGTGCAGCCAGACAGCATAATTTGATTTCGACAACCCCAAACCCCTAATGAAAGAGGGGGGTACTTTGGTGCAAACAAAAAATGGCACTTCACAGAATAAACCAAACTTATTAATTTAATAAAATGTTAAGTTGTTATAATATTAAATATATTTGTATTTATATTAGGATTTTTTATTAACTTATATAAATCGACAATGAACTGTTTTTGAACACAATACCCCTACGGAAGAAATGGTTCAGTCCAGGCACAGCTCAGTCCCCATGGAGCGCAGCTGACTGAGGCTCTAGAGTTGAGAAGAGAGTTTGTTAAGGATCATGGCGGGGAGATTGTCATTTCATTGCTGCCGGAATATTTCGTCCTTAAACTGGGTGAAAGCTGCACTGTTGTTTTTTATTTACCACCTGGCTGGTAAGTTCATACATTGTCCTTAATTGTACTTTTAATCTTTACAGAACAACATGATAAAGTTTGAAAAAGTGACCCTCGCGTTGCAGCGTGCGTTAGACCGGGAGAAGCCTAGGAAAACCAAGTTCGTTTTCTTCAATTATCTTTGACATGTGTCAGGCGGGACGTGTACTTCCAAAGACGTACCAAATATATACGTTAGTGGAGTTGTAATTTCAGAGGTTTTGGGAGCTGTATAGTGGTTAAGAACTTAGCAGTTTAAACTTTTAATATTACACGTATTATCTGTGTAACATTACACACGTATGCGTATTAGAAAGACTCGTACATCAGCATAATTCACAATTTAGTATCATACCTAGTAGAATGCTTAGAGGGAGTAGGCTTCTGTTGTTAAAATGTGTTACCATTGTGCTTTCTCGCCGTAATGAATGTGGGACATACGTAAGTGCGATGTTCAGGATGTAGCGGATTTGATGATGGACTGTGAAGTGCATATGTAGTTGTTTCTTGGTGGTTTTGTTTATTTAGTGATACGTGTGTTTCATTAAAAACCTACACAGATGGACTACAAAGTTTTCAGTCGTTCGAAAGTACAGTATATGCAATTCGACCGCCGCCTTAAAATGCATGGATTTACATCACTTTCCTAGGCACGCGCACATAGCCCTCTGTGGTGCACTCCACGTAAACTCTCTCACGTGCAAGAAGAACAAGGTACCCGCACAGTTGTATTGGGATTTATTATGTGTTTTGTTTAGCAATGTTACACACCCGTAATAGTTCAGGAGCAATCGCAGATTTCTTCTGAAAGTAGTATCCAGGCCTCCTTTGAGCCGCACGGGATTTCCAGGCAGTTGCTTTTCAGGGAAGAGAACCGCGTCTCCTCGTTTCCCTACGCTGTGGGATAAGGATGGCTTTGGGGGTGGCAGTCTTAGATTCGGTTTCTCGCAGAGTGACGTAATTCTGTTTGTGTGAAGGAATGGCAGAGCATTAGGCGTATGAATGTAGGAGCTACCATGGAAACTAGCGTAACGAGCTATAGGCGCAGTACCTTAAAACAGTGTGCACTTTTGACACAGACGACCTTTGGTCAAGAAAGAAGCTGTAAATCTTCAAACGCTGAAGCCCGATCTGATGTTGAATACGTTTTAAGCACAGGAGAAATTAGACAACGATCACATTTTAATAAAAAAAAAACTAGAATAACTTTTTTTTTTTTAAAAAAAGAGGAAAGTTCATCACGGCTGTTTTTGTTATTGCTGTTGCGTATCAATCCCGGTGCTTCCAGCCTATTTCAACTAAGGCAGTGTTGAAGTGCACTACGGTTATGATAGCTAGGTGATCCGTGTGATCACCGAGCCTCCGTTCGTTTCACTTACATTCACAACTGTCAGCAGCTTCCTTTCAGTGAATTCTGGCTTCTTTCACATGGTTGGTGTAAAACTTCTCAGCGAAGGATCGTGAAGAAAGCGAGTTGTGAAGCCTTATAAACGAGATTGGAGAAATCGGAGCGTTTTCGTAAATTACTCAAGATAGAGATTGACTGGAGAGCTACTTCAGTTTTGTCACCTGCAATTTCGTTTGATGAAAGAAACTGACAGTTTGAGGTATTTGGGACATTGAGGTTGAATAGGAACTGGGCGATTTGAGAGCAGCATTAAAATCTCCACACCAAGGTTTTTCAACGAGTTAATACTCTAGGTGACATGAATGATACAGATGGCATTGATATAATGGACAAGAAACTGCCTTCCGTTTTAAACTAATTACATATAATTAAAAAAGTAGAATTTTTTGGCATGATCATGTTGTAAAAGCACTTGTTCTTTCTCCGTATTATGATAATAAATATAGCAGTCAATAAATAAAAACTTACGGTTTATTTCTCAGTGAATATTTTTTTAATTAAATATAGAAACCATTGCTAGTTTGTAAATAATAAAAAAAATGTGCAAGCCATTTAATCTTTGAGTTAACTAAACTTGCAAACCGCAAGGTGCAAACGTCAGTGTCCAGTCCTACCAAAGTTATTCTATTCAGTATAAAACAGAACTGTCTTAACGTTTTTAGTATGAAATATGTTCCCTAAAATAAAGGTTATTTGACTGATGGGCTGGCTAGAAGTGAAATAAATTGCTGTGTTCTGAAAGCCAGAAGAAACATCTCCTTGAATGCACAAACTGAATAAACTTCACTTGATAATATAGCCCATATGCTGAGTTAAAAGAAAAATCTTGTTTTAGTCTGTGAAATTTATTTTCTGTAGGAGACTCTTTGTTTTTTTTTTTTGGTTTTTTTTTTTCCAAGAGTACAAACTGAAAACAATCCCTTGTAATGATTTTTAAGAATTCTTTGCCATGGTTTAATTAAAACTAACACAGCACTGCGATATTTTTGGTAAACCCTAAGCAATATTTAGATTTGTATTGCCTGTTTTTGAGCATATGTTAAGTGTGGCAATTCTTACTGTCATTTACATAGTTTGAGCTGTGGCAGTTTGACATTCTCATTGTCCCAGCGTGAGGCGATTTCTTCATATGCTTTCTGCTTCATTTTCTAGTGAGTGGAGCCTCTATGTTGCCAATTGGCTTCATGCCTGCTCCACTAGCACAGTGCAAACCAGTTACAATAAATGTGCATTCTATCTGAATGTTTTATTATGTAATTAATAAAATTCAATTTGAGTTGCTGTGACAAATGAATGGCAGAGTTTGGGGGGGGCGGGGGGGAAATAAATAAAAAACATTCTCAAACTGGTTTCTTTCAGGATTATTAGATGGTTCTTCAGAGAGTGCGTTCCTTCTTTATTCAGAGGCTTTTTGTGGTGATTGTAATAGTACACTCTTAAAAATAAAGGTGCCAGAGTGGTTCTTCAGAGAGATGCCATAGGATACATTTTTTCCCTCAGAAAATCCCATCCACACAAAGGCTTCAGAAAGATACTGTAGATTAGTAAAGGTTATCTGTGACAGGCTACATACAGTGAATAACCATCAATACATGGTCACAGGTTTATGAAATACAAATATCATAATTTTAAAAGGACTGATGCAGCATATGTGTGATGACATAAGCTAAATCCAGTTTTTCTTAAACTGTTAATATCCTGCAGCCGACAATACGTTAAAGATTTGTTTTTTTTTCCACCTACTTGGAAGTTTTTCAAAGTGTAAAGAACCAGTTTTAGAATAAAACGGTGCTTGGTCAAGCAATGGAATTACGAGGAACAACACAACCCAATAAAGAACTATATGGTGCCATTAAGGAACCATTATTTTTAAGAGTGTAATCACTCAAGGTTATGTGTGAAAATACATTTTAGGTTTAGTTTTTTTTTTTTGTTTTTTTTTTTTAAATATATATATGTGTGTGTATATATGTATATGTGCGCACACTAAGGTTGGAAGGTAAAGATTTTTACATCAACAAGTTTTTCTTTTGAATGAGAGGGTTAAGATGACTGAAAAGAGATCTAGTAGCTTCTCTTGACACCTGTTGAATTGCACTAGAATTATGGCTGCCAATGAGCTTTTGGAGACAGTTGTTAGAGGCACAGCTGCTGGGGTCAAGAAATGAAATGCTTCATATTTCAGGGGTAAGTGAGTGTGGTCTGGTAGTGTCCATGAAGCCATTTATGGCGTATGACTGAGTCCTGAGTTATTGTATTGAGCTTTTTGAGCCTGAAATGTATGAAGCATAGTAGATTTAATTCATAGTAGCACTGTATTAGAATGAATGAAAACATTTTTGTTGACCTAATTATTTATGTCACTCTGTTAGCCAGAGACATATTTCCCCGCTTTACTTTTTGAATGACCTTTGCCATTGGCTGCACTTAACTTACACCAGAGCTATTTGGAATGAATGATAGGAACAGATGGGCTGTGGAAGTAATGATACTGATTTTGAAGTTAAAAGTATGCTTTCTGCCTCATTTTTCTCTGTTTGCTAAAATTCTAAAATGTGGTAAAGCTGGAAATCTTTGTGTTACTATTGTCTGCTGTCCTGTTCCAGTATGCATGGTCTGAGATTATAAGATCTCTTATGTGGAAAAACCAGGAAATAAACCAATCTAGAACATCAAATATTTATACTTGCTTACATGACTGTTTGTCCTTTCCACTTGATTCCCAATTCCCATTCTTTTTGCTGACTAGTTTTGAAGTTTTTTTGTGGTCTGGTCTTGAGGTAGGATGTCATGAAAGCATCTATATTACTGTTTCTTTTGTCTTCATCAAAAATGCATATGCGGTATGAATAAGACTGTCATAAAACCAAAAGGTTGCAAGCAACTTTGACTGGGAACAATGACTCTTAGGATTTTTTTAAGCTTTATTTATACACAAGAAATGACAGTGATTAAAACTGGATGTGTATTTAACTCTTGCAATCCCCAATATTGTCTGTAAACTTGCGTTTACTCTGTCTTGTGAAGTTCTCTTACTATATGGGGGGTATTGCAACATTTAAATGAGGTTTTGTGACTAAACCTATTTACACAAATTTCATTTGAGCCAGGTGCTGAAAAAGATTTGCTTTTTCCTTCATTGCAATAATGGTAACATTTGAAACTTTTTCGGGTACTTATTTGCTGACAATGTACAAGTTAATCAGTTGTATAGTAATCTTTATGTTTATGGGAAAAAAAAAAAGATTTTCCCTGATTTGTGTGTGTTTCATGCATTCTACAATGATTGGTAAAATTTCTTTTGTTACATTGGCAAAATATTAACATTTCTTTGTTCTCTTAATGTTAAAAATCTGTCATTTTCCTCCCCCTTTATGAATACTTGATGAGACATTTTAATTTAAAGCCTAGCATAACTTTGTCTGCAGTGGTTTTCCTTTAAATATATTAATATGATTTGTATGGATTTGCATTCTTGCTCTTTTTTTTTTAAATGCCATATATAACACCTGTGAGAGATAGCTGGCAGCTTATCCTGGCCAATACATCCAGGCCGGTAGATGAAGTCATCCCTGCAGCATGGAGGTGCCTTGGATTCCCGCAGGGCATCATGAGAGATAAAGTTCGACTTCACAGCCTTGCTTGGTGCCATTGGAGAATGCTATAGGGAGACGCAGGGATTTCTATTTTCCCTATAGCCCGGAAGTTCTCCCAAGTCACGGGGGCGGAAGAACAGAAGTTCTTCCGGGCTGAAGAAAAATATGAATCTTTAACCCAGAAGTGCTATTGGATCACGTGGGCTGAAGGACAGGAGCACTTCAGGGTCACAGACTATTTAAAGGACTGTTGGGGAAACCCAGCAGGAGAGCCAGAGTTGGAAGTGTGACAGAGCTGCTGGGTGGAGAGGAGGATTTATTGTATTTGATTATTGTGTATTGTGGAGGTGCTTTGTGCACATTATATAAGAAATTAAAATTGTTTCTTGGACTTTTAATTGGTGTCTGGATGTGTTGTCTGTGGGGTTTGAGGAGCGACAGCGCCTTCTCCTGTCACACACCGTAATTTACTCCCTTTTGAAATTAATGTCCAACTAGTAGGTGCATTTATCAATTCGGTAGATTAATATAGTTTAATCAAGCTTGCATATTTATTTGAATTGTAGCTGGTCAGTGACAGTTAATTACCTCCTCCCATGCACATCATTAAAAAGAACTGCATAAAGGAATACTCAACCCTAAAATATTTTGTATATGTTACACTCTGTACTGATGGCTGAGAAGAATTTTTAATCATATGTTTTCATGCAGAACAGAGAGAAAATAGTTCATGATTAGGGCCCTATGGAATCTGTTTTATTTTTCACAAATTCTGTTTTATATTTAGATTTTTTTGATTTTCCGTTTTTTTTTTTTTTTTCCCCCTTGATTCAGATTTTTTTTTTCCCCTGTAAGTACCAACAGTTACAGCAAAACAATAATGAAATGGCACTTTACATTCCTTTTTAATGAAACGGCACGCTAGCACAACTGAACTTTATTTTGCAGTCCTATTCATCAGGTAGGAGACTAGATCCTCCATGTCGTTGTGTGCTGAGACTGCAGTAGGACAGCGAGTGCCCTCCAGAATTGTAAGTGCTGTTACTATTTTGATGCATCCTTCTGAGATGATGATTAACTTCATTTTTAGGGTTTAGGATATTTTTTACAGCCAGAGCTGATGTGTTCTCAGCCATAAAGAACTTTGTGTAGAGGTGAATATGTTCAGAGTGGTACCTTATTGATTAGAACCAACTATTCCACCTGGCATTTTCTGCCTCGGGGGTTCCTAGCAGGGTTTTTGAAGAAGGCAGACTTTACCCACATCACTAGAGATGCTGCCTCACTAAAGTATTTCTAGTGCTGCCAGGTCTCTCCCACCAATCTGATAAAATGACACAAGCAGGTTAAATGTACACTGTTAGGCATTACCCTTTTTAAAACCTCCTGGTATGCTTTCAGACAGTATGATGAATTGTCTATAGCCACTGCTAAAATGTCATTCAGATTCAGCTGGTTGTTGTGAAGGGACTAATGTGCTGCCTGTGAAAAGGTGGAAAAGTTGCAGCTCTCCATAAAGATAACATCTGCCAAAAAGTATTAGTCTTCAGTACCTGAAATTGTAATTATGTAAGTTATTTCTAATGAATCTTAAACTTTAAATGTTTACAGATTGAAAACATGCATCATTACATTTGTAGCTTCATCTACTGCATATCTTTAACACTAGAATTACCAGAGCCTACGAAAAAACTCGTAATTCCGTCCCACCTTAAACTGCTTCTTAAATCCCTTCACACCTCTCCGCCAGCGTCCTTTGTTCTCTAAATGTGCTGATAAAGAGAAGCTAGGAGCAGCCGGCTATTCCATCCCCCACCAATTTAGAACGTGCACGAACTTCTCTCAGCTCATGCCTTGATTGAGTATCTGGGAGTGAAGTGGAGTTTTAGAGTGGAAATAATAGATCGTTGTTTGGAACACACGCATTTCATGTCTGTTCCGTTTCTACAGTAATCTGTGTCAACACATTGTTAAAACAGAAACTTTTTTTATATTCTAGTAGTAGATGACAAAATGTAGGCATAAACTATATAATGTATGAAGCCTGAAGTCCAAATAGCAAAGAAACATTTTCACAAGAATAACACAATTGCACTTTTATTCAAACATATAACTGCAGAAAGAAAAAGCCGCCTTAACATGCGACATTGACACCAGTTTACTATAACTGACTCCGTGGTTCAATAGATACAGCCCCCGCTTGAGAATCAAGGGGTCACGGGTTCGATCCTGCGCCCCTCCGTTTTGAGAAGTAAACTGTTCTTAGTCTTACTGTTTTAGAATAAAACATACATTTGATTTCAGTCTGTAACAGCCGGTGCAATTTATGATCTTTGTAAAGGTTAGCTTTTTTTTTATTCACTTTTCACTCTCTCAGTCGCGTTCAGAATCAATCCATACAACCCCATCTGACACGGCTGTTTTCACTAAAGGCGCTATAGCTCTGCAGTGTACCACGATGCATACTAACGCCCGGTTCTGACACACAAGCGCTGGCGAAGCTGCCTTCTTCGTATCTCACCGTCACTTGCTTTTCAGTTTTATTGAGTGTTCCTGCCAGTCCCGCATGTTGCTGTATGCTTTTTCTTTTGTACCCAGGACATGCAGAGGAAAGAATGGTAAAGACCAGTAACCGGGCTATATGCAATCATCAGACACTCCCCATCTGCCCGTGTCTCAAACACAGGAACATATATTGGTGTAAAAGTATAACAAAAGTGCACTTTTATTCAAGTGCACTTTTTCCATCGCCTTTTCCTGTAAGAAGCAGTGTACACACTTCTCTCTATGCTGTGGTTTCTATTACACACCTGAAAGAAAGAGACAATATATGTGAAAATATAATCGCACTAATGCAATATTATTTGAAAGCGAACAGCGTCAGATCGGGTGTGAATTTATGCAGGAACTGGAAATTCTCTTCCCCCAGGGAAGAAAGTACAGTGTCAGGTGCTCATTCAGTGTAATAGAAACCATAGCACAGAGAGGTGTGTACACGGCAACAAGTACACGTGTCGTAAATGTAGGAAGGACGGTCCTTGGGTGTGTGGGAACTGTTAATATTTGAATGTGATGATTTTATATAGCACGGAATGAAAATCTGCACTTCTTAGCATTGCACCATGCAAGATGTCGTATCAATCGCCTACTGTATCTTGCTTTCTTTTTCTTGGTTATACAGGTAGTTTTGAATAAAAGTGCACTTGTTTTGTTTGCGAAATGAAGTGTCTGCGTGCACTTTTCGTGGCATTACACGTGTATTTTTGAGCATGCCCGTTTGAGCAGTATAAAAGTATTGAAAAGTATAACAAAACAACGGGCAGATGGAGAGTGTCTGACGATTGCATATAGCGCCGAACTTACTGCTCTTTACTATTCTCTCCTCTGCGTGCCCTGGAGTACAAAAGAAACAGAATACAGGCGCTATAGCTCTGTGCTGTACCACGATGCATACTAACGCCCCCACCGGTTCTGACACACAGGCGCTGGCGAAGCTGTCTTCTTCGTATCTCACCGTCACTTGATTTTCTTTTTATTCAGTTTTATTGAGTGTTCCTGCCAGTCCCGCATGTTGCTGTATGCTGGATATGTTCATATGTATTGTCTCTTTCTTTCAGGTGTGTAATAGAAACCACAGCATAGAGAGAAGTGTGTACACTGCTTCTTACAGGAAAAGGCGATGGAAAAAGTGCACTTGAATAAAAGTGCACTTTTGTTATACTTTTACACCAATATATGTTCCTGTGTTTGAGCGACACGGGCAGATGGGGAGTGTCTGATGATTGCATATAGCGCCGAAGTTGGTCTTTACCATTCTTTCTTCTGCATGTCCTGGGTGCAAAAGAAAAAGCATACAGCAACATGCGGGGACTGGCAGGAACACTCAATAAAACTGAATAAAAAGAAAAGCAAGTGACGGTGAGATACGAAGAAGGCAGCTTCGCCAGCGCTTGTGTGTCAGAACCGGGGGGGCGTTAGTATGCATCGTGGTACACTGCAGAGCTATAGCGTCTTTAGTGAAAACAGCCGTGTCAGATGGGGTTGTATGGATTGATTCTGAACACGACTGAGAGAGTGAAAAGTGAATAAAAAAAAAAAAGCTAACCTTTACAAAGATCATAAATTGCACCGGCTGTTACAGACTGAAATCAAATGTATGTTTTATTCTAAAACAGTAAGACTAAGAACAGTTTACTTCTCAAAAGGGAGGCGCAGGATCGAACCCGTGACCCCTTGATTCCCAAGCTGGGGCTGTATCTATTGAACCACGGAGTCAGTTATAGTAAACTGGTGTCAATGTCGCATGTTAAGGCGGCTTTTTCTTTCTGCAGTTATATGTTTGAATAAAAGTGCAATTGTGTTATTCTTGTGAAAATGTTTCTTTGCTATTTGGACTTCAGGCTTCATACATTATATAGTTTATGCCTACATTTTGTCATCTACTACTAGAATATAAAAAAGTTTCTGTTTTAACAATGTGTTGACACAGATTACTGTAGAAACGGAACAGACATGAAATGCGTGTGTTCCAAACAACGATCTATTATTTCACTCTAAAACTCCACTTCACTCCCAGATACTCAATCAAGGCATGAGCTGAGAGAAGTTCGTGCACGTTCTAAATTGGTGGGGGGATGGAATAGCCGGCTTCTCTTTATCAGCAAATTTAGAAGACAAAGGGCGCTGGCGGAGAGGTGTGAAGGGATTTAAGAAGCAGTTTAAGGTGGGACGGAATTACGAGTTTTTTCGTAGGCTCTGGTAATTCTAGTGTTAATTACAAAGCAAATGCAAACTAATCTACAAGACACTAAATCCGGGAATGAAACGGAGAGACCTTCTTTTAAGGGCTCGTTGCATCTGAGGAGAATCCTGCTCTTCTGCTCAGGCTTGTAGATGCCAAGTTTATAATGGAAGAGTCAAATGTGGACTTTGCGTGCCTCGTCACTGCGAGGCAAAACATTTATTAAATCCAGAAGCATTGTTGTTAATTTTAAAAGGGAACCCGTTTAACAACCAGTGCCGTTCACAATAACATTTTTCTATGGGAAAGACTGCTAATACCAGTTAAATAATTCGATGCACAATTAGAACTGCTACATAGAAGAATTACAGCCAAATGTTTATATCACTATGTTGAGAACTATGTGGTCTTGACTATCGGTGGTTTCATCAACTACAACATAAATTTTATTGCCACGAATCTTTCGAACGGCATGGGGCATAGTAGTTTGACGAAGACTGCTCTTATTTTCTGGCAGTGCGCCTCCTTGTTTACAACACTTAATGAAGAAAAGACGCATCTTTGTAATTTTTTCGAGTGGTTGTGGTATGGTGGGTCCACAGGTCAGATCAAAGGCCACTTTTTAAAGAAATAATTGCCATGAGGGAGCGTGGTAGTGTGGCGGGAGCGGGTAGCAGGTGAATTTGTGATGCGGATGGTTCTCGCTTAAGTGCACAGGTGAGGAGTCGTCCTCATCCATAATTGATGACTGTAGCTGGTAATTGCCACACCTGATCCACGTCCCCGTAATAAATAATAGAAGCCCTTGGGTGAGGAAGAGAAAAAATGGATGGAGGTGAAATAGAGAAGGCAGGAAGCAAGGTTGGAGAAAGCTGGTGTGTGAACGAGCGAAGGCCCTTGTAGTAGAGAACACCTGCAGCTGAACAGTGAGCCTGGGTGTTTGGCCGGCAGTTTGTAGTGGTTGCTCCTGCTGAGCATTAGTGAGAAACGGGTGTGACTGGAAAGAGCATGGGTCACCGCATTAGGCCGAGAAGGCAGCGGGAGTCAGTACTTGGGCTCCCCAGCGACCAGGGCACTCCCGCTGGGGCTTTCACTTCCCAAGTCATGGTCTGGTGAAGCCTACCGGAGCCAGGGATCGGAAAGGCGAACAGACCAGAAGATGAAAGTGGAGAAAGAAGATCAGCTGCAGGTAGGGTGGCTCCCCTGGTGAATAGCCTGGACAGGAGAAGCAGGGGAGTCACCAGTAGAAAGGCACCGGGATCTGTTTTAAAAGGACGGTTTCCAGCCATTATTTTTAACCTTGGTTTTTTAAAGGATTTTTTCTAGCGTGTGTTTTAACCTCCACAATTCACAGCTTTTTATTGGATTATTTATTTGAAGATTTTTTTTTTTTTAAAGCACTGCACTATTTATTTGGACACTTTTTGTTTTGAGTTTTGTTGTTTTAATAAAAGCACTTTGCACTTTTTGCACCATCCTCTTGCTTCATTGTTGTGCCTCACTGTCCAGCTCATCGGTGACATTACAGACGGTGTAGGGGTCAAGGGCTCCCAGAAGGGAGATGGGAGCATGGAGTAGAACCCGCATCGTCACAGCCGTATGTCTGACTTGCATGGCCACAAAGTCCTTCACAAACTGGCGTCTTGCATCTGATGGATTTTATTTCCTCTATTGTTACCTAAAGGGGAATATTTTTTTATATTTAAGTATATTTTCTTGCCCAGTCTATGGTATGCTGGCAAAACTTGCAGAAAAGTTGTCCAGATTCACAAATCGCTGGGATATTGGTTTACCCTTAATTTTGCAATTAAGCTTGTGTTTTAGTTTTTTCTATGTAGTTAGGGTATCTGATATTGCTCGCTTTGACATTTGTCTCGTGCAGCTAGCAAATTTGCATGTCTTTTAATGAAAAAAAATGCAGGAAACATGCACACAAACGGATAGGTGCACCACTGAATTTCTATGAAAAATTGCATTTGCTTGAAAAACAAAAGGATAATTACCTGAATGATAAATTAAATGATTGAATAATCTGTAGTTCTGTTGGGAAGTTTAATAACAGTTACCCCTTCAGTCTCTAAATTCTGGACATTTCCGTTTTTAAATTTAAGATCCGTTATGTGTTCCGTGATTCTGTCCATGTTTTCCACACCGCGTAAATCATAGGGCCCTATATAACAGAAATCAACAGTGACCAATGGTCTATAACAGCAAATGATGTGAAAAATGTTCATGCGGGGAGAAAGAAAGAAATTTGACATACTCATGTCACATAATCCATATGTCAATTACCCAGTCGTATTCTCAAAACAACTTTTTTTTTTTTTTGGCTTAAGATATTGTTTAACATATACCTTAGAGAAAATCGGTGCACATCACAGAAAAGAAAGCCTCATGGGACTGCCTTTTTGAATTGAAGGTCCAAGTTAACCCCTTATTTGTTAGTTAAGGGTCCTGTCTGTTTATATTTTCAAAAGTAAAAATTATAATGGAAAAAGCACGTTCAAAATATATTTAAACCCATGTTAAACATTCTATCTAACACATGTACATCTTTGAAAGAAATTTGTTAAAGCACATTCTTAAATGTAATTATGTATTTATTGTTAAAAATGAATGGCAACTCTAATGGCCCTGTATGGTTGAGTGGGTGAATGCACGTGCCCAGTAGTGGATTGCTTTATTCACTAAACATGGATCTTACCTTGTTTGTGAAGTTGCCTTGAAGTGGATTGCCTTGTTCTCTAAACATGGTTTAGTTTCAGTTTGTTCTAAAATGGGGTTTATAGCTTTTGATTTACATGCTGTTGTGTTTTTTTGATTGAAGGAGCTGTGCTGCTCAAGAATGTTGATGAGTAAACCATAAAGTGGCAAAACACAGAAGTTTTCATAATTTTCTGTGCAACATGTTGTTTTATCTGCTAGATGGCGGGAGAATACAATACAATACAGTTTATTTTTGTATAGCTCAAAATCACACAGGAAGTGCCGCAATGGGCTTTAACAGGCCCTGTCTCTTGACAGCCCCCCAGCCTTCGCTCTGAGAAGACGAGTAAAAACTCCCAAAAAATCCTTGTAGGGAAAAATGAAAGAAACCTTGGGAAAGGCAGTTCAAAGAGAGACCCCTTTCCAGGTAGGTTGGGTGTGCAGTGGGTGTCAAAAGAATGGGGTCAATATAATACAATACACAGAACAGAACAAATCCTCAACCGCATAAATTCTGCTCTGTACTTCTAAATTTTTTATTTTTAACAGTAGATGATATCAAATAAGATTTGGATATTTTTAGAGTCCTGGAGACCTCATCCATCAAACTGCCTCCCCCATTTTGCCATTCCACGGCTGAAACGTTGCTCGGCCAGCCAATCTGATGAAAGGACCCCTCTTTCCCATGATTCCTGTGATCCTCCATCAGGGATGACTTTACCATAGGCAGGCAAACAACTTGGCAGGTGGGCTGTGGCAGAAACAGAATAGGTGAGGGTTAGTATTCAATTATAACTATCATGTTACTTGTTTTAGTGCTAATGACTAACAACAGAGATGCAGTATGTACAGTTAATCAGCAGCTCTAGTCAGGATATGCTAAACTGTAGTGAGTTTTCAGCCGGGATTTAAAGGCTGAGACCGAAGGGGCATCTCTTATAGAAGCAGGAAGACCATTCCAAAGTTTAGGGGCTCTGTAACTAAAAGCTCGACCTCCCACTGTTATTTTATTAATCCTTGGAATCATAAGCAGACCGGCATCTTGAGATCTTTAATGTGCACTCCGGTTTGTAAGTCATGAAGATTTTTAAGACAAGTAAGTCGGACCTTGGCCATTTAATGCTTTATATGTTAAAATTTTGATTTTGAAATCTGCCCTAAACTTAACCGGGAGCCAGTGTAAGGATTTAAGAACTGGAGTTGTGTTCATATTTTCTTGTTCTTATAATAATTCTTGCAGCCACATTTTGGATTAACTGGAGACTGTATAAAGAACAGTTTGAAGAGCCAGTGAACACCACATTGCAGTATTCAGTCCTCCTAGAGATAAATGCACAAATTAATTTCTCAGAATCCTGTTTATTTAGAAGCGCCTTAATTTCCTAACATTTTTAAGATGGAAGAAACATGTTTTGGACAACTTTGTAATATGTGCTTTAAATGACATGCTAGAATCAAAGAACTCCTAGATTGCGGGCTGATTCAGTAAAATTAATTGGGATTCCAACTGAGTTAAATGATGACAAAATATTGTTGTGATCGGCGTCATTCCCTCCAACAATTAACATCTCTGTTTTATCTGTATTTAAAGACAAGTAGTTATCATTCATCCACTCCTTTAATTCGCTAACACACTAATTAAAGACAACATCGGAGAAACTTAATTTGATTTAAATGAAAGGTATAACTAGGTGTCATCTGCATACAAGTGAAAATTAACATTGTTTCCTAATGAGAGATTCCAGTGGAAGCATGTAAAGTGAAAACAGCAAAGGTCCCAGTACTGAGCCCTGTGGGACACCATATTGAACTTCTGTGTATAATGATGGAGTACTGTCAGCACATTTCTGTACATATTGGAATCGATTTGATAAATAGGAACTAAACCAAGCGAGCACGGGGCCTGTAAGCCCAACATCGTTTTCTAGCCTGTGCAGTAAAATAGAATGGTCAGTGGTGTCAAATGCTGCACTTAAGTCTAACAACATAATTACAGTATAGTTTCCTTCATCAGAGGATATCAGAATGTCATTTACAACCCGTGTTAGTGCAGTTTCTGTACTATGACCAGTGCGAAAACCAGACAGGAATTTCTCAAATTGTAAGGTGTGACTGAAGCTGACTGGCGACTACTGTTTCTAGTATACTGTCCCGAGTGTTGTTTGGGCTTAACAATGTATAATGAATCATAACAACTTTCCCCAATCACACTTAGAATTTAAAAAGAAAAAAAGATTTCTGAGCCCAAGAGAGATTCTGGATTAATGCCGAGAAGGCTGAGCAGGTTTGAAAATGATCAGGTGTAGTGATTGCATGTTTTCTCAGACTATTATATGCCCACGGTTAACACTGCATGAAGTCTTCTTTGGTGTAATGGGCGAAATGAAAATAATTTGGTAGTAGCTACCTTTTGATGGGAGGATGGATTTTATAAAGAAAATTTGAATTTATCTGTTGTCTAAGAGGGATACTTGAGGCAATCCCAAAACTAGAAATAAGGAAAAACGCCACAAATAAGCTGCTGAAGTTAATGACAATGCCAATGACATGATTCAGTTTGTCACATGTGGCTGAAGAGGAGAGTAATGTGGGCTCCAACCATCCAGGTAATACAGCTACAGATGGCTCCCAGTTAGTATGTTCCACATCTGGCAGTGACGGAGCTTACAGCCCAGTCCTGTGCAAGGCTGCGAGAGTCCTTTGTCATCCTTGCCCGATACTCCCACACTAATATTGGTACCAATACCAGCTGGCTTAAAAATGCAAAAAGGAGTATTGAGAAAGTACTTCCTATTTGAGGATTCTGATAGTTGGCTTTGGTTTGGAACTTAAAGAAATGAATGCAGAAATATATGAAAATTGCAAGTCAAGAACTGAAGGATGTGCTAAAACACCTTAGCTAAAGCTGAAAGGAAAAAACGTGGATCCAAGTAAAATTGGGGCATGAAACTGAGTAATGAGGGTAGAATGAGCATGTTCGGCGGCCAGCTAGACGATGTAATAACTTGCACTGAACGATTTTAAATGAATGCCCAAGAAAGTGAATATACAACTGTTTGAAAAAAGTAGTTAACTTGGGGGATAGATCAAGATGAAAAATGTAAAAATTTTGGGAATTCTTGAAAGGCTAGACTCGGCAAATCCTGACACATTCATATTAATGTTTTTAAAATTAAATTCTTGGGTCATGTTATCAAAGAAAACCTGGAAACTGGAGCAGAGACTGAACGCAACCCATTATATTTCTTGTATGCAGTCTGTGTTCTGAAATTTTTATAGCTGTTTTATTGGTGGCAAAGCACTTGGCAGGAATAAATGTATAATTGATTAAAAGAAAAAAAAAAAAATAGAATCTCATCTTTTTATTTGTGAAATTAACCCTAAAATACAAAAAATAGTTCAGTATTAACCATTCAGATATTGTTAGATGGAAAGTCAAATGGGCGGTCATACTCTTGAGAGTATACAAGTACTTTGTTGCTTTCCTCTTTGAGGGCACAGATGGTTTCCTGCTGAAATACTCACTTAAATAGTAAGGATTAGTCCTGGTTAAAAGGACAGTGAAGTGATCAAATATCTTACTCTAACTGCAGCAATAAGTATAGAGAAGTGCTGTGTTTCTTATGGAAAGTGTTTGAATCAGTGGGTCCCCTGTTTTTCTCGGGGGTCAGGTTGGGGAGCATGGACTAGCATGGCACGTTGCCGCACCCACCACATGGGTTAGCAACTCCCCTAGGCACACATACGGTCCAGTCTCAGACTCCGGAAATGACCATACATCTCTCGCAACCAGGTGTTAGGTAGACGTACCCTTGGCCTGGTCCAGCCGCTCAGGTCCTCGGCAATAGGGATCCTGCAAGCTGGATCACCCTTGTAAATTGGGCCACATGACCGTAGTGCTGTAACTGATGCTCTCTCACAATGTAGGTAATGTGCCTTATTCAGGACTCCGTGAGCAACTGCTTGTTCAACACAAAGTGGTACCCAAGAGATACAGTACCGAAGGACTCCAGTCTTTGGGTCGGGTCACTGGGTATCGTCCATGTTTCACAACCATATAGCAAAACAGGAAGCACCAGGATTCTAAAGACTTGGACCACCCCCATCTTTTAGCAAAGATACCTGGACCGCCATACATGCCTTTCTAGGGACGTCATGACCCCCATGCTCTCCTAGTCTGTTTATAGACTTCATAGGAAGAGTCACCAGAGAGTTGAATATTGCTGCCGGGGTAAGTAAACCTCTCAATGCGGTCGACACTCTCTCACTGCTGATGGCTGTACCCAGGAGGTCATTAAAGGCCTAGATCTTGGTTTTTATCCAGGGCACTCTCAAGCCTAGACACTCATACTCACTTAGTCTCTTGAGAGCCTTGAACAGAGCCTCCATTGACTCTGAACATCACAGCATTGTCGGCAAAGCTAAGATCAGTGAATCTTTCTTCACCAACAACCACTGCATCGCACAACCCCACCCAGCACCCCATCCATACAAGCACCCTTGAAGAACACACCCCTGACAAAACCCAGAATAAACTAGGAAAAATGCAGAGGTTCTGCCTCCATTCTTCACAGCACTTGCAGAACCAGTAGACAGGTCAGCCATGACATCCAGGAACTTCAGGGGGATTCCACAAAGTCTCAGAATGTTCCACAGGGCAGTTTGATCAACTGAGTTGCAAGCTTTAGAAAAATCGACAAAGATTGCAAAGATACTCTGCCGATACTCTTGTTTGTGCTCAGATTTCTTGGGCATAAAACCAGACTGCTACGGTCACTGGTATGCGAACAAATGAGCACATATCCTATTGAAGATAGACCTAGCAAGGACCTTACCCAGCACCAAGGGCAGTTTCCGCAGTCCAGGCGATCACCCATCCCTTTCCAGATGGGAACTACACTGGGGGTCTCCACTTGGAAAATTACACTGTTTTGGTCAAATGACCATTTCTGTTATAGTTTGATATTTACGTCTACATTTTGTTTGTGTGTTAATACATTTAAATTAGCTGATTAATGGTTATGAAGATGTATTTTGCAAAATAAAAATTAAGTAAAATACAATTTGTATCCTATTTTAAGATAATAATCAACAATTAAGTAAAATATTTTCTCTGATTCAGTAGTGATTAACAAATTGATTATTTACAATTAACGCATAAAATGCACACTGACAAAATGCTCTGCCTCATGAGAAATGCTGAATTTTGTTGCTGATGTTTACCTAGTTTGGAAATCAAATCTGAAATTGCTCAGGTGAATTGCAGTACAATACTTTAAACACTTTTAAATTGTAGCTGTGATGGTACACAAACACTGGGTAACAGAGGACAGAGGTAAATGACATTTGTTTTTTGTGAGAAGGTGTCTTTCTTGTTACATATGTGTTAAATACATCTTGACTGTTTAATGGTTGTCATTGGAGCAATTTTAAGATGAAAACATGAAATATGTTTTCCTAATCTTTCTTGTAGTCAGACAGATGGCCAGTCATGCGCAGATTTTATGGCATAAATTTGGAAAAGCACTACGCAGTGGTAGCAAATTTTGACGCAGGTAAATTTTCTCTGTGAAACACTGGAGTTTGGAGTCTTGATTCACAAAGCCATTTTGTTTGTAACCAGTGGCATAGTATCAAACTCTAAAGGTCAGTGAATTAACTTGGCTGACTGATCTCTGAAAAGGCAAAAGTGCATCTCCTAAAAGAAAACGCCTGTACCACCGCACCAAAATAAATCTCATATTTCTTAAAACCAAAGCTATTTATAAAATTGATTTTATTTTTGGTCTCACGACTTCTACTGTTGGTGGTATTTTTGTACATATAGCCAGTTTATTCTTATTACTAGAATTAAATATTAACTTTTTTTTTTTTAGATATTTCCAAACCTAGTTGGTACGGACTAGAGTCAAAGGCTGGTATTTTATTATTAAAATAGGAACGTGCATTTGGATGGAAGTATTCTTATGTTGGGCTGGACTACAGTCAATCAATTGTATATAATTACATGAAAGAAAAAATATGCTATGTTTGACCACCTCATCATCAACACATTGTTAATCTCATGCTACCTCCACACTACTCTTTATTTAAAACTGCATTTTAAAATAAAAACGATCGGTGTCCACAAATCATGTATGAATGTACCTCATCCTGCTTTAAAACACCAAAGATGCATGTAATAGTTCACCTATACTGGACATGCACACATTGGTGGAAACTGGGAAAGGAAGTGTACTCCTTGAAAGGATAATGCAAAATGCTACCACAGAAGAAACTGAAAGAGAAAGGAGAAAAATAAAGCATAATAAAGATTGTGGGTTAATTTAAGTGTATAAATCTATCAAATTTATAGAGCTAAAATGTAGCTAGTTTAAAAGGGGGATTTTAGGAGTGTTTTAGAATGCTCTAAATTGTTAGTCTAGTGTGTAAGCATGTACCAGTTAGAGCTCTATTAGAGTTTGCATTTTCAGAGGTGTAATTGTTTACGAATCCACAATGAATAGCTAAGTCAGCATTTTCAGACATATGACTCTAGAGAACATTTTCGAAAGTCTGTATTATAGATAAAATATAATCCACTATATTAAGACCTATTTTATCTGTAATACATATACAAATATAGAGTTAAAAAGTGATCAGCCATATCGCACATACTCTCCTGCGGCAGTAACTTGTAATTAAAATTCTGCATATCTCAGACCAACCTGCCTGTATCTATTCATAGTTTTTGTGAGGGTAGTAAGAGTGGAACTAAACATCAGGCTGTGTGTACTGTATGGCTTCTGTTAAGAGCCACGGGCACTCACCTGAGAGACTTGTATTTTTATGACTTGGCTACTAGTGGAATGTAGAAGTTATAGGTGATAGTGGTGTCTGGCAAACCACTTGCGTTCTTTTTCTTGACTGCAGCTTTAATTGTATTCATGAGTGCGACTCGGAAATGCTGGGCAGTGTTAACAGCATGTTCTCATGTCTTTATTATAACTATGAATTCATCGTGTATGAGTGAGTGGACTGGATGAATGACTAGCCTGCTCTACATCGAATACTGGAATAAGTGAATTTAGAAATGAGTAGATGTGTTGATTCCATAATGAATGCACTGTTAATTCCTTTTACACTGGATGCAAGCATAAATTCTGAAAGTATTTTCCTGAAATATCAAAAATGTGTACTTGTATTTTGCCTTCACCTTGAAATAATATGGTTTGTGCTGTCTTCCTTGCATCACAAACTATTTTGTTAATAGAATTAAGTCAGAGCCCTAACAAGCTGAATGTCGAGCACTATAGAAACACATTTTCCCTTGTAGACATGTGTATGCAGGAATGTTTTATTCCCCAAATTTCAGATAACCAAGCAATACCTTAGTGAAACTTTTTTTTTTTTTTTTGGTAAAATAAGATACTGTACTAGTTAGGAGGTTCAGAGTGAAATCTCTGACCGGGAGAAAAAGAAAATCTGCTTGCTTGTTAGCAAGGACAGCATCTTCTATGCCTACAAATGAAACTCTGGTACATTTTTTTTTTTTTAATATGTAATAGAAAAGTTTCTTCTAGATCACTAAATTTTCACATGCACAATTGTTTTGCACAGATGCCAGCTAGAGTAACATGACAATTGGAATAGACTAACAGAATCATTCATTTACAGAAAGGGGTACCACTGACTTTTAATTGAATTGCTTCAACGCAGATTTGGATCATTTTGGGTCCTCAAGGATGCTAATAATCTAACACCTTCATTAACACTAGAAATCCTGAAGCCTACGAAAAATCTTGCAATCTCGGCCCACCTTAAATCCCTTTGCACCTCTACCATCAGCGTCTTTTGTTTTATAAATGCGTTGATCAGCACATGCAGCAGGCAGCCTGCTGTCCCTTCCCCTGCCTTGACGGGGCTCAGCTCGTGGGCAAAAAGGCCTCCCATCTCAAGCCAAGGCTCCTTATCTGAGTGTGGGGTGCCTGGAGTTGTATTGGGTAAATAATACAGTATATTATTATTTTGAATACTTGAATTGCATGTGTGTTCCTTGTCTACAAAGATCTGGGTAAGTGTAGGATGAAAAGAAATGCTGAACACATACTTAAAGCAGAAACTTATTTAGATCTGACAGTGCCGTTCTGACGGTGTATGTGCCCAAACTTTACACCAGCTGTTAAGGCTGAAATCAAAAGCTTCTTATTGGGCGCATAAACTGTCAGCACGGTGCTGTAAGATCTAAACACTAGCATGGTGAATTGCTTGTGTACTGAAGTGACTTTGGCTGCAGGTGGAAGCAGGGCTGTGGAGTCGGAGTCGAGGAGTCTGAGACAATATTGGGTACCTGGAGTCGGCAAAAATGTACCGACTCCGACAGCTAATAAATTTAAATTGTAATAAAAAAACACAACAAGTTCATATGTCCCATTTCACAAACAATATATAATTTAGTTTCCTTTAATTTCATAATTATTCTTCTCTGATGTAAGAATAAAACCCAGTGCATAGTTGTGTTACTAGTGTGAAGTTCAGCTGAGCTATTGTACAACCTGACATTCACATATTGTAATATGGATTATGGTACATTACAAAAAGTGTTCATTTTATTTCAGGTATAATATTTAACAAGTTAATTTTAGTGTAAACAAGTGTGATGATGTATGTAGAGATGTATGCTATGGCCTGATGTGTGTGTTCAGGGGTTCTTGTCTTTTATTTAAACTGGCCAATACGGTAGAGAGTCAACTTCCTAGCTAGTAGTTCTGTGGTTAAATGACGTGTATGTTGCCTGCCTTCAATTCAACATGAAAAATACATTAGCATATTAAATACAGAGGAGTCGGGGAATCGGAGTGAGAAGTACCGGAAACTAAGGAGTCGGAGTTGAAGGATTTATCTACCGACTCCACAGCCCTGGGTGGAACTCCCATTTTACTTATGGTGCAGAGCAGTCTTTTAGCCAGTGAAAAAGCTGTGAAGAAGCAGTCTGTTGCTATGGTCTTGCCTTTGTCCAGTCTGATAGCGGTCACGGGATATCGTATTTTTGATTGCCTCTTCAACAAACAGTTCTGAGCAGGCATCAGCCACAACACTGCTCTTGTGAAAAGAATGGAGATAAATGCCATCAACTCCTAGAGGGAGAGGCAAGTTTGTTGTACCGTGTGAACATCACTTGAGAGAATAAAACTGAACAATAAAAACAAGTAGTGCTAACTTTTACAAGTAACCAAAATTTTGGTTATATTCTTGAATAAAAGCGCACGTTTGATATTTGGACTAAAGTCTTCACACACTATACACTTCTCGCCATTAGTATAACATGGAAAACGTTTCTGGTTTAGGTGTGTGTTCAGCATTTATCACATTTCCTTTCATCCTATACTTATCCAGGTCTTTGTAAACATGGAACACACATGAAATGCATGTATTCCAAATAATGATATACTGTATTATTTACCCTATACAACTCCAGGCACCCCACACACAGATAAGGAGCCTTGGCTTGAGCTGGGAGACTCTTTTGCCCATGAGCTGAGCTCCATCTAGGCTGGGGAAGGGGCAGACTGCTTGCTGCATGTGCTGATTGATAAGATAAAAGACGCTGATGGTACAGGTGTGAAGGGATTTAAGGTGGGCCGGGATTACAAGGTTTTTTTTTTCGTAGGCTTCAGGAATTCTGGTGTTTTAACCATTTTCCTTCTTCTTCTAACTTGCAAAACATTCATGGTATTTCATGGTACTTTTTAATTGAAGCTAGCAGATAATGGATGTGCTAATGGTTCTTAAGACTTTACACTCCACAAAAAAGCATAAACAAAAATTGATTCTGATACATAAGCAATAGTTGGGCCCTATGGAATCAGTTTTATTTTTTCACAAATTCCATTTATTTATTTGATTTTTCTGTTTTCAGTTTTTCTTTGATTTGGATTTTTTTTAAACTGTAAGTAGCAGCAGTTACAACAAAACAAACAATAATGAAATGGCATACCTTTTAATGAAACTGCACACTAGCACAACTGAACCTTATTTTGCAGTTCCATTCATCACGTTGGAGCCCAGATCCTCAATGATGCTGTATGATGAGACTGCAGTAGGAAAGTGAGTGCCCTCCAGATTTGTAAGTGCTGTTACTAGTTTGATGCATCCTTCTGAGATGAAGGTTAACTTCATTTTTAGGGCCTAGGATATTTGTTATAGCCTGAGCTGATGTGTTCTCTGCCACAAATAACTTTTTGTAGAGATGAATATGTTCAGAGTGGTACCCTATTGATTAGAACCAGCTATTCCACTTGGTGTTTTCTGCCTCGAGGGTTCCTGGCAGGCTTCTTGAAGAAGGCAGACTTTACCCACTTCACTAGTGATGCAGCCTCACTACTCTCCCACCAAACTGATGACATGACACATGCAGGTTAAATGTACACTGTTGGACATAACCAATTTTAAAACTTCCTGGTATGCTTTCAGACAGTATGATGCATTGTTAGGAACTACTGCTAAAATGCCATTAAGATTCAGCTTGTTGTTGTCAAGTGCTGCTTGTGAAAAGGTGGAAAGGATCCAGCTCTCCATAAAGATATCATCTGCTAAAAAGTATTGGTCTTCAGTACCTGCAATTGTTATGTAAGTTATTTCTAATGATCCTTAAATGTTTACAGATTGAAAATGTGCATCATTACATCTGTAGCTTCATCTACTGCATATCTTCAAAATAATTTAATTACAAAGCAAAAGCAAACTAATCTGCAAGACGCTAAATCCAGGAATTAAACCAAGAAAAACAAAATAGACCTGCTTTTAAGGGCTCGTGGCATCTGAGCAGAATCCTGCTCCTCTGCCCAGGTTTGTAGGTGCGGAGTTTATAACAAAAGAGTCAAATGTGGACCTTCCGTGCCTTGTCACCGTGAGACAAAACATTTATTAAATCCAAAAACATTGTTAATTTTTAAAAGGGAACCCATTAACAACCAGTGTCGTTCACTGTTAATACCGGTTAAATATAATTTCATATACAATTAGAACTGCCTACATAAAAATTACCATACAGCCAAATGTTTACTTGCCTGTCACTATGTTGAGAACTGCTAATCTTTCGAAGATTTTTTTGTTGTTCAAAACCATGGGGCAAATGAGTTTGATAAAGACTGCTCATTTTTTACAGTGCTTAAAGAGAGGACTCATCTTTGTGATAATTTTTTTTTTTTTTTTCCCCTCCCTCCTAGCGGTATGTCTGACTTGCATGCCACGAAGACAAAAGTGGCTGTTCCAGTAAGTTGAACCAGAGCTACAAATAAAACTACAGTTTTCTAAAGTTTATAGCAATGGAGTCATAAAAAATGGTAATTTTGAAAAAAGTGAACTTTATCATTTAAAGCAGTGGTTCTTAAATTTTTTTTTCCCTTCCTTATCCTGGAGATCTCACTTGGAGAATCGCAGAAGCAGATTGTTGTTGAGCAGTGGAGTTTACTTAAGTTGTCTGTGGTGACCCATCGCAAGACACTCTGCAAACCTTACGCAACCTTTTTGTACTGAGTACTATTCTAATTCATGACTCTGTGACCCAAATTCAGACACCACACAACCCATAGTTTAAGAACCTGTGGTTTAAAGCATTATTAATTGAAGCAATGTGTGCAACTTAGGTTGTGTTTTTTTATTTTTAACTTGAAATGTGCTAAAATATTTGTCAGGTGATATAAGTCAGATCTATCTGGGTTTTGACTGACAAGATTTAAAGCTTAAGAGGCATCAGTGATGGTCAGACCAGATTCTGTTTATGTATCCCCTATCAGCTGTCTTAAGTGTTTATTTTCTGTAAGGATTGAAAATCGGATGCAACTACTTATTTAGCTAGAGAACTGATCTCGCTGCATTGTTAGTTTGTGTAATAATCCCAGACTGAGAATGCTAAAGATCATTTCCTAACAAGTTGTCTACATTGTTTCTCAACATTCTCATGGTAAAATGTTTTAAGACTTTTAGTTGCCTCTTTGTATACATTTTAAGAAAGTGCATTAGCAATACGGTATTGGCCATATTTTTTTCTCTCTTTCCACACCTACATTCCTTTTAATAAATATAGCATTGTGTTTTAAGTGCTTTTTGTTCCTAGGTTAATTTTTTACTTATTTGGAGTGCAGTAATCCCTCCTCGATCGCAGGGGTTGCGTTCCAGAACTCCCAGCGATAGGTGAAAATCCGTGAAGTAGAAACCATACACTCACCTAAAGGATTATTAGGAACACCTGTTTAATTTCTCATTAATGCAATTATCTAATCAACCAATCACATGGCAGTTGCTTCAGTTCATTTAGGGGTGTGGTCCTGATCAAGACAATCTCCTGAACTCCAAACTGAATGTCAGAATGGGAAAGAAAGGTGATTTAAGCAATTTTGAGCATGGCATGGTTGTTGGTGCCAGACGGGCCGGTCTGAGTATTTCACAATCTGCTCAGTTACTGGGATTTTCACGCACAACCATTTCTATGGTTTACAAAGAATGGTGTGAAAAGGGAAAAACATCCAGTATGCGGCAGTCCTGTGGGCAAAAATGCCTTGTTGATGCTAGAGGTCAGAGGAGAATGGGCCGACTGATTCAAGCTGATAGAAGAGCAACTTTGACTGAAATAACCACTCGTTACAACCGAGGTATGCAGCAAAGCATTTGTGAAGCCACAACACGCACAACCTTGAGGCGGATGGACTACAACAGCAGAAGACCCCACCGGGTACCACTCATCTCCACTACAAATAGGAAAAAGAGGCTACAATTTGCACGAGCTCGCCAAAATTGGACAGTTAAAGACTGGAAAAATGTTGCCTGGTCTGATGAGTCTCGATTTCTGTTGAGAGATTCAAATGGTAGAGTCAATTTGGCGTAAACAGAATGAGAACATGGATCCATCATGCCTTGTTACCACTGTGCAGGCTGGTGGTGGTGGTGTAATGGTGTGGGGGATGTTTTCTTGGCACACTTTAGGCCCCTTAGTGCTAATTGGGCATCGTTTTTAAATGCCATGGGCTACCTGAGCATTGTTTCTGACCATGTCCATCCCTTCATGACCACCATGTACCCATCCTCTGATGGCTACTTCCAGCAGGATAATGCACCATATCACAAAACTCGAATCATTTCAAATTGGTTTCTTGAACATGACAATGAGTTCACTGTACTAAAATGGCCCCCACAGTCACCAGATTTCAACCCAATAGAGCATCTTTGGGATGTGGTGGAACGGGAACTTCGTGCCCTGGATGTGCATCCCACAAATCTCCAACTGCAAGATGCTGTCCTATCAATATGGGCCAACATTTCTAAAGAATGCTTTCAGCACCTTGTTGAATCAATGCCACGTAGAATTAAGGCAGTTCTGAAGGCGAAAGGAGGTCAAACACCGTATTAGTATGGTGTTCCTAATAATCCTTTAGGTGAGTGTATGTTTGTATGGTTATTTTTATATATTTTAAGCCCTTGTAAACTCTCCCACACTGTTTATAAATATTCTCCACACAGTTATACAGCATAAACCCTTTGTATTCTCTTAGATATTAGGTAAGATTCATTGAAATTATATATGTAAACACAGATTATATACATTAAAACCTAAATATTATTTTAAAGATATCGAGCGTTTCAGATATCACATATGTTACAGATATTACGATAGACAGGCCACCAGCAATAAATACGTACAGTGCAAAAAAAATTGTATACAGTAAATGTGTGTACAGTGACACTAAACATACGTACATGTACTAAGTACTATAAGTAGAAAATTAATTATGGTTACTCGCCAACAATGACATGACGACTTGTTCGATAATAAGTTTAATTTTACTGCACAACAAAGGAGAGCGTTACAGCCCTTCAAAAGAAGCCTCTTCAGGCAACTGCTGTTCTTCTTCCGTCAGTCTTCAATCCAAATCCCTAAAGCAGATTCCATCCGGACTACTGCCTTATTTCCACTAACAACTTGTTTTGCGCCCTGGTTAAAGGGACACTGCAGCCGTAGATCTTATATTTTCCTCCGTTTTAAATAAAAAGAATCGTGGACTCATTGATGCCGTAATGGCGTCCTACAGCGGTGTAGCTTTTCCCTTCCTTAAGCATTTCCAAAATTTTTACCTTTTCGGCAATTGTTAACATCTTCCGTTGGCGCTTGTGCACGGGCCCTGAAGCAGGAGCAGATCATTTTGGAGCCATAAGGAAGGGCTTGACTATGCACAAAGAAACGCAAAAGAGCACAAAAGTTAACACTTTACACAGCGAAATGCATTGATGCTGAATGAGCGAGACGAGACTTCCTGGTTAATGCCGCGGAATCAGATTCGGCACTTCGTCGCTGAGCCAATCAGCACACAGGAACTTAACTGCGTGCTCTGATTGGTTATCTTTTCAGGCATCTGCCAATAGCGTCCCTGTATGAAATCATCTGGGCAAACCAACTGAGGAAGCATGTACCGGAAATAAAAAGACCCATTGTGCACAAAAGCGAAAAATCTGCGTTTATATATTTAGATATGCTTACATATAAAATCTGTGATAGTGAAGCCGCAAAAGTTGAAGCGCGATATAGCGAGGGATTACTGTATCAGTGCTTTTATTCAAATATTCTATTTTACCCAAATACCCAATAACCCAAAGATGCATTTGTCAGGTTAATTGATATTTTTGCCTGTAGACCTACTGTATGCATGTCCTGTAATAAACCAGTATCCTATCTAGGATTGTCTTCTAGCTTGTGCCTCATGCTTCAAGGGAAAAAAAAATAGCTTGTCCTCTCAAAAATAGCTTTTCAATTACAACTGAATATGTACCTTTTAGGGTTTTCCATAGCAAGTCCTTTATGAAATATACAGACTACCAATCATATTTTAGTGAGTTATCTGTGAGGTCAGTAGGGGTTGCTTTGCACCGTTCTCTGCAGTTAACTATGACTGAATAGTGATAAAAGCCTTGTTAGAATTACCCTTTTCCAGGAGGCTTTGTATGCTTAGATCCATCATACTTTTTTTTTTTTTTTTAAGCTTTATGATGCTTGTCAGTTTCATAATAGGATAAATGTGTTTTTGAGGAGGAGGAGGAGGGGATTGTAAGAGTGATAACATCATACCACAGCTGCAGGACAGAATTTTCACATTTTCAAAGAGCGTCAACCTGAAATAAAAATCACTGCTACATAATAAGCCTCAGTTTTCATTTCCCAAGAATCGGGGGATTGTTTTCTTAAAGTTCGATCTTTGTCAAGTTGGGTATCGATAAACTAATGTGTAATTTGTTAAATGCATTAAAAACTATGCAGTTATGAGATTTATTTAGAAGTTTTTGAGCATTTTAATCCACACTTTATCTTCAGTAAGTTCTAAAGCCACTGGTGTCTTCGTTTTAAAAATTTTTCTGGCATGGTTTCTAGCACATTTTCAACAGCACAAAATGCTAAAATAGCTTCAGGAATATGTTTATTTTTGAGAAAGAAATTTGACTCTTTAATTGGAGTAAATACTAGTGTCAGCAGTCTTTTATACATTATTATTAGCTTTATAAAAACACTGAAAGGACACTGGAACAAAACATTTCCTGAGTTAACTGATTAAAGTGAGACAGGATTCTCATTTTGCATTCATTATCATTCAGATATGTATTTTCACTAAAATGTAGGGATTAGAATTTGACTTTAGATGGGGGGCAAAAAAGCTTGGATACTGCAAATTACTAAAAGAAATTAAACTTGCACTTGTGGCTTTTCTATTCTGTGAATCCATCCATCCATCCATCCATCCATTATCCAATCCGTTATTTACTAACCACAGGGTCACGGGGGTCTGCCGGAGCCAATCCCAGCCAACACAGGGCGCAAGGCAGGAAACAAACCCCGGGACAGGCACCAGCCCATCACAGGGCGCACACACATACCCCCACACACCAAGCACACACTTTAGGAATTTATCTTGTCTAATAACTCTGGTCTGTCTTCTTGAAGGGCCCCTTAATATTCATCCAAATTTCTTAATTTAGGGGGAACCTCTTTCTGCAAGGTTTATTGTGCATTTACTGCATATGCAACTGATAGCTTTATCTTGTCAAACAACTTTTGTATAAGAGCCTATGTGTGAGAGAGTGGAGAGGTGAAAAATACTGCTATTAAAGATCTAATATAAAATATTGGACAAATGTCCCAACTACTTGTATATACTGTAGAAAGAAAATTAAATAGCATAAAGTAAAGTTGCATTTATTTTCTAATTCAAAAGATAAATTGGGTCCAAGCTTTCTTCAAGAAATCTGTTTATTTTTATTTATTTTGAGAATATTCTCATTTTAAATTGATATATTGCATTGAATACTAGCCTAATAACTTCAAAGAAATTGGGAATGTCACTTGGATAAATCACTGATGGAACTTAAGGTGTTCTGCTTCACAGACAGTAATGAAAAAATGGGCAAGGCCAGAACATAGAAACATAAGGAAAACCTTATTTGAATGTTTCTAATTAAATTTAAAAAACCATTTTAAAGTGACATTTGTAATTGAATTTTTTTTCTTTAAATGAAAAAGTGTTGCTACAGTGCCAGATTGTATGTGTGATATTTGCTTGTCATATCGTAGGTAACAACTATGTTTATTGACTAGTGAAATCAACCAAATTTAATTTAGAGCTATCCAAAATAGTCAGTTTTTCTATTGCAGACAGTGGGTTCCAGACAAAATATGTAAAATTCAAATTCTGGAAAAAATTCAGAATGTGAAGATATAATGCTTGATTAGATATATCATTTTCACGAAGAAATGTATTTGGAGGATTACGTGAGTTGGAGGTTGGTACTTTTGGCAAGAAATAGTATGACTACAATCAAGCAAACCAACTTGGAAAAATATTGTTTGAATTCAGTGTCTGTGGGTCCAACCACTATAATTTGCGCTTTATTTATTACTAGGCTGACCCGCCTTTTAAGGCGACCACTTCTTAAGGCAATTCAATATGTAGATCAATTTGATATTTTATACAAGCTCATTAATTTGGTTATATTGCATTTGAGCGGTATTACTTTAATACTCCGTAGTTATTTTTGTGATGAAATTTAAGCTTTTTTTCTATATTGAGGTCGCCGTTTTGAACCCCCCTGATATTTACTATGCGGTGAGGCATTTGTACTCCATCAACATTAATTATTTCCAGAGACATAATTTTGTCTATTTTTCCAGTACATCGCGCACAAAAGCAAGGGAATGATGGGAGCACCAGAACTCTGCTCACATCATGTCACTTCGTACCGCAAGCTGCAAGTAGTAAGTCTGTGACAAGCGGAATACCACTACGCTTTCCACTCACGGGACGGAAGGGCAATCCCGACCGCTTTTATATAGTAAGAAAGAAGAAGAAGATATCGCACAGTCTGGAGTAGAAAATCATCTTTTACCTGGAAAAACAAAACTACAAATCCCATCGTGCATTGCAAAATGGACGGGGCGTGTGTGAAATTCTGCGCCTGCGTAGCACTCACACCCGACACGTTTTTATATAGAAGGATTTTTTTCGTTAAATCATTGGGTTGTAGCTGATACCGATTCATATTCAAATTTCCAGATTCTTATATTTGAATATGTATTCGAAGGTAAGAAGTGTGGTGGTATATGGCTATTGATTGATAGCAAATTTGTGCATACCTGTTTACCCTTGTAATAGAACTCCAGACAAAAGTTTTAACACATCAGCAAATCTTCAGTACAGAATGTAATATAGGTATATAGATAAACACACTTCCACTCTCCCCATATGTTGCCAGATTGAATCAGATTTTTACGTCATTGATGCTGTACTGTGATAGTTGAGTACAAACCTGCAATATTTTGCTGCTATAACAGGTGTGCCTTCCTTTTTAAATTGTGATGTCTTTATTTCATTTTAATTTTCACACCTTTTTTTAATCCCATTCTACTGAAGCACCAAAAACCTCACTATATAACAGTATTGTAAGTTTATTGTTTTCAGTCTTGTATAATGATGGTGTTTTTTTAATATATAGATCTACAATCTAGTGCTTCCAAGGTAGATTTAAAACTGTGTTCAAAGGAAAGCTCAAGGCAAGTCTGTAATTGGAAGTTTGAAATGTTAAGGTGAAAGAAAAGCGAACACTCTTGATCATAATCTGAAATTAGGGCAAACAAGTTGACCATTGCATTCAGAGGAAAACAGATTTTCCTGACTCATTCTAGTCTTCACTGTTTTCTGTCCACATTGATTCCATATTCATTTCAACTTAACATTATTTTAATTGTGCAAAAGCATATCTAAATCTGTCTAACACAATGTGAAATGGAGTCAACAATGGGTCACACCTCTTTCTGGAAAGTAATTTTAGTGTTTTGTTTTTGAGTCTTTTTGATTCCTGTAAAGGGCCAGAAGCAAATAATTGTGATGAAATGGGGAAAAGCCAGGGTTGAAAAGGAAATGCAAATCCCAAATGATATTTTATCATTGTATAGAGTGTCTTGGCAAAATAGATGAACGTTGCTCATACAGAATTGAGAATTTATGCCTGAAATAATTTGGATCTTAATGTGCATGGGTACATGCCTGCCCTTTTTATGTGTTTGTGTAATACATTGTCAGAATTTGCACAAGAACAAAGCCACATGTTTATGTAGGGCAGATTTTTAATTGCCATCTGTGGAAATGCAGAATGGGGTGAAGTGGGGGAGGAACAGTTTATGTTCCATTATTGTATACAACAATCCTCTGTTGTCACAAGTATAACATTAAGATATAGGTCATTCAAGTGGCAAAACCAAAACACAAGTGAAGTGGCAGTTGTATCTTCACTTTAATATTTTATATTTAAGATACCAGTTACAGAATTGTAGAATTAAATTTTATAGAGGTTTTTAGAGATTTTTTTTTTTTTGTCCTGATTTTAGGTATATGTTGTTATTCAATTCATACTAATAAAGACTCTGCAACAGTACGATTAAATTGTTATGCAATGAACAAATTTAGTTTTACATTTTTCCTTAGTCAGTTTTCATGAAGGTTTTTTTTAATATATTTTTGATGATGATGGGCGGAGAGCACCAGGACACAATGCAAACATTACATCAGTGAAAGCATTTCAACCTAAAATATGTATATACATTTAATATGTTTATTAAATCAGAAACATATTGAGTACAGAAATAGCTCCTTTTCTGGTTAGAGTGGAATAAGTTGGTGCTTTGCACTATACTTACACCCACATCTTTCACCTGAACCATTTAACATGTAACCACTTGTAAAGTCTGAAAAGACAGTACAGAAGTTTGACAAATAAGCAGCAGTTGAAAGCATCAACTTTGTGTCATTCAGTTTTCCTACCTCATTTGCTTTTCCTTCATTTATAAAGAAAAGTACAACATGATGAAACTAATTTTAGTGGTTCTCTCATTTGGTTAGAACTGGAGGATCTTATTTGGCACACCACAGTGGCATATCTTCATCAAGCCTCTCTTGTTCAGCATATTTAGTTTTTATTGGAATGCTACTTTTCTTTGACTAAATGGTTCTTTTATTGTACTATTTACATTCATGAAAATGTATGAATATTTTAAAATCTTGTGTTAAGTATAGTGTCATTGTGCCAAAACTTGATCTGTTTTGACATTTTATTGTTTCAACAAGTTTGACAATTAAAATAATCTACACGTTAGTTAATTGGATTTATTTAGTTTTAATTTTTAATCTTTTTGATTGCCACTGTGTTTTTTCAAATGATTATCTCTCTCTACTATTCTTTGGTTTGAATCAAGTATTCCTAAAAACCGGAAATTTCTCAAAAGCTGACATCCTTGTGAGTTTCTGCCATTTGTTGCAGTGTCAGAAGTGACCTTTCATTTATATATTAAAAAATAAACATAGTTCTGTGATGTAAAATTCTGCAAACAATCGCAGCAGATTTTTTAAGGCAAACTTTGTTGCCAGGATCTTTTATGTACAAGAAGGAGGAGTTTAATTTGGCAGAAGGTTCCATTGTGAGTTGATGATATCTGCTAATTTATTAGATTAGCTATAATCTATAACCTTATATCAAGTGTGATCCTCCTTTGCCCAGTGATACTGTTTAATTCCCTTTTTTTGAGGCAGCTTTCTCTTCTGGTGCCAAAAAAACGAAATATACTGTACAGTTGTGGGTGACAAATACTAACTACAAAACACAGGTGGTACTTTAATCATGTAAAGAAAAGCTTGTCACACTGTGTGCCAAACTGTGATTATGTGTATTTTCTAAATGCACTTATTCAAGTTGATGGAAAAAAAAATTTAAAAACTAGTCTGACTTCCTTAAATCCTTTCAAGTGAGTTATCAAAGTACTGTGGCATATTGACTTTTTATTATTCTTACAATGAAAATAATTTTATTTTTATATAATACAGTGAAACCTTGGGTCATGACCCAAAGTAATTTTTCCCATATAATTGTATGTGAATACAATTAATCCGTTCCAGACTGTACGAACTGTGTGTAAATATATTTTAAAGATTTGTAAGCACCAATATAGTTAATAATACCATAGAATGCACAGCGTAATAGTAAACTAAATGTAAGAACACTGAATAACACTGAGAAAACCTTGAACAGAGAAAACTGACACTGCAAGAGTTTGCGCTATAGCTCTATGAAACGCTTGCTAAAAACACTGTATTAAAAAAAAAAAAAAAAAGAGTTAAGCACAGGGAAAGAAATGAACATTTGAAAAATCCGTAATTTAATAAACCACCAAAAAAGGCAACAATGCGCGCTACAAACCAATCACTGTAAACAGAAGTGAAGTGGACGTTAAAATCCAATATTAAACAAGTCGTCATTAAATACGAGGTTAAAACAATGCTCGAATCTGTCTCTTTACAAACAAGTGTATGTGGCTCTCTCTCGCTGCACAGCGAATGCACAGGGAGAGACTGAACACGTGCGGAAATCATTGGCGCGAACAAACCGAAAGGGAAACTGGCTTGTACCGAGTGTGTGGTCATGAACTGATGCAAAAGTTTGCCGAACTTTTTGGTCGTAACCCGATTTGTACGTGTTCAGAGACGCTCGTGAACCGAGGTTCCACTGTACTATTCATTGCCTTATTGAAAGCTTAAATGAATGCCTTGATCACTACCGAAATACTTGGTGTTGAATATGCTAAGGAGGCTGTTACAAGTCTTGGAGTATTTTTTTGTTAGAAGGATTTAATAGCAATTTATAGCTAATAAAAAAAAAAAAAAAAAAAGAAAGTAAATAGTTGTTGTGCAAAATGCACTTAACCTGTTATTTGAACACTCCAAGGAGGGAAATCAGTGTTGGAGTGAAGTGCACCTGGCTCATTTGGAGGCCTATGGATAAACCATCTGCATCTCCCGGTGCAAACTGGCCCAAATCATCAAGTGCTATGAAGAAAAGAAAGATGCAGAGCGTCCCGTCAAGTTGTAAACTGACACTTGTGGTCAGAATTCACAAATATGTTCATAGAATTGGTTAACTGTTACTCGTTTGTTTCTATGGTGAGTGCACGGTCGCTTGAATGCACGCACAGAAAGTAAAGGCAAGAAATATAGAACTTGCACTTAACCAGAGTCTGACACATGGTGTACGTCTCAACATCATCAGTGATTTGTGGTTCCAGGAAGACTTGCTTGAAGTTTGAACCAAAAGAAAATGCTGGATATATATATCTATATCTCTCTCTCTAGATATACAGTAGATATAGATACCTATCTATCTATCTACACACACAGTGGAACCTCAGTTCACGAACGTCTCTGTTCGCCAAACTTTTGCCTCAGTTCACGACCACACACTCGGTATACGAACAAGCCAGTTTCACTTTCGGTTTGTGCGCGCGTGTTGCATTGTTCTCGGTCCGACTGCCTGCCTGCTGCAGAGAAAAGAGTGAGAGCGAGCTGCGTGCCTGCCTTTTTTAGGAGACCTTGTGTAACAAGTATTGGAAACCTGTTTGGATCAGTTTAGGGATGGATAGTAGCTTGGTGACTTTCAACACTTCAAAACTTGTCCTTATCATTTTGAAACTAAATTCGGACAGAGTTCATAGAGAGACTTTTCCTAGATTACTTAATCTGTCTTTTGTGGGGCCAAATGTAAGAACTGCCTCACTTATGTATTGTCGTTTATATGATAAACTAGCAAAATACCCGCGCTTCGCAGCGGAGAAGTAGTGTGTTAAAGAAGTAATGAAAAAGAAAAGGAAACATTTTAAAAATAATGTAACATGACTGTCAATGTAGTTTTGTGACTGTTATGAGTGTTGCTGTCATCAAGGATTTGATTATCATTATTTCTTTTTAATCAGGTTCGTATTTGGATGTGTTGTGTTCAAGTTGCATTCCGTGTTTGTCTAGTCTATCCCTGACCATCTCATCTTTGTTGTCAACCGTTGTAAAGATAACGGGTTTCATTCATCAAAGTGATCACTACCCAAATCGGTACTCGTGAATATAAGATGTTTAACAGGCATTCCTGGTTGTGGATTTGCCTGCAAATATTTAGCGGCAGCATGTCTATGAACGTAATTTAAACTTAAGCTTTACACCTTGCTTTCCTATTAATATGTTCTACAAAGGCATGTTCAGCGTCCGAGAGGGTTGTTCCTTTCCTACTGCATCAGTAAGCAGCTTGTCTTCCTCTTTATCTGAGACATCACACACTGCATGCTTTTACCTTTCCCAGTCCTGCAAAGTCAGTTCACGTGAGCCGCTCAGAGTACATACATCGAAGGTGCTATCTTGCGATGTCCACGGCTTTTATTGTTAGCTCAGACCCGGCACTTAAGTTTCTCTTGCACTTTTACTGAGTTTGTGTCAAAACTATTCTGTCCCTGACCATCTCATCTTCGTTTGCATAAGCACAGTCTTTCACCAGCAATTTTAACTCCGTTACAAACTGATGAAAAGTCTCGTTTATACCCTGCGTCCTTTCATTAAAGTTGTATCTCGCGAATATCATATTCGTCTTAGGCTTGACAAACGCCAGTGGCAGCGTGTCTATGAACTTAATTTAAACTTAAGGTTTACACCGTGCTTTGTTTCCGCAGTAGCTGCACTTATGAATATGCTTGTATGCGTCACTCGCTTCATATTCTTTTACTGCCTTCTCAATTGTGTAATGTGTTCTTTGTTCGGCACCCTTTGGAGCTCTTGCTTGTTCTCTGCGTACTGCTTTCACAGTCAGTTCACATGAGCCGCTCAGAGTACATGCATCGAAGGTTCTCAGCTGTGCTTGTGCTATCTCGTGTGATCTTGTGATGTCCATGGCTTTACTTAATGTTAGCCAAGACCCGGCATTTAAAAGTTTCTCTCGCACTTTTGGCTGAGTTTGTGCCAAACAATAGTCTATCCCTGATCATCTCATCTTCGTTTGCATAAGCACAGTCCTTCACCCGCGAATATTTAGCGGCAGCGTGTCTATTGGATTTCTGCTGACGGACGGCCTTATATGGGCAGGCACTCAATTACGTGGGAGGCGTGATGATGGGGGACGCAACTCTGCCTCTCACGGCGACCGAGCTGCAAGCTATGGCCGTATATTTGTACGTAAGTAGGTTCCAGTTATGACCGTTGCGCGTAGAATTTCGAAACGAAACCTGCTTAACTTTTGTAAGTAAGCTGTAAGGAATGAGCCTGCCAAATTTCAGCCTTCTACCTACACAGGCAGTTGTAGAATTAGTGATGAGTCAGTCAGTCAGTGAGGGCTTTGCCTTTTATTAGTATAGATATCTGCTTCTCATTATTAGTGAAAGAAATTCAGAGTAGAAACATTTTATTGCTGCAGAGAGAGTATATTCCAACATAGGAGGCTACATTAGTTAAAAAGAGTTACACAGCATATGCTAAATTCATAATTTTAAGATAATCTGAATGGGATTTTCCTATGCTCAGTTTGTGTTTTTAATTTTCATTTAAATACAAAGAAATAGCAAGGATGCAAGTCTTTCAAGATAGCAATTCAAAAGATTTTGTTTTAAGATCAAGTACTGTTGCTGAAAGAGTATAATTGAGGTCTAGAAAAAATAGTTTGAAGCATATTCCTGAACCCCTTTGGCTGTAAAGTTGATTTTGTTTTCTTTCTACCAATTTTCATATTAAACATGCCATTCATATTTTTGTAATTGGTCACTTGTTTGTTATTTTACTGTGTATTGAGAATTGTGGTAGGGTAAGATGTATAATCCGTAAAGTCTGTATAGCTTTTAAATACTAAGGATCTTTTAGTTATCTTTTGAAATTCTGATAATTAGATGGCAGAAATCACAGGCACAAACACTGAATTCTGAATGATGCAGTTACTTCAGTGATTTTTATTCATGTGTATGGTCATTTGTGGTGTTATGGGTGCACAGCTCTTCCAGCAAAGGCCGTTTCAGTTTTAAATAAATAATCACCGTACTCGTGGCGGCTTAGTGAGGGGGCGTCGGGCCATAGCAAGCCACGGAGCGATCTGCGGTGTGGGCGTTTCTCACCTAGTGCACAGGTGAGGAACTGCCCACATCCGTGATTGTTCCCGTGGCTAATGTGTGGCAGATGCTATGGCCCCTCGCAATATAAAGAGAAGCGCAAGTCTGTTGGAAAGGGGAAGGAAAAAGAATGAGAAAAAGGAAAAGAGGAGACGGCGGTTACAGGGAGCGAGGGAACACGTTGGTGCAAGAGGGAGAGAGAGAAACACACGTCACGGGCAGCTGCGAGGAAGCCTGGGTGTTAGGCCATTCCCGCTGAGCCATCAGGTGCAGGAGTGACCAGGGTAATGCGACTGGCTGCGGAAGGCTGGATAGGCAGCGGGAGTCAATAGGCTTGGTCATAGATTACCCAACGTGAGCGTCTTGGCCGTTGGATATGAACCAAGTCTCGGGGCGGATGAGTGCCATCCCGAAGCCAAGGATCAGGAGGTCTTCAGACCCGTGTGGATGTGATGTAGAAAAGGGCAGCTGCAGAGAGTGTCTCACCAGCTGCAAAGCCCAAGTGGGGGAAGCAGGTGAGACACTAATAGGAAAGAAGCACTGAGCTTGTTATTGGTTTTTAAGACTGCTTCCGTAGGAACATTTTAACTTCTGGTTTTAAGGATTGTTTTTGTATGTTTTTTAACCTCCACATTTCTTTTACGGATTATTTATTTATGGAAGAGTTTTGGAATCACTGCACTATTTATTTGAACACTGTTTTTGATTATCTTTTAAATAAAAGCAATTCTGCACATTTTGAACCATCCCCTTGCTCAATTGCTATGTTGTTGCCTCTACTGTCTAGCTCATCTCGGTGACATTATTGACGGTGTTGGGTTCAAGGGCTCCCGAACAGTGATGGGAACGTGGAGCCGAACCCACATTGTCTAACCAAAAAATCCAATTCTTTAACACACAAATTTTTTACTTTTTTTTTTTTTTTTCCCCTCAATAAAATTCAGCAATACATATTTAATAGTAGTGGTTTGAAGTCTGTAAACCAAACCAGGACTTCCAAAATAACATGAAAAAATGTTGCTTATAAGTATTTCTATATGTGTGTTGGTAGCAAAATTTGGAGCAAATGCACGGTTTTAGTTTAGTCATTACCTGGTAAAGTTTTGAGTCAGAAGTGAGGAATTTAAATAAATGCAAATTAAAAGCAATAAGTCAAACCATTCAGTTGCTCAGTGGAATTTTATTATATTGATATTCTTCCATGGATTTTCACCTGTTCTAGTAGGATAATTGTTTTTTTTTTTTTCATGTAACACTTCATTTGGATTGTATGTGGATGGTTAATATAAATGAAGTCTGTTTTTACATTGTGGGTTTAAATTGTAGCTTATTCGAAAATAAAACAATGTGTCCATCAATCCATATTACTTTTTTTTTTTTTTTGGCTGGCCTGCCTGCCTATCCAGTCTTGGGGAGCCATTGCCCATACTGGAAGCATTTTGTACAAAGAAGAAATTATCCCTGGATAGGGAACATGTCTGTTGCTGTTACATATGTAATTGCACACCCATGCTTACTCACAGGAACCATTGTATTCTTGATTAATGCAGCCTGTTGGTTCTTTGGCCTGTTAGAAGAAAGCTTTAGTAATGAAGATAGGAATACCAGCAAGTGGTATCAGCGTATCTGCCTAATAACATGCTGCAAGTCCTTGTAATCCGTGTTGCTTTTATTAATTGGCTTTTTTCACTCTGCCTAGAGATGCAAGTGACAGAAGATTAAAAAGGGATTGGGTGAAAAATGGAAGATAGCATTTCATTGGTAGAAAAAAGTATAATTACACAACAAATGATGAGGGCTGATTAATGGAAATTATTGGTCATTGTAAATATGATTATTTACACTCTCTACACAGAAGGCAGGACTACAAGTCTTTAAGTGCTTTTAGTCCCCTAGGACTATAACATACAGAAGTGGATTTAGTATTTACTTGAATGTTTTTACAATTTGAATATTGAAAAGAGGATTTTAAATCTGTTCAGTCAGCCTTCTGTTACCATGGACATCACCATGCATTGTGCTATTTCTCCAGCTAAGATGGCTGTGACCAAACATTTTTGTGGCGATTACTGTTGGAACTGTTCATAGTTTGTCAGTTGTAGCAGGTATGTGAAATGTTATGAAGATCTCTGTGCATGAATCACTGATCATTAAGAGTCTGTCCATCAGCAAGCAATTTTAAATTGAACTGATTATTGTTTTAACAGTTTTCCCTTATTCAGCATTCAGAAAAGTACAGTAGAGACACTTGCTGCCTTTTTTAATCTTAAAATTTAACATTAATAGCATGTAGAGCAAACATCAGGGCAAACAACACTGAATGCTGAAAGGTTACAACTACTTCAGAGTCTTACCCACTGGAGTGCTCATTAGTACATAGCTTAAAGAACCAGACCACATGAAGGTAGATCGAAATCTTAAATGAAGATTAAGAAACCACACACCATCTGGTGTAATGGGGAAAATATATCCTTTTTTTCTTAATTCATTACATCATACACTCACCTAAAGGATTATTAGGAACACCTGTTCAATTTCTCATTAATGCAATTATCTAATCAACCAATCACATGGCAGTTGCTTTAATGCATTTAGGGGTGTGGTCCTGGTCAAGACAGTCTCCTGAACTCCAAACTGAATGTCAGAATGGGAAAGGAAGGTGATTTAAGCAATTTTGAGCGTGGCATGGTTGTTGGTGCCAGACGGGCCAGTCTGAGTATTTCACCGTCTGCTCAGTTACTGGGATTTTCACGCACAACGATTTCTAGGGTTTACAAAGAATGGTGTGAAAAGGGAAAAACATCCAGTATGCGGCAGTCCTGTGAGCGAAAATGCCTTGTTGATGCTAGAGGTCAGAGGAGAATGGGCCGACTGATTCAAGCTGATAGAAGAGCAACTTTGACTGAAATAACCACTCGTTACAACCGATGTATGCAGCAAAGCATTTATGAAGCCACAACACGCACAACCTTGAGGCGGATGGGCTACAACAGCAGAAGACCCCACCGGGTACCACTCATCTCCACTACAAATAGGAAATTTGCACGAGCTCACCAAAATTGGACAGTTAAAGACTGGAAAAATGTTGCCTGGTCTGATGAGTCTCGATTTCTGTTGAGACATTCAAATGGTAGAGTCAGAATTTGGCGTAAACAGAATGAGAACATGGATCCATCATGCCTTGTTACCACTGTGCAGGCTGGTGGTGGTGGTGTAATGGTGTGGGGGATGTTTTTTGGCACACTTTAGGCCCCTTAGTGCCATTTGGGCATCATTTAAATGCCACGGGCTACCTGAGCATTGTTTCTGACCATGTCCATCCCTTCATGACCACCATGTACCCATCCTCTGATGGCTACTTCCAGCAGGATAATGCACCATGTCACAAAGCTCGAATCATTTCAAATTGGTTTCTTGAACATGACAATGAGTTCACTGTACTAAAATGGCCCCCACAGTCGCCTGATCTCAACCCAATAGAGCATCTTTGGAATGTGGTGGGACGGGAGCTTTGTGCCCTGGATGTGCATCCCACAAATCTCCATCAACTGCAAGATGCTATCCTATCAATATGGGCCAACATTTCTAAAGAATGCTTTCAGCACCTTGTTGAATCAATGCCACGTAGAATTAAGGCAGTTCTGAAGGCGAAAGGGGGTCAAACACTGTATTAGTATGGTGTTCCAAATAATCCTTTAGGTGAGTGTATAGCTTACTTCAAATGTTAGCACTACTGCAAAGATTTACACATGATTGAAATAAAAAAAAGTATTTTTCTACACTATTGGTGATGCATCATAAAAAAAAATGCTGCAATATTCAGCTGTGGTGTTTATTTTTTTTCCTCTTTGTTTACAAAATGTCTGGTGCTTGACATTCTTTCAGGTAATACATGATTCATGTTCACAGTATCATTATGTGGAGAGAAGGCAGTATTAAACTTTGCCTGTATGCGACTGATCAAGGCAGTAAAGATTTGTTTTTATTGTTTGTTTTAGTGTTTGTTTAATCTTACTCCGTAAGGGATATTTTGTCCGCATTCCATCTAAATTACATACCCTAAAATAAACAGCTACTAATCTGCTTGTGTAATAAAGGAACTGCAGATGGATGAGGAGTAGTGAGTATAACACTTGAAATCTTTTAAGAGTTTTTATATGAATAAACACTTCTATTTCATACCAGTATCAAGTAAATAAAGTACAGCAAATAAGACATGTAGTGATTTCTCTTATAAAAACTCTCTTATAGCACATAACCAAAATATTTTGATACACACCCCTGGAATCTATTTTCTTTTGAAAACTACTCTGAAGCAACAAGCACAATATTTATAACTATGTACATAAAATTATGTACTAATTCAAACCTTTACTTTTAAAATTGTTTCTTGCCAGTACGGGAAACACAGAGAAATGTTAGATTTTATGTAAAAAATTTGCCATTTTGTGCTGAAGTTCATACATTTCCAGACTTATGTTGCAGTTGCCCCATAAAAGTTTAGTGTGTTTATGATTTTTTTTTTTATTGCTGCTTTTTTCTTACATTTCAAATCTGGAGTAAAATTAAGTACATAAATTTTTCATACCTGATTTTTCCAATGCTTGGAGCAAAGCCTTTCCTTGCAGCTGCAGATCTAGTCGCACACATATACATCCTTATTCACTCGGGGGGCCATTATAGAGTGTCCAATCTATTTAAACAGTACATGCCTTTTGTGCACAGTCATGACGTGCAGTATGAGTGACCAATCATAGATGACTAATTATCACTGGAATGGTCTGAACCTTCAATAACCAATGGTAGTGAGCCTTTTAACAGTATGTGGTTTGAAGTAGGTGGATGTTTGATAAAAGCAAATTTACTTAGCTGTGATACGCTGCTTGCCTTGGCATATATGTGTGCAAATGGTATATTTTACTAATGAAATGGAGTAGAGCACCTGAAAACTTATGATTTTATTAGAATGAACACAACCTTGGGTATTTTAAAAAAAAAAAAATTCTTTCTTTTGGTTGACTTACGGGTTTATTGCAACATAGGTTAACAACTTTGAAATATGGTGGGGTCTCGCCAGAAGAAACGTGAGTTTATAGAATTTACAGTATGTTGTTTACATTTTTCACATGAATATTTTACTTTGTAGTTTTCACAAAACTATAAATATTGAAATTATTTGTGTTGATAGAATCACTTTGCATGTGTAAGTTGTTACTTAAGAACAAAACATATGATGTTCATATTAGATTAAAAAGCAAAAAATGAAGGAATTCATGTCAAGATTTAATTTGTAATTTGTGCCTCGTACTTCAAATAATTCTAATTTTGATTGTTCCAGAGTTTGAAAGCTAAATTTGAGAGAAATTTGATCTGGAGTTTGAACAATGCTTCTACATTCATACTGGCCATGCAGTGGAAAAAAAAAATATTGTAACATACAGCATTTACATGCATCCAAGTCGTTTCTTGCTATTGAAGCATCTCTTGCATTACTCTCGTGTTTTCAGTGCCTTTTTTGCTTTCTTTTTGGTGTTTGGTTATATACTGTATATATAACCCCTGTCTATAGCCAAGTTTCCATCCAGTTTTTTGCAACGTTTTGTTATCGACAAACAGAATATACGTAAAAAAAATTTGCGAAATTTGCTGTCTTCAGCCTGTTTCCATCCAACTGGCTTTTTATCGAATAAAATAGTGTGTGTGATGACGTCATCACCTCCAAAACCAACTGTCGCATAAGTTTTGTTGTATCGCGAAAAAAAATCTGCCCTTGAGCCATTTCCATACATAATTTTGTGTATGTCGCAAATTATCTAAGTTTTGTTTTCCACGTTACACCTCCTCCACTAAACAAAGAAATGGAGAGATTATTCAGAAAGTTTTTTTTGAAATTTGCCAGCTTACTGTTTCAGTTTCACAAATAATTGGAATTGTACATAATATCCGAAGATGACAGCAGAATGAAGCAGTTGCTTGTCTGATGGCCTTAGAGCTCAAAGAAAGTACCCCAGTGCGACGAAACCCACGTTTATGGGAGAGACGACGGAATAAGACCTTCTGGGAGGAGGTGGTGGGGAGACACTTCACAGAAAATCTCTGGCTGCAACATTTTAGAATGACACGACCGACGTTTGAGATTTTGTGTGGATTCATTAGTCCTGATGTTGCACCCATCACAGGTTGCCACCGACCACCAGTTCCAACCCAAAAGCGGATTGCCATCGCCCTTTATAAGCTGGCAACCTGCGCAGAGTATAGAGTAGTTGGAGAAACTTTTGGGGTTAGTAAAACTACCATCCATCGATGTGTATATGCTGTGTGCACCGCTATTAAATAAAAATTAATGTGACGTTAGACTTCTGACTGTAGCGGAGGCCAATGAAATTGCATACCACAATTCCTTGGTGCATCTTGTGCCACAGATTTACGATGCCCTGGATGGCACGCATGTGCCTATTCTTCCCCCGACGGAAGGCTACCGCGATTACATTAATCGCAAAGGGTGGCCATCTATTGTTCTCCAGGCCCTTGTTGATGACAGGTGCATGAAATGAGACATTTGCATTGGCACTCCTGGAAATGCCCATGATGCAGCTGTGTTCGCAGCATTGGATCTGTACAGGTGAGCCTACCTTTCAACATCCCTTCTCAGTGTGATAACAACTGAATTAGTACTGTAACCTGCTTCCCTTAAGGTTTTTAATTAAAACTGAAATTTGAATTAAAAAAAAAAAAAAAAATATATTATTGAGAGAATTTCTCATATATGCTAAAACATCTGCCATTTAATAAGAAAAAAATGTTTAGATAATGAAAAACACGGTTTATTAAATATTTTGACTGGCACAGTAAATTACCTTTGTGGTTTTTGTATTATTTAGACATCCTGAGAGACACCCCCAGGCTACAGTTGATGTGGAGGGAGTTCAGGTACCCCTTTTAGTAGCAGGAGACCCAGCCTATTCGCTACTGCATTGGCTCATGACGAGAAATAATGAGTCTCTTCATCAGACCGTTTTGATTGCACGTGATGAAAATGTATCATGTGACACATTTATTTGCGTTAAAGCCCTTTTTTTTTTATGACAAAAAGTGTTTCCAATGTAGTTTTTGCGACATCTGAAGTATCGATATGGAATTTATGCGCTAAAGTTAAACGGAAAAATATGTCGACATGTACAACATTTTATCGATAATTAGCATTTCCATCAGCTAAAATTTGAAGCGCTAAATATTTTTTCGCAAAAACTCCTTGGATGGAAACCTGGTTTATTACTCGTAGCATCCAAGAAGAGTGTGAAAGCAATGAAGCCTAAGAGGAAGGTTGTAGTATCGACGTTTGAGGTGAAAAGAACTCATTGCAAAGCATGTGTCACATCTGGTGGCCCTTAACCAGTAGTGCAAAGAGGCAGAAGTGGGAGAGAGAGAATACCAGAAATAATTATTTAGTGTATTTATGGAAGGCAACTCCCCTTCTAAACAGTAACCTTTCTCTTCCTCTTCACCACAGGATTTAACCACTCCTCACTATGGTACAGTAAATGCAGTTTTAATGTTATACAGTATTTACACCTTTTAATTTATTATTTAGGGCATGTAATTGTGTTATTTTTACCTTTTAAATTGTATGTATTTGCTGTTTAGGTTTATTGAAATTGGTATTGTTTAGGGTCATTATTTCTGATTCGGTCAGATTCTGTCTTCAAACAATTCAGAGTTTAAATGGCTCCTTGAAACGAATTAAATTTGAAGTATGAGGCAATACTGTATGTGTAATAGTTTCAGCATATCTGATAGTTCAAGAAATAATTCTGCTTTTGCAACAGCCAGTGTAGTTAAACTAGACTCCTAATTAAATTTAAAATGTGTTTTGTGTGAGCAGCAGTGTCCTTATACTTTTATACTGTTTAGCAAATGTTTATAATGGTTTGCAATATTGCAAATATTAAACTATATACAGTATGCAAGAAATTTCAACAGAAATAAGCAAATACCTTGTATGCATAAATGCTTTTATGTCAGTCAGACAAGAGTTGAAAGGAAACCTTCTTTTTAATCCTTGTGTGTTTTTATATATAAAATATATATGAAAAAATTAAAAGGCTATTTTCCTAGCATTTAAACCATGAACAGATTAATGTGAAGAGACGGTATGTGTGGTGGTAACTTGATTATGGATTGACTAGTGTAATGTAATCATCTTTTTACTTAAGTTGCCATACATTCTTGTTTTGCACACTGAGGAATAGAACATCCAAGTGTGACTAAGCACAGTGGGTTGAGTATTTTGAAATGTACTATTTACTGTTGCGGTGAACTGAGATGGACTGGCTTCAGTCATTTTCAATCAGATGATCATACAATCTACGACTGTGGGAGAAACAGCATTGCAGTCATCGTCAGGAAAAACATCTCAAGATCTGTCTTGAAGTACAACGTGGTCAGTATAATATCTATGGACCTACAAGGAAGACCAGTCAACACAACTGTTATACAAATCTATGCACCAACTGTTAAGGCTACAGATGAGGAAATTAAAGATTTTTATCAACTTCTGCTGGCTGAAATTGATCAAACTTTCATGCTAATAATCATTGGTGATTGGAATGCAAAAGTGGGAGATAAGGAAGAAGGTTGAGTAGTTGGGAAATATGGCCTTGGAGATAGGAATAACACCGTGGAACATGTGATCAAATTTTGTAAAACCAATGATTTATTCATTGCAAACGCCTATTTCCATTAACATAGACGAAGACTGTACACATAGCTCTCACCGGATATGCTGCACAGAAACCAGTTTGACTATATCTGTGTAAGAAGTGCAATTTCGAAAGCAAGAATAAGACTGTGATGACTGTGCAATGCACCTCCAACTGCTCATATGCAAGTTCAAGCTGAAGCTGAAGAAAATTAAAGCAATGGCACAAGAGCCAAAGTGCGATTTTAACATCTACCACTTGCATTTAGAGACCACCACTGAAATAGATTTAATGCAATGAGCACAACTGATTGAACACCAGATACATTGTGCAATGACTACCTTATACATCAGGAGTGGGCAGGAGGAGGAGTACAGGAAGCTAATCAAAGACTTTGTTAAATGGTGCGACTCAAACCACTTACATCTTAACACCAGCAAAACCAAGGAGATGGTGGTTGATTTTAGGAGGCCCAGGCCCCTCATGACCCTGTGATCATCAGAGGTGACTGTGTGCAGAGGGTGCAGACCTATAAATATCTGGGAGTGCAGCTGGATGACAAATTGGACTGGACTGCCAATACGGATGCTCCATGTAAGAAAGGTCAGAGCAGACTATACTTTCTGAGAAGGTAGGCATCCTTCAACATCTGCAGTAAGATGCTGCAGATGTTCTACCAGACGGTTGTGGCGAGTGCCCTCTTCTACGCGGTGTTGTGCTGGGGTGGCAGCATAAAGATGAAAGACGCCTCACGCCTGGATAAACTTGTTAAGAAGGCAGGCTCTATTGTAGGAGTAAAGTTGGACAGTTTAACATCTGTGGCAGAGCGACGGGCATTTAGCAAACTCCTGTCAATCATGAATAATTCACTGCATCCACTGAACAGTGTCATCTCCAGGCAGAGGAGTAGTTTCAGTGACAGACTTTTGTCACTGTCTTGCTCCACTGACAGATTGAGGAGATCGTTCCTCCCCCACACTATGCGACTCTTCAATTCCACCCGGGGGAGTAAATGCTAACATTACTCAGTTATTGTCTGCTTTTTCATTTTTATTACTATTTAATTTTAATATTGTTTCTTTGTATCAGTATACTGTTTGCTGGATTATGTGAATTTCCCCTTGGGATTAATAAAGTATCTATCTCTCTCTCTCTTTTGGCCCCTGCTTGTTAATGGTGTTCCACTGTTGAGAGTTTTGAGCAGAAGGCAACTAGCTTGCTGTGTTTCTGGCTCTGTCTACCTCAAAGCCTCCGCAGTGTCGCCTTATATGGGAGCAGGAACAAACTGCAGCTCCCTTTCGGCTATTTGACAGAGGATTTCATGGTTACCTGGGCAAGAGAGATTCTGCTGTACCAAGACTCTTGTGACATGCCTTTAAGGGCATTGAATTAAGAACTGGCTGGAACTGGAGTGCGAAGGAGGCAGTAGACTAGGCTGACGCATGTCACATGTATGGCTGTGGTGCATGAAGTTGGTGGGAACAGTCCAAGATCGTGCTATGACACGGGAAAGAGGTATGAGCCAGGGAAGAGGACAAGCTGGATAGTAGCAGTGTAGAAGGAGATGTAGACCCAATGGGAGAAGATCATTGTCTGGAATATCTCCTGGTCAGAGATCTGAAAGGAGAGCCACTGTGGATCAAGTTCTTCATCCACTTCATCTATAACGTCCTCATTAGCTTTACTACAACCTGCAACAACCAGCAAGGAAGCACAACAACATTTATATAGCACATTTTCATACAAATGATGTAGCTCAAAGTGCTTTACAGGACGAAGGAACTAGAGAAAAAAAAAAGACAAAATATAAAAATAAAATTAGGCAATACTAATTAACATAGAATAAGGTCTGATGGCCAGGGAAGACAGAAAAAACAATCTGTAGGGGTTCCAGGCCACAAGACTGCACAACCCCCTCTAGGCATTCTACCTAACATAAATGATCTCGATCAGTCCTCATGGTTTTCAGGCTACAGAAGGGCTAATGGCCACGAGACAAGACTGGCAGCTACAGGCTGACCTATGGAAATGGCTCAGATTCCCAGACACCATCACAGACCACACACAGGCCAGAAATAGTCCTGGTGTCTGAGACAAGAAAGTGATCTTGCTGTAATGGACTACTCATTGGGAAGACCAAGTTGAAGAAGATGGCCAAGTATGAGAATCTTGTAAGCGAATTCTGCATCAGTAAGGTATAGAGGCTTCACAAGCCTATCCCTGTACAAGGTACTCTAACTCCTTGGAACTGTGGGACTACACAGCAGAAAAGCCATCACAAAAATCTGACAATACAGACCAGATATTGAGATGGTTGTGGATCAAAATGGGAGGCTGGCAGTTAGGCAAGATAATCTGTGGACTTGCACAGTCCTGAACACCACTGGCTGAATCGTCTGGGCAAAATTGCCTGTTGTTGAAAGACCTGATGACCATAGGTAACATAACTAAAGATGTGTCCAAGTTGCAATGCAAGGTTTGTGGTAAATCAACCAGGTAATATGAAGTTCTCGCATAAATATGTAAACATTGCTGAAAACTAAGTAAAGCAAACTATAGGAATTGATGTGACATGTTGCCATTTAATCTAGTCATGTAAAGTCTCTGCCAGCCAAGGTGGACTGTTTCATGCTGTATGGGACTAGTAGACAGGAAGGAACTGGCTCACAATAAGAGTAGCTTGATTCTGAGGGATCCCTATTGAAATAATTTTTTATAGGTGTGTTAAAACTTAAATACCACTGTCTCTCATGTTAACATTTGTACATTCTGCTTTTATGCTGTTTAGGGCAAAGACAAAGGGAAATGATGCATTCCATCTGTTTCTCTGTTTTTTTTTTCTTGCATTTATCAGTGTAAAGTAATAAGTCTGCAATAGGTCACTGATTTAATTTTAGGGCTTGTTTTAAAAGAATTTAAAACAATGAATAGTATACATGCATCTGAGTGTGAGATTACGTTTGATTTATTCTTAACTGTCTGGAGAGCTATTTAAAGCATTCTTTTTCAATTCATGTTAAAAGTGGTGTTTGTAGTACATAACGAAAAATAATTCAATATTTCAATAAAATTATTTTAAAAAAATAAGTATTTTTTGCATTAATAGGGTGTTCAGAATAGCAGAACAAAAATTTTGCCAGTTTTTTTTAATCAATGGAACAGTTAAAAATATTTTCCATAGCCGAATCATTTTAATTTAAAAAATTTTAACTGGCTGATTGAAAGCAGTGAAGCAGGTCTGTCCAGAGAAGCTGGGTCATGCATCATTGATTCTTTCACTTTGGGCATTTTACTTTCTCTCTTTCTCAACAAAGAACCCTCTCTTTTTTTTTTTTTTGATTTGTCATTTGCATTATGCAAAAATATTTTTCCATCTCGTAGAAAAATTTGCTATGTGTAACTTATTTGTTTTTTATTATGCATAAATGATTTATGCTAAACTATCTTTAGTTAGTTTTGAAATGCAAAGACAAAACATTGTCTTTGACAGTTTGTCTAGTGCAGTGCATACAGAGTAGCTGTTTCTGCGTTTCCTGTCCAGAGATTTGGTTTAGGAAAGACAGCTAGGCAAGATGTTTTAAGGTCATAACCCAGTTATGGGGTGTCGGAAGGGCAGAAAGTGTCAGAACCTATTGATGTCAATTTTAAGCAAATTCATGTTTGAAAGCATTATTTAATTAAAATGCTTCTTCATCAGGTTCTTCATAGTGTCTGTGGTTTGGAAAATGAATGGATGGCTGTGGTGTTTTTTTCTTTGTGACAATTATGTGGCTTATGGATGTATAACTGAGATCAAATGAACTAAACATAACTGTTTGCTGTTGCTTCTTTAATAATTATGTCTCTCACTCTCGAACCAAGTGGTTATTGTAACACAATTTTTTGGGTCTGTCTGTTGATGATCAACACAGTAATATGGGTGATACCATGTTTGATTGAATGTACATGAGAATTTTGGTAAGATGTTGCAGATTGTTAAATCTGGTACAAGTAACATCCTTGTGTTGTAATTTCAAATTATTTTTAAAATTATCTATAAGTCTTAAGAGATCTTTTGAAGTGGGATGTCCTGTAATTGCAATAATCCAAACCTACATAATCAAGCGTGTTTTATCTACTACTAAACTCCTAAGCGTTAGACCCAAATGTGACTCAGGCTGTAAAAACAGTGCTAAACGTGTTAGTCCCAAGCGTCACTTGGGCATACAGTATAGACTTGTCTCGCATAAGTATTAGACTGGAGGATTTCTTGGGCTGTAAAAGTGCCAAAAGCGTTGGTGCCAGGCTTGTTTGGGAAACAATATAGGTGTGTCTTGAGTAAGCAATGGGTTAGAGTGTAACCTAGGAAGCAGTTTTGACGCATCATATAGCCTCATTTAAGAAACGTTTTTCAGTAACCCAGGTGTTGCATGCTTTTGACAGTGATATGAGCAGTGATGACAAAGTGAATCTGTCTTCAGGCTGAGAAATTGAAATGGGTAGTGAAACTGAAAGTGATTCTGATGAATCCGAAAGTGATACTCCTGTTAGTCGCACATGTACAGTGTGCTGTTCAAGAGTTGATTGGACTCGAAAGGAAAACACAAATGGAATCATGCTACAGTTGTCCTTTACTGTGATGCCGGATTGTGTATCTCACCATGCTGCAAGATATACCACACTAATGACACATTTTGACAGTATATACAGTAGACCCCCCACAAAGTCGCGGTTCAGAGTTCACTCCCTGAGATGTTCGCGGATTTTTCCTTAGAACCTAACTAATAATTGTTAGTGGAAACTGCAAATATGCTCCGCAATTTTTATGGCTTTTTTCATGGCAATACTGTACTGAAATAAAGAGAACCGCGACTTGGGATGGTGAAAGTAGCCAATAGAATTTGAAACTGCAAATCCCAGCAGTCCCTGCAGTGGATCTGATTGATCTTCTGCTGAGGGTGCTGGGGCTGTTGAGATCAAAGGGTGTCGGTGCGGCTTTTAAAAAGGGAGCCGGTGACCAAAAGCAAAAAAAAAAAGTTTATGTAATTTTGTGTTTCAATTTCCTGTCTGTCTGCCTTCTGCTGAGTTACCTGTACTTATTGATTTTGTCCTGGATTGTTTCGTGCGTCTGGATTGTCTGCCGTCTGCTTGTGTACATGAGGACTAAGTGGATTCATGGCCATCATGCAAAGAAAGGAGCGCTCCTGAACCCGTACACCCGTCTTCACCATTTAAGGAACTACCAGTAGGACTATCTTTACATTCCGATTCAATGAGTGGATCTCTGGACTATCTATTTTCATCATTACATTTCATCCGTTGCTGTTTTTCATGATTTACTGTGTGTGTTTTGTTTGTGCTTTGTTGTATTTAATGTGTAATCACCGTAAGGGGAACAGGGGTGGTATTGTTGTTTTCCGATTTCATTTGTTTTTATTACAATCTTGTTTTTTGTTTCGTGTTTGTGAGTGCGTGCTGGTCACGTCAAGGCTGGGCGAGTCCCTGGAGTTTCTACTATAAAAATAAATAAATCCCTGTCTTCTCAACAGTTGAATTTTGGCAGCACCGGACTGCTGCAGCATTATTCATTTCTCCTTGCTGTTGATTAACTGCGATACATCTCCAGCTGAGTGTTCTTGTGTTTTGCGTTTATGTCCTTTTTGGCTGATTGCTTTGTTTCTCTCTCCTCCCCCAGACATTCTCTGCTCCTGTTGGGGGTTGTGCTCCCCCTATGTTTGTCTATTGTTTAATCAATATCTAACTGCATACTGAGCTCCTTTTACTTCTGAAAGAGACATGTTTGTTTGAAGTGTTTAAATAAAGTTTCTGTTTCTGTAACCCAAGCGTGACACCCTGCAGTACTTTAGCCGCACTAAGACTAGCCTGCCAGCGTCGGCGCTTACCTCTGTGTGCTTACGTGCAGCCAGTTCATGTGTAGTTGGCTCAGTGATTAACATCCATGATGTCAGTTGCACTGTGTACATATTGTTCCAGTAGTTTTTTTAAATAGTTTTTACAGTTCATTAGCAGTGTGTAAAATGATCAGTGTTGCAGTAATTGTGATGCTCTTTGCATGGAAAAAAAAGTGTTCCATTAAAATTTCACTTTTTCTTATTTGTGACGTTTACTTAAAGTGCAGCAAAAAAGTATTTGGTGTCCAGGATGCGTTAACCCCAAAGTATCTGGCAGTTTAAGGGTTAAAGCCCCAAGATGCGGCCGAAACGAGCTGCACCATCTAAGCCTTCTGGCAATGAAAATGCGCTTGCATGAATTACAGTACATATAGCGGTAACACCTGTATTTTACATTCTAGCACTGTGGGAGACATAGCAGCACAGCATACAGGTTTACGTTTACATTTACATTCTTTATTTTTAGGTAATGTATTAAGCGGAGTCTGAAATTAGTGTTTTGGGGGCATATTTAGGGTTTAAACTATGAAAATAAGTATTTTTTTAACCACATCCAAAATTCGCTGTTTTTCACAATTCGCGGGTGCTCTCAGAACGTAACCCCTGTAAATTTTGGGGGTGTACTGTATTATAATATCATTATTATTATTAATCATTTTTATTTGTATCATTATACTTTCTACACTTCTGACATTGTACTTTTAGTGGTTTGCATGATTTACAGTTCAGATTTAATAAATAGTTTTTCGAGGCAACTTTGTTGTTTTTTTTTTTTGAAACGCTAACACCAATGAGGCTACCGTGTTTCTTTTTTTGAACAGCTTGCATGGTTTTGCACTTCAAATGCAAGAAATGCTGGGTCAAGAATGCAGGGTGAGAACAGATTTGAAGTATTGTTAATACATTTGTGTGCAGTGTTTTGAAATCCAGGCAGCTGTACATGTGTTCCAGCACAGCTTCCACATTCTTCCCTCTAGCTGTCCCTTACACTGTCAAAACATTTTTTCGTTTCTTTCACCCTTTTTATATAAAGAGGTATTCATAAAGGATTTTGCTTGTTACTGTGCTTGTGTAGCTATGAGTATTGTTCAACTATAATGATATTAATCATGGGATTTTTTTAAATTTACATTTTTTTAATATAAATGTCAACTGAAACAAGTACAAAAAAAAATCATAGCTTTTTGTAACAGCTAATGTCTAAGCACTCTCGCAAATGCAACAATTTTAGTTTCCGACAATTTATAGTTTAGTCACCATTATTGACTGATATCACAGATTTTGTTTTATCCACAGTTATTTAAATACAGCTTTAACCCCTTTACCTCCATCCTCCTGCACCACTGTTCTCATGTGCAGAATTAACTCCCCAGTCATACAGTATATAGGTATTAACACTATAGTCCCTGAAGCTTAAGAAAAAAGTCGTCATCCCGGGCCACCCTAAATTCCTTTGCACCTCTCCATCAGCATCTTTGTTTTACAAATGTATCAATCAGAAAGCAGTCCTCCCCACCCTGACGCAGCTGAAGTTATCTCAACTCAAGTCTGCTTATCTGGGTGTGAGGTGCCTTGAATTATATAGGGTAAATCTTATTTGGAATATATATCATGTATTTTCATGTGTGCAACGATTTGGGTAAATATAGGATGATGGGAAATGCGAGGCAAGAAATGTTGAACACATAACTAAACAATTTTTTTTCATGTTATAGTAAAAATTTAATATGTGAAGACTGAAGTCCAAATATCAAATACTTTCACAAAAGGTATAACAAAACAAATGCGCCCTTTTTCAAGAATATAACCGAAGGGAAAAAAACTATTCAGTTTACATGTTGCTGTCAGTATGTATAAACCGAAGTCCATTCATCAATTGCATAGGTGGATTAGAGGGAAGAACGGCTGCCTCTAAATCAAGAGGTTGCGGGTTTGATCCCAGGTCTTCCCTACATTTTTCATTTTGAGTAGTGAGCTGCTGCCGTTATTTTGTTGTTGTTGTTGTTGTTGTTGTTGTTGTTGTTGTTGTTGTTATTGTTGTTATCGTTATATAATAAAACATACATTTGAGTGTAAATTTTTGATATTTGTTAAAGTTAGAGATTTTCTTTTTTTATTATGCGGTTTTATTCTCTGTCACATTCACATGGTACAACGAACTTGCCTCTCCCTCTCTGAGCTGA